>NC_082604.1:2247942-3527942 GCF_030936135.1 Gavia stellata
TCTTTCAACAAGGCGAGAAATAAGAAAGAGGGAAGAAGTCGGGGGGCAGAAGGAACGGGGAGAGCCCGAGCTGGTGTAGCCCTGCGATCGGCGGGGAGCTCTGCTGCAGGAGAGACAGAGGCAGAAAAGGGAATTACGTGATGTTCAAAAACTTTTATTTTAAAGGACACATTAAGCCCATAGAAGTCTCTGAGAGATATTACTTATTTCTGCTTATTAGTGATAATAGCCCAGTAAATTTGCTGTTGAGTGTATCAAAGGCATTCAAAGAGACTTTGAAACATCAAAAAGATTGCAATTCTGATTTTACGGTTTTATTCCAGGCCCGACCTCCTGGCTACATTCCTTGAGCGTAGTGTTTAAAAGTAAGCGGTGATCGGAAACACACCCTCCTCCTCCTCCTCTTCCTCCTCCTCCGCTCCCAGCAGCCCCGGCCGGCCGGCCCTGAGCCGGGGACCCACTCGGGACACGCGTGGGGCTCCGGCTCCGCTGCTCCGGCTTCCCAGGACCGGCCTGGGGGCGGGCAGGTGAGCACACGTCCCGCGCGGCCTTAAAACCCCCTTTAAAATCATTCAAACTGCTGAAAAAGGAAAACTCCGGAGCTAAATCCACCCCCGCCGCCTCTCCCCCCGCTCCCCGCCCCGTCGGGGAGGCTGCGGGGCGGGAGGGATCCGGCACCGCGGGGGGAACGCGGGGTGCGTTTTCCGCGCCGCTCCGGGCTGCGGAGCGAGGCAGCCTCTGCCTCCGCCGGGGCTTTTGATGTGTCTGTAATTTACCCTTTTATTATTATTATTTTTTTTTTTTCCCCTTCAGTCCTTAATTTTGCCTCCCGTCTCTCTTTTCTCCCTTCACACGCCTCTGTTCCACTTGGGGTGTTTTACACCAACATCAAAGGGACAACCCAAGCCTTTATTATTATTATTATAATTATTTTTTTTTCCTTCCCATTTTATTAGGGCAAAATACTTCATTATTACCGAACGCGCCGCGTTCGGAAAGCTAAAGAAGAAATAAGGCGCAGGGTCTGTGCAGGTCCACGCTGCCCGAAGCCAAACCTGCGTCCGCCTAAAAGCCCAGAAATTAAATCCAGGTTGATCCCAACTTAAAAAGGAGAGCGAGAGAGAGGGAGCCGGCTCTCCGAGTATGGGAGAGGAAAAGGGGAAGAGCTGAGTAGCTGGTAATTATTGAAATAGAAGGATGAGATTAATTCAAAGGAAACAAACTATGAAAACAATTGGAGCCGAGTGAAAAGCAAACCCCAGATTAGAATTTGCTTGTGGTTTGTTGTCTGTCTGCTTTCTTTCCTCCTCCCCACCCATTGTCACAGTGCAAGGCAATGGGATTTGCACACTTGAGGTGTAATAGCATTACTGCATTAATTAAAATTTTCATTTCACGTCCAGATTGTTTACTTATCTGCTGGAAACATATGTCGGGAGAAGTTGAGATTCTGGATTCTGCTCCGCTGCCCAAGGTGCGGTGCGGTGCAGGGGGGGAGAGGATGGCTTCAGGTTTTTTTTTTTTTTTTTTTCATTGCATCCTCCAGCCTTATCTCTCTGCTGTAAATTATAAGGAGACTCCATTGAACTGAATATGAAGATTATATTTGCGAGCGGCGCGTCCGAGAGCGGCCCCGGTCCCACTTTGAAATGAAAGAAGCCGTCTTGCGGGACCTCAGTCCCCCCCTCTCCTCCCTCCCCCGTGCCGCCGCAGCCCCCCCGGGACTGGGGAGGAGGAAAGGGGGGCTGGATGGGACCCCCCCCCCCCCCACACACACCCGCCCGGTCCCGCGGAGAGGGAAGCAGAGCCGCGCCGCGATGCTCCTCGCTCCTCCCGGTCTGTCCCCCGGAGAACCGGGAGGCTCCCCCGCCTCGCAAAAACTATGCTCTCCGAAGCGGTCCCCCTCCCCAAAAAAACCCCCAACCACAGCCAGGAGGAGGGAGGAGAGACCCAGCAGCCCCCGGCCCCGCCGTCGGGCCACAGCGGGCCGGGGCCGCGCCGTCGGGGCGGGCGCTGCGGCGGAGCCGGGGCTCTGCGCGGGGCAGCGCGGCGAGGGATGCCCGGGCGCCGGCAGCACCCCGGTGCTCCAGAGGGGACCCCTCTCTTTATCTGCTCCCCTCTCTCTTCCCCCCCCCCCCCCCCCGCCGCCTTTTTTTTTGGGGGGTGTTTTATTTTTTATATTTTTATTTTTTACCTTTTTTAAAATTTTTTTGAAGAGACCCCTGAGAAGGCAGCGAGGTGCCGTCCTCTCCGCCGGGTCTATCTGTAATTGAATCTAGGTCAGTTATTCTAAAGCATGGGAGAGACTGATTCCCTCTTTCCAACACCAGCCCGGAATTTGGGAGGCGGGGGAGGAGAGGGGGGGGGGTCTTGCAATTTCATTTAAAATGTAATGGTGGATGAACCGATAAGCAAATAGGGGGGAAAAAAGGCTCTGCTTAAAAGAAGAAAAAAAAAAAAAAAAGGCATGCTTTTAATATGCTTCCAGATGGGGGGGAAATGATTTACATGGGAGTTTATTTCCTCTTTGCTGATATGAAAGAATTACAGATACAAAACCCACTGATCTATAGAATAAAAAAAAAAAGAAAAGAAATGTTATTTTCCTGTAAAGGTATCAGTTCATTTATATTCATTTAACCATCCATCCATCAATTCACTTTCTCACTCCCTGCACATTCTCTCTGCCTCTGGTAAACCTACCCCACCAATATACTTTTCTAGAATATACAATGAAGTTTCCCTAAAAAAAAGGAATAATAAGAGATTCAGCTGAAGTAGGTAAAGCGAAGTTTCCTTTCTCCCCCCTCCCCAGCTCCTATTTAATGTTACAGGCTTTGAGTAAATTAGCAATATGAAAAAGAAAACGTTTTTGTTTGGAAAAAATGTCTGTGTATATCTATAAATAATATATGCAATAGAGATGTTATATACGCGTCTACATGTGTATATATAAAGTATATATAGCGGAGTTTGTATGTGCGACATGTATGTACTATGTCTCTATGCTTATGTTATACAAACAGTTCATTCTCTCCCTATGTGCGTGCCTATAAAATAAAATCTACGCATATCGTACAGGTATTTACAGCATTCATATATCATAAGTGCACGGACATAGATTTAAACATACATCCAACCTGCATATGCTGTATATATGCACAATATATATGATGCCCATGCACATGAACACGCAAAGGCAGCGCCTCTCTGAATTGGAGCAGAATGTTTGTATTTAAACATAAAATATTTCCTTAAATTCTTAACACGTGTCCTTTATGCGCGCTGGGGCACACACGACCGTATACGGTACGTGCTCATATTTGTGTGCGCACGCTGACGCACACTCCTCGACGCACATATGGAGAGAGTGGGCTACCGAAGGGCACGAATCGGCTCGGTGGCCTCAGATCTTCCAAATCTAAGGGCCATGTCTGTAATTATTATTTTTTTTTTGGCGTTTAGGACAGTAGCTCAACCTGAGATGCAATTTCCTTTATAGGAGCGGTGACCGGAGAGCAAACCTCTCTCGCTCTCGGTGACGCCTTCGAGTATTAAGCCAAGCCCGCCCTAGGCGAGCTCTCCCGGTGGCTGTGCTCCCTGTGCCTTAGGTGGGGCCGTGCCTGGCCGGAGGCGACTTCTTTCTTCCCCTTCTCTTGGCGTGACAGCCCTCGCCCGCAGGAATAGTGACAAGGAGGACGAGACCCTGCGCCCAAAGACGGAGGCTGCTAAACCATCCGTCATTTCCCGGAGACCTTCGCGGAGGCTGGAAGCGGAGGGATGCGGAATAACTTCTTTTTCTGGTCTAAATGTAGTAGCGAAAGCTGTGTAAGAAGTCGCCTTTTTATTGTTAAAAGCAGGTAAATAGACGGCTAGATATAGAAATGCCTATACACACAGATACAAATATACATCTTTATCTTTAGCTAGATACGGATATAGATCCGCACGTCATTTTTCTTATGGCTGCCTGTTAAAAGAGCCTCAGCCAGCAGTCGGGGGGTCCCCGCCGCTCTTTTCAAAAAATCCACCTATAAATAAAGCAACCAGCCAATCACCCCGAGATCAAACAACCCGGTGACAGCGTAGATCCCAGCGACCTGGTGGATGCCCGCCCTGCGCAGATCCCCTACACGGCTGCCAAGCAGATCAAAGGCCGGAGTTGCCAGCCTCCATATTGTAAGTGACACCTGCAAATGTTAGCCCTGCTTCGCGTTTCCAACCCGTACCTGAATAAATACATAATCATATCACATAGCGTAATTAATAGGAGTATCACCATGAAGGACTCTTAAAGGAAAGGCTGTTGAAAGAGAGTTCCTGAAGATAATCCTTTTAAAAGGTTTCCTTAAAACGCAGCCACTAGCAGGAATAAGGCAGGTTTAGTTCCAACATCTTAATACCTCGGGGTAAGCGCAGTTTTAGATCTCGTTAATGTCTTTCCTTTAATAGCGGCTTGACTTTTGATTTGGGACTTGCACTTTTTGGAGGATCTCGTCGCTGCTGTGGTTCTCAATGGAGAAGGTCCCCGGAGGAGGCCCAGCCCCGCTCCCCTTTCTACGGACCCGTCGGGGGCTCACGACCTCCTTTCTGCTGGAAATCAAACGTGGTCGCATCCTGCCTGCTCGTAATAACCTTGCTAACCTCACCGTTTGGGAGCAAGCGCTGGTGTCCCGCACTTTTATCTAATGACCCATTTGAGTCATTTGCAGGGTGCTGTTTAATTTGTTTTTTATTTATCCCGGATGGCACCCCAACTCCTGGCCCGCAGAAATGGGGTTCAGCTGCTCCCGAGCTCTTTGCTTAGAGAGTGTCGCCCGACTCCTCCGTTGCGCTCAGGAAAGTCCTGCGTGGCATCGCCGGCCAGGGGCGGTAAGTAAATCATTTTTTTTTTTTTTTTTTGCTTTTACAAATGATGTCTGTGGAAAATGACGCAGAGACACGCAGCAAATTGCAGGGATAGGGGCTCGATGCTCCCCTGAGCCCTTCTTCCTCAGTCTCCCATCCCATGAGTTCTTCCCATGATTATTTTGCATCCTCACATTTCTCAGGCTGCCTGGAGGGGGGCAAAGCTTGAGCAGCTGGGGCCATGCGGCAAAGCTGAACCCTGTTAGGAAGCCCCGGGAGCGCCGAGGCCCTGCCTTTTGCTGTCGCTGCTTGTCTAGAGCTTCAGCCCGGGAGCCTTCCTGCTGGTTTTCAGCAGGAAAAGTTTAGATTTGTGAAAAATGTCATCGAATTGGCATGGAAATAAGTGGGGGCTTTTGGAGTAAGAGACGATGGATGCATCTTCCCAACAGCAATAATTAAAAAGTGCAAAATAAAAATGAAATTCAATTACGTCAGATTTTTTTTGTTTGTTTGTTTCTTTGTCCTACAGCTGTGGACAATCCTTTAGACTATCCCAGTCCAAGTTTCTTGGTTGGTGACAGGTTTGGTGTCCCATCTCTCTTACCCCATGAGGAATTTTTGGCCTCTGGAAAAGCAGGTATCTCCGTTCCCAGTGAGGCGCGGACCAGGCTGTCGCGTTGCGGTGGTGTGCGTAGGAGAAAGCAGTTTGAGGGCAACATAAGAGGTTTTTGGAACTGCTGTAGATGTTGTCCTCTCTCTCGGAGGCTGGCACTGCTGGAGTTTGCCCGGAGAGGTCAGACGTGCAGTGCCACCATAGCCCAGACCCTCCCCGCGAGGGGCAATGTTGAAACCCTTTGGGTCTCCCAGGAGAGCAGGGTCATCTCGCTGATGGCTCAAATGATTTCAGCTCTTTTGGCTTTGAAATAAGCGCACGAGGCAGAAAGCACGTCACTGCCGCTCGTCACCCAGCGAGGCACCTGGCACGGTGGCACCGGCGCTGCTCGGCTGGCATCGTGCAGGGACGGGGAGGCAGCACGAGAGGGCAGGGGAATCCCGAGGGGTTGCCATCTCTGAGGACAGCCAGATGGCAAAGGGGGTCACGTCCATCACTGATGTCGGCGGTGAGCTCCGCGTCATCAAGGGGTGAGCTGGGCCTTGTATCTCCCGTCGGTGACGTGCTCAGCGATGGTGGGCTCATGGGGCAGCGTCCCCTGCCCCAGCACTGTCCCCCCGGCAAAGCTGTATAAACCAAACCCACTCTGGTATGAAGAAGGACTAAAATGTGCTTGCTCCCTACTTGCCCAAGTTTTATTTTTCCTGTTTTATCTTTTAGCTGTAGCTGCACTATCACATCCAGTCTGTCTTCATGGTTTTTTTTCAGCAAGGTTGGAGACCTTTGGTTTAGAGTGGGTTTAATTGTTTAATTTAATTGTTTAATTTAATTTAATTGTTTCTAATTTCTCCAAATGTCCATGTTTCCATTTTTAATGTTTGTCCCCTTCCTTCCCTGTGAGCTTTTAGCATGAGTAATTTTTTTTCCTGACACAGGCAAGGGTTTTTCCCCCCTCTCCTTCTCCATCCAGCCCTACTTACATGGGAACTCCCCCACCAGGCAGTGAAAGGAGAAAGGGAATTAGGTCTTTATCAGAGACTTACTTTCACCCAAGATTTCCTTAGATCAGTAGGTTAAATAGAGGCTAACAAAAGCCAAACAAATGCTTTCTCTCCTCCTCTAGAAATAAAACCCCGTCAGCCAGAAGCATTCCCTCTCCTCCTTTGGAGGCAAACCAGGAGGTGGTGTGACTACGCGTCCTTCTCTCAGATGTACCAGCATCAGTCCCCTGCGATGGTTTGATTTCACTTGTTCTCTCTTTGGCCACAGAGTGCCAGGGAAGACAAGAACTAAATTTCTGGAAGGAAAAAAAAATACAGAAAAATAGGGAAAAAATAAAAAATCCCAACGTTGCTGCAAATCCCTGCCAACTTTTCAGGCCTTCGTAACTAAGCCAAAAATAAGGCCACAAACCCATTTTCCTTCATTCGCAGGTCACCTTGAAAGGTAGATGAGTAGCTCTTTTAACAGCATTTCTCCTTTTAAGCGGATTTCAGTGAGGAAACTAGCAATGACTGAAATTCCCCGTTTCCTTACAGGTCCTCAGTTTTGTCTTGAAGATATGCAAGCACCCAGACAACTCCCCGCTATGGATTTTCGCTCCATTGCTGCAACATAGTCTGACTCGAGGTACCGCGGAGATTTGGCATGAAGATGCTTTAACACAATTTTTTAATCACCTCCTGGCCTCCCAGCCCACACACTCATGTTCAAATAGCTGCGGGGCTGGAGGAGATGCCTACACAAAAGTGGGCAAACATCTGTTTTCCGCTCAAACGCAGCCCCTCCGTTCTGCGCGGGATCTCCGTGACGCTCTTGTGAAACGCACCTTCCAAGTCAAGCAGACGTGCCTAAAAAAGCATGAAAAGGAGGTGCAAATTAGTGTGAGCACCCCAACGGGGTGGGAGCATGAACGAGGAGCAGAGGTGCCCTGATGCTTTCTCCCCCGGGGACAGGGCAACGGCTAGATGCTCAGTGGCATCGGGGTGTTTCTCTCTGCTCCCTGCCTCTCGTCCTGCATGGAGCCGATCCACCCCCTTCAGCGTGGGGCCAAGTGGGGACAGGACCCCACGGGTCACTTGCCTTGCTGGGAGCAGCTGCTGCCTGGAGAGAAACCATCTGGAAGGTCAAACTGTACACGTGCTTTAGTTTAGTCAAAGTGGTTTTCTCAGCCTTAATTGATAACTGATGAGAAAACCTTCCGCTCTACACATGCGCATGCATATGTATAGACATGCACACAGACACACATGTGTGTATATAAATAGATCTCTTTAAATTTAAATAGCTTTATGCCCAAGGACAGGAAGGCGGATAAAAGGTCGTTACAAAGAAAGCAGGTCTAACACATCTGTATGCTCTTTTGCGGGGATTAAATCTATAGTAGGTTGCATTCAGTGCTAATACTCCTATTAATTTCTATTTTTCGTTGTTGTTTTCACATTTGTCAAGCTTCAATGAAGGCATAATGAAGTAAATGGATGTCAACCACAAATTAATCATCCCTGTCTTGATAGCATAACATAGGTTCCTATTTGCTTACCCTCTTCACCCAGAAATGGTAACGCACTTTCCATATCCATCCCAGCAAAACCTGCTGGACGCTGTAACAGCAAAAAAAGAGAAAGAAAGGAAGAAAGACACCTTCCCCGACAAAGTGCAAATACTTGTTGAAGCTGCCAAATTTGAACTGTAAGAAAGAGCTGAGGAAGTTGAGGGCATGCTAGTTTTGCAAGGAGAGCTTGCTGGAAACGGTGTGTTGATGATGGGCAGGCTGGAAATTTGGCTGCGTTTAACTGCTGAAAGGATAGACCTTTTGAGGGTCTATTTTTTTTTAACCGGAGTGTGTGTCTTCTTGCTGTGCAGTGAGGGACAGATGTATTTACAAATGTGCAGGCTATTTTTTTTTTGCGAGCCTCCTCTCTTTACTGTGGAGCTTGGCGTCTGCGAGCCGGGTCTTGTTGTGGTATCGGGTGTTTGGGAGGCTGGAGGCTCCCTTGTACCAGTATGAATGGGAACAGAGTTGGAGAAACCCCAGGCTCCCCGAGTCCCTTTGAGAAAGACCGGAGCGGGGCTGGAGGCAGAGTCGGAGAGCCGCCAGCCCTGGTGGTGCATCATCTTGGGGATACACGCGCCTCTGCTGAAGGCTTTGGATACCCTGCAAGCGTACCTTGGGCAGTCGCTCCTGCAGACGAGTTACATGAGCTTTGAGCTCCTGCTTTTTTGCAGTTTGGACTTTGACCCGCGCAAACATGGGAATTTCTGCTCAGGTGTTTAATTTCTGATGGAGCTGTGCTCGGTCTTATGCAGACAGGACAGTGGTGTTTAACCACTTGGCCTCATTTTGTGCTTGCAATAGGAAACAAGGGTAGATTTTGGTTTTATCATTAATTGCTTGTCTTTGCGGTGATCACTTGGCGCCACGCTCCAGCGTCGGCTTAGATTTTCTTCTCTTCCCCTTCCCCATATCGCAGGCTGCTGTAGACCTTTGCAGCCAAGTCCACCCCTGCTGTGACACCCTGGGGAGTCACCAGCGCCCTGTGACGGGCCGTGGCAGAGCCCAGCAGCACCCGCACTACCAGCACCTTGACGTGGTCCTCATTCCTTGGTCATCGATGTGATGCCGTGTCCGACTCCACAGCTGGCTCCCAAGGTGTTTCGACGTCGCCATCCACAGATCTCTTCATTTACCTTTGCAAAGACAGAAATACTTGGTCAGATTGAGATTGTCAAGCGATAAATGCACATAGCTGTACCAGCTTTTCTCCTTCTCAAGGAACACACCAGCAGTCTCCTCCAACCCAGGGCTCAGGTCTGCCCCATAACTATAGAAAACTTTCAGTGTTCTTAAAGATGGGTTCTTCATGGACAAGTTAGTACTCCCCAGAGCAAGTGGCTGCTGTGGGTTCATCCCTGGGATGGTTTTAGGGAATGCTGCAAGATTTGAAGGTATCACTGCTTATTTCAGAGGAGGCATTGTAGACTGTTTGGGCATTTCTTAAAGTGATTTCTCCCAGCCTTTGTCCATTCCTTTTGACCGTCTTCCTCTTTGCCAGTCCTTGACACGGTCCTTCTCTCTCTTTTATTGATCAAGCACTTGATCAGTCGATCAATTGATCAGTTGATTGACCCAGAAGTTTTATGTATCTGCCCCAACATTATTTTTTGTCTTCCCGACCTAGATTTATCACTGATCCTTCCTTTTTGAAATGCAAGGTTTTGACAATAAAGTGTTCTCTAATCATTGTCCTTCCACACCTCTCCCAGGATGACACCTTTCCTGTGATCTCCATCATTCATTTGGAGGCACTGAGTGACATCTTTCTGCACAGCTTTCACCCTCCTGTCCTGGAAAAGCAGCCAAACCTCTGCATCTGCCTGCCCCATAGTCTAGCCTGTGTTTGGATCGGGCCAGATAGAAGACCTCTGTTCATGGGTCCACCCTCCACAGCCAACTCACCTCGATTAAACCCAGACCTTTCTCACTGCCTCTTCCCCTCCTCTCTTCATGTTCCCTTCTTTCCTGTGTCTTTCCCCTCCCAATGAGTGCAAATAACACATTTTCTTGCTGTAGCTCTGTTGGTTTTCAAAGGGCCGGATTTCGTTCCTCACCCACCAGCTCCCCTATGTGCTCTCCAAGCTGAAACATCTCCATTCATTTCGTGGCCATGGGAAAAACAAAGCAGTAGAGAGAGACATGAGTATTCCAGAATTCACATCTCTGGCGGCACAGTTAACTAACATTGACCCGTGGCCACTTCTGTGGCTCTTGCATAATGCTTTAAACCGAGTGTTTATTTTGTTTTGTCACCAGCCCAAGAACTCATTTTTTAATAAGAAAACTCAGAAGTGTCTCTGAAGGATAGGGGCTCACGAGCATCACCACCGCGTCGCAGATGTGCAAGCTTGCACTTACTCACGTGGTCCCCATGGTCTCCAGCTACTTGGATTAACGAGGGTCCAGTGTAGTCCTTGCCTTCTCCTCTTGCAGATGCATGCAATAGAGCCTCAGAACTGCCTTTGCCTCTTCAGGCATCTTCTCCATGCCATCACGTGTGCGCGGCTGCTGCTTGGAGAGCCTCAGAGAAGGGGAGGAAAGGCTCTCAACGTCTTAAGCAAGTATCTGGTTTCTTTTCCGTGTTGCCCCCAGGGCTGGACGAGCAGCACACTTCTCCTGTAACTTACCCTGCCTAAAGTCTCCAGAAAGTCAGCTGTTAAACCTGACTCCAGCTATTTGTTCTTTGAAGGTCAGTCCTACCTTGCTGCTTGTCCTTCACAGGCCCACATCCTCGTGGTCTTTCAAGAGCTTGTCCACCCAAAGCAGCAGAGACCTGCCTCTCCTCCCATGCTGGGGCTGGGATTTGAATGTGATGGGTGCTGCGGTCAGAGCTGTGCAAACCTGACCTACGTTGGAGTTCAGGATCCTAAATCACACAGGCTTATCTAAAAATAACATACAGGCTCTTCAGTGTCTCAAGCAGTTTAGCTCATTTTGTGGGGAGATGTGAGATATTTCTAAATGGAATCAGGAATGAAGGAAGCAGCCGGGTACATTTTAATTCTAATTTTTCCTATATATCAAGCGTTAAATTAACAAGCAAGGGAGAACACTACTGAGGAGCTATCTGCTGTTTAGACAGGCATATCAGGATAAAATTACTCTGTGCTTGCCCGTGGTTTGTCTGGATACTCCTGGAGCTGCACCAGTAAAGAGTATAATTGTGCTGCTATTTGAGGCTTCAGATTTGGTGCTGCGAATCCTCCCCTCTGACCACGCAAGGTTTCCTTGATGACGTTACCTAACTATTCCCCGGAGGTGATTTTTACCCAGCCAGGGTGCAGGGCTCCTCAGAAAATGTGGGAGAAGAAGGAGAAGGGCTCAGGCAAGAGATTTTTGTTTGTAATCGTAAAGGTGGTTAGCTCAAATGTTTGTTGGAGAGAGGTTTTCCCCGCAGTGTTTCAGAAGGGGGATCTAATTGGCACAGGAAAGATTATGCAGTCAAGAGGATGGTTTCTACTTCTGAATGGTCAGTGCAACGCACAGACTATTTCAATATCCTCCTATAAGATTTAATTTTTCTTTTCTGTAGTGAGAATAAGAATTGCTGTCATTGCCTTCAACTTGGAGCAATTGAGTTTAAAATCAGAACCCTCTTAAAAATCTTTTATTTGCTGCATGACAAGGGGCACTGAGGTCTTTGGATTAGTTAACGTCAATATACGTCATCTCCGGGCTCTGCACAGCTGGCCTGCACCATGCACGTGCACGTCGAGTACTCCTGTCTCTGAGTAAATGGTTCGTATTGACTTTCACTGAAGCTCAGTTATAAAATGCTTCAGTGCACTGAATATGATTTTTTTTTCTCAATCCAAGTCCCAAGAGGACTCACTCCAGATATCCCCACTCAATGAAATATTGTCTCTGCAGCCAGAGAAAGCAATCTCTTGAGTATGAACCTTGAAGCAGAGGAGTGGGTTATTTCTCAGCAACCTTTTGATATTGTCAAACCTTCAATCTTTTGGGGATTTATGGACTTTGCGAATACATGGGACTGACTCTGGACACTAAATGCCTCATTTCCACCAAATTTATAATTATTCCCTTTGCACATTTCATGTCATATAGCTGCGGGGATAGTATCATCGTTCCCATTTTATAGATGGGAGAGTTGTGTTGCGGAGAGATGCCCGGAAAGTGTGCACAAGTCTATTCTGCATTGCTGACTTCCTCTTGCAGTGCTAGTACGGCTGAGGGATGCTTGTGTGTGTGTGTCCATGTGTCCTGATGTGTTAGTTCTGCTGAATATTGAATCTGTTACTTCTTCTCCTTGTTTTTAAGGTCTTCTGGCTCCCTCAGTGGGAGCATTTCCAGAGGTGACCCTTTTCGCCCATAGAGCAGAGGTGGGAAGAAGCGGGAGGAAGCTCCCCCTTTTGCAAGTCAGTGTATCTGACCACAGTGATGGAGCCTGAGATTGTCAAAGTCCTTTAAGGAGTATGTATTTCCAGGTGTCGTTTACTGTTGTCAAAGCTGGACAACCTACACATCGCTTGAGCATGGGAGCTGCTGGCATCAAACCACCGTGAGTCAGTCATGTGGGACAAACGGCCCTCGGAGTCCCCCAGGAGCCCCAGGGGAATGGGCCGGTGACTACGGATGTGGACAGGGGTGGTGAGGAGACGCAGAAGTTAGAGCAAAGCAGGGCCCAGATCAGGCTGCAAAGCAGGTAGGAGCTGAGTGGGGGTGTGGGTGGATAGACCACCCTCTTCAGGAAACACGGAAAAAAGGAAAATGCTGACTGCTGGGTAGACCGACAGCTCTCCACCTTGCTCCAGCTCCAGCTCAGTGTCTTGTGATTACCAGGACCACACCAGCCCTTAAGCCAGGGACATTTAGGGCTGTCCCTAAGCTTGCAGGTAAAGACTGTCATGGCAATTAACCCCATTATAGGTAGGCAAGAAATGTCAGGACTGGGTTAAATTCCTGGCTCACTCCTCATGAGGTTACAAGCTCATTTAATGTTACGAGAATACTTTGAGTGGCCGTGTGGACCTGGAGCGCGTGAGATCTTCCTTCTTTCTCAATCCACCAGACTGTCCTTGAACTCATTTGTTCTTTGCTCACAGTTGCTTATGACTAGCAAAACCACATAGGAAAAACGTGAACATTTTCACGTGAGGAAAAACCCCAGCTTTTTGTATAACAAACATATTTTAATTAAAAATCTTGACTTCTGCAAATTTCCATCAGTTTCAAAGAACCGTGAGGATGCCAGCACTGCCTGGTCTTTATGGAGAAGTGTGTTGGGGCTGCCCGCTGTACTCGCTCAGAAAGACTCCTGGTTTGAGGGGGAAGAAGCCACACACACCACATCTGCCTATAACCAGCAACATCTGCTGAATGAACTCAAACTAAAAGCTAATCCACAAGTAAGAGGTGTGAGGGCACAGTTCTGCAGCAGGTAAAGTTTGCATTTGAAAGGTTGTTGTTTGAAGCCTACTTCTGTTTTTTTTTTTTTTCCAGCTCATTCCTCCAAAACCCAACCCATTGGATGGTATCCCACCAGTCCTTATTTTCCTTTGTCTTCCCAGTACACTTAGGCATACACCAGAGACTCAAAGAAGGCAGCAGCAGGAAGTTTAGATTTAATTTCCTGCTCTTTCCTAGCTATAAAGTTGACCCCTGCTAGCACACATTACACTACAACACCCCTGTGATTGCTGCAATGCTGGGGAAATAGCAGCAGAAATTATAACACCCCTGGTGAGGACGTTACAGCTTCTGATCAGGGTCGCCAAAAAATTCCTTCCATGCCTGTAGCCCTCCCTGAAGCTGCCACTGCAAATGCTTAACTTCACCCTGGCATCATCACTGATTGCCTCCATATCAACCTTTTGGGCAGGCTTACGGCTGGGATTAAGAATGTATTTTTCATGTCTTCCATGTTTTCCCAGGTTCCTGAGGCACCGGGTGCTACTGGAGAGGACGGGGCTGGAGATGCTGCGAAAAGAGCCACGAAAGCACAATGCAAACAGCACCCTCTTACCGGGCTTTGGGAATACTCAGGTCTCAACTGGATTTGTACCCTTCAGGCAGTTTCTGGTTAAGAGGAAGCGCGAGGAGTGCCGCATTGCCCCAGCTTTGATCTCCTGGGAGCTGCTGAGGTGTTGGTTGGTCCCCCCTTGCTGCTGTACACTTACCTGTTGTTTTCGTGTAAGCTGCATGGGTGCATCAGCACGAGTCAGAAATGTATCAGTATAACACATGAAATGGCTCTTTTTTTTTTTCCCCACCCCACACCTTTGCAGGCTCACAGAGGCTGCCAGAGCTCCCATTTGGACTCCAGAGTCCCACTGAGATCATGACAGCAATGTTTACGTGCTATTCTAATGCTGGTTTTAGCAACTTAAGTGCTTTTTAACGCATAGCATTACAGCAAGCGTGTTCTATTCTCTCCCTTACAGAATGGCTGTCTGGAGGCATGTAATTCCAGCTTCTGACTCAGCACGCTGTTATTTAAAGCACGGTTACATGCCCACATCAGGCATGGTTAATGCCACCGCTGAGCATTATTTAGTTAATTTGGCACATGCCATATGAGAACCATCTTGACAGAATAAGCGTTGTCATCCCCGACAGGCTCAGGGATCCCATAACTGCATCCTGAAGGCGACAGGACTTTGGAAGGGCATTCAGGGAGTGATGGGCAGTGGTGTCACCCAAGGGGACCATCATGAGGTGCCACCACTCCCACATGCAAAAATCCAGCAGGACACATGTTGTATGTCTCGTGGGGTGGCTAGTCTTGTGGTAGCTCCCTGGCCACTGGTGGAGACTGGTTTGCTGACTGCACCCACAAGGGCTTCTGGCTATGGGTTTGCAGATGCAATTGTAGGTGTTGGCCAGGGCTGGTGATGCTGCCAAGAGTCAAGAAAGCACCACAAAAGCAGCCTCCAGCTGGGCTGGTCCCTACAGCCTTTGGCTGTCCCAGCACAAAACTCTGCTGGGGAAGGGAGCTCAGACTAAAGCAATACACCTCCTGAAGGTACTCTGTGCCGATATCTCAGAGGGAACCATCTGATCTGATGGTGCTGTCTTGAACCTTTGCATCTCCTGCTCTCAGAGGACACTGTCTCGAGGGGAACTGGAAACATCTGTGGAAAAGCAAAAACCTGCAGAGCCTGTGGTACTCTGTGTGAGGCTCGGGATCCATTCGCTCTGCTCCAGGAAGCTTGTGGAGGGAAGATTGCATGCGCTATTGTAGGAGCCATAATGTGGTCTTAAAATAAACGCAATTATTGTGTCCCTGTTTGGAAGTATAGGTGAGAAAGCCCATGTTTCATGAGATGTATGAGGGCTCTGACCCATCTTCATTAGTGTTGCTATCTGTACAAAGTGAGTAATTGCAGTGAAGTGCCAGTCACATGCCTGTTGTGCTTGGAAGTCTCCAGGAGAGGTTCAATTAGGAGGCAGAAGCTGATGAGCTGCAGCGTGGGGAACCTCAGGGAACCTTTCCCAGATTACTCATAGGAGCCAGCCCTTGTACCGTGCTTGTCATCGGCATGTGTCAAAGTGCTCCGTAAAGTGCTGCCCGCGGCACTTCCCTTGCACTGATTAGGGTCACGGGTGAGCAAAAAGGTGTGCCCAGGGGTGCCTGGGGGGCCAGAGGCAGAGCTCGGTTTCTGTGTCCTGGAGCAGTACCTTTGGCCTCTGCGTTGAACAGTTCATCCGTCATGTAGGTGTCCTGGCTGGAAAACAGCGAAGCATCCCCGGCCCTCGCAGCTCAAAAGACAGGCTAATAAGATGCGATAATAACCAGTGCTTCAGGTGCTACCTGGAGGGATTTCGAACACCCCCGTTACCTTTGGGGAGATTGCCAGTACATTCACCAGTTCTCTTGGAAGTCATCTACCCCTTTGCCCTCACCCAGGGGTGGTTTGCTCTGTAAAAATCTCCGTCTTCCCCTTGCCTGCTGCTTCTTTCACCGCAGCGAGGGGCTGCAGCCATTTCCAGCGTTGGACCTCCAACTAGACACTGATATTCTGCTTCCCTGGTGGGTTTCAGCAACCCTCCCAGCTCGACAGATCATCTGTCCTCGTTCTCCTGCCATTCGGAGGTACTGAAAGCTCAGCTGCTGTCTCCTGCCAGGGCCAGTGTCTTCCAGGGGATTTCCTTGGGGTCCTGGCTCTCTCATGAGCCGGGAGAGATGGCTCACGGCAAACAGACTTTACCCTTTCTGCCAAGGCTGTCAGCTTCTGGATGTTGGTAGTCTGAGGCTACCTTGTCCAGGTGGCAAGCAGGAATCTGCTTTCCGCATGCAAGAGCTGCAAGATGCAAAACCCAAAGATGCTGGCTAAAAAAGCAGGAATTGTGTTTCACTGTAAAGAAACCCTGCTGACTGCTTTTCTATATCCATCTGTACTACTGTTTTCCAATGTCTATGCTTTTCTATATCCATTGTGTTGCTGCAGAGGTTCCAGTTTGCCTTGAAGTTCAGCACAAACGAATTTCAAAAGCTGTTCCCCTGGATGCTCCTGTAAGCTCCTGGAGAGGAGGTCAGAGAGGATACGAGAGGTGCTGGATGTCACACAAGCAGCAGAGAAGCAAAACACCTCCTTGGGGTTTCTGTGGCTGTGTTCATCTGAAGTGACAGTCCATGTCCCATGCCCGCCACTAAACTCCCCCAGCTTGGGCATCCATTGACCAAAAGTTGCTCCAGCACCAGAGTCAGCAAAAGCCCAGCAGAGGATTTTGGGAGAGGCTTGGTGATCGGGAGCTTTCTGCCCGGTGGGCAGGCAGGGGAATGATGTTCATGGCTTTATGTGTGGTCTGTTGTGTCTTCTAAAGATGAAAGGGTGTTCAAAACTCTTGCCCGCTCTCTCAGCTTGCAGCGTGGGGGGGTGGAGGCTGAGGGAAAACCGATGAGAAAATGTTTACTAACCTAACTACTAAGTGAGGTCTCTCTAATGGAGAGTTTGTTCTCCAGGACGTTGTTATCTCTGTTAGGTTTTCTGTATCTTAGGTACTCAATAAACGATTGCTA
Organism: Gavia stellata; assembly: GCF_030936135.1. Lineage (NCBI taxonomy): Eukaryota > Metazoa > Chordata > Aves > Gaviiformes > Gaviidae > Gavia > Gavia stellata. The sequence continues at coordinate 2,264,944 of NC_082604.1, forward strand.
AAGTAATTCAGCTTTCTCCTCTCAATCAGAAAACACAGCACCATGTCAGCTATCCAATCGCACTCTCATGCAGCAAACAAAACCCTGGCAGGGGCCAGAAAACACTGAAAGCAGGTCTGAAACACAGGCCTGGAGCTTCAAAAGGTGTTGGAAACGCTCTGTGGCCAGAGACTGTAGGAATGAGGTAAGCAAGAGCCGCAGGAAAACATCCATAGGGAAATGACATCAGAACCAGTTATGGGATAGCAACCAGGTGTTGCGGTGCTCAGCTATGCCATGGAAAGACCTACCTGACTCCCCACCACTGAATAAAAGCATGGTTTTCTGCCTCTCCGTGCCCTGGGGCTCTTCCTCATGTCTTGCATTCTCCCTGGAGAGGTGGGGAGCCCCAACATTCACAAAGGTGCTCTCCTTTAGCGATGACACCCAGCATGGTACCCTGCGTCAGGGCACAGTTACCTTTCCATTGTCTCCATCCCTCCCTTGGTACCCACTAGATCCTCCTTTGGCTTGCCCCCTCCATCTGTGGGTGTGTCCCTTACCTGTGCTGGATTCCCACTCCTTCCAGCCCAAAGTACTAGCTGTGTGGGGCTGTGCCCCCTCTCCAGTGGGTGCAGCCCCACATCATGATGCCCACTCGAAAGTTTTTTCAGCCTCGTTGTATCTCAGATGGGTGAGTTTGAGCACTGGAATTGGAGGTCCCAGGTTCAGCCAGGGCTGCTGCCACCATGGTCCCACGGGGTGCAAATGCAGCTTTGTCCTCTCGTCCCTGTAATTCATCCCCATGTACGACAGAGCACTTCCATTCTGCCTCCTCAGACCTGGGTCAGGTTTAATACAGTCTGAGAAAGGCTTAAAACAGCAAGGTATGAGATTGAATTATGGTCTAATCTGCCACTAATAGAACCTGACCAGCTCCATTATTCAATGTCAAATCACTGCATTTGCTATTAAAACACAGTGTGAACTTCCCTAATTTCTGTCGGGTTAGGACCATATCCATCATTCTTGCCTGAACCAGCACCAGGGCAGTGCAGATAACACAGACAAATTTAATGTGGTAAATTCACCTTAGGAAGCTTGCTGTAGCGGTACTGGGAAGGGAGGGTCTGGGCAGTCCTATGAGGAAAAGGATGGATGATAGCAAGCTGCAGTTTGACATTGCAGGGGGTAATGAAATTGCCCAGTGCCTCTTTAGGATGGGAAGGTCTAACTGGCCATTGCGCTCTGACAGTGACTTAAAATAGTGCTCAGAGGGGAGGTGACAGAGGAGGGACCAGTCCCATGTTCTGGTGCAAAAGAAAGGGAGCGGAGACACATAACCACAATTTCTAGATGTGCAGGTAACACCACCTTTACTGCAGCCGTCACATCATAAGGTTGCAGCCCTTTCTTTTTCGTGGGCTGTGAACACATTAGAAACCAACTTGTGCTTTCACCCCAGTGATGCCATCCCTGGGAAGGCAAAGGTGTCACATCAAATTCTTCGCCTTGCTGACTCGTTGGCATCGACCAACCGGTATCTACCCTTTGTGTAGGTAGATACTCCCTGGGAAGGGACAAATCGAACTGCTTGTTTGCAGCATCCTAAGTTGACCCAGGAAGTCATCAGCAGATGTCTGGAGAGTTAAATGAAGACTGCCTAACCTGGTTGAGTTGTGACTCATACCAGGATTTTAGCTCTTATCTGCAGAGGTGGAAAGCAAGGCCATTAACTCGCTGGAGCACCAGACAACCTTTGGCAGAAACTCCTTGTTTATGTGCTATCTCTTCCTTTTCTGTCTTTCTTCTGTATCTGTACTAATTCTAGAAATACAGAAGTATGAAAGTAAATCTACCACGTCGACCAAAAAAAGACAACTAGAGAAAGAAGAGCCCAGAGGCACACCAGGAGTGCTGTAACCCATTATGACCGTTTTCAAGGGTAAACAGAGTCTGATTCCAATGGAGATTAACATAATTCATTAGAGGAAAAAAAAAAGACTTGACATTACTAGGTCTAATGAGTTGACACTGGTGAAGAGGGACTTGTCACCATGGAAATGACAAATATTAGGAAAGAAAGATAAACAATTCTAGCTGGATGGTGAAGAACTTATCTGGCCACTCTCCTCTTCTCCTTGCTGGTATGAGTCCAACCAGCAGGACTGCCTTTGGAGAAGTTTATATTTCACTCATCTTTGCCTTCAGCACAGCTCCTTTGTTGTAAGGACCAGGGAGAAGGCTTTGAGGACTCAGCTAACCTTCCGAAATTAGTGGATAAATCTACCTCACAGTCAGCATGTGGAGTAGTAAGTGTGTGAACATGTGAGCATTGCTCCTTCCAAAGGTGGATACCCCAGGAATGCTGAAGGCTGGTTGGGTAAGCCCAGTGTTATAGATCCTTCTCAGCTGGTAAAGCTTCCTGTATCTTTACTAGACCTTGTCTGTGAGGATCCAGCACTGGAAAAGCTTTATCCCTCTTCCTACCTGCATTCAGGATGCATCCACTTGTCATGACGACCTCTGTCCCTTGACCTCCCAAGGTTTCTGTCTAGGCCAGGTATTCATGGACAAGGAGAAGGAGCATTTTGGTTTTCATCAAAAGCAACTTATTCCATGCTATTGGTCCTTTCAGAGTTGCCATTTACACATTCATCAGCTAGGCGCGAGAAGGCAGTTGTTTAGGAATTCATCATGTCCACATCCTGGATCAGCTCTCACATCCTGTTTCCATGACCCTCTAAACACCTACCAGAGGATTTGGCGGGGGGGTGGGGGTGGGTGTGTGTATACAAGGACCAGGCTTGCACACACCAATGGGCTTCACAGATGCTCCTCAAGGGACAGGTGAGAGCTCTGAGCTTAGAGGCGGACCTACCTATGCACCCTCAGGAAAGCACAGGCCACCCGTGACTGAAGGGATACAGGCAGCAGTGACAGGGCAAAGCTGCTGTGGCATGAGGATCCATGCTCAGGTATGGCAACTTCAAATTCCATAAGCACATGCCTGAGGCTGCCTGCAGGAAAAAACTATGAAGGTAGAGGTAGTAGAGGGTCTCTTTGCCCTTCTTCCAAGCCTGTCTGGGAAGTGGTAACACTGAACTAGAACAAACGGAGATTTGTGATGCTTCATAAAGACATTTCTGACACCTCCTGCTAAATACTTGTGATGGGTTTGTTCAGGCATGGCCTTTGCAATTACTGGGATAAGGAAGGCAGCCAAACCCAAAACCCTAGTGCCAGAGCATTGGGAGTCTATAAATTGTGATGGCATGTGCATGAATAGACATGATACTGCTGTGCCAGTGCCCAGCGCGGCACTCACCATGGAGATGTCCAGGGCAGTGCGGGGCCTCCACCATCACTGTCGTCCGCGGGTGACTCTGTTCATGTTTTCTTCCCACTCCTCAGGAGAGCAAGGAAGGTCTCATGCAAAGCAGCATCACTTAGCAGCCCCGTGAAGAATCATGTTAGAAACGTGCTCAGAGGAGTTGGTGAAAAACACCCACATCCAGTTTGTCAGCCCAAAGGATGAGCCTGGTGGCATTGTGGTCCCTGATGGGAAGGTGCCAGAAAATATGTGGCAAATCCAGTGGTATAGGAACTCAAAAGAAAGGTTTCTCTTTCTCTAGTCTCTCCAGCCTTCACCTGGTTTGCCTTTTCTAGGCAGTCCTCATCTGGTTTCTCCTAGGGTTGACTTTTTGCTCTCGCAGGTCCTCCATTGCAAGTACTTCTTTCTGCGTGGACAGGGTTGCACCCAAGGGAATGAGCGCTTGCTAGGGAGCTAAGGCAATATTCCTTGGTGATGTGTCTTAGCTGGGGAAAAGAAAGGACTGAGGTCAACATCTTGCAATTGGATCTGTGAAAAGGAATCTGACCACCAGGTTCTGTTTGGAGGGAACTAACTGGCTTTTTCCTGGATTGTGCTGGTGGACTGAGATCGGGGAGGATCCCCGTTCCCTCCTGCACCACCATCTGTGTGCATTTGTGAATACCAGCGGATACACCTCAGCCGATGGATTTGTTGCTGTGTATAATTTTGTTGACAGATTTGTATTGGCTTGCACATGATCCCAGGCATATCACCAGGCACGATGAGATGAGCAATGCTCACTGCCCCTTGCCTCCCATCCTCTATACATCTCAATTAAAAGGTGCCATTGAAGAGGGTTTTGTAAAGTGAGCCATCGAGCCTGAGCAGCGCAGTGTGCGGGACAAGGAATGCTGCGATGTCTGTGTGCTGCTCAATTATTCATTTCTTATTTCTGCATATACAAAAGGTTAATCCATGAGGCGCCTGCCACACAGGGAAAGCAGCTCTTTGGAGACAGCTCCATATTAGGGTTTTTTTTCTAGTGGTTTTTCAAGCATTATCTCTCCTCTGTTTCTTCTCTTGTGGGGTGTGGGGGGGAGGGAGCATGTAGGATAATGAAGAGCTTCCTCTTCCCAGGCAGACAGCTTGCGAAGAAACTTGATGTGGCTGGTGTAGGCAGGATGGATGATGGGTTATTAAAATGTTGGAGTTTTAAGGTGGGAGTCTTCCACCTCTCTAGTCCGCATCTTCACCAAGCTTTATGTACTAGGGGAAAAATGCCATCGCTGGAACCTATACCTCCCTCTTGTCACACTCCTGGGGAGGCTGCAACAGAAACCCACAAACTCCCCCATGTTCAGAGGTGCTGAGCAGATTTGTTGCCTTGTTAAGACAGACGTCAGGCAGTCAGTCCTTTGGGCAAACTCTGCGCTGTGTCCTCCAGTTCACACTGCGGAGCTTTAGGGTGGAAAAGGCTGGCCTCATACTCTGATGTTCAATGAAATGGTGCTTATAAGGCATTTGGAAGAAGAAACTGCCACTTTTGCAGTGAGACCAGGCAACAAAAAAGGGAGGAGGCAGAATGGCATGGCCAATGCTACACTAGCCTAGGAGGAAAGGCTTCGGGGCAGTGTCCTCAGCATACATTGCCACAGAAAGCTCATCCTTCCTTCAGAGCAGTTTGTGAGGGAGGGTTGCAGAGCTCTACCTCCTCCTCCTTTCCCCGAAATATGTGTTTTTCCTTGACATCCAGGGGCTCTATCCTGCTGAGCTTCCCTTCTGTGGGAGAACTCCAACAGGACCTTTGGAGAAGCCCCAGGAGACCTCCTCATGGCTGCCCTCTGCTACGTTGTCGTGCCTGGGACTCAGAACAAGTTCCTTGTCCTGCTCTGAGCTGCCAGGACGTGCAGATGGGCAGAGACCTGGAGCGGAGGCTGGTCCCCATGTCAGGGCCAGGAAGGGCTGTGTTGGCTCGTGCTTCACCCTGCGCTGTCCTCTGGGTCAATGGGGAGCTGAAGGGACACAGCCAGCCAGGTGTCACCTCAGCCACCCATGGCCATACCTTCTCTGAGTTGGCCAGCGCAGACAACTGGGTGACCCTTGGGCTCTTCCATTATTCATCCTGCTGGACTGATCTTGTGGAGATGGTTCGAAAGGTCGGCTCGGTATTAACGTGCTGAATGGGAAGATACTATAGGCTGGAAATTGAGCCTGTCACACCAGAGTGATTCTCATTGATGGTGTTTGATTTGCCATTAATATTAATTGTAGTTTGTGAGGGATAGTCACAAAGATTTGCCACATGTTAACTGTCTCAGCAGTGTTTGCCATTAGAGAAACATGAATACCGTCCAGAAGTTGTTCTTAAAAGGCTGAACTTCCTCCTGCAATGAAGCACAGAGAAGAACAAAGAGAAGGTGCCCAGAAGACCCAAGTGCAGCAGGTGAAATAGAGCCTGTGAGACATGCCACCCACAATTCACAAGCCATGCCATAGCTCCTGGGATGGCATGGGAGGGTAAAGCAGGAATCTCCTGAAAACCATCAGGATTATCAAGCAGATGTGTGGGGCACACAGGCAGCAGCTGGATTTGATTTCCTGCTGCTGCTGTCCCAGTGCTGTGCAGAAAGATACCCTGGTGACTCAGGATATCCCGTATGAAGCCACCATGCTGGGTCTTCCCCTGCCCCAGCAGGCCAGGCTGTGCAAAAGGGCACCTTGCAAAGAGTGCTCCTCCTTTCCCGAAGAGCCCAATCACCTTTGTGTGTGTCTGTGGTTTCCACAGTGCATTTCTGCCTGTCCAACAAGAAGTAACTTCATGGCTGGAGGCCACATCCACCCTCTTTTCAATAATGGGATGGTGCTGCTCACAGAAATGGGGGTGGATTTATAGCATCTGTGGGTTGGCTGATGAAAAGAGGAGGGAAGCCTGGTGTTTCTAGACAAATTGCACCATGGAGGGATGCTTTTCTTTACCTGCAGTTATTGAAAAGTAAGATTTGTTGACACTGGTTGACTAGGCTTCTTCTGTAGTCCACTGAAGGACAGTAACAGCTTCAGCTCCACACTCATAGGCACTGGTTTTTGGAGAGCACAAACCATCCCTTGGTGGAGTCAGTATGCTCTGCTGCTCAAGGAAGAAGTGCAGATGACGTGGTTGGATGAGGCACCTCACTTTTAAATGGCTACAAGTGGTGAAAGGAGTTGGCACTTCTTAGTCATTTGGTTGACCAGAAATACTTGCAAACTTTTGCTTATATTTCTAAAAAAGTCTGAGAGGAAACACCCAGGAAGAGTAGATGTTTCCTTTTGGTCTTTTCAGAATGAAAAGTTTCCCATTTGCATTACGAACACTAGCTGAGGATCAAGTGAAATCTAAATGAAATTACCAACAAAAGGAAAGAAAACCTGTCTCTGCTAATGAGAAAGTTTGACCAAAACTGTGGGGTAAGCAGGCATCCTTTCTGCAGGAATACAGAACCTTTTCAATTTGGAGCTGGCTGAAAGAAACCCCAGTTAAACAAGTCTGCTGCAAGTAGAGCCTGGGAGTTGTCCGGGATGGAGGTGATATGCCAGTCAGCTTATGTTATGTTAGCTAAGAAATACTGTTTAAGAAAGATTTTTACATCTGGTTTGGGGACTTTGAGGAAGATCCAAAGTTAGCCTTCAAAGTGTGCCTGGAGGGGACTATTTGTTCTGTCATTGTCCCAGACAAGAGTCTGGTGCTTGGGTGAGTGTTGTTTGTTTTAGCAAAGCTTTTAATCTACAGGCAATTGAATAGACGCAACTAGACAGCTGCTGAAAAGACATTTGGAGATGTGCAAGGTAGAGGGGCTAGAGACCTTGACTTGGGGCTGGAGACAAATCCCATCATACCATTCCCAAGTTATCTCTTCGTGTCTCTAAGTCTGTCTATCTTTGTCATCATTTGTTTAAAGGAAGGTAGGGGAAGATGGCTCTAAACTGTGCAAAATTATCAGTACATTGCGATTACATTTTCCTGGGCAGAGAACCAAAATTGAAATCTACCTGATTTTGACAGTGAAAGCAAGAGAAATGTTCCTGATCCAGTCTGTAATTGAAATGAAATATGGCCTACAAACTGGACAGGTCCTTAGCTGCCATGCAAAACCTGGACAACCACCTTCAGGAAGACCAGAGCCGTTGCTGGACATTGGAGAGGATGGACCATGGACTTCTCCCAACTCAGTGCTCTGGCGCTCACAGCTCCAAAGTCCAGAGCTGGCCAGGGAGGAGGACTCCAGGCTGCTTCTTGAGGCCATTATGTCTAACCTTAACACTCACCCATAAGGAACTCTGGGAGATGAAGCTGCTCCAAGACTGACCAAGTAGCTTAGAGGCTGAGCATTTCTTAATTATGAAACTGGAGATGCTAATACCAGTAAGTACTAGTTAACACCCATTTCATTCCTGATGTGAAGGAGGGCTCGATATTTTTTGTGGCAATTGCATGTTGAGCTTTTTTTTCCCAAATGCTGCGGACAGCTTCTATTGTCCCACCATCCCAGGAAAGCTGTTGCGTAATGAATGGAGAATCAGGAAGAATGTCATGGAAGAACTAATGCAAGGACTACTGGAGAACTGATGAAATCTAAGAGATTCAAACAATTAAAGAAAATAGTTTTCATACAGTAAGTGTTCAACCAAGGAAGTCCTTTGTACAGGGAGCTACCGAGGCCAAGAACTGAGCCAAGATCCGGGAGTTGATGCAACATCTACATGCACACTAAGAGCTGTCAGTGCTGGTGACAATAACTGATCTGAAAATGTGAAGGTGAGCGCAAATTCATGACCATGTCCTGATCTCTAGATATTGGAGACCTCTAGTATCACATCAATGATGTGATATCAAGGTCTGGAGATGAAGGAAATGCAAGGTCGTTTGCTGGGTCTCTTGCATCACCTGCTGAAGCTGGTCTTTGGACAGGGTGCTGCATTCAGAGAGGCAACGTGGCAACTGATATTTTAACAGCACCTTTCCAATCCACCCTGATTTGCTTGGTGGATGCACTCGGATGGGAGGAAAGGAATATTTGCTGCGTGCCCCAATGAGACAAAAACCTTGTGGAGATTTGCACAAAACAATCCTCCTTCCAGACTGTTTAGAGTCTTAGAAAACCCCTGGGTTTAATTGAGAGATGTGTATTTCTACCCAAGCACATGCAGCTAGGAAGGATGCTCGTTTTCGTGCCACTCTAACCTGAACATTAAGCACACCTGAATCCTCCTCGCATGCACAGGGGAGACCTAAGCGGGGCAACATCCCAGAGAATCACAGCAAGTCACAGCCCTCTCCTGTCTCCCCAGCGTGCTCCCACCCACACACATTTGAATGCAGGATTTTCTGCAGGTATTAAGTTCCTCCGGGTTTATCCGAGAGCAGGCTGCTCTAGTTAAAATAACACTGTGCAGCAGAACAGAAAATAAGATGTCACGGCAAACTAAACATCTTCACTTTCACAACATACTAAAAAGCTCTGGGGTGAGTAGAGATGGGCTAGCGGGCAAAGGGACCACGCAGCCCGGCCTGGCCCCTCGATGGGTGGGTTTAACCGGTCATGCATTTCTATCTTGTCATCATTCCCAGGGAAGAGCTGGGTGAGATGGGCAGAGGCCAATCCTATCTTCTAAGACATCTTTAATTTTTGCTACTAAAGAATACATTTCATTGGCAGTAACATCTTATTTTCTGTTCCACTGCACAATTTTATTCTAACTAAGGTGGTTTTCTCCCGGATAAACTCTGAAGAACGCTCTAGCTTTCTTTTCAGTAAGAAGAGCTTTGGAAACCCTGCTTTTATTTATTGGTTCATTTTATTTCCTGTTCTTTTTCTGCCATGTTTAGTATGACTGAGTGACCAATTCAATAAAAAATGGAAAACTTGTGCGGATTGTGTAATAAAGCAGAGCAGGTTACTGAAGGCTCTGTATTATGCTTTCAATATTCTTTACAAAATACAGATTTGAAATAGAGATATGCTGAATAAGATGGGTCGCTGATATTTCATTTCAGTTCATATTATTGCTATGAATAGGAACAGTCACCAGTATGTATCTTCTGAGACATCCACAGGGAATACAATCTTGGGAACAGCCCTGTCGTTCCCTGTAAACACAAACCAGAGCCTTGGAAGCGCTCCTTTCCAGCCCCGGGAGATGAGAGTGCAAGATCTTTGGGGCAGGAACGGCCATTTGCAATATGCATCGAGCAGTGCCTGGTGTGAAGGCACCATCCCTCCCGCTCTTGGGATGGAGTAATACCAACAATACTCCTTCCAGCTGCAGCTCCCCTTCCCCTCTTGGGTGAGGCTCACCCCACATCACCCCACTGCTCCATTTCCACTACCAAGGAAACCCCACAATGATTAAACAGAATACTTTCTGCCTAATAAATATTGCTTTTCTATCTGTGTCTGTGGTGTATGTTCATGCAATACGTGTTTTGCTGAGAAAACTCAGCACGTCTTCTACACAGCCCCCATCACTGACAGCTTTCTGTGTGCAATATTTGCTTTATATTCCCTTTGCTGCATTGATGTTGAAGGTTTAGTACAGCAGCTGCTTGTGTCCAAGGGGAAAGGAGAGTGATGAGGAGGTTGTTTTCTCCGTGTAAGGGATACTGCAGCTGGGTGATCTGCAGAGATGGGTGATCTGCAGAAACGGCACCACCTTGGCAGGGGAGCACCAGTGATATATAAGACAGGGAGAAGCTTATTTTCACCTCCTTTTTGTGGGAGTTGGCTAAGATAGAGTGTGGTTACAGTGCAATCTTACTTCTGCGCAACAGAGTTGTTTTGGGGTCGTTTCCAGGTGTTTTCTGCCCTACTCCTGTGCTAGCACAATGGTAGCACTGCTCTGTACAGGTAAAAAGTTCAGCAGCTTACGGAGAAAATGTTATCCCCCAGCAGCTGCTCATGAATTCTTATGTGCCAGCAGCAGTGCGTGAACCATTCTTTGTTGTAAGATAAAATCTGACAGAAAAGCATAGCTCCTGACAGAAAAATCTGATGCAATTAAGTTTCTGTGCACAGCTCATAAACTTTGATATGGCAAATAATGGCTAAAATTGATCTTAAATCCAACATTAAAAAAAGTACCCAAACCCCCCACGTTCCACCAAATCGACTCCAGGTATCCATCTATGCCGACTTTGTGTAGGCAGGTCATGTTTTTCTTTTAAAGAGAAATATTAGTCAACAAAGAAAAAAATAGGACAGTGTGGATAAATGCCAGGCAAAGGCGAATTTCTAACACTGCGAATTAGCAAAATTAATTCTGGGGGAAAAGCTGAACAGAAGTGACATAGACTAGCCTTGAGGAATTTCCCTTCCTGAGTCAGCCACGTAAGCGAAACCAAGACCCTGTTCTTGATTTTATCACCAGTTTAGAGCATAGCTTTAACTGGGAAGTTGCTACCAGACACCTTTGTGTCTCTGCTGTGTTTGCATCTTTGATGAAAAGCATGTTTTGGAGGCAAATTAAGGTTTCTTGCTTGTGCCATGTGGGTCAGGGGAGCAGGTGGGAGATGGGGACATTGCCACCAGCGACGGCAACGGCAACATGGTCCTTGCTGGGAGGAGATGGGTAAAGAGCACGAGCTGGGGACCAACCATGGTCTTCATACTTTTTAGAGTACATAAAAAATGGACCATGTGAGCGTCTTGAGTATGAAACAAGATAATCTGGAGAGAGAAAAGGACATTGTGAATACTAAAAATGTCAAACCATTGCACTGAGCAGAGCTTCCTATAGTCTCAGGATAAACCCCGACATTTTCTGTTTCCAGCAGTCAGGGATGGGGTAGCACAGGTCTGGTGCCTGGCACACTCCTTTATCCCGACTTCTAACACAGTCCAAGCAGAGCTGAATGTCAACATTTGTGGAATAAGCTACTTTAAATATGAGCCAAGGCATCCGAAGTTGACCGAAGACCATTCAAGTTAACTAAACTGCCAACAACATAAAAAAGAGACTAATAAAACAATAATAAAATAATATTTGGAAGTGATCTCAGCTAAAGAAGGAGCACAAGATTCCCTGGCTCCATGCATGCAAAATACAGGGGAATTTTATTTCGAGTGCTGTGTGCCCTGAGCTTGGCAGTCACCGTATCACCCCATCGCTGAGAGGTAGAAACGGACACCTGAGCAAAACCTGCCTGCAAAGAGGAATTTCCTTAGACACCGCACTTTGGAGATGCCAAATGATCCTATTACAGACTTATCAAAGCAGTGGGGATTAGTAGAGATAAAACAACTTTCAGTACTGGTCTCTGCCTTTCTTTGCTCTTTTGTTTGTCTAAATAGCTGTTTTGGTGAGTGCAGAGAAATAATAGGAGGCAATTATTGCTTCATGTAATGTTCCATGTTTGGTTTTGTAATCCTTCAGTTCTGTTTATTTTCATTTTAAGCAAAAAAGTTCCCCCTGGAATATTATAATCGCCTTTTAGCTTTCCACTGCTCTCCTCCTGCAGAAGGGCTCCTGGATTTGTACGCACCTGATGGCAACACAAGGTTAGCGGCATCCCCAGGGCTTGGGGCACTGAATGCCCTTTGTCTGGGCTGCAGCGCCGAGATCCAGACACAAAACAGCGGCGACAAATCCACCCAGCAGCCCAGCGCAGAGAGCTGTGGCATCCCTCTGTGGCATCCGTGGCTCAGCTCCTTTCACCTTCAGGAACCCAGAGAGGGATTTTGAATGGTACGGAAGAAGCAGAGAAAACCAGAGGGCTTTTCAAAAGCAGCTTTTCGACACCTTTGAAAAATCTGACCTTATCTGAGCTTTTAATCAGCTTTTAGACCCTGAAAATTTCTATCCATCCTCTCCTTAGTAGGTGATCTCTTCTAAAATCTCCTTAGGAAGATCTAGTGGGGGGTTCACTTATGCTTTCTTCCATTTCGTCACCTTGTCCCTCCAGCCTCTGCTTAGGAAGAACAAGGAGATCTCCAAGAAGCACCGCTATCGCCCGACTGCCATTAAGGGGGAGCTATTGGCGTCTGGAGCTATGGGATTTTTGGGGGGGCAGATTTTGCCCCAGCAAATCTCTGTCACATAGTTCTGCAGGTAGCACTGGGGATTAAAACTGATGTGGGGACATCAGCTTTTTCTATTGAATGCCTCCCCGGAGGCCGAATCACTCCCCTTTCCTAGAAGCCCCAGCAGTCAGGTTGCAGATGACATCCCAGTAGATTTAAGAGCTGGTGCTGTCATACACGTTGCATATCTGCTGATCGAGGCACTCCAGGAGTGGGTCTACTGCCTTGGTGTGACTGCCTGGGTCATGAAATCACGAAATCTCATCCTCGCTCCGGAGAAAAGTCGTAACGTGCCTGCTCCTGGAAGTACGTAGCCCATGTTTAGGAGGGCAGGCAGAGAGCCAGCCCTTTCTGAAATATGTTTGCATTCTGTGAAACTGCCACTTTGCACCAAAAAGGACAAAATATCACCTGCTTTCTCCCTCCACTCTTCAAGTCCCTAAAGAAGGGATGTAAGACTGCAGAGCTGTCTGGTGATCAGGTACTCCTATAACCAGAATTAGCAGATTGCAAGGTTTAAGCATATTTAACTTTTGCTCCTATCGCATAGATGACTGACTATAATCACAAGAATATTTGCATGACCCTGGGTTGCCAGGATATAAATATAAGCCTGTGAGCGTTGCGTAGGAGCTGGAAAGGAAGGACATGTTTAAGTACTTTGCTCGCTCAGGGCCTTCAATGACGGATAGAGAGTGGATGAAGGCGCCACGGATGGAAGATCATCCATGGTCAAGTGGGAGGCAGAGGGTTGGTGCCTGGTGCACCGATGTATCTCCAAAGGTGGTGGTGGTCATTCTGCAGACCCCTCTTGCAGCTTGGCCTGGAGCATCACCAAACCAAAAAGGTACGCCCAAGCAGGGATGCGAATTTTACCAATTTGAACTCTCTATCTACTCTGACACAAAGGCACCCCAAACACTTGAACTATGAACCTGTTAACACCGTGATTTGAGGAAAATACCACTCCTCAAGGCAACGGGCTTGTGGACTGTTAGCTTCAGCAGAGGGATGCTCCCATGGACATTAAACATTAAGCGTGTGCTTAAGTGTTTTGCTGAGCTGAAAGGGCTCTTCCACTTAGGATTTTAAAATATGAAGAGCAGCTTGCTTATTCTGCCTGGAGTGTCTTTGTTTCATTTGTGCAAGTTAGTTTTGTCTGGCTCCGTAAATCCTGCAGCTGGTCCTGGGGAATTACACGGGCCAGCACTCAGCGTTGGCTTGGTGGGCTTTCTCTTCTCCCTCATACGCCGACTGCGGTAAACAAACCCGGGCGCCTCGGCTAAGTGTTCATAGCGGATTAAACACCAAGCCTTAACCGATACTTATTGACAACAACAGCTTTTGCAGCAAAGAGAGGACAGGTGACAATATTCAAGAAATATACATAATAAAGCTTTGGAGAAGTGCGCTGGGGAGCTGGCGGGGCGGGGGGGGGAGGAAGGAGATGGGAAAAATAATGCATAATTCACAAGGCAAATTAATCAGCCTCTTTCCTCTGCCTGTTGCAATTATATTTAACACGAGTAATCACCAGGTTACTATTTATTATTATTATTTTTATACCAGGAGGCTAAATGGTGGGGATGGCGATATTTGAGTGAGGACGAGGTGAAAACTGCAGTCACGTTTAGAGTGGTGCCTCACCAAGATTTCTATCTAGTTGTGCTTTCATTGTGGAAAGGGCTTTTTTTTTTTTTTTTTTTTTAATTCTTTTCCCTTTAGATTGGTGGGGAGTTGCGGAAAAAGGAGGGCGGGGGTTGGTGCGCGTTAGAGCAGAGAGATTGGGTAAAATTATTTTCCTTCATGCTTGGCTAGGCCTCGGTGTGAAAAAAGAGGACCCAGCTTAGGGCTGGTGGGAGATTGCAGATAAAAGCAGCTTCATTTCTAACTGACCTTCCATGCGTTTGGCCCGGCCGGGGGAAGGCGGGGGAAGGAACAATGAGAGCCACCTCCAGAAAAACCATCCCTGAATACCTACACCGGGCTCTGGTGAAATGAGGCGGGGAAAAAACAAAAGCAAGAGGCAGGGCTTCGCCTGGAAAGGCTTTCGATAACCCCCACGGGAGGAGAGGCGCGGAGTGGGGAGTGGAGGGCTGGCACTGCTGTGGCTGTGGGCGCGGGAAGCCCCGGGACCTGTGGCAGTGTGGGATCCATGCAGCCATCAGGACCCTGGTCCGGAGGCTGTCAAAGCAGTCTAAAGAAGTCAAATCTCAAAGCAGCTGGAGGGTCTAAAGAAGTCAAATCCAAGTCCCCATTCAGCAAGAGATTTAATCCAACACTCAACATCCATTAGCAGGGATAGGTGCCGGCTTGAAACGCATGCATGAGCACCTCACTCACCTGACCTTTGTACTTCAAGACCTTTGGAAAACACGTGCATCTTATATCTTAGGAGGAAACAAAACTTTGCATTACATTGAATGTGATGTGAACTGAGCAAAGGGTCTGATGAAGGATGCAGGGTGCAGGTGGTCCTGCTTGGCACAGGTGGAGGGAGTTCACCAGGAGCCTGATGGGCTTAAATAGGGTCTCAGCAAGACTTTCTCTTTTTTGCTTGAGAATGTTGTTGGTGCTGGGTGGATCCCTCCTGGAGGTAAAGCGATCTCTGCTGTATGCCCTGAGTGGGAGATGTTTCTTTCTGGAGACCTGGATTAGCCACTTCTTTTTCTGCCTGGCAATCAAGCATCACATTTTCTCTTTTTCTTCTGTTGTACAGGGTAAGGTCAACCTGGGAGACTTCTCCAGGGAGGCTCTGGTAGTCATCACCTTAGAAAAGTGTCTTACTGTGTTGAATAGTCTGTGGCAAACATTGTTTGAGATGGGCTATGCTTCTTGTAAGGATGGGCAAATCTGCTCATGATAGAAGTAGACCTGGCTTTTTTGGGATAGAAACTGCTGTAATCCTGCTATGTTCAGATGAGCAGCCTGGGTACTCTGTGGTGTCAAATCTTAATGCTGTGGGTTGCTTTGATCCCTTTTTCATATCCCTGAGAAGCTGGAGTGTTGTTTCCACTGGCAAGGGAGAGAAGAGCTGGTTTGCACTGAGCAGGGCTGGCTACAGGCTCTTAGATACTGGTGCCCTGATGAGGAAGGCAAGCATATACTGCTCTTTCCTTGCTCTTTTCTCCACTCTAGTGACTGCCATGAGCAACTCAAAGTGCAGTTCCTTCCTGGTACTCGTACGATGATTGCATGGTGGGATTCACTCAGTGATTTCCTTATCAAGTTTCCTTTAGATTACAAAAAGTTATTTCTTGCCCCAAATTCTAGGCTTGTTTCTCCACTTTGCATAATGCCCTCAGCATCTGGAGGTCCTGATGGCAATTTCAAGCCCTTGTTGATGGTAATGCAGCACCATGATCCTCTTGCTTGCAGCACATCTGTAAGCCAAGTTAATTCTTCTGGGATTGCTTAAGTGCTAATATTGTCACGGAGCTCTTCAGCACCTTTGTCCGTAGGTTGCTTGTGTGTATTTGTAGTTTTTCAAAGAACTGAGGGGGGTCTGGAGGTTTGCACAGGGAAGAGCCTGTGATATGAGAATTGCTTCCTTCCACCTACCTAAGGCTCAAAAGCCAGATATAAAATATATCAGCAGAGCACCCATCCTTGTGTGCAGACTGTTTCAAAAGCAGAGCTGAGACAGAAAGCGGCTGTGGAAATCCTTCCTCATTTTTTTGCTATGTGTGTAAAATCAAAAAGGGGAATAAACCCTTTTTTAACTTTAGTTTCCATTGACATCAGAGGCTTGTCAGACATTGGTGCTGCTCTGTGAAGTGTCTGTACTCAGATGATGGTTTTGCTGAAATGCTGACGAAATCTTCCAGGTTTCTGGCCTCTAGCATAGTCCTGCCAGTGGATGCTCCCAGGGACACCTGCTCCAAGATAAACTGGCCAGCACTGTTGGCCAGTGCAATTAGGACAAAAGGTCTCTAATTAGACAACAGATACCTTTTTGGATGATGCATTTTATGGGTGGGGGGTAAAAGTGCTTTTGCTTTGCTTGTTTATAAATGGTGCTGGTAATCAGGAGCCTATTTCCTGCAATGTTCTTTGAAATGCCACTGGAAGTTGAGCAATTAGCTCCCTGGGAAAGCCCAGGTGGTTACTTTTGTAAAACTTAGAATCCTAGAATCATTTAGGTTGGAAAAGACCTTTAAGATCATCAAGCCCAACCACTAACCTAACCCTGTGAAGTCCACTGCTAAACCATGTCCCTAAGTGCCTGATCCAGGCACTTTAAATACCTCCAGGGACGGTGACTCAACCACCTCCCTGGGAATACTTGAAGTATTATAATTTCTAACATAAACATCAGATACATTTCAACTAGCTTCCCAGTTAAAGCTTTTCCAAAATACTTTATTGTGTCTCCTTAAAAGGGCCTGCATGTGAGCACAGCTAACGGAGGCACAGTCTCAGACAAAATGCCTGATGTACAATGGTTTCTGTATATAAAATGAAAGGTGTAACACTTCCTTCTGTTCCTACCAAGTGCTCTTCCAGCAAGAACCAGCCTCCTGCCATCAAGAGCTGGGCTCACCTTGTAGGCACCTTTGCTGAACCACCCAGCTGCCTGTGCAGGACTAAGCTGAAATAGGGTTTGGGGGAGGCTTGCTGAGCAACCTGCCCCACTGCCTGGGGCTGCAGGGAGGTCCAGGGGTGCAGGTGGGTCATCTCCCCAATCTGCCTTATGCTGCTGATTTGGGAAGCCCTGCTGTAAGATACCCGCTGGATTTTTTTTGGTTCCTGGTTCTTGTACTCTTTTAGGATCCCCTAAATTCTGCAGATTCCTATTGCTTCAGATCCTCTGTCCTCCCCCTTGACTGCCCCTGACATCAGGACAAGACAAGGACCAGCCCAGAGAGTCCTCTAGAGAAAAAAGATGTGGAGTAAAAACACTTTCTCTCCCTTAAAAAAAAAAAATGAAAGAAGGTTTATAATTTCTCCAGAGTGGAAATTGCACCTGCCAGTCTGTTTCCGCAGGCCTTGGCTCCGTGAAGTACTTCAGCACAATTCTAACTTGAATTGCACGAGTTCTCCTCCTGCCTGGCTTCGGTCGGATGACTCATGGGTTTCTAAGTTGGTCACGTCCTTCAGGGTCCTGCTGAATTGAATGGAGCCTTTCCTTCCCTCCAGCTCAAGGATGGAGAATCTGAGTTAGTGTCAAAGAGACGGCTGGTTCTTCAGTATCTTGCCATCCTGCCTTCGAAACCTGCCTCCTGCCCAAGCTCATGTCAAAACGTTCTGCTTTGAATGTTGCGTTACGGTTTTGTTTGACAAGGAGAAGTACAGAGACGTGCTAGGTACTTCATGATGTTTCACGTGGGAAACAATTTAAGATCTTTTTAGTTTAAAAAGTGTTTTCTCCATGTCTTGTTAACCTCTTGCTGCCCAGCTGGAGGAAATATTCCCGCACACCTAAGTTTGCCTAAACATTTATTTCCAGACTTAGGTACTAGAGGCAATGTTAAGAGAGCCTTAACTTTGAGTTAAGTTAGAGACACTTTCCACCATGTGTTAAAGCTGATGGACTTCAACAGCAGTAGAGCCTCACGATGACCCTGAGTGGGCTGCAGTGCCAGGAGGTGCCTGCTTTGCCTTCCTCACCATCAGCACCAGAGGAATATCAAATGGACTTGCAGGACCAAGAGGAGGTTTTCACTAGGCTGTAAACTCAAATCTATGCGCTCAGTGTTCCCTCCCTCTCATGCTTTGAAGTTTCCAAGGGAAATTTTAGCTGTTCTCATGATTTCACTTCAGGTCTTGAGCACATTCCAGGAATCCTAGTGAGGTCTCTCGTCCTGTTCCTTGCAGACACTGGGTTTCTCCTCTTGTTCCTTCTGGGTTTGTCTTGATTAAGGTGTCTGCTCAAGGCTGCACATGAAATGCAGCACACAGCCTGAATTTCTCCTGCTGCTTCTGCCCAGGGAAATCATGCAAATGCATCCTGCTTATACCACCTTTCACCAAAGGAGGAGAGCACTGAAGTTTAGTTCTATCTTGGGGAGGGGTTTTGAGAGGTATGTGCTCCGGTCCTGCTTTTAGGTCCTAAAGACAAACAGGAGCAGTTGTTTTCTTCATCCCACCATATAAGCTGGGCAGAGCACAAGGGACCCTGAGACATGGGTAGCAGGGCAAATGCTGCTGTTGTGTTTTCCCACCCTGTTCCTGCTTTAATAACAGCTGACTGCCCTGTTCCTTTACCCTACAAGTCCTATCTAATGTCAGGAAAGCCTTTTAGCTAATGTAGTTCTCAAATTAAAAAAAATTACTTGTTATCAATCCAATTTCTATGAGAGGAAATTCTATTAAATCCCCAGAAGAAAGTGCATTATAGCTGTACCTTCAGAAGCAGACCCTTGAATAAACTTTTTAGTTATTTCACATAACTTCCATTATGACTGTCATTATGAAGCAGATGAACATTTTCTTGAACAATTAGACGCGGGTGTGTGGAATAAAGAGTGTAGTTCGCCTGAGATCATTGAAACCTATCTGTTTGGGTGATTCATTTTCTTCCAACTAGGCTGCCCATAATAAGCTTTTCTTCTCTGGCTTTGTCTTGTTTCCCATTTCAGTCCGCCACAATACCGAAAGAATTGAAAGAATGTCTTTCCCCATGTCCTTGTGCGGCAACTGAGCCTGGCAAACAAAAAAATAATTTTTTTTTAAAAAGCAGAAAAAGAAGAGAAGGAGAAGGCAGAGCAGATTAAAAATAAAACAAGCACTGTTCGTTGTGGTGATGGTAACTTGGGGCACGAGGGCCTTGAGAAATGTCGTAGAGAAAAGGATGGGTGGTGGACTCTTTCTGTTCCTAATTGGAAGTGAAAACACATCTGTGTGCATAAGAGATGACGGAATATCTCTTGTATTGGCCTGGCAGTTGTATCAGGTGGAGCCACATGCAGGTATGGGGATGCACAGAAGACCTCATTTCCTCTTTCCACGACTTCAGTAAAGTTACATATGTTAGTAAAGGACTTCTGGTGGAAAATCAAATTCAGCTATCTGGTGTGCATGTGTGTTACAAAGGTTTAACACCTGGTATGCAGGGCTGAGCCCAAGGAAAGGAAAGGATATGTAAAAATCTTTACAAATACAGGGTGTCCTCTGCACATCTTTCCCATGCCTCCACCCCATGTTCTGGCATTGCTGACAGAGGTGCAACGAGCTCAGCTTAATGCTTTGCTCGGCTTGTTATTTCCTGACAGCTTTTCTTTGGAGCTGATCAGGACGTTGCCGTGATTCACAACCAGGCTCCGCTGCTGATGCGTCCAGCAGCGAGGAGCCCCAGCAGGCTCCAGTGTTTGTCCTGCTGGAAATGTCTCCTCCTCAACACGGCTCCCTCTCCCTAAGGGCAACAGCTTTATCCTGCATATAAAAGTGCAGCTTACTCCTCCTGTACTGCGCAGACTGCTTTAGCGACTCTGATTTCAAGTGGATCCATCTGAATCTCCTCGTTTTGATGGTTGTCTTAAAGCATGTTGTGAAATCACGACTGCACCTCACGCTCACAGGAGTGGGTGAGTCTCCTCCTTGGAGAGCTCATAAAGCAGTTAGGTGTTTTTTCCTGCACAGACAATGTACGTAAATATACCTGGATAATGAGAGATGACTGATAATACAGGCAGATTTGTTGAGGATGTTGTCACTTGACAGACAAGTAGGTTTGTAGTGGGCTAAAGCTATATTTCCATTGTTCATCCAAAATTAAACATCAGCCTGCTAGGTGATCCCTTGCTGTTTTACCTCTTCTTGCAAGCAAAACAACAGCAGTACAGCTAAAATTCATGTCTAGTGGCTAGGACTGTAAGTGTTCATTTCCTGGGGTAGATATCACCCACATCCCTACGCAGCAGCCTGATATTTAGTTGGTACTGCTGCAAATGATATGGAAATCTCTTGGCCACCTCTAAGAATGCTTTGTATATCAGTTTGCAACTCAAGAAATTGCTGGAGAGTCTGAGAAAATAAAGAGCTTTCTTTGGTTCTTTTAAAACAGCAGAAGCAGCTGACTTGGGGTCTGCCCTGGGCTTCTTGCGGATATATATTAGCAGGGATTGAATTGAATGGAAGCTCCTGGAGAGAATGCGAGGCAAGGGGAAAATGTTTTTATAAGAAAAAGAAATGGCAAAACTTAGGGGAGAAAGCAGAGAATGTGAGACCTTGAACCGAGCCTCTTCGGGGAGGGGGGGATAAAAAAGAAAAAAGTGCCCGCTTGAATAATAGACTAACTAGCGACCTTGAACATATATAGTGTGCATAATAAGAGTGAAACAAAGGAACCTCTGAATATGAGGCTTTCTTAGACAGGAGAATAATAATCACAAGTGGCAAATTTAAAAAATTGAAGACATGTAATATAACAGAAGTAATGGGGACCTGAACCAACCTGAGATGAGAGAAATGACTGAAGGGGTTTAGCAGTAGGCTGGGCTTGTGAATGGCCTAGTTACTGCTTGCAGCAAAGCCAAGATTTTCTTTCTGCTCCAGGAGGATTTTATTGATGTTTTAATATCTTTGCCTATGTGTAAACGCCACTTCTTCCTCAGACCGCTTGCCAAATTTGAGAGGGGGGGAGTTTCTCAGCTCAGTTCTGCTACCCAGCTGTAGCCAGTCCTCCCTCTGCCCTCCTTGTAATGCAGCCTGGCTCCAGCGCAGCACATAGTGATGCTGTGGGGTGGCATCAGTTCACGTGAGCGAGGGATGTGGCTGGATGCTCGCCACTGGTCTCGATGGATCTGGCAGGGTCAGAGGGTGTATGGGTTCCCACTGGCATTCCCACTGAAAAGTGATAACACTCCCAGTCTGTTACCAGCGCTCTCCATAGATGGTGGGAGCTAATGTACATCACTGAAACAGCAAGGGCTCTCGTACTGCTTTCCACTCTATTACAGCATCTCAGGTGAGCGTTGACAATTCCTTAAGCCAACTTGACTGCTTGTGGATCATCTGTTTCTTGCTTTCTTATTCTATTGTGAGTGCAGGTTTAACAGGGTGCTCACCTGAAGGCAAAGTCCCTGCCCATGCTGTAGCTTCCCAGGCTCTTTTTCACATTGGGTATGAGTGTTGCAGAATATTTAACCCCAACAGTGAGACACCTTGCACTTTTCCTGACCAAAACCCTGTATGCTGTAGCCCCTTTGTAACTGTCATTCACAGCTGCTTCTGGTTTGACTTCAATACCTCCAGGAGAAATGTCTTAAATGCCTTCTCCAGATCATCAGTGGAGATGTGAGACTCGCTTCTGAAGTGCTCCTTCGCATGTAACCCTAGTTTGGTTTCTTCTCAATAATCAGAGTTACTACTTTATGTTGGTGGTATTGGCTGGTTTGAGATCTACATTGCAAGATTTCCTCCTAGATCTCCCCTCAGTTTGTTGTTTGTCAGAGGCTGTGAGGGATTTTTTTACTTCAGCTTCCCTCTTCATCCCTTCTGTCCTCAGAGCTTGCGAGTTTGTCCTCCAGGATGCTCCTCCAGCGCTATGCCGTGTGCCATGGATGCATGCAGTGCCCATCCCCATGAACGGGCTGGCTCTGCCACCTCCCAGCTCTCTCATCTTCCCAAAAGGGGACCACCTGAGAACGGGTTTTTCTGTTTGCATCAGAGATGGGATTTGTCTGGACCTCTGTGCTATGGAGGTAGATGGCATTGCTCGCGTGAGTGAGGTTTGCCACATGGGCAGGTCCTTGCTGCATCTATGCCTAGACCTTAGTTCTGCAAACTGTCACTAGAAGACTGCATATGAGGGAGTCTACGGGGCCAGGTATCTCTTCCTCTCCCAACCCTGGCTGAAGCCACTAATGACTGGTACAGAAAACTCAGACACACCGATGTGGCTTTAGCCAAGCTTTGCAAAGCCAACGAGGCTGGATTTTTTTTTTGGTGGGCTTCTACCCCAAGAGGATGCCACTTGGCTGCTGGATCCTTCTGATGGAGGACCCATTCCTTCACACAGCACAGTGAGCCCTGCCAGGTTCCCCTCTGCCTGGCTCCTACTGCTTTGTGTGGATCCTTGTGTTGTCCTCATTCTTCACGCCACAAAAGATTAAAGATAATACTAATACTAATAATATAAAAACGCCCTTCTGAGAATGGCCTGCCGGCTGGTATTATGCCATATAAAGACTCTGTGAAATAGCTTGGGTAATTTACACTCATTAGGAGGAGAATGCAGTAGATTAAAGGTAGCAAGGGTGAATAGCTTCCCATTTTTGTCAAACTTGCCCAACCTTTTATTCACCTGCTGAAGCCATTATTTTATAATAATAAAAAAGAGGAGAAAGAGCCTTGCATGAACTTGGGGAGAAAGGGAGAGAGTGCAAGCTAGAAGCTATTTTCTCAAGAGAGAGAAATGCAGCATTATAGATTAAAGGTGAAAAGACAGCCCTCATTTAAATCAATCCACCTCTCCGAAGCATATTTATTCACAGATTAATTAGAGTTGCAAATGAAAATGATCTGGTTGGTGGGAACATTATTGAGGCCTTTAAAGTGTGGGAGTGAAGATTAAAAGGAAGCACACTTACCCTTTCCTTATGATCTAAAGAGAAGATCAAAAGAGTCGGTGTCAAATTAACAGCCCTGATGATTTCTCTCTTCTTCTAGTCCTCTGTTTATTATCTAAGGCTCATGTTGATACATGCAGGATGAAGACCTGCTTTCCTAAGCAGCTGGTGCATGAAGTGTGCAGGGACCCTTCAGACAATTTAGATCAGGTAGAAAGGACTGCAGCTATCTGACCAGGGACATAGGGAACATGCGTGTGTACGAGAGAGGGAAACCTTAAAACTTTGCCTGTCAGATGACATGGAAGGGATAAAATTTTCATTTTATGTATTGGGGTGTTGAAGGGAATTGTTCAGGCTGCAGATTAGTTTACCTAAACTGTGGTTTAGGTAGTTTAGTTAGTTTACCTAAACCTAAAACCCGGTTAACTGAATGCCCAGCCTCTTGTGAGGCTGTGGGATGGATTTGGGACTTGCTGTTGGATAAGAAACATGATTTTGCTTAGCTCGAAGGGAGGGGAGGCAGGTTCAATCCTTGTGAGACTCCACCAGGAGCAAGGCAAATGCAGCAAAGCAAGGGAAGTCTATTAAACCCTGCTGGAAGGTTATAGCGGGGCGAATCGGCACCAGGCGAGACTGTACCTTGTCATGGGGTCTGTACACATGCCTGTTGGAGGCAGGATTGAGAGAATCGCAACCTCTGGTGCAGGCTGGTTGGAAGCAGAGCTGCCAGGGAACATCCCAAAGTCCATCACACTGAAGCTTCTTGCCTGTTGGATTGCAGGTGCTCATTGGGGAAGATGGTAAATGGCTGCATTGGGAGGCAGAGGGAAAGATATGCTTTGCTGAAGACCTGACACCAGGTTGGGTACGGAGGGAGGGAGATGCATTACTGAGTACGATACCATAATGGGGAAAAGCTTGCTGGCTTGGGGGATTGAGCAGATTATGACTAATTTAGTAGATATTTAGCAGGGCAATTCTACTGCCCTCCAAATGTAAGAAACCCATATAGTAAGCATGTGGCTGTAGATATCCTCTCTGTTCTTCATTTTTGAGTGGGTTTCCAGTCTCAGACCAGACTAGCACACCTGCGCTTGCCGCAGAGCACCAAGCTCAGTTGCACGAAGCAAATAAGAAGAAAGGTAGATTAACAGCATCACTCTCCAGGAAAAAACTTCATCTTCCTCTTGCCCTATGGAGCATGTTATCAACTTGAAAAAACTCCCAATAGGAGAGAAAGCAAGTCCACACCCAGCTCTCTGCAAACCCAGGCTTGAGAATAGCTCTGCTTGAAGAATCATCTAAAAAGGACCAGAAATAAATTCCCCTTGCTGAGATTTTTCAGAGCATGAAAGCTGTATTTAAACATACTAAGAGGGAGCATTTTGCAAAAATATATCATTTTAATATCATCTTTTAAAAAAAAAACACCTTGGATTCTTCCATATTTTAAAAAATGAAAAGAAAGGTGCAAAAAGGCATATACTTGAGAACATTTTCCCTAAGCATGTCTCATCTATTTTCTGAATTTTGAAAGCTGGAAAAGAAACATCACCCATAACCTTGGGGTTTTTACATGGTGGCCTTACCTGTGCAATGAATGCTGTATAAGCTGATCTCTCTCACCACAGACTAGCTCTGCTCTGGTGTGTTGGATGTGTCCCCACGTGTCTGGTGAGGATAACGGTAGCAGCAGTGTAGACGAGGCTCAAGGGGTTGTCCAACTGGATGGTCGCAAAATAACCGAGTTCTCTCTCACTTGGCAACCATGCCAAAATATTTTAGATGCTGCAGATGTAACGTAAATGCACTTACTGCAGTAGTTCATCACTTTTTTCCGAGCCGCATTAGAAAGAAGAATTAAGAAAGGGAAAACCAGCTGAATCCTCTGTTTGTCTGCTATCAGCGTGGGCAACACAGAATGGCCCTGAAGCACTTGTCGGAAGCAGGAGAAGCAGCAGCCAGATGTATTTACTGGCTCTTTCTGAAGCCAGACAAAAGCTTTCATTAAGGACAACTGTTTGGGCAGCTTCCTTGTGCTCAGTGCCTGATAAAAGGGCTGACCATGGCTCCAGAGGAGGCTTTGCAGAGGACGGAGGGAGAGGCAGCCCAGCAGACACAGCTAAGCTGTGGCGGAGGGGTGTCTCAGGATCTGGACCTGCTTTGGGGTGCAAACAGTTGAGTCCATCCTGAACTAGGACTGAGGAAAAATCTTGGCTAGTGGTTTGGTACTGACTGCGAGGGTTGGCAGTCTTCTTGTATCAGCAGGTGCTGGTGAATCCAAATATGTCCAGGTGATCTGGTTCACAGTCGTGTTTTGCATCAGGAGGAAATGTGCTGTCTCTGTGCTACAGCAATAGGAGGTGGCTGCTTTCCTGATACCCACCCCTGGAAGGTATTCAATGACAATACAGTCCATCTCACTCTGCTCCTAATGCTTAGGTCTATGTACAGAGGATGCCATCTCCTGAACTTCTGGAATGTAATATTTTTTCTTAGGAAGTCTGAAGTGGGAGGCGTGTGAGTTGGGTGCTGATGGCATGGCACGTCTGGGACTCGAGAGGCTGGCTCCTCTGCAGGAGACCTGGCCACCCCGGGGCAGGCTGAGCCGCGAGCGATCCTCCCGCCAGGCACACGTCCTAGACAGCGACTGACATAGGATGAGGGATTGTTCCACCTATTTCTTCATTACCGCACATCTCTGTTAATTTGCTGAGTTACCCCCAGGGGATTTGGCATGTCCGTGTGTACTCAGATTTTCCTTGCAATTGAGTTCTTCCACCATCACAGACATCCAAGCCTTGTGCAGACACTCTCTGTATGAGGAACAATACAGATGCGCTGCGGGGGGGAGGCAGGATTGGCCCCAGCTTTTATTCAGCCTCCTGCTTTATTTTTCTGTTTGTTTCTTTGTCAGTCCCTGTCCTCTCCACCTTGCATGTCTCTCCACAGCCATGCAAGCGTGGCATGGCTGTTTGCCGTATCAAGTTACAGATGCAATCTGGGGGGGTTGCTCAGGCATAAGGGGCTCCACACGTTTTGGAAACGGTGCTCTGGCCATGCCAGAAGTTGACTTGCCAAGTATAAGAGAGGACTTGAGACGCCTGCTCCAGACTGTGTGGGCTCAGCCAGACTTCCTCCTCTCTGCAGCAAGGTGAATGGGCACCGTAAGCGCTGCGCCAAGCATTTTGCTAATGGGGCTGGTTCCTTCTCAAAATCTTCTGTACGTTCAGGAAAGCCCAGCCATGAAGATTTCCGTGGAAGGGATCAGCTCTGGCTTGTGTTAGTGACTTGGGAATCTTGCTGAAATGGCATTTTCAGTTTAAAACATCCACTTTTCCCCTTAAAGCACAGTTTGCATTTGGATGTGGATGCAAATGAGAAACCTAATCAGTTTTTTTTTACTCTAAATATTTTGTTTCTTGTTTGAGAAAACAAAGCACCCGTGTGTGAAGCCATGGTTTGTGTTGAGTTTTCTGTTCTTATTTTGGTTTTGATTTTGACCTGTTCACATAGGACAAACATTTTGCCTCTAAAAGATTTAAATGAGTCGGGAGACTTGTTCCCCTCCCAGCTCTGCTGACAGGTTCCAGGGTGTTTTCAGATGCTTTCCTGAATTGATGATTTCTAGGTCAAGGAGAGTGTTATGCTTTTTTGACCGTTTGTCTTCTGCTAATCGCTGTCAGCACAGAGATTTATGCATTGATAGTGACAGCAGATGGGGTCACTTCTAATAGGAATTCAGACACCAAATAGTGAAAGGCATATTGGGGTGTATGGCATGGGAGCTTTTAGCGGGTACACTGCAGATGCCCAGGGACTCCACTGTACTGAAAACATTTCTGTTTTTAATGGAAGTCCACAAGCTGAAACGTTGCTGTTTTTCTTGGAATAAATGCATTTACATACGCTTTTTTCTTTTGATAGCTGTTATGGGAAATGGTCCCATTTCTGGCCCAACATCCGTGGTTGTGTCTGCCTATGTACTTCAAATGCACTCAGTCTATGTAGCTGGTCCTGCACTATGAATGGTGAATCTGGTTCAAGGGGTCTCCAGCTATCCTCTAAATATGTGATCGCTTCCTGCAATACAGACCTCTAGAACTGAATAGCAAGCCATCTGCTTGCACCCTGGTTTCTTTTTCTGGTGGAGGGAACATATGCAGTGAAAGAGCAAATCCAGAGTTTTCAAGAATGCCGGAACAAATCACCGCACCCAAGTGGCATCCTGTACTGGAGCGGGAGGTGGTGGATGCCCTTGCAATCTTTACATTCGTGTTCAGGTGTATGGAAAACTACAATTCCCAGGAAATCCAATGTCTTCATTTCTTTTGACATTGTCATGGCAAAGATCATATAAATCAAATGTTTTTCTGTGTGGTGAACATGATGATTCAAATTCAGTGTTTGTAGTCTGCTTAAACAAAGAGTTAGATCAGAGTTACAGAAATAAAATGACTGAGATATGGGAAAGGATGCAGCTGTCATGGTTTTTGATTGTGAACTTCAAAGTAAGTTTGTCTTGAGAAGCACGATCATTTATTTTTAATGAAGAAAATGAGTGAAGACCTTTTCTTTTCTCTTGCGTATACACAGAGATTGGATACATATGTGTGTCTCTCCCTTGCATTCCGTGCCTATTGGTTAACGGGGATTTCAAGCTTGCCATTTTCAGGCCTTTTCTGAATTTAGGTCTATTCTCTCCTAGTCACCTGTGTCTCCCTCATCCCTTCTTTTAGTTGACAAAGCGCACACCCTTGAGGCCCAGATGTCTTATTTCTCTCATTTCTTTCTCTCCCATAACATTGTACCATTTTCCTGTACAGACGTGGGAGCACAGCAATATCTCTGCAAGTTCTTTCTTTAAAATGGTCTGAACAAATCAACTTTAACCAAAGAATTGTGTTTCATGACAACTTCCCAGGACAAGAGGAAATGGCCTCGAGTTGCATCAGGGGAGGTTTAGGCTGGATATTAGGGAAAATTTCTTTCCTGAGAGAGTGGTGAGACACTGGAATAAGCTGCCCAGGGAAGTGGTGGAGTCACCATCACTGGAGGTGTTCAAGGAACGTGTGGACGTGGCACTGCGGGACATGGTTTAGTGGGCATGGTGGGGTTAGCTGATGGTTGGGCTTGATGATCTTACAGGTCTTTTCCAACCTTAGTGATTCTGTGATTCTGAGTCTGTGATTTTTGCAGTAGGGAATTGTGACCTTGAGTCCTGCAGCAACCCCAAAATGTGTGATATGGGACTATAAGCTTCTATTCTTCTGTTTTCCTAATGAAACCCCCATGCTATGCATCAGCTAACCTTGCTACATGCTAGGTTAGGGGGTTGACTCAGAGAGGATGTGATCCTACAGCTTTGCTCCATGACTGGAGTGGCTTCTTTGCCATGAGTGGTGGAAACCTGGTGCAGAGTATTGTCAGCTTCAACAGGTCAAAAGGCATAGGAGGAAGTTTCTTACATGGTGCAAGCTCAGGCTCTTCCTTTTTGCCTTGTGGATCACAGATGCTGAGGATGTGGGGACATGCTCTCCCATGTCCTCGTCTGTTTGCTGCTCTGGTAGCTGTGTGCTCGAGGGCCTGAGATGCACAAGCACATTTTGCTGACCTCTGGTTTTGGACAAGTACCTTGTCGCAGGAGATGGTATGTGTTGGGACAGTGCATGTCGAAGGGGTTAAATCAGCTCAGCCACTTATGTCATGCCAACTGTCAGATTTATGGTCAGATCCCTGAATGTTAAATTGGGTAAAACAACAAACCAGCCGGTGGACCATGATTATGCAGCCACCAGCTGCCATCGTTGTCTGTGTGACGTCTGGAGAGCATCCCATCCTGGTCTGGTGGGTCGGAGAGGTGGCAGAGGATGGACATGGGATGTCCCAGCCAGAAAGTACATCCTGAGAAGAGGAGTTAGGATCCTCTCAGCCCACCTTGAGCCGTGAGAAATGAGGTGAAACAGCCAAGAACAAACATTTTGTCAATAGGTATCAAAAAGAAAAAAAAAAAAAAACTCTAAGCACCCTTTGAAAGCTCCTGAGCACTGGGAGTGATGCAGAGCTCTGGTTAATGGACACTCCCTAAGGTTCCCCCCCCCGCCCCATGTACCACAATTGATTGCAGCGAGATTACGACGCCATTAAAATTCACTCTGCCCATAAACTAACGCTGTGGAAAATGCTGACGTTTATAGCGGCTCCTACAAGAGACATATTTCAGTATGAAAGTGAGTCCTAATGCAAGAACTTTATTTAGGTAAAACAACATCCAGGGAGGGGGGAGAGGAGGAGGAGAGGTGGTGGCAATTGCAGAGAATTTTATTTCTTTCAACTAATGGGTGTACGGATGCTAAATTTAAAAGACATTTTTAATAAATCTATTGGCCTTTGACAAAATCAATCCAAACCCCATAAACCAAGAAGTCACCCACTTGGTATTAATGAGGCTACATTTGCATTTATTTTTCCTTTACACTAGACAAACCATTAATTTCGTGTTTATGCTTCCTTTGAAGTCTGAATGCTTGTAGATAGATGGCCACATCAAGTCTCCTGCTGCTACATTAATATTTTGCTATAAATGATAAATTTGACCATTTTCTACAACACCCCTTTTTTCTTTAAGAAAGCTGAGAAAATGCGAGCAATAAGTCTTAAGCCCCTGAAAGCTTAGCTGTTTTTTTAAATACTCTGCAGTCATTGATTATTAAAGCAGTCATAGCTTTAACTTTGGGTTGCATTTGATGGCACCCAGCATTTTGCTACTGTAAATTGAGATGTTCATTAACCAATCGGGGTCACACTTTTTGCAAATCATCTTTCATTTGACCAATGCAAAAACTGGACACTGCCAGGTCACCTCTGCTTCACCCCATCTCTGGCCTCTGAAGGTCTCTTCTTACATCTTCTGGTTGCTTCCATGCAAGTAAAGTACATCCTTGTACCCCATCAAGACAGCAAAGGTGCCTTTTGACAGTTTTACAGTAATTCATTTATTTCATGCCTTTTTTTTTTTTTCAGGATGCTCTGTTGCTGACGTAGCTTTCTGGGACTGACTGGTACTGGAAGCTCCCCAAAGCACCGGCTCCTAGAAGCAAAAGGAAAGACCCTTCTGAAAAACTTGCAGGAGCCTAGGACAATGGGTAGGAGGGAGATTTAACCCCTGCAGGGACTTTGGAAAAGATTTGTAAGTTTTAGGAGTCTTGACCCTTCTCTCAAATCATAGTCCCAGATCCAGAGAAGGGCACAGGTTTGGTGATGTTCCACGTCCTCGTGCTTGATGTGGGTCTGAGAATGGGTTACATGAACTCGATATGGGTGAATTAGACCTTTGTCGGGTGGAGTGGGACAGCTGATAGCCAAGAGAGTCCCTGCAGCCAGTGCATGGAGTTGTGTGGCAGTAGGGAAAGCCTAGGAAACACCTAAGGTGGGGCTAGAGAAATGGTGACTCTCTGAAGGAGGCATTTTCTTGTGGCACAGGTTAAGGACCTGCTCTAGGCTGGTATTCACATCTCAGACATGTTGCTGGGCATGGTTAACCGGGCTGCTGGGACACTGTGGAAGATGCACTGCTTTTTATACCACTTCGATGGGACTGGGGAGGGGATGTCCAGCTCTCCTCTGTGCAGCAGGTTAGACCTTCTCCTGAGACACTCGTAGAAATTGGCCCAGACATTTCTCATGGACACTGCACCTTGGAGAACGTGTGGCATCCTGACTGGCCAGCCCTTGCACGAGGGCAGCGCTTCTGCATGTGTGCTTTAGCAGGGATTTAGATGCTAGCAGACACTCAGCTGCCAAAAGAGAGCTGTTGTGGTCTATGTTTCTTGATGTAGGTGCCTAAATTCTTCCTTGAACACTCCTTAGAGGTTTTCAGATCTACCCTCTGCTTGTCACTCCTTGCTCCTCAAGAAAAGCACGGACCTGGAATCTTTCAGGGCAACTGCAGAGCATTTTGAAAGAGACAGTGACATGTTTCAGTGCTTTTGTCTGACAGACAGAGCCCGGTGTTGCAGCCCTGCTGCCGCGCCGGCGCTGCCTTTACCCACGGGGCAGGGTGCTAGGGCGTGAGAGGCAGATTCAGCGGGCTGAGCACTGTCTGGGTCCCAGCCGTGGCTGCAGCGAGCCCCAGTGCAAGCTACGTGTCTGCAGCAAGTTAGGTTTTGGTTCCCTTCCAAAGTCCTCTGGCAGCACATCTCTGATCCATGCTCCTTTTCAGCTCTGCTGCTGTCTTCCCCAACGACTTGGGGATGCAAAAAATGCATGGGATGCAGGGATGTTCAACGATCTGCAGTGAGACTATGGATTAAGGGCTCCTTCAGCATCTGCCTTTTCCCCTTTCCAGTAGATCTTTTATCTGTTATCTGACAGGTCTCCCAGCAGCTTATGTGGTGGAGGGTATGAGCTGTATTTTCCCCCTCTCCCCTAATCGGAACTCTTCTGTGCACACACTTCCTAAACAAGGAGCAGGGACCTGAGCATGAATTAGTAGATTAAATATCACTTTTTTGGGGTTTTTTATAAAGCATCTTTTATAACTATGCTGGGGTTAGATTTCATATAACCCTTGTTTATTTTCTTTGCCAGATGGAGTTTATGGAGGAGGGAAGGGATGTTATATCAATAGGGGAGTGACTATTGACACTTGCTGCTATGAAGTGCCTTTATGTGCTTTCAAATGGCAGGATTATGCTCCGGATGGCTCGGTGCCTGAATTGTCTCATGCTCTATTAACAGCCTAGATATGGAGGCGTGAACTGATCTTGGAGGTCTGACATGAAAGAGGACTGAGTATTGAATGTGCAAGTTGCACCCACTCTGGCTTTTTCTTTGCTTCTTTTTTTTTTTTTTTAAATTGAAGGAACATTCCTACTTCTACAGATATTATGAAATTCAGCCCGCTGGGATTCACACCTCCCTTCCAACATACCTGGGAAGGACTTGCACAGCGGTCCGACGCATCCCTTGCGAAGAGTTAGGCTGCTTAATTCAGGAGGCTGGCATGAAAACCTTGAGACTTGTTTTTAACAGTTGTGTTATAATTTCTCATCATTCTCATTCAACTATTTCTCATTCAGCTCCCAGTGTCTGGACTTGAAGGTACACATGTCCAAGCTTCACACCAAACCGGTCGAATGAGAAGCATACTTAAAAAAGAAAGAATGTCTCGATTCAGGTCAGTAAAGGAAGTGGTGTTTCAGAAATAACATTGGTCTCATGAGAGTCCTGTTTAAGTTTTCCCATCTCGGGCAGCAGCTCTGATAAACACAGTCCTAAGGCAGGCTTTGTGCCAATGGATCTCTCCCAGCATCCAAGATTTGTGCCCAGCAGAAGCTCAGTGTTTAGACCTACTCCAGCTGGCCCCTCTTTTTTGCCTGCCATCCTGCCAGCTGCTCACATTCTGAAGACAGTGGATGTCTTCTGGATATATCCACGTTTTTTTTCCCTTCCCCAACAAGTGTGAACACGCTAAAGATGAAGTGAATGTGGTAGACACTTCCCGTCAATAATTAGAAATGAAAGCAAGCATGAAGCAAATAAGTCTGAGTTACTCTCATGAAAAACTGAAACTCATATAGGGATTTCAGAAACCAGCCTCCTGTCTTTAATTTCATATTTTGGCCTCTTTTTTCTTTTTTCTTTGAAAACAGAAAATATATGTCTAGTGTCTAGGACCTGGGAACCACTCCTACCCCACACTTCTCACTGTTGTTAACGTCTCTTCTCATGCTATGGTAATACCAGTGTCAGAAAGGGGCTGAATCTGACAGAGAGTCTGGGCACTGGGGATCCTCTCCACCCCTTCTGCAGGAGCTGTACTCGCGCTCTGGGAAGGGACATTAGCTGAGGAGGAGACTTTTCCCTGTAGCCCTCAAAATCTGCCTTTGAGCGGAGCTGGGTTTGTAGCCACAAACCGAAGGAAACCTCCCAAGCCACAAAAACAAATGTAAGCATGAAGCCCAGACAATTTTAATGGTGGTGGTTATTAAGGGTTTTGCTGCACCTTGGACCTGTTAACTTGTACTGCTCAGGGGCAACGCAACATGCTTTGAATAACCAACCTTATGCAAGCAGATCGCTCGTTTTCACCTCTGGCCATCCGCTTCTGCTCTGATGTTCCCGTGTGTGTGTTCATAAAAGGACATAGTTAACAGCATTGCCACAGTTTTAAGCCTCTGCCAAAGCTGGAACCTGTGCTGGTCAGAGAAGAAGCACCTAGTCTGGTGGCTACTATCAGTCCTGATTCTGCTCATTGAAGAAAATTAAGCAGAACCTCCTCCCTATAGAGATGATCTGCTGTATGACATAGAGGCCATCACCCACGGAATGAGACACTGGAAGATTTCTCACTACTTCACAGATATTTCCATGGAGCGGGCATCACCAATAACCTTGTCGTTATATGATTCACTATCAGATCTTGGGGCCTGGATTTAACTGCTCCATTGGCCAGAGTCATCATTCATTTACTCCTTGATAGATCAGTAGCAGTTTTTCTTATTCCCATTGCCCCCTGTAGCCAGCACCTACTCAGCTAAGGAAACTTGGAAATGGAGGAGCTCTAAGGTAATTCAGAAGGACATGATGTCTTTTGTGATCTGCAGTGGAAGTAGGGCAAATTGAGAGGAAGATAACAGATATCGCGTGTGCTGCAGGCTTTCTTTGCTCTTGTCTTCGGTTGGATCCCTGCCCAAGAAAAGGCCGCTTGAGGACTGTGGTGCCCCAAACCTTTCCCATCCCATCATGAGCACTGGTGACCTGGACTTCCCACCATCCATTCCAGACGCGTCCTGGTGAGTCGCAGCGGTGAGCCAGCCAGGGCCACAGAGTCCTCCAGCTATTTCTGCTGGAGGGGAGATGAGCTGATGGGTTCTGCCAGTCCTTTCAAACCAGAGCCAGAGAGATGGAAAGGGAAGGAAACAAGGAAAAAAAGGAGGAAGCAGAGACACAAAGACTGATGGCTTGATAGAAAAGGAAAATAGTACTCCCTGGTCTAATATCTGCCCTTTATTCTGCATCACAATATGTTGAGACTTTCAGACTGGACACGATGTTGCCGGAATCAAGGCTGAAATTAGTTTTCAGCCATTCATTCATAACTGTTATGTTTAAAAAAGAAAAAAAAAAAGAGGGAGAGAGAAGGTGGGGGAAACAAAAGAAAATACAAAAAGAGAAATGTTAACATGTGTGGCGCAGAATGTATACAGCAGACAAAGCTCTGCTTGTTCTTTGACAATGGCTTTGAAAAGCAGGTGTCATAGCAGCTGTACAAGGTTAAAGCACAGGGACCATTATGTACAAAATGAGTGAGTCTTTATCCAGAGTCTGCTTCAGCTCTTAAGAATGTGCTTCCTATTGTGCCAGTGTTTGCTGGAAGGACTCCATCTATACAATGGAGAAATTTTTCATTCTCACCTTCCCCCAACCTCCGTTCCACCATCCAAATCTACAGTTATGGATATAATACAGACCTCTGGCATTCAAGGTCCTCATTGCCCTATACTTCTGAAACAAAAGCTATTGTGCTGCACCATGAAAGCCTGCCTGTGGCAGAATAAAGCCATTCAGCAGTGGACCCTGAGAGAGTATTTGTGAGGCGCTCTCTAAAGTTAAAATCCTGGTGAAAACAAAACACTTCCAATTAAAAATGTTCTCTCATTTTGTTTTGTGTTTTTGGTTTCCTTTTCTCTCTCTCTCTCTCTTGGAGATGTTCAGAGAGATGCTCATATAAAAAGGCAAGTGACCTGTCCTTGCTTTCATTCTCAAAGGGAGAAGATGGAAAGAGAAGCAGGAATGCACAGCTTGGGAGACAAGCAGTATTATTTAAAAAACAAAGTTAGAAACCAGACCAGGATGTATCTTCTTCCCAGTAGGCAGTGGGATAGGCTGATGTGCTCTGAAATACAAGATATGAGTCTCAACTGCTACCCTTTTTTTGGTAATAACAAGCACAGGGTGCAACAGGAGAACTATCCCATTCCCAGGTTTTCCATCCCCTTCCCCATAGCACACCCAGTGTGCCTCAAGTCTCTCCTAGAAGGAGCATGACAGAGGGTTCCTATGTTAAATAATTTGTCTCTCGGTCATGTCCTTTAGACATAATGGGGTGTAGGGAAGGCATGGAGTTGGTAGCTCTTCCGATGGCCTGCCCCCAACCCAGACCAACCTTGCTGAAAATGAGCCATCGGAGTATGGGTGACCAAACATGTACTGAAGCCACAAAAGAGACCAGTGAGCACTTTGCTGTCACCACCAGGAGATGCTACTGGGTCAAACCCAGCCTTATTTCAGAAATATTATCTCTCTTGGGCTATCGGACCCTTCTTTCTGTGGGATGTATTCCCACACTTGTGGCATGGTCCTTGTTGGCTTGCACACCCTTCCTGGGCACTGGAAGCATGGGTGTGTGGCTGAGGAGGCGGTGCAAGGCTTGCGTCTGCCATGTGTGTTTGAAATGAGTGGAACACTGAAAGTTTAACAAGCTGGCAGGGGGGTTGATGTCCTCAGGATGATAATTCACCCATCTGCACCACACATGGGGTATGATGAGGTGCTAGAGGTGGAAACTGCTTGGTGTAAAGGAGAGGTGTGCGCAAGGGTTATTCTAATACCTAAGATCTGTATCCTCCGCGGCTCAAATTGCCCATGTTTATCAGTGTATCTTGTCTTTGGGATTGGAAAAAGATAGTAAAATGGGGTGGGGGGGGGGGGGGAGGGGAGGAATAGTTTGGGCTTGATTTTTCTGTGGCTGGCTATTTTCTGTATCGAGTTTTGCATTTAGGGCATGTCTGGTGGGGTTGCGGAGCCAGGCAAGGGAAGCTTTGATTCAGTACTTGCTGCAACCCATTGCAAGCATGACTCTGTGTAAGCAATTTCTCTTTGAAATCACTGCCTAGGTTATTACCGATATCAGCATCTAGCAAGTCTTTACATCCATGATGCAGAGATGGCTGAAATGGAACTGAGGTTGATAGGAGGAGGAATTAAGCCCCAGGACCCCAGTCCTTGGACTCCAGCAGATGACAAAGGCTGGAGATGTTCTTCCTTCCTTGGGCACTTGGGTGGTAGCTCAGATGCCAGCTGGAAATCCCCAGGCAAGCATCCTCCTCTGGGCTTCGTTCCGGTGCGCCCTGCCTCCCCGATGACCTCCCCTGCGGTAAGCATGTGGTTTTCATCAGGACCTGCTTAGACTCTATGGGCTGTTCTCACTTCTGCTTTCAGCACCGATTGGAGTATGTATGGTCAGGTGCAGGTGTTACACAGTGGTTATTGAGCTTTGTGCATGTACAGTATTGTGGAGCATCTATCTGAACGTGAATTACTGTTATCTACTATACTATATACTAGGGTCTGAAGTTATAAACTAAAGGCAACAAGGAAAAGGGCAGTGAGATAGGTGAAGTAAGGGCGATTCACAAGTCAGCTTTCTAAAAGATCCCCAAAGTAACACACACACAGTGTTTCCATATCTGCCAGTGCAAGGCCCTGAGGATAAGAGCGCTTGGGATGCCAGGGTAAAGACTTTGACACAGCAGCCTCTTGGTGTGTAGGTGAGCGGTTACAGCACTGCAAGTGAAAGGCAAGCATCAAAACTGTGTGTGGGAGAGTGTTACACAGGTTACAGCACCCTGCACCATCTCCAGCCTTCTCTCACCCTCCTCTCTTAAAGTGGGGAGGGAGTAAAGCAGGGTATGTATCTCTGGATGTCTTCTATCTGTGTCTTATCAGCAGCGTATTGTTCTTTGCTCTACACTAGCACAGCTAGCCATCCCAGTGTGTAATGTCTCAAAGTAGTGCCTGGCTTGAGTTTTGGGTTTATGGTGAACATATTTCAGAACTGATTTTAGCACAACTCAACGTATCTTGACACTTTGCCATGCAAATGCATAAAAAAAAAAAAAAATCTAGTGAAGAACCTTGTTTCCAAATCGTTAGAAGCACTTGAGCCTCTAGCTGTATGCTCCTGAATGCGTTTTATTTATGTTGCACTGCAGTCTCCTGGGTGCTTATTAAATAGTGCATTTAGGAAGCAATTGCGTTCAGTGCTTTTATGCAGTGTTCTTCTGAATATCAGGTCTATTCCCAGTTTGATTTTCCTCTGGCACTGGTATTACCACCCACCCTTTGTAATGCCATGACAGATCTTTGTGGGAGCTGCTCACACTGTGATTCTTGAGGACTTAATCCCAGCTGACGCTTTGCAAATCACAGCTGCACCGTTTCCCCACCGCTCTTGCTTTGCCCCAGAGCACAAGCCCAAGAATGAGTTAATGCCAGGCATGGGAGGAGGATGGACGTCACGGCTTGGCCCCTGGACCTGGAGGTCTTATAATTGTGTGAGCGAACATTTTGGGCCACCAAGGTAGAGGGACGACAACTGCGTTGTCAGTTCCTTCTTCATGACACACTTCCCCTCCCCATCATTCCTCTTCTAAGGTGAATGAATGTCTTCCAGAATGAAACTGTAGTGGCAAATGGCTCATGAACAGTTTTTCTGCCTCTCGCAAAATAGCCACTGGGCAGTATCACCTTTCTCATAAGAGACTTAGCGGATTCGCAGTTCTTGTATGTTTTCAAGGCAAAGGGAGAAATGGAGCTAGAAAAGCAAGCTGATGTAAAGAAATGAGCTAATGAAGTGAGATCACAAAGTGTGCAACCCCAGCCGGTTGTATCTTTCTCTCCAGTTACCTTGGTAACTGTGTAGTGATATGATGTTGCTTGGTTTTGTATCCTTCAAGTGAAAGAAGCTCAAAGTACCCACCACTGGCAAACATATTGGTAAGATATCATATTCATCTACAAAACATAACAATTAAGTTACGGACTCGCTAGATACTGTATCAAAGGGGGAAATATATTTTCCCCAAAGCCTGGATAAAATGACTTCTATTTTTCTATGAGCCAGCAATTTAGTGCATCTTTTGATGGGATTTCTTAGGGCCAAATCAAAGGGATCACAACAGGACCAATTTTTTCAGTGATACGGTTAGCTGAATCTCTACACCCTTTCAGTTTTAGGTCTTTCTGCTGATGATAATGTTGGTTAAAGAGAAATATGGACTCCTGTTGAACTGAAACAGGACTTAAACTACGTTTGGATGGGGGTGGAATTTCTTAATGGGGAGTTGAAAAAAACACCAGCTCATAGTGGTGTAGAAACTTCTCTGACAGAAGATAAACATCGATTCACATCAGTAGTGAGTCTGGGCAGATTTGGTTCCACCGGCCGCCTTTCACATTGTTGGCAAGGGACTGCTATGGACCCACCGGTGGGGCCTTTAGCGATAAAGGAGGATGGCTACTGTGGGCTCGTTCTTTCCCCCAAGTGTCAAATATTGAGGCATTGCTTCTCTCTAAGGGTGACAGGGAGTACCACTGCATCCCAGTTACTTTCCCCATCGTTCCTCTGGCTCTATGGCTACTCAACACCACTGGGTAAGATAACTAAATTATCAGCAGCATGGGGTGGTCAGCATGGGGGAGTGGACCTTTATCTAGCCACCCTACCTGACCAACCATCAGCTCTTGCTCCTATATCCCCCCTTTCCAGCCTCATTTATGGCCCCCAACCCTGAGCTCTGGGGTAATGGTGTCATCATACAGCTGCAGTGTCTCTGGGGCACAGTGCTGTTCATATAGTTTGGAGAAAATCCTGGTCTGCTTCAGGCTTCCTTGGTCGAAGACCAACTCTAGGTCCAAGAGTTTTCTTGGTCTCTTTACAAAAGCTGCAGCAAACTATTAAGATGAAAGACGCTACACAAGCCAAGGTCTTGAACAAGAAAAGGAGACGGATAAAACAGTTCAAAAGGGGACAATTCATCCAGGAGGAGAGGAAGCAGCACTCCTCCACTGAAGGGGGAAAAATGCCCAAATAACTTATTTAATACTGAATGTCATCTCCTTTCCAGCCTCTACACCTGCAGGCTTTGAAATAGCATGAGAAAAGTTAGGCTGGGAGTATTGTCAGCTCTGGATGCAAAATCTGAATGGCCAGAATTTTGCAGACAAACCCAGAGCCTCCCTGGGGGAACTGTGAATGACACCTTTTCACCAGCCTCTTTTCCCGTGCTGTTTTCTGCGCAGTTCTGCAAAGCCCTGGGGGTGTGACCTGGAGACTGGGATGCTCAGAGCTGGAGAGAGGTGGTTGGATTTAAGAGCAGACGTCTAGGAGAAGAGCAGGGCTGGATACACGGTGTTGTCTCCTTGTGCATCCAGGTAAAGTGCCAGAGGCCCCAGCAGGGCTGGTGAAGGTTTTAACCAAAAAGTCCAAATTGGGCCTCAGAAAAAGCACATGGCTTGCCTTTGCTAATACTGCGAAGCAGTTAAACTAGAAAAACTATCAAACAAACCAGCTCTCTGGCTGGATATTAGTCTAGGGGCTGATTATGGGAGATCTTTATGCATAACGTTAGGTTTACGGTTGGACTCAATGATCTTAAAGGTCCTTTCCAACCTAAATGAGTCTATGATTCCATTCTATGATAATTTATGTCTTGGTTCACTGCCTGAACACTGACAGTCAATTCAAGCTGACTGAAACATGGAAATTTAAAAAAAAAAAAAAAGTCCTAGGGCTACCAACCTTACTTGCCTGTACAAACTTCTAATATCTGACTTTTAAAGGAGAAACTGTAGCCACGTTTCTACAAAGAGAGCAGGTAGAAAGATGAGGGCAGGGGCAGTAGCACTGATTTGAAGTTTGCAAAGTCCCTCCACCCACTGCTCAGACTGAGCCGTTCCTGCGTGGTGAAGCACATGGAAAGGAGGAAAGGCAAATCGGACATCGATACAGTGCTGTGGCCGAAAGCTGGTCCCTGCCTTTGGGAGAGTCGGACGATGACAGACAGGGCAGGGGCAGCAGGGGGGTGCTTTTATTTTCCAGTGCCCTGAGCAGGTTTGCAGGCGCCTGGCTGTGTGTTCAGGGCTGTACAGCCAACCGGCCGCTATCGGCAGCACAGCGCGACAAGTCGATAAAAAGGAGGGACGATGAAGAAGAGCAACAACGCACCTGAAATGGGCTGGAAAGACTGAAAAGCCTAAGTATGTAAAGGTTGGCTAACCAGTGTCCTGGAGGGAGGGCACAGTGAGGAGGAGGGAGGTGGGCAAGGTGGACGAACTGCCTTTACATAGATATTTTTTTAATCTGCGTTCAGGGATTCTGCAATGTCTCAGATGAAGTAGCAGAGTTCTCCCATCAATTAACCCACCAGCCCTTTGCACCATGCCCTTGAGGGGTGCCCGTGTCCTGCTGGGGGAAACCCGTGTGCCGCGGGGCACAGGACATGTGCATGGGTGCCGTCATCCTTTATCCTCGTACCATCTCCTTGAAACACCAAAGCAGGTCTCTGGATGGAAAACTGCAGAAAATTCCTCCAGACAATAAAATGAGTCAATTTACTGCCTATAATAGAGGAAGTCCATCATAGCAGGGCGAGAATTCAGGCTAGCGCTGGATCGACGAGTTTCTGCTGCCATCCTGTGGCTATGGTCCACGTTACTTTGCCTGAGCCTGATAATCTCCTTTGGAGAGATTCCTGGTTTGGGGAAGGTGGAGGCAGACGTCCCTCAAGTCCCCTGGGCAGCTGCCTGCACTTACGGCAGCATGTGCTGGGGCTGCTCCTCTCCACGCTGCTGCTGGCATCTCCCTGCCATGTGCATGCAAACACTTGATGCTTTTCCCCTGCCAGCCTGACATTTTTTGCAAAAATATTTTGTTGTGAAAGTTTCCCCCTGGGGTTTAGAGCCGTGGGGTTAATCTGTGCGCTCTTCTCCACCATAAAAAGTCCATTTTTTCCAAGTTGGGTAGGTGTTTCCCATCACTCCAGCAACAGCAGAGTCATGAAAACTCCAGAGATGGCAGAACTCCCAACAAGGCAAAGTATTGTGTAGTCAGGTCACAGCCCAGATACTGCTTTTATTCAGATCAATAGGCCTATCAACACCTTTAAAGCCAATACTAATCAGGCACCCTGTGCAGGGTCAGGGTGCTCTCAGGGTGACATGAGGACAAAGTGAGAGGCTCTGGTACACGCCACATGCTTAGGGGTCTGCAGGATCTCCTCCTGCAGCCTGTGCCTCATATAGAAAATAATTAGTTAAATGTTCGTGAGTCGCTTCAAAAACACAGAGCCCTGAAAATATTCTTTCTATGGCCATTGACAATATTTATAGGTTTTTTTCTTCAACGTAATCCACGCACGTTAAACTTTGTCATTGCTTTGGATGTGAGCATTCTTAACAGTTTCACTACTTGCCACATCAGGAGACAGCTTGAGAACATAAGCTAGATGAAAAAGAGGACAAGGGGGAAAAAAAAAAAGCTACACTTAAGAATAGGAAAACCCAGGGGGGACTCTGGAGTTTTACCCTGCTTTGCCCGATGAAGAGGAAGAGATGGGAGGAAGGTAACTTGGAAGAGAGCAGGCTGGTGCTCTGCACGAAACTTGAAATTCCCACCCGAGAGAAGAGGTTTGGCCAACAGAAATGCAATAATTTGGCACCCCTATCTTTTTTCTGAAAAATCAACCCAGGATATGCATTAGACACCCAATGTCTCTGAAATGGGGGTACGTGCAGCCTTACATTAATGGCATTGCACAAAAGCATCTACACTCTGCACACTAGAATTATGTGCCAGCTCCATTTCTGTTGCTTTTCCAAAAAAGTTTACCTAAAAAACTGAGTTGAAGAAGTTTTTAAATAGAAAATTGAGCCTTTTATTACAAAAAAAGAGAATATCTGCTTTCTTGAAAGAGCAAGAGACAGCAGCAAAGGATAAAGACAAGCAAGTAGAGAAAAAGTGTATTTTTCTAGGGTGAAACTGCACTTTTCTTTGTGACTTTCTTGACTAGCTACGTGTAACATCAATGGATATATCTGAATGCTTTTGAGTAAAAAAAATTCTTTAATGTTGAATTTAAAATACAAATACACAATGCGAAGGATCTGCAGGCACATTCCCTAATGGGCTGGAGACTTCTTTTCCTTCCTTGCAAGGATGCTCTGCTGCAGCACTGGGACTCACCAGTGGTACCACCACACCTTCTGAATTCCTGGGCTGTGTAGAAAGCTGCCCTAGAGGGGAAAAATAAATCCTGACTCTTAACAGCTATGCAGGCGGTGGTAGGAGAGTTTATTCCTCGCCCCTTCTCCCCAGTGGACTTTGCTGGAGCCTTGCAGGGACATCTGTCCTCATTCCTCACATGCTGCGTCTTCTCTCTTCCATTCAACCTAAAATCAGAAACTCGTGAAAACCCCTCCTTGTTTGTTTTGCTCTACTCATAACACTATAAAACAGGCTGAAAGGCACCTTGAGAGGTCTTCTAGGCTGGTCCACACAGACTTTCTTGGAAGTAAGAAGTAAATACAAGAAAAACAAATAAAAAAGAGGATTATTTAGACGAGTGTCCTAGGTGCTTTCTGCCCACCAACGCAGAAGAGCACTGCCAAAATAAATTTTGTCTTTCCAAAGAAACTGGAGACAGACACAATTGTTCTCTTCAATGCCAGGCTTTAGGTCTTGAGAAAGCTGGGGCTGTATTATTTGCAAGCACAATTCCCGAGTTTCCAGAGGGAATCTGTTGGTGTCAAAGCAATGAGAAGAAAACAAAGGCTTGGAGAAGAAAGCCTTGAAGTGGTGTTTCTGACAGATGCGTCCTGAGCCTTTAGATTCTGGCCACAAAACCTGAAACAGGAATTTACCATCTGTTTGGGCTTTAGATGTTAAAAATCACCCTCCTCCCTCCCCCCAAAATTAATTGCTGCTGGTAGAGTAGTTTTAAAACTGTTTTCCTATGTATAAGAGTGACGTGGTTGGCACA
Source organism: Gavia stellata (assembly GCF_030936135.1). Classification (NCBI taxonomy): domain Eukaryota; kingdom Metazoa; phylum Chordata; class Aves; order Gaviiformes; family Gaviidae; genus Gavia; species Gavia stellata. Next base: position 2,307,632 of record NC_082604.1, read on the forward strand.
TGCACTGATGGTATTTCAGTAAGTCACCCACTTGTGCCCAGGGGACCTAACAGCTGCGGCTGCAGCATCCCGGTGGGTGGGATGGCGCTGCAGGGAGTCACGCCTGCTTCCCTGCGATACGACGTGGGAGGACACAAAGGTGATGCTCTTGGCTAAGAGGGAGCACTGATCCGTGCTGGGACTCTTGCAGATAGGAGAGAGGAGCTGGGGTGTGGTTGTGCTCACACTGGTTTCCCTCCAGTTACCTTGGGTCACCTCCCAGGTAACCTCTTCACCTCTCCAGGCTTCTTGCTTTGGTGGGAATCCATGCTGCAAAGGGAGATTTGGGGATAGAGAGGGTTTGCCAAGAAGGCTTAAGGTTGGGATTTGAGCCCTAGATACACAGATGGCTGGTGGTGGTCAAGAGGTTGATAGACACCGTGCTTTTGGCAAACCGCAGAGAAGTAGGGCACCAGAACATACTGATGAGAACTGATACCACAAAATGGAGAGAAACACTAAGTTGTGCCTTCTGTGAGCGGTGGAGAAAGCCATTTTGCATCATGAACCCACTGAATAAGAGCATCGTCCTTGCGATGACGTTCAGTGCTAGCTCTATTCATGCCTTGGATACAGCAACTAGAACATGCCCGCTCAGTCTCCCTGCAGTCTTTGCGCAATCTGGTGCTCGCTCTGTTAAAGTGCAACATCGACTTCCAGAGCCAGTTATTGAGGAATCATTAATGACTTCTTTAATATGTAGAAGCCAAAAAATTGACTGCTCTGTGGCCCCAAACAGTGTTTAAAGTTGTTCTGATTGGTCAGGCAAACAGAGTTTACCATTGCACATCAACTTTATATACTTTAATTTATATTGTATGTAAATTATTCCTGTCTACCTCTCACAGGCAGAAAACTTTTTGATGGATTGCTTCCAGTATAGAAATAAATGAAGGTAGCAGGATTCAGTACACCATATTGCCTTGAAATGTGTGAGCAGCAGCTTGTCATCACCTCTGAAGTCCTTACGCATGTCAAAAACGCTGACCTTTTAGGCAAACACTCCTTAATTGAAGACTGTAGGGTCTGAGTATGTCACAACACGCGTACGAGATACCGCCGTTTTATTCTACTTTTAAACTCAGTTTCCGCTTTTCTTGGCTTTTAAGTACTGAAATATGCAACCTCAGTGTTGTATCAGCACAAAAGGAAGGCTTTGTAGTGAGTTGTAAAAATAATAAAAAAAAACATCGATACACTGGAGGGGGCTGAAGTTGTGCAACAAATACGGTACAAGATTAGAGAATATGTTTCATATAGTGAGATGAAGAGATAACTCCCGTGCCACCTAGAAGAAAGATAACAAAAGTGGCACACATGATGTTTGTATACAAATGCATGAGTGAAAACAGCACAAAGTGATCAAGAAATTATTTAAGGTGGGAAAAGAAGGCCTATCGATCCAAACCTGGAAAAGAAAGGAAACCTAGGCTGGCTGACAGCAAGAGCATTGATTTATGGGCAAGTACATTGTGAAAAGGCACTGTGTGCTCGTAGGAGCTCGTCCCAGGGGACCGCTCCCACCTGCTTCATCGAGAGTACCTGTGCCATTTGGTTCACAGTGCAAGTTTCCATTGTCGCTCAAAGCCACCATGTCGAAGATAACTACATCTGTTATTCTGGGCAGTTCCGAGATTCTTCCTTGCAAACCTCTGATCCAGGAGAATATCCACTGTTCAGGAATGTATTTAATTGCACAGTTAATTGCACATGTGTTTAGGTTGTATTAGTGTCAGTGCGATAAGATCCTGTGCCTGCAGCCTATTCATTGTTCTTCCTTGCTCGCAGAAGTCTCTGCCTGGGGTCCCAAATCGAGCTCACTGGGTCATGTCCCTCCAGGGACTTGATTTAAACAACCTGTTCCCAAACACTAATAAATATAGAGAAGAAGTATTAGTAAAAGCCCGGCCAGCTAGCTTCATAAAGGTGTCTACGTGCCCATAAAGGGTACTGCAGCGCCTGTAATGGGGACCAATGTCATTCGCTTGTCCTCTAGACACACTCGAAGGTCCCAGCTCCTGTCCGCTGATCCTGTCTTTCTGCTTCCTTTGACAATAACCTTGTCTGGGGACACTTCAGCACGGGTTAGTTTTAAGAGCGAAAAAGTCAATAGTAGAAAAAGGAGAGGCTGTAGAGGTAAGTTGAGGTTGGGTGAGAGTAGGGGTTTCTCTGCATCTTCAAACACCACCTCTTGTGTTGCTGGTCCTTCAGGATGTTTCCTTATCAAAAAACAGGGAAACAGTCAGTTCTCCTGACCTCTCTTTACTGGACAAAAGCTCTCCTGCCCATGTTTCCTCCTCCTCCTCCTTGGGACAGGCAAGAGTGTAGTAGTTGAGAGGTTGTGTGAAGTTCACCCTTCCTGAGAAGCTTACCTTGCCTGGGCATGTACAAAGAGGTGTCATGGTTGAGCTAATGAGCCCATGGAGGGAAAGTGCTCCTTGTTGCTCTTTGAAGACCCTGATAGTGTGAAGCCTTGACTGCTGCTCTGACCTGTTGGGAAAACCAGAAAGGTGCAGAGCAGCCCTGCTGGGCTCCTGGGCTCCTGGGCTACAAACCCTGCCCTCCTGGGCTACAAACCCTTTCTTATGCTGCTCCTCTGAGTTACCCCCTCCACCCAGCCCTCCCTGGCTAATCACAAAATATAGTCTATATAAAATGTCCTGGTGTGCCCAGCATTTCTGGGACAAAGCTTACTGTGTCATCCCCCGTCAGAGGCCACCCAGTGATGGAAGGAGTGACTTCTTGGAGTGGCCTGGCTCTTTTGATGGTAGCTGCCTTTCTTGCCTGATGACTAACACTCCCAAGTTAAACTTGGCAAGAGAAGTCATGGGCAAGTAACACCATTAGAGATCTCTAACCTCCTATAGGTAATGAAAAGCATAAATAATTTTTTTGGGCATGTGGCTAAAAAAAATCACAGGAAATTACATTTTGGCTGGATGGACCAACACATTTCTTCTCAACCTCTATTTTGCATCCTTTCTTTCCTCTTTTAAATCTCTGTAAGTTCTTATAAGTGAAGTTAGAAATAGAAATGTCATTTTGAAATGAAAAGTAGAAGTTGTTTTCACTTTGCTAAATCTGCATATGAAGATCTTGGCTTTTCTCTCCCCAGATTAGTTTTTAAAACCAGACCTTGAAGATCCTGAGCCCATCTGCAGCCACAGTCTGTGTTTTCCAGTGAGTTCACTCTTTGCACAAATCCCAAACAAACCCAGTCCCCCCAGCTCCCCAAACCCCAACCCTCTTGCTAAATAATGCTTACAGAGCTGCAGTGCCTAGCCCTGAAAACGGTTAACCCACACATTCACTTGGGCATATCTTGTTTCAGAGACGCAGCCCAGGCCCGTGCCACTTCCCAGGCTCATTTTTATTGACCTCTGGCAGGTACTGCAAGTGCTGTGCCCGGCAGTTTATCTCCTTCACCATGCAGGAGTTCAGCGAGGCCGTGAAGGAGGGACGCAAACAAAAGCGTTATTAGCATGTTATTGGGCTCTTAATGGGTAGAAAAGATGCAAGATTCTTTTGGCACAGTGGTACTTTTTTTTCCTCCAAAAAAAAGGCAGGAAAAAGGACTTTAATTGAAGCCTGCAATGTTGTATAAATGGAAGATCTAAGTTTTAATTGAAAAATAATTATAACCACTTAATCATTTTAAATGAGGGCTGTAATTGCAGTCAGTTCATAATAGCCAAATACAGACACTTAGATTCCCGCAATAAAGCAAGGATGGTACAGCTTGATTTGCTAATAGCTCTTCCACTTCCCTCTTCTTTTGTCTCAAAGATTAATTCAGGCAAGGGCTATTAGTGCCGTTAATTGGTTCTGCAATTTAGACCTTGTGCTTGTGAATGAGTGACTGATGCAGACCTATCAGCCAATAATGTGAACACTTTGTCAATGTGTTTCTCATTGTCCGGCTGCACATAACTCCCCCGGCAGCTCCTCCGCCACCCAGCCCCGGCTCCCCGGAGGGATCAAGAAGAGTGGGTCTCCTTCGGGGTGAGGGATTCACTTAGCTTTAGATAGGTCACCTAGATGTCTTTGAAATTATGGCCGGCTTATGAATAAAATAATGAGGCAGTCAAAGCGTCCTCCTTAGCAGGGACAAATCCCGTATTCAGGAGAAATCTTCTCCACCGTGCTGGAAGAAGGGGGTTCAATGGGGTTGTGAAGTTGGCGAGGAGACTTGTTAGATGGAGAGCGGACATTGCTGGTGGGAAGAGGCCGATGGCTCTGGGCAGGGTCCCATGAGAGGTCCCCTTCCTAGGGCAGTAGCAATGGCTAAAGCCAGTCTAAATCACCAAAGTCACAGAGAACAAGACAAACTCTACTCCCTAATAGGTATTATTTTTCACTTAAGTAGTCACCACATCAGTGATGGGCAGTGGGAACAGCTGGTGGGCACAGCTGGTGGGACTTGGGCTAACAGGAGCAGCTGGTGGCATCATCCCTGATGAGGCCCTTAGAAAAACAGCCAGGGAAGGCTTTGCCCTTGCTGTATCTGGTTTGTGGGAGATAGCTAAGAGACTATGTCATTTAGATTTTACCAGAAATACCTGTCTTCTTAGGCCCAGCACAAGTGAAACTGCAGGTCTAAATTCCTTTCTTTTCTGTTCTGTTTATTTTTAAATTGGTTTTCTGCCAGAAGTTTTTATTCCTAAATTATATATAATTTATTGTTTTTATTATGCTTATTTATTGATATATTGCATTATACTAATGTTAAACTGCAGTAGTTATGTACTCCATTATTTATTCATTTTTACAGTTTATTTATCTTTTTTCCATAGGTATTTTGAGGCCATTTCACAGAAAAAGCCAAACCCACCACCATGTGCTGAAAACACCACTGTTGTGAGCTGTGTTTGCAGGTTATTTTCCTCCCGGGCTGTTTTATCAGGACGAGGAAAGTTTTCCTACTTCCACTTCAATCTGGAAGAAAACAGGAGGAAGAAGCAGAGCCAGGCAGTGCCCTGGCAGCATGGGCGAGCATCACCCAGCAAGCATTAGGCTGTCTCTCCCAAGGTCCACCTAGTGGTATTGTCCTAAAAAGATGTAAGAAGTTGTCTCTCTCTCTACACATCTCTTCATGCGACAGCTCACACAGCATAAATAACCCTCATAGACAGACAAAATCCAGATCATCTGCCCATTGTAACATCTCCCTCAACTTCAGCATCTCTTATCTTTCCTCCTAAGCTGTTAGTTTGGAAAATTCATGTGGGTTGGACACCCAGGGAAAGAGTATAAAAATGGGATGTCCCGGGATGTGTGTTGCCTTCCAGTCACGTCACTTCTCCTGTCTGCAGGACCACCCGGTCCATTTGAGGTGGAGGGTGGGGAAAAGCATCAAACCGCTGCTGAGGTTTGGTGGTGCGCATCAAGCACGTGAATATTCACAGGCACATCTTCATGCTTTAATCTTATTTGTAGCATCAAAAATATGTTTAAACTATGCTTCTGTCGAGTTCAGCTCTGGCGCAGTTCTTTTTATCCTGAGAGGACATGCTGCGAGATCTTTGACCCGATGGAGATATTGTCATCTCCTGCTGTTTTTTTCATGCGGGAGGTGGTAGCTATTCAGAAGGGGGTTACATTGGCATTCTTCCAGTTTTTTAGAAATTAAAGAAAGTAATTGGCTTTATAACAGAAATTTAACAGACTTAGGGAGGAGATTGGGGCGAGCTTAATTTTTCTGTTTAAAATTTTAAATTAAGTAACAAAAAAATGAAGAAAAGCCACCTTCATCCTCCTTTTTTTCCTTTTTTTTTTTTTCTTTTGGTTGTTTAAATCTGCTCCTTTACAATGAACAAATTCTGCTGATTAAAAGCACCTGCATTTCTTACCAAACCTTATTCTGACACTGTTCACTGGAGGCTGGACCAGTCCTCGCTCTGGCGAAAACCACAGTCTAGGAATAAGCTTTTACAGAAAACCTAAGTAGGGCAGGATGCGTTTCATTTCAACGCTGGGAAATCAAGGAGGAGTTGCTCAGATGAGAGGCTCTGTGAAAGGTGGGCAGAGGAGGGGAAACAGCAAAGGCAAGAGCCCAGGATGGTGGTTGATCCTCCCAGGTGACCTGGGTGAGAGTTGCGGATTGCACTTCAACATGAGAAACAGCTGTTAAAAGCGCTGGTGAGTTTTGTACGAGGGAAATAAGAGGTACTCTCACATCAAGTTGGTAAGTTTAGGTGGTTGAAGGAGTTCAGTCCTTGATTATTTTCCCTGTGAAATGCTGTCAGTAGATAAAACTGTCCTTTCAGTTACAGCTTATGAAATTTCTGCTTGTGAAGGGTACTACTCACACACCAGGACCCTGCTCTTCTGGCTGCTGTAAACTGGCACAGTCACTGAAATAAATGGAGTGATGACTTGGCCAAGATCTGTCCCTTTGCACGTATATAGCGCTTCCCACCCAGGGATCGAGGTGTACCAAACGGAAATGGATTTTTCAGGCCTCGCCAGATGATCGAATGCAAGGTGAATTTATCCTTTTAGTTAATTTATTGAGAACAGTCCCTGGCTGCCATGAGTCTTTCCTGTCACCAGGTGATCCTGGTTGTGACAAACACAGGGAGTGTATTTGCAGTCTAGTCTTAGGCTCTATATTTAGCTATGTGATACCGGGAAAGCTTTCCGTGATTAAGCTATGTTGACCGATACCAAAAGTAGTTAACAGCCATGACATGCAGCAGGTGAGGTGTGTCACGGGCACTGGGTATCACTATGTCCAAAAAAGGGTCTGTGAGAAAGAGTGAATTATGAAAGTGTGTATGAATGACCAATACTGTTCCTTTAGGGAAAACAAGGAAAATGGGGTAATGTTATGTGTTAAACCAGAGGACTGGTTTAAACTAGGGTTGGAACTAGATGATCTTTAAGGTCCCTTCCAACCCAAACCATTCTGTGATTCTATGATTCTATGAACGTTGGTGAGACACATGGAGTTATCTCTTTGGTGTTTATTTTGGGCACTGCTTTTCACAAATGATGCGTAATGAGCTTCAGTATTAGGCATAAAATTGTCAGAATTGATTTTTGAAACCCTGGGATAAATTATCCTTCATGGATGCTCTCTGATGGCAGGTCAGAGCTTTATGAGAAATAGAGTTGCTCTGCTTTGGGGGTGCGAATGGACTGGATGACTTGCCAAGGTCCCTTCTAGCTTGCTTGGTGCTCTTAAAAAGATGCAGAAACAAAATAATCTCTAGGAGCCAAGGACTGTGTGCACACAACAGGGTGGTTTCTCTTCAGAAGCAGCTTCACAGGGAAGTGTGTCTACACACAAGACCAAGCATTTGGGAGAGACCCAATGGTTCTTGAGCAAGGGTAAATGTAGCCAGATGATAGTGGTCCACTTCTTCGTGCTCCCTGATGACCTTGCATTTCCACCACCTAAATGTCACCCCACCAGGCTCCCCTTCTTCTGAAGGTCCCTTCCTGGACCCCTCACATGCCATGTGTGAGTCTGCCACTGTTGAAACAGTGCTCATTACCTTCTCCCTCCCACAGAGAGCAGCTTTCCAGCAACATCCCCCTTTACTCTCCAACTGCAAACAGGTTGGCACCAGTGGAAAACTAGGCTAGGAAGGAAGCAGTGAGGGATGTAGCAGAATGGGCAAAAAAGACATTACCCAACAAAGTGATTTTCTGTGATAAGGTCAGGTCTCTTAGGTGCTCTTGTCTTACAGTAATACATAGCAACATGTCTGCCTTGCCCTCATTCTTTGTCCATCTAAACAAGTCCAAATTCATATTTGGATGAGAGGGATAAAGCAATAGCAAATGAAGATATACCTTTGCTTCTATTTATTTTCTCCTTTGGTCTGCCTGCCAGACTTGGTCCTCCCACGGCAAACTTCAGGTTGACACCGTTCACCCTTCAGCAACTGCTGCCTTTCCTGTGGGCTACCAGCCCAACCTCACCAAGCAGCAAGGTCCATCCAAGCATCTGCTGCAGTGGTGCACTGCCCTTTGCTATATGCTATCCTCTTTTATACACTATCCTTTGCTTAAATGTTTTGGTTGAGCAAACATCCCCAGATAGAGGCCTCTCCACTTGGCTCAAAAGCATCATCCCTGCCAGGAAAGGATTAGGCTCCCCACAATTTTTGTCTGTTTTGTCTGATTTAAGCATCTCTGTGGTTGGTCTCCTGGAGCACGAGGTCGCTTCTGCAGAAGCTCTTCCCTGGCTGTTTCAGAGGAACCCGCTGGTCCCCATCTGCCCGCGCCGGCTGCACCTCTGCCTGCAGGGAGAAGGTAAACAGAGAGCGAGGTGTTCACGCCGTGCGTAACAAACGGCTCTTGGTACCGAGCGAGGAAAATTATCTCACCGAAACAGATAAAGGGAAAGGGTAGGTTTGTATGGCCCAGACCAGACCTCTCCTGACTCCCGTCCGTGACGTAGGCTGTGCCTCCAGCTAAAAGTCCCTTCTGCCCTGGCTGCCTGCCCCAGAACCGACGTGTGGAGGCTTGTGCGCGTCAAGGGCCTGCCTAGTGAGCGCTCGGCGCTATGTCTGTGACGATATGCCAGTCCATGGGCTTTGTGGTGTCCGCTTTAGGAATAGGAGGCATCATTGCGTCAACATGCATGGACCAGTGGAGCACCCAAGACCTGTACAATAACCCGGTGACGGCGGTGTTCAACTACCAGGGCCTCTGGCGCACATGTGTCCGGGAGAGCTCCGGCTTCACCGAGTGCCGTGGCTACTTCACCATCCTGGGGCTGCCAGGTAGGGCTTGCTGGCGGCCAGGGCAGAGAGGTGGGAGGGCAGAGCCATGGGCATGTTGCGTCCCACCTATGTTGCCAGAAGCCGCGCGTGAGTGGTGGTGATGGGCGATTTTCTGTGCAGAGTGGGGAATCCAAGTTTTAGCCAAAAGGGACCTGAGGTACTCACCCTGTTTGGAGGATAGATCCCTTGGAGGCACCTCAACCCGAACCCGCCCCCCATAGCCAAGCTGAGGTTTGGCAAAACTCATTACAGCTGATTATGCATCAGGTGCCTGAGGTTTTGTCCAGGCAATATACCCGGGGCAGCAGCTGCTCTGTGCGGGGATTCGTCCCCCGAGCCGTGGTTGGCTTGGGTATACAGTCCTGCCGCAGCTGCACGGCTGTGCGTGGCTTCCCACCAGAAACCACTAATATTCTTGGCATCAGAGAAGATCCTTTTCTAAGAGGATATGTCACAGTTCAGCTCACTGTATTTCAGTATGGGCTAACAACACCAGGCTGGATTTCTCCCTAATTCTCCTTTGGTTCCAGTTTTTTCTTCCACGGGTATCATTCCTGTCCTGGTTGTGCCCAGAATATCTAGGGGTGCAAACAATTAGGTTACAACAGGATTATCTGGATTTCCTTCTTGCCTTAATACAGTGAGAAAAAAGGCACTTAAACTGTTATATCCATCTAGCCTCTGTGCTTTGGCACAGCAAGAATGGAGGGAAGAAGCCAATTATATCAGCAAATCATTGCAGAACTTCTGCAAAATGGCATTTCCAAAAGACACGGAAATAAACATTGCGCACAAAAATTGCTTCTTTCCTAAGTAGTCTATCTCTGCGCAAATCACACCAGTATAACCCAATGCAGCTGTGGCTTCAGAGACCAGTGGGAGGGGTGTTTCATCCCTTCAGCTGTATTCCTGTGTCACTCATCTCTTTCTTTACTGAGAGAGTGGTGAAGCACTGGAATAAGCTGCCCAGGGAGGTGGTGGAGTCACCATCGCTGGAGGTATTCAAGGAACGTGTGGACGTGGCACTGCGGGACATGGTTTAGTGGGCATGGTGGGGTTGGGTTGGTGGTTGGACGTGATGATCTTACAGGTCTTTTCCAACCTTCATGATTCTGTGATTCTGTGATCTCTGGATCCTCGTTCCCAGCTGGCGCTAGCTGTGCTGCAGCATCCCCGTGCAGGTGCCAGGGATGCCCGTGAGCATCTTCCTCTTGCTGGAGCTGTGGCTTTGAATGGTCTTGTTTGTTCTCACAGAGTCTGGGGTGCAGACATGCATTTTCCTAGAAGTACAAGGGCCTGATCCCGCCTGGGCATCCAGCTGTGCAGCCCCTAGCAAAAGCTGTGCATTGTAGCAAGTACAAGTGAACGTAGGACGACATCCAACGAGGGATGTCTGTGCAAAGCTCGTATTCGCACACTGCTGTCACAGTCAGCAATGCCGAGTGGTTTCACCAAGGGAAAATGCGTGCAGTGAGGGGCAGGACAGGTTGGTAAAACTTGACTCCAGCAGGCTAATTGCTTATAGGTAGAGATTAAAGTTGCCATCTGAAGAACAAATAGAGGTGTAAAAAGCAAATCCTCCCCACACGCACATACACCCATCACACACTGCAGAACTTCCTCAGTTCTTCAGCTCTGAAAGCTTAAAATTACAGAAAATGTAACTCTACAGAAGAAGCAATTAAATTTTTCAAGTGTTCAGCTCTGGGAACTACTTTAATCTTTGAAGAAACCAGAATACTTGAGATTTGGGGTTTTTTTTTGTTCTTTCACAATACTTCTGTTGGTAACCTCAGCATTACAGGGAAAAGCTAGAGCATTTTTTTGCAATTCCCAAGCCTCCAGACTGGTGTCTGTAGGGTGGGTATTAATTTCCTAAAATGGAAATACACAGCAATATTGGGGGGATGGATTTCCTTCATTTAGCAGGTGGGTGCAGGAGATCAGGCTGTCCCTCCTCAGCTACATCCAGCAAGCTCGGCAGCTCCCTCCCCATTGCAGACAGAAATGAGCATCCTATGCTAAATGCCAGGGTTTCTAATGAACAGGTCATCTTAGAGTGGAATTACCATCTGTGATTTGCTGGGCTTATTGCAGTCCCCTGCAAAAACGGGATTAAAAAAAGCCCAAAGAATAAAGCACAACCTTTAAAAATAAAGGGGGGTGAACCCCCTAAAGTTGCCGTCCTCATCCCCAGTGGTGTTGGAGAGTCGGTGCCTGCCCCGCTGGTGTGTAGGAATATGAATATTTATATGCTCTTGTCCCAGCGACATGATTTCTGTGACCGGTGCTATCAGCACTGCCCTACAAAGTGAGGTGGATTTTTTTTCCTTTCTTTTTAATGAACAGGGCTTGCTCTTCTGAAGTCACTCCCTTGGTCTCCCCCCCCGCCTTTTCCCTCCTGTTATATATTGTCTGACACTTCCAGTCTCTGGAGAAGCTGGTGCAAAAACAAGCGTCCCGCTGCTGTGCTTTATAGATTGGCTCTGTCTCCTGAATTCATCTGCTCCTACGGGCATTTCTTCCCACCCGCCGTCAGCGAAGGGCAGCTGTATCCCAACCAGAGGAGGGGAAAAACGATGTGAAGAATCAAATTATTAATTTGTTAAGATATTATTTAAGTGGATCATCCCAACGTTTATTTTAACTGTGCTGCACCTTGATCTCCATTAAACCCACCCCCCCACCCCCCCTGCCTTGCTAACCACACCGTAGTTAATGGTTTGTCAGCATTTCCATTATAAACCCCTATTTATTATTCTGACAATGGCAATTTATATTGGGAACAATAGTGCCGGAGTGAATAAAAATAATAGGACTCTAGCAAAGCAACGAGGTGACCTGAGTACACCAATGAAGTTTTGGTTTCCGAGGATTTTTTTTCTCAATCCCTTGCTCCCATAGCAAAGATTAAACTTGTCTTGCCCATCATCTATCTTCAATTTAGTTGGGAATTTTAATTTCAAATAGATTGAGGAAAAATCAAGATAATAGATGAAAATGAGAAATAACACAGGTAGTTTATGGCTCTCACCCTTGCTTTTCAGCTATAAACAGTCAGTCTCCGGTGAAATAAGTCACTTGAGAACTAAGCCTGTTTGTTCTGATTTTTCTTTCTCTTATTATTTTTTTGCTGCTTGCTTTAGTGTGCCGGCAGACCTTACTGTGGTTGTCTGGAGGACACGATCTGAATTTGAACACACAAATAATAGACAAACACCAATAGCTGAGCTCTGGCAAGGCTGGTAGTTTCACCTAGCGCAGAAGTCACAAGGCACTTTCTGCTAAAAGGAGCATTTTTCAGTTGCTTACAAGTTTGCTAAACAACAATAACATGGGCAGTAATTTTCCTGTTGTCTGTCTTGGTCTCTTATTTCCAGACCTCTTCAGCTAGACCGGTTCAGCCATTTTTGAAAGGACATTTTGTTCTCAAGTCAAAACCCCTTTTGACCCTTTCAGAAAGGCTGAGGCATCTCTCTGCTGTGGAACAAAAGGCTGGTGACTCAAAAAATAAGAATATTTTTGCTTTTCCAACAGCAAACTTTGAAAGTCTCAGAGCACCCTGGTAAATTTATGCTACCAGTAAAAGGGTATGTGCTGCTAGAGGGGTCAGAGGAAAAATAGCCCATGGGAATGTAATCATGACTGTCCAGACTTCTGCATAGAACAACTGCTTTCAGTTTTGCTTGTGCAGGGTAGCAGAGATGGGTAGATGTTCTGAGAAGGCTTTTTTTTTCTTGTACAACCAACACACATTTTGTGGCATAGCCCTAGTAAAACCCTTGCTCTGGGTTTTGGGGGATTTTGGAGACCCTGGGGCTTTTGGAGGCAGGGCAGCCCCCTGACCAAAGAAACAGCATCTCTGCTCCCTGGAACTGTTTTATGCCCGAAGTCTGTAAGGATGGGGACTACTAATTGGTGAGTCATGATCCTCCACTGGTGATGGCCATGGCAAAGTCTCTTCCAAGGTTTGCTTGCTCCTTAAAATCCTTTAACCCAGTCAGTTCAGCTCAAAATCTTGAAATGTCTGCAGGCAACTGCTGTAATCTGCTTGGAGTCTTTTGAGACCAAGTTTCTTGCACACAAGGGTTTAGGTGGCCCAGCTGGGCTGGAGATGTGATATAACCTACCGAGGCGGTGTGTGAGGCCACAGTGGGTTTGTCGCAGGAGCTTAAGAAGGTGTGGCGATGGGGAAAGAGCTAATGTGAGACTCTTAGAGAGGTCTTGGGCACCCCAGTGGCACTCGAGGTGTGGAGAGGTGGCAGAAAGCCCAGTGGGGGCTGTTGGGAAACTAGATGGATGCATTACATCCTTGCTACTGTCTCGTGCCTTTACACCACAAAAGGACAAGAGACATGAAAAATAATCCTAAAGGATCTGGGCTGAGGGCCAGAAGAGGAGCAAGGCAAGGGAAATGGCAAGAGGCTGTGGAGATGTGGGGCTGGGCTACAGCTCATAGACATGTAGGGAAGGATGCAGTTTCATGTACCCCAGCTCTGCCGAGGGACCTCCAAAGCCCCTTTGGACCACCTGAAGACCAATGCGGTAGAGTGGGTCTGAGCTGGGACGGGGGCCTTCCATCACCCCCTTTCCCCATTGAGTTTCGGAAAGGCCAGTCAGCCCTTCTCATGCTACAGACTGGTGGACCAAATGCTCCTGGAGGCTGTGGTCATCACAGCAATGGAGGGACAGAAAAAGAAGGGTGGGTTTGCTTTGTTTCAGTCTGAACAAGCTGGAATTGACTGGCAGGGTGTGAGCTATATTTGCAAATTTTAAAGTAAACATGAGCTGTAGGTGATTTTTATGGGAGAGGCGGTGATAACATTCAGGAGTTGCAATGGGCCCGGTGAGCGGTTTTGAGATAATATAGAGTTAATGCCTGGGTAGATAAAGCAAGTATGAGCTGAAATAAAGGTTGCAGAGGGGAGCGGTTGCAAAGTACCCTTCCTTTACCTAGTTTGGGTAAACTGCTATGGTTGTCCCAATGCTCATAGTGAGAGCCAGCCCTGTTCCCCGCTCCTTGGTGAGGAAGCCTGGCCTTTGCAAGAGCTGTCTCCCCACCATGTCCCTTCCTTAGACCCGGCTCAGCATCACCATGTGGCATGGTGATGCTCTAGCTCTCTGGCCCAAGCATTCAACCACCTTGCTGGAGACTGAGCAACAGGCATGTACTTGGAGAGAGGTCCCCATCCTTCAACCACTCCAGGCTGTAGACATCTCCCAGGGTGGGGAGATGAGCATCAGGTAGTGGTAAAGATGCTTAGACATGCTCTAGAGCTATCCTATCACCCAACCACTTTTCAGGTTGTGCTCTGAGCCAACAGTTCAGATAAAACTCCCAGGTGATCTTCTGTTATTGGGCTGGGTGCTGGGAAAATTGGGTAAAGAGTGCTTTGCAAAGGGAAACATATTTTTCCCTATCATGAGTGGCTCAGAAACAACCATTTATAATAAGCTTAAAATAAGAACGTTTCAGAAAAGCAGAGAAAATGGGCTAGGGGAAGGGTTGGGGTGGAAACAAGTTCGTGGTTTTTCTCCAGAACTTTGCTTCAACCAACCGTTCATGGGAGGTTTGAGTTCCCGGTGTTTACAAGTGTGATGCTAATCAGAGCATGAGAAATGGCAAGCAGCTAATGCTGGGGTGTCTGGATAGCACCTTAGGCAATACGCTTAAGGATAAGCAAATAGAAACCTCCAAAACACAATAATTCTTCAAAGAGCAGCACCTGGAGTGCTAAGCACGGTTAGGCATATGTTTGACTCTTAGCTAAGGCCTGAAGCACGACCCTCGTTAATGAAGTTGCTTGCTCAGCTCCATTTTTGGAGGGAGCATGCATGAGTGAACGTGCAGCCCTGCGCTGGTTAATCCTCTTCAGAGATATGATTCAATTTGGCCTTCAAAATCAGGGACAGATTGGTTCATCTGGGCTTTCTTGCCTGCCTGGAGACTTTTGATGATGTTTTTCAATTGCTCCACCATTGCTCTGAGGTTTCAATGCCCATGAGTAAGAGGGATGATGAGAAGCAGCATTCCCCCATCAGCAGGAGAAAACCATATCCCCAAGGAAAGGTTAGCGAGGCAGTACTACCTGGGTGGCAGACTCTGGCACAGGGCACAATTAGGGGCAATCCAGTGGATGGCCCTCTTTCCAATAGATGTGTTGGGGGGAGCAATGGGGCTTGGGGGTGTGAGATGGTGGATGGGGAGAGAAGGTCCCTATTGGCTTGAAGAGCTGCTGAGCTGCACACAGCTGAAACCAGCAGAAGGGTTAGAGGAAGGTGTGGTTGGCTCCCCTCCCAGCAAAGCAAACACGTGGGCATGGTGCACGGGAGGGCCACCTCCACTGGTGTTCATGCAACCACCCAGATGTCCAATTTAGCAGAAGAAACAGTCATTTAAAAGGCAGTAGAGAGTTTTGGAAAAAAAATCTGGAACACCAAAATGTTTGCCCTTTGTATTCCTCCCCTCCTTTTTCCTCCCCAGGGGTTATTTTTATCTGTAAGCAGTCGATGGGTCCATTTTTCTGTGCAGCCCTGCAATATATTGCATGCTAACACTGCCGGGTGACGCCGCCCTTGGGAACAGGGGTTATGTCCCAGAGGAATATCTATCCCTGGGACATGGTTTGAAGTGGTCTAGCCTGGAAAAGGAGCGATGCGGTCTCTTACCACTAGATGGCAAGAAGGCAGCAAGTCCTGGAGCGTGAAGAAGGAGAGAAGCACTGGAGAGTAACTGGGGAACGTTAGGACTTGGGTGCAACCAGCTTTTCTGGATTGGGACACAATTCTGGTGTGGGGCAGTGAAGGATGGGATGGAGAACTGGCCATATTACTTGTTTTAGCACTTACTGTCCTCCAGACTTCTAGGTCCTCCCCAGCCCTTGTTGTCCTCCCAGCTTCTACATCCTCTCCAGCCCTGATTTATAACAAAGCATTATCCAAGATGAATGTTAGTCAGCGTGCCCTCTCCCTCACTGAGGATGAGCAGCTCTTACCACCATTGGTTCTTGAGGGCTCAATTCTATGGTTTTTGTTCACGCTCTTATTTTTGCTGGCAACTTCCCACCTTTAGATATGTTGGAGGTAGCCCTTCCTCTGATACAGACTTGCCAAAGTCAGTGGAAATGACTAAATTCAAATAAAATTGCTGGAAGCAAAGACATCTTGTGCCTAACACAGGAGGACTTTGGTGGCTGTAATTTTTGGCCACTAGACATGTGAATTGTGTTCTGGCTGCTACAACAGAGTCCAGCGCAAAAGCATTTCTCTCCGCTGCCCACCAGCTCGCTGCACAGCCATAAAAGCAAAAGGGGTGTCCTGGGCTGTTGTTCTCCAGAACAACGAAGCAATAGCCAACATGTAATAATCCCACTGTAACTCATCCATCCACAGAAATCAGCCGCTCCTCCCTTCCTGGGGGCTTTCACACAGCTTCACAACCAGGCGATGGTATCGATGGTGCCTGTGGCACAGGGTGGTATCAGGACTGGTTAAAGCGGGAATTTGTTTCTAGGGCAGGGCTGAAGTAAATCAGTCGGAGCGCGGTGTTAGATGAGAATGGATCAGCATGAAGTCTGGAAGATCCTTGTAACTCATTGCACTCCGTTGGCAGAGTGGCACGGTGAATTTATATAGCTCCCCCAAGCCCAGCACTTCTCCACCGTGCAAAGACATAATTACTTCCCTAATTTTTATACCCCCCCCCTCCTTTTTCCAAGACCATCCCCCCAGCCAATATAGACAAGCACCTGTAAAAAGGCACTTTCCAAATGGCCCCTGTGCCCTCCCTCTCCTTCTTCCCACACGGGTTTCAGAGGGCCACATGACAGGTGATGGGGATGCGGGTGGGAGGAGAACAGGGTTGCAGGAGCTTCGCTCAATCAGTTTGGGGTTCTTGGCTTGGTGCTCTGGATTGTACCATGGTCAGCATCCAAGGTAACCTCGGTGATGCTTGAAGAGGCTGCAAGGAGCGGCCATGGCCCTGTTTGTTTCCTGGGTTGAGCCGGTGGCCCTGCATCCTCCCGCAGAGCTCACCGCTGGCATCCCGATCTATCACTGTGCCTCTTGTGCGGACACCTGCATGGGTGGCTGGGTGTGGAGATGTCCCTATCTTGGCCTGACGGCAAATCTTCTCCCCCTTTGCATAAGCAGAGGGACAGGGAGGAGGTGAGCTGGGCTAGGTCCTGAGTTCACCTGGGAACGTGGTCCTTCCCTCTGCCCCTCTCAGCACGTTTGCACCATGCCGAGCATGCAGAAGAAGCCCGATGGACAGCAAAGGGTTTCGGTGGGAGGACGGCGCATGTTCCAAGTGGGTTGCCCAACACTTGACGGAGTGTGGCTGCTTAGCTGGGGAAGGACAAGCACTTCTAAAGGACAAAAGCTCATATCTCTGGCCCTGCCAGCACAAACCTACCTGGCGAGAGTGAAACTGGACTATCTTGCAAAAACACTTTGAGCAAACATACTGCTCAATGGAAAGCATCTGATAAGAGCTGCTGCATTTCTGGTGGCTCAGTCAAGAGGACTTCGGTGCTCCCATTAGGTCTGCGGCTTCATCAGAGCTGTCTCACCTCCTCTCTCCGGGGGAGACACCATGTCCACGACCATCTGCCAGGTGATGGGGTTCATCGTTTCGTCGCTGGGTGTTGCGGGGTGCATTGTGTCCACTGCCATGGATATGTGGAGCACGCAGGACTTGTATGACAACCCGGTCACAGCCGTCTTCCAATATCAGGGACTGTGGAGGAGCTGCGTGCGGCAGAGCTCTGGCTTTACAGAGTGCCGGCCGTATTTCACCATTCTTGGGCTGCCAGGTAGGGGCAAAAGATGCGTCAGGTTTAACCCAGGAGCTCTCCTGTAGCTCTGCACAGGTTTAATCCAAAGCAGGAGCAGATATCTCAACGCACTTTGCATGGAATAAAATTTCCAGGCTACTCAGTGTACGAGCATAAAAATCTGTGCATATTGTTACCAAAATAATGCCTTTACTCAGTGGAGGTTACAACTTGGAGCATGTGTAGGTGATCTCTGGATGAGCATCGCGGGTTCAGCCCCGTTGCTGGCATAAATCAGCACAGCTCCACTGATGTGAGGAGAGTGAGTATGTTTAAACCCACAGATATTCTGTCTCTTTGAATCGAAACACAAGGAAAACAGATGCGTGTAATTTTGCTTGGTATCAGAATAATGGTTTCTACAGAAAACAATTGATTTTTTTTTTTCCAAAGAGAAAACCGGAATTGAAGAAATCTGCTCGTGAGCAACACATGTAGGAAGGGCGAGAAGGGGAAAGTGCGCTCAGTCACTTCACGTTACCTGGGGAGTTCTAGTGGTTAGAGAATTAGATTGCAGGGGGGTATTACTTTCTCATTTGCTTGCTTACTTTACAAAAAGAGCTGTTTTTCCCACCCCACTGAATGCGAGGGTATTCCCGTGCTCCTGAGCTAGCGGGACCCATGGGAGGGGAGCGGCTGGCCTGGCTCACCATGCCTTCCTATGACCTGTCGTGCCTGTGCCCTGCCAGCTAGCAATAAATACGGCCCTGAGAGTGTTTTTCACTCTTAGTGCACAATTGCAAACAGGTACAAGAAAGCACTACTGTACATAGGCCTTTTGCATCTATTGATGCGTGTAGAAGAGAGCATGATGTGGGCTATCTGCCCTGTATCCGCAGGGATGCTAACCTTGCTTCCCTGCTGTGAGGCAGGAAGGAGTGCTTTGCTGAGACCAGTGTGTCGGCCGCAGTGTTTGCTTTTTGGGAAAAGCCCGCGACTGTCCCGAGGGGTGCGATGGAATAAATGTGTTTCTGTGTACCCAGCTTCAGGATGGCTAGGCGACTTCTTTTTCATTTGGAATAGCAAAACTGATATTTGGAGTCACTTCTCCTATGGGACCATTTGTTTTAAAGAATAAAAAATATTTTTATTAAGCTATATATACAAATGGTGATCGATACGTATACGTAGCCTTATAATGGTCTGTGTAGGTGATTGTGTTTTAAAAGAGCAATGAGGCAATGGTTACCATAATTTTGATGCTTTCAGAATCAGATGCTATCAGAATCAAGATTTTACTTTTTATGTTATTTTTAGGTAATATAGCAATAAGGAAATGTGCAAAGCAGTCACAGGCATTTTCTGTTGTGTCTTAGAGATATTCTGTCAGTTTTGTTCTCTTTATGTGTCCGTTTAGTTGATGAGTACCTTAAAACATAAAGAAGGCATGCCCCTGCTTGAATTTGGTTGACTTAAAAACCTCATTTTTCCCCTAAACTTTCTATATTCCATTAACCATAACTAGTCATAAAGTTAGATTTCCACCTTTGTATTTTGTATTAGTGACAGAAATGCAGGTGATGTTAGTTTAGATGACTTTAAGTTGTTTTACTTCACTCACCTCTCACTACTCACAGCAACACTGGGGAAGAGGACAACTCTCCAGTTTCACTTATGTCTGAAAAACAGAGTGATGCAAACCGTGGTTTCAGATCACTGACATTTACTTTGGTGAATAAGCTTGCATTTTTATGATTTTCTGTGCACACCATCCCTTCGTATGGAAATCAGGTGTGCAAAATGAGCAGCCATAGGTGTGCAGGTGTGAAGCAAAGTTGTCCTACCTCATGCAAAATGTGCATGCAAAACGGCAGGTAGTTTCTGTGCTTGACTTTAACTATAGAGCTGTCTGCTACCTAGTGCTCTTGATACATTATTTTTTTTTCCCTTAGTCCCCTATTTTGTTTGTCTAAGCCCTTCCACTCCTTCTTTCTAGGGGAGGTCATTCACCTTTGGAAAGTAGCTCTATTCAGGGGACTTTTGATGGATGCCAAAATTCACTTGAAGCTGCAGTGCTCTCTTTCCAAACAGCTCTCACTTTCAGGCCCATGAGCCAAGTGAAGAGGCCTTCATGCCACAGCAGGCCTGGGAGCACTTTCTCCTCCTTTCTGTCCCTTTGTGGAGATGGTGTGTAAGTCAGCCTCGTGGAGAGAGGAACCGCTGCTGATGGCTATTTTGCATTTTTTCTGTTGTGCCCTGCTGCGTTCCTCTCTCTCCCCTTTCCAACAGCTGCAGATTGCTCCTTTTCAATGGAGATTCACCACACTTGGACTTCAGTGTTCCAGCAGAAGTGCAATGCCCCAGGAGCTGCTTGGCTTGGCCTGCCTGTTGTGTCCTTCCACGGGCACCCAAGGCACTGGGAACATCTCTCCTGGGAACTCACAATATCCCTGTGAGATCTTAGCTTAGGGTCAGTTCTTGAAGGGATAAGACCACCACAGTGATGGCACCTAGGAACCATAAGGTCTGCAGAATATATCCCAGGAATGAAGGACTGTCTTGGGGACAAGGACTTTCCATCACGATCCGTAGCGTCCTATGCTGCCCTGGAGTATCAGCCTCTCCTGCCTGCCCTGAAACAAAAGCAGTTGCAAAGTAACTTAAGTTACTGTAAAGACAAATGAGTATTGTGATTTTCTTCTCTTTGCAGCTTTCTGCTTTGCATCAGGTGCTGAGCGAACAACCTTTGAGGGCTGATAAGGCGTATCCGCCAGCTTCTTGTTCTCTGATGAATAATAACTAATGAGCTCGCACCTGGGGGCTGATGAATGGGAGATTGAAAATCCCAGGCTCGTTAGCACTTGTTATCGGCTGATAAGGGCAAATTGAGTCATAAGAGCAGCAGCCCCAGTGGGACTGCCAGATGGGAGAAGGTGGTGTATTCCCAGCCTGTGGGATGGCAGACCGCTGGCTTCCTTTTGCGTCATGGTGCCAGTGCGGTTCTGCTCAGGTTTGTGGTACCCCACAAGCAAGGAGACCCACATGGGCACCCCAGCACCCACCCTTGCCCTCCTGGGGAGGGTTTATAAACATTTCCCTTCTCCCTCCCTGTACAAGACCAGCAGGGTCTACTCCCTGCTCTCCTGTACCAGTGCCTTCTGCTCCAGTCAGGCCATATGGAACACTTAGGCACCATGGCCATCTTGGCCAGCCCAGCAAAAGGGGAGACAGGCAGGCTGAGTGAAGTCCCTGGGGCTGCAGGATATGTTGCCTGCCCCTCTCAGTGGGTCACAGGCCCATGTCGTCTTCCCTGAAGACAGACAGTCATGTGTGGTGAGTATCAAAGCCAAACCCAGAGCTGCAAGAGCTTGTGGGAGAGCAAGAAGAGGCTGCAATTCATCCCAGCCAAATCACAACAGCCCTTGAAATACTTTCGACCATCCCCTCCCAGTGCTGTGCCAGCCCTGCTGCCTTCCTGACTCTGCCAGGGATGCGTGCACAGGCGGGGAGGAGAAGTATCTAGGACTAGCACTGAATTGCAGGCGAGATGGGGTATGTGCCACCTTATTAGAAAATCAGCTTGGTATTCAAATGCACGGCCTTTTCCCTTCACTTCTCCATTTTAAAAGGTGCAAGCTTGCCTTTGCTTTTTCCCCTACTTTTCTACTCCGGCCAAGAAGAGTCTGGAGGGTTTTTGCTACCTTCATATGATTGACAGCAGCGCTCAGCTCCCATGGGCATGACCCTCCAGCATCACAACCTGCCTCCAACCAAGCATTCCCACCTTGATAGCAGGCTGCTAAACAAATTCAGGGCTAGGGTATTTGCGTGCTGTATTAATGAACGTGGACAGAGGTATAGAGGACTGATATTACAAATAACCATGGAAAGGATACGCTGGGGGAAGTCTTGGCCGAAGCTTTGCTGCTCTCCCTTGGTGTATGTGTAATGTTTGTCGAGGTGATTTTCCTCTTCTCCTGCGCCATGAGTTTTACTGTAAAGCAGGAACATACAGAACTTCGCTTTGAGTCACACAGTAGTAGGAAATACCATGGATAGCTGGGAGGAGCTGTCTGTTTTCATTGCTGCTTTGGGAGAAAAAACAAGCTTTCTCAATCATTTACAGTTATGAAACAGCTCAGGCTTATGCCAGCTGTACACCAGCTCAATTTCAGCTGGATAAATCGTTACTAGTGCCAATGAACATGTACAAAAATTATGTCGAAACGGTCAAACTCTTTTGGAAGTTGAAAAAAACAGCCACATTTCCAGAGGTGCCCCATAAAAAAAACCACTGAGAGTAGATCTGGTGCCTATTTTCCAAGGCATAGTCTTTGCTTTCAGCAAATGAATTGCAAAATATGTTCAGGGTTTTCTTCTTTAATATTTCTATTTTTAGACAGAAACAATCTTTAAAAACCTCCCAGGCTCTGATGAATCTCATTTCAGTCACTCAGCAAGGCTCTTGTCGATTTGTTTTGCAGCGATGTTCCAGGCTGTGAGGGCCCTCATGGTCGTGGGTATCGTCCTGGGCATCCTTGGCCTCCTTGTGTGCATTTTTGCTCTGAAATGCATCCGTATTGGCAACATGGAGGATTCTGCAAAAGCCAACATGACTCTGACCTCTGGCATCATGTTTATTGTTGCTGGTAAGTGGGTGGTGTTGTGTCTTTCATGCGCAAGGTATTGCGTTTTCCTGGAATTTAGGACATGATGCACTTCTGGTCATAAGTAGCAGATGCTCTGGAGCAACACAAAGTGTTGCTGCTTGCATGAAGTTATTGGCATTTGTCTTCCAGCCTGTGCTTCTGGGCACAAGTGGTTTCTCCTTCTGCTTAGTAAAAGAAAACCAGAAGTTTGTATGGGACAGAACATGGAAGGCTGAAAAAACAGCCCAGAGATAAAAAAAGAAATTAAAACTCTTTATTTGTTATATGTATTTTTATTATGTACTATTATATCCTGTATTTATACATAATAGTTTTATGAAGAGTCTCAAGCCTTATACATAATAATTTTATGAAGACTCTCAGGGTGTGGTAGCCTAGCCTGTAATTTTTTAATACCTTGGTTTATCAGGGAGGCTGCAGGAATGCCTAGTGTTGCCCAGCTACCTCGAAATTGCAAGTGCTTAAGAACATCACTTACAGGTTTTCCCACACTTTATTGCAGATGAGTAATCAAATCAAATCCATATCCTAATGAAGGGAAGGAGAATATCCCTATTTAAAATCCTTACAGTTGAACAGCACTTACTTTTGCTGGGATATGAGACATACAACGCAACTTAAAGATGTACAATAAGTACAAGCTGGACAGAGGAAACCACCTTCTGCAACACAGCTTTAATTTTGCACTTAAAATCTATCATTTTATCGATCTAAGTCAGTGGGTTGAGAACTTGGCCAATGAGGATATTAGAAAAGCCTGCGATGCATTCCCAAAGAGAGGGTGTCTAAAACGATGATGTGGCTGACTCTTGGGATGGGACATCCCTTGGTTGAGTTCACCCATTTCAAAACAAGATCCTTAGTCTCAGCTAGCTGAGGAGTTCGGTACCTACGTGCCATCATGGACTTGGCTCTTGGTCACACCTCTGTGAGCTGGGGGTTGTGTTTCTTCCTGAAATAAGGGCTGCTTTCAGGACAGAAGTGTTAAAGACTGTGACACTGAAGTACCATGATAGTGACAGCTATATGGGGACCTGAGGCAGAAGCACCACTGATTGCTCAGTCCCTCCCCAGTGCTAGGAGTAATCGGGTTTCAGGAAAGACTTGGAGGTCTTGGTGGGTGTAATGAGGATAAATAGGTCTTGGGGTGCCCAGAAAAGCTGGAGTCCATAATTACTATGGGTGTCTCAGTCCACCCTTCTGTCCAACCTCAGGTCTGTGTGCCATCACTGGAGTGTCTGTGTTTGCCAACATGCTAGTCACAAACTTCTGGATGTCCACAGCCAACATGTACCAGGGACTGCAGAACGTCCAGAACAGGTAGGTGATCATCTGGCTCGGGGTGATCCACAGTGCAGATCTCCCTCAGGGCCAGGGTGTGCTGCAGCTAAAGGAAAGGCAAACTCTGGGTGCATATTAGTCTGGTCCCAGGACTTGGAAGATTTATTGAGTCTCTTTCTTATCTGCACCAGAGATAATTTGTCCAAGCAAATTGGCTGGGATGTCTCTGTTCAGGCAGCTCAAGAAGGACGTAGAGACCCCATTGAGGATGAGCCTGCAGGTGGGATGGTGCTCTTGGGAACTTCTGCAGGGCCAGAGAGAGAATGACAATGTTCACCGCATTTCAGAAGCACTGAACCACTGTCACAGCACTAACCAGCCATGTCTCTGTGTTTTGTAGGTACACCTTTGGCTCAGCCCTCTTCGTTGGCTGGGTGGCAGGTGGCCTGGCACTCGTAGGAGGCATCATGATGTGCCTTGCTTGCAGGGGGCTGATTCCAGAAGAATCCCGGTAAGCCTATCTGCGGTAGACGTGGGAAGGTATTGCATGAAGCCTTGGGTGTCAGGATAGCATACAGCCAGCTCACCACAGGACATGTCTATGCATAATACCCCTCTTGCAAGACTTATCATGATGATACATCTGTTTGCCCTGTGTCATGGGTCAAAGTGACCATTTCCCTTCCCTGACTACATGACTTGCAAAGAAATAGAGAGGGCAGGAGAGATCAGCCTTAAAATCTAAAATTTGCGATGTGCTGGCTAAGTCAGGTCCATTAATTGGAGCTTTGCTTGCAAATCACATCAGCAGCAGGTGTAGATTGCATCAGCTGAGCTATGACTTACATCAGGTAGGGCTTTGTATGCCTACGTAGCTGGGTATTGTAGGTGGGTCCTTCACTCAACCAAGGATTTACTCATGGGAAAGAAAGTAGAAGTTTGCGAAAAAAGACATGAAAGAGACTTGCAGCCTGTCCACAGAGGGTTGGCTCTGGGCTCATTGAGTGGCTCCAAGTGATGACACAGTACGAAGTTGCCTAAAATCCAACAGCAAACAGGAGCACCGGGTGCAATGTTGGGTAGTCACAGACCCTCCAGTGGCTGATGCCATCTTTTGTGTCTCTTTCAGTTACAAAGCGGTGTCCTACAATGCATCGGGGAGGAATATCTCCTACAGAACGGGGCCGTATAAGGTTGGTTCAGGGTACGAACCTGAAATGAAGACTAGGAAGGGTGCAGGGTATGAAGAGGCTGCTCGAAGTGAGGATGGAAGACGCTCGTACCCTTCAAAATACGACTACGTCTAGTAGACTTTCTGGGCTTGAGATGCGCTATGTTTTATAAAATACTTTTCACTTCAGAAGCAAAAAGTACAGGGAAACAAAGCAGTCTATAAGTAGGATTGTGTTTTCTATCATGTTTCCCCTACTCTGAGGTTGTATCCTAGCTTGTTATGAACATCGGTTTTATTCGACTGCCTGTTATTATGCCTACCATAAGGAGATCTATAACAAAAGTAATGCCTTTTTATGCTCTCAGAGTAGGACAGTTTGCTCATATTTTACATATAAACTCTGATATCCAGGACCAGGATTGTGTCTTGTGCCCTTTTCTAATTCTTCTAATAGGTTAAAATTCCCATTTAATAATAGACCAGATGTAAAAGCAATGCTACCCCATTCCCTTTTTCCCTTTGAGCAGGCTTTCATGCAATTAGGCAATGTCATTCCCTACTTTCTCAGAGTTTAGAGAGGTGAACAGCGTCCCGTGACCTCGGTGTCCTTTGTTCATCAGAAAAAAAACAGCGTTTTGCTGAAATTATAGCGTATCTTTGCTCTGGTTTTGCCACCCTTTTTTTTTTTTTTTTTTTTTGAGCAGGTTGAAAAGCAAAAATTGTACTCTAGTAGCCTCCTATATTATTTTGCTGTGTATTTTAAGTAAATTCAGTTGTGTCCCTTTGGCTGTGGCCAATGCATACAGACCCCACAGTCATGGCATTTTCCTCCCTGGTGACTGTTTCTACTCAGTCACACCTTTGCTTTGCTGGTTGTACTACAATGCTGATCTGCTGTGATATTTAATCTGATTTATGTTACTTAGACATTTGCTATAACCCGTGACACCAAAGTGTATTTATTTCTTCTGATCTCTCTGGGGAATTTGCATAATCCATTGTTATTCCTATGCTAGATATTTGCTGTAATAGCTGAAAACCTCTGTGTGCGACCGGTGTTCCTGCAGATGTCATCTTTAATGAAGCCAAAAGAATTTCTCATTTACAATTAATTAGAGTTACATTTGGAGCAGAAATCCCAGGGAGCATTAGATGTGTAACTCCATACTGACATCAGGACTTTCTTGTGTTAATTCTTCCCCCAGTGATGTGAAGATTAACTCCTTAGTGGGACATCGCCTCTTCTAGCCAATCCATCAGAGAGGAATTTTATTTGAAGGGGTCAGAGGAAGAGACACAAGAGCTTATGTGGGAGGGGAGAGCTGTGTGTCGTTAGCAGGTCCTCCCACCTGGCTCCAGAGCATATCCTAGGGAAGCTCTGGAAAGTGCCTATGAGCACAGCAAAGGGTACTGAGGGATAAGTTAGAGAGAAAAAAGGGCTCCAAAACCTCCAAAGTAGCCATTTTGATAGATATCTGCAACACGTTTTAGCCCCACTTGTAATGATTATAAGTTCTCTGCGGGAGTTCAATGGCAAAATTGTTTTGGTGAAATGCTGGTGTTCTCTTGAGTGGTTTCATGTTCTGGAGGGATCAGAGGTAGAGCTGAACATTTCTCCAGAGCTGGACCTTTGGCAGGTCAAGCTACCAGTCTAGCTGGCATCTCCAGTGGCTTGTATGAATAGCAGGGGCAGGTTGTCTCACTGAACATCAGTGCTCCTAGTGAGCACAAACCGTACTCACCAGCTCTCCAAAACCATCACCTCTCCATAACCATCAGCTCTCCATAACCACAAGCTGCCCACCACCACCTGGAGACACATCTCCAGCACGCGTCCAGGCGATGCGGAGAGGTTGTAGGTCAGCGAGAGGAGGACGGAACGCCTGGCAGGGTGCGGCACCAGGGGCCAATGCTTGGAGGAGGTGACCATCATGCGGAGAGGTGGGAAGAGCTTCCATCCAACAGAAGCTCTTGGTCCCACCTCAGGTTGGATGTTGGCCCCCACTGCCACCTGGGGTAAATCGCTACCTCTGCTGGATGTCAGTGCTGAGTCTCCCTTTCATACTAGTGAAGGACTTGTTTTAAAGATCTGGTTTTAAAGGAGAACAATTCAGTTTTGCAGAGGTAAATCCTGTCCTATTTTTAAAATACCGATATTCTTTACAATGGATTTTTCCCTGTCTCTCAGTACAGACTTAGCTTTTCTGCCTCTTTTTTGCATGCTGGATTTATTTTTTTGTTTGTTTGTTTTGTTAGTTATTTTTTTTTACATGAATATTAAAAAAGAAAAAGTCTTTAAGACCAAAACCACTGGTTTCATTTGTTCTCTTCTTCTCACGACCAGCAGCTACCAACTGTCCTTCTCAGCTAAACTCACCCCAGCTTCGGGTTCTGCAGCTTCTTGGGAGCGGAATGAACAAGTATGTGCGGTTGAGGGGAAAAATAAAAGCTGAGGCTTGGGTTTTTTTCCTTTATAAGAGATAGTTAGTTATATACTGAGACAAAAATATCAGAAAAGTAGATGAATAAGCATCAGGGGACCCCAACTCACTGATGCAATGAAATCAGAGGTCCTTGCTGGGACCCTGGGCTTGCTGAGGAGTACGGTTCAGCAAGTGCGTGGGTCTTTTGGGGGTTGAGGCCACTTTGGTCAGGCCAGCATCTGCCTGACTTTCAAGGTAGCAATTAAACACTTGTAAATACTTCATTGTTCTTAGGAAGGCAGAAAAATTGCTGGTATGCTCTCACTCCTGCCAGCCTCCACTGGAAAGGGGATGAAAAGCATGGGAATGTTTAATTTAGATAGTAAACATATAAGTGGTGGTTAGGTAAAGGTACACACAGTAATGAAAAATACAGAAAAACACCCGGAAAATAATTGAAATACAAGCTTCCGACTGCATTAGAACAAAACGAAGTGCACACATAAAATCACAAGGAAGCACCTTTGAAAGTTACATTTTATTTTTATGCAACACAAATACTCTGACAAACTCACCAAACTAGCTATCTCTCGGTTTCACTTTGATGTGTGCAAGCGTGTAGATGACACGATTGCAGGCAGGAGCATTATGGAGAGCGGCAGAGAGCTGAGACAGAGCTGTATCCGGGAATTCCTGCCTTCAGTAGATTTCTAATCTTCCAACATCAGTTTTCATTTCCTTACCTTGGCTGAAAAGTTGCAGTATAAAAAATTTTAACGCAGCAAACTTTACTGAAAAAAAAACCCAAGAAATTCCAAAGCCGAGAATCATTTATTTATGAGCCTGTTTGCAGTGTAACAACACCTGAGAGCTGCTCCCCTGTTTTTCTGGCCATAATGGACCTTATGTTGTGGTGGGCACTACCATGAGTGGCGAGCGTCGTGCATCGGGGGAATGACAGCGTGGGAAGAACCAGCGTCCGCAGAAACGGAGCTGCGGTTCCTGCTGCAAAAAGCACTTGCTGTTTCCCTGTCTTGGAACACTGACCCAAATATCCCCTTTTCAGCTGAACTAATCTGTCTCCTAAAAGCCGTGCAACTGAAACCACCTGCTTAGGGAAAGATCTTGGCCTTTGGTGAGAACAAAGTTCCCAGTTCCAGGCTTTCCTCTGCAGCTCCACAGGCTAAAAAAAAATGAGGATACCCTAATTATTTCTTGGACTTTGAGAAAAAAGCGAGATTCAAAAGCCCCCCCAGGATGACCCAACGTTGTCTTGGTGGCAGCTCACTGTTTCCCAGTGCTCTTATGTCCCAATGCCCACACGCAAAGGACACAAACCCCTGTGCCACGACCACAGCCTGCGGTGCTGAGCACCAGCTGCACGGGGAGAGGGGACACCCGGTCCATATGCTGCCTAGGGAGCACACGGGGACCACCCACCCAAAACACAGCACCCCACGCTGTGCCCAGGTCCCCAGCACTGCAGGAAGGCACTTTAAACTAAAGGGTGTGAATTTAGGCTCTGAAACTCAGCACCACGTGCTAAACAGAGCTGCTTGAAGGAGCAACACGCTGCTCTCACCCGGTCACCCCGCAGGCAGAAACTCGCGGAGGGTACGGTGCCGTACCGAGGCATGGAGAGCAAAGCCCTCACCGTCCTGTCCTGCTGCCTGGCTGCAGTTTGAGAGGAGCAGGTTAAATATTTGCTGGGCTGGACTGGGCTTGCTGGTTTGACCAACTGCACAGCAACAAGGAGGTTCGTGCCTCTAGAAGTCTTTGGCTGAGTAAAGCCTGGAAATAACCGGAACCCAGATTCTGCGGATCTCTTGGTCCCATGAATAAATCCAGCATTTCCTCCTGCGGTTGTTACTGGTGAGGGATAGAAGACCCCTTGCCAATAATTTTGCCTTTATTGACAATAAACTGCACGGCAAAGGATGCATTTGGTAGCACTTGCAGAGCCGAGGGAGATGAGTCAGGGAAATGGTGATGGGTGGGGGGTGTGGGTGCCTGTGTGCATGCACTCAGAAATGGGTTTGTTTCCATAAATTTGATCGTCCTCTGAAAAATGCATATCCTGTTTCAGAGGAGCTAATTAAATATAGGCTTGTCTAATAAAGCAAACGCTGAAAAGGCTGTGTGTATTATCTGCCAGCAGAGCTCTATATAGGTTCTTTCTGAGCTTCTGCAACATTTATAAGTATATGAGAGCATGGCAGATTTGCATGGACTTTGACCAAGGGAAGCGAAGACCCATATCTGAAGCTACAAATTGGACTATGAGATAAGAACTCTCCTGAAATCTATATGCAATTAAAAGCCCAATCTTCTTTCCTATAGTGACAAGGTTATTGCTTTTATATAGCTGAACAGAGATGAATGAGGCTACGGATTAATAGCACTAAGATTTATGACACTCTGCTTGCCCCAAATATTATGGGAGAATAGCTCTCTGGGTGAGATATTCCAGCTGAATAAATTTGATAGGATTTTTCTTTTCCTTTATGCTTTTTTAGCTTGGTTTTATTTGGGAGAGTTGCGTTGCATTCAGAGATTGTTAGTGCTATGGTTTGATTATCTACTAATTGCCCCACACATATTCATGCTTTACAAAAGTATTACCAATAAATGGAGTCTCACGAGGACAAACGTCACTGAGAAAAACAAAACATATTATTTTAAAGAGGATGAGACTCCAATGGTGTTAAAATCCTGGCAAGGGCCTGACCAACAGCTTCAGTGTAGCTATGCTGCTCTATGCCCATGGGAAGGGGGGCAGTGGGGGTCATGCCTATGTCCCATGGATGTCCTAAATAGTATGGCTCTGTTACAGTACCTGCAGGCTGGTTGTGCAGGCATCAGCTGGGATAGTGTTTGTAAAACCAACCTCAGGTTTCTCTTTGACCCTTCACTTGGCCATGGCAGTGCAAAGGTCCCCTTTTCAAAGGGAAGCCCTGATTTGCATTGTTTCTCCTTCATTAAATCAGCTAGTTCTTTCTGTTGCTGTCTCTGAACTTGTTTTACTGTTCCCAGAGATTCCAGAGAGGACGAAGACAAAAGAGACACTTCTGGTAGGAGAAACGAGGTTTCAGCAATTGAGGAAGACCATGGAAAACCCTCCATACTGTACTAAACTGAAGACAAGGTTGAAAAATTAGAGGGAGGAAAATAAAAACCTGTGGGAATTTAAGGGGAGCAGTTTGGATATGGGAGGGATGGGGTGACATGGCCGGGTGGGGGACATAGGTCAGGGCAGAGGGGTGAGGACTGGGCTGCTCGCACTGGAGCGGAGGTAAAACCATGGCAAGAGTCACGACCAGGAAAAAGGATGGTTACCGGCCAGGACCCGCTCCTCCAAATCATGCCATGATGCTAGGGTTGCCTCTTCCATCATTTAACGAAACTGCGGGGTTTTTTAGCTTTTCAGGAAAAGCCTCCGGGTATTAAGCAGCACCGACGGGCACGTGTACGCCAGCCCATGGACCGAGCCTGCTCCACCACCCGCTAGCAAGCAGCGGGTTGGCGGTGCACAACCACAGCATGCCGACGGGCAGGATTTGACCTGAGGAGCAGGCGCGAAGGTCCGAGAGGGAGGGGATGTGGTCTCAGGCTCTGAGAGGTGCTGGCAGCATGAGGGCAGGATGCCTGTGGTTTGCACGGGCCGTCTCTGCAAGCGGCAGCCTCCCCCTTGCTTTCGCTGCTAACGAAGTCGCATTGTCTTGTGGCATTGCAGCATCGCATCTTTACAGGGTGAGGGAAATGAATTTTGGAGGCGGCTCTTGTTCCATTGTTGTTCTCCTGAGGGAGAAGCCGAATTTGTTTCCTTAATGCAGTCACAAAGAAATCTTTGTGCGAAGGAAATATCAGGACACCTGTCTGCCTATTTAAACTCAGTTGCGAGCGAGAGTCCCTGCTTGCACTTCTGACTTTCTTTTCCTCTGCGTGCTTTCTGCTGGCTTTGTTTTGTTTTGCTTTGTTTTGCATTCCCCTGGCTGCAGTAATCCGCCTGCTCGGGGAGCATCCCCGCTGCTTGTCGCTGGTTTGGCATCGTGCAGCACAGCACGAGCACTCAGCAGTGCCAATGGGCACAGGACTCGTGCCAGGTACCCAGCAATGATGTGGTCCGATGTGGTGTCATCAAGAAAAGGACAGTACTCTAAAAAGGGGTACACAAGAAGTTGCTTTATCTGGGGTAGGAGTCCGTAAAACCACAGGAAAAAAAAAAATTGAGTAAAATTTTTCTTCTGGACAAAACACACTGATGGAGCTGGTATGTTGGAGTCGCTTCTCCCCCTCCTCTTCTCTCCTCTTCTCTGGAGACAGAGCCCATCACTTGTGATAACCCAAGGTGACTCTTCATGGCTCTTCCATGCCCACTGCACTCGCTGCAGCATGCAGCATGCAGAGAACAACTTCCCATGGAACATGCAGGCTCAAAAGGTCCAGTCTGAAATAAAAATGCTTTGTCTGTATCGATATTTATTGATTTGTCAGAGTATGAGTGTCACCTTTCTCTTAGCACAAGGCTGTTGGTGATTTTTGGAGTTTCCCAAACTTAGGGGAAGTTTTTCTCCCACCTTTCTGGCACCATCTGGACTTGGTGTTGAGTGCATGAAGCTCACTGCAATGGCTTGAAAGCACCTTGGGCGTACAAACTGCTGATAAAATGAATGCAAGAGTGATTCTTGCACTTGTCGGCAGGTGAATACGTGCAGGAGCAGCAAGAGCAGCCAGACCTGGGGCTGGCAGGGTTTGGTCAGCAGCCGGCAGAATGGACGTGATTTAGTTTTTATTGCTGGGCAGGGCGCCTGCCTTGGCACCGCGCTTGCCACGTAGTCAAGCGAAACAGCTTCTGCTTTCTGCCCTTTTCCTACCTGTTTGCTCTTTTGGGCAGAAATTTATTTCCCCGTTGGTTTTGGACCGTGCCAGCACCGGAGCCCAGCCCAGGGCTGCTGTATGGCAGGCAGCGAGGGCAGAGGTGCGTGAGCCGGGACAGGTTTCATATCACCCCTCTCCCAGGAGCAAATGCTCACTGCTACCTCCCCCTGTAATTTTTTACAGCTAAAAAGCTCATTTCTTGTTCCCAGTTACCAATACCAGCGCTCTGAAAGGGATGAAAACATCCCTCCTTTATTTAGTTTATTAAAAGCAGGGTTTGTCATGATCGACACCCACCAAAAAGAACAACAGCTGTTAAATTAAGCATGAACTAACACATCTGGCAATAGCACTGTAAGCAATGAATAACACAAGCTGGGTATAGTTTTAAACTTGAGTTATTAAAATGGAAAAAGTCCTTGAAGTTATGCAGCTACAGAGCCACACCATATAGGTGGCTATAAGCACACAGGTGAATGTGCACATTGCAGGGGACATGGGGATTTGCAAAATGGAGGGGGGGGGGGGGGGGGCGGTTCTACATGTTTCTGAACAGTTATCTGGAAGGCACTTTTGCTGTTGAGTGAAATTAAATTAATTCACCCTGTTCTGCTCAGCCCTGGTTGGGCTTTCTGCTCCCTACCATTAAAACCCACATGCAAATGCTATAAAAAAGGGAATGGTAGAAGTCTGAACCAGCGGTGGAGTGGGTTGGAAAAGAGAAGAGAAACTGAGAAGTTCCAGTTTTTCCTGTTGCATGTTCCAAAATTTCCTACTTTTAAGGGATCAAGATCATCAATGCACTGCTACAAATGTACAAAATACAGAGGGAATTAGGAAAATAAACTTAATTTACACTGATGAGCATTATCAGTGGAGTCAGGCTTATGTGATCGTGTTTACAGTGCAAAAAATCATCCTTTGGGCTGAAGTTTCCGCCAATTCAAGACAGAAAGGAGGAAGGAGACAGCAGCTGTGGCTTGTTACCCTGCCCGAGTGCATTGAGACCAGGTTCCTCCTGGAGCAGAAAACGAGAGCTTTTCCATCACCCAGCAAAGGGAGACGCAGCGAGAAGGAAAGCTGCTTTCTCCCCTCCCTGACTCTGTTTTTTGGACTGCCTGAAGAGTAAAAAAGCCACAAACAAGTGCCAGGCCATGTCCGACATGGAGAGTTGGCCCCAGCCCATGGGATGCGAAGGCCAGGGAGAGCTGCTGGGGCTCTGAAAGCTCATGGCACCATCAGATGCCGTGTTATATCTCACGTGCATGCATGAAGGGAAAGCAGAAATCTCTCCTTTGCAGACCGCACAGCACTTATCCTCCTTGATGTGATCCTCAGCTGCTCCAGGGAGGACCTGTGCTGTCCGGGAGAGCCCCAATATTGGGGTCTTCCCCAAAAGAGGGGTGGCTGGAGCCCAGGAGCAGCCCTGGGGATGCTGCAGAGCGGCTGCTGCCCGTTTCTGGTCTTGTGGCACCATCCAGTGGCTGCTGGCAGAGGACTCTCACTTCCCTGTCACCACCATGTGTCCCCTTGCAGCCCGGCTCCCCAGGGCATGGGGTCCCAGGTGGCCCCCCGAGCACCAGCAGCCACCAGCGCCGGTGGCTGGGCCAGGTCCTCCAGGGAGGAGGTCTCCAGGTCACCGCCGGCACCTGGAAACTGGAGAGGAGCACAGAGAGGGTGAAGGGGAGCAGCAGGGCCAGACCCACACCCCACATTTGCACCCTGTGCCCCCCGCTACAGATCGACAGGGATTTCTCCTCCATCCGGCTGTTAAAAAAATCAGAGCGAAGAGGGCCAAACATGGTCGCACCAGGACGCCACACAGGAGACCCCTTCTCTGTTTCCATGACATGCAAATTATCCCATAAATCTCACGCTTCACCCTGTTGTTATTTTTTTAACTTTGTCAGACGAAGGCCCACAATTTCATCATCATTGCAATAAGGAAAAAAAAAAAAGTCTTCCCATTATTTGTGCTGGGCCTTCCTTGGGTACAATCCTTTTTAATTTTTTTTTCTAAAAAAGCAATTTGATTTCGACACTGCCACCACTTCAATTACATCAGCTCTCCCCCATAAATTGAGGTTATGTTTAAGTCCTATTTTAGTAATTTAATAATTTTGCCATTGCATCACTCCAATTATCTCTGGATTTGTTCCAGAGAGCTTTTCTCAATTCGATTCTCTGTTGCTTACTGTTTTGCTCCCAATTGCATGAATACCGATTTTTTTTTTTTCTCAGGGAGGGCGAATGGACAAACATTTGGGGAAGGACACACGTCTGTAACTGGATGAAGGGGCCAAGTCTCTGCTGCTGTAAGTTTGAAACCCCTGCACACAGACTATGCCCTGTGGCACTGATGATGGGTAGGAGCTGAGAAGAGGGTATGACCTGCCTTTTTTTTTTTAGTGGAAATTACATCAGAAAACATCCCTGAGGCTGTTTGTATGAGATAGCTGGAGTTTCTTGGTGGGCTGGCTGGATTTGGGCGATGCCGAGCTCAGGGCTGGGAAGAGTTTCACCCCACTGGGTGGTCTCTGTGCCACCCCATCCAGGCGTCTCTCCAAGAGCCTCACCATCGCGGAGGTGGCTGTCCCTGCGCAGGGCAGAGCAGGTTAAACGGGGAGCCCCAAGGCACAGCGATGGCACAGCTGGGTGGGAAGGGAGGGGACCACTAGCTGCCCCAGGGCGAGTTGGTTTCTAAGTAGCTTAAACTCACTACCACTGTCTGGACCCATCTCAATGGAGCTATTTCAGGAAGCAAATGTTTTGTGCATAGAATAAACCACAGGGGTTTCCCTCCCCATGCAAGCACTGGGTGGGTAACACTCCGGTGCATGCAAGGATGCTGGAGGAAACCATCATCCACACATGCAGCCTGGGCTGATGGTGCATGGCAGAGCACTGACCGCTCTTTTTTAGCCTGGGACACACCAAAACCACCTGCAAAGAGTACCTGCTGCTGCTTGTAGTTAATGCATAGGTGATAGGTGCTTCCTGCTGCACCCCCAACCCTCAGAGGGGCCCAGGAGCAGTCCCCACATCATCCCCTGACACATGGTTCACATTGGGTTTGACAGCATATAGCCAACAGTTAAAACAAGCTTTCCTCCTTGTGTTTGACAGCCCTTTGTGTCCTGGGGGGGTTCCCTGCATCCTCTAGACAGTCTGGTTTCCTTCTGTGCAAGGAAACAGCTGCAGGAGTTATTGCATCCCAGGAAAAATACCCCAGCAGGGTCGGGCACACAAGTTGCAGACGGTCAAAGCCACCATTGCCCCATTGCCTGGCTGGGTATGGGGGATGGCGGGGTAAGACTTGTCCCACTTCAGCCCCTGGAAGAAGGTGACACGGTGGCACTGATGGTGCTAACCAGGACTGTCCCCACCACCTCGCGGACCCACAGCGGTTGCTACAAGAACAGGCGGTACCCAAACCAGCCGTTTCCTCCAGGGAGTCCAGGTCCGACCCGTCGGAGTTGGTCTCATCCTCTTGCACCCCTGCAGAGACCGCCAGCTCTTGCTGTGGGCTGAGCTTCACAGGGGACGGGGCAGGTTTCTTCCCTCCTGGCATCGCTTCTGGGCTGGTGCACAGATAGACGGGTCAGGCGTGGGGCTGCTCTGGTGTTACCCTTCCCCACTCCTGAAGCAGATGCAGGGAAGCCCTGTGATGCTCTGGGCTGTGATCCGGCCCTGAGCAGGGTAGCACATGGAGAAGCCCAGCATTCCCCATGGATGTGGACAGGTCCGTCACACCCACAGACTGCAAACACCTTGCTGCTAGCATCTCCAAAAAATACTCAGACCTTGCCTGGGTTCAGTATTGCTTTGCTTGAGTTTAACACCTAGGTCTGGCTTTCTCTTGCTCCTGGAGCAAACAAGTAACTCCTTTTCCTCACCTGCTCTCGGCCACAGATGAGCTCCTCATCCTCTCTGCTGCCATCTCACACCCTCTCCACATTATTTCTTCTCTGCGTGGTCTGCACAGTTTCTCCAAGCTTTTATTCTATTTCTTCACTACCTTTGCTCCAAAATCCCAAGAGAACTCCGTCAACCCCTTGCAGAGGTTCCGGGAGGGGAAGAAGGAGCTGAATACCAGTGGTAAACACCCCGTGTTTGTCTCCAGCACCATGGTGGGGTACAAGCCCTCAGGTCTGACTTTGCCGAGTGGTTCAAGTCAGCCCATACAGGCTGGGAGACCCCAGGAAACTCCTTTTCCAAACAAACCCCTCTGGGGTGCCACATCACCCATTGCTCAGCAGTTTCCAAAGGTGTTGGAGTTTGGGCAGCACCCAGAATACTTGGGGCCAGGTTGTGGCTGAGGGTCCTGGGCACTGCCCGCCTGCCTGGAGACCAAAAGGAGGTGATGGGACTCACCTCCGCTGTGGGACAGGTGCTGGGTGGGGGCTGCTGGTTTCAGAGGTCCACAGGGTGCCCCAGGGAGTCCTCGGGGGGCTGTGGGTGGAGCAGGCTCTGCTCCGAGGAGCAGGCTGGGGGATCACCGAGGCTTTAGGCTCTGCTGCAGCTGGTATCGCCATGGGCTGTGACCCACGAAGGGACCTGGGGCTGTTCGGGCTTTGAGCTGGAAGGCAATATTGAGAGCAAGGACAATCACCACCCACCTCCTGGTAGTCCTGGGAGCTGCCCTTGGGGAAGCCATGCAGCCCACCTGGCCTGGAGCTGTGTAGGAAAAGGGGGGGAAAAGGGATTTGCAAGCAGCACCAAACCTGTATTTCACTCTGCTGGGGCTTTTGGGGACAGCTGATATTTTTTTAAACACCCTTTTCTGCCCTTTCTCCATCTTGTTGCCCCACTGGGTAAGAGCACAGCATCCCATGGCCACAGGTCCCCCACGGCTGGTATCTAGACAGGACAGGAGGACACTTCACCTGGGATGACGGAGAGCTGTCGAGCAAAAGCACTGCTGGGCTTCTTGCATCGCCTGCCTTTCCCCATCACCGCTCGGACCAACTGATCCCTCAGGTGGAAAAGACCGGGAAATTTCTCAGCCTTCTGTTGCTGCTGAAGCTTGACCAGAGCCTGGAGGCTTTTGTAGGTCTGAGTGGAGATCCCCTTCGCAACCTAAAGCAGAGGACGGCTGAGGAGCCTGACGCTGTCCTCCCACAGCGCCAGGTAGTGAAACAAGCCCTCAGCAGCGCTGCCCGTATCTC
Source organism: Gavia stellata (assembly GCF_030936135.1). NCBI lineage: Eukaryota > Metazoa > Chordata > Aves > Gaviiformes > Gaviidae > Gavia > Gavia stellata. The sequence continues at coordinate 2,344,774 of NC_082604.1, forward strand.
AAGAGCATCCTGTAAGCTCCAAGCCCTGTCCAAACCCCAAGGAAGCTCTCACCAGCTCTGACATCCATCGTTTTCCTAGCATGATATATACCATGCAAACAGCCCACAGTGAGGCTTCAGTCATCATTTGCCAAGCCCTCACCTGCTTTGGTATATGACTGCTGAAGAGTAAATCTCAGCTATTTTGGGCAATTCCTAGGCTACAGGGTAAGTGCAGCATTTTCTCTTAGGAGGTATGCACAACTAGAACAGGTTTTGCAACCGCGCATGTCCTGGACTTGTAGAGATAAAGTGACGAGAAGCGAAAGGTGAAGGGGGATGCAGGTCTGTGGGCCTGACTTTGGGCACCTCTGCTGCTTTTGACACCACCTCAGCGTTCCCGAATAACATGCCCGGGGAAAGGGGGGACATGCCAGAGCCTACGTGAAACGAACCCAGGAGTGCTCCTTACAAGCACCTCCAGGAAACAATCACACGAGAAGCCACTCAGTCACTGCTTTCTCCTTGTGCCTTCGGGACCCGAAACAGAAATGCTGCCTTGCTCAGAAACGCGGGTCGATGGAGCAAGGCGGGTGCCCAGCAGCCGTGCCCACTGCCTGCCTGCTCATTGCCCTTGCACCAGCTCTGCAAGGTGCTAGGTGGTGGTGTTGCATTGCCGGGAGCTCGGGAAGACTTGTAGGAGGTACTGTTTAATATGCTTGGCATGAAAAGGACATGGACAGTGAAAGTCCCCTTGAAGTCCCCGTGACAGGGGCTGCTGTGCCCTCAAACACCCTCCTTCCCTAGAAGAGAAGGAGCCCTGGCTAATTTAGCATATGAAAGGCTGCTTGTGAGAAAGATTTGCTGGAGAGATACTAATAACCAACCTCAGAGATGGGAGCACGGCAGTTTATTCCCTGTGCTACTGAGTGATTCTGCCTCCACCTTCCCATTTGCCTCTCAGGGTGTGATTGCTCCAGACAGGGATTTTTTTTACTGCCTGTTAGTGTTTCAATTGTTCTCTCCCCCCTCCCAAAAAAAAATCTTTGTGTCCCTGCACTGGCTCAGGGCTGGCATTGCAAATGCCAGCACTGAAAGGGCGGACTTACCCTCTTGACCCCCATGCTCTCCAGCTTTTCCTCCAGCACTTCCTCCAGGATGGGGCGAAACTGCTTCAGGAAGTTTGGGTTTCTCCGCAGGGCTTCCAGCAGCCTCTGCTTCCCACCCAGGGCAGCCTCCTCCCTGGCTGGAGGAAAGGTAGGTGCTGGCACCAGCACAGCAACACATGGTCTGCACCCTGGGGAGGGGGCTGGTGGGTCCCTCCTCCTCTTTGAGGACACGGGTCCCACCAGTCCCAGAGCAAGCAACTGGTTGCTCTCAGCAGACTACATCCCTCTACGAAGGGGCAACTTCCTCCTTTAATTTGACTAATTCCTGGCCACAACTTTTCCAAAATCCCACCCACAGCCCAGCAGCAGCTGCCTGGGACAGCTTTCCCGGGTGAAGCGTTGGCAGCAGGGCTGGTCACGGTGCTGTCATACTCTGCACAGCCGAGAGGGGACCAGTGAGCTCATCCCCTCCGCCCCCAGACCCCCACCTCATCACCTTCAGCTTTGCCCAGGACCCCTCGTCCTCACTGCACAACACCCCAAGCCAAACGCCAGCTTCGTCCTGGTACTCTCAGGACAGGGATGATCCCAACTCCGATACCCACCTGATGACTCTTCAACAGCCACCACTTTGGTCACCCCGTGGGTCACTGCAGGGAAGAAAGGAGCTTGTGAGGGTCAAAGAGGAGTCGAGGCCCCAGTGCAGAAGCAAGTGCTGATCACCACCTGGTTTTCCTATATGGAAAGTATGGACACACCTTTGGGGATCCAAGGCTGGCCCAGGTCTGGCACCAGCCCTTGGAGACCATCCTTGAGGGAAATCCCAGGGCGTTCGCCCGCCAAAGCCACTGGCTGGAGGATGTCAGCGGGGAAACAGCCCTCTGCTACCCGTCGGGGCTGGGGTCAGTGAGGTACCCCTTGGGTACTTGCTAATAGCCATCCCAGATTTATGGCCTTTTTTGTTTTCTGAGCAGCAGCAACTGGCTGGGTCTGCGGCTGTGCTGCAGATGTTGGGCAGCTGAGAAGTTCCCGTTTTCTTTCCCTGCCACTTGATTATAGAAAACCCAGACAGTAAAGAAGAAACCACAGCATGCCTCAGCTCCTTATTTTTATGCAAATAACCACTGGCATAATTTTGGAGGAAGCAAGGTCATCTGTTTGCTGTGAGTGCTTGATTAAAATCTCATTACTTTTGGGTATGGCTATAATACAAAACCCACCCAAGAGACAAGTTAATTTCGTGCCAGCGACCAGCGCTGTGGTCTACACTGTTGTGGCAGACAGTCAAGGGACTGGAAGGTGTCTGCTCCATGGCTTCGTGTGAGAGGACATAGAGCCAGCTCCCTGGAGAGGGTTCCATGGCACACTTTTGTAGAGGGAGACAGAGAAGACATTGTGGTCTGAAGGGCTGTTAGCCATGAAAAATTTATCTAGATCCAAATTGATTCACTTTAAAAATGCAATCATTACCTTCAGGCTTGCTTGCAGGTAGCAGCTTGATCTGTAAAGAAATAGACTGGGCATCATTGAAAAATCATTTCTTTGACTATAATTTTGGGTAACTTTTCCTCTCTCTGCAGAGTGTTATTATTAAATGTATTCAAAAAAGGAGCAGAAAATAGCAACAGCCTAAAGTAGGCACATACGGTCCCCAAGTGCTATTTCCCTTAAGCAGACCATACCTGCAAGGGGTCAGCTTAGGGGCTTCCCTTTCCATAATATGATCACTAGCACATCAGATGCCATCCTGTTATACCCACGTGCTGTTCACAGATCTGATAACGAGTAAAAGATGCTCCAAATTGTAATGCAAAGTGTTGCTCTGGTGATCTACACCCCAGTGGGCATGGTTCGTGCCGGACGATATTCATGTAACGCTTCATGTTTAATGAGTGCAAAAAAGAGCCAAACGTAGCAAAGCATTACAAAATGGGCTTGAAATTAGGCTTAGTCTGAACTCAGCAAATATTTTAAGGCTGTTTAGAGTTAAACATCTGCTTAAACCCTCTTGATGAACTAAGGAGTCCTTTTTTTTATTTCACTTGCCTTCTTCTCCTGGGACTTTGTGACCTTGGGCTGCTCCCTGAGCCAGGTGCTGAGGGCATCCAGCTGCTGATGGACATGGTCCATAACCGCCTGCTGGTCCTGGGATGGGGAGGCACGGAGTCTCTTGTTCTCTTTCTTCAGCTGAGAGGGGCAAAAAAGGAACGGGAAGACTTGAACATGGTAAAAATGGGTTTGGAGACACCTCTTCCCTCACCAGCAAGGGCAGTTCTCTGGATTTTTATTCATTCTTGAGATGTCCTCCAAAGGGCAGATCTGGCCTTGCAGAAGATGTATGGCCAGCTTCAAAGTCTGCTGGTGGCAAGCTTGTGTCTTCTCACTGGTTGCGAGAGGACACAGCTTTGGTCGCTGCATTTCATTTATTCTTTCCCCTCGATAACCTAGTAACTATACTCTTGTGCTGGGTTGTGAAGTCCAGCCAAGGCTCATTTTAAGCGCGTAGCCCTGATCCTTCTGGCTACCGCTCGCTGGGCTGATCTGCAGAGAGGGCATCCCTGTTTTTTCTGAAGAGACCTAACATCTCCGGGGTTTGCAGCTAAGATGGAGAAAAACCGTAAGGGAAACATCCAGACCTTTTCTGAGCAAGGTGCCTGGGAGCTGCCAAGGACATCTGGCACCCGCCTGGACCTCCTGTGCCTGCTCCTCCCTCAGTGCCTGCCTCTGCTCTGCCCTGCCCTCTGCCAAAAAAGCAGACAGGTGTTTCCCTCCTCCAGCTGTGGGCTTGTTGTGGGCATGGACACCTGATCGTGTTCACGATTGGAGAAATTCAGCTTCCCTTTGGGTCCCGAAGGACAGCGGGCACCGGAACAGCCGTGCTGTTCCCACCCCACTCCATGTGCAGAGGTACCATGCACGGTAAAGCTTTCTTCAGATGTTCTTAGATGTTGAGAAGGCAGCTGATTCAGGGGTAAATAAATCTATTTTGTTTATTTGGTACTTTAAATGCTTTTCCATGTGGTGAGCTTCTGCTGTGCTTCACTGAAGATGGGCTTCCCTGCAGCAAGCAGGGCTGACCTGGGACCGTGACATGCCCCCTGCACCCTCCAGGTCCCATTTCTGGACTCGGACTGTCAGTGCTTTACACCAGCAGGAGCCCATCGCTACCCAAACCTGAGCTGAGACCGGACATCCACAAAGCAGATGCACACATTGGTGCATGGATGGGGTTCCACCTCCATCCAAATGCACCTCCTGGGATACGCAGTAGGAGTAAGGACTCTGGTACCACACTGCTCACCTGTACTGCCATCCTCTCCTGCTTGCCCCGCAGCTCTGCATGGCTTGGCGTCTGGCTCCGTGCCTCCTCGGCGTCATCGTTCTGCAGGGTCCCCAGGTTGGACACCGCTGCCTCTCTGGCCTGAAGCTCCTGCAGTTTCTGGATCGGGGAGAGGAAGGAGCTGTGTGTCCCACAGGAGGATCCACTTTCCTCCTGGGTAGCCCAACCTTGGCCAGCCACTGCTTCCAACCCCAAAATGCTTACATGCCCCAGGAGCAAAGAAATGAGGTCTCTTAGGGCTGTGCACCTGTGATACCACCTGGACCAGGTGAGGCAGCAGGCTTGGACATCCCCTCGCCCGCCTTGGGGAGCATGCGGGGTGCTTGCTCACCCCCTCCATGGCACTGTTCCTGCTGGACACGTCCTTGAACGCTGCCAGGAAGAGCTGCCTCAGGCCATCTATCTCTTCGTGCAGCTTTGTCCTCTCCTCCTCCTTCCACCTTTCCAAATCTCTCCTGCCCTCCTCTTCTCGCTGGCGAGCTCTCTCCGTTTCCTAAAGGGAATGGAAAAATCAGAGCAGGAGACATCTTGGTTGCAGAGCAGAAGCACCAAGGGCTGGGGCTTCTGCCCTGGCATCAGTGGGATGAGCACCAACGCTCTCATTACACCCATTGCTGTTCAGAGCCTGCCTGCACACCATGGGGAGGTGGAGGCAGCACAGCCTCCTGGGCAGGCATGCTTACACAGTCCTTATTTCCACGTGACATTTCCCACGGGAATTTTTTGGGGCAAATTTTCCAAAGAAATAAGCATGAGCCCCACCATAAAATATTTTTCAGCGCCTTTTTCACCTGTGCTTTAAAAATGTTCCACATCTCATCGTTTCTTCTCTTTTCCCCAGTTTTTCCAAACAGGCAGCGATGCCTTCGCCCCGTACCTGCTCCCTGCGCAGCTTCTCCGCTTCCCTCTCCGCTTCCAGCTGCTGCTGCGTCTCCCGCAGTTTTGCTTTCAGCTCCTCCACCTCATCCTCCATTTGCTCCACCTGCTTCGTCTTCTGCCTCTCTGCAAAGCCCGGGGAAACAGAGGTGCCGTGAGCAAGGGTGCGATCTGCCAGCTCCTACTGGGATTTTGCTTTGGGTGGGGTGGAGAATCCTACGAAAGCACTGAGCAAAGCTGCTGTAGGGTTTCAGGGTGGAGAAGCAGGTAGCTGAGCTGCAGGAAAAACCATGACAAATGTGGCCATGTGGCCTCTGATGATTTTTATTTTTTTTATTTTTATAAACTTGGAGAGATTAGTGGCTTATGGAGCGGCATGGCTTTGCACTGGGCTTGCTCTCCCAAGCAGCCAAAGTGCCCCGCTTCGATGTTTCAGGCTGCGCCAGGGAAGGTGCCTCCGGAGCAAAGCTCAACCTGTTGCATTGCATCAGCCCCGGGCTGAGGTTTCAACCTGCCAGCAAACAGTAAAAGCGGCTTTTTTATCCACCAAGTTCCAGTGCCGGGTGCAGGTGAAACTGTAACGAGGCTCCGTGGCTCTCACACAGCACGTTACACCTGCAGCTTTCAAAGCACTTTGCAAAGGAGCATCAATTCCTTGCCAAAAAAGGGGCATGGGGAAGGTGAACGCCTCTCCCACTCCAGCAAAACACTCTCCCAAACTCCCCAACATAGCTCCATCCCCACGGTCCCATGGAATCTTTGGGTGGAGAAGATCCTTAGGGAAACTGAGGCAGAGAGATGAGCTGTAAATGTACATGCAGTCTTGTATTCGACTGCAAGTCCTACCTGTGCTCGAGGGAAAGGCAGCGAGCAGAAAGAATTCAGTCAATATTCACGGAAATGCAGAAGAAAGAAGTTATAAGAAGTTGCCTGTAACCTCCTATGGTCGCTCTGGTTTCCAGTGTCCACATCCAATGGAGAAACCCGCCTGGGAAAGTGAGGGGAGAAATTGTCCCAGTGCTCACCTGCCTCGGTGGCCTCTGTGTGCCGGCGCTGCATGTGGGCTCGCAGGAAGGAGTCGTTCATGAAGGCTTTATCGCAGAGGTGGCACTGGAGAGGGGGGAAAAGTCAGCGGAGCGACTGGGATCGGCAGAAAAGGGCAATCCCCGTGTCCCCTGCCTGGCAGACAAAGCTTTGCTGCTTTAAAGCAAAAGGGGAGACCTCAAGAGACATGACTGTCGTGTCGGAAGCACAGGGGTGGAGGGAATTAGGAGTTTCTTCTGTCTGGAACTAAAGGAGAAGGCAGAAGCCAAGACGGTGCAGGGATACTGCTCAGGGAGAAAAAATGCTGCTCTCCCCAACAGAGCAGCGCAATAAGGGGACCAAAGCATCAGTGAGGTCCTGGTTTTAACGGGGCCCTGCGCTCGCAGGGATGACTGGGCTGTATGAACCTAAATCATCTGGTTTGGGTGGCTTTTACCCTCCAGGAGTAAGCAAGCATGTTGATTTGGTGATGGGGAAGAAGCAGACAAAAAAGGCACGTCCAGCAGGTCTGCTGCTGAAAGGGTGGGAAAAGCTCAGGGGGGGGAAAAGCAAAATCACCACCAAATCCAGGAGCATCCAGAAATCTTTCACCGGTCTGAAGGATGCTTTAAGTCTCCCTGGCATGAGGTATCCCCCAGGACACAGGCGTCTCGTGAGATCTCTCCGGCCAACCCTCTCCAGACCCCCTCTCCCACACTCTGCGCAGCTCTGACTACCTGCAGTTAGTACAAAAAAAGGGAGCTTCCCTAGCAAGGAGTTTGCAGGCTCCATGAAGGTGATGAACCAGCACCAGGGAAAGCAGCAGGGCTGGCCAGCACCTTTTCTGGGGCCAAGGCATAACCGCAGTGGGGCTACAAAGGCAGGATGCAGCAAACAGCATCCTGCATGGGGATGGGCTTTACACCCCTTACACCTTTCCACCCCGCACCTTGCAGTAGGTGCTGGGGCCAGCTTGCAGGAGGAGCTGCTGCGTGGCAATCAGCTTCTTCCACCTCCTGCTCTCCTCCTTTGCCCCTCGGAGCTGCGCTGCCTGCTCTGCTGCCTGCTGCTGGGTACAAGCCAGCTCGGCGCGGGCAGCTTGCAGGCGCTGGGCGTGCGCGGCCAGGCTGGTCCCCAGGCGCTCCTGGCAATGCAGCAGGTACTCAATGCTCAGCTGGGCCATCCTGAGCACCTTCAGCAGGATAGGGTCCGCCGGCTGCCCGCAGTGGGGGCACCGCTCCCCGTCCAGGTTGCAGAAGGTGACACCGGCAATGTGCTCCTGGAGCGCGGCCACGTCCACCTCCCGGGCCACCCGCTCCACATCGATGGCGCTGAAGCGACGCCAGTCCACGCCGAGCCGGCGGGGCTGGAAGCGGAAGGGGGGGATGTCCACCGGGACTGCGAGTCCTGGGGATGCCCCCGGCATCCCTGGGCATGGGCTGGTGCAGTGGGTGGTAAGTGTCAGCAGAGAAGGGCTGGAAGGCAAAAGGGACACATTAGGGCTGACCCTGCAGCCGTCCTCCGGCTCCGCTGCAGCCCCTGCCAGCCTGCGCACGCATTGGGGAGCAGGTCAGAGCTTAACTTACATGGCAGCAAACAAAAAACCTTCCTTTTCCCTCCCCATCCAGAACTCCTATCTACTGCTTTGCCAAATCCTGCAACAACAACAAAAAAATCTGCCAGTTTGTTCACCATCTGCTTTTGGTAAGGGAGACTTGTAAAAGTGTCACATTGCAACTCTTTACAATAACCTGTTCTGAATGAACTTGTAAATCCCTCCTGAGCGTTACCTGTTTCAGGCAAACAGATTTAGCCTGTTTTCAAATGATACATGGTAAACACTGGACACACTTTAATATCACAACAGCCTGCTGCCTTCTGCGATGGCTTGCTCTGACCTAAACCCAGACCCTTTCCAGAAGTGGTGTTTGCTCATTTCATAGCTGCGTCCTCAACAATCATTAAACAATTCTATTTAAAAGACATAGTTTTAAATCTGTGAAACGGATCTATGTTGTTCTTGGGCTCTAGCCAGGGATTTGCTGCTGCCCCACATGTTACAATTTCCCCTCTGCTGCATCCACCTGCCACTTTTAAGATGCTTCATTTTTTTAATAAAGCTCTTTGCTGAAAGGCCACTGACCGTATTTTCGGATGCCGACGGGGTTCCCACGCAGGCCGAGCGCCCCGGGATGCAGCGAAGAGCATCCAGAGCACCGCTGGTGTGTTGGTGCGTTGCTGGGTGTGCTGCCTACAGCAGTAACGCGACTCCCCGCCAGCCCACTGCTGTGCACACCCCTGCGCCTCCCGCACAGCCTGCAGCGACTTTTGTGCTCACCGGACAAGCACAAACAGGGTCAGGCAACCCAGGGAGACGCTGAGTAACCACGGGCATGGTGCAAGAAAGCCGAGCTTTCCTAGGCTCTCCTCTGCTAACTCAGAGGAAGCGAGGGCAGTGGTTATCACTGCCTGTTTGCCGCAGAAAGAGCCCCCGAATCAGCTTTTTTGCTCTAATTTCAGTCCCCAAAAATGTTGTTTGCAAGTGGGAGGCTCCAAGGCTCCCACCTGAGTTGCTCCAAGGCTCGGCTCGACCAGGCACATAGGGTGACGGTGGCATGGGCAGCGCAGAGCAAGGACAAGGAGCTGCCAGGCTGAGCCATCCCTGCATGCAGGGCTTTCCAACCGAGAGCCTAGTGGAGACACTTTTCGTGGTGCCTGCATGTGTCCTGGGATAAAATGATCCTGTTCTCATCTTTTTTTGATGCTGGAGCAATCACAATGTTTCCAAGGAGATATCTGGGGTTGCACAGGGTGGAGCTGGTTAACACCGATACTGCAGCTGGTGACGTCTGCAAGCCCGTGAGCATTTTCCATCCCATGGGACTGTTTTTCCACCCCTACCCCGGGGTCTCTGCTACCTTCACTGCCAGGGTTGCTTCATCTGCACAATGTTTCCCATGTCCTTGCAAGGCTGGTTTAAGTCCAGCTCAGCGGCATTTGGACCCATTGTAAACTCTGCAAAGTCCTCTCTCGCTCTCAGAGACAGAGGGGCTCCTCCTGCCCTGCATAAGGCCCTTCACATCTCTCTCTCTGCCTCTCTCTAGTCTGTTTAGTCAGCTTGTCAGGCACCTAAATACATTTTTGCTTGTACTCCCATCTCCCACAGGGGCCTCTCCCTATTGCATGTAAATACTAGGGATCAATGACTGCTCTGAACCAGTCTGGATTGACCTGGATGGCTCTTTTAAGCACTTTTTAGCTCTGCATCAGTTTTACCTGACCCTCTCTTCTTTCTTACCCTTCTCTCTCTTATTCCACTGCCTCCATACGGCAGAAGGCAGAAAAACCTTGATTCAGGGCTGCAGCTAACCTGGGAAGAGGTCGCACACTGCCGCAGACAAGGCATGAAATCCTCCGGGAATGGCTGTGGATCAGTGTGACAAGCTTCCCTTGCTTGTTTTTAAACTTTTTGGGTGCCTACCTGAAAACACCAGATCAGCAAGCCCATTCCCATCCAGGCTTGTACAGCCAGCAAAGATCATGATTGTCGTTATTGCTGTGATACATATCTACTGTTAGCAGCACTGCAATGTCAAACAACCCAATTCATTGCATCAAGCAAAGCAAAGTGTACATATATATATACATGCACATATATATACACATATATGTATATACAGGTGCAAATATAGCCCTGACTCATAGCTGCATGTTATGTAAACCTGTCAGGTAAACGTGCATGGTCCCCGCAGGTGAGGTTTTGTTGCATGAATTAACAACTCCTAAAGAGAAGAAGTTTGCAGGGACCACTAATTAAAATCCCCTAACTATCTACCACATACCCCAGGGGGTAGGCTGTGTTGCATAACCTCGTTAATATTAACAAAGTCTTCATGCACCAAAGGCAGCAATGTTTCACCTGGCCATCAACCCCGACTTAGCAGCACAGCTGAAATTGCCCCATCGCCTGCTTCAGGCTTGCCTGTGGGTGCTGGAGCCTGCTGGGTTTTCCTCTCCATCTCTTACAAAATGCTATATATAAGGTCTCAGACAGCGTAATCATGGCTTCAGTGGGATGCTGGTACAGTAAACCCACCACATTAGGCAACCTGGGAACCCACCTCTGAAGATTTATTTCTTCTCTTCGGTTCTTTCTTATGTTTACCTAGGACAGGTCCTCAGCTGGTGTAAAGCAGTAAAAGTATTTCAACTTCCATGCTGCAACGTCGTGCAACATCAGCTGATGCGATGGAGCTGCTGGCAAAAGCCATCTTTATCACCCACAAGGGAAACGTTGATATTCCTTCACTAGGACGGAGATTTTGCCCACCGGGTGATGAAGACATCAGCCTTGAGGGGTGCAGGTCCATCGCAGAGGCAGCAGCTAGTACCACCCCGCAGAACTTAGAGCTGAAGGCGGTCACCTGCACCATTTCCACTCCACGGCGCAAAAAACAGCTCCACCAAAGTGCTGGTAGAGCCAGGTCTCAGAAAGCATGATGGGCTTTCATTTTCCAGGCTGGCAGACAATGTGTTTGCTGTACCAGCTCACAGTTGCTGGGTCAGGCTGTTGCATGGTCCCTTTCTTGGCAATCTTCAGCCTTTGGCAGGGAAATCTCTCCTTGTTTCCTGCTCCTCTGCCCTTCCCCACCGCCACCCTGGGGCCCTCCTCACCTTCCTGAACTCTTCAAGGGCTTCTTCACGCCCTGCAAGGTCTAAGCGTGCCCCAGGTGCCAGCGTCCCTTCTGGTCACCTGCCGATCTGGGAGCCTGCAAATTTTGGGAGATGCCTTACCACGGAGCAGAGAGGTGTCAGGAGACCCAGACTTTGCTCATGACCTACTCAAGCAGCTTCCCCACCTTCTCTGGATCCTTCCCAAAAGCAGCCATCATCTCCCTCCCTTCCTCAGCTTCCCTTCTTGCCAAAATGTGATCTCCTGAGACTCATGCCAAGGAGCAGCGGCTCGCTCAGGAGGAACCCCCTCGTGCAGGACCTTCGGTGAGGTCGGCTGTGCTTGCTGCCATCAGCCCTGCTTTGCTAAAAGTCCTGACAGTGCATGCAGGCAGGAGAGAGATGTGAGACGGGGTTGGACCTCATCTGCAGAGAAGCTGCTACGTAACCCTGCAGAGGCTCGGAAATGTTTCTTGCCTGAGCTCATGTGCAAAGGGAGCTCAAGCGCGTCAAGTCTATGCCCATCCCACATCCCCGTCCTTCCCTTCCATGGATACAGCCATTGCCTGGAGAGGGGAGTCTGGAGAGTCGAGCCACAGGTCAGAAAAAGATAAATACTCACTTGTTGCCAAAGACTGAGAGAGAAACAGAAGAGAGGGAACGAGGACGGGAGCAGAGTGATGAACGTGGGAGGTGAGAGGCGGATGGGAGCAGCCGGGGGGGCTGTCCGAAGCTGTGCGGAAAACAGGGAGGACTTTCTGGGCTGTAACCCTACACTCCTCCCCTGCATCCCCTCAGCCCAGGAAAGTCAAAGTCATGGAGGAAAAGCACCTCCCGCTGCCACAGGCAGGCAAAACCCGCTGTAACAGAGCAGGAAGCAAAACTAAACCAGTGTGGACGGCACCGGGGCGTGAAACTCATGAGCCACGAGAGCTTCACCCTGGGAAATGGAATGGCAAAAATTCCCTTGCGCCACGTTGCTGGTCTGACAACCGGCAGCGCTCGGCTTGGCACCGCCTGCCCTTACACCGGTGCAGCAAGACTGACTTTAGCACGGACTCGAGCCCGGTGTCCAAATACGGCACGAAGCGCACATAAACCCTGTGTGCAGAGGGCTTTCTCCTCCCCATTAATCCTGCTGCGGTTTCTAACTGCAGAAACCAGGCTGCCGATTGCAGCGTGCTCATTAGCTGCCGTGTTTACAGAAGATAGCATTGTGCAGATGGCAAACATGCGATGACGGGCGGCCGATCTGCCCCCGCCTTTCTGCTCCCAAGTTAAAACCAGCTGCGCAGACAGACTCAGAAGAGATTTGCAAGCTGGGCTTCTTTTTAGGGGGGTTGGGTGGGTTGGCATTACCCTGGGAAAAAAGTAAATGCGAAGGGGATGCATTGCTCTCTGGCACAAAAAAAAGTCACTGGGTGCCCCCGTTGGGGGTTAAATGGGGATTTTTGCAGAGCTGGACAAGGGTAACCAGAGCTGCTGCACCTCATTTCCAGGGTAGTTGAATTCCATTTATTTCAAAGCGGTTCAGGAGCCCTGGAGGTCCATCCCTATCCTTTCCTGGTGCCTCAGCATCTCCTTTCCAGGCGGAGATGCGACTCTTTGCAGCCAGAACTGACCTCCGAGGATGTGGCAGTGCAGCCCCTTCCTGGAAGGAGCTGAAGTAAAAGTGCGGGAGCACAAACATTTGAAAAAAATGGGACTCATTTTCCAGGGGCGTGCAGGGGAAAGCAAGCTCAGAGGAGTGGTGGTTTATTAACCGTTTTATTGTCACTTGCACGGGTAAGGTCCCTCTCAAAAACGTAGGGGGTAAAGTTCGTGCGAGAAAAACCGATTAATGAAAAGACAGTAGTTTGGGATTCTCTTCATTAGCAATTACTGTCATCCATCCTCTGCTATACATTTGCATTCCACTTGCCTCAGAGGCCTCAGCCCAGCCCAAAGCCTGTTGTGTTCGTGATGGGTAGCTGCCAATAGCGCTAAGAGGTGCCGAGATGAAATTCCTCCCAGGAGGCCATGTGTCTCTTTAGGAAGTTTTCCCTTGGAAAAGCTCACTAGTGACGCCCGTAAGCCCGTTTGATTCAGGAAGGTTTGGTTCACGAGCACCTGTAAGGAAACAGAACTGAGGCAAAAGTGTCCTTACTGTCACTGGAGGCTACGTCCGATGGATACCCACCACCATTCTGCACGCGTTCCTTAGCGTCCCAAGGGAGTAGGGATGGTGGTTATGAAAAGGTCTTTCTTTCTCCTACAAAGCCAGCTACTGACACCAGTGGTGACTGTCTTTTGGCCCCAGGATGCGGAGGGCTGGAAGGATCACCCCCCTCCTCCTTACACCATGTCACGCAGCATCCTCAGAGTGTGTGAAATCCCTCAGCTTCGCATTTTGGATCAGGTCCTCGTATGTGGTGGGGCAGTAGGCTTTGTACAGTTTTTCAGCCAGAGTGTTGCTGCCTGCAACCACAGCTTTCCGGTTGTGGTTCATGAAGTTCCACAAGTGCAGCGCATAGGAGTGGTTGAAATTGGGGCTTTTGTCCCACACCTCGTAGTACCGGCCCCAGGCTGGGTACGGTATGGGGTAGAAACGCTGGGGATTGAGGAAGGAGATGTTCTGGCAGCTGTGGTCCTCGGTGCCTTTGAAATCAGTGAGATTGCAGATGGCTTTGAGCATCCTTGTCATTAAAAAGGGCCCCTGGTTCCCCCAGATGTTCCCATTGTACTTCAGAACAAAGTTCTCCATGCAGTCCCAAATAAATTTGTGGTGGGGAGGGAAGCCAAAGATCCCGTTGCTGGAGAACCGCGACTTCTGCGCCGCTAGGAAGCTTTCCTCGGGGATGGGCCTGATGGAGATGACATCCGTGTCCATGTAGATGCCCCCATACTTCCAAATGAGTGCCAGTCTGCTGGCGTCGGAGCTGACGTGGACCCAGTTCTTCTCCTGCTCCGGGATTACCTGCAGAGTTGGAAAGGCAAGACAGTGATGCCACCGGCAGAGAGTGGACCACATCCATCCATTGGACACTAATAGCACCATAAAACCACACCTGCATGCCTGCAAATGTCGCTGACAGCCTTTTCTTCCTCCAGCTATTGAATTTTATTGGAATAAGAAAAAGGGGCAGTGCAGAGCGATGCTTTGTTAATATAAATGAATGCAGGAACATTTCACGGGTGGTTTGATGGAACCTACAATGTTAAATCAATGATACCATGAATCATTGCCTGCTATTTCAGTGGGACACAACCCACTTAACACACTCCCTTATCACTCCCAGCTCTCTGAAACAGGCTGGAGTGTTTTCATTGACACTGTTGGTATGTGGAGTAATTTTTTCTCAGGAAAAGGAAGAGTTTGGAGGAAATATGCCTGCCCTGCACAGAGATGGAGCCAAATTTGATAAAAGCTACTTGCAAGCAGTTTGCCAGGGACATATTTCCAGGGTGGAGCTCAAGATCTCACCTTGGTTTTGCATGTTGCTATTACAAAAACTGAAATCTCTCCTGCATCTTATCTACTGTGAGCTCTGCTGGCGCGTGGCAGCATTAACAAGCGCTCATAGACTCGGGCAGCATATTTTGTTCAACCAGCTTCTGTTGAGAAAGATTATTAAGCGATGTTTTATCAAAACATGTATGCAATCTATTTTTACCAATGTTGCATTTGCCAAAAAATCTGATTCTCCAGATAGGGAGGAAAATGCTGATAATGGGTTCAATAAACAGATAGATGAATACACTGCAAAACATGGCAAAAATGAATCTATTCGGAATCAAAAAAAAAAAATTACTAATTTCACATAGCCAGTCCTGCGTTCCTCCATTCATTTTAAGCCTACTTCAGACCCTTTTTCTGCCCTATTTATTTTCCTATTTCCCCCTTATTATAACGCTCACCTGGTTGTACCACTGGAGCAGAGGGGTCTCCTGGAAGACAGTTTCCATCTGGAGAGGAAAAATGAAGACATTCTTCATAGAAGACAAAAGCGAGAAGGCTGCATAGCTTGAGTTCAAGTCCAACGCCGTGTCGTTCGTAAGTCCCTTCATGAAAAGGATGATGGGCCGGTCCTGGTAAATCCTAGCGGCAGACTCCACAGAACAGGACACCAGTGGAGGTGGCTCCAAGCGCTCCGTTGTCTCCAGAAAGATGATGCTTTTGCCGAGGTTCAAGACCTGCTCAGATGTCAGGAAGTGCTTCGACATAGGCATATAGGAGAAGAAGCAGCCGGACAGCAGGGAGATCTCGTACAAAATGCCCGAGACGAAGAAGAAGCAGAGGCATATCTGGATTTTCTTCAACATTCTTGCTTTCCCTGGGCCTTTGGGGTCATGCCTCAGACATGGATGCTAAGGAGAGACAAGGAACAGAAAAATATATGCCAGTATTATTACTTAGCAGGATTGGGAAATGGTAGGACACGGCTTTGGACAGCGTAGCATGAAGGCAGTTTGGTGAAGCTCATGCCTTCACCCATAGCATGAAGGCAGTGTGGTGAAGCTCATGCCTTTCCCCCAGGACAAGCCTGGTGAGATGTCTCACGGTGCAGAGGGCTCTGCTCTGGGGGGTGAAGTGCTGGGATCCCACCTTCTCGTTCCCCAGCCAGGCATGGGGAACCAGGAGAGGTCTTGGAGAAGGGACACACAGCTATGTCTCATGGCACAGTCATTGGCTTGGCAGAGAGGGAAGGACCAAGGGAGAGAGCGGGGAGAGCAAGGCGAGAAGGATCACCTCGCCCCATGCCAAGGCAAGGACCCCCAAGCCCATCCCTGGGGCAGGCTGGTGTAGCAAACTGTTCCCAAGCACCGCGGCATCATGCTAACATGTTCTTGTCCACAAGCAGGAGATGCCCAGGGGATCTGAGGAGCAAACCCTGATGTGCCAGTGGAATTAGGTGGCCAGGGGGGCTGTGAGTGCCAGCAAGGGGAAGGTCATGACTACAGTCTGGGATGTGTCAGCCAAAGCTAAAACATCAGCATGTAGGCACCAAAGTTTTTTTCCCAATTCGCCCCTCCTGCTCACGCTTCAGCCCCAAAGGCTGTGAGGGACTTGGGTCCTGCAGGGATGCAGGCTGCAGAAGGACCAGAGAGGGACAGATGGAAGGACAGAAAATGGATGATTTTGTACAAGCGAAGAACTAGGACCTACCTGGATTATAGTTCTGACAAATCCACATTTCCAGCTTGTTTGTTTGCCACTATGGTGGCAATCAGGCTCCCTTAAAGCCCAGCTCCCTGGTGAAGACACCCAAACTCTTTGGAGCATGCAAAGGGATTTCTGAAGGCAGGAGACTGATGCACAGAAGAAAACTGAGGCTGCTGTGGGCTGAATCTCAGTCCCAGAAATGGCTTGGGGCCAACGGGACCCACCTAAAAGGACAAAAAAGGGACAAGTTTTAGGTGAGACCTATCTCATGCCTACATCAGCCCAGCCCCTAATGCCTGGTCTTGCCATGACATAAGCCCGTATAGCACCGGGGAGTTCCTGCTGGTGAGAGGCAGAATTAAATCTTATCTGCATTGCACTGTTTGACAAGCTCGTTACGCAAGGAAATTCTCTGCTGAAATGCCACTTGGTTGCATCTGACCAGCCCACATTTGCTCTGCAGAGACCATGAGCCAGGGTCCAACAGAGGGGAGACACTTTGAATGACAACCCAATGTCCAAGCAACCCCTGGAAGTGTTTAAGGCCTTATTAATTAAAGCGAATGGGAGGAAATATGCTCTGTGTGCTCAGTTAATTAATGAGATGCATTACCATGTCACCCAACCAGAATATAGATAAGTCTGCAGCGTAGCAAACCCCATGGAAATTCCCCTGCAAGCGCTGAGTGCGCACTTGAAGCTGTGGCAGCTCCTGATACATTTCTCAGAGCTAGATCTCATCGAATTAAATATTAAAGCAATGACTGTTCCCATCAGTACAGCTTTCCATGCTGCATAGCAATTTTTGTTGTTTTTCATCGCCGCTGCACAGAGTTTCTCATTACACCCTGAGTTCCCACAGCAGCATGGGAGAAGATACCAGGGGTGAAGTGGGTGACAATGCTATAGCCACCAGGCACCAATGCGGCTGTGGGTACGATCTCCTGGACAAAGCCAGTGGGTTTGCAGCCTGCGGAGGAGGGAATGATGCTTTTTTGTTATTTTCCCCCTTTGTTTTCTCACTTTCTTTTATTACCCCAGCACCCTGCAGCGGAGCCCCCGCACCCAGGGCCTCCCTGCAGATATCGAATTTGGGTGGAAGACAGGGAATGGAGAGCAAATACAAGCGGTTTGGAAATGACTTGTTCCCAAGCCTGCGGATAAAGCAGACCGTGCTGCAGAGCGCCACAGCCCCAGCGATGTCCAGGCGCAGCATGAACGCCCGCTGCTGAGCCCTGCACCAGAGGGCTCGGGAAACACCAGCAGAAGTGAGAGTCAAATAAAATACATTACTCGAACTACAAAATTTCCTCCTGTGTTCCCCTCCTGCCTCTTAGACACATGCTTCTGACTTACTCCAGCCATCTGAAAATAAAACAGAATGAAGAAGTTGCCTCCTAGCAGCTCCCTCACTAGTCTCAGCCTGGCCAGATTTTCAGGCTTTTTCCCATTCCCAGCTCTGACCTAAACTGTGCCGGCTGCTGTTGCTGTGCTGCGCCAGGGCAGTCCAGGGACTGGAGCTCCCTCCTTCTAGTCCTTGCAATTTTTAAATCTTGATGCCACTCTCTTGGCAATGTTTGCTTGAAGCAGAAAACCCAGGCTTTGCTTTGATTAGAAATGGGACCATCAGAACATTCCCATTACCAGATTAATATTTCTTCTTTGACGGCCTAAGATCCGATGTCTCAGGTCTTTATGAGCAGCCTAGCAAAGCTGTGCTCGCAATAGCCGTTCAAATTTAAAATAGTCCGGGAGGCATTTTATTTGCAAATTGTGGGGAGAGAATAAGTAGACACTCCAACAGATACCGGCTCTGTGTACGACATTGTGAAGGGAAACGCGAATCTTCATCATCTCATTCTGGGAAATTGTTTTGCTTGGTTGGTTTTCCAAAACCCCTATGTGGCGAGTTATGAATTCTCATCACATTTGACCTGGAGGCTGCTGTTATCAAAATGTTCCCTTCCCTGCTCAAGTTAAAAGGACTGCAGAACTGAATGTTAAAAATAAATCCCAGCCATTGAATAGATTACCCTGCTGAGTGGGTTGCTTTTCTGGATGCAGCAGACGGCATGCTGGCTTGATGGCCCATCTTGTAAAGATATTTCTTTTCTCGGGGCAATTTCAGTATTTCAAGTGCAGGATGAAAATGGGTGGGAGACTACAAGAAAGATTACTACGAATGGGTGGTAATTCCTCCAAGGTGTCCGTGAGACACGTGCGGCGGGAAGGTACAGCGGGATTTTTTCAGTCAATGCCACTGAAGGGAGTGAGTAAATCAACCCGCCGGGGTGCTCGCACCCCCTGCATGCCACAGCCTGACCCCACGGCAAACGCTGGGGTCCCTGCAGTGACAGCCTGGCCAGAGGGACCCCCCCGCCCAGGGCAGCCCACGGGGCACAACCGGCCCCACAGGGACTCGGAACATGGCCTCAGCTTGCACTGGGACTAAGTCTTCTTCTCATTTGTCAAAAGGAATTTTTTTGAAATTAAAAAAAAAAATAACACCACTTGCAGATCTCAGTTTGTACAGCCCTTTAGTCTAAACCTCAAGCCCAATCTGAACTATCTGAAGCAAGTCACACGCGTTATGAATTACAGTTTATGCACCACAGGTGAATAACACACATATCACAGTCCTCTGGCAATGCCCCACTCTGCTGTCACCGAATCCTCATCCCCATGGCTTCTGGGCATCCCTCGAGATTCGAAAGAGAGACTCCCATCCTCTCGTCTATCCCCAAAACTGCAGCTTTCCTCTGAGATCCAGCGGGTTTTGCATCTGGGTCTGCACCCATCCAACTGGGTAACTGTATTTCTCCTGGCAGGGAATAACCTCAAGGCAGTCCCTGTTTGTAACGCACACAGCATTGCTTGAACCTACGCCGCTTTACTTTCACGTCTTTACAGAATCTGCTCAAGTAAATTACAGCTACAACCAAGTTAGCACACATGCGTGCACTTCAAAGCCAACTTCCTTCCAGATTTAACACCAGGCATATTTGGAAACCTCTTTCAAATGGAAAACCTGTAGAAGAATATATCGTATTCATCACAGACTGTAATTAATGCAGCCTTTCCAACCTCCGGCATGCCAGTGAAGGGGCTTCTTACTGCACCACTTCTCGCCTGCTTTCTGATTCTACGACCTGACATTTTTATAGAGATAAAGCAAAACTCACCTCTTGGCTGCAAAAAGCAGGCAAAGCGTGCAGCCTGTCGGGAAGCAAAGCCAAGCTGAACCACACTGGAAAGTATCCACAGCCGGTGGAGAGCCCTTTGCTTGTGCCAGAGGAGCTGCGCTGCCTCTCCACTATCTTCTGCCCTGCCAGGGCTTGGAGCAACCTCATGGCTTGCTCTCCACCAGCTCTGGTGTTTGCATTCTTGGTGTGCTGAGATAAGGCTGAGGAAGGAGCTAGGGCTGTGTTTTCAAAGGTGCAGGCATACAGGAGCACGCAGTACGAGGTTCTTCGGGCAGCCAAACATGAGCCCCACCACCCTGTGAGGGTCCGGAGAGATGGGTGGGTCTCAGTGGGTGCCAAAAGGCAGACTATTTGCACCTTTTGGGGGTGGTTTACAGCATATTAAGCCTTTTCTCTTTGTTTCTAGAACCACATTTATGGACGCTACTTTGCACCATAGCTTAGATCTCCTTGCCCTATAGCGAAGAGTACTTCCAAGGAAGGCAACAACAGGGCCTCCTACACAAACACATCCCAAATAATACCACACATCCTGAACTGGCTCTTTGACAAGCTCAGATGCCTGCCCAGCTCCCCGTTAGAGACCAGGCAGGCAAGGAGCTTTGCTGATCCAGAGCTTCTGCTTGTCCCCACAACCTGTCCCCAGGAGGATGCCTTGAATGGTACAGGAGCACCGTCAAGTGCCCCCAGGATTGGGATGACCCACCTCAGGTTGGAAGGATTCCCCAGAGCTTTCCTGACCCTGGGGTGCAAGGAGTATGAACTTCAGTGGCTGTCCTGTGCTGGGACAGCAGAATTTGTAAGGGGGAGGTGGAGCTGTAGCACCAAAGAGAAATCCCCAGTGCATCCCTCCTACAGCCCTGACCTGTGCTGGACCAGTGCCGCTCAGCCTGTGCGAGGGGACCAGCGCATCCCGCTGGCATGCAAACCCCTGGCTCCCGGACACTCACAGCAACCAGGCTCTTCGCAGCTCCCTTCCTTCTCCTTTTCCCCTTCTCCTCCTGATTTTTGGCAAGGCTCTGTATCCAGGGCAGATTTACCAGCAGGGTGGGAAGCTTTGTCCAGCCAACGGGTGCCAGCGGCCCCGCACGTTGCGCACATGCAAGCATGGCAAAACCCACTCATTTGCCACCCAGCAAACCACCTCTCTCCACCAACAGCAACCACTTAGTGCTCATAAGCCACCAAAAAGTGCTCAGCTCATCCCCTCCAGAGCTTGTGGTGGCAGCCAAAAGCCAGCCTGCCTGCTCTTAAAAATTAGCCACCGAATACACCAGGGCGTGCCCGTTCGCTCCTGGCCAGCTCGGGGGCACCCCCCCTCACCCACCGCAGGGTGCAAAGGGCCTGCCCCCAGCTTTGTTTGTGCTCCTGCGTACGTGTTTCCTGCTGCGGAGAGCTGGCGGAGGATGCGAGAGTGGCTAATGTTGCCGCAGCCGGGCAGAGCAAACAGTCCCCATGGAAAGCTATCGAGATAGTCAGGGCTTAATCAGCAGATAGCACGCTGGGTGAAAACACAAGGAGGGCTCCAACTCCAAAGAAGTCCCTTGGGCAATGACGTAGGTGAGGAGCCCCCGCACCCCGACACACCTCTCTGCGAGAAATCCTCTCCTTCGGCAAACACTCGCTCAGGTCCATCGTTTGCAGTTTGACCTGCAAGGGAATAGAGTGGCCAGCATCCAGCTCCAAAGCCAGGAGCTCCTCTGGGGCTGAACACATCCATCCCTCCCTTCCCAGGGCACATACGTAGTGTCTTCTGAGCCTACAGGATGCATTAATATGGGGGCACGCATGGGAACAGATGGCTGCTGTTATTACAAGTTTCCGCCCAGCTTTTATCTTCCACAACGTGAAAACATCCCCCCGCCCCGCACCAGCTTCCCCCATCGCCTCCGTGTACCACCAAGCTCCTTGCCCTGGAGTTAGGAGGGGAATTTTCTATGCAACTCAATCCTGTAGAAGCGACAGTGTAAAGTTAAAGCCCGGAGTGGCCCGTAACACCAGCATACAGGGGAGGATGATGAAACTATGAGCTAAAATGCACAGGCTCAGCCCGCAGCTGAAAGTGAGAGGGCTGTGCATTAATGCAGGCTGCCTGCAGTCTCGGCTGCTTGGTGGCAGCATTAGGGAAAGCACTTTAAGGCAGAAATGGGGTTATTTATCTGAGGGGATTCTGCCGTCTACTCCCTGCACATCTACAGGCACAGCCCCAGGATTTGGCTGGGCGCTGTTCTCCAAAATGAGCATCTTTGCCCCAGAAATGTGCTTTTGAGGGCTGGACTCATCCTGTCTCTTAATACATCAGACAAACCGAGGCAAACCTCTTTGTACCCTTTCTCAGCACCCACCCGGATGCTATGAGCATCTCACCAGGACTCTGCCCCGTTCTCCCGCTCCACGGTGCGATGGGCCAGATGCCACTGCCATGGCTTTGCCTGTGCCCTGCCAAGCTGGCATGTGAGTTTGGGTCCCCAAAAGCCTGCTGGAAAGGTAGCAGGGGGGACAAGCAGGCTCACACACACCAGTGAGCCCAGTTTGCATGGAGTTGGGGGCTGCGCTGGTGGATGGGGCACTGCCAAGTTACTTGGAATGAGACTGCTGGGTGCTTCACACCCCCACAAAAAAAATTAAATACAGGGAGTAGCCAAAATCCTGGTGCTGCTCTGTATTGCCCTCTGGAGGAGCCTGTTTTTTTGCTTCACTGCACGAGGAGCCTAGAAAAATGGGAGCCTGCAGGCAGAGCACGTGCCAGCTCCCAGCAAGGTGACAAAGTCATCCTTTCCCTTCATCTTTCCACGCTGCTGCACATCCACCGAGTGCGGAGGAACAGTTCAGCCTCGAACACTATGGGAGACTCACCATGGTTGTAGGGAAAGCATTGCACCAGCTTTGGCCCGTGGTGTGCCTGCTCAGGTTTGGTTTACATGCAACGTTGGCCACTTGTAGCGACACATCCAGTGTCTTGGGCTGCAGATGTTCAACTATTTCCCTGACGCTCTGCAGCAGGGACAGTGTTCACTGGGACAGCCTGGTTTTCTGCTCTAGAGCCCACCCAAGCCTTCATCTTCTCCACAGCAGAGACCCTGTGGAGATTTCCCTTTATCATGAATAACCTTAGAGACAGTAATCCTACAAAAACACCTCTGCTCCACTCAGATGATGTTCATTTTATTCCCGAGCTTGGGAATCTGCTTCGATTTTGCTTCATGAAAGGATGGAACATATTTTCTCTGAAGATCTCCTCCAAAA
Source organism: Gavia stellata (assembly GCF_030936135.1). NCBI lineage: Eukaryota > Metazoa > Chordata > Aves > Gaviiformes > Gaviidae > Gavia > Gavia stellata. Next base: position 2,367,364 of record NC_082604.1, read on the forward strand.
ATGGAGGTGCATCAATGTGGCTGCTCAAGGGTGCTCCAGCAATGGCTGAGCACTGCTCTCCATGAGCCCAACCAGCCACCGGTCTGCATTTGGCCCCAGTAACGTTCAAAAGGACGATTTCTCACCTGGTCAGCAGAGAAGCCAGGGCCTGAGGGCAAGCATCCCACCTGAGCACTGCTGTTCCCCTAGAAGCAAAACACATTATATTATTTCCGTTCACACTCTCAGCATCACCCAAAACAGGTTATTAAATAATATTTAGCAATAGCTCGTTCCCTAAACCTTACCAAAGGTCTGCTCAGGTCTGTGACTGTGACCACTGCCAAGCAGAGGGGTTAGGCAAGTTCCTTGGGGCTTATCACCCACTCACACTTCCCATACCTCCCTTCTTAAACACAGACACTTGTCCCAAACAAGCCAGCCGATGCTGTTGTTTGCCAGGGTGGCTCCAAGGACCTCTTTCTAGAAAATTTCAGCCCATCTGATAACCATCTCAGGAAGTTACAGCAATTAAACTCAGGTGCCCATCATTCAGGGACCTTGCACGGGGCACAGCCCAGCTTTTCACCATCACCTTACACTTCTGCTGCACACGTCCAAAAAAAGTCTGGCTCAGCTTTCTCTATAAACTCTCTTGAATAGAGGTAGACAGCAACTAGACCCCCCCCTTCATCTCCTCTGTTCTGGGTTGAGCAAACGCAGCTCCTTTGACCTCTCTTTGCACATCCTCCATAACCATCCTGGTGGCCCCCCACTAGGCCTTCTCTGGTTTTCCAGTGTCTTTCTCATACCAGGGGCCCAAAGCTGGATGCAGTAGCCAGCTATGGCCTCCCAAGTGCCAAGACAAGGGGAGTAAACCCTTCCTCACCCCACAGTGCTCAGTTCTGAGTAAGAGCTCTGGATGACCAACCTGAACGTTTGCAAATATGGGGAGAAATGTGCCTGGATTCACTCCCACTGTACACGAATCATTTTAGGCATCTACTTGCTGTTGTTAACTGCCAGCGTGTATATCTTTTGATATTTACTGAAAGCTTGTGTCTTTTTTAGAATTACGTTGATCTGGTAAGAAAACTCATTTGCTCCTTTTGAGCTTTCTTAGTTATTTTACCAAAAATCGATAGCTGTCACTTGGGAAACAGTAAAGCACTTATACCTTACATGCATTTGGACAGAAAAGAAGTGAAACTCATATCACTTCGTTATAAACAGAGGGACCCAGAGTTACACCTCTCAACTGTGAGCTCATCGGTCGATTCAGAGGAAGGCAGGGCCATAGGCACTAATGCACAGAGGAAAAAATATCAGAGGAAGGAATACAAGGAGGTGATTCGTGCCAAATTACAAAGAATTGTAAAGCAATATATTTGTGCTTAAAGATTTCCATATTTATATTTCTAACACTTGCAATGTCCACACAGCTTTAGAGATAAAGCAAGTGTAACGACTAAAAAGGCAGCCACCACATCTGCAATATGAGAAGAGTTTACTTTTATATGCCTAATTTTACTTTGCTAAGCTTTTTGCAACTTCCAGGCTTGTGATAGCATCACACTCTGCAAACATGTATTATAGCCTTCCTCCACTTTAATTTAGTCACCCTTTGTGATATTAATTTGTACATCGTTGTATCAGGACTACCTGATTTTAAGTGTTTTCTGCATTGGACAGCCTTCGTTCTTTTACGAGGGGTTATTAACAGAAGACATGATGTTGTTGGTACAGTATAGAGGGAGGTGGTTTAGTTGGGGGTGCTTCTAAATCTGCCTTTACATCATGAAGGCTTTTTGTGCCAGTATATCAGAGTGCAAACACCATTAGACCTTGGGGGCCTCACTTGGCAAAACTACTTTCTAAAAATCTCCTCCCATTGGAAACAGCTCTGTTACCTCTGACCAGAGCCAGTGTAAACTACCAGTTTAACTGCTAAAGATTATATTCCAGCCACCGAGATTCAGGCTGTGACAATCTTGCAGTCCCTGCAAGGCAAAACCCCCTACCAACCAGAGCCCAACAGCAATTTTCAAGCTGTTCGCATGTGCGCAGGGCGGTCCAGAGCAAATCCACCAGGTCCTATCCACTGCTGCAAGCCTGGTTTTGCTGGACCCCGCAGAGCTCCCAGCCCCTAAAAAAAAGAAATGCTGGAAAATGGTAAAACTCCAGATAAGTGGTTGCTTTGCCTCTAAGAAAAGGGGGGTTTGCAATACAACAACCCTTTGTAAATGCTCTGTTAGCCCAGTGCCCTGAGCAGGTTGATCTGTCCCACGTTGATCCCTGCCCTCCCATGCTCTGCCCAACGGGTCAGAGCGGTTGATGCTATCCCCTGAATAATACCAGAAGGAAAACGCTGCCTGCACCCCAGGGTGAGCAGGCATGCCCGGTCTCACCGCTGTCATTGCGCGAAGGTGGATCCAAATGCACAGCGGGACCAGGAGTTGGGCGCTGAGCAGTGATGGATGCACATCTGGAGTAAGTGCATTAGAAAGCTACAGCAAAGGTCTATCAGAAAATCATGCTTGATTTTATTACCATTTTGTGGACAGCCAGCAACAAGAGCTTTCTATATTCATGAATTCATCAGATTCATATTTCAAAAATAATAAATGTTGTTATTATTATTGGAATGAATTTCTCTATTATGTACTGAGTGATTGTAACTACTTACTGCCTCCAGCACAGGAACCACCTAAAGAATAATACAAGCAAATAATATTTCTGTAGTGGTTGCTACAGGGTTGTGTTAGGTTTTTGTAAGTGAGAAAGTTATTAACCAGAACAACAGCAACAATCATAACAGAAATAAAGTCATTATAAGGTTGTGTATAACACCACCAGTTTTTTTTCAGGTAAATTTAGTTTGGGGTACATGACTCCCACTTCTGTGAGGTTTTTCTTGATTTCTTGGAGCTCTGCCTCTAATAACAGCTTCACACTTTCTGCCTGCTTTATCCTATGTACAGAGGAAGGAAAGCAAAACAAATCTCAGCAGAATGACTTCCTGATCCACAGAGTGCGAAGGAGGATGACGAGGCTGTTTGCTTCAAACCCTTTATCAACACCTATTAGCCCGTTTGTTCCCATGGCCCATGTGTGCCTCCTTGGCTCGTGTACTTTGGAGGCAGGGCATTCCCTGCTCGTGGGCACCTTCAGTACTGTAGCTTTTATTCTCACAAGCTCGTCCGTAAAATGCTGTGCATTGACAAAGAGCAGAGGAGATGAACCAACTGACCATAAATTATGCACTTGCAAGCTGAATCTAGATAACTAGTGGATAGAGCGGATCAGCTGTGATAAATGGCTTTCCTCCAGCTAGCTGACAGCATGGGGAGTGGAAAAAAGGCAGAAGGGGCTGCAGAGCTGCCTGGGAGGCACTCCAGCGACTATGCTAGCATGGACCAGTCTCCCCTGCCATCACAGAAGGGTTTATGGTAGAAGTAATGAGTCTCTCTTCACCCTAGTTATTTCCTCCCCGTGGTGATTAGCAAGTCCCCTCACTGCCTCCATCGGGCTCCATCCTGACCTTCCTTTTCACATGATCAATAAGGTGCCTCTATCCAAAGAGCTGCCGTGGCATTGTAATATAGAAAATCAGCAAAACACGAGACTTTCCAAGAGGCCCAATCTAGTTGTCAGCATATCTTGACGTGAGTCCAATAGGATGGATTCAAAAAAGATGGGATCCCACCATGCCACAATGCAACATTTGGTTGAGCACCTGCCAAAACAAAACTAGCAGACTGCTGGGAAGGCTGCATTTTCCAGGTTGGTTTTTTTTTTTAGGCATGCACACCAGCAAAGAGGATCACTCTGAGCATCTTCAGCTCCCCAGCCTATGTGAGCAAGTACCTGTTGATAGCTGGGTCAGCTGGAGGGGACATTTATTACAAATGCTAGGCAAAATTTAAACTTATGGCCCCAGTGTGATGACAAGTTGCTCTGCTGCCACACTGTAATAATCTCAGCATACCCTATCCAGAATTCAGGATTTTCCCCTGCAATAATCTGGAATAATTCTGCAATTATACACAGACCCTTGGTCCATTGCAGCAGAGTGGAAGAACCAGTCACTTCCACATTACCTTCATTTCAGTCGTGCCGTGTTGTTATCTGATGAGAAAAATTGGCATTACATTTTGGTGGCTAAAATTCATGGGGAACTTACCCTCGTTAACTCTGCTGGTCACTGGTGCATCCATGACAGAGACTGTGTGACACCTTCCCATGAGTAACACTCTGCGCTGGCATGTTTAGAGGAGGACCTCTTCTCTCCCAAGGGTAAGAATAATTTTTGCAATTACTTGGGAGTTGCAGAGGTGTCTCTGGGCCATGGGCAACTCGTAGCCATCCCTTCTTGCCTTCTGCCCCCGCTCTTTGGAAATTTGTGCTCATATGAAGGACTGAGATAGGCTCCAGATCTTAAAGGGGGCTTACAAGAAAGATAGGGACAGACTTTTTAATAGGGCCTGTAGCGATAGGACAAGGGGTAATGGTTTTAAACTAAAAGAAGGTAGATTCAGACTAGATATAAGGAAGAATTTTTTTTGATGAGAGTGGTGAAACCCTGGCACGGGTTGCCCAGAGAGGTTGTAGATGCCCCATCCCTGGAAACATTCAAGCTCAGGCTGGATGGGGCTCTGAGCAACCTGATCGAGTTGAAGAAGTCCCTGCTCATTGCAGGGGGGTTGGACTAGATGACTTTTAAAGGTCCCTTCCAACGCAAACCATTCTATGATTTATGATCTCCAGAGTAGGGAGAGTGGATGGAGAGATGACAGGGATGGACAAAAGTGTCAGGACAGCATAAAGGTACATCTTCAAAGTGAGGGGAAGGCTAGAGCCAGACAGAGCGTGTCCATGCACAGGTAAGGGAAAAAGAAAATCATTGAAAATTTCCTTAGTGAAATACATAAAGGTAGGCAGAAAGGGGGACAGCCAGCCAGAAAAAGCAGGAACAGGCTAAAGGGTAATCACAACATTCCCTCCAAATTAAAGAGAAAACTAGTTTTTGATGGCAAAGGTGATGTGGATTGGGGACTGAAGGCAGACAGTTACCTGGAATAAGAGGTGGGGATTGAAAGCAGCCACATCTGTGGTGAAAGCAGGACCCTGGAGGGGACCCAGATGAAGCCCGAGGGGTTGGGGCAATCTCCATCCCATTTGGGGAGAAGCAGCACATGGTGTGCAGCACATGGTGTGCAGAGAGGAGAGCAGAGATTTCTAATGAGTCCTGCAGGTCAAACGGCACTGATTGAACCCCCACAAGCAAATGGACTATGAGGAAATAAGTGAAGATAAGGAAAATGAAAAGCATGAGCTAGCCAGCTACGGATGTGTTAGCCCGTTTATAGTTATACACAAGATTGTAGGACAAATTCTGAAGGAAACGTTAATTAAAGGCACTGAGAAAAATGAGATAAAGTGCAACACAGGTTTACCAAAGGCAGTTTGTGCCAGACTGTGCTGACATCTTCCTTTGATAAGATAATTGGTTTTCCAGACAAGGGAAATTTGGTAGATCTAATCTATCTAGAGTTCAATAAAGCATTTGATATGGTGCCACATGGGAAATTATTAGTGAAGCTTGAGAAAATGAGAATTAACAGAAGAACTCTGAAGCAGAGACTGGGGCAGAGGCAGCAGCAGGATTGTCACGGGGGAAACCGGACCAGCAGGAGGTTACTGGTGGGTGTCCAAAAACCCTGTCTTGAGACTGATACTGGTAAAGGCCCTCCACCTCCAAGGTTGGGAGCCAGCTGGTGAAGTTTTCTTATTTACCTGGATTTTCTGCAGCGTGACTCACGTGTGCTTGGAGCTCGCGACCTTGAATGCTGTAGATGGGAGCATCGCTGCAGACTTTGTAGGGATGCACCTGCACCATGAGATGGCAATGTTGTTCCACCAAAGAGCATCCCTCTTCTCTCATCTTCCAGCTCTAGTTTTCACTGTCTGGACACATTTCAGTACGTACTCCAAGAAATATCAGTGGTTGCAACTGTGAAATGATGATGATGGAAGCTAAATCAGTCCCTGCGTGACTCAAGCAACGTGGGTCTGGACAATCAGCCTTCGTGTCTCGAGACTGAAAATGTGCAGGTGACATGGGAAGGGAACATGTTTAAATATATCAGATGAGAAACAAGGCATCGCTATCTTCACTGCAGATCCAGTCCAAATAACCTTACCCAGTTTACAAAAAAAACCAACCCCACACCAGGCAATATTGCTCAGGGTAAGTGCGAGCGCGTACGCATGTGTGCATGGCAGAGAAAGAGGGAAAGGAGGAGACAATTTTATATAGAAATAAAATCTGCTTATTCCTTCTCTGTATTTTTAGCTTAAATTACACCCAAATGCCATCTGATCAACTCAGCTGAAATGAGCCCTTAATCCTAATAAGTCTTGATCACCTTTTCAAACCTTGGAAAACAGCAGGGAATGTGTTTGCATTAAGTATTAACACCTTGATTCACATTTCTTTGGCATGTATCTAACTTACATAAGCATAAAATGCTCCTGTTAATATTAAACAAGAAATTGGAAAGGGCCAAAGAGATGCTTCAGGCTGCTTTTTCTCCCCGCGCATCGTGTCTGATCACTCCAGCTCCTTGCTCAAACGGGAAGGAATAGAAAGTACATTAAATCTTTATGAACCCACCAATGGGTTGCTCTGCCTGGGCTGAGCTAAATACACCCCATTCGGGCCCCTTCTGTGTACCAGGGATGTTTTAACCTAGAATAAAGCAGAGAAGATCAAGCAAACAAGAGGCTTCTGAAGACACCTAATAGGAAAACAGCTGATGCTGAGTTTCACCTGTGCTGCAACAGATTTAACCAACAATAGGACTCATGATTTTCTTTAATTCTCTGAAAAAAAGCTTGGAGGAGCTCATTATTCCTCAAACCTAGAACAATGTTGTCAGTTTTAATAAGTCTTCAGGAGAACTTTTAAATATTGAATTTGCCAAAGGATGCTGTTTCAGAGAAACGTGGGTGTTAGCAGTCCACTGTAACCCTCCATTCAATCATTAGCCATTGTGATGCCGAAGGAATGTTGAAATGCATGCATTATTATTGCTACTTTCTAGATTTCTTACCTTTTTCTAGTACCGGTGCAATCACTTCTTTGCCAGCGGTAGCCTACACAATAAAATTGTTTCTTTCTCCCTCTCATTTTACAGCTACCCAGGAATTTCTTTAGGTCATCTATCACTTACTAAATTATGGGTTAGAGTCGTAGGAGAGGAAGGGCTGGCAGGCAGAATCTCTTTTTATAGTGCTCTTGCACAAGCCTGGCCCCAGCTGCTCCAAATTAGTGTGGGCCCAGTGGTGTAAATCAAGATGTATTCATTTGAATACAGCTGTGATTATTTTTCCCAGCTGAGTGTTTGATGGGGGGGCGGGGGGGAGATTTTTCTGGTAACCTGCTCATCACCCTTTGGGCTTATCAGTAGACCTGGAGTTGAGAGTGCTTGTGGTGTGTGAGCTTCTCTGGCCCTGATGAGAGAGGAAAGGTGTGGGGGAATCCTGAAGGTGGTAGCATTTCCATTGCTAACCAAGAGCAAATTTACCGTTAGCAGCAGTGAGAGCACCCGAAATAAGAAAAGGATGGGGCTGGAGGTGCCCTCATGGAGATGGGGTCAGCTGTACCAGGGGAGGTGATGGGAGGCACCAAGTGTGCTCTTGCGAGTGGGTGTGAGGATGGGGATGAAATGAGCAGTGCAAAACTGCCTGCACTGGGAAATAAAGCGGGGAGAAGAGAATAAAAGTTATTTTAGCAGCCTGCTTTGCAGCTCAGTGCTCAAAGGTGTAGGTCCGCTGGATGGAAGACCACACTCAGGTCTCCAACTCAGCTCTCTTCTGGGAGGAGTGCATATAACCCATAGGGAATGTGTGTTACCCTGCTCCCTTCACCTCCAAAGCAGGGCGGAGGTAAAACTTTTGCAGGATCTTAATTTCAAAGGGATACGTGGAAATGGGGCTCCCTTCCTGGGATCCACCCAAAAGGCCACACCGCTCTCGCGCCCTTGAACAATGTGAATCTGAGTATTTGGTCTCCACCTTCTACACGTTCTCCTGTAGGACCAAACACTGGCTTTGTAAATCCTTTGGAGCTCCATCCTACAGCACCTCCTTACGTCCGGAGCACCGTGTAGACCCTGCATGTGGCTGTGAGGATATCCCTCCTCTTGTCAGCATTTTCCTTACTGGAGCCTTGCAACGACGAAACAGTGTTAGAGCTCCCCTCCTATTTAGCTATAAATAAAAGGATCAAGGTCTTGACCTCTGGAAACTCACTGTGACCCCATCATTGTGCAACCATGCCCAAAACACTGTGTTAAACTGGCAGGGAACATAAATCAGGGAGGAAGTAATAAAGACCCCTAGGGCCACTGTTCTCCATAGCTGTCTTGTTAACATGATCTAGGAAAGACAGGGGGCCCTTAAAGAAAAAAAAAAGCAGAGATAATAAGTGACTTACCAAAGTCAGGGAGAGACAGAATATTGTCAAGGAGGTGTTACAGCACTGGATGAAGTATTGCAGAGGATTGCACTCACAACCGAGCACCACTGCCACAGGGACCAGGGGGGCAGCTGTTCCTCCAAAACGTCAGTGACCTTCATGGCCCATCCAAAACCAGCATCATCGTTAAAGGCAACGTAAGGTCCCATCCTGTGACCCATCCCTCTTCTCACTGTCAAAAGCAGAGTAGAAGTGAAAGCCCTTTTGTTTTTGTCTTCAGGCCCACAGGGACTGAACAGCTTGTGAACTGTGGGATATTAGGGTCTCTCACTCATTTAAAAGGCCCGAGATCAATACTTTATGAGAGGCAGGAGAACTTTCAAAGGTGCCCAAGGTGGCTGGAGCCAGAGGGCTGAGATGTGAAAAGCTGCCTAGGGGATTTGTATACCCAGTGCTGGTTGAAGTGGCTGGAAATCCGGAATCAAATACAACAGGCAGCATAAACATCACCGCTTGTGCTGCCTTCCCAAATACTCAGGGGCTGGTACCCTCAGGGGCAACGACAAAGGCCGTGGGTTGTTCTGTTGGTACAATTAGCCTCTGCCAAGTCCATGTGGATCCTGAAATGGGAGGTGGGACTCAAAGTCTTTTGGTGATGAAGGTGGCAATGACAATGGTTTTGGGTTCAACCGTCACCTCTGCGATGGCTGATAGGGTGGCCCAGCCTGGCGCGCCCAGACAATTGTCCGGCTGGGGATGGTCTGCTCAGGAAGCCTTGGTGGCCGGGGCAATCCGCCTGTGGATTGACAGCAAACCAGAATCAGATGCAGCAGTGAGTCTCAGGCCCCCAAAACTTGCACGTCCTTGCTCTCGACCTTTCAAAATGACTGGCAGATGGATGGAAAAATTGCATGGGACAACAGAGAGTCAGGTAATGATTTTAAAACTGTTTCCAAGCCTGCTGCTTCGTCACAGTTCTCAGATGCTACAGGACAGAATTAGACTGGCTTTCCAGGTAATGCAGACACTGATCTCCCCTAAAATTGTGTTTTGGCCGCTCACAATGCCATCGCTGTCCCAGCTGCCATTGGGGATCCCAATGGCACCAGGAATCAGGTGGGTTCCCATTGTGTTCATCTGTCAGCCAGGACAACATGCCAAGAATGGATTAAACCTCGACACCAGAGACCTCGGGAGCCCTGGTACCAGCCTGTGTCCCTCGCTAATCCTATTCTCTATTAATTTGTTATCCCATTAACACCTTGCACATTTCTTTCTCTCACCGCTGTGCTGTCCTGAGAGACTTCTGGGGACCTTGTAATATGGTATTTTGTTGTTAAGAGTGTACGCCAGCAAACTCTTCTCATCAGAGCCTAGAAATCCCTTGATAGAAAGAAAGAAAACCGCTGCTTTGTTTCTTTCAATCAATACTATCCATTAAGATCTGTGTCTAACAGCTCCGAGTCCAAGTGAATAACCGAATGAGCTACCTCCTGCTCTTGCAAACCTTTGGAAATAGTAAATGCTCTTCTAAAAAGAACAATTTGATATCGCAGCCCTGTCTGGACCAGGCAGGGGGGCAGGTTTCCTCTCTGATGTATGAAAACAAAATTGCTCATGATTTTCAGAGAGAGCAACGGAGGGCAGAGAGAAACATGCCCCTGCTTCTCCGGAGAGCCCCACAGCGCGGGGTGAGATGTCAGCTGGGGTAGACCCCCCCTCCCCAGCACTCGTGCACTGGCATGTCAGAGTTTGCGGGGGGCATAAGGTGTAAAATCTCCAGCACCAAGTCACGGGTGGTGGAAACTGTGCAGTTTCATGGACTTTAGGGGCTGGCTGTGAGCTGAGCCTGGCCGTGCTGCGCTGGCTGGGAGGTGTGGACTGCGGCATGGCAGGGGATTACAGAGAGTACGGTCCCTCTGTACCTCCTGAGCACAGCCGTGCACCCTCAGCATGGGCAGGATCCTGCTGCACTGTACCCACACCGAAAGTAAGAGGTTTCTCTCCCCAGAAGGGCTCAGCTAAAGCCTCAGGAGCCTCACGGTTAGAAACCTTCTTCTCATTCCTATCTTAAACCTGTCCAAGTCCAGCTTATACACCATTGCCCTTGTGCCTATTAATACAGGTGCAATCAATATTACTGCAATCAAAAGTAGCACAGATATTGGTGCCCCTCTTCTCTTGGGAAACCCAAAACAAACTTTCTGCTTTCAGCATGGAACCTGACAGCAAAAAACAGGTTTTCAGTCTAGGATGGCCAACCCTTTAGGCGATCCTGCCATGCAACTATACATGCAGCCCTCAAATGTGTCAGCTGAGGGATTGCTGGTAGAGGTAGGCAAATATTCATACATTGCACAGGCAACTGCAACAGAGTATTTCTCCTTGCCAACATTTCAGAGAGAAACTCCAGCCAGAAACAGGCTTAGAAAAGGCTAAGAGGGTGATGACAGAAATGGAGAGCCCGTCTGAGAAGTGCTTGGTGCCTAGAGAAACATATTCATTAAGCTGTGCCTGCTGCAGTGCTTTACAAAACGTGGGGAGCTACGAAATGGTCCTCCCTTCCCACCTGCCACCCCACGGAACGTGCCACCGAGTGAACAGTAACTGAATGTGCTACGGGAATGTGATCTGTGTTCATTATTGATCTGAAGGTTCATCGGTTAGCGTCAACGTGATCAATACTTTATTATTCCACCAATCGATTCCTGCTTTGTTTGTGAACTTTATCCAATTGATATACATTAAAAAGTTTAGCAGCATTGATAAGGTTTAAATCACGAGCTCTAGACAGAGAAGAAAAAGAAACCGTTTATAACACGGAGCTCTTGGCACTGCAATATCTCAGGTGCAGTGAGACCTTGCAGGCAGACACTGCTTGGATAACCTGGAGTGCTCTTCTCTGCAGGCTGGACAGGCTAATGACCTCTTGGTCACATAAAGCTTAATTAGAGCTAGAATAAGGCGAACAGGTTCAGGAGGGTTTGTACAGGCAAAGTTGCTGGGGCAAACAACAGTCAAGAGGTTGTTGCTCCTTGACCATATCACTTGGGGGCCCTTCCTGGCTATAGGGTGCTGCTTGTGGGGTGGTGGTAGCGAGCATCACTCTCCTAAGAGCAGCTGAGCTCGGGCTACCAGAGATCCCGCTGGGGTGGGAGAGTGATGGTGGTGCCCCTCGAGGAACTGTCTGCTAGTCCAGACTCGTTTCAAGACATCCTGGCACAGCTCTTCTACTTGAGTCCAAAACATCCTTGGCTCAGGGTGATCCTGGCCGATGCAATCTGACATGAGGAGCAAGACGTCTCCTGACAAGCCAGGACTGAAATTCTCTGTAGTCAAAACCTGAACCTGCACAGTGTCCTCAGAAAGAGATAAAGGAGCTCCCGGCTACTTTGCCTCCATGAGCAGGACCACACTCCCCAGCCCAATGTTCCCCTGGCCATCCGGTGGCAGAAGAAAACTCTTGGAAAAGATGTAGATCTGAAGTGAAATCCAGTGGTTTGCCTTACGGCCAGGTGCAAATGGAAAAAGGGCCCTACACAATGAATTCACTGTTGCAAGACAAGAAGTCCCCACGCTCTGCCCAGGGAGATGAAACCGAAGTGCTGTTCGCGGGTTGTAAACGGCGCGTTTTCTTACCATCCCCGCTGCAGACCCAGTGCGGTGTTTTGTTCTCGGGATTTCACACTGACTCCCCCTTCTTTTATCGCAGGCTCTGAATTGCTCTGGCTGCACATCCACCCGCCCTTTGTTTGCAGCCCCCCCTCATCTGCAAGTACACGAGGGGGGCGAGCCTGGGAATTTCGGTGCTGAAGGCTGGCCACGGTGGTGTGGGGTATAGGGCTGCTGCTAAATACTCACCTACCATGCAAAGAAACCTGGGAACACTCCGCTTTAGCTGGTGCCCTGCCAATCCCAATGGCCACGAAGGCTATTTCCTACAGGTGCTGTTTCGAAATGACTCTCCTGCTTTATAACCAGGCACTGGTTGTCTCTTGACTCCAATGAAGAGCCGCACACCCCTTCTGTACAGCCCCTTTCTGGCTTCAAAGGCACCGGCAGATGTGCGTGAGCGTGGCATCTCCATACACAACATCTGCCCTGGCACTTCTTAAATCCTAGCCTGTGCCATCCTCTGGCGTGGTCCCGGTAAGGACATCATCCTTTGGACTACCCCCTTCCCTTTTTCTCTGACAGTTATCAAGGCAGGAGTAAAAAATATCAAGCAGCTTTAGGAAAAATAAAACACACACACATATATATATTACCAAAAGCATCCTGGTTAAAACTGATTTTATAGCAGGATGCGAGCTGCAGCTGGAGTCAGCATCCGATTTGCTGGCCCCTGCTCTCACCAAACTACTTGTATATTATTCACAGTTGTAAATTGCTTTGAGATTTCTGGAAGACATTAGAGCAGATAAAACCCTATTTCTCTGCAGTCCTTTTAAACGTCCCCATGTAAAATCTATTAACATTCAGAGGGATGCATGGGGATGAAAGGAAGGGAAAAAAAAAAAAACCACCATTGCTAAGAGTATGCAGTGCCCCAAGCTTCACGCAATTTTACCTGAAAATGAAGCTTTTGTCAGTGTCTTTTCTCCATGGGGCTTTTCCATTCCCTGATGTAATCTGAACATTTTACTATTTGTGTCATTACTGAACAAAAGGGTGAAAATGTGATTTTTTTATTTTTTTTTTTTAAATTAAAGGGCTTTTTCCTCCCCTATAGAAATGGTAAAAGAATATCAAATTATGGCCTGACAAGGTACACTTCTGAAAGAGAATCACCAGAGTACAGCAGATCTATATCTTATCTCTCTATGAAATTGCATGTCTATGCGGTAGCATTGTAACAGATTTCAGCTGGGCATAAATTCGTTGCATTGCGGGGTCTAAATAGGAAGCTTATTGGAGCCTAAATTGCAAGTGAACTATGTATCAACCAATTTCAATACTAATGAGCTGTTAGCCACACCGTCACAGAATATTTGCAAGAGGCTGTGGGTGAGATTGCGGGGAGCTATTCTTCCCTCCATGCAAGCCCCAAAATCGCATTAGCCTTTGCCTGGAGCCAGGATGGGGATGAAGGGAGACGTGGTTCTTCTTCTCACTGCGGCTGGAGTCTTTCTTAGCCAGCGTGAGAAGCAGGAGGTGGGTCCCTGGTGGCCTAGGGTAGCCCAAGGTGGGCCGGCAGCTGCTTCTGCCTCCTCTTCACCCCATGAAGAAGCAACAGATCATGCTTTTTCATGTGTGTGGGTTGTTTTTTTTTTTTAAAAAAAATACTAATTTTCAACAGAAGCAAAGGGAGTCACTGTTCTGGTTGAAGTGTCATCAAAACTACTTTTGATAGAGTTTTTCTCTTTTGCCCAGACTTCATGGAGCATCCTCAAAGACTCAAACACCCACCTGAGGAGTGCAATTAGCTAAGGGCACTGCTTTTATTAAATATGAAATAAAAACTTCCTCCTCCTAAAGCTGTCTCCTTGAGCCTGAAGTCCTTGCTTACTTTTAATTGGTAGGTTTTGGTTTTATTTTGCTTTCATGATATATCTTTTGAGTAATTCATTCAGATAGCAAATATTTTTAAAAAATATTTTTTCAAACGAGGGTTGGATGACTTGCTCTAGTGTTCATAAATGGCTTTTTCGATAATAAGGTTGCATATATGGTTTAACGGAGAGAGCTGTTGATTTATGGTAACATTAAGCATGTATGTGAACTTACATTTGAGACTGATAAATACGAGTCTTTAATATGCGCATGCATCATTTTTATGTTTCTTTTACAAAGAGGCTCTGAGTTGTGCACATATTATAGAATTACACCGAAAAGAATGCCTGCAGTCTGCATGGGAGCTAAGGCTGTTGAGGGGTAATGAAATATGCATTTTCTGGTATACTGCGTGCAGGTTTGCTATGGGAGCAGTATAAAATTTATGATATCCTGAGCTATTCGTTTTCATGGATTTTGAGAACTTGGGCCTTGTAAATGCTGTTACCGATAACTGTTGAAGCAGTTGTTCGTTTGCAGCTTTAACTGCTTTTTTAATGACAAAGTTTTATTGTTATTGTAATTAGTAAATTAGCCATTTTTTTATTTTGTGCTGGTTTTCCTCCACATTTTCAGCCTGGTTTCTTAAGGCAGTGAGGTTGGCACGCTGGCTGGCAAGCTCTCCCGTAACCCTTTCCAAACTGTGGCTTATTTCAACCAACATTTGGGTGTGCAGATGATGTCTCCAAGATAATTAAGTTCCTGCAAGCCTTGTGAAAATTGCTAACTGAGTAGCGGAGGGGAGAGACTTCAACCACCGCTGCCAGTAAGGGGAAGGCAGGATTTGGCCATCAGCTGCCCACACCAGCTGGGAGGAACTCGCCAGCCAAACTCAACCTGCAGCTGGATTTCTAACGAAGGTATGTAGGTGGTGATAATAGATATGAAGTCTTCTCCCTTCAACTCAGAGCAGATAATGTTAATTGAGAGAAGAGTGTTTTGGTATATGGGAAAGCGGCTGTTAGAAACGATCAGATGTTTTAAGTGCAGTCGTTCTCTGCCCACCCATCTGCTCCCCTCTGAAACATTACTTTTGCTTTTTGGTTCTCCTCCTTTTCATCTCTATTTCTTTGTTTCTTCCTTGTTTCTTTGCTGTCTTCTCTTTCTCTCCAGTTTGTTCAGCCCAGCAATGTGCAGTCCCTACTTCACCTCTAGCTCTGCACCACCTCTTTTGGTCTACCAAAGGAGTGTTTGTGGGGACATGTAAAGCATCATCCTGCTTTAGAGTTGATACTTCCAGGTGGCTGATGAAGATGGTACACATCCCAGCATCATCATTTCAGGCTCTCTGCAAACTCAGAGACGTTACCTTGCCACAAATACCTGCTGGGCATGGACCCACGGGCTATGGGTGGAGAAGCCAAATGAAAGCTTGCAGCCTGCAAAGCCTGCCCATGCCATCACTGTATGACCTGTTTTGCATACAGCTCATGGGACTAACATCCAGCTAAATGCATTTTTTTCTTTTTTTTTTTTTTAAATGACATGTTAAAATAAGTAGTTGGTGGGGTCGCTGAATTATGAACCCAAGACAGGAAGACTCAGCAAGGTGAACCTCTTCCAGCCCTGAAGACCTCACTCAAAAAGGAGCAAATGGGTTGGTTTCCCTTCCACACCTTGAGTCAGGACCCAGACAGACACAAAGGCTCAAGACCTGGAGCTGAGCCTCCCTAAGGAAACATTAAATAGCCTGTCGACATGCTCTGGTACTTCAAACCATCAACTTCATAAACCCTCAGCATTTTCCCAGGGGAAGGAGAGGATAATGAGCTGCATAAGCACGAAGAGGAGCAGCAGCAGGAGGGAGAGGAGGTTTCTCCAGGTGCAGGGAGGTGGGAAGACCCATAACACTGTGATTTCCATTAATGTTTTCCGTGGACACAGAAAGATGCTTTCTCACTCAAGCAAAGGCCTTGCTCACAAGTCAGGACGTGAGTAACCCATTTGATGCAGTGCCACATAAAACACATGAAAAGGGGGATAAATACCCCTATTGCCTGAGTCAGACCTTTGCTGCTAAACAGAAAATAAAGCACTCGTTACTGTAAAGCCTTCCAGTGAAGAACAGCATCCCAGTGGCACCGCGGGGCTGGATGTGGGTGGATGGACAGACCCAGAGAGCGAGGAACTGAAAAGATCATCAGGGAAAAGCTGAGATGGACAAGGTAGAGCGAGAAGTCACAAGCAGTGGGGTTTTTTAGGCTTTTCTTCTGTTGCCATTCTTAAAAACTAATAAAACCCTAAAAAAAAGGCTGCATGGCTTTCCTTTTTTTCAGGTTGATAGGAACGTGCTCTCCTTAATGTCATGAACCACTCTTGTGCTTTCTGACCATCCAATCTACAATGCATGGGCTACACCATCGCTGACCTCCTGGCTTGTCCCTTTAGGATGGCATGCCACAAAGGGTCTGTCAGGCACCATCCGAGGCTTGGTGATGAGACAAAAACACCCAATGTAGTCATCTTCATTACGGATTTGAAAAAAGTTCGAGGTAATACGACTTAATCTGCAATGAAGGAAACAGTAATTACACTACCAGGACCATTTTATAACAGTTTCAGGTATGAATTTGCATAAGCTGCCTGCATGCTTACTTACCTAAAGACAAATTTCCTCAAGCTGTGATATGATGGTTTAATCTCACGATTAGTGATTCATAACACACTTTTGTACAGATAGGATAGTGAAAATAATGTGTGTTACTAGCTTAAGGGGACGTTAAACAACTTCTCTGATCAACTTCTACACCAGCTTCACATAGGCTGGGGGTCCTATGCATTCATGCGGCTTAAGCTTTCTATAGTCAGCCGGCTGGATGTATCATTGGGGATGATTTTGATGTTTTTGTGTGAGAAAAACACCCCTAAAGGATGATTCATCCCATTGTAAGACAAGGAAACCTCAGATGGGTGAGAAATCACCCATTACAACTCTTAAATCACCAAGGTGCCTAGGCCTCCAACCAAACCAAAGTATTCCTATCAACATCAAGGGTTTATGAACATGTCTCCCCAAAAGCCCCTTTTGCAGAGACCCGTGGGGAAGCCCAGAGCAGTTCCCAGAGGCAGGTCTTCAACAAGGCAGAATGGAAAATAAATCAGTGCCTGTGGTCTGGTGCTGGCTCAGATCATGAAAAAGCTTTTCCTGGCTGTCCTGGATGAAGGATGCCTGGGAAGGGTGCCCGTTGTGCTCTCCCACACTCCAGCTATGCCTGTGTTTCTTGCCAGGAGCGCGGTTGTCTGGTCTTCTTTACTATAATCCTCTCTTTCATTTTCTGAATTATTCCCAAGTGGTGTAATTGGGGAATATCCTCTGCTCAAGGGGTATCAGCTGTATGCACTGGCCTTGACTTGGTTTTGGTATGCTGCTCCAGGCAACATGGAAGAACCTGTGAAACGCAACTGGTAAGTGCATTTTTCAGATCTTTTTCAGAAATGTATTATTCCAAAAAGAAATTTTTTATGGTTTGTTTTTTTTTTAAACCAAGCACTGGGTTCCAGCTCCCAAAATATACCACTCCTTGTCGTTTGAAGAGGGCTTTGGAAATGAATGGAGCACTGATCACAATTAGTACAAAGTAATTTAAAATTATTTGGAGGGCTTTCATAACATGAAGTGTTCCAATAATTTGTAATTACTTAATGTTTCACCTGCTCTGAATCCCATTTACTTCCCAAATCAAGTCCTTGAAGGGCTTTGAAGTGGCACATATCAAAATGAACAGGGCAACCTGGAGTAGCTGCTAATTCTAGAAGCACTTCTGGTGCTCCTGCATAACAACGAGGGCTTTTTTTGGATGCAATACCCAAATGGTCACTTAAAGATTATCTCACAAGTCAGGTAGGAAAGGCTTAGGTAAGGCATGGGACGCCTGAATGCAAGCAGGATGGGCATCCCATCACACACGGCAGCTACAGGCGCAGCAGCAAGCATGGGAAACATGCTCTGCAGACCACCTCCAAAGGAGGTGATGCGAGCTGAACCTGTGAAAAGCAATGGAAAGCCACCAAAAAGGAACAGAGAAGTTCAGGCAGTGACTTGTCAGAGCACCGTGAACACAGCTGCAGTGGGTAAGGGTTATCGCTCCTCCAGGGCTCCCACATCCACCGCCACCAGGAGCAGGATCTGCAGGATGGATGGGCAAACGTCTGGTCATCTCTTTGGTCAGAGCAACTCCAGAAGGTCATGGCTGAAACCAGGCTCCATGGTCTGGCCTCAGAAACTTGTCTTGCATGTTTGGAGAATCTCTTTGCTGATTCCTTCTCCCATTTCTGCCTGTCCCCAGGGTGGAGGGAGAGTGGGACTCGTACAGAGAGATTATCTTGAAGAGTTTTCACTAATTTTGAGCATAATCAACGGCTGAAGCCCACTTAAGGCTGTCGATTGTTACACAGTGATGCTTTATAGACTAAGATCATCCTCACATAGCACAGCATGGGTCCTCCCTGCTGCACACAAGCAGACCCCCGGGAGCACCCAATTTTAACCTTTCACTTTACAGCTGGCCTGAGGCCAGCAGAAAAACCCGGCTGGAGTCAGTAGCAAACCTTAAATCTCAGGACATGGAGGACAACCAAGTGATTATCAACCCAGGGGAAGAGTAATCGTATAGTCACGGTACTGGCCAGCTCTGAAACACCTCTGTGAAATACCTTCTCTGAGGAATGGAGGATATTCTATCAGGTTGAGCGCAGCCTTCATGGAAGATGCTGTTTCCAAAGTGTCTCTGCAGAGATGTCTTGGCAATATGTCTAACAAAAGAAAACTGTTTTTTTCTCCAGGATCAGTTACAGTAAGAACAAAAGTTTAAGGCGACAACCTGTGCACAACTGGCCACCAGCTGCAAGGGGAACGCATGGTCGGCAAACACCTGCGAGGGCTCTACCCAAAGGGCCACAGCTGATGTCCATGAAGGAAAGATGCTCTGCATTACCTCCCCCTGGAAATCAATGCAAAAGTAGTTTTACTGGATGTCTGTAGTCTTGAAAGTGCTTCCTTTTGCCTTGAAGGCAAATGGTACCTTTGAACAAAGGGGAAAGACTGGGCAAAAAGGTCCTGCAGGGACTTGTCAAGAAAGAGCTGGATCTCAGGCACCAGCAGCCCTGAGGGGGTTAATGATGGGGCTTGTTAGCAACCCAGGTGTGCCAGAGCAGCTAATTGGGAAGAGCTGCTATAAAAATGTTTAGTCCAGAGAGGGGTACCTCTAGAAGTTGTGAGCAGTACCGGGATGCTGGGCTGGGGGCTCTGAGACTGATTTCAGCTCATGGGAACAGCCTTTCTTCACTCTGTGAGGGTCTCCAGGACCTCCCTCTTTTGGAGGGGAAGCGTGTCTCTAAGCAGGAGGCTCACCTCCCTGGGGAGCAGTGCAAGCAGTGGGCAGAGAGACAGCTCCATCACGAGAAAGCAATCGCTGCTATACAATGACCAAGAGCCGAACTTCCCCAGGAGAGTTAGCGCTGATGGCAAATAACACAGCGATAAATAAGAGGGAGCAGAGGTTCTAAAATCTTTTGAAAAGAGGGAGAAAATAAGGGGAAGAGGGATGGCTGGTCTTGCTGTGCGGGTCTGATTGAGTGGGAGAGGGGGTTTTCTGCTTCATTCTGAGGAAAGAAAAGGGGTGTTTGGGTTGGTGGGGATGTGGGTACGGACACCAGCGACGTGGAGCTGGATGGGAGGCTGCGGAGGAACTCTGGGTAAAGTCAGACAAATAGTAAGCGTGCCCCACGAGTCGTATACTGACAAAGTCAGGAGGTGACTCCTGATGGTGCTGGTGAGAGGGAAGGCATCTCCCCAGCACTGCGTGCCTGTGTGCCGGCAGATGTGCCATAGGGAGGAGGACAGGAGGCACCAGTTTAGCTTCCAGCCATAAAGAGCCTGCAGGGTAGCAGCAAACCTTCCTGAAAAGCTTTTCTCTCTTCTTTGAGCGCTTTTGCGCCTTCCCTCCCTGCTTTTTTAACGACGCTGTTATTACCAAGTGCATCATCTGAACGGTTATGAGTTGTGTTTCTTCCGTAGGAAACACTGCTGGGGCAAAGGAGTGCAAAGCACTGATTTGTCCCAGTGGGGCAGAGGCACCCACCGACAGTCAGGGAATGGGGGGCCAAGGGGCTGCCGTGCAACAGCTTCTGTGGGAAAATGGTTTTGCAGAAAGGCACGAGAAGAAAGCCGTAAAGAGGCTCAATGCATGCATGCTGAAAGCTTTATATGGGACATACGAATGTTACAGCTTGTTATCGTGCTTTTGTTTTTACTGAAGTTAAAAAAGGCTATTCAGCGTCAAAGTGTCTTCTGAGTAGAACTTCTTGCATTGCAAATTATTCTTAGCGAAACCTTACATCAAAGAAAGGAATCCATGCTTGTAGCTTGGATGGGAGGGGAAAAAAATGCCTCTAAAATATTTTCCAGCTAAATTTCAGAACTAGAGAGAGAATTAACGTCTTCCAGCGAGCTCCACAATCTTGCCTTCCTTGAGCTCATCTGGACTTAGGGTTCAAACAGCAGCTCAGAGGTATCAGGAAATGCCTTATATCCTGTATTCCCTCAGATCTTTCCTGGGGAAAATGGACTCGCTCCCTCTTCAAAGTGTGACTGGCTCTTTAAAAGATCTGGGTTGAGAAACAACACTTTTGAGAACGCTCTGCTACGGACCGCTTCTAGTTATTAGAGTGTGCTAGTGGCCCAGGAGAGAAAATTTCCTCTGAATACATTTGGGTGTAAGAATCAACCCGCTGCTGCTTGGGACGGAAGGTATCTGGGCTTCGTGCAAAGATCTTGCCGTGGGGCCAGGCTGCACGAGGGACGTGGGTCTCTTCTCCAATTCATGGTGGGGCTCTGGTGGTTGCAGCAGTCCCTTGTGCTGGTCCTGCTGACGCTGAGTCCTCATTAGCTTTTTTAGAAGGGAGATGTGGTGTTGCACTTACTCCTACCACCCCGGCAATGATTTCAGTGTGCCTCCGTGAAGAAACAGGGGTGTGAAGTGGAGGAGGAAAAGCATGAAGCCTACAATTACCTGAAAGGGGGTTGCGGTGAGGTGGGTGTTGGTCTCTTCTCCCAAGTGACAAGTGGTAGGTCAAGAGGAAATGGCCTCAAGTTGCACCAGGGGAGGTTCAGGCTGGATATTAGGAAAGATTTCTTTCCTGAGAGAGTGGTGAAGCACTGGAACAGGCTGCCCAGGGAGGTGGTGGAGTCACCATCACTGGAAGCGTTCAAGGAACGCGTGGACGTGCCATTGTGGGACACGGTTTAGTGGGCATGGTGGTGTTGGGTTGGTGGTTGGACTTGATGATCTTACAGGTCTTTTCCAACCTTAATGATTCTGTGATTCTGTTTAGAGCAAAGGGCTTCTCATTCTCCTCTCCCCCAAAAAGAATAACATGAGACCGGTCCAGCAGAGAAATGCGAATGCTTTATACTGGCCCAAATTTCATTTGCAGTGCTTTGCCTTCAGGTGGAATTTGGGCTTACTTTCTAGCTTAAGAGACGGAAAAGCAGGGAGGGTAATGGCTTCAGTCATGTTTCATCAAAGCTCAGTTTTGCCACCGGTCCCTTCATAGCTTTCTGGAGAGCCACCCAGAGGCTCCTGAGCCTCTCATGAAATGCATTTTGCCTGGAAAGCCAAGGAACTCACGCCCCTGCCGAGCCCATGAGTGTTCCCAGCCCACACCCGCATCGGTATGAGGAAATGCGGCTTTCTCACCAAACAAACCCAATCGATCGAATAAACAAGGAAACCGGTCCCGAGCGGCACGGCTCTCGGGGCTGCAAACCTGCCGCGCCGCAGAGCAGCTCAGCAAACACGGCGTGAACCGAGGGCTGGGCCAGCTCCTCCGGCGTGGGCAAACACACGCGGCGGCATGTGCACCGCAGCAAACCTCCTCCTCTTGTTTCCAGATCAAATGCAAAGGATTTAATGAGTGTGACAAGAGAGGGCAAATATTTACACTGATGACCTGAAGTAGGCAAATAAACCAGGCGTGTAACAAATGAGGCAAACGTTATGCACAGGCTGTAATTCAAAGGAAAGTTTGTATTTTGGGTCTGGGTCTCCAAAGTTCCTTCGACAAACTTCTGCAAACTGCATTCCTCGTCAAAGAGCATCAGAGGCAAGGACATTCAATTAAGTCTGTGCAAACATGCACGGTATTAGCAATCCTAAATTGGGATGGAGAAAGAAATGGGTTCTCATTAGATTTGCAGTCACATTAGATTAATTTTTGCCTCTTTGGCAGGCTGAAACCAACTTTCCCCTTCTCCTGCTGCCGAAGTCACACATTTCACCACCAGCCCCGTGCCCTCCAGCACACAATAACCACCTCCCTGATCAGCCTTTTGTGACAAATAACTACTGTTGAAATGCTAAAAGTCCCTACAAAGCCTCAAGTAAACACAACATTGATCTTTTTATAGGCTTTGCAGGTTCAGCTGGAGAAAATGAGGGTTGCTGATGCAGGGGCCGAGTGCGTCCCAGCCAGCTGAAGCTGTTGCAGCTGCAGAGAGAAGTCTGCGCTGCCGATGGCGGGATGCAGAGCTGCTTTGGAGCTGCCGCAGCTTCCCTGTCTGCAGCAAAATGTTCGCGATGGTGGCCCAAAAGCCTGCGAAATAAATCACACTCCCTCCTGCTCCTGGTGTGAGGCAGATGCTCTGACAATTAAGGAACACGCATCTCAGAAGATCCTCCGCCAGGCTGGGACATGGGCTCATGCTGAACCGAAGGTGGGAACAGGCTCAAAAAGAAACAGCAGTTCCCCTGTCAGTTTGCAAATCCATCCAGATGGACAGCCCGGTACGGCTGTCCTAACACACTGGCTGTGTTCTTGCTGGGTAGGGATGAGGCAGCTTGTGTCCCTGGGACCCCGCAGGTCCCAGGCAGGTCAGCGTGCTGCCTCCAACCTTCATTTTTGGGGCTGCCACCCCCAAGAGCCTCTTTGCAGCAGCACGGTGGTGGTGGCTGCCTTGGGGTTTGGGGCTGTACTCAGCAATAGGGACTTTGGGGTGTCCCCTTGGCTGGTGGGTGCCGGGCTTTTCCCCTCGCAGCAGAGGTTCGGAGGTCTCGAATCCCATCGAGGCTGCCCTAAAAGCCACGGGCTATTGCATTGGGCCATGAGCAAGAAAGCTAATGAAGATTTCCTGCCCTGCAAGAATACAACACGGCGGGGGAGCCCGAGAAGTCCAGAGTGGACAAACAGTGATTTGTTAGATTTTGGGGTCAAGCCCCAGCTAAGTAGCAATTTAGTCAAGAGACCGGTCTCAGGCTCTCTCCTGCTCTCCCAGGGCAGCCCCTGGTCTGCCCAGCTGGGATGAGGGGGGTCCCCTCTGTGCCCCCGACCCAGGGGCTCCCGGCGTGCCGCAGCGCTCCCCCCAGCATCGCCGCCAGCAGCCCAGGAGTGCGAACTATTGATTAGTGGGCATTGCAAGCTCATTTAAACAGATGGGCTTTTAGGAGTGAATTAGAGGAAGTGTGCAACTAGAAAAGCATGAAAAATGTATATCATTCCTCGAGCTAATCACAGCAATAATGCATGTTTACTGACAAGGCTTTCTTCACGTAAAGAGCAAGCCCCATTTATCCAATTTACCCATTTATCTGGAAAGCAGATATCACGGTAAACAATGACTTAGAGGCAAGTCCACAGCAATAAATCAGTGTTTTTTCTGAAGAGTAAGTAGAAGGACAGGCCTCGGCATAACAGCTTTGCACCTCAAGTAGAAATTACTCAATTCTGAAGTCTGAAAGGACACTAGCAGACCTTGCACCTAGCGGGTGCTGAATTTTAGTTAGGTTTCTTCTTCATTTGCCATGCCAGCACCAGGCTCTGAGTTAAAAATATTATCTGTGCTTTGCTTTAACAGAGGACCGTACTCCAGCTGAGCATCCCTGTTGCTTATAGGAAATGACAGTATATTCTTATTACTTCTCATGATATCCCTCACAATCAAATCACTTCTCGTTTTCCTCTCTAGGCTAAACGACTTCAGTGCTTGTGATGGCTCTCTGCATCGTATTGTTCTGGTTAATTATTTTTTCTTGCTGCCAAAAAGCTAGCAAACAGAAAGGGAGGAAGTGAGAGGAAAAAAAGAAAAAAAACACAGACGAAAATTTGACATGGTTGCAAAAATATTTACTTTCTTTGCATGAAAGGCGTCCAGTGCTTTATTTAACATTTCTAGGTTCAGCAGAGAAAAATAATTTCTGCTTATAATTAAATGCTTAGATAAAGGCTGCATCCAAGTTTGCCTTCCATAAACGGGAAAGCAATTAATGGCTTGCATCAATGCTATTTGTCTCCTTCTTCTTGCAAGTCCACCTGACAGGAGAACAGTCTATTACGAGGAGGAGATACCTGTTTGGGTCAAACGGATGTCTTTTTAGGAATATGGGTTTCAAGTCCCAGCCTGCTGGCAATCTATATTTGCAGTTCTCATCATATACTGAAAGACTCATTAACGAGAGATGGGAAAGGCAGACCCACGATGGGAGATGCAATAAAAAGCCTATTTGTTATTTCAGCAACACGAGAAACATCCTGATAGGTTGGTTTCCATTAGAAAGAGGAAAAAAATTCCTTCACTTCTTGTCTTTAATGGTGGTGTCCATTGCTGTTGAAGTAGACAGCCAACAATCTCCTCTCCTCATCAATTTTGGTTATGAATTCTCTTTTGGAGGTGGAGTCCAATTTTTGTCAGAAATGTTTGCCCACAGGACAGCAAATGGCAGCCTGACCTGAGAGTTGTTCCTTGCTGGCTGTCCTTCGGGTGCTCAGAAAGCTGTGTACAACTTACTTCACATTAATTACAGCCCCATACATCATCCTCTCTCAATTTTTTTTCTACCGCAGGCACCGCACTGCCATGTGTCGATGGACAGCCCACGTTTGCTGGTGAGCTTTCTGGCAGTCTTTGAGCCTCTTAAACCAAACACATGAGAGCATTTAGCAAGCTACATTTCACTATAAAACGTGTTCCCGGGTAGCGTTTGCACATAAGCATGTCATTGATGTTCCCAAAGCGCCAGTCGTGCCAGATGTGTAATGGGGAAAGCTTCTGCTAACGCTCCAGCTTCCCTCCAGGATGCTGCTTTGGCCTCGGGAGGGGAGCGGCTGAGCGTATCTGTCAGCTCTGCGAACGTGTGCCACCAAAACGCTTGGTGGGCTGTCTGGAAGGCGTGCAGATCTGGGTCCCGGGGCACAGGAAAACCTCCACAATGACGAGAAAAGCCCCTTCCTCGGCTGGATGACCTGCTGAAAGCTTACGCAGCTGCAGCGAGTGGATTAGAGCAGCTTCTCGCGGAATACGAGATTAGAGTAGATATCACTAAACCTCCTAGCACAAGCTCTGTGACAGGTCCTACTTCAGCATGAAGCTGATGAGCTAAAAGGATTTTTGGGGTAGAAATGGTCGGGGCAGTTCTAACTGGGACATGCCACCAGCGAGGAGGGTCTCCTCCCACATGGGAGGGCACCGTGAGCGTGTCTGCATCGTGGAGCTGGGAGAACATAATTGTTTAAAGCACCTTGGGTTAGGGGCTAGACAATGTGTAATAAAACTCATTGAACAGGCAGGATGAACGAAATAAAGGGTGAACGATCAGCCAGAGACAGCAAAACCCAGACTTTCACAAGCACTGAGCAGCTGAGGGGGCCTCCTCTGCCACGCAGGTGCCCAAGACATCACATGTCCCTGCAACGGTTCAAAGCACGGCTCCAGCAGACCCCCTCTGGGACTGCAACTGCCCGGCACATCTGCAGAGCCTGGGATGGAGTTCCTCACCCTGCACACCCAGAGGCAGCCCTCTGAAAGCTGAATATCCTACGCTGGGTCATTTCCAGTGGGGAAAAGCCTGTTGACCTCTAGAAAGTATGAAGGCAGCTTCCTGGAATGGGTAGGATGAGTCCCGTTGGAAGAGATTCTCTCGCATCATGTTGGCTAGGGAAGAAGCCTGGATAACTGCTTATTTCTGACCATTTCATTACAGCACTCGCTCCGTAGCTCATGCGTGAGTGTGTGCATGTGTGTGCTTAGGAAACCTTCATGCAGGGGGTGGGAAGAGCAGCTTCCAATGCACAGAGCAACAACGCTCTCTTCCCAGCGCATCCCTCGGAGCTCATGGAGAAACAAGAAGGTGATTTTTTTCTTCCCTGCAGACCAGTCTCTGGAGGGAAGGATGAAAGAAAGGTGGTTCTTATGTCTTCTTTCACCCCTTCCCAGCTTCATCTCCTCATCCCAAGTCATGCTTTTTGACATCCTCAGCTTCTATTCCACCTCGCGCCATCTCCTCCTCCGCATCCTTTCCAGCCCTGCCCCACTGCTAATCCTTCAACCTTCTGCCCTCTCTCCATCCTTCCCATTTCTTCATTGCTTTTCTCCTTTCGTTAGAGCCCACCCTCAGAGGTTTCAGCTTCCAGTCACCTACAAATAGCCACAGGGATGGCGTAAAATGTTTTTTTCAGGAGCTATTTGTTTGGGTGAATGTCCAAGAGGCCACCATTGACCTCAGCCACTCTGCCAAACAGCATGGGCTTTTTTGCCTGGGAGCACGGAAACTCCTCAAGGTTGTAAAACTGTTTAAAGGTGAGAGGGAAAAAACAAGATTTTGCTTACTTCACTTTTCAAGGAAAGCTGAACCCTGCTGGGCACCCAGCCAAGGAAGTTTCAGCCCAAAGAATTAAAATCTAGCAAAATTATAAGCAGCTTTTTTGTAAAGGCGATATTGTCAGGAAATTCGAAATAGAAGTGTGCCATATATGTGCTCTCATTTGCTATTTCTCTCTCAGAAACAAGCATTTAAAATAATTTATTATGAAGATACATTCAGAAACTAAGAATTCTGAATTTATTATTATTATATATTATTCATATAATGACAACACCCCAAATTTGCTCAGCACTGTGCAGAAAGAGAGGAAGATAAAGCCTCTGGCCCAAAGAGACTTCTAAATAAATGGAAATAAGGTTTGGATCTGTCTCCGTATGTGTGTGTGTGTATAATTTTTAAGTATTACTGAAGAAACTGGGGGGGGGAAAATTGAATTATACATCAGCTTATTCACCATCAGGAAAAAAAAATGGGCAAGTCTGCATGCTCTTGATAACATTTTAATAATTTACAAACTCAAATTTCACCCTGGGAGTGACTTTCATGAGAAGTAAGAAATCCTGTGACTGTAAACACAGCTGGAAGTAAGCAGAAAATCACGGCGAATCCTCCGCACGGGGAGAGGAAGCGGCAGGAGGAGAGGGGGGACGGCTCATGTCGGCTGCAGAAATGGGGACCCTCCTCAGGGACCTTGTTGGAGAGGACGGTAGGGATGGGGCAAAGCACTGGCTGCCAGAACCTCACATTCACACCCCTGGCCATGGCACATCCATCCTTTTGCCCCCCCGGGGACATGCACACCCTCCTCCACGTGCTGGCAGCAAGGCGCAGAAATTCCCTGCGAATGCGGCACTGTCTCCTTGCTACGCCGTGTGAGGATGAGCTGCACGTGGCGAGGCCGAGGGTCAGGTGCAAATAAGACAACTGGGCAGCAAAAGCTCCTGGAAGAGCATCCCTTAACGGTCCTAGGAGTAAATCCTCATTTTAATCCTCATGTCCTCAAAACAGGCAAATTGCTAGTTCGTTTGTGCTCCCTGCATTCCCTTGGAGAGCTTTTCCCTGCGGTAAAGCCCTCATACACAGAGGTTTCATGCTCTGTGGCGAGTGCCACTGTCCTTGGCACAGCAGGAATAAACAGCCCCCGTGGAAACGCTGCCATGGGCATCCATGCAAGCAGGATTTCATGTACCTGCAAGGTCTGACTGCCCCAAAACTGCTTGTGAAAGCCGCAGCTGGAGGGGGGCGAGTGGCGGGGGTTCCGTCTGTCCATCCCGTGCTTGGTGCCCCGTCTCTCGCTGGCAGCGGCAGGGAGAAGGAGGCAGCGATTCAGAATTACTGAGATCTCCAGAGGGACTTACTGATGGGGGACCATAACGGTGTGTTACAGTGCGCTGTGCTCCACCTCGCCCCATCCCAGACCTGCTTCACCTGCCTGGGCACAGAGTTTGGTTTTTGGGAAGACCGTGACACCACGACAGCCCTCCCCAGCGGTGCGCGGTCAGTGCCAGCCCCCGAGCTCCCTGGGTGGGCAGCGCTGCGGCACGACCTCGCATACAGACTGCTGAAAGTGCCTTGAAACGTGGGGGTCGTGGCTTTCCCACATTGCTGAGAAATACGGTGTCAGCAGGGAAAAACGGTCGCAAAAGTGCGAATGTCATTGTCTAGCTTCCCCCTGGCCCCTGCCTGCAATGCTGCAGCGCGTGTAGGTACCAGGGGACTGGTGACAAGAACACCAGCCCGCATGAATCTTTCTGTGATTACCATTCACCGCTTTTTTCTGCTTCTCAAGCTGCTTTTGTTTGAATTTCTTCGCCCAGCGGACACTGCGGGACCTACTTTTCTATTTGCCAGAGAGCACAGAGTTGCTGTGTTTGTTGAAAGTAGTGTGAAAAACCCCATCCCTACTATCCGGTCTCCCTCGCTGCCTCTGTTTCTGGGTGGTTTCTACCCTTGTGATTATTTTGTTGCCCGAGGGGGGGCTCGGGAAGAATTTCCAGTTTGCCTTAGATGAAGGTGCTGGCAGACAGTGGTGTCTGGGGACCCAGGCAGGGCCTGGGGGACGTGGCAGCAGGCAGAGAGCAGGGTTTGGAAACCTGGCTGGTGGCACAGCGAAGGGACGGGGACACCAAAAGCAGAGTGCACTGAGACAGTGTCTTGCCTGACTGCCTGCAAGAGGGCATCCAGATCGTCTGCGTCTCCGAAAGGCACATCTCTGCCACTCCCTGCTGAGAGTGGACAGCAGGTGTTTCTGTTTGGAGAAGGCTTTGTTAGAAAATGCTTCCTACAAAAGCCACCTTGGCAGCCAGAGCAGGGAGCTGCTGCCTCTGTTCAGGTTTACAGAGAGCCTCTTTCTCCTTCCCCGTTAATACGGGAAGAGATCACACTGAAATCTCCCTCCCCATTCCCCATTCCCCGTCTCCCGTCCCCTCTGCTTGGCACCTCCATTCCTGTAAGGTTTCCAGGCAGGGGAGGCTGCACAGGTCTTTGTCTAGTGAAACACATTGTCCCACGCTTTGTCTTCCCAAGGAGGCTGTGGAAAAGCATCCCTCGGGCAAGTAGGGGCTCCCCGGGCGAGCTCTCCTGCCCTGGCACAGGCTGGCTGCCTGGAGCCGGAGAGCCAAAACCCAACAGCCCGTTGAAAAAACAACAGGGACCAAATAATTTATTAGCAATGGCGTTATTAACAACATCCCTCGGAGCAGTGATGGGTGCTCTGGGTGCCCGTATCTTTTCTCGCCCTGCGGAAAGGCTGTTGGCTGCACCTGTGGAAGGTGGTCTTCGGAGAGAGCCCGTGGTGCCTCCTGCTCAGCCCCGCTCGGCTCGGCTCGGGATGTGCAGGATTTGGGCTCTGGAAGCCACTAGATGTCAGGGTTACTCTGTCGCCACCGTGTCACCCGCCAGATGTGGCACAGCTGGCTTGACCCGGAGGAGACAGGTCCCCTGTGTCCCCCCAGAGCAGGCCAGGGCCAAGCAAGGCACAGGAGCTGAAAGGCCCACCAGGAATTAGGGGAAAACCCAGATAAAAGTGGGATGAAGACTTTGTCCCCTTGCCTGCATCATGACTACACTATTCCCTGCCTGCGTCTTGAACCACAGCCACGGTTTGGTTTGTCCAGTGAACTTCTGACTGCTGGTGTTGCAGGAACAGCCACCCCCAATGGTCAACAGCCTGTCCCCAGAGCCATAAGTATCTTAAAAATGGATTGCCGGTGGTCTCCCAGCCAGGAAAGTGCGTTTGTAGCCAGGGTGGGTTTGGATTAGCTGCCGGACGCGTGTCAAGACATCACCTGAATTCCCCACCTTTGCATTGACCATGACTGTGTACACCCGTAACCCCTCAGCCCCCCCACCCGCTTGTCCCGCTGCTCAGCTGGAAACACATTTTAATTCAGTACCAACTAGCCCTTAAAATCACCCTCATCTTTGTTTAAAAACCTCAGCACCAAAACCTACTGTTTTGAGGGGAAAAAAGTGAGAAAAAGTTCAGGTTTTACAAATGTCAGAAAAAGTTCAGGTTTTACAAAAGTCAGAAAAAGTTCAGATTTTACAAAGACCCCAATGTTTTCTTTAGATTAAAAGTAATGTAAAATACAGCATTTAGATGAAACAGCAAAATTTTCTGAAAAGTGCCAGTTGTTTTATTACATTTATTGTAAGCTGAGTTCATCTCATAAGTAAGGATTATAAAAACATCATTTTAATGTATTAGAAACGAAAGGAAGTTAGTCCATTATAAACAGGAGGACGCAGCAGCGGCAGCTTAAGTGACGGAGGGTTTTTTTTCCCTGTGGAAGTATGTTCACGGGATTGGAGTTAAACAGCAGAGACGGGGATATCTGTGCTTTGGTAGGTCAGATGCCCAGCTAGTTATTAACCTCGCTTCTCGCAGTGTT
Source organism: Gavia stellata (assembly GCF_030936135.1). NCBI lineage: Eukaryota > Metazoa > Chordata > Aves > Gaviiformes > Gaviidae > Gavia > Gavia stellata. Next base: position 2,397,864 of record NC_082604.1, read on the forward strand.
TAGGGCCCAGATACTTTGGAAAGGGGTACAAGACCCTCAGTCTTTAGATATTTTCCTGCCCTACCTTAAGACTCATCTCAGTCTCTGGAAGAGAGTAACAAATTTGAGATATGCAGCTTCATATAACTTCCAAAACCTTTTCAGCCATAGCTATAATAACTGTGGGCTTCTGACTACCCATTTAATACCTGAGCTTTTTTAATCTTGCGATGTTCTTGGGCTGAATGAATTCTGTGGTGAGAAGTCCCACAAACTAATTATGCCATATATGAAAATTTATTTTCCTTTGTCAGTTTGAATTTTCCACCTTTATGGGAAAGCGGGTTATCTATTAGGAAAAAATAACTCTATGGCTTTTTGTAGTTATAGCTTCTAAGATCACCTTCTCACTGAAAGAATCAACAATTAAAGTTGGCTCTGAGTTACATCACTACTTAGTCGTAATAGATATGCAATTTCATAGTTTTCATTATAGAAAATAGGCACCCAAGTACATCAATAAACTATATAATGTGAAGGAATACTGGTAAAAGCATGCTATTAGATTCATTAGTGCTAATCAGAAGGAAAGCATCTATGGTTACTCATTGATAATACTCAGTTAAAAAAGCGGTTTCTTAGGGTGACTGATTTTCAGTGATATGGGATCGCTGAAAAGAGAGTCTAAAAGCAAATGTCAAACCTGCCTCATTCATTGAGCATTGGCAGTAAAGGAAGGGAAAAAACCCTTAGATGAGATCATACAATTAGCATTTTTATTGCAGAGAAGGGCAAGGGAGAGAATATAATGGCAGCGGATGAGATGGTATGAGGAACAGAGAAGACAGTGAAGGTCTGGGCGAACATTTCTGCTAGTGGGTCTGGGATGGGCACTGCTTTGTAACTACAGCATCGCCTGGTGCGTCTCATGGGGGGAAAGATGGGTGCTGGGGATGCAGCCAGAGGTGGAGGACAGCCAGGGACCTCCTGGCATACAGAGGGAAGAGGAGGTCAGGAGAGCAACCCCAGATCTGTAGATAGGGCTGTGGATGCGATGAGAAGGTTTCTTTGGATAGGATCCAATTCAACAAATTCATTGCCATTTTAGCCTTGGTTACAGCTAATGGATTGGTCATAGAAAATAACTGTGGCCACTAACCACGAGAAGGTCATTTGAAATTGGAGGGGAAGGAAGTAAATGTAGATCTCTCTCAAATTCACAAGGGCAAACTTGAGGAAATCCAGGAAAATTGTTAGAAACTTGTTGGAAAACTTGGGGGCCTGAAAGTTAGGAGGCAGTCTGGAAGTCGTCCGACAAGTAACAGGGAAAATATGTCTACAAAAAATTCCAGCTATGACAGGATGACTAACCGTCTCTAAAAATATATTAGCAGTAAGTTGAGAACCTGCAGAAAGGATAGAAAAAAGACTGCTCATCAAAGAGAGATGTGACATAGAGGTCAGGAAACGTAGAGAGAAAATGAAAATTGAGAAATTCAAACTTAACTGGAACTTGCAAAATATATTAAAACCTCTAACAAAAGGCTGTCTCTAGAGCCTCAGTTCTTCCTTGCTCTTTCCTTGTGTAGCTAGAGATTGTAGCTAATCTAGGTAGGACCAAAATGGAAATGAATGTGTTTCTAGGGATTATGTTGAAGGCTGAAATGAAGGCAGGGCAGAACTGCAGGAACAGAAATGAGGTGGATGCAGAATGAAAACCTTGGTGCACCCAGACTGGTGGGATGAGGGTGGGAGAGGGAACTGAGACAGCAGGAACAGTCTCCATCCTGAATCCTGAGATCCTTCCCATGATCTTGCAGGTCTCCTGGCCAGGGCTGGATGTCCAGCTGGTGGGGGTATCATCCAACCAAAGAGCAAAGGCAGTGCCTGGGTGTATGAAAGAGAAAAGCAGTGACTGGAGCACCTACAGGTGTGATACTCCGAGCGCAGGCGTATACAAGATTGTAGAACAGGTCTGGAAGGAAAAACTGAACCTTTTGAAGAAACACATGGAAAATCGGGGAAAAACAGAACATGGGTCTGCTTAAGCTAGAATGCCTTCTAAGTCGATTGAAGCACACTGGGCACTGGTAGGACCACACGGTGGTTACTGATGGGGAAAGAGGCCCCTACAAGACCCCTGAGCTAGATAATATGGCAGCACTGATCATCCACTGCTCCTGCTCAAGGCACGCTTTCGAGCTCTCCATTTTTAATCACAGCCCACTGTATCTGGCAGTGAGGGACAAAGCCTGGGGTGTTTGCTAGATGCTGGCTGTCGGTACTTCTACACCATGCACGAAGGAACCACAAGGCATCTCGCCTTCTCCTCTGGGGCATCACCTTTCCTAACAGCGTGCGTCTGAACGTAGTAAGGCTTGCACCTGAAAATTAAAGTGAGACTTCATTTGTAGCACCTCAGAAAGACAGAAAGGGTCTCTTCTTTCGGCTTCCACTCTGCCACAGCTCTCGGCAGGGGTGTGGGGGTCCGGTACAACGCTCAGCTCTGCCATCTCGCTTGGCTGCCCTTTGGCAAGTCACTTTGTAGCTCTGTTTCCCCACCGCGTAGATCACAGAACGGCATTACCTCGCTCTGCGTGTACGTGTGTCATCTGGCATCGTGGTGATTTGATCTTGAAGCCTGTTGGTCTAATCATGATGAGAAGGACAGATGTTGGCAGAGGCAAAGAGGCTGATCAAAAAGCATACAGAATTCAGCTAGACTGCCGGATTTTTTCTGTGGTATGGACAAATATTGACTGGGGCCAGTTCCAACAGCCTCCTTTCTTAATAGGTGCTCTAACATTGAACACGAGCAGTGACAAACTGGTGCAATTACTCACCATGTTACTAATCACACCATTTCCCTCCCCCTGTTATTGATTTTGGAAACATTGTTTGAAAAGAAAAAAGAAAAAAAAGCCTTCATTGCCTGTAATACCTAAATGGAAATTTAATCCCTCTTCCATCTACCATTCCCTCTCTGCATTTATTTTCAAGACACATTTTGATTGTTTTGTTTACTGCTTACTGTGTTTACGATTATTTTAATAGAAAGTGTTATATGATACATTTTGTATGAAGGTCACTGCTTACATATTCTCCATAGACGCTTTATTTGAGCAGCACTGATTCGTAATGAATTCACGCCAGCCTCTTGCAGGGGGTTCTCTCCATTTCCAGACGGGGGTCCCGTTGTAATCCGACATTAGCAACATGCTGAATAAATAACGTTATCTGCTGCGGTATTTAGCAGTCACTGCAAATAGCGTAAAGGCCACTGTGAAGTTGCTGAGGCCTATCATTTCACCCAGAGGTTAATATACGGTCAATAAACAGGGACACAACAACACTGGAGCAGTTGGCTCACCAAAAGACAGAGATGTGGTAAATGGAAGATTTCATCTTTTCTCCAGCTAGATAAACACTCATGCGTGCCTTAGGCATTCCCCTCATCTTGGTGCCAAGCTCCGAATGAGCTCTGAGACGCTGGTCCTCACTAACAGAGGACCGAATCTGGCTTTCTTAAGTGCTCATTTCTCCCCAAAGGATGGCTCTTAGCCCACTGAAATCGTCAGTATCTGCTTGTCTTCTGTGCAGAGCTCTGAACACCGTTATGTAGCACTCGATGAATCCTTGATGTTCCCCCGGTTCCCACCTGCTGTATATTAATGAGACAAGATTTGTTTCGTCTTCTTGACCTACACCGTCCTGGCTCTGACCTCCGCCCTGCGCAGCGGCAAACGCTTGGACTGCACTCGAGGCGAGCGGTGTTGCATGAGTGGTAAGGGATACCACCTGGCAGAAATGTTCCTTCTGTGCACTGAAAATAAGAGGCTACACCCACTTGCATTCACCTGAAAAAGGTGTCATGACCGTCGGAGAGCAGGTCTTTTCCAGCTCTGAAGATAATGGCTAGTAAACACGGATCTAACCTACCTCTATAGGAGTTTTAGTGGATTTTGTGAGGACATGGACCAACCAGGGAGAGGGAAAAAGCCTGTACCAGCATAATCATCTCTCTAGACCTTGGCAGATTATAGTCTGTTTGGGCAAAGGATCTATTTCAATGTGAATTAAGTTCTGAGCCAGGTAACGCTCCCCACAAACACTCCCTCAGACTCCAGCGGCAGCGGTTTCATTGTCTGTGTGTAGTTTCTCTCTGTTCATGGGTTTCTCCTCCATGAGCTCATCCCCTCTGCCCTTGAGTCCATGCGGACTCTCTCAGCCGTCACCGTATCCTTTGGCACAGGCAGCATGCAGGGGAACCCATGTCCTTCTGTTTGAACCAGCTTCTGCTCGCTTCCTTTGTGATCCTCTTACTCCTCCATAGGAAGGGAGGATTTTCCAGGGATACCAGTGAATTTGTAGCTCAGCTCAGGTTGCTGTGGAAAACTTTGCACAGTCCTTGCTCTGCTCCAGCAGAGCTTTCTTGCTCCTTACTCCGGATATGCAATGGGAAGGGTCCTGATGGTCTCGCAGCTGTGTACGCCTTTGAGTCCTGTTTGAAATGGCTGGATCCAAACTGCCTTCGGACACTTTGGGGTGCTTTTCTTTCTTTCTTTCTTTCTTCCCGGGAACTGGACATTGAAGGGGTCTGGGCTTGGTTCCCATCTCCTGGTTATGATTAGATGTTCAATAGCTCAGCATTGGCAAAGGAAGAGATCACTCCAGCTCTCCTCCCAGCTATTATTGTTTGGTTTAGAAAGGTCTGGGATCCATTAGCATGAGGAAAAAATCACAGATAATAAAAAAAATGCAGCTCCTAATGATTTTTATGCAGTCTGGCTTCTATTTCAAGAAAACACAAGCAGAACTATCTTTCCAAAAGTTCCCGGAGAACAGACAGACATAAATGCTTGACTTCACTATACAGACGGTGTGCTTTCATCTCGATACATCAGGAGGCACCACATTTATCTCTGCATTCATCATCTTTTATTCCTACCACCTGCTAATACCTGGACCCATACCTGGACTGAATTTTTGCCTGTTTAGTAGTCTTTTTCTTTTCTGCTATTCTGTCCCATAGCTCTGTGCTGTGTTTCATGGCTCATTTTCTCCAAGAAGGGCTTTCTCATTCAAATACTCAGCAATACGACCTCTGAAATGTAAGTGTGCTTTACAAACAAAGGGAAAAGAATCTGGAAAAACAAATGCCCCATTTACCTTAGCCATACAAGAGTTGGTTCTTCCCTGCAAGGTAATCCGGGTACATGGCCAGGAAGGTTGGCAGATCTCAGTGGTAATCCCCTGGCGCAAGGAAAAGATGTGCATAGGTACAATCAGGAAGGAGAAGCCATCCCAAAGACTCTCCAGAAACTCTGGCTACCAAAACTGGGACTTTCTAATTTTCTTAGTGAACAGTAGAAGCACTTGAGTAAAAACGTATCTGCTGTGTGGCCCTATTCCATCGTGTTTGGGGCAGGGTGGGGAGAAGAGGAGCCCAACATTCACGGCCAAAGAGGTCCCTCCTGAATTTGGCACCTCATCTAGGAGTCAGAAGATGTCTCACTTGTCAGCTTTGCCAGTCTCAGCGTGTCATCTTAAGTGAGGGCTCTAATTACAGTGCCTCCGTTTTCCTCCTCTAAAATGAAATGATAAATTGTCCATGCTTCCTCAGCCTTCATGAACTCTTTGGACTAGAAACTTCACCATCTGGCATTTAACCTTTCGTGCCCAGACTGGAAGGTGAATCTTTTCAGACTTTGTCCAGAGCTGGTGGTGAGGACAGACTGACTCCAGCTTCCCAGTCATACCCCAAAAGACTCCTTCTCTCTCCATTGACCAGAGAGGGAACAACAGGATCCGACTCTGGCACCACAGGCTGGAAATCAAAATAGACTTTGTGAAGGAGCTCCTGAATAATTAGCAAGGAGGGCTCTAGACACCACTCCAGTCCTGGAAGTGAGCAAGACCATTTCTCACACCCTTTCTACGGACTGAGCTGGGATCTGTAGCCTGAGGTCTGGATGTCACTGACTTGAGATACCAAGACTGACAATTGGTGTGTTACTGCACCTTGCAAAAAAGCATGTTTTTTAGTACAGGCAGATGATGCTTTTGGGAACAGGGAACGGAGGGCTACACCAGTAATGAAAAAGGCAGGGAAGATGACTTCTCTCAAAGCACTCAGAACAAGACTGCACAATTTTGCCACTGCAGCCCTTGGTGTGACACAAGGGGTGCATCCGGCAGGGCTGGGGACCATCCCTTGTCTCGGATGCCTTGGTGTGTTGTATCAGATTTTGATGATCATTGCTTCAAGACCAAGAAGAAGTAGAGAGCAGATTCAAACAAATCTGCTCTCAAAGCATCCAGGTCTGGAAAATCACTTCATGATGTGAAGCTTAAGGAACTTGACTTAGCTCCATCAAGAGAGGTGAAAAGTAGGGTCCATTAAATTATGTAGGTGCGGGTGCTTGTTCAGGGTTTTTCTCTGCCATGCCCATAAATCTAAAAATATGTTGATAATGCCCTGCTCTCTTCTGTCCTTGTCTGTAACAGATATATTCTGTCTTTAGGTTTGAAATACTAGCCATAATTCATATTTTGGCTTGATGTAGATATCTGGGTGACCTTTAATAGCCTGTGATATATAGAAAAGCTGATTATATGTTCTTTTGTTTCATAGGAGGGATCAATATGAACAAGATTAGGAAAAAAATATGGTTTCATTCATGTTAAACAAATTCTGACAATTTTTTGAGAAAGTCTGAGAAACTCTACACCTCCAGTGCTTGGAACAAGGATTTGAAAACTGGCAGGGAGTCACCCTGCTGTCACAGATGTGTCTTTTGACATAGCTGTAAAACATCTGCCCAGATTTGTCCAACCTACAAGCCTCACATGGGATTAGTGCTTGGTGGGAGTGGAGCTGAGGCCCCTGAGAGCAAATCTGAAAGCACCGGAGAGATGAGAACCTGCTGCTCTTGCAGCCCTGGCTGGAGGCTCTCCTCTACCACGTTGGTTTCTTTTTTTAAACCTCTCCACAGTATTGCATTTCCTTGCAACATTCTTGGTAGCAGGGCTTCTCTTGGTAAGCCTCAGCCTGCTGGAGCAGCTCTCCCTGATTGCCATCAGTAGCATTTTCAGGGGTAATTCAGGTTTGGATAGTAGAATACCTGTTGCCAAGATCTAGAGTGGGTGCAACCACAGTGGGAGTGTTGGGGAACAAATCAGGAAAGGCTGGGAGCATGTGGGTTTGTCCTCCACCTCCAGACATCACAGATGTCCAAGCTGGTTTGGCTGGCAACTCCAAGCCTGGGGCATGAATGTGCAAGGATTTGCCTCTGACCTTCTACCAAGTAATTATCTGAACATCCATGTCTTCAACTGAGCTAGGGTAGGTAGGATTAGGAGACCGTCTGCTTTCCCTTCAGGAGTGCTCTGCCAGCTGGCAGTGGAAATGTTTGCTGTCTTCTGCAGAGTAACGGCAGAGTCTGAGGGACCGCACAATGCGTTATGAACACATTGCATTTCATCTCCAGCAGGAAATCCACTCTCCCAGGTACCCTCCTGCTGCAGTTTTAAACATGACTTTCCTCACAGTCTGCAGAGACCAAGTGAGTCAAAGCAACTCTTGGTCACTGGAGCCTCAGAAGAAAGACCAAACCAAACTGTAATGTTGCAAAGGCCTCATGATGCTAATGAAACAATCAATTGCAGTCCCCTCTGTGATGGTAAAGAGCTGGCTGTAATCCCTCGTAGTGTCTCCCGTCATTTCTGCAGTCACCCAGACAGATGAGCACGGCAGCAAAGCTCACAACCTCTACATCTGCCCTTCTCCATTGACGAGCCTCCTCAATAAGGATGATTATTCCTGCTGCCGAGGTGAGCAGCTGTGCTCCTAATGCCAGCTACGCTATCTCCTATTTCCACAAATAAAGCAAGCGATGATCATCTCATTTGCTTGGTTTCTCTCTCAGATAAATGTGTTTGTTCCACATCCCCCAAAGGCTCGAGAGTTTGCAGATGCACCTGCAAACACAGAGTCTACTCTGACTGCTGGGTGGTTGTATAAGAGGACTTCAGGAGAGACTAAGCTCAGCCCTTCTCTGTCATTGACACATGGCAAAGTCATTACCTGACAGGGGAGGTAAGCGCATCAAGCAGAAACCTCTCCCCGCTCTTGCTTCTTCCCATCAGCTGCCCCGGGGAAGTTCAAAGCAGAAAATTGGTCACGTGGAACTGTAGCCGTATTTTACATACAGAAATGATTTCTCAGAGAACGCTTTTGTTAGCTATCAGTGAATGTTACCACCACAGATCTGGTCCTTTCTCCTACCCGCAGTGTCTTGGGCTGTGCATAGCACACAGTGTTTTGATACCTGATTTGAATAGATCTGATATGCCTTGGAAGACCACTTTCAAGCAGATATTCACAGATGAAATCTGCATTCCCTTATGCATGAATCTCTTACACTTATTATGAAAGCTCTTTTCTTTCCCAAGCAGTTACAAAAAAAGCAGAGAATTGAAGCATTTGTAGATTTTTTTTTTCCCTAAGAGGTTTTAATCCAGAAGAGAGAGAAATACATCCTTCTTTGAAAATAAGGGGAAACACATTAAAGAGTTGAACAAACTGTTTCAACTTAATACTAATTAGTCAAAGGCATGAAGAAAGACTTGATGCTGTTTAAACTTGGAGTCAGAGCTAACTCTTTCCTAAGACTGGTATCACTCTGAAATTCTCTTTATCTTGTCCCAGTTATTATAGTAGGATGGAGACCTACTCCGATGTATAGTTATATTTTCAGGCTGTCCTGGTAATGTAGGCATGACTTATTATCACTGACATATCCCTGATAGGAGCCTTTGCAGGACAGAGAAGTCTCTCTCTCTGTCCAGCCAAGTGATTGGCAATTTTCCTCATTAGTCCTCCCATCCCTCAGAAGTCTTCATGCCATTGCACACCTCTCTCTTTCCACTTCATTTTTTCCCCCAGAAATGCAACAAAGCCACAGACTGGTTTCAGGCCGCAGGAGCCACCTGCTATTTCTGTATTATCCTCCTGAACGAGTACAAGCTGTGAGCTGGAAGTGACAACGTGCAAAGTAATTTATGGTGAGAATAAGAGGATCATCTTTCATCTAACACACTCGGATTAAAAGACAGTGATCTGGCCCTAAAACACAAAGCATGTTCTTTCCTGAGCAGTGCTCCTACCTCCTGTATAATTGTTAAACGCATTGGCAGGAAACAGCAGGTCGGGGATATCGTTACACGAGGCTCAAGAGGACTCTGAGGAACATTGAGGAGGGCCTGGAGATGAGAAGTAGGCAGTGGTGGCACTAAAACCTGCTGGGAAAGATGTGCGTGTCAGCCTCCCAACTTCTCAATGAATGCCCCAGCCACTGCGGTTATTTCTGGAAAGGTGAGCGACCACGAACGCTGGCACCACCACTCACTGCTCATGCTGTCCCGTGATGTCCCAGTGTGTCCCATAGCTGAAAAGCTCCAGAGCTTCAGACAGAAGCCCGGTTCCCAGGGTTTTTTTTTTGGTGGACCAGCTCCAGGTCTGTCTGCTCAGCACATGGGGCTTTAGCTTGACCTGTCCTCCACAGGGAAACATCCTTTAGTTGTCGCCATGAATTTTCCCCAGCCTAACTCGTCACTCAGTTTGACAGTTTGACATTATCTTCAGAGCATTTGTGGTTGATTGCATCCTCCATGGATTTAAATAAACTTGCCAAAAACCTAATTGTTCCTGGGTTAAGGCCTGTATGTGCTGTTTTGCCTGCAAGGTACATAGCACATAATATACTGAAATTGGTATTTAGAGTCAATGTTAGGCTATTACCATGAAAGCTTATTGTTGCTATATAATCATACATTTTGTATTGTTAGAAGTGCACGTATGCAAGTATATTCATACTTCATATCCTGCACTTCAAGTCATGACACTTGCCATCATTTCAATTAAGTCCATTAAAAGAAAATCCATGCAAGTAGTATTTCTTTACAAAAGACCATCAATGAAAAGGAAGGATACAGGAAATCAAAATCTATCATCCTGTTCACAAGAATGACAAAACAAACAAGAGGAGGAGAGAGAAACGAGTCTCTCTTATTTACAGGATTCTGCCCTGGAGAAATGAACAGATTAAGTTTATCAATGATTACAGCTTCTGCCATGTGGCTCTAAAGGAGATTGTGGAGATAACTGGAAATGAAGCATAGTTCTTCAGGAAGAGTCACGTCAAGCACTTGCAAGTCTCTTTTGAAAGTTATTTGTAGAATTTAGAAAGTGCATAAAATATTAGGATTGTCCTGTGAGGACTGCAGAGTCTGGCAATGAAGAAGCTCAGTACCCCCTTGCATCCTCACCTTGGGTTCACCATACAACCACATCCTTCAACCTGTTGCCAACATCTTCATCTTTCTCTCCACTGAATGAACCTTAAGGTGGGCTCCCACCCACCTCTCACTGATTTCAAGGAGGGCTGCTTGGTGTTTTTGGTTAGTCTGAACGTTTGCAATCCTCGTTTGTATTATTTGCTGCAGATTCTGGCCCGGAGCCCAGAATTGCTCATTTCCCCTGGCTTTTTTCTGCAGTACTCTTCACAGTGGACAAGGGCTGGTGGAGTTACCTCTACAATCCCCAACCCAGCTCTGAGGGATCAGAGGTAAGGAATGAGGCATAGCTGAAACCTGGCTCAGCTTTGAGTTGATTTGGGGTACTGTCTGCAGGCAGAAAAGGGGCTCCGATGGATGGTTTCAGTTGCTCACAGAGATGCCCAGGGTCATTTGAGGAGTATCCTCAGGTATCCACCCTGGGCTGCTCAAAGCCACTTAAGGAGGGTATGTGCCCTTCATAATTCCTCTGCCCTATTTCCCAACCCTGTGTGGACATCTCAGATATGTTCAGATACCTCCGATAGCTCTGGGAGATGTGGTTGAGGGTAGAACATTGAAGGCAGGAGAAGTTCTTCCACATGAGATGGTTAATGTTCTCCTTCCACATTATCTCCCTTTTCATACTGCTTTTACATGGAGAACTGAATGCCCAGAGACATTTACAGCAGGTTTCAATGTGAGCTTTGCACCCAGGAGGTCTCTTCTTGGCTCCTGATGTGTTCACAGACATTGCTGGAGAACTTTTCCTACCTGTACACTTCCAGCGACAGCCGCTTGTCCTTTCCTTGCCCGCCTTTTTAAAAGAATTCTAGCTACATGCGCTCCTGAGTGATTGAAATACAGAAAAAGACATTTACCAAGATGGAATCGGGAACAGAAATGCAGTCGGTGCTGAAGGGTTTGTGCGGTGGCGCAGAGCCAAAGGCAATTAGCAAGCGACATGAATCTTTCTTGCTCGCCACTCAACCATGTGCAAATGGCACTTCTTGTCCTGTGGGTTAAGGAATGGCAGTTTAGTCTGTCAAGTCGTGCTAAAGTTTGCTGATTGAAGGGGTTTGGGGCTGCACTATTACAAAAACTATGTTTTAAAAAAATGTTCTTAATCCCTGTTTTATGAGGCACGCACTAAAAAAGGCAAAGCCATTTCTTTTTGGAGAAGTAGCAGAATCAGCAGCTAGCAACAGGAACACATTCGTACCCTCCAGTTTGAACAAAGTCAAATTGGAAACTACAAATAAAGGTGTTTATGAACTTGTGAGGGCTCCTACGAATAATCCTGAGCTTTCACCAGGACCAGAACCTCAGCTCAATGAGGTGTCGGTTTCCTCGCCGGCCCCCAGCCCCCTTCTTTCTCTCTTTGTCTTTCTCTTTTCCCTTTTTTAACCCAGTGATGTGGTTTTACATTGCGATTTGTCCAAGACTGTTTGCTGCTGGAGACGCCGTGTCCCGCGGTGGGCGGCAGAGGAGAGGCCAAGGGATCAGATCCAAATGCACGACCGAAACTGTACACGGAGAACTTACTTTTAATTGCGGTGGAGAGAAGCTATTATCCTGGGGCCTTTGCTTGTTTAATAGACTCCAGCCAATATCACACTCCTAATGTATTCATAAAACACTTACACTCCATATGACCCATTGATCTCAGCCGTGTGGGATGAGGGGCTGAGCTGGACCCATTAAATTAACCACGGGCAAGCCTCCAGGTACTCGGAGATTGCTTTGTCTCTGAGAAGAAGCTGTACTTGTGGTCTTTGTGCTTGTGTTAAGGGGCTCTATGCATCATTTTGGGGTCCCCATCCCTCCCCCTGCCCTCCGCTGACCTGTTTCTTTCTGCTTTTGGGCATCTTTCCACCCGAGCCCAGCACCCATCCTCTCTCCCACTACGGGCAGGCATGCGGCCGCTCACACCCCTGTAACCCTTAAGAAAAGCTTATGGGGTCTTTCTTTCTCTAAGAACATGTTAACCTCTCAGCCAGCTTTAACCTAAGCTGCTGGAAGAAGGAAGTCTCCAAAATACGAAAACTCCTAAAAAAGTCAAAGGTGGAAGAGAAAAAGAGACACACGAGCAATACCCTCACCAAAAGCAGAGCTGTAGCTTGAGCTTGCTGGTCATTCAACCCTCATCTCCTCTACCTAAACCAATACAGGTCATTCAGACGTAGCTGAGATACAGAAAACAAGCCACTTCAGAAGTAAACCTATTTTTTTTTTCAAGTCATGATGATGCACAAGAGGTAAATACATCCCCAAATGCCTAGAAAAAACTGTATGGGAAATCAGCAAGCAAATGGGGAAGCGGAACAGAAAATGGACGCAGGAAATAAAATCTTTTAATGCTTGGGACTTTTCAAGCTACTTACTAATTTTCTCCATGCTTTATAACATGGTAATGAGCACCATGGAGAAATGAATCACCAGCTTGTGATACAGATGGGCTGAGGAAGAGGAGTCATTTTATCTGGTTCTATCCTCTAAAGGTTAGTTTCTACGTGCTACCTTGCTTTAATTGTTTTCTTTAGTCTGCTGATGTGTCCTGTCTCAATCCTAGTCAGCAAGTCTTCACTGGCAGACATTAAACATTTTCCTTCCTTCCAGTAACAAAAGCTGTTAATAGCGGTTGAAGCACAGTAAGGTGAGAAATGAAGATGTGGTTTTGCTCCAGCCCCATTGCTTTCGTGGTTTCTATAAAGGTTTAGCACAGGATGGGGATTACAGCAGCACCCCAAAGGGTGGGCAACAAAGACCAACATGTGAGCAAGTATCTTGCCCTTTGGGTAGGGCTGAAAGGCGCCTGAAGCCGCTGTGGTTGCTTTTCCTCAGCTCTGGCTCCAGCGGTGGGTTTGGATATATTTCTGCTTCTCTGTTTTGGTGGCTGTGGTGGGCTGGGGCTGGCCAGCAGAAAGGTGGGCTTGGGGGCAGCTGAGCTGCAAGCAGCAAGACACCCGAAATACTGAAGCGTTTCCATTTTGATATTTTGAAGCTTACACGGGCTTCTATTCAGGCTTTTCATGACAAAATACAATGTTTTCATGTAAAGTGAAAGTCAAAACTAAACTAGGAGAAAATCAAACCCAAATGTTTTTACCTCATGGAAATGAAACATTTTGATACTGTCAAAACAAAACGAGCAAGTTGAAACAATCTGTTTTGATACTTCCCAGTCAAAATCAACATGTTTCCTTCAAAATGTTTTGATTTCAGTCCGACTGCATTTTTCCTATGGGGGAAAAAAACCCACAACATTCGTCTGAGATGTTTTCGACCGGCTCTAGTGTTGGATTTATTACAAGAACCTTGTAGCAGGTCTAGCGGGGTGGTTAGGGAGCAACGTCCCATCAGATTAGATATTGAAAATGCATCAATTATCACTGTATTATGATAGAACAGGAGCAAACGGCATCCAGTATTACTGTATTACAATAGAATAGGAGGAAAAGGCATCCAGTGCCTTCAGTGTATTACGATAGGAGAGTGGCCCTTTGAAAAATAGGATGATGGTGGCATCTTCAGCCTCTTTGACCTTCAAATGGAAAGTGTTGTCCTGCAGAAGCCAGAGCCACTGGACTCTGTGCAGGGATAACAGGATGACATGACAGATGGGTAACGGGCATCAGAGCAGGAATTTGCACAGGTGAATGACTTTGAATGTAGAAAAAGAGAGAAGAAGGAATCGGAAGAAGTTGCCACCAAACTCTTCTTGGTCTCTATGGAAAGACAATGAAGGACTAAAGTAGGAGATGAAATTGCAGTTGCAGTATCTGAATTAATTTCCCAAGGATGCATATGCAGCCCATCATGCTGGTACCTGGGTTTATAATCTCATTTCTAATTGCAGACCACTCCCTGAGGGAGGGAAGAGCTCCCTGGGGTGGGTACCTGAAGGATTGTCCTTGTGCCGACTGGCCAGCGCTGAGCCACTGCCATCACCAGTCCTACCACTGGGAGATGTGCCACCAAAAGAAATTGCCAGCAGCAAGTACTGCCGAGGAAGGTGCTGGAGGCCCCCTGGTTCACAACTAAAACCCAACCAGAAACTGAGCAGCAGTCTGTGTTCCTCTGTCTATCTGTAGGCATTTCGGGTTAGCAAAACACTCAGGAGAGGTCAGTGGGCTGTAAATCAATCCACGGGCTTCGGATGGGGTCCCAAACCGCAGGAGCACAGACTCCGTGCCCTGCTGCAACCTCACGTTGTTTTAGAAGAGTGTCATCCCTCCATCCCCAGCTGCTTCACTCTGATCATCCGAGAACAAAAGGCAAAGTTTTCTCTGCTTTTCTTTTAACTCCACTTTTTGACAGACCAGATGCCTCCGATCCCTACTTCTTGGCATGTGGATGGCTAATGCATATAGAGACAGGCATGCACTTCATGACATTTCTGCACTGTTATTATCTCTTGATCTACTGATTGCATAAAACAGATAATTCCTTTTTTGTGTGCTCTGCTCACCCAGGGTCACCCACATTCCCCTCAGGAAAGAAGATTTCACCATCGTATTCAACATGCAGTAATGATCAAGCTGCTCTGGGGTCACGGAATTAAACCATCCTCTCGTGGTGGCGTAAGAGGAATATTATTACCTCCACAGCAAGGTCAGATCTTTTTCCTGTGTTAATTAATCAGCAAAATTAAATAGTTTGTTCAGTTAATATTAGTCCCTGGGAAACCAAGTCACTTATTAAAATGAAGCAGGGAGCCAGGAGGAGTATGACATGCACCGCAGAGATCTGTCAGTACCTCTCAAGCTCACCCTTGGGCACCATCGTGACTGTTTCAGCCAGGCATTTCCCTCCAGCGAGGTGGATATTACGAGGTGCCATGCAGGGGAAAGAGGAATTAGCTGCAGCCTTCAAGGTCTCATCCATGGATGAGGCAAGTCTGTAGGAGGAACCCTAGGGACATTAACAGACTTTGAATTGGGGTGTAGGAGTTGTTGGTTGCTTGAAATGATGGGTTTAGGTTTGGCAAGCACACAGATTCACCCCAACACAGAGCAGGGACCAGGTCTAGGAGGCAGAAACATCTTTCTTAGTCCTACCCATGGGGCTGGGGTGCCTTGGGCTGGACGTGGGCTCTGCGGGGAAAGCCTCTGCCAGCACTCAGACAGCCCTTATTGACAGCGGAGTCTACGACAGTATTAATCTTTTCCTAAAATAGGAAAAAAAATTAAAGCTCTCATTTGGTTGGATGACTCCCTCTCTGAGCTCCATTAACTTTATTGACTCGACTCCACCGAGTACCGAGGGAGAGAAGCTCTTCTGGAGGCATCTACACTGTAGATGTGTAAGTCAGGTGTGATGAAGCCGGCACCAGATTGGTTTCTGACCTGAACGGACTTTGGGCCCCAGTTTGCCCTGTCGTGCTCCTCGGGTTTAGCCGCTGTGATTCAGCATCTCATCGAAACATGGTGGCTGCCCCAGTCTGATTCACACCTTCGTCGCCAGACTGCCGGCACGCCAGAAATTGTGGCAAACCCCAATGCTCACCCAGATCCCACGCGCTAGGGAGAAGTTTGACTCTGAGAAGCCGTTGGTGCTGGAGATTTCTTTTTATCAACCCGCAGGAAAACCCAGGGCATATCTGCTTAGTTGCAAATGTAAAGAAAGCAGAGCGGGAAAGAGGTCTTTCCCAAATGATGTGTCCCAGTGAATTCCACCTCAAGGCTTAAACCGCAGCAAGATCCAGGTCCTGTCATCAGCCTGGCTCTGCATGATGACCCAGACTGCAAAGCAGCACGTTTCCCCTATAAATCTACAGAAATACCTGCATGAGAAAGCACCACGTTTTCATAACTCTCTGTCAGAGCAGAGCTGCTTTGAAAGGGCCCCAGAAGTAAGGTCTGGGGCTCTGAGCTGGAGCTGCATGGAAAAGCAAGGCAGCTAAAGCACAGGCTGAACAGCAGCGGGTATGTGTTTTAAGTCCTCCTTGCCTGCGAGGCTGCCTGCTCTGCGCTGTATCCTCTCCTGCATTGCTTTCAGGTGCTGTCTAACCTGGAGGTGGCAAATATCTGGGTGCAATGCGCTCGCCTTCCTCCACAACACGTCTGCCAAGTCCCCCAGCATCGCCGGGGCGGGAGGGAGGCATTTGCCCCCCGCGGGAGGCTGACACGTGAGCAGAGGCAGCACGTGAAAATATGTGACCCAGAACAAGAGAAGAGCTGCCCTCGGTGAACACCAAGGCTCTGACTATCGCAGCAGGGTTTGTAGTCAGATGCTGGAAAAAGAAGATAAAACATTTCCAACCTGTCAATATTTTGTGAAGGACCCCCAGACAGAGTTTATCTATCTGTGCTGTAGATGTTGACCTCCTGTCCTGACCACAGGGGCAAGGGGAGGCAAAGATAAGGGAAGGGAATGGGAAGGGACAAGACCACAGAGCGCTGTCGAGAGTTTGATTCACAAAATGAAATTAGCTCTAACAGACAATTAAAGACACACTCTGTTAAGAGGGACAGCACTGCACGGAGTGGGTCACCACGGGGCTGCGGGACAGCGGCTCTTGGGCAGTTGACAGCGCAGATCTGCTCACGCCGCAGCGACCGCTCCAGCTGGGCACGCTGACCTCCAGGACAAGGGAGATAACGGGATTCCTTCAAAACCTTTCTTCAGGCAGGAGGGAGGGGAAACACTCATCTTATCCAAACTAGCAAGGCATGTGGTGGCTTTGGCACAGCTTGCAAAGCCCACGGGCCAACCTCCTCCACCTGCCCACCAGAGCTGTTCCCAGAAGCCGGCAGAGCCGCGGAGCCGAACATCGAAGTGGAGGTTGGGGTGAAAGGACTCCTCAAGGTACGGGACAAGCCTGGCCCTGGGTGAGCCTTCGCTGAGCCTTTTATTGAGTCTCGTCTCTCTATTCGGGCTTGAACGTGGCCATCATTTCCAAAAACCAGCTCTGATTTCTCTGGGGTATTATAACTCAACTCTGAATGACAGAGCAAAGTCATAGATATGTCTTGATACAGGCAGTTGGAAAAGCCTGCTACATCTCTCTAGAAAACTCTGGGAGGGGAAAAAAAGGAGTTGACCCTCTTGTTTTCCCAGGATCATGCTACAGCTCCCATTACTTTCATTTTCAAAGACTGTTTTTCCCCCAAACTGACTTTTTTTTGCATTCCATCCTCCCCCCATACCTCCATGTTTAATTTATTTCATTTCAAAGCAGAAAATATCAGTGAGAATGCCAGTTTGGCCATTTAGCTGAATTCCATTTAGCCTCTTGTACACAAATAACAAGATTGTTTATAGTAACAAGGTGTGGTGGGTTATTGGGTGACTTGCTTTGCAATGAACTGTCTTGATATTTTAGATATGGTACCTTTTATTGGAAAATTTCAGCTGTTCTTCAGCGATCTAAATCTCCTTTCTCTGATGCACTGCAAGGTTGCTGTATAATCTGCTGCATACTTCATAGTTAGATAACAATTATTGGCAGATATAAATAGACATTTTCATGAGCAATATTGTTTAGCATTCTAAATGTTGCTTTAATTTGCTGGTTCAATTTAAAGTGAATTCCTGTCATGCACAGAACAAAATAGATCAATTATATTACTACTAATTATTGTTATTATTTTAAACTGTGCTTCTCAAGCAGATTTAACAAATTTGTCAATCCAGTTTGTTCACCTTCTTGAAACCAAACCCAGCAGTCTTGCATGCAAATTACCCTAGATTTTCAATGAGCAACAATGATAATTGCAACTGTTTTATAATTATCTCACCCTAGACAGTCTCAATTTATCACATCTAGGCCTAAAGGCTCCAATGTCTTCATCTTCCAAAAGTATCCATATGCAGTCCTATACATTAAGAGTAAAAAATTGCATTTGACAGCAATCCTTACTGTCAGAGTCAGAATAAATAGAAACAAATACAGATATTTTGAAAGAAAACATATCTACAAGTTGGTCAGAAATTTCTTGCTGGAAAACCAAACTTTTTCAGCAATATTTTGAGGTAATATGTTAAAATTATCAGAAAATATCTTCATTTTCTGCCTAGCTCTGATAAATAGCCTTTTATATACGTGTTTCTAGCACCAAAATAAAAGTTCAAAACCCATAAACTATGTGACATCTCTCCTGCCTACTTATAACTGCATCTTTTCTCCATCAGGATATCTTTATCAGAAGGTCATAAATCACAGCCATTCACATTACGGAGCGGTGATTCTGATAGGGCTGTGCTAAGGCAGGTTTCATCTTAAAGTATTCATTTTTGTAATTCACCGCTGCATTATTTACTCTTTTTGCTGCAAGAATCCATCTGAGGTCAAATATACGTACATATAAACCAGCCTCAGTGCTGCAAAAAAAAAATAATAATCTGTGAGTAATGGTAATGGGTGGAGAGAAATCCTGTGTTTGTGAAGGATTTTGAGGTCTCGGGGTGTTTTGATTTCCTCCTGAGTTGGAGCGAAGCTACGCTTCCAAGCCACGAGGAGGTAAAAAGTTAAAAAAAACGAAGTGAAAAGCAGAGGCTGCTCCTAAGCGTGGAAGATGGAGAAGTGTATACGCCCTGCCAGGGTAAACGTGAAAGCCCATGACAGATGGGACAGGCATGGTGAACGCATGAAAACTGAAACCACAGACCTTTCCAAACACAGCAGAAACAGGAAGCCTGCAGAGACGAGCAGCGGCAATCAAGGAAAAGGGAAAAGAGAAACAGATTATTTTCTTCTTTGTTTGCAAGCAACACGTCTCCAGAAGCCCTGGCCCCAAGCTGCTGCCAAGTACTTAATTCAGCCTGGGCACCAGAGAGATGGGCAAGGCTAATCTTCAAAACCAGCTTCAGGGGCAACCCAGTGAGGCTGGCCTTTGGGTTCATGGGTGGAAAATTGGATCAAGGAAAGGGTTGGCACCCCTGGATAAATGAGATATTCTAGGGAAGGGTCCCCACCCTTTGTAACTGGCACTCATGTCTCACAGATCTGTGAAAATACGGAGAGGAGAGCAGTCTGCTAATGTGCTCTCCTGCAGTTTCCCAAGGCTTCTGGCTGGATCCTGCACCAAAAACCCCTGAAGTATCACAGAGAGAGGCCAGTCTGTTAGGGAACAAATGGTAGGAACAAACTAGCAGTTTTCACAGCAGGGCAGACTGGCCAGATCTCTGCTGAGACCTGAGTGGCTCTGCAGAAGCCAAAGTGATGGGGGACCAGGGGAGCATCGCGGGGACCAGTGTTTTCTAGGCATCCAGGGCACAGAAGTGGGGGGGGAGGCAAGAGCCTCACTGGAGGCTCTGAGGACTGTGCATAGGGTTTGTCCAGAATATGCAGCCGCCTCTAGAAAGACCCTTTCTCCAAGGATGCAGCAGAAAAGGAGTCTCAAGTCCTTTTCCCAACCTTTTTATTTGGTCTGCCTCGCCCAGCTGCTCCATGCTTTCTGTGCAGAGCTACCTTGCCCAGATGTATTACGTTTGTGTGCTAACAAAGCACAGCTTTAACCCTTGGGGGTGCCTTGGAAGGAAGGGGAAGCTGCTCTGCCATGCGGCTCAGCTGGCTCCACGTCCTATTTTGTGATACTGAATTATTTGGCTTCATCACGGTCAACAGCGAAGAACGGCGGTCGAGCCAGAGAAGGAGCTCCCAGTGCGGAGTTACAGCGGTAAAATGGCAGCTGACATTCAATGTTGTTAAAAGCAAAGTAAAGGACATAGGGGGAAAATAACCTGGCTCTACACTCACCATGAAAGGAAGTAAATTAGCTATTACCTCCGAAATGAGATCTCGGAGCGAGCGGTTGTCTGCGGCTGTCAGCCCAACACGCTGCAGCAGCCAGCAAAGGGGTTACAGCGGCGGGGGCTATTAGGGGAGGAAGAAAGGACGAAATAGAGAGTGCAATGCTCCGGCATCAGACCATGCTGCTCTTTCATCTCGGGTATTGTGCCACTTCAGCCAATATCACAGAAAAATTCGGAGAGGGTGGCAATGGCAACGCAGGAGGGAAGCAAAACCTGCCCAAGCCCAGGGTGCTTTGTGGGAGCGTAGCCATGCCACAGTCTGTGATATCATGAGTAACATGGCGGGGGAGGAATCACGCGCCTCGTGAGATTACAGGGTGGCAAGGTGCTCCTGCCCTCCACCTCCCTCCCCTTTCCATCTTCTTTTTATCCCAAATTTTCCCAACCCCTTTATAAGCCTGCAGCCCAAAGGAGCAAACCCCTCTGATTTGTCACCCACGTCAACGCCAGACATCACACCTCATTTGAGGGCATATTCATGGGTGGGTACAAGCAGATTTTATGTGCATGTTCAGGCAATCCATGAACAGGTTGTGCCCACGGTGCGATACGGAAGGCGATGCTTCGCGGCAGATGTGAACAGCACGGCATGTGCGGTGCTGCAGCGTGCTGCTGGTGGGAGTCGGCGCTCGGCACGCTGCCAGCCGGAGCAACGGGATGCAAAGGACCGAGCACGGGATGAGCGTGCGTTGTGTTTCGCTACAGCAGACTGCCAATTCTACACAGCTCCATGTCTCAAAACCCGTGTAATGGAGAGAAGACGTTTAAAGCAACAAAAATACAGGAAACGTAATAAATGCAAAAGAGAATTATGTGGAAAATACACTGAAGGAGTGTTTTCCTTGCTGTTGAGATGCTTACAGTCTACTTGCTTCATGAATATTTAGAAACAAGAAGGTTGGCTCCAAATGTCACAGTTTTCCTTTCTATAAATATTACATTTTATTCCAAGACAGCAGAATGCAGAAAAGTAACAGCTAAGACCTCGAAAGCCCCCTTCTCTTGCTCCTCGAAATTGGTTCATTTGGACTGTAAATTCTTCTGGGCTATGTGATAAAGATACTTTGCTTTCATCTTCTTCTAAGGTTGCCAAATCCAAATGATAGGTTGGCCTGGAAAATAAAAGGGGTAGTGTTGTAAATATTTCACACTCTTTCTCATTCTGGAACCAACAACCACTAATGCTGGAGTGAAGTGAAATACAGGGACTGGCAGTATCAGAGAGGGAGTATTGTGCATGAGAAGAGCTCGTTTTTTGGCATCTGGCAGATGAAGATTTTGTCCTTGGACACAAATACTCTCTGAGGACAAAATACACTTGGTTTGTAGAGGAATTGTAAACCAGATGTAAATAACAGCATGACATTAGTCCTCTTGTCCTGCTCCTGGAGGGTTCTCCCATTCCTAAAGAGAGCCAGGCTGCTTGGGTTTCAGCGAGCCGAGGGGACCTTCGCTGGTCTTGACTGGAGGAGAAGTTGGCATTTTGATGGGCAATGGGAAACGAAGCCGTTCCAGTACGTCTCCATACGGCACTGTGCTTGACAGGCAGACTGGAATCAGACACCTCAACCCATGCAAGATGGGAGCCTTGCTGGAGGAAATAACGGAGGATTTCCCCTCCTCTCTGTCAAGACCATATGTCTGCTGACTGTTAATGAGATTTACAATCTTCCCCAAGCCCTGTCTGCTTCTAGACCCTGATGATACACAGTAGCCAATAGGAAAGAGCTAATAATTCATTATGAATCACTTATTTGATGAATTATGGGTTTTTTTTCTGGTTTTTAAATTGCCTGTGAGCAGCATAGTGGTTTTCTCAGTCTTGCAACTTGAAATGTTTGCTGACTAATTTCTGCAACTAAATCCTGGCCAATAGACTTCAGTTCCAGGCAGTTGCCATGAATGGGTGAGATTTCTGCATGGAGCTCTGCTAAACCATACCTGCCTAGAGGTGAATGGCCTCTCGCCCATGTTAGTCCTCCTACATTGAACCTACACATCCCAAAGAAAGAAATGCCAATCAGGAATTACTGATCTGACAGGTCTTTGCACCAGAAATGGTCTCCAACTTGGCTTTCAGATAGCTGGGGCAAGGACACCCAAACCATGGTATGCAGGAAGCAGTTGTTGCTCTTGAGAGGTGTTGAGTGCTCCCGCCTCATGCTGGATTTCCTGATCATCCTCTTGGGATGCTCAACCATTTCAGAAAATGGGTCTAAAGATACCCTCATGCAAACACCGAGGTGCAGGCAAAGAGCTAACAGTCTTTCAAGTCATCTTGTTGCCTGAGCGCTTCATCAAGAAAAATCATTGTCATCCTCCAAATTTGACCAAGACTGAACACCTCAAAACCACCAATACAAGAACTGGGGGCCATTTCAGAAAATGTAGGACATAGCTTTAGCTCTGTGATGTTACAGTCTTCAGTCAAAAAAAAAAGTTGTCTTTTTGAGACGGTTCTCAAAAGAATGTGCACTGACAAATTCCTAGCAAATGAAAATTGGGATTTTGTTCTATTTATACTTTTTGCAAATCCACAGACAATATAAATGAATTTGAAATACAAAATGGAACGTATTAGCCAGACTAGTGAGAGAAAGTTACATATCCTTCATACAGCAGTACACAGTAATCCAGCCAAAATATTTCAGAACTAATTACTGTTCAGCCTTCTAATCCCTAGTAGAGAAAAAAAAACACCCCATATATTTTTGGAAGTTCATTGGAAGCATCTGTTTAAGATGTTGTTAATCCTTCATTCCAAAATCATTGGCTGGATGATAATGAAACAGTCCTGTTTGCGCTCAGTGTGTTGAGACCTAAAACTCATCTTGGTTAAAGCTGATTATTTCGTACAAAGGAACATAACTCAATCCCTTTTCTTCTTGTTCTGCTCTTCTTTCTTTTGGTGAGAATTTGTCATTCCTACTTTGGTTTTCTTGATGGCAGCTGGCAGTAGAAAATGATTGGCTTTAATCTCAAATTTCAAAATCAATACGGTGTGGGTACTATTGATTTTGGCATACCGGGATGAACCCAGGGGTTCACAGCAACCAAAGCGGACTTTTCATGTTTCTGAACCTTCTTCAATTAGAATTGCTAAAAATCTCCCACCCTCCTAAAGATCAGCAGTGCCAGAATAACTTTGCTTTGCAGCCGTGGTCTGAGCAGCAGCACAGCAGTGTCCTGGAACGGGACGCCCGCAGATCCAGTAAAGAAGGCAACCCTCTCTACCTCAGAGCAAGGGAAGGTGAAAGCATGCCATCGTGCCTAGGACAGGTTAAAGAAAACTTTTTGAACCTCATTTGCTTTCATTGAGAAACACGCCCGAACCGGTACTGGAAATGTAGCCAGGTTGGCTCTCGTATCTGAGTTCTGGTTTTTGCCATTGCACAGTTGAAAGTGCATTTGCAAGCAACCTTAAATCTCAGACTTCCTAACTTTTGAGTACTTGACTCTGTGACTTTAATACTCTTTAACCATATGGGTTTGTCTGTAATTTTAAATGATTTTTTGAAAGGTCTGGATTCAATTCTTCTAATAGCCTCAGTGTTTTCAGGCCAGCTAAGATCACTCCTGCAGTTTGGTGTGAGTTTGGGACGTTGCCCAGAGCAAACAAAAGAGGAGCTGTGGGGTTTTTCTTTTTCTTTTTTCTTTTTTTCTCCTATAAATTTTACGAATTTCAGATTTATGTTTGTGGAGCCTATACATTTTTCTATCTTATTAAAGACGGATGAAGAACAAAATAGATTGCTCTGAGCTGCCACGCATTGCACTCCAGTACGGCATCTGTCTCTTCCTCCAGACTGCCACCAGCTTGGGACAAATTAAAGGTCGTTTCAGTGCTCAGTTTTTCCCACCTATTGAAGACACCTACACTAGAATTGCATGAGTCACCAGGTCAAGGGGCCTGCCTCTCCCTCCAGCAGCCATAAAAGCTATGTGACCACCCTGAAGATGACAGATGTTAGACTGATGTGTGTCCCACCAAGTCTGTCTGCGAGTCGGATATTCAAGAATAACAGGAATCATTTTCTTACCTCCAAGGAGTGTTTGAAGGCACTTAAAAATGAGGTTTTGCAAGAGCTGGTCTTGCGTCTGGTCCTTCAGAACACTTTTGGGGGATGGAGTGGAGACTGTCTTTCCAAAACATGTGGTTTGTTCTGCAATGGGAAAGACTGTAGGTAAACGGGATAACAGGGTTTGAACACGAGGTGATGCTGATAATATACTATAAAGGTCTGAAAAATAAAAACAGAACAGAATTTAGTGGGGATGAGGGCCAAGTATTACACTTGGACGGCACAGGGAGGAGCTCCTACCTACCAACACTAACTGGAAAGGTCTAGTGGGCTGTCATCCATCACAACACGGTCCTGGGTCAGCAACTCCCCACTGCTGCAAACAGGGGTCAGACCCTTCCAGGGGTGTATAACAAGGAGGCAAAACCCATGGAGTAATCGGGCTGGACAGGGGTCCCCAGGCACTGTCCCCCACTGTTTCACCAAGGAGGTGGGCTGGAGGGAGCCCAGAGGGAGGAAACGGGAGTGGTCAGAGATATAGAAAGTACAATACTAAAGGAAAAATCGAGGTAATTGGGGCTGTTTAATTCACAGATGAGAATACTAAAGGGAAAACATACCATGCTATGGGAATATACATTTAGTGTCAGCAAAGAAGAGAAGGTTTTGTTCAGTGGGTCCATGGAGGAGCATAGGACAGAAAGTGCACTGCTTTCTGGAAAAGGGGACACTTTCTAAAGAATACTGTGTCTTAGAGAGCTGCTTTCAAATTTCAAAAATGTCTCCATGCTGGTGGGTGACCCTGGAGACTTTGGGAACACAGAAACAGTAAATGATTTTTCTAAATATTGGTGAATTATTTTTTTTTTATTTTTTTACAAAAGAGGCTTATATTTTGTAGTTTTCCTGACCTTTTTCTTCCGAAAAGGCAAAACAAGCCCAAATTGTGAAAACTTTGCGTTGTGGCATACTGAGATTGGCAACTTTGTTTCCTGCGTTCAAATCGGCATACTTCTGCAGCTAAAATAAAATAAAACAATGCTGGGAGGGGTGTCTTTTTTTTTTATTTAACTGTTGAAATCCAAGATGAAATATTTCAACTGGCCTGAGCAGCAGCAACAACAACTGTTTCACATTCTCTCCTCACTAAAATGTGCTCAAGCGTAGCTAGACCCCTGCTGTCCCAGCTTGGGGTGGGATGGAGGGGGAGAAGAACGAGTCTGGATCCTGCAGCTCATCTTGGGGTGGAAGAGCTGCTCCCTGCCATACTCCCTCGTCTGACAGAAGTTTGAAAACTTCCTTCCTTGCAACTTATTTTTTGTGTGTTTTGAAGTTACCGTGTCTGAAAGTTTCTGAGCAAAACGACAGCCTGTAAGCACTTTCTGGGCAAGAGAAGCCGCCGTACGTGGATGGCAGAGAGAGTTCCAGCTCACGTCTCACTTCTCAGAGCTCTTTCAGAAGCTTCTCTCAAAAGCTCTTTCAATTGCTTGGGCAAAGAGGTTTTTGGATGTTGTGGCACTGACAGGGGAAACTTGACTGTTAATGATGGGGTGCAAAGCACCTGGTGTCTGCCTAAGAGTAAAAGTCATCTGAAAACCCTGAGCTCTGGAGAGGTAAAAGATGTGGGAAATCGTAAGTTCGCACCTTACTAAACCGTAAGATTACTTTTGAGCTCTTTAAACTTTGCAGACAACAAAACAGATTGCCTCAGAAGAGGCGAAAAGATAACAAAGGGTTCCCTTTTAAAAGCAGAACAATAAAGGCTATTCGTTCATTATTTGAATTTCTTGACTAATGAAATTGGATACAGTCTGAAATCCCCCCATAAGCCAAAAGCTAATTCATTTCCGCATTTGAAATGCGTGTTATCAATTACTGACTGTAGATCTAATGATTTCCATAGCTAGTTTTCATTCTGATACAAGTGGCTTTGAGGATTTATTGATGACGAGTATATAAAAAGTCAATTCAGAAATGTATACTGAATTAATCTCTGCAGTGTATATGCAGCTATTGGGTCTTTGAACCACAGCTCAGTCAGGCAGATAAATATCTCCTTCTTCTCATCAGCAAACTTTAAAGGCAACCTAAATTTAAGAGTTGCTTTTGAATTCTCCGTCTCTCCTGGAGGCCCGAGTCCTGCATGAGGATGAGCAATGGGTATGGGGTGTGATGCAGAAGTGTCACAGGGAAGGTTATCATCCTCTTTTACCTGGACTGGAAGTCAGAAATGTCCACAGTACCTCTCCAGGCTCTAATATTTGGGGGTCTCCAGGGTGATATGATCATTATACAACACCTTTTTAATGAGGGCATAACCTTAGGTTGCTCCCCAGCTTTGCTCTCAGAAACAGGTGGATTCCCTAAGCTGAAACACTAAAATACCACCGCTACCTGATGTAAGCAGCCAGAGCAGTAGCTTTCAGTCTGAATATATGGGTTTCCCGACCAAAATTAAGCAACTGAGACAGTGGTCTTATCACAGGAAGCCCTATGATAGCGGCAAGACATGCTGTCCCTCCCTCCTGCCCTGCAGCATGCTAGTCTACTCACATGTCTTCATAAATTCCTTTCAGACCAGTGGGGTTTTTTCTTTTTTTACCTATCATAGCCACATTCACAGGCTCACATTTTCAGGGTGACAATGAGGAGTCTCCTGTGACACCTTGCTTTAGCCTGACGCAAGGGAGAAAGTCACAAGGGACATTAGGACATTAGGCTGGCTGGCAGCCTCGGCTTACCCATGGCAGTGAGCACAGTATCCTGGGAGAAACTGGAGTGGTTTTTCCTCTGGTTGGGGATTTGGGAAGGCACTATTTGTATTTTTGCTTACTTTTGATCAACACAGAACTCTGTCGTTAGTTATTTGCAAAACTTACATGTGCGCATGGCTTACCCTCAAGAGCTTCTGGTTTTCTAATTCTCCCATTTGCGCTTGGTTAATGTATTAGATTTGCCTTCAGCGCTCAACCAGAGGGAAGGCCACCAATGACAAGACTTCGTCTTGCTCCTCGCAAGCAGAGGGATGATGATTCGTGAGGTTTCTCTGACGGTGCCGCAACCACCAGTGTCCCAGCAGGGCTGGTTATTGAGGAGTCTGGAGTGAGCACGCAGCCCTGCATCACGCTCGTCCCATCAGGCATGGGACGCGTTGTACCCACCGGCCTCCGTGGGACTTCCCTTCAGGGTAGTTGCCCCAAGCAGAGGCAGGCTTTGTGCAAACAGAGACAGTCAGAGGTGCAGGAGCTCCCATGAGTAGGTCCGGTGGGCTCCTTCTAAAGCAACAAGACTCTGATATAATTATGAGAATGGGTTTATTGTGTTTTATGAAAGATCTGATCTCACTCACATTCCCATGTCTGTGCATGGCAGCATGCATTTTTTTTCTTTCTTATTGTATATTATAAAACTGGCTTCATATTTTCTTAATACAGAAAATTTATAGGGCCAGAGCTCCAATCATTATAAATCAAGCAGAGCACACAAACACAAGAAGCGAAAGGTAAAATAGTACATTGCAAATCATTCAGCGTCAATAATCTTGGTTGTTATTTGTAGCCAGCAAAGGAAATTGGACTTTTTAATATGTAACACATTAACCTAAGTGTCTGCCTAAATGGAGCTGCGTTTTTAATGTGTTGACATATTAACACAAGTACTCTTTCTCTAATTCCCCCAACCTTAACATAACAATAATATTGTTAAATCATTAGCAGACCTTTAAAGAAATATTAATTCTCCCTAATAAAATATTGAATAACACTTTTTTCTGTTGCCTAGCCACATCGAATAAGCAGTATTCACCTGATCACACCCGCTACTGCTTAGATTTCATAGCTACAGAAAGCATACGCTTATAGTAGCTTATGCATGCCAAGAAGAGGTGCAAACTTTTCAGCAATAATTCCAGGCATTTGGTGGACTTGTTCGGTTTGGTTTGCAAAGATCACAGAGGGCAGGACAGCTAAATTCCTACTCTTACAGTGTTTTTTCTCTGATGATGCGGTTTATTACCAGTGTGGAGGAGGTGTGGCCAAAGAGATGCTCCTGATGCCTTCTGCCATCACATGAGCTCCTGAGGATGCTGACAATGCTCTGGTACCCCAGCCCAAGTGCCCCAAGCCTGGGGCCAGATGCAAAGTGTCCCTTGCGAGAGTCTCAGAGAGTCACAGGGACTTGGGCAGGGTCTAATCCAGCTCCATGGAGTTCAGCAGAGTAAGGCACGGCCCTGGGTGGAGGAGGACATGAAGCTGATGCCACATGAACTGGATACTCAAGGAATGAAGACCGGAAAATTGCTACCCATAATTACACTAGAGAAGTGGACAGTGGTCAGCTCTGTTCATCCTCCTCCTCCTCCCATGACTCTCTTTATTTTGATGCATTTTTTTCTTGTTTAATATGGTGTTTTTATGGGCAGAATGTGCTCAGGATGGTGTATAATGGGACCAACTGTGCAGAAATGTCATGCATGCGAAATCTATGCAAAGCCCCTGCTATGCTTTTGCCTGAATCAATTTAAAGAAGACGCTCCATAAAACAGGATAAAGCCAGATTAAGTGCATACAAATGAGGCAGCCCAGGCAAGGTTTTCAGAATTTGTTGGAGGCAGATGGAATACAAATGGAGAAAGAGACTGCACTGGTGCATGTGTAAAACACACTTGACAGATATATCCAGAGAGGTTGGAGGTGAGAGAAACAGCCTAACGAGAAGCCCCCTCCGCAGAGGTCACCTGAAGACAGAGAGGACAATATGCCAGACACGAGGCCCCGTCTTACTTCACAGCTACGTGGTCTTCAGCTTTCCAGCAAAGTCCCTGGGTAGCAGCGCAGGCTGCTGTGGCAGGCAGCAAAGCCTGTGGCAGCTTCATGAGAAATAGAGGCATTAAATGAATTCAGCGGAGGGAAAAGCTGATCAGCATTGCTGCCCCAATGTTATTTGCTTTGCTTTTACATTTATTTGATATTCTCCTATCATTTTCAGTTTTCAGCCCGCTGCAGATTTTCCTATTGACAATGCGAAACAGCCTCCACAGGATGGTAATGCCATACGTGGCAATGCTGGTATGCAAAATATACTGTGAAATAAAGCAAGCAGATTGGGAACTTCTGTTCTCGTAATCCGAGAACGAGGGCAGCGCATTGAAAATTAATGAAAGGAAATACTTTTTTCACACAGTTAGCTGCTCGAAATCATTGCCGGGAGATTTTGCTGAGGCTGAAAACTTGGCAGGGTTCAAAAAACGAATCGGACATTTATGTTGATGGCAAGCACACCCAGCGACAGGGCTTTAGGAGAGCCACGGCAGGCTGTACAGTCTACAGACTTACCTCAGTAAGGGGTTTTTTGGTTCAGCTTCCTGAAGAAGTGTGGCCACCTGAATCCCACCACAGATTTGCAAGTCCATGTCCGTGTGCCAGCCTTTCAGTTCTTCCTCTGTCTAGTGACTTGTGCATCTTCTGGTTATGTCTCACTGGTGATGACCAAGGGCTACGTAACTCAAAAGATAGTTCACTTTCTAGCAGGGCTGTGAAGTATCAGTGGTCAGGCAGAGATTAAGATGCTCTTCCAGTGCGTCTCCTGTGAATAACCCAGTTCATACCTGCCTGGATATACAACCATTACTAAATCAGGAGGCAGACTCCTCCAGCATCGGAGCCCGGGCACTGCAGTACTCATGGAAACGGTCAATGTTTTTCATAGGTACGTTGGGAAAAGAATGTATCCTCGGGCTGCTGGCGAAAACTTAGCTTGGAAACAGAGCTCAAGGTCTCCAGGCTTTGGGCTTGGAGTCAGAAGTAAAAACCCATGCGAGGAGGAGATGCTGCTG
The DNA here is from genome assembly GCF_030936135.1 of Gavia stellata. NCBI lineage: Eukaryota > Metazoa > Chordata > Aves > Gaviiformes > Gaviidae > Gavia > Gavia stellata. The sequence continues at coordinate 2,427,792 of NC_082604.1, forward strand.
TGTTTCGTGCATGTCCCTAGGAAGTATGGGCTAGCAGAGATGAGGGTCTGCCCCACACGGCACTGAAACCCATCTGCTGTTTTGTTTGGGGGCATATTTTAGAGAAAATTTATTCTGAATCTATTTAGACAATCCTAAATATTTCATTGGCACTGTTTAAGATATTCCCACAACTTCAAACCAAGCATATGGCCCTAGGAGGAAAAAAGGAATTGAAAGTAATAACTATCAAAATCTGAAAATTATCTGCAGTTCCCTTTCAACAAAAAAAGGAACATTTAATACCGAATATTTCAGAAAGTTAAGTGAATACAGAAACTTATGTATCTGGCAAGTCTGGACTTATTTTCTGTTGTGTGGTTGTTTGCAGACGACTTTGTTTTTTGTCAAACTGCTTGTTATTCAACTGTTCAGCCCTTTGATAGGAACCTCATGAGGCCAATGAACACCTGAAAATGCTGCGCGGGGTGGGAATTCGCCTTCTGATGTTAAAAAACATGTGGCCATTCATTCTGATTAAAAATTGGAAGCTTTCAGAAAGCTTGACTTTCCGACTGTGAAAAGCTGTTACTGCTCTTCAAGAAGTCATTTTTCATGAGGAAAACTGGGAGATGAAGCAATGCAGCCTGTAAAAACAAACGCACCACCTTTTATTTTTGTTTGTCTCTGCGTACTCCCTTGAATAGCTGTGCCAGGGATACGGCCATATATATTATCCTGCTCGAGAAGAGCGTGCTCCTGGGGTCTGCCATGGTGGCTCCATGAGCCATGGGGTGCAGGAGCTGGGCTTGGAAGGAGGGAGGAGAAAACACCTCTGTCTCTGCTGCGGCTCTCGCTATTTCTAGCTGAATAATTCCAGGTTTAGATTTTAATTCAGGTGTCTCTGAAAGCTGACAATTCAGTGCCTTCTCCAGAACAACAAGCCCTTCATTTAAACATGAGATTAGTTTTGGCTGCGAGCCTGAACTGCTCTTTGCCTATTTGAGGAGTATCCAGAGATGCCAAGGGGTGACCAGATGAGGTCCTGTGGTCTCCTCCAAGCAGTTTAAGGACCTCTGCCAGGCCCAATCTATTTCCCATTGCTTCTTGCTCTTAGCCCCAAAGCCGAAGTGTTTTGCTTTGGTGGGAAGCAGCCTGGGACACTCATGAGGCAGCTATATTGAGATTTTTCCTTAGCCTACACCAAAGCTTCAGGAGCAAGAAACTTGGGATGGGGCGTGGGTTGGTGGCTTCGTTCCCTATGGACCTTGAGAAATGTGTCTGTGCGCTGTTTCACAGCTATGTAGTTCATGGGTGGGATGGAAAGCTCACCCCTACTCACTCCTTCCACGTGTGAACGACTGCCCTCAGCCTGTCTCGGCGGTAGATATTTCACACACAAGTGAGTTTTTAGATAATCTTTGCTTTGTCTGTCTTTTCTCCTTACAGACCAGGATGTTTCCGGTCCTCCTCTGCCTCCCCCCTCCCCATGAGGGTTCCTGTCCTTTCTGGCTCTCCTCATCATGCTCCACCAACAGAGGCTGTTTCTCAGTGATATCTCCTTTAACTTTGTTAGAAGTATTGAACGTAATGCTAGCAGAGATATTTTCATTGAAATATTACTTTCCCCTTTTCCCATCCTGCCCAACATAAAAGCTTTTTAGAGAGACTTGGACTGCACTTGATGAACTGTTTTCTTGCCAAAAAAAAAAAAAAAAAAGGGAGAGAAAGAGAGGGGAGAGGCAGGGTTGGATTTTGAATGTGTGAAAGGTATTGTTTCAGGATTTTCTTCCTATGACATGGTTCCCTTAGGAAATACCTTGCCATTTCATTTCCATGTTTTCATTGCTCAGCCTTTCAGAAATAACATTTCTTTGTTTAAAAACTGACCCAGCTAGGAATGCAAATGCAAGGTCGCTCTCCGTACTCTGTGCTGCTCGGTCTGCATCACCTCCTATTAGACTAATGCCTGTGCCCTAGGCTTGTGCTGCATCTTTGCAAAAGCAGAGAAGGGCTTTGGGATTCCTTAAGAAAGAGAGCATATGAAAAGCAGGAAATCTGAAAAGCAAGCAGAAAATAAGTTATTTTTCCTGGCTTTTGTGTGGGTCCCAGTAGAACTTGAGAACATACATCAGGTGAAATGTCCCCATAGAACTGGAACTGGAGCAGTGCATAAAGTCAGTCCAGCCATGTCTAGGCATCCCTTGGGACAAATATCACATGAAACAGCGATTGAGAAGGAAAGGAGCAGACATCCCATGCAAGACATTCCACGGGACTTTATACATCCCTAAGGAGAAATAATTAAGAGCTTTCCTACCAGCCTTGTGAACTGGTGTGCTGCCAGACAGCAAAACCAAAGGACGGCTTCCACGTCAAACACCACGTTTCCTCCTTGATGGCAGTCTCTGGTGTCCAATTCTAGCAACCAACCAGCTTACAATTAGGACCACGAGTTCATTAGAGTTGATAAGGCACAAAGGATCGGGGCCTGTAAAATTCTTGTGGCTCTCTGTCAGCCCCAGGATCCTGGTGAAAAGCTGCCAGTCTGTTTATAAAGGCTCTGCTCATGCTGCTACCACAGGGAAGGGTATTTAGGCACCACAGGTATGGCTAAAGAGGAGGTTAACGTTACAGGAGCCCCTGGAGCCTGCTTGAGTGCTACATGGCAGCAAGGGACAGAGTAATGCAAGACCTCAGTTTCAAGGGGCTTAACAGAGAAACACACAAGGGATGTTTCATGAATTGCATCTTACCAGCCAGAAACTGGTGCTTAGAAGGTTAGCAGTGGGTCTAGGTAAAAGTGGAAAGTCAGGCTGGGCCCAAACATGGCTCTTCCCAGCGCAGATGTGGTGCTTGAACTGGCATGTCTTCCTTCCCACCCCCAAATGGCTCGGAACTGGGAAAGACAATGCTATTGACTTCCCATTAGAGAGGAGGTAAATTATCCTAATGAGAATGGACCGATCGCCTCCGAGCTGTGTGCCCCATGAGGAAGAAACTCCTACTCTCCCCTGTCTCTAACACATGGCTTTTCTATTTGTTATTTCCCCCTTCTTTAAATTGCATTTTAAAAATGGGAATGTCTAAATGGAGCTGCTTTAGCCTCTGTTCAGCTAACGGACAGTGTCACCCCCCTGCCCTGAAGATGATAGAAACCTCCACCCCAGAGCTTCCCTCAGCCTGGGACAGCTCGAGCCTGGACACTCCGGGCAAGGTGCCTGGGCTGACTCCACTCCTGCTTGTGGCAACTTGACCGACCTTCGTGGAAGAACATAAACCATTTTAGGAGCTGCGTGTAGGGGAGGGAAGCTTTATTTTCTTCCTGCAGCAACAGCTGCCTTGCACTCTTTTGTATGCTGTTCATTTGCAAAGTCATCCTTGGTCATTTATTTAGAAACCTGCCGAGGAACAGATGCTCCAAAAAGAAACGTGGCAAATCCTCCGCGGGGCCCCTTTTGACTCTGTGCAGGGGATTTTTGGCAACCAGAAAGTGGAAAAGGTGAAAGTGACAGGAGCTGTGCGGGTCCTAGTGTTTTTGCACAAAGAATAGCCATAAAAAGCACGATGCATGGTTGCTGCTAGAGCTTTGCTCAGGGGTTGTGGTTGGAGATTAGGTTCAGCCAAGTGCAACTCCTTTGGGGCGTATCCTGCAGCGAACTTAATAAGTTTTCTGCTGCCTGCCAGTGTGGGACTGCCTCCTTCTTGCCCAGGTGGCACTACCTCACGCTCCGCTGTACAGCGATTGCAGGTCAACCAGGCTGTGAACGGCCCAGTGAAGATCAGGGTTTGGTGTCCAGGATCTACCCAGCAACACCGGCTTCCCAAAGAGGCTCCTGAGGGCTTAGAAAAACTTTCTTTGAAAGGAGAGGAGACAGGACTGCTCCTGTGAGAGAGGGCAGTACCTTGCAAGAAGGTATGAGCAGCGTGTGGGAGGAGGACCAAACACCCATGGTAGGGCTGAGGACCTCGGTTAGTCATCTGGAGCAGAAAAGGAAGAGGAATTCCCACTGCAATTCACAAGTGGGGACAACCCACTTGTGAATTGTGCTGGGCTGAAGTCTGGCTTGGAAGGACCCTACTTTGCGGCCATGCTCTTCACTGGCATCATTAAAAACCATGAGGTTTTCAATAGGGAACAAATATAAAGAGAAAAGTAAAAGGCCTGGCAAGGTGGATGGAAGGACTGAGATCTCTGAAGGTCCCAAGCAGTTCAGATGATGTTCTCAACCTCGGCTAAATCAAATAACCAGCAACGAGCCTAGACTGGACTGGGAGCCGCTGGCCCCTAGTCCAAGTCCCTGGCTATGGCTGGGGTTGGGTCAGCAGAGGATGCAGTGGTCTGCACAGCTCTGGGAAACAATTTTGTGGTCTGCCACATCCCCCTGTGCAGGAAAGAGTTGCTGGGAGGCGGGGCCCCTGCTATCTCCATCGGCCTCTCACAATGGTCAGCATGCCGTTCACCAGACCTCCTTCCAGTATGCAACCCAGGAGCTCCCACCTCCTTGCCTCTCCGAAGCTGTCTGCAGGACTGCTGTGCTCAAACCCTGCTGCGAGACCCTGGCACACTCCTGGAGGCACTGCTGGAAAGGGCTGCGGCACCGGCTCTGAAAGCTACCCAAAATTTGGGATGCAACACCCTGCTATAGGGAGCAGAGGGGGGAAGCAGTGAGGCAAAGCAGATGAAGATTTGCGGTAACAAAGGAGTTATTTCTTCTGTTCTGATTTTTTATTCCCCAAAACAAAGGAGAGACTGAAGAGCGCCTGTTTAATTTGCGAATTTCACAGATTCGGCTCGCACAAGAGAGGGGGGAAGAATCAACAAAAAGCCCAACAACAGGCATGGAAAGAGCCCCAAGTATTAATGGCAGCTGATCAATAACTAATCCGCAGTGTTCCAGTTACCAACTTGATGGAGAAAATTCACGGTGCTTAAGTAATTCCAACTAATCTTAATGAATGCCTCCATGCCTACATGCCTGCAGAGCTGTGTGAAATTTATAGAAAAATGTCATTTCGGCTCTCTGAATATTTTTTTTTTTCTCACAGTCATCAAAGAAGCATAAAAAATGCTCTTAGAAATCTGCTATCTCTCTCTGCCAGATGAGGGCTTCAAAAGGCAAGCACTCATTTTTTTGTCGTAAGCAGGGAAGATTATGAATACATTATCTAGTTAACATTAAAAAAAAATCAAAACACCCAATTTTACATTCTTACTTATTTATCCTGTGCCTCTGTCCCCTTTGTGCACCTCACCCTCTTCCCTGCTGAAGAAAATAATGCCAAGTAGACAAATCAACTACAAGTAGAAAACGTTGATACATATTTTTGTTCTATTTTTATTTGGTGCTACTTAGAAAAATTTCAAAGGGAAAGATCAATATGGTGGTTTCAAGCCTTCTCTGTCTTTCCCTGGTAAAAGCTGATGAGTTCCTCTTAAGTTTCTTAGCAGCCTGCAGGAGAGAAGCCTCTGCTAACTTGCCACCAAGCCTGCGAGGAATTTGCTGGGGCTAGCAGAAGTGCTGACAGCGAGAAGAACGAGCTTTTGTAAAGACGGAAAGGATGGATGTAAAAGCAGAGTGGGCTGGAAATTTTCCAGTGGAAGTTTATTTCCCCCTGGAAAGTATAAGGTGGGGACTTAGCATGGGAATGGAGGGAGCAGTTACAACCCGGATGGGATTTCTGGGGGAGACAGGAGGAAAACCCTGCTCTGGCATAGCCGAGAGCACAGGGGTGATGAGGGAGTCAGACTGCAGTCCCTGTTGCACAGACTCAGGCCCCCCTGATCTAGATGAACGCCCCAATCCTGGGCCCCAACGACATTGTGGGGTGAAGACTTTCACACCCCTGCCAGCTGAGGGACTGATATTGAAGATGTGGCCCTGGGACTAGAGATACCCAGGATTATTTGGAGATGGATAAGGGAGACATAACTTATCCATCACTTCAGGTCACTCCAGCTCTTCAGGTCACTCACCTACAGTCTGAGACAGGCAGAAGGAAATATTCAGCATAATTAATTTTAGCTTGTCCATCCTCCCACTTGAGAAACCAGTTTCACCTTACCAGTAAGGCTGCCTGTCCTCGGTGCGCAGTCGTGTCCATGCAACTCTTATTACTTACTGAAAATGCCTCACATCAAAAGGGCCCCCTTTTCTCCTCCATTTCCCTCAGGGTCCAGCTATGACTCTGTCATAAATTGATGTACAAAGTATGAACAGGATGATTTTTTTTTTTTTATAACAACTTCAGCAATCATTGTAGTTCATAACTAGGCATGCAGGGTTTTTATTAATTTAACAGTGTTATTCCCCTTATGAAATATTCATCCCATAGGATTTCTGTGCACATGAAGGTTTTGAAGAAATTGATCTGCAATGCAGTTACTCCTTTAAATGAATGATTTCTTTATTATCTCTCCCTTTCAGTGATACTGTATATACGAACAGTGACTGATTAAATGCACGATCAATCTCATGAAAGCAAACAGATATGTTTTTAATTGTGGGTGATTTTACTGTATGGGAGGGGGCGTTTGGAGAGCCCAGCAGGCTGGACGCATTGCCATGCATTGCTTTGCCAGCTCCTCCTCTGGCATCCTCGCAAGCCCTTGGCCCCCCCACCCTGTGGAGATGTCTTCACCCCGCCCGGCATCACCATGCTTGCCAGCTTGACTGATGTGCCATCGTCCCATCAAATGACACCCGGCTGTTGCCTGAGAGGGACTTGTGGTTGTGATGAACCGTGCAGGGAGAGGTAACTGCTCTTGGGCCCCGATTCAGCAAAGCAATTAAGCACATGGTTTTCTTTCAGCATAAGCTGAGCCCTGTTGACTTCAGTTTTATTGTCATCTCCCCACATTCCCATGCTGTTTTACAAATAGCCATGTAACCCACTGGTGAGTGCTGTCATATCCTTTCTGGACTGGCTTGGGTGGGTAACGATAGCTGGTTTCCAGTCTGCTACAAGTATGGCACCATGAGATGAAATGTTTCCTGCGGTGCTGAACTCTGAGCAGGGTTCCCCTAAGGCAAATGAGGCTTGCGTAATTAAAGACCAGAACTTAAAGGACATGCAAAGGGGAGAGATGGGAGTTATTTTGATACCCTTCGCAGGGGGATCCTTGCAAGGGCTGACACAGCAAGGCACTGGACTAAAAAGCCATCTGACACATCTCACAGGGAAAGCACTAGCTCTGCTCCAAGCAGCCGAGCATTTCAGTCACTTTTAGCCCACACTTGATCCTTACAAGGTGTTTGGAGATAAAACGCATGGCCATGTTCATGAATGATGCAATGATGAGATGCTTTTGGCATAAACAGAGAGGTCAAGCCAAGCTCACGCCCACTGTTACCCTCACAGTGAGCTGCTAACAACCTGCTCCAGGTCATGCCAGCAGACCCCTCCGGCTTCACCCACAACAGTCCCCGAGTGCCTTCCCACCTCCTTCTCTCCCCACCACACCAGTGCTTGTTTTGGCAGCTTCTGTGTCCTCCCACCCTGGGTAGCACTAAGCTGCGCTCCGCGGCCTGCACAAGACAAGGGCTGAGACTTTACTTTCAGGCGTGGTGAAGGCCCTCCTCCAGTCCATAACTCAACTATCAATCACCCCTGTTTCTTCTTCATGGGGCCCACTCTGAAGGGTATCACCCTTTGAGATAGGAAAATGTCCCCTTTCGTCCTGCTCTTCTGGTCCCCCACCCCCTCTCCTTGCATGGGGACACTTTGAACGCACATTGCCAAGCCCCAAGGAGCTAAGTGCAGGGGGTTTGCTGGTCATTGTAGGTATTTCTGGAGGGATGCAGAGAGGCAGATGCTGTTGAGGCCATGTCTAGCCTGGTCACTGCTTGGTCTTGCAGTGTCCCCTGGTGTTTGAAGACATCAGCTCAGAGCAGCTGAGATTGCAGGGCTCACCACGGGGTTTATTTGCCCAGGAACATCCAGGCAACTGCATCGGTGTGAGTTGGACCTGCTGCACAGGAGCCCTTCTACCATCTCCCACTATATCCCCAGAGACATCCCTGGTAACACTGTGCTCCCAAAAAGGGCACTGAATGATCTTTTTCAGTATAAGCCTTCTCAGAATGGATATAAAAACTCACTTCAACATGAGATCATACAAAAACACCCAGGTGGGGAGAATTGGAGGAATTTGTCTTTCAGCTTGGTCTGCAGTGGACATGAGGTGTTGTGACCATGCTGTGCCTGTGCCTGTTTTCCTCCCCACAGTAACTCTGAAAGGCTGAATTCACCCAAATGGAAAGGGGGTATAAGTCAGGTCCTACAAGCCTGGCAAGAATAAGCAGCCCTGCAGAAAATATTAATGTCTCTCCATGCATTCACTTATTTTTGCACTGGGCATAAAATCTCCAGTGAGACGTGGGAAATGCTGAGGAATCAGTGGTGGAGCAGAAGTACAGCTGTATTGAAAGGTCTAGTAAGTAAGGACCCAGACCCATAGAAAATGAGGTTTCATTAGTTCCCTGTTTCCTTTTCTAGATGGCCAGTACCCTCTAGGAGCAATCCAAGCTGTATGGCACAGGCTGGGAAGCTGATTTTGAAAAAAACCCAATTACTATCTAGGCAGGAAAAAACCTGTAAAGTATTCAGACGAGCTGCTTAAAGACAGGGGAGTTCTAACAGGCAAAAGGATTTAAGAGAGAAATGCCATCCTTGAAATCAATGAAACGTAAAAACCCTCTGACTACAAAAGAAATTGAAGACATTTGTTACACACTAACACCATTTTTGGGATATTGATGGAAGCTGCAGAGGAGGAGCGAGCTGGGTGCAGCGTTCTGTTTGACCAGTGCTCAGCAGAAATATGGTAGCACCTCTGCCAGCCAAAGACCAGGGCTCAGGATGGATGAAACAGCATCGTTCGTTGAATGGCACAGCTTGCTGAACCCCCACGGACAACCTCCTCGGGACGCCCTGAGCTGTGCCCTCATTCCCCTTTTCTTGCTTGCAGCTCATGGCAAACATCGCTGGTACTAAACTGACCTGAACTGCCTCCCACTTCCCCAGGCTCAGAGCGTACACACAGACAGTAACCAAAACTGCGGTTTAGCAACTAAGTGGTGGGTATGAGCACTAGGAAGAAAACAATGTGGGATGCACCAAGGAAACTGAACCAAGGGCTGTGATGCAGCCTGTGACCGTGGAGCTTACCCCCTTCCAGGGTGAGAGGAGGCAGGAGGCCTTGCAGAGAAAGGCTGCCAGCTCAGCTTGTGGGACTCTTCCCGTGCTAGGGAAGAAGAGTAATATGAGGAGCTGAAATGAGAAGCAGCACCTCGTGCTTCTGCATTGTCAGCCAAAGGACGTTGGTGCAGGAATATCCCAAACTCCCAGTTTAAGCAATATATTTGTGTACAGCTATAGACGTATGTATACACATACTATTTTGGTGGTTAAATCAGTCCCTGTATACTAAATATTGAAAACCTCAAGGGACCAGATTCCTCAGATTTGCTATAAGATTTGTTGATCCTTACCTCCATGGAGGATCGACTTGTGATAAATACATGAGAGATTCTACAGAGCTTTGACATAATAATTGTAATAAAAATCCAGATGAATTGTGTTGTTATCTAGCATAACTCCCTGACCTCAGCATTTCCTATGTCTACAACCTACAAGGCAGTATTGCATTCAGAAAGCGTGCCTTAGGATTTTGCTGTCCGAAGCTGGTAAACAAAACTGACTGGAGAGATATGGGAGTCTTGGTGAGCTAAAATGATGCTCATGGACAAAGTAAGCATCCAAGACTGAGGAGATTATCCCAGGTAAAATTTCAGCTGAAACAAAGTTGATGTTAAATGTAGGTAGCTCAAATGAAAGAAGTTAACCTGCTGAAATTGCATTCCATTATTTATCTGATTGTCAAAACTAGTTTGTTAGCTTCAAAATCTATTGGCACTTCAACAAATTAGTACCATTTATTTCTATTCTTATTTTTACCTTTGTGGAGACAAAAGTAATTTGCTATGTTTCCACAACACCTAATACAGACTTCGGTTAGATTGCTGGGCATTAGTTTTGCAACACAAATAATACGCATCCAAACTTTGTATTGTTGACTGAACACACACACAAAGCCAGCTACGTGTGTATCTTATTCAGTCTCACAAGTTTCCTGTGCTTTAGTTGAATTCTTTTATTGTCTTTTCCTTGAAGAGAAAACAATGACTAGGGGAAAGCACCTACATACAGCACTTTCTGTGGCACTGTTAACATCATGTTCTGTTTCTCTACCAAGCAAGACAGGCACACATGGAGAGAGAAAAGAACAGAAGCAGTGAAAAGACACAGCCCCAACGTCTGATGTGCACAGTGCAGGGGCTGGAAATCCAGCCATAACCAGGACAGGTTTTGTGCAAGCTCCCACCTACTCCCAAAGCTGAGGAGCTTTTCAGCAGGCTCTCCAGGCTCCGAGTATTTCCCTTTTGCAGAGGCACTGCAGCAATTGCAGATTCTTCCAGGAGGTGGCAGGAAGATTTCTGCAGATAAGGAGAAGAGAGAAAGGTAGACAGAGATGACGATTTAAAGGAGGAAAGAATACACCTGGCAAGCAGCAATCTGAAAGCCCTCTTACCCTTCCCACGCTGAGGGTGGTGCAGCTCTCTGCACATGTTGGCCTCTGAGAGACATATCTAGTCCGAATGCTGCGATTTCTGAAAGAGGGGATAGAAAATAGCATGATCCCCATTTGGCAATGAGCAGACAAGACAAGAGGGCTAAGAGAGGGGATCTTCCTACCTAACATTTAGTTAAGTGTTATCAATAATAGCCACACACAAAAACCTTCAATATTCTGCCATATCTGGGCAGTTACTGGTCACATACTGCTTAAAGGCAATGTCTAGATCTGCTGGAAATATTACTGATGAAAAGCTAGTGTTAAAGTGAAAAGGAACCTGTTCTGAGGCTATTACCTCATTCACAGGAGCAGTGCTTCTGTGCGTAAGATGGCTGGAGGATTTCTGAGCAGGAGATCTGGGTGCCCAAAACATCTTTGCTCTTCCTAGCTCCATCTGCGGGTCTCATAAAGGAGACTGCACACCAGATATCCAAAGGTGGGCAGGTGCGTGAAAATCCTGCTCCGCCAAGGCATGCATCAGTGCTTTGTATTTAGAGGGACCAAACCCTGTTGTTAATATTATTGTCGTTACTCCTGTAGCAGCACCAGGAGTTGCTGTGAAGGATCGACTCTGTTGTGCATGCACTCCAAAGCCAAAGCATTACTCAGGGGCTCATTCCCACAGTCACACCCTCCAAGCACAAAACCTGAGCGCTGCCGAAGCACTGGGGTTTGTAGGCTGTCCTCTGAACTCACCCTCTTGAGACAACCTGGCATTACAGCAGCAGGGATATTTTCTGAAGAAAAGAGTCCTCTGTTCAGAAATTGATTTTTGGCACACTTCAGTGGGACATTATTGAAGCCATTTGTAAAATTGCTGTGCTCTATTCATATCGTATCACGCAGGAATTGGAGCAGTAGTGTGGAAATGAAACATTTCAATCTCAGTTAATATGGATTGTTTCAGTCTTATTAAAACACTTCAAGAAGGTCAAAGGAAAATATTGTCAGAATATTTTTCTTGGTGAAGAAAAATGGAGACTTGCCTTTGAAATCCCAATTTGGGTGACCCCGATTTTGAAATCTATATTTACAGGGATAAAGTAATTCCAAATTTGGACACATTTTAATCACACTTCCTACCCACGGGCAAGGGATGTAAACTGGCTATGGCAGTAAACCAGATGAGCCTGCTCTTGGACTTCATTACAGCTGTGGTCTGCAGTCACAACTTCCAAGTGGGACATGGATGGCTGAGAGGACACCAGAAGGACTATCCTGTAAAAAGGCTTGGAGCTTCATTATACTTAATGGAAGGAAGATTAGAGTGACACTCATCTTGCCTAATGTTAGCCCATCTAGCAGCTGGTGTCTGGTCAGGGACATCTCGGCTCCTGCTATAGCACAGATACTTACGGAGAGCAACCTGTCCTAAGGCAAGTGAAGAAGCTGCCCGTTGGTAGCACTGTGTCAAAGAGCCAGAATGACTAGCTTGGACTAAATGACTGACTTTCAGCCAGTCAAATAAGAGCGTGATCATTTCCCCAACAAGAGACAACTTATACATGCTCCAAAAGCCTCCCAGTAACGAACCATCCTGCAGGGTAGAATCAGTAGTCCTAATTTGAAGTTATTTGAACTAAAAATCCCCTGTGTACGCAGCATCTTAGTAATCTCAGTAAACCAACAGGAAGTATTTTTTGTGGGCACGCACGAGGCCCTAATGGTGGTGCTCCATCCCCTTGAAGCTCCTCTAGGTGGGTTTTCACTGGGGATGGCGACTGCTGCGTAAGTTATTTGGACCGAGGCTGGATCTGAGACATTAAGCCCCAAATTTCATTTGTACCTGTGTGTGCACACATACTTATGCAAAGCCTGAGGTCTGTCAGAAGACCAAAGCATTTGTAGGCTGATTTCAGAGTATGTGGGTGGCCTATGGGGACCAGTGTGAGCCGTCGATCTGACCGGGGTTGCATCCTGGGAATCTGCCGTCGGCATCTTTCAAAGCAGGTGTGTTGTGCACTCTAGGTGTGCTCTGCAGGGACTCCTTCAGAGAGCAAAGTTTAAGTGTTGCTATATCAAAAGGCTTTAAAACCTGGAGGTGGACTCAGAATCCACTTCTGTTATCACATTCAAGGGAAAGAGGTTGAATTAAATCACGGAGAGGTGGAAAATCTCTACTAAGCACTTGTCTTGGGATAACTTAATTGCATTTTGTGCTCATCTCTCAGGGCAGGTGTATATCTTAGCTCCTGGATTTCCTCAGCACTTGCTTTTCAGAGGTGTCAAGCTCCAGTACCAGCTGCTGAGATGATTCATACCTCTGTCTTAAAAATTTTGGGGGAAACATATCTACCTTTGGGACCAAGGAAAGTGAGGGAAAGAAACACCAGTCCAAGAAACTTTCCTGAACAGTGCGGCAGTGATGGGCTGTCGCCCTGGGTTCAGAGCACAGTTCGCATACCTTCAGGCCCCGAGATGGAAGACGTGTGAACAGTCTCCACCTGAAGTGGAGGCCAACCCATCTCCATAAGCTGAGGGCCATTGCTTTTCTGTGACCCTGATGTGCAAACTTTCCATCACAGATAGCTTTAGTTTGTGTCTTCCGCCTCCCAATTTAGGAATAACTGCCAGGGCCAACCACTGACCTTTTTTTTTCTTTTTTTTTAACCTCCTTGTAGTAAACTCATCACTTTTACTGGAAATGTAAGAGTTTTTTCTGCACTTTATCTGCCTTCCTTCGTTAATCCCCTTGTTGTCTTCCACCCTCATCCATAATACGGCGGAATAAGAAAACATCTCTTTTAATTATTTAGCATATTATTAGCATTAGGTTTCTATGTTTTCTTTTTGCAGAAGCCACCAGAACCTCCTTCAAAAGAACAACACATATCTGTAGCCAGGCTTTGCATTTCTAGATCATTAACAAACATGGTTTTATGAAATTCTGGCAGTTTGTCGTCTCTTTATCACCAAGTAGAGAGCGAGAAACAGAAAACCCTTCTGCTCTGATCTCCTTTGAAAGAGTTTAATACCTTCCCTTCATAGTTTCTCTGCGGTTCATGCCAAGAAAATATTCCTGCAAGGTCAGGTCTGCTGGGGAGGCCAAATGAAATGTTGGACCTCAGCGGAATTATGGGATCATGTGGACAGGCAATACTGGCCTTGGGAAAGAGCTTTCCTCCGTGAATTCATAGCACTGGCTCCAGCCAGCTTGTTTTTAAAGAAATAAAACAAAGTCTTTGAAGGGCCTTATCTATAACTAACACTCAGTGGCTTAAGCCTAAGAGACCCTGGGCTACTATATCTGGTTCCTTTTCTTTCTCCTGCCCAGTTTCTGACGCCACGTAACCTTGTTGTATTGGCTTCCCTTCCCTGGGAAGTGGGAAAAATGGAAAGCTTTGCTTCTGAAGTAGCAGAAAACCTTCCTGCCTGCAGAGAACCACAATATCCCACCGAAGGATGTCACAAGGGGCTATGAGCAGGACTGGCAGAAACAGATAACTACTTTCCTCTCTCCTAGACTCTGTGCACTTATCTGTAACCACGGAGTTTGTATTTGTCACCAGAGGATCCAAGGTTAGATACAAAGATGTATCTTTTTCCCTGGGATTCTTGCTTTAGTCTCCCAGACTGAAAACACCCCGAGCTAGCCAGTAAATAAGGAAAAAGCAGACATGGAAAGCAAGTCGTGAAAGGCTTGCATGGGTCGCCTGATTCTCATACCTTGCTCTGTGACCACTGAGGAGAGAACAGCTGAAACGGGTTTCATAGGGATTTCATCCAGAAACAAAGGAAAGCCCTAAATTTGCTCAGAAACTCCTGAGCTGCCCAGCGTTGAGGAGTCATTCAAGCCTGGGCACGAGCGTGTGGGGAGCGATGAGATGGTGCTCTGCTCCAGGCAGTCTTTCAGGGCAATGCTAATGCTTTTTTTCATGGGAAAAGCAGTTCAGAAAGGAATACCCTGGTTTATTAATTCTGGGAAGAGTTGTGCCTGCCTGAGCTAAGTGTGGAAGCCGTGACTAGCCAGCCAGCACCCCCATGGAAATATCTGCTCAGGGCTTGGCTGTGAAGGAATGAATTAGTGAGCCAATATCTGGCTATGGTCTTTGTCCACATGTGATAATTCCATTAAATTAACGTTGGCTGCACGTTCTCATGACAACCCTTAACCCAAACAATAACAAAATAGAGGATATGTGAATGGGCAAAAAATTTTTCCTGGAAATTCGTTTTCCTACGGGTGTTGGGAAGCGAAAGGCGAGCACCAGGAGGGTGTCTGCTCATGCTTTCCACCGGGCAAGATCATGGCTTTTCCCAGTCCCGGACAATATCTGCGTCGTTGCCTGCACAGCACCGATCCCCTCGTGCGGGGCGGCGCGCCTGCCGCTGCGCTGGGCTCCATTTCTCACAGCAAGCGCGGACACCATTTTGTTGTGCTTTGACTCTGCCTCCCTCCGTGCCCATCTCCCCCGGCCCTCCTTTCACAGCGAAGCCTCGCGCTTTCCTTTATGTGTCACCCCCTCGACCTACCGCCTCTTAATTATAAATCCAACGGCCCCGTTGGCCTGAGACAAGCCTCTTTTCTGAGGTTTTTCTGACAAGGGGCTCCATGCCCTCTCCTGCACCGCACCTCGCCTGTCTGGAAGGCTCTCCAACACCCGCAGAACCGCCTGACTACAGCCCAGCTCCCGGACACCTCCACCCATCCCCCGGGCCGGCCTCCTGCGTTTGGGGGGTGGTGGTGGGGAGGCAGGAGTGGAGCAGGCTCGGGGGGGAGGCAGGAGTGGAGCCGGGCGGCGGCCCGGCCCGGCCGCGGGGCCGCCCCTCACGGCCGGCAGCGGGGCGGTGCCGCGCAGGCTAAAGGCCGCCAGGTAATGGCTGCGGTCGGTGAGGTGGGCAGAGGCGTGGGAGGCTGCGAGAGGCCCCGTGGGGAAGCCGGGCTCGGGGCTCCTTCGGGCGCGCCCAGGTATGGTGAGGGTGGGTTTCTCTGAGGGGCTCTGCCGGCGGGTGCCCCCGCTGCGGTAGTGGCGGCCGCCCCGCGGACGGGGCTTGTGGGGAGGTGGGGCGGGAGGGCCCCGCTCCGCCTGTGTGCGGGGAGGCTGCCCGCGTCTGCCCGCGGTTTCCTGAGCGGGCCTTTGAGTGAAGGCTCCCTTGAGGTGAATGAGGCGGTTCACACCTTTGCTAGCGCTTCGTTCCTGCTGGGTGGGGGACACAAGCCGGCCGTGGCCCGTTGCTGTGAGGGCGGCGGTGCTGCTGGGAGGGAGCTGGTTTTGCTGGCGGCGCAGGGCATGCCGCTGGCGGGGTGGAGGGCAGCCTCCGGCCGGCACTGCCCCGTCAGTTGTGGTGTTTCACCTTGTTCGGTGTGACTTTGGGTTTGTGTTCTTTAAAGGAAAACTTGGGTTTGTGCTTTGGTGCTCTGTTTGTGTCGCCGCTGTTGGGGCCTCTCTAAACCTCCTCGTTCCCCGTTGCAGCCACCTGGACGCCTCGTGGTGCCATGAGCGGAGAACCGAGCTGGCCCTCGGGCCTGGGCAGGCACGCTCTTCCTCGGCCTCCTCTTGTGCAGGGCTGCTTGGGGCAGCCGTGGGGCACGGCCTGGTGCTGCCAGCCAAAGCAGCCCCGGCGGACCCCAAAATGCGGGGGGAGCATTGCCATTTCTCCCTGGAACAAGCAGCTCCCGTGCAGCGGTCAGGGAGGTGGGGAAGGGCTTCCCCCTGAGGCCCAGAAACCTCTGAGCATCAACCCTTCTGGGGTGGGGGGGATAATTCTGTATCAAACACACTGCGTGGAGATTGGTAAAACGAAGCCTCCTCTATGAAGAAGCTTGCATTTATTTAGGAAGAGGGTTTTTTTCTCTCTGATTAATTGTGTGGGTGCGTATATATGCTGGGAAAGGCAATAATGTTTACTGGAATTGTACTATAAATGGTTGCTAACTTCTAACGCGCTGCATGATAAATATCATAATTGATACTACAATATGTTAACATTCAAAGCATGAGCTCCTCTTTCATATGGATTTATTTTCATGCATGAGTAGCATGGAAGGTTTGAAGACACCTCCTTTGAAAGATTAGGAGGTCTTTGCATCTTTCCTCTGTATTAGGAAAAGGACAAGACATCTTTTAAAAGAATGAGATGGGTATCACTGGCCTTTCATATGCAGAAATAAATTATTTAAATTGTTAAACGCGTTTTTTCAAATTGATAGAGCCGGGCTGAGCAACTTGCCAGTGTATTAAATCTGTGGGAACCGGTCAACAAACCTGAATACTTTCAGTTCTGTCTGAGCAGGTAACAGTAGACTTGTGTTAAATGGTGGAAACCTGTCATCAGATGGCAGAACATGGAGGAGAATTCTTCCTTTTAAGCTCTAATATAACTTACAGAAGAAATACGCTTTTAGCCATATGTGAGGTTAGAGGACAAGATCAAATAGTGCAGGCAGGAGGGATTACAGCAGTATTATATCTCCCTTTGTCAAACAACTAATTTTAGACAGGGATTTTAAATGTTCCTCTGCAGTATATTTTTATGCTTAGACTCTCAGGTTCAACCCCTCAAATTTTATTTGGGTGATGGATTTCTATCAAAATCGGTAGACATTTAGCACCAAAGTAACGCTGAAATATGAATCCAATCCTGTAGGACTCCTTTTATTTTGTGCATAGAGCCAGGGGTTCTGATCCCCCTTATTAACTCCTGTAGGGGCTTTCTGATTCGTAAATCTTCTTGGAGTTGTAATTTCATATAAGTTTCATTCCCTCTTAAGCTAGAGATTGATTTACACAGAGAATCCTGGGGGGATTTTACAGATGTTTAAACTTGCTGTTAGTCACATTAATTAGCTAATAGCCTTTGTTACCATGTCTGTTTCTTTTTGACCCAGTAGCCCTTGTTTCAGGGCCAGGGAGGTCTCTTGCAGTTTTATTTCCTTAGGTTAGGACAGGGTTTGTGGAACAGTTTACCTGTAGATTGCTTTTTCTTTCTTGTTACAGTTTTCCCAGTATTTTGTTTTCAGCTTGTGGAGATCTGAGGTTTATGGCTGTGTGTGTGTCTGTGGTCTGCAGAGTGTTAATAGATTGGGGGGAGGTGTGTGTATTTGGGGGGGGGAGGGGGGATGGTTTTGGTTTTGTTTAGTTTTTTTTTAAAGCAGAACTGTTTCTTTATGTTTGGGCTCAATTTCCTATTGAGGGGACTGCTGATTTTAGTAGCAAAATGGGATTAGCCAAGGTTTCACAAAGAAAGTAACTATTTTCCGTATTCTGGCATTGTGCCTTCATAGAATGTGAACCTCTAGAGACCTTTGAGGTTAAGTTCTCTTTTGATAGAGGAGTAGATGCTTAATGTTACCTCCTGCTTTGGGAGGATTGCCATATACCCAATCTGTGTGCAAGTATTAATTGCACATCTCTTCTCAGATTCAAATCACCCAGTTTGCACAAACCTAGATGTTATCCTGATGTTCCCCACTGAAAAAATACCCTTGCACACAGGCTGTTGGATCTGTTAGATTCGCATACTGAGGCTTTGGGTTTTGATTTTGTGTGGTGTCAGAATAAAGCCAATACCCCTTCCAGACATGTGATCTCTGCTGTCTCGTTGTTCTCTTCAACGACTTTTGTTACCCATTTATAAATAACGTATTTGCTTGAGTTTCTGTGAGCTTGGAGGGTCACGTAGAGCTGGCAAAGCATTTTATTGTCATTTAGCATCAAAAGATGGCACGTGCCATGGGACCAGCAGGATCCTGGCTACCTGGAAACCTTTACAAGCCCCTCTTTTGCAGAGATGACACCTTGTTAGCCCCGGACATCCCACCTGCTTGACCCAGGTGTTTTAAGAAGAAAGCCGTCTCCAGAGGTTAGACTGCAGGTGGCAGCAACAATCTTTCCCTGCGGCAGCTGGAAATGCTGCAGCAGCCTTCATTGATTCCTGTGCATAATTTAGTGCCTTAACAAAACCAGCTCAGTGGTAAAACAGAAAACTGTAAGCAGAGAATGCAAAGATTGTCGTCTAACAACCGAGATGTGGGGACACTCTTCATTTTCCCCTCCCTTTTCTTCTCCTTAAGAGGAATTTGGATGGTTGGAGGAAGGGGAGGGGGAGTCTTTCTGCATTGCACAGTACCAGACATACGGAAGAAATCACATTTATGTGCAGCGATTGGTTAGTCTGGCTGGGTTTGTCTGAGTCCCCTATTGAGCAGCTTCAGGCTTTTTGTGCTTTTGGGTGTGTATTTTTTTTCTCATCCTGTTCCTTCTGTGCTTTACTATGATAGCAGGGAGCTATCATAGCATTTCACGATACCAGTAACTAAAGGCAGCAAGTCATTTCAGTGCATTATTATTCCAGGCAGAGAGACCTCAGAGCTCTGGGGATTTGAGTGCTTAGTACATGAACTTTCTGGCTGAGAGAGGTATCTCTTCCCACAACTCCTGGCGCTGGCTGTTGTACCTGTCCATACGCTACATGGCGTGACCCCAGTAGTTTACCTGCAAGTGCCACTTTGATCATTTCTGTGCTGTCTTTGTGTGTTGCTTGCTGCAGTTCTCGAATTGTTCAGTGCTGTCACTCAGAGAACCACCTCCACACTTCTTGGGGGGAGTTGCGCTCCAGGTGGGGAGGCCCTGTCTATAGATGTGCTGGGTTTTAGAAGCTGGTTAGAGCTAAATGCTGCAGGCATTGTCCAGTAGCTGGGCTCGTACTAGCAGGCGTGCTGTTTCTGTCTCTGTTAAAGACCTGAGCGAGCTCCGTTAGAGTAACATGTTGCATGAATTTTTTAGTTTGTCTCGGGATGGGATGGGTGCATAACCACCATGTGTGTGCCAGCTGGTGACATCCACTTGGGGGAATGATATTATCGGATCCATCCCTTTGGCAGAAGGTTGCCACTGCTAAATGAGAAGGGAAGATGGATTAGGGGAGCTGCTGCCTTCTGCAAGAGGCCCTCAACTGGGACCCAGCTCCTGCAGTAAAATGCCTAGACTGGTACATGGTAATGAGATACCAGTTGATAGTGAGATACCAGCTGCAAGGACACTGGGGTTATACCTCCTATGGATCTGTGTCACCTTGTTGTCAGACAACCCCTTGAAAGTCCAGAACTGGTGCAAATCTGAAGTGCTCAGGTCAATGTTGGGGCTAATACACTAATTAATATTGATTGTATCTCAGATGGGTTGCATCCAAGATAAGATTCTGCTCATGTGCAACCAGTTACAGAATTAGCTCTTTAGCATAAGCTGTAGAAATACTGTTTGTGATGCACCAAGTTGTTCACACATGTGTAAACAGCAGTGGTATGTGCAAATCAGGTGCTCAAGAGTTACAGGGAAAATGCATGGACTAGATTGACACCCTCCTGATAATCTTAACATGGTGAATGTAAAGATTATATGGTGGTTAGGGGGAGAAGGCCAACAAAGCCTCTCTATGCTTAGTGATGAAGTCAGCATAGAGAAATTCATATTCTTGTAGTATCTTGCAAGTTGACAGTGGTCTGGAAGGTGCAGAGCTGTTCTAGTGAGCCAATGCATAAAATCATGCAGGGCTTCCTGAGTGTCAAAGGATTGCAAAGCATGCAGGTGTGTGATACTTGCTTGTTTCTGAGCGAGGTGCTTGGGAAAGGCAGCTCAAGTCATGTTTCTACATCCAGAAATCTACAGAAACGCCTGCAGTCACCTTAAGCTGTGTTTGGAAGTCCAGCATCTAAGGATTGTCAGGGGCTGACGCAGTCCGCTTGTGAATGAAGGGCAGAGCTGCCCTGTAACTGCTACTGTGCCACATGGGTGGGTGTAGCACTAAAGAATCACAGAATCACTAAGGTTGGAAAAGACCTGTAAGATCATCAAGTCCAACCATCAACTAACCCCACCATGCCCACTAAACCACGTTCCACAATGCCTCGTCCACATGTTCCTTGAACACCTCCAGGGATGGTGACTCCACCACCTCCCTGGGCAGCCTCTTCCAATGCTTCACCGCTCTCTCAGGAAAGAAATTGTTCCTAATATCCAGCCTGAACCTCCCCTGGCGCAACTTGAGGCCATTCCCTCTTGTCCTGTCACTAGTCACTTGGGAGAAGAGACCAACACCCACCTCTCTGCAACCTCCTTTCAGGTCATTGTGGAGAGCGATGAGGTCTCCCCTCAGCCTCCTCTTCTCCAGGCTGAACAACCCCAGCTCCCTCAGCCTCTCCTCATTAGACTTGTGCTCCAGACCCCTCACCAGCTCTGTCGCCCTTCTCTGGACACGCTCCAGCACCTCAATGTCCTTCTTGGAGTGAGGGGCCCAAAACTGAACACAGTATTCGAGATGCGGCCTCACCAGCGCCGAGTACCGGGGCACGATCACCTCCCTGCTGCTGATGGCCACACTGTTTCTGACACAGGTCAGGATGCCGTTGGCCTTCTTGGCCACCTGGGCACACTGCTGGCTCATCTTCAGCCATCTGTCGATCAACACCCCCCAGGTCCTTTTCTGCGGGGCAGCTTTCCAGCCACTTGTCCCCAAGCCTGTAGCGTTGCATGGGGTTGTTGTGACCCAAGTGCAGGACCCGGCACTTGGCCTTGTTGAACCTCATCCAATTGGCCTCGGCCCATCGATCCAACCTGTCCAAAGAATGTCCTATGGGAGGAAAAGAGGGAGAGAGAAACCTGTGAATCTCTATCATTCCTCTTCCTCCTTCCCCCATGGTCTGCCTCGGGCCAGCCGAGGGAGGGGTAGCTCTCTACAAAGCCATGGCATTTGCATTTGAAGTGCTGAAATGCAACTGATTTCCCACCAGTTCAGAGCTGAGCTCTCCTCTTCACATATGAACTGCTCTCGGAGACATTTTAATGCATTTCATTTGTTTTTGCACAAAACGAAGATTTGCTAACACCGATGCTCATCATGACTCTTAAGTGATTTGACCAGATTGTTTTAGAACAAAAACCCCTGGGGAGAAAAATACGAGTACTTTCTGCTGACATTTTCCAAACTCTTTCTTTTTGCTTCTTTTCTGTGGAGCTGACTTTTCATTTCAGACCTTTCTTTAACTTTATTTTTGAGGAGTTCAGAAGTGTTCCAAAAAGACTTTTTCAATTTTGTTGAAGCAGATATTGTAGTCAAGTCAGAATAGGTTTCCCTTTGCTCTCTTCTTCTCACCCCCAACTTTCACAATGTGCAAATCAATCAAAGAAAAAAAAAATGTATTGTTTGCCTGGACTTCTCATCTGGCAGCTCTTGGGTAGGGCAATGTGATTAGATTTGTGACCGCTTGGTTCAAAATGCCTGGTTGACAACACTCCTCCTTCCCCCGCCTCGGGCTCTGCCTCTGCTGAGGGGAATGGCAAGATCCTGAACTTGTCCCTGGTTTGGTTGTGAATAGGTTCAGAAAGATCTGTCTCTGCTCTGAGAGATGTTTGACATCTCTAATTCCAGCGGAAACGGGTTAGTGGTCAGAGTGCAGGTGAAACTGCTGGAACGGAATGATCAATACACGTTAGCTACAGAAACAGTGATTTGTGATGCGTTAAGGTATGCTGTCTTGTTTGAGCAGTCTGATAGCACAACACTTTAATTACTGTTTATGCATCCTGAGACACTTCTGTTTCTTCTGCTACCCTTTGCAGCAGCACTGAATGCACCCAATGTAAAATATAAAGCAATATCAACGCAGGCTTCCAGAAGTCTCTGGCTTTTCAAGGTACAAAAAATTATTTTGATTTGCGAGGCTCCCACATTGGAGACTGGTGAGTTAAACTGGACTGTCTGTCTTAATACTTCTCCAGCAAAGCTTTTTTGCTGTGTCTTTCACCAGCTCCTAAGGATGGCCCATTTCTTTACCGTCTTCACCTTGCAGTTGTGTGATGAGTGACCTCAATGGCTGTACCATAGCTGTTGTTAGCAGTGTGATGGACTTCTGCTGTGGCACAGTAGAATGGTCCTGATCCTTCTCTGTAGCTGTCTGTCATTGAGCTCACTTGAATGGCAGGTACACAGAGCTTCAGTAATGCAGAATGAGCATCAGCTAACTCTAGAAAACAGATAAATACATAAATAATAGATGCATTCATCCCACTCTACCAGATTCTCCAAATGGATATTGCAGTCAATTAAATGGATAAGAAATAATTCAGTAAAGACACAGGATTCCTTTTTCTTCTTTAATCCTCAGCAAAAGAACCTGTTCAAAGATTTTTGCTTGGTCTTTTTAGTTTAGGGTTGGGATTTTATATTTCTCAAAATTATTATACTTTTGTATTCTGTAGAATAAGGATCACAGGACAGGAACTGGGAAAGTCATGAGCCTCTCTTGTGGGGCGTACAGGCAGACACTTGCAGATGGAGTGCCAAAGGGATTGTGAGTAAATAGACAAATTGCTAGTGGCATAATTTCTTGGAAATAAACCTAGCAAATTAGACTTGTTAAAGCAACTGCTGAAATGGCTAATGCCATTGAATTGTCAAAATAGAGAACTGCAAAGATCCTCGGTTAATTTACATATCACCAAAGCAAAAATAATGGGAAAATAATGAGCAATTATTGTCCCTGGCTCTCCCTATTCATTATTTGAAGCTAAGACATTTATCAATATCGAGTTAAGTTGGCAAGATGTGCATTGTGGCACGATTATATTGGTCAGTCAAAACTATGGGAGATGGTGGGGAATTTTAGAGGCCCCCATTAGAGGATGGCAAACGGGCAGCACCAGTAATATTCATTGGTGCAAGAAACTGTGCAAAAGAAGGAGCGGTCAAGGATATTGAAATGTTTTAGCAAGGTCTAGGTCACTTAGAACGGTGAGTGATTTATTTTTGGGAGGGGAACAATGAGATCTGGTTCATGTGCAGGACAAGTTGTATCTTGCACGTAATATTCAAGAATGGTGTAAAACATTAGGACTGTGGCTGGGTTTGGTACATATTAGTGTTGCTGATGTGTCAATGGTGTCTGCCAGCTTCTGGCAGATGTTGAGGGTCCTGTTTACTCCACAAGCTGCTGTAGCTAGAAGGAAGATCCTCCCCAAGTGTACCAAGTGCATATGACCCAGACTGTGGGATACATTGGGTTGGAGGACATCTTTTCTGGTAGAAGCCATCGAAAAAATTTACTTTGGGGTGAAAATTTGAACGCCGCTCTCCATCCCCTCCCATCTTTTTGTTTGACCCCAGTAGAAAATAATTGGTATCAGAATAAAGACCATGGGAGTTGGGCCATCTGTGGCTGCAGGCTGTCTCTGAACTGAAGGCGTAATGGCCCTGCAGGCAGGAGAGGCATTTGCTGTTCCTTGGCTTCCACCAGGAATGGTTCATCTGACCTTTAAACCCACCTACCACTGCCTTGATGGTGATTACTGCTGGAGCCAGTAAGGCAATTCACAGGGCTGAGCACGGTTTGACTAGCACAATTCCTAGCTCTGCAATGAGGTTTGACAGATGCTATCAGTGTATCTCCCCATAAATAAATATGTAATCGGGCTGCGTGCTACACTTTCACATCCTGAGGAGGAAATTCTGACACTCCTGTCCTTTTATCTCTCGCATCCCTCGGCAGCTGTGAAAAAGCCTCTGACCTCGGATGCTCATTTTTATCATTTCATTTCAGCAGGAGTTGGTGCCTGTGGAGTTCTGTTACTCTGTGTTATGAAGGAGGAGGAAAGCAGCAGGCGTTTTGTTTAAATTCTTAATTGCAGGCACAGCAGGATTATGGAAATGTCAAGAGGGAAGTGACAGGGAAGACTTGACAAACACATGGGGGTTGGTTGATTCACTGCTTTCTCTTTTCCACCGGTGTGGTGGGTGGGTTACGAGTCAAAGGGATCCAATGGGCTCCCTGACCAGTACACCCGTATGCCAGACCGGACTGTGTGGTGCGCGGTCTGCTGTGTTTAGCAGGCCTTGCTCAAGGCAGGCCCAGGATTAGCAAAAAATAACAGAACTGGCTTGCACCAGCAGAGCTAGAAGGAGTGCCAGAGTGGATTTGGTCCCCCTTTGTATGAACATGTGCTGATGGAGCCAGCGTGAGACACTGGCATAGCACTTGCCTGAGCTGTGCCAAATTCTATGGAAAATTTGCTTCTCTTTGTTTGTAACTCTAAGGATGGGTATTGGGGCAGGAGAAACCCGGGAGAAGGCTGACTCCAAGCAGCTCGTCAATAGTTGAAAAATCTTTGCCTCACTGTGATTTGGAGGATATTGTGCTTCCATTCCCTCTTCTCTCCTTCAGCTTGACTTTGGCACAAGGTTTTGTTCCTCATCTGAGGGACCTGGAGCATGGTGGCTTTGTGGGCATTCACTGAGATACTGCATGCGTTGCTGTCTTCCCTAGACCTTGGAAGAGCAGTCTCTGCACCCCTTGTCTGCCTCCTTTTCAGTGTGGAGAGATGAATCCTGCTGCTGCCACCATGGACTCCCAGGTGCCAGAGCCTAACAAGTGGCACACATGGGATCCAAGCTCAGAGCTGCTGCAGAAATGGGAATTTCCATGAGTCCTCAGGGGGCTGTTGCCCTGCCTGCTCCTGTCAAAGCTACCTGTGCTCAAAGGGTTTGTTCCAAAGCAGACCCCATGGCTGCATTTATTTTGCCTGCTATGAGCAATCCTTTCCAAAGCATATCCACCTTCTGTGCTTGATGTCCCAGTTGCTTTGACAGTTGCTTGTCAGCATTGGAAGACAGGGGTATGAAATCCAAGTCAGCACAGAAAGGTTTCTTGTCCTCTCTGAAAGGAGAAGGGGGATCCGGAAATGTTTGTTGAGACATAGAGGAGAAGACAGTGGGTGAGGGTCAAAATAGGTGGCTGGTACCAGGGGAGAAAAGGGAGATGGCACAAGAGAGGAGGATTGGCAGAGGAATAAGGAGAAAAACTGTCATTGAAGGACGTATTGGTAGAATGTCAGACACTTGCAGAAAATGGAGAGATGGGACCTGGAGTGTTGTCGTCCTAGCGCCTTTCTAATCATGTCACCTTTTCACAAAGGCCGTGCTGCCTGATCATATTGTTGGATATGGAGATATGGGATATGGTGATATCCCAGGCGCCTGGGATATGGCCACGGTCGTAAGTGATAACAAAAAATGTTTCTATAAATACATTAACAACAAAAAGAGAGCCAAGGAGAATCTCATCCTTTATTGGATGTGGGAGGGAACATTGTCACCAAGGATGAGGAAAAGGCTGAGGTACTTAATGCCTTCTTTGCCTCAGTCTTTAATAGCCAGACCAGGCATCCTCAGGGTATTCAGCTCCCTGAGCTGGAAGACAAGGATGGAGAGCAAAATGAACTCCCCATGATCCAGGAGGAAGCAGTTAACAACCTGCTATACCACCTGGACACCCCCAAGTCTATGGGGCCTGATGGGATTCACCCAAGGGTGCTGAGGGAGCTGGTGGAGGAGCTTGCCAAGCCACTCTCCATCATTTATCAACAGTCCTGGTTAACGGGGGAGGGCCCGGATGACTGGAGGATTGCCAATGTGACACCCATCTACAAGAAGGGCCAGAAGGAGGATCCGGGGAACTACAGGCCTATCAACCTGACCTCGGTGCTGGGGAAGATTATGGAGAGGTTCATCTTGAGGGCGCTCACAGGACACGTGCAGGACAACCAAGGGATCAGGCCCAGCCAGCACGGGTTCATGAAAGGCAGGTCCTGCTTGACCAACCTGATCTCCTTCTATGACCAGGTGACCCGCCTAGTAGATGAGGGAAAGGCTGTTGACGTTGTCTACCTGGACTTTAGTAAAGCCTTCGACACTGTCTCCCACAGCATTCTCCTGGAGAAGGTGGCAACTCGTGCCTTAGACAGGTGCACTCTTCGCTGGGTAAAAAACTGGCTGGACGGCCGAGCCCAGAGAGTTGTGGTGGATGGAGTCAAATGCAGTTGGTGGCCGGTCACAAGTGGAGTCCCCCAGGGCTCAGTTTTGGGGCTGGTCTTGTTTAATGTATTTAACGATGATCTGGATGAGGGGATTGAGTGCTCCCTCAGTAACTCTGCAGACGACACCAAGTTGGGTGGGAGTGTTGATCTGCTTGAGGGTAGGAAGGCTCTGCAGAGGGATCTGGACAGGCTGGATCGATGGGCCGAGGCCAATTGTATGAGGTTCAACAAGGCCAAGTGCCGGGTCCTGCACTTGGGTCACAACAACCCCATGCAACGCTACAGGCTTGGGGACGAGTGGCTGGAAAGCTGCCCCACAGAAAAGGACCTGGGGGTGTTGATCGACAGCCGGCTGAAGATGAGCCAGCAGTGTGCCCAGGTGGCCAAGAAGGCCAACGGCATCCTGGCCTGTGTCAGAAACAGTGTGGCCATCAGGAGCAGGGAGGTGATCGTGCCCCTGTACTCGGTGCTGGTGAGGCCGCACCTCGAATGCTGTGTTCAGTTTTGGGCCCCTCACTCTAAGAAGGATATTGAGGTGCTGGAGTGTGTCCAGAGAAGGGCGACGAAGCTGGTGAGGGGTCTGGAGATCCTGGGATATGGAGATGTCCCAGGTGTTTTAGGCCCTAAACATTGTGCTTTCAGTCTCTGAGCTTGCTGATTTTCATGGCTGTTGGGGAGGGAGGTTGTTCCTGCCTTTTTGGGCTGTTTTGCTGCTTAGTTGCTTGCTAAAAAGGTGTTTTTCTTTGGTAGGGTATTAGAAAGATGTTTGTGACATTTTGAGCTCAACTTTGCTGTTTCAGCAACCAGCAATGAAGGTGATAGCCGGCAATTGTTCCATAAGCAGCAGAACTAATGAGCCACTGGATTTGTATCCTGCTTTCCTGACCTCTGCTTCTCACTTCATAATATTAGCTCTTCCCACGCAGCCATGGTGTTCCTCTCCTGGTCCTCCGTGCCCCTTAGCTGCTTGGCAGTCGTGAATCTGTACTTGCTGTGATGGGTTGGTCAGCAGTTTGCGTGTGCTGATGCCGAGAGGCCTGCTTGCCATGCAGAGCAGGCGTTTTCTCAGTTCATGTGACAGCCAAGGCACTAATTTGGCTCTCTGTCTTCCCCATTCCCAGCATATTTTTTTTTTTCCCACGATTTCTCAGCCTTTAATTATCTCTGAGCCTTCTGTCAGTCTGGGGGAAAACTGAAGTTCCAAGAAGTAGGAATTTGATGGTCAGATGGACGAGCACTTGTTCAGACGGTGTGAAAGGAATTTCTGCAGAATAAATTCCTTTCCTTGGAAGCCCAGATGGTGTCCCTTGTCCCTCCAACCTGTATGGAAAGCCAGATAGTGCCATGCTGCAAACTGCTGTGCCTTAGGCAGGAATAGCCAAGGTGTGAACAGAAACAGAGCAGAGAAACGAGTAGTGTGAACAGGACGCGAGGAGAGCAGACATCCTTGGGAGGAAATAGATGTTTGGGATATTCTGAGCAGTTGTTTGGTGTTGAGGGAGTCTTCCCTCAGTTTCCCAGAGAGACTGTCCTACGCCTTTCACAGATTTTTGGGCAGGGCGTGCTCTTCCCATAGGGTTCAGATAAGCTCTATGCAGGAGATAAGATAAAGCCACAGAGGCCTCAGGCGTGAGCGAATGGGTGAATGACCTACTGCTTACACCTTTGTCCCTATCGAATGTTATTCTTACTGGGATGCGATCGGAAGCCAGAGCAGCGCTTTTCCCTGCACCGTGCCTTTGCAATCTGCAACCCCTCGCATCAATTTCTCAGCCCAAGCATTGATGTTCAACTCTTCCATCAGCCGTGCTGCAGCCTTTGCGCTGCCTCATGACCGACGGGGCAGATGCAAGTAAGTCAAATCCGATTTGTGACCCGCTCCAGCACATGGGGTTTGGCTGTGGCTTGCTCCGTGTGCCTTTGCTGCCTGACAGCAGCTTACGCTTGTCTCACAACCTGGCCTGCGTGGGTTTTGGTTGTACGGGCATGCATTTGGAGGCAGATCTTGTGCTTGGCGCAGCAGGGAGTGCAACACCTGAGGTCTGTCCCCGTGCCATTAGCACCAAAATCAACCTCTAGCATTTAACAGGACGTGGGAGGGATAGGTAGGCTGGAGTGAGCTCGCTTGCAGCTGTGTTGTGTGCGCTCTGCGCCCGGTAGTCCAGCATGGGTAGGTGCCTTGCGATGGATTCTGATAGCACTTCTCACATGAACCCTGATCCAAAGCTAACTGAAATCACTAGGAGTCTTTCTGTTAGCTCCATAGCCATTAGATCAGGTCTGCTGAGCGTGACCAAACTCATTTTGGTACAGTTAGGATTCGGACACTCGGTACTGTGTCTGTGTTACTGTGCATCTGAATGTGACCCAAACCGAACCGCTGAGGAAGAAGTGTTTAAGAGGCAGGGGCCTGCATTGTGCTTGGGAATAGACATTCAAAGTCAGCATCTTGAAAGGGCACAAAATTTATTGCGCTGCTGTTGTCATTTCCCATTCACCGGCCTGACTGAATAAAGGAGTGCTGCACGGAGCTCTGCATAACTTGTTTGACTTTAAGAGTCAGTAAATGATAGATGTCTGTTTCCTTGGATGAGGATAATCCAATTGTACAGTCTGGCTGGATTTCAACTGTTCTCTGAAAAAGGAGTGAAGGAGTGAAATATTTACTTTTGGTGCTTTTCACAAGTGGAGATGATGGAGCGTGGGAAAATAGAAGCTAGTTCTGGTGGGCAGGGGTTGCAGGGGAAGAGAAGTGGGGAAAATCTAATCTGCTTTCTGGTAGAAAAGGGCATAAAGGGGCTTGGCAAGAAAAGAGCCGTTCTTTTGATTTCTCAGAAGCGAAAAATGAAGGCAGCATATTCAATGAACATAACTCCACAGTTGTCAATGCAGTCAGGTCTGTTTATGCCAGCCAGTCAATTTGACCCACAGCTTTGATTAAAAAAAACTCAGGATCCCCAAATGTTCCAGTAAAAAAGAGGTTATGAAAAAAACTTGTGCTTTGGTTAAAGAGCACCCAGCTCCAGAGTCATTTATAACAGCTGAAAGGATTAAATGTCATCAGGGAAACCAAAAAGAAAATGAATCTGTAATTAAATGTTTAGCACAGCCAAGACAGTATGGCATTGCCAGTCTGAATAATGTATAGAAGAAACATCCCAAGATCTATGCTTACTTTCCATTTTTTCATTAACTGAATCTATATTAATGCAAAACAAGATAGCTGGGTGATTTTCAGCACACTCTGGATTTGTTAGCATTTTGATGATACTGGAACTCAAAAGCTTCAGCTGACATCAGTGCCAGCTTGTGCTTGGAGTTACGCAAATATGTAGAAGACCTGATACCTGCCAGAAAAAGCAAACACCAGAGCAAGCAAAAACAAAGGGTGAAATGTCTACCAACCCCTGACCGTGGCAGAACTGTGTCTGGAAATCCCTGGCCAGGGCATTCTCCTCTTTACCAGCCTTGTCTGTGCAAATCTGCACAGATTGCTTAAGAGTTGGGACCAGACTTGAAATTTCTTTTCTAATTAATGTTATTAACTAAATACAGTGCAAAGATAGTGGTTGGCTGGGTAACAAAGAACTAAAGATATGATGTTCTTTTACCTTGGGTACATCAAAGGATGCGAGAAATGAATTATCAGCTTACAATGCATAGCAATCAAAGTGGTGCAAAAAGGTCATTTAACTTGATTGTATGTTATGAGTCTGGGAAGACTCTTTTTTTTTTTTTTTGGTCCAAATACGGAGGCTTAATGCCAAGGATTTTAAGTCCTACCAAGCTTACCAATTAGTAGAGACATTCTCAGTCACAATTGTCAATTAACCTCAAGGTTAGAAATTCAGGATAACCTGAACTATTGCTTAAGCTCGTGTCGGAGTCAAAATAATACTCCATAGTATTAAAATAAACCTTCATCAAGTTTTACATGTGTGCAGATAGCCAGGTGACGCTGCAAACCCCTAACGTACCTGCTACATCTTTTTGAAAACTATTTTCCAATCCTTTTGAAACTTAATTTTTTTTTTGCAGCTAAATAGTATTATTAACCTTCAGAGCTTTCTGTCCTACTTATGCTAATCAAGGCAACAGTAACTGATTTTTAGATCATTGATTCTTTTGTCTCCAAATCAGTTATTGTTTCTTCCTCTCCCCCCAGCTGTGATCATGTTCATTGTGGTATCAGACCTTGCAAGTATGTAACAGTTTTACCTGGTCTTTCGTTTTGCTTCTGTTCTGGTTAGAAAGGACGCTCTTGGCTTTTACAGTCAAAAACCATGAGTGTCTTGTAGTCGGAAAGGGAATTTCAGTTTGCCTCCCTTTCCCTCCTTCACCCAGCGTCTTGCTTTTCACGTGGACAGCTAAAGATGCAGGATAGATCAAATGCTAAATATCACAGAAGTTCATTGGAGAGTCAAGACTCAAATCCCCATTTTCCTGGGAGTCAAGCCAGAAGCTCTTTAAGCATGTCCTTCCTCCCCAGTGCAAGGAATCCAGCCACAGCGCCTTTTTGCTTTGAAGCAAAGAGCTGGGAAAGGCATCACTCCTGTTCAGGGCTGTCCCTGCTCCTAAAGCTGGGTGTGCTCCCCACATAACCCTTACTGCCGAGTTCCTTGAACAAACCCTTACCAAAGAGCACTGCAAACACAGAACAGCTAGAGCTGATGCGTTGTTGTACTGTGGTTTGGTAAACCTGCAGCTCTTGCTGTTATTTGCCCTTTGATGGGCCAGAGAAGTTATTTCTTCTTCTGGTGAGCTTGTAATTTGTTTTAGTAAGATCAACTAATGCAATTATGCACAGACGGAACATGAAACTCAAACTATCATTACACTAAAGTAGTGTTTTATGAAAAATTCTCCGCTTGGAAATGTACAATAATCAGAAGCTTCTTGACATGATTCTAGGAACAGGAAAAGAACCCTGGAACTGCACAAGCCTAACTCATGGGCTATTGATAATGTATTTAGCTCTGGGCCTTGGCAAAAGAGCCTGAGGCAAAAGAGCGTGGGAGGTGATGTCTCCTGAAGAGATACCGTCCTTTATACTAAGGGCTGCCTTCCCAAGCACTGTCCTGCTAAACCATCTGTCTCTGACTCTCAGCTGGGTGTCTGCTGTGCCTTCTTAAGGGCAATGCTGTGTTAAATGAGGCTCGAGTAAATCTAGAAGTACTTCAGAAGACGGCCTCCGTGTTCCCAGGAAGGGCGAATTCTTGATGTAGAGAAAAATATCTCCCTTCAAATACACGCAATGCCATTTTAGAGAAAGGGGGGGCTCTTCACTTCCAGTACATTGAAAGAACCATTTAGGTGTGATTTGTGTGAAAGCCTCTGCCAGAGCGCTGGCCAGCTGCCGAGGGTCGGGCATAGGGAAGAGTTGGCTCAAGACAGTAAGAGCCTGGCATCTTTTGCCTTAACACGGGCATCGAGACTGGGGCATCTCAGCTGTGGCCGAGAGCTCGCCGTGTGTGTTGGGTGAAGGTGTGCTGGTGGTTGTAGGCACACGGTCGGCGCAGGCAGAAGGGAGGACGTCTGTAAACCCAGTGCCTATGGTGGAGGCACACGGCATCATTAAGATGTTGCACTTTATTTTAGTGACCCCTGGGTTACAAGGAGAATTTTAATAGGCTTCGGGTTACGTCTCAAGAATTCTGCAACATTTTCAGGTTAATAACGCTGACATGTCTTATCGCTCCTTCGCCATCAGAGCTATAATGGGGAAAACCCAGCATATTGTTAGGAGTTTTAAAACTGCCTTGAAATCTGTCAAGGGAGATAAACTATCTTTATATCAGAAAATAGCTTCCCCCTTGCTATCTTGCAGAACAACACATAGCTCCAAAAAAGATGCTCCTGCCTAACAGCTTATTAGGAAAAGACAGACTCCCAGGGTGAAAGGTGTGAGAACTGAGAGGATTTTTGTGCACCACTTGAAGAGGGGAGACTCTGGGATTTCAAGGAGATAAGGTTTCAGGTGAGTGAAAGGGCTTCTGGAAAAGGGCAACAACATGTCTTGATGATACATGTAATTGGTACATCCCGTAGCAGCATCCTACCTTGCACTTGGTGAAGCACCATCTACAAGTGGAGCTGAAGTGATGGGAGATGAGATGCTCTTGAGGTGGGGTTGTAAAGAAGTTCCCTGATTCAGGAGATACATGGTTCTGCTTATGCTCGTCACGGCAAGAGGGTGGAACTGAATAGTCTGTTTTGCTGGAAATCACAGTATCACACAAAGATCTGAACACATTTTGCTGGAAATCACAGTGTCACACGAAGATCTGAACACATTTTGATGTGGGATAGACTGAGGCACGGCATTAAGGTGGTTTCGAGAATGTTTCTTTTTGACTGCTTGAAGGGTTTTTTTTATGCAAGTAAATCATTTCCTTCCAGGAAGTCATTTTGAGATGAAAAGCCAAAATACTCCAGCTGCAAAATATCTGAATGAAATGTTACCAAAATCAATGTCTAAATTACTTCTCTTAAATGTGTGGCTTTATTGAACAAAGACAAATGAAACTGTAAAAAAAAAAAACATTTAGAGGAAGGCATTCTGAGCATCGGAACACATCTGACAGTAGTGACAAGTAACCAGATGTCCAAAATTACTTTGAGTGCATGAGATTTCCAGCTGGAAGTCCTGTCAGGCACCACAGGTGCCAGCTCAGATGGACCAATTTGAAAAATCACCTCTTCCTGCTCCTGAGACTGCATCTCCCACACAGCTCTGGATTCCTGTGTCAGCTTATGGGCTATCCTGGAAGGTGAAGCTCTTCTACAAAGCTCCATATTTGAGGGAGGATAGGTGAGCAAAGCAACCAATCTACTTCTGGTGGGAGGTGCCTTTATAAGAGACACTAATCAAAATATTTCAGAGTTCAGGTGTTTTAAAGAGAGTGAATTCATGCCCCCCCCCCCCAAAAAAAAAAAGTGAAACCAAAATCAGAAAGTAGACCTTGGCTCATAAAATACAATTTTGTCAGAGGCCAAATTTTCTGTTGAAAGGCAATAAGCTAACGAACTCCCCATTTACTTTATTCAGGCAGGGAAAGCCATTTCCTTGGCTGATACTCATTGCACAGAGTTCCTTTGGGAAATGCCACATTTCATTCCCTCTCTCTTCTTACTGCAGCTTTTACCTTGGTGCATTTGGAGGCAGCTTTGGAGTCACTTTGTTTTGTTAACAGACATCCCCTTCCTGCTAAAGAAGAGAATTAGGATGGAGTTGAAGGGCAACAGGATACTTTTTGCTTTGGATTGCCTAGTTCTGTGATTTTTACTCCTAAAATACTTACTGCTGTTCCTTGGCAGTTTCTGTGGCATGCCTCTGAGGTCCTCTGCTGTGGGGTTGGTGAGGACCTGGCCCTGACACCCTTCACCTTCTGTTGATTCAGAGGCTGCAGGGGGGGAGCCTGGTGAAACATTTAATCTATGGACATGTTGTGGGCTGTTTCTTAGCCGTTGTCTTTCTCTGCCCTGGTTGTTCTTCCTGAGAGCAGACCAGCAGCCCACCTGCGTGTGATGCAGAGGGAACTGTGAGGCTTTCTCCCCTGTAAAGACCTGTCTTGCAGAACAGCTCATGTCCTCTCAATAGCATACACGTTGCATTAGCAGTACAGCATTCTTGTCTGAGGGGATGGATGTATGTGGAGGAGGAAAGAGGTCAGTAAGTTTTTGGGGGTTGTGGGAAGATTGTGGGGCACTGGAGTTTTCTCCCTGTGGATCTGATCTTGCTGTAGGCTGGGATCTGTTCCTGGGAGGCTTCAAGGGGTGTGGGTGACATTGTCCCATGCTCAGCTGTTTATGCATGGATGGATGCTTGCTGCAAGAGCATGATTCTGACTCCAGCTGGGGACCCCCATGGCAGCCCACATCCTCTCACAGCTTGAAACCTTTCCTTCATTCCAGCTTGAGTGGGGGAGCATTCCCAGTTTTAACCTCTGCTGTTTTTTCCACCTTCATTCCACTCCCCACTACGGACTTTCTTCGGGCTTTTGGTGGAATACAGCCCACTCCCCTCTGGGGAACACTCTTCTGGGTGTATGAACTCATACCTTCAGACCGTGCTCCTCTTGGAGACCTTTCTTCTGTTTCCTACTCAGCTGGAAAGAGGAGTCTGACAGCCTCCCCCATCCCCAGTGGCCTCCTTTTAGCTCGTTAGCAGAGAACTACTGAGTTTTCATTAGGCCTTTTCCAACCCTTGGCATGGTTGGAGGTACTAATACCTCCCTTCAGGTGTGGAGAGATGAATGCCTTAAACAGATGCAAGTGGTTTTCTGGGTAATAAGTTCAATAAGAAGATGCTCAAAATCCTTCTTCAGCTGATATCCTGGTTTCTGCTGCAGGCCAGACACTGACCTGCCCTTGTCCTGAGGCTGCAGGGTTGTTTGGGATCAAATAACCAACAGGACTTTCTAATGAGGTTTCCTTTCTCATTAGAGTCAGGTCTATGCATCAGGTGCACCTGCGCATCAAGGCTTACGTAGAGTCAGCAGCACATGCCTCGGAGTCATGCCTGGTGTTTAAGAGGCTTGTGGGAGACCAGTTTGCAGTCCTTGTTCTTGCTGGGCAGGGTGATCTTGCTTCAGAAGGTCTGTGGCACAGAGGCGGGCTCAGCATGGAGAATAAGGCACTAGATTGTGTCCTGCTGGTCCTGATGAAGAAGCTGTGGTCCCTCTTGGGTGATTGTGCCATGTACTATGAAGACTGATTATGCGAGGGTTCTTGAAGGTAAGGAAGTTTTGTGGAAAGGAAATCTGAGGCTTTTGGATTTTAACATTGACAAAAGTAACGTTGATAGTAACGTCTGGGGTTTAGGAGGTGGGTTTTCTGGGTTTTTTTGGGGGTGTGTGTGGAGACCTTTCCAACACCAATTTTTTGTTCTGAATCCACGTTCTGGGTGTCTGGGAGTGGGAGGTTGGCTGCCCTTTCCTCCAGATGGCTTATCAGAAGACTTTCTCAGGGTACTCACTTCCCTGGGGAGGAAGCATACAAAAGCAGATGAGATAAAAACAGCAAAGCTGAAGGTCAGTTTCTGAACTAGGTTGGTTTTTACTGCCATGAGCCAGGAGCTGCTGCCGTGTTTGTGCCCATAAATTGGCTAGTGTAGGAGGGTAGGCAGTAGGAAGGGTGGGGGAAGCAATGTTTTTAAATAGATATTTATGGAGGATATCAACATTTGGCATTTCCCGATTTCAGAACAGTGGAGGAGGAACTAAGAACTTCATCCCGCCTCCTCCTTCCCTCCATGCCAATTAGGACCACAGTCTGCTACCCTCCCTCACATGGAACAGCCACTTACTAACTTGTGCCAAGCAGCACCTTCCTTCATGAGCCAGTTTCCTTCCTTCCAGTGGTTAAGAGGAACAAAACCATCCCTGGGAGGCTTCCTGTAGGCAGGGTATGTGCAAACTGGCTGCTTCAGTGAATTAGCATCTAGTTTCAAGAGATTCTCTCTTCCACTGCCTTTAGCGCAGCTATCTCTTGCCCCTGACCTTTGGAGGGGTCTGGGAGGCAGTCATGTACTTGACTTTTCAGCTTTTTTTACACCATTGCAAATAGGTGACCCTTTCTGACCTAGGGTGTTCAGAGCATCTGAGTAAAACTTTAATTCTCTGTACAGCCAGGCATGGGGACACTTCCCACCCAGCTCAAGAACCCACCTATATATTTATCTAAAGTATCATGTCCTGCCACCCCCACCCTCCCCATCGGCCTCCCAGGTAGTTGCTGAAAGCCCCCTGCTAATCTGCATTTCTGTGAGCTGCCTCCTGTAGCCTGGAGGTTCCAAGTCTCTCAAACACCCTTTGCCTCTCTGTTCTGGGCTAGTCTCCCAAATATTTGCATTTCCTTTCTCCATATCCTGCCATCACCTGCTGCCTCCGCACTTTGCATCTTGGCAGCTGGCTTTTGTCAGAGGGATTGATCCAAAAACATTGCAAGGTGTTGGAAAGTCTTAACTGCAGTTAAATGAGAAGCTGTTGTTTTAGCAGCATCTGGAGTTTTCAGCTCCTCTCTTTGTTGCTGGTGATTTCAATCACTGCTCTTTGGCAGGGGTGCAACATCCCTGGGAAGCTCTCTTCCCTTATTGTCTGGTGGCCATGCTGAGCATAGGAGTCTTCAGATCACGCATTTCTCTTGGCACAAAAACATTTGTCTGTTCCCCACCACATCGTGTTGCATTACAGGGAAAATGAACAGTCCTTTTCCACGGAGCACTGATTTCTCCTGAGTGGCTTCAACTGATGCATGCAGGCACTGCAGTAATTTCTGCTCTTGCATTTTGGAGCTCCTACATCCAGAACTGTTTGTGGTCCCAGCCCAGAGCAAGCTGGGACCAAGCTTAAAGCTTTTCAGCTGCTCCTAGTCCTGAGGTTCAGGCTGGATATTAGGAAAAATTTCTTTACTGAGAGAGTGGTGAGACACTGGAATAAACTGCCCGGGGAAGAGGTGGAGTCACCATCCCTGGAGGTATTCAAGGAACGTGTGGACGAAGCATTGTGGGACATGGTTTAGTGGGCATGGTGGTGATTTTTTGGCTGATGGTTGGACTTGATGATCTTACAGGTCTTTTCCAACCTTAGTGATTCTGTGAGTGCCACCTGCCCCAAGGCACGCTGAAGAGCTGTGGTGGAGGACAGAGCCTGGCCACTGCTTCAGGCTCCTTTGAGGAGTCATGCAGTCACAACTTTCTGAAGGGTGCTTACAACATGGAGCTGAGAACAGAGAAACCAGGGAAGCTGCTCAGCGTACTGAAGGAGGACATAAAAGTTGCTTTCCAAGGCTGAACTATTCTGGATTAATAAAAGTAGGGGCATGGAGCAATGTCTAGTTCTCATCATTAGGTTTAGCTTGTATGGGAGCAATGTCTAGTTCTCATTGTTAGGTTTAGCTTGTATGGGAGGAGGAAGAGAAATGACAGAGCAGGCAAGTAAACAAGAAGCTCTTCATGCGTAGAACAACCTCTTCTGACTCCGCTTTCACGAGGAAGATGTTTTTTCAATCATGTCCTCAAACCTTTCCTTATTCCACCCAGAGCTCAATCCTGAACCATTGTTCACTTCCCCCATTTCAGTCCATGTCTCTTAGCTACAAGAAATGGAAATCCCGGTGTGACATGTCTGCGTGAGTTCCATTCCCAAAGCCTGGGGCAAGCAGAACCTGTTTCCAGTGAGAAAAGGCTACTTGGCAGAGAATGGGATAGTTCACAGCATGGAGACAGCACATCTCCCTGCCCCTTGCCTCTTAGCAATGCAATAGGGATCAGTGGGAACCCTCATAATGTCTTTTATCTTTAGCAGCAGAGCTTCCCAGAAAGTTTTGGGTTTCTTTTTCTCCCTACCAAAAAACCAAAAACCCCAACTCAAAAACCCCTTCTGATTATGATGTGTTTTGTCTGGTGTTTTTTTTTTTTTAAGCAAAACAGAAATAAAAGGGGTTTTGGCAGAGCAACGCTGTCAAAAATTGTGCTGCTTTGGGGGTTTCACTTGCTTGACTTTTTTTAGGTGGATGGTTTGCAAATTTTGTGCAAACTCGAACGTTTTGTTTCAGATTGTCTCATGTTATTGAGAAACAGTGTATAAATTTTCCAAACGAATCCTGTCTGCTTTGTTTAAAAGGGGATGAGTCTAGCAGCAGGGTGTTTTTGAAGAAAGGTATGTGCTCTGTTTGGGTTGTATTTGAGTCTATTAAAAATATCCAAGCCCCGAGGACTTCAGGATCAAACACTGCTTTTGAAATCAGAAATAAAACCTACAATTAAAAATAAGTCTTCCCTGCTAATGCCTGCCTACTAGTTCTGTATGCATCAACATAGCTGCTTGGGAAGAACTGGAAGCAGGATTTTATCTCTCAATTTTTTAATGTGATGATTAAAGTCAGCGTAGAAGTCCTGCTGATCAGTGCTGTGGTGTCAGCTGGGAGCTGTCTCTTGTGCCTGCACAGGGCAGTTGGGCCCAGTTAGGGCAGCGTGGAGGGGTTTGATTTTTGTGATGATTAAAGAATCTAGTTGTGTTTATGTTTGCACGGGTTAGTACTAAGCCCACACTGTCCTGAATCAGCAGTGAGGGATCATCTGCATTTCTAATTGAAGTGCCTTTGATTTGCCTTCAGACCCCTTTAGTGATTGCTTTCTGGGAGTTGCTGTGTTTGCAGAAGCTGCGCTGGAAAAGTCAGCGTACTACAGAGCTGGAGGAGCTGGGGATTTTGGTATTTGCTGTAAGAACCAGGTAACCCATCGCTCAGGGAGATGGACTGGAGCTCAGGAAATCTTGCCCCAAGCCTGGCCTTGCAGCGTGACCGTGCGCAGCTCTTTGTTTGCTCTTTTTGCTTTCGCTTGCAATTTCCAGGGATGCTTTCACTCGTGCCGCAGGCAGCGTCAGCACAAAGGAGTCTTGGCCTCTGGGATGGCATGGGTCCAGCTGACTTGTGTCTACCTGTGACTCGGGCTCAAGTCTCTGCACTTCTCCCCGAAAACCGGGGTAAGGACTCTTTCTCCCTTTTAGGGAGTACTTAGCTCTTCTTGAAAAATTTCAGAAGGACTCGCTGTTCATCAGTTCAGCTGGTGGAGGCCTGACTCAGGATGGGGGGAGAAGCAGACCGAAGTCCTTGCCGCAAACTGAGCGGGTCATGCTATCATTGCAGTATTCCTGTTGCTTCTGACTGCGCTCTCAGCTCGCGGATGGGAGCTGAGCCCTGGCTTCTAGGTCTTGCTGGTAAAACCTGGCTTTGACTGCTCCAAGACTGCTCTCTGGCGAGTGACAACACGTCGTGGCATCTCACAGGGCTGCTGAGATCTTCCAGGAGCAGACAGATAACACGGAAGACTTGGGTTGCACAAGTTGCTTACTTGAGCAGTCAGACTGCTTCTGCTTAAACCTCTGAGGGGCAGAGCGGAGGGGAGGTGGTCATGGGAAGGAAATGGAAAAAGCAGTGGATATCCCAAAATGCAGTCCACTGGTCTGTTTTGCTGGGAAGGTGTGTTGCATGTCTGGTAGAATAGGCATTTCTCTAAGGGTTCAGCAGCTGTCATTCCTTTAAAGACAGTAGATGTAGAGTTCTTGGAGACCAGCCTTACTGGTCTGAGCATGACAATTGTTTTTTAAGGTGGCCTGAGCTGCTGTCACACCCCGCTGGCAGACAGCCTGTGTGATGGAGAGGTGGTGAGGTCTCTCTCACTGTGTTGGACACACTTGAGGGTTCAACAAGGCCAAGTGCCGGGTCCTGCGCTTGAGTCACAACAGCCCCATGCAACGCTGCAGGCTTGGGGATGAGTGGCTGGAAAGCTGCCCAGTGGAAAAGGACCTGGGGGTGTTGGTTGACAGCCGGCTGAAGATGAGCCAGCAGTGTGCCCAGGTGGCCAAGAAGGCCAACGGCATCCTGGCCTGGATCAGAAACAGTGTGGCCATCAGGAGCAGGGAGGTGATCGTGCCCCTGTACTCGGTGCTGGTGAGGCCGCCCCTCGAATGCTGTGTTCAGTTTTGGGCCCCTCACTCCAAGAAGGCCATTGAGGTGCTGGAGCGTGTCCAGAGAAGGGCGACGGAGCTGGTGAGGGGTCTGGAGCACAAGTCTGATGAGGAGCGGCTGAGGGAGCTGGGGTTGTTCAGTCTGGAGAAGAGGAGGCTGAGGGGAGACCTCATCGCTCTCTACAACTACCTGAAAGGGGGTTGCAGAGAGGTGGGTGTTGGTCTCTTCTTCCAAGTGACTAGTGACAGGACAAGAGGGAATGGCCTCAAGTTGCGCCAGGGGAGGTTCAGGCTGGATATTAGGAACAATTTCTTTCCTGAGAGAGCGGTGAAGCACTGGAAGAGGCTGCCCAGGGAGGTGGTGGAGTCACCATCCCTGGAGGTGTTCAAGGAACATGTGGACGAGGCATTGTGGAACGTGGTTTAGTGGGCATGGTGGGGTTAGTTGATGGTTGGACTTGATGATCTTACAGGTCTTTTCCAACCTTAGTGATTCTGTGATTCTGTTACTGAGGCCAGCTTTGTTGAGCTCCACATTGCTCATCTCTTGGGCCTGCCCCCAGCCCAGGTTCCCAGAGAGCCCAGTCGAATCACCATTTACCTGGGAGAAGCACTATAAAATCCTCACTTGTTTTGTTTGCTGATTGCTGATACATTTCCAGAAACAAAGGAGGTGGCCAAGTCACTATCCTCCTGGGCTGATGGGTGGGATTCGGCTCATCCCCACAGGTCAGTGCTCAGAGCTGTCGTGGCCAGAGCTTTATGTGCACTGAGCCTCACATGCTTACAATGACCAGCAATCGTTTGGCTCAGTCCTGGGCCAGACAGACCCCCCCCCAGTAACAGAGGGTCTGGAGATCATCATCATCCATCCACAGGCAGAAGGCGGGTGGGATGGAACCACTCCATTGTTTGTTCTCCTTATCTGTGAGGGAGATGGAGACTGTGTCATGTAGTGTGTGAGGGGTGCAGGGGCAGGATGTGGGAGGAGAAGCCCAGGGTTTGTCTGGTGTTTGTAGGCTTCAGAAGTGGATCCAGAAGGGATCAAAGGCAGAGCCCATAGTGAATGGCAGGGAGCGTTCGATCGAGGCGTCTGACGCTGGTTGTCTTTATGTGGCATTTGAGACAGTGTGGGCAGTTTGCTCAATTTTTCTCTGTAGGCGCTGCTTTGTTTGGAAGGTTGTAGACACATGTCAGTGGTGATGGATAGATTTGTTTGACTTCCTGTCAAATCAATGATTACTCATAGAAATCTCTTTTATTAGTTTATCATAGGAAGTTCTGTGTCATTTATCCCAGCGGAGGCTTGGCTAGCTGGTGTCGGTGAGCAGTGCTGGTGAGAGTTATTGCTGGGTTTTATTGTGCCGCTGCTTCTTTTTATTTTTTGTCACGGTATTTATTTTTGTCTCGGTTTTAGACTAGGAAAGGTTTGCTTCTCTTTTTGCCCTGATTGCAAGCAGGGTGTTTTGTCTTGCCTTTCCCATTCCAGTCTGGTCCCTTGGAAATTTGCAGGGCTATGCCCTAAGTACTAAGGTTTATCCTCACGCTCTGCTAAAGCCTGACTAGACCTTGTCTGTCCGTGCCTTGGCATTTTTGAGCTAACGAAGGTCTAATTTCCTAGGCGTCGTAGGAGTTGGAACTAATGGGTATGAATCAGAGGAAGAGGGGGTTGATGAGTTAGAGGGAAAAGTCATGGTGATGTATTTCCTGTATCTTCTGCACTTGGTTTTGGCTTGCTTCACGCTCAGAGAGGAGGTGGAGCTCCCTGGCTCTAATGTTTTCATGCTGCATCCCAACGGATGGGCTCTGCTGCTCGGGCAGATGGGGTGGTTTGATCCCTGCAGGCTTTTCCGTGACTGTGGGAGCTTTGGGAGTGGTGGTCCTGGGTCTAAAGCAGAGCTGGCAGCAGAGCCTCCCTGCAAGCCTTCCTTGACGTAGCCGGGTTACGTCTGCGTTCCTGTGCCCACTCAGGGTTTGGGGTGGCCTCACTGCTTACTCTCAGCAACCCTGCAGAGCTGACTGACACCCAAAAAAGCTGTCTGCGTTACAAAATGAAGTCTCTTCATGTGGGCCTTCAGGTGGAGGAGCTGGAGCACAGCTTTTTGGGCTGTTCTGGATGCAGCAACTTTGCTAATAACCGTTTCATAATGCTTTTCAAAATCTTAAGTGGGGATAGGGAGACTTTTCTTTGTCTGTAGCTCACGTGTACAAGAGCTGTACTGATAACTGAGGCTTTGGCTATTTGTCCCATTGAAAAATTCAGGGAATGGTTTCAGATCGATCCAAACAATATTTTTGCCATTGAAATTTTAAATGATCTGGGGAAAAATGGCTTAGGATCATTGTGGAAAGGGAGATGCTTTCAAAGACGTTTCAAAACTGATCTTCCAAAGGATTTTTCTAAATATGAGTTTGATTTTTAAAAAGAAAAATAATCAAATGAAACATTGTCTGGACTGTTCCCAAGTTTTCTCACCTGTAATAAAAGTCTATGGAACTGAGAGTGCATTCTCAACCTGCTTTGTCCAGAGGGAATTCTCCCAGGGCTGAGCTGCTGCAGCTCTTCCCTGCCCTCTCCAGTGGCTGAGCACGTGCCGCTGCTCCTGCCAAGCTAACAATGCTGACCTCTGAGTTCAAGTAGGAGAGACTTATGTTTTCAGGTCAAGAGATCCTTGGCTCAGTCCCTGCAGATAAGCCAAGCAGGGAGATAACTATACGAGAGCAGAGCTTCACTCTCTGAACATACAGAAATCATTTCAACCACCAGTGAAGCGAAACAGCTGGGGGGATTGAGGTGGGTACGATACAGCTACACAGAAACACACTTTGTGTGACTTTGCGCATGTTGTTGATGCTGGTCCAGCCTCCTTTCCCCCTCTCAGGGCCAAAGGTTTTCAGTGTGCTCGAGAGATGTGGTTGCCCTGTTACTCCGGGAACTCCTAAGTCAGGCTGGGCCATGCTTTAATACGCTGGCCTTTGTCTTTTAGGAGGAGAGAAGTATCTGCAGTTTTTCCCTGAGGAGAGACGTAGTCAGGTGGTAGGGAAGGCATTTCTGCAACGCAGCTGGAGGGTGACTTTGAGCCCTGCTTTGGATTTAAGCTGAATAGTACGCCTAGCTTTAGATGGACGTCTGCTCATCGAGGCTGGAGCACCAGAGGCACGTGGATGCTCCACCAAATGCTTCTCATGCTTGTGTGCCCCTCAGCTGGAACTGATGCAGACCCATGTCCTGTCTTGGTCCTGGTCGTTTGTTGACCTTGAGCTCTGCACAGCTGGATGTCTGGAATTTGTACCCAGCAAAGCAAACCTTGAGGGAGAACAGTATCCAGCTGATGTGCTGTGTCATAGTGGTGACCAGGCTTGGAGTAAATCAAGCTGTGGGGAGAGAGGAAGTAGTTGAAGTCTTCAGTGCAAAGATAAAAGCCTCTTAGATCAAAGGCAGTGGGGGAGAGGTGCGTGTTTCCTGAAAGCAAGTAACGAACCGAACAACCAGTCTCCAAACATTAGGCTTGGATTTATCTCTCTCGCTGAGCCGAGGGCATATCATATCCCTCCATCAGTAGCTAATCACTTGCTCAGAAATAGTATCCTGACGGGAGAC
This sequence comes from Gavia stellata, assembly GCF_030936135.1. Taxonomy (NCBI): domain Eukaryota; kingdom Metazoa; phylum Chordata; class Aves; order Gaviiformes; family Gaviidae; genus Gavia; species Gavia stellata. The sequence continues at coordinate 2,471,286 of NC_082604.1, forward strand.
AGCAATTGCCTCCCTTCTGATGGGTTGCTAGAGCTCTGTATGGTAAGAAAGCAATAGCCTGTCGCCCTTCCCAGTAAAGGAATCTGTTCCTTCTGATGGGAAGTACTACCAGAGAGAGAAATCAATTTGTGCCGTTATCAGACTTTTCTACCCAGTAGTTAATGGCACCTAACATCTGATTTGATTCTCAGGCAGTTCACAAATTAGTGAGGGTGTAGGAGGAGTCACCCGGAGAAGGAACAGAGGTATGGAGGAATCCTCAGGAGAGGTGCGCAGCGTTTGCCAGCCCAGGGGGGCCCATTAGTTTTGCCAGCATGTAATGCAGAATGCAATGATTGTTCCAAACAAAAATGATTTAACCTTGAATGAGAGAAACATAACCAAACAGCAGCAGTGGAACAATAAAGAAATTCCATCTCTGATCTCTTGTGACCCACGTTCTGCTCAAATGGCTCAGATGTCACCAATACATTATTTTCATGAGTGACTGTAAGTGCATTATGCATGAGTGTGTGGCCACTGGTGAATAAACTGAGAATTCTTCAAGGAAGCATATATAATCTACTTGATTTCATGAAGCTGGACTGTGCTTTTTTTTTGAAAGATGGTTGCTGCTTGGCGGAAGAGTGTGATTGTGCCGATGTGAGTTTGGCACAGAAAGGGATTTGTCATGCGGTCCCCTGTGGGTATGAATTGTTGCAGCCCCCAGCAAGAGGCTTTGCTCTTTAGCTCAAGTGGTAGCAGCGCGTTTGGCTGTCTATACATGCTGGATTTGTTCTTGGTGCATCAGTTCAGGGTGAAGCTGAAGCATGCACGTCTCCAGCTCTTGGCATCTTCCCAGACAGTATGTCAGGTGGTGGCAGTGCCCCTTACTACCCCCGCTACTGGAGGGGACGTGGGAAGGTAGAGCGGACTTTGCCATACCAAGGGTAATCCAGTGTATCTTGCTTGTCTGAAAAAAGGCTAGGTGTTCTCCTACCACATTGGTTTGGGAAAGCAAGGCATCTCACGAGTCACACTGGAGGTCAAAAGGCCTCAGGGACAGCCTGGGGACTGCAAGTTCGAATCTCACTTGTGCTGTTCCATTTTCTGAGCGTGTCCTGCAAGGCAGTCAAAGCCATCCTTTCTGCAAGTGACAGTAACAGAGTATGCGTAAGCATGGTTTGGGCAGAGCAGGGACTGTTGGCAGTCCTGGCTCTTACCTGTCCACCCATACTTCTTTGCAGACGTGCACCATCCCTCATCCTTACAGAAGCATCCTATCCCAGAACCAGTGTCCTACTCTCCAGTGCTGTACTTGTATGGCAGTAAGTGCCCAACCTTCCTGTCCTCTGCCTCTCTAAACATAACTGACTGCTGTGTCTGTCATCATAAGTTTAAAAAAATATCCATCTTGTAATGAAGGAATTGGTCCCAGTGGCCAGGCCGTGTCTGTGCCATAAGCACATAAGCTCTACAAGGAGCAGGTTGTTGAGAAGTGGCCCTCTGCATTGCCCTGGCTCTTCTCTGTCTTGGACAGATGAAATAACAAAGCTGCGTTCCCCCAGAAACGGGCTGAGAGCCCAGCAGGGCTGGCTCCAGCATCTGAGTGGGTTCAGCTCAGGATCCCGCTGCCCAACGAGGAGCTGGGTGTGGGGGTGTTGAGGAGACCTGGTGCAAGGCACGATGACTAGTGTACAGGTACACTTTGAAGTATGCAGGATTTGGCATCTGTATTTGCAATGGACAGGTGTCCAGGGAGAAATAAGGATGAATCGGGCTTTTCCAGAGGCAGAATATAGGTGGTGCGATAATGCATCCAGCCGTGCTGCCTGAGCATGCCTTCAGACCTGTTTTGCTGGTCCTGCAAAGCTAGTCTCTTTATTAGTTCTCCTTAACGTCTGGTTGTTGCCCTGTACAAAACTAGTGGCTCCTTTTACGTCCCTATTTCTGGACTCTGAGTTTCCCCCCTCAAGCACAGGGCATCTCGCTGTACCTTAGTCAGGGACCAGAGCATGGTGCACAGATTTCTCTGTGTCCCTGGGATCTGGGCGCCAGCATTACTGCCCCGTGGGAGCTCTGATACCTGGTAGGAAGTAACAGCCTGCTTGAAATGAAAGCATGTTTGTTCATTAGGTGAAACAATACATCAGAGAAAAAGGGATTTTAAAACAACAAAAGGCCCACAGCATATTTTACCTCATCTAATCTTACAAGCTGTGTTTGATAGGCTTTTCTTTTTCCCTTATAGCTTACATTCTCCTAGCAAAGCTCAAATTCCCTTCCCAGGCTTTTTTCTGCTCTCCCCAATCCCTTCCTTGCTCGGTCAAAATGCTCCCTGGGAGCACCCAGGCAGTCTCAGGCCAAAAGGTTGGTTAGTGCTGAGGGACAAAAAGGTCACGTCAAGTGGGCCGGTGTTTGGCTATGGATCTCAGGGACCACACAGTGCATCAACATCGCTGCAGTTGGTAGCCCGGAGGGAGTGTTTTTTCCCCCAAGAATTTGTTTAATTTGGCTGTTTGGGTTTGTTTTGAAACTGGTTATGAACTTAGGGCTACCAAAGAAAGTTCAGCTCAGCAGTTAGTATTGTAGAGGTGTAAAGGATGTGATGTTTTTCCCATTACTGCAAACGTTTGTCTCATGCCTTTGGGCTATGGGTTGGGTACAAACAGGCTGTGATTGAGTCACAACTGTACTGAGCTGGAGGTCACAGCCCCAGGACAGATGGAATGGAAAACTGGAGCTGTGTTAAAAAGGGATTTTTCAGTACTGGTCATGATCACCTTGTTGGCCCCTCCTGCAGAAAACTTGGAGGGATGCACACAACTGATCTGTAGGGCTTCCAGTTGCCAAGGAACACTGAGGAGCATCCACCCTTGATCCTGTTTCCTCCAGGAGCGGAGACAAGGGAAGAGGCATAAGTTCCTGAACGTTCAATCCCCTTCATCAACTTTAGGTTCCACTGAATTAGTTTCTGCTCGTGAAGCAGTACTATTTTTTTCCCCTTACCTGAAAAATTGCTGCTTTGGCATCCCAAAACTTGGTAACCCGCCTGCACTGATGTTGCTTCTGAAAAGAAAAAGGGAGTTATAAGGAATCAGGGGAATTATTCTGTAGGCATGCAGAATATTTGCAAAACCAAAATGTCATCTATCATCATAATGTCTAAAAGTGTGAAGCACTGGCGTGGGACGCTATCAGCTTGTGCTTGCTGTCCCCCCAGAGACTGTATGCCTAAAACAAAGCATCAGGCTTTGCGACAGTCTGTGCCAGGCAGGGCTCCGAAATAAAAGCCGGGTGACAGGTCCACCTTTCACTTAATAACCCCAAGGCAGGCATTGCTATCCAGTAGATGCCAGAATTCTGGAAGAAGTAAGCGAAGTGCCATTCTTCAGCAGTTCCAGCTATTCCGCAGCGCTCTCTTACATTTCAGGCCATTTTATGTTCACTTTGTGGGACAGGAACACAGCACTAATTAAGTCAGGATCCTGAGCAATTTTGCGTCTGTATGTTGGAGTCTGCTAGTCGTGAAGGGATGCTTTTCCACTCCTGAGACTGCAGAGTGCTGATCCAGAACAGAGCTGTGGCATTCCCATAGCATCACAGGAAACAAAACCGGTCCCCAAAATGCTATGCATCCAGTGTGCAGAGGACCAGGAAAAGCTCTTGGGGACCTGAAACAGCGCACTTCATCTCTCTTTTCTTTTTCAGCTTTTGTCATATCCATTCTTTTGTACGTGCTCTGGGGCAGGAATTTTCTCTTATTATGTATGTGCATGCAGAAGGATGAGTCTCTGATCTCAGCAGCTACATCCTGTATTACGGCAGAAAGGGTATTTAATAGTAATAGTAAGAATCCGATTAATAATTTTAAACATCTATGCATATGTGCTTCTCTATGACACACTCAATCCCTGTCTGGTTCCTGAGACAATACGTTTGCATTGGGAGCGCAAATGGGTCGCCCTGTTTAAAAAGTCCATACCTGACTGGATAAACACTGGCTATAGCAGCTGGGAGGGCACTGTGCTTTTTTTTGCCTTTTTTTAATTCTTTTTTCCTCCAAGTGTTCTTTAATGCCCACTTAGGACTCTGCAGAGTCCTATGAAACCCCATCCCAGCTAGGGCACAAGGAGGGGGTGTGCGGGATAGGAGTGTTGCTGAGGGGGAGGTGGCACTGCGTTGTCACGCTGTGCCCTGGTTGCAGGCAGGCTTGGTTGATTTGAGGGGTGGGGATGCTGTGCAAGTTGGGCACGATCCTGGGAGCCCTGTGTTTTTGGGAGCAGTGGCAGAAAAGCCAGTCAGCGCTCTCCCTCGTTAGCTTTGATTGAGCTACGTGCTTCTCCATACGGAGACGAAGGGCTGTCTGGCAAGAATTAGAGGGGAGAGGGGGCTTTTCCTCACCTTGCCCATTGAACTGAACACCAAGGGTACTGTATTTTCTCCCAGATTCTTCCAGGAGACACTTCATGAGCTCAGGGGTGTTACCTGCTCAGCCTCAATGCCTGCTAAGGTGCTTGTGGAGCCCAAGGAACATGTGGCTGGCTTGCTTCGTGAAGGGAATTATCTGCTCCTTGTACTGCGGATGTTATAAGTGAGCCTGACACAGCTCATTTTCTCACTGTGCCTTTGTCTCTTAATTTTGGAGGATGTACTTTTCCTGACAGGTTTTTCAGTTCAGTTCATTTTCTCCGTCTGCGGTGGGAGGGGAGAAAAAGAGGTGGTTTGAGGGGCTTGCTGCATGTATTACTAATTGTCCTCAATTCAAGACTGTATAGTCTTTTTCTGCCTGATATTCCCATTTTCTCTTAATTAATATTGGCTGCAGATTTGAAAGAGGTTTGGCGTTTGAAATTATATGGATTTCGTTGTGATGGTAGTGTTTTTAAAGCTGGAAAACGAGGTCCTTCCGTTTATCCGAAGCTAAAATGGCACAGTGTTAGCCATCAGTCAACCGAACTGTGTGCTGTAGAGCAGCTGATTAATGAAGTTGCCTATATTTCCTGAGCTGGTTAAAGCATCACCCAGAAGATGCTGTGTCAGAACCTGTCCACTAGAGTTCATTAAATCTGCGGAAGCAGGAAGATGCTTTTGCACATAGGTGAACAGGTTTGGGTCATTCCCAGCTCTGTTGATCCTGTTATAAGGGAAGTGTGGTCTTGGATAACAAGCAGTATTTCATGTTGGGGCTATGTGGTGCTGCATGTTGATTTTCAGGGCTGTCAGCTCATGTTCCCACAGAGCTTAAGGTCCCGGGTGGAATGAGGTTTGTGATTTCAGCCCAGTTCCTGATGAACACTGACTCATAGCAAGATAAAAGGTGTATTTTCAACTCAGTGGAACACTATTCAAGTCTCACGTTGTTAAAGCTGTTCAGATAAATGAAGCACTTCAGCCCAAAGGAGGTGAAACAGTCTCTTGACAGCAGTCCTGGGGTCAGAGCGAGTGTCCTGTTTCCATACGAGTCACATCTGAACGAGGGAAACAAAACATTTCCCAGAGGAAGTAACTAACCTGTTAATGAATCTCAGAGACGAGCAGTGGGAGATTGCTCTGTGTTGGATGCACAATTCCGGTTACTGCTCTTTTTTTTTTTTTTCCTCCCCCACAGCGATTCACATCTCTTCTCGTAACTCTTCTCAAGGCATTTGCACTTTCAGCAAATCTTGGACACAGTGGTGGTGTGGACATGGGGTGACTGCTACTCCATTTCAGGTGTAAGTGGATGGGGAAATAGCGTCTGCCTGGAGCTCAGCACCTGCCTCAGGCGTATGTGTGAAACACCCATTTATTGAGAGGACTGTCCCTGGGAGGAGTAGCTGTTTCAGCCTAGGATTGAACTATGAACGGTCCCCATCACTCAGGTCAGCAGCCAGCCAGGGTTTGGTAAATCCCATGCTGGAGTGAGCGGAGAAGCAAGGGAGGAGCTGGGATTCTCTCCCACCAGAGCTCCATCTAGGATAGCTTTCTTGGCCATTGTGGTCCAAGGGTGATGTTCATGCTACCCCTGTCTCTACCTTCATCTTGCCTGGCTCAGGCTTATCTGCTGGATACCCAGCCTGCAGTTTTCCCCTTGATCATAGCGAATCCCCGTGTCTGAATCTTATTCCTCGTTAGCTCCTGACCTGAGTCCAGCCACTTTCTTGCTGTAGTCTAGACAGACCCTCCACGGGGAGCAGCTCTGCCCTGACCTTGCTTGCACCAGTTCTTCCAACTGTTGTTGCTTTGGCTTTCCTGGAGCTATCAAAATGGGATTGTCCTCTGTCTGTCTTCTCTTTCCTTCCCCTGGCTAGCCCCCTCCCGTGCTGCCCTGCAGTTCATTATCTCTGCAGCGTGTGCTGCTGAGCCCTGGTGGAATCCAGCCATGCTCCTGCTACAAAGGCAAACATCTAAAGCCAATCAGAGCATGTCCAATAGGATTTCTGGTGCTTCCAACCTCTGTATGTTACTGACTCCCCCTTTCAAGTATGGCTAGGGCTTTATCTGTTGGTAATAGGGAGAATTAATAATTTCCTTTAAAAAAAAAAACCTCCCATCTTTTTTTTTTTTTTTACATAAAAAGGCAAGTAAAAGACATAACAAAGTTGTTAAAAGTTCAAAAGGAACGCTAATCCCTGTAATGTGGACTAATCAACTTTTATCCAGACAATCCCCTTATATCTCTCAGGCCTTAGTGTGGTTAAGGATTCCCACAGGCAAGTGCTCGGCTTTAACTCCTTCAGCGCTGCTTTAAAGCCTACAGTTACTCTTCGTGGAGCAATATTGCCACACTGTCACTCAGAAACAGTCTGGCATATTACGGGACTCGGAATAGCTTCAAAGGTACTTGAACTTCCCCGGCTAATCTTTCAAATAGATGTGGAAACACAAAGTTTCTTTTCCCTTGGAGGGCTGAACCATCCCAGTGTGAAGATGGAGCAGTGGAGCTGCTCCAGCTTCAGTTGCATGAACTGCTGGGGATAAAGTGACATGGGGTCTAGGCAGGACACTGACAAGTGAACAATTCCTCAGTACGATGACTCTAGGAACGATTTCTCTAGCAGCAGACCTGTGGTGTGTAGGACATAATGGCCAGGGGCGTCAGCTACGGTCACCTTGTGCTTGCTTGGATGCCTCTTTGCTGCTCTGGCATTCATCACGCTGTAGGTGCGCACATCTTGCAGAAGGATAGACCAGTTCCCCCAGCCAGAAACGTTTTCTTTCCTTTGACAAAGACGATGCTATTTGAAGAGCTCATCTTCAAACAGATATCCTAAGGTGTCTGTCAATCCCCACATCAATTCAAGTTCGATTTTCATTGATATCAAGCCTACAACAAGAAACAGGCTCTGCCACTTTGACTTAAAGCCCATGGAGGGAAAATTTTGGGGGCTTTTTAGCAGTCTTAGGTCTTAGAGTAGTAGGTATTGGTATTCCCTGGGCTTTACAAGTGCTTCTTTGGTGCTTTCAATACTGTATTAATATCCCTGGGTGATTTGTGTGTTGCAATGAGACTTCTGCAGCTGCAGAGCTAAAAACAGGAGATGGTGATGGTCTTTTGGAAGGGAGCAGCAATGTGGAATGGCTCAGCTGCAGAGACAGATGTATTTGTGCTCACAAAATACTGCCAGAGGTAGGCAAATAGCCCCACTGTTTTAGGCCTATTAACAGTTGTTATAGTAAAGCCTTCTGCTTCTTTTTCGTTTTGGAGAGTAGGATGTAATTTAATTATTCTTTACTGACAGGCATTTCAGCTGTCCCCTTTTCCCTGGTGATAACAGACCCTGTTCTTGTGTTTTGCTTGTTCATTGGGGTTTGCTGGGCTCCTGTGATGAGTGTCATGCAGGACACGGCCAAGGGGCTTGCATGTGTGTAGCCGGTGCTTAGGTGCTAAGAATGAGAAGATAAGCTTGATCTTCTTGTTGGGTGGGAGTGTTGATCTGCTGGAGGGTAGGAATGCTCTGCAGAGGGATCTGGACAGGCTGGATCGATGGGCTGAGGCCAATTGTATGAGGTTCAACAAGGCCAAGTGCCGGGTCCTGCACTTGGGTCACAACAACCCCATGCAATGCTACAGGCTTGGGGACGAGTGGCTGGAAAGCTGCCCAGTGGAAAAGGACCTGGGGGTGCTGGTTGACAGCCGGCTGAAGATGAGCCAGCAGTGTGCCCAGGTGGCCAAGAAGGCCAACGGCATCCTGGCCTGTATCAGAAACAGTGTGGCCATCAGGAGCAGGGAGGTGATCGTGCCCCTGTACTCGGTGCTGGTGAGGCCGCCCCTCGAATGCTGTGTTCAGTTTTGGGCCCCTCACTCCAAGAAGGCCATTGAGGTGCTGGAGCGTGTCCAGAGAAGGGCGACGGAGCTGGTGAGGGGTCTGGAGCACAAGTCTGATGAGGAGCGGCTGAGGGAGCTGGGGTTGTTCAGTCTGGAGAAGAGGAGGCTGAGGGGAGACCTCATTGCTCTCCACAATGACCTGAAAGGGGGTTGCAGAGAGGTGGGTGTTGGTCTCTTCTCCCAAGTGACAGGACAAGAGGGAATGGCCTCAAGTTGCGCCAGGGGAGGTTCAGGCTGGATATTAGGAAAAACTTCTATACTGAGAAAGTGGTGACACACTGGAATAAGCTGCCCAGGGAGGTGGTGGAGTCACCATCCCTGGAGGTGTTCAAGGAACATGTGGACGTGGCACTGCGGGACATGGTTTAATGGGCATGGTGGGATTTGTTGTTTGATGGTTGGACTTGATGATCTTACAGGTCTTTTCCAACCTTAGTGATTCTGTGATTCTTTGTCCAGGCTGGGTGGTAGCTGGGAGTGGTTGTTTCCACTGCCCAGAAATCTGCAGCTTCTCAAGAAAGAGACGCTTACTGTTAGTGATGTGTGTGAAGGGGAGTAGCTGAGTTGGTCTCCTTGAACTCTAAGCGCTAGTAACAATCCAGCCCTTTGCCTCAGGGTTAGTTGAGGATGGACTTTTCCACCATGTCTCTGCAATGCACTGAAGAGAGTAGGATCTGGTTTCTGCAATGCGCTGATGAGAGTAGGATTTGGTTTCGGTTCACTGCTGTGAGCTGTATGCAAACTGTAATCCCCCGGTGTGATGTGTGGGATGCAAAGCAAGGTGTGATTGCACCCTGGCTCAAATCTGGCAGCTGGATCCCAGTGGGTGTAGGAGCTTGTTGGACTGGGTTTGCCTTCAGCAGCATGTCAGCTCAAATCCAAATGGATGAAAGAATAAAATCCAGGCAGTAACAGGAGGAGAAGGGACGAGGGCTGCCTCAGACTGGAGGAGTTGCTCACCACCAGCAAGTGGGTTGCCCTTAAACAGCCCTTCCCCGCTTTGCAGTCATCCAGACATCAAATTTCTTAAGATTTCATGGCTGCTTCTCCAAACTGTGATAAAGATCCAATCAGCCGTTAAGCAGCTTTCCTTGAAAGCTGGTACGCATTGGGGAAAAAAATGGAGCATTCTCAACGAAAAGTTTGTATTTTTTAAAAAAAAAAAAAGATGATTTTCTGATTTAATAGTTCTTTAAATATTTTGTAAACAGCTTTAAAACACACTCAAAATGTTTTTGTGGTTTTTTTCTTTTAATGGAGAAATTGAATTCTGCTTCCCAAAATAATTTTAGGGGTTTTAAATTTCCTCCTTGAAGATGTCTGGGCATTTTTCTAAAATGACTTCCACTGCCGGGAGTGATTTAGGGGTTACCAGGTTAATTAAATGTTGGAGCAACTCACTGAGGTGTGAGCTGGCTTTTCTGTCGCTTGGCGTTTGAAAATCAAGATATGGGACATGGTGCAGGAATCCCTGGGCAGCCTTCTCCTCTCCCGGAGGAGGTGGAGGGGAGGTGGATTAGACAGGATTACCGCGGTGGGCACTCCTTGCTATGCAATCTCTGATCTCTGAGAGTGTTCTCGGAGGAGATCCCTAGGTACCTATTAATTACCTCTCCTTCCCTGTACAGATTCCCCTCTTGGGTCAAGCCTCTGTATTGATGCTTACAGACAAAGCCCTGCATTGATCGGCTGCGTGCAGCGTGGCTGGCTGTGGCACCCATGGGAGCGGAAGCCTGGCTTCAGTGAGATTGCTTCTGTCCTCGTGCTTTATGTCTCCCCATCACCAAAGGGTGTAGCGACAGGGGGTACCGTGGAGGCAGGAGACCTTCTTTGCTGGTGCCATACAGCTGCAGAGCATCCGACGCTTTCCTTAGTCCCCACAGCAGCTGTAAAAACTGAGCAGGTACTCGGCACCACTCCAGACCTGACCGACTGGGAATTTTCTCTGAACACATCCTACAAAGAGACTGCAGAGTTAGCCGTAGCCTCCACAAAAGGTGGACCCATATCCTGCGACCTAGAGAAACTGGTGCTGTTTAAGGGTGGTCAAGGCCACACGCAGCCTCGTAGCCGGCCCCCCCGCGCACACCCTCCATGCTCAAAGTCGAGATGGAGCAAAATCTTTTAATTTATTCCTGGATGTGAATGACTCAAATATGCCACATCTATCATTGTATCTCCTTAACTAAATGGATTAATTTTTTTGTCCTCTTCACAGGCTTAATTAGCAAGCTGCAACACAAATTAAATCACTATCAACTAATTCCAACTATCCCTTCAGAGATAGCCATTAGCTAGCAAGATAATCTGGTTAGCATTGAAAAGAGCCTGCATCCTGCCCTGGAAACACCATTGTGATTTCACAAAGCTGCTTTTTTTTATTTCATCCCTCCAATGCTGATAACACTTTGTCCTTCCTAATGAGGGCAGCAGTCACTTGTGCTAGGAGTGTCCTTGTTTGCAGGCATTTAAGCAGGGTTTGGGAGTTTTTTCTTGGTTACTGTGTTTTAGGAGACAGCTGATCCATGGTGAGGGTTCCTGTCCTGACAGAAAGAGGAAACAGAAAAGACAACTTGTCTTTTCCCGATTATGGACTAACTCAAGTGCAGGGTTCCTTTCATGCATCTATAGGTAAATACGGGGGTATCTAGTGTATCTAACTCTGTGGGCAAAGGCAACATCACACACATCAGTGTCTTTGCTCAAATACATGAACAAGCCTTCAGAAGCTCTTGGGGATATTGAGAAAGCTGGATAAGCCTGTGATCCTTCAGGCGGACAGCCAGGGCCTGGCGGACTCCACCCCGCTGTTTCTCCTTTGCCTTGTCTCTTCCATGGTCAGCACCATCAGCAAAAGCTAGTTGTAAAAGTGCCAGTTCTCATCTGGCATCATTTTATAGGGCTTGGACAAGGACGGGAAGGTCTGATGAAAGTTCTGGGACGGTTCTGGCCAAAGACCTTGCCAAACCTCTAAAAGCTGTGAAACTGGAGAGTGCTGAGGTTCCCACTGAGGTATTTTCGTGCATTTCTGCTTAGGTTGTTTTCTATCCACTTGTGTCTTGTTGGTGTCTCTAAATGTGAAATGCAAAGGGATGATAACTTTCTTTCCTCCTTCCTCCTCCAAATCCTCCTGGTCATGCGTTTGTCTCAGCTCTTGTTTGCTGCAGTCAGAATGCAAGTGGTTTGGATGTTGATGTTAAACATATGTAGGTCATAATCTCCAGGGTCCTTGTGCTCGCAATAATAGTAATAATCAACAGTAAATTTTTGCTATGCTTCTCCTCCCCAATTTGCTTGGCTATTGCAAAAGGAAGAGAAAGAGGAGTGGAATGGAGCTGAGGAATATAAGTCGCCTTGACTGCCCAGACTCGAATGTCAATTTGCTGGTGTTCATGCTTTTGAAAAGGAGGATTCAGATTCATAAGGTTCTGCAGAGGTAAAGCAAAACTGGTTAAAACAGTGTTGCTACTTTTTTGACAATACAAGAATCAATGGGGAAATGTCTTCCTGTAGATTCAGGAAGATAGCTTTTCTACAACCAAGTATCAAGTTTCTTAACTATTTCCATGTTAACGATTTTACAGACTGCTTTGGGTTTTGGAAGGAGTTAGGCTGGAGCAGCATTTTCTTCTGGACAGAAGAAGTGCAAATCCCGAGTCTGCTATAAATACTTTCTGACAAGGCATGCAGTTTTCAGTGGACGTTGTTGCTTCTTGCCTTGCGTAGCTTGCATTTGACTGTTAAGGAGAAATAAAAGGAGAAGACGGCTGCTCAGATTTCATAGTTGTGGCCAAAAGGTGCCAAGGGGTCAAAGCCATCATGTCAGGTTTCACCAGTGGCTTTTATGAAGCACTGGATTTGGGTTTTCTTTTTCTTTCTTTTTTTCCTCCTAGAATTTAAATATGGAAATGTAATTTGGGTAGAAATGTACAGTAAATCCTCAAAGGTTTGTGTCATTGAACAATCAGTTTTTGGGCCCCTCACTCCAAGAAGGCCATTGAGGTGCTGGAGCGTGTCCAGAGAAGGGCGACGGAGCTGGTGAGGGGTCTGGAGCACAAGTCTGATGAGGAGCGGCTGAGGGAGCTGGGGTTGTTCAGTCTGGAGAAGAGGAGGCTGAGGGGAGACCTTATCGCTCTCTACAACTACCTGAAAGGGGGTTGTGGTGAGGTGGGTGTTGGTCTCTTCTCCCAAGTGACGAGTGACAGGACAAGAGGAAATGGCCTCAAGTTGTGCCAGGGGAGGTTCAGGCTGGATATTAGGGAAAACTTCTTTCCTGAGAGAGCGGTGAAGCATTGGAACAGGCTGCCCAGGGAAGTGGTGGAGTCACCATCCCTGGAGGTGTTCAAGGAACGTGTGGACGAGGCACTGTGGGACATGGTTTAGTGGGCATGGTGGGGTTGGGTTGATGGTTGGACTTGATGATCTTACAGGTCTTTTCCAACCTTAATGATTCTGTGATAGGGGAGAGCTGGTGGGGGTGGAGGATGGCTGAGATCAGGCAGGAAAACATCCCCTTTCTTCTTTATCTCCAGCCATACCGTTGCTGTGCCTGACCCTCTGTGGAGCTCTGGGAGCTGACTTGTTCTCCCTTCTCATAAAGGCTTCTCTTTGTCTCCCCTTCTTTCCCTTTGGGGGGTAAATTGCATGTGAATTTTCACTTGTCATTTTTATATCTCTTTAACCGCAGCCTTAGAGCTATCTGCAATCTCCAGGCAAACTGGTCAGAGCAGCTGGGTGGGGGATAAAAGCGCAGGGCCTGCCTTTTCTTTGCAATAAGCCCAATGTCTAACCTCATTCCGAAATCTAAGCATGTATTCAAATGCAGTAACCTAGTCTGTAGTAGACAGAGTACTTGAATAGCTCTTGGGGAATCCAGGTGGCTTTGAGAGAGCCTTCCCACTTCTTTGCGCTTCATTTTTTCCACCTTGGCTGTGGGGCAGATAACACCGGTTCCCTTCATGGGTTTTCTAGAAACCTCAGGGCAGAGGGCAGGGGAAGTGCTGTGTATGGTGTTGCTTTTGCACTCAAAGTCCTTTTCTTTTCCCCTGAATAGAGGGGGGGAAAAAAGAGCTCCTACCAAGTGATTGTATAAGGGACTAGAAGCAGAAACTGGTGAGAGAATTTAATCTGGGAATATACAGGAGGCAGAGTCCACTGCTCATTGTCTCTTCACATACTTTACTGAAAACACTATGCGGGAGATACCCTCTGAAGTCTTTTCCCGTGGATAATAAAGATAAGATACCGGTAGAGAAGGTAGTGAAACAAGAGGATGCCCTTAAATAAATGAATTACTGGCACAGGTTAGGAAGCAGCTGTGAGTTAAACAGCAAAAAGCAAAAAAAGAATGATCAATTTTCAGTGTGGCGGTAGGTGAAGAAGAGGGTATCTGGAAGACCTAGTTTGGACCAGGCTTTTAAAAATATAACCCAGAATTAGAGGGGAGGAAAAGATGGGGAAAAAAAATGATAGTCGCCTATCGTTATTTAGTGAAATCTAGCACAGGCTCTGAAAAGCTGAGAATAGCTTTATCCAGGCAGGTGAACGGGCAAGGCAATGGCAGATGAAATTAAATGTTGACAAATGCGAGTTAATGTGCATTGGAAGGCATAATATGACCTACTCATACACATTGCTGCTTTTTAAATTAACTGTAACCACTCAGGGAAAAGACCTAGAGGTTATTGTGAACAGCTCAATGAAAACATCTGTTAAATGAACAGAAGCAGTCAGTAAAGCAAACAAAACATTGGGCTGTACAAGGGAGATTTTATATTATCATTTGTATTATGGTAATGCGTCAGGACACCGACAACTGCCCGATAGCTTTCTGTTGTGCCAGGCTCTGTGCGAGCGGAGAGCGAAAAGGCAGCTGAGAGCCTCGGAAAGCAATTTACTCCGAGTGTGACCAAATACCAGTCAATTCAGGATACTCCTTCCCCCAGCCAGCCCTGAACAGAGGCTCGCCATTGAGCGAGGAGGGTCCGGGACTGCAGCCGTTTGCAGGGTTGGGGTTTCTTGGGTAACGTGATGTACAAATCTTCCTGGCACTGCATGCAGCGCTCCAAAACGTCCGGATGGCCAAAAGCTCCTAAAGCTTTGTCAGAGGATACGTGCGTATTAGTTCCAAGTCCCAAGCTCAAGGTCCTGGGGTAGGCTTGCAGTTAATGTGCTTGCGGTTAGGGCTTTCCTCTGTGGCCAAGGGAGGTGTTTAATCCCTTGGTGTTTGACCCCTTGGTGCTTCTTCCGTTGCTGCCCTGACCTGTTCGGACACCCTTTCCTGATACGGGATGAGTAAGGCTCAGCTTCTTTGGGTCTCCAGGTTCTTTCAGCACAAACTACGTCTTGGGGTTTTTTGTACCCAGCAGATCCTTTTCCTAGAAGAGATTGATACACGTTTTCCTTCACTCCTTTCTCTACCCAAAGCATCATTGTCAAAGTTTCACGTAGCCAACGTGCCACGGAGGCTTTGCAAAAGTTTATTGCTTTCCCAGCCGCCGGTCAGCATGATGAATGATTTAGTGGGTCAATATTGCTACCCTGTTAGAAATGACTGTAGCACAGGCTCAGGTGGCGTATTCATTATATGCTCCAAGCAGCCATTGGTATGCAAACGGTACCCTGAGTTTAGCGCTTATCCTTAATAGCAAGCAAATTCAGAGTTATACCTGTTGTGCTCTGCCTCTGCCTATGGCTTTATTATAAAACATAGCTCTTGATTTGATGACTTTGCTTAAATTTGCCCCAAGCCATGTCCTAAGCTTAGTTTACTATTTTAAAATTAGCATACTTTTATAAAAATGTTTTAAATATTTAACCCGTTGACCAACACTAACCTCAGCCCTCTAGCCTTCGCAATGTAAAGTAATTGCAATGTAAAGTAAACCGTACAGAGTGTGGAAGGATGTCTACATCAGTATTCCTCTGTTCAAAGCAGTCTCTCAGACTTGATACTGAAGGGATGAATAAAATCAAACTTACTGATTATCATTTAGGCTGAATTTACTTTCTGCATTTGGAGGAAGGAGCTCTATTAATCAGCTTCATTTCCTGGCTCACATGAAGAGTGCTCCTGTGTACCTCTCAGAAGCTCAGCGATAAATACATATAAATATATATGCATAAATATATAGATGTTAAAATAGCATTAAAATCTTTGTCATCTGCTCCATTACTCCTGTGATAGGTGAGATAAAACCCCTCAAGGTTAAAATTTTTGAATTTCATTTTCTCATTTCTTGCTAATTTCAAAATACCTGGACCCACAGAGAAACCGGGCTATTAAGATGTGGAATTAAATTAAAATTTCAGGCTTGCGTGGAAACAACAACCAATGGAAATTTACTGAAAGGTTAAAGGAGAGGACAAGAGGCAAACTGGGAAAAATCCTTTTAAAATCTAAGTATAGTATATGTTGCCTCCTGCACTTTAATGCACATAAATTAAGACAATAATTCTAGGAGCTGAAGGCTCTGGTTTAACACTTTTGTGGTTTATGGTGGCCCTTGAGTCTCTCTGTGGAACTGCAACTTCATTATGTACAGCTGAGGAGACATTATTCCTTACATTATCTACTGTGCTAACACAGTTACCACCGATGCGCTAGTGCTGTTTGGATTCTCAAATGTAATGGGCAGATATGTACTGCAACCGTTTATGTGGCTTTTCTGCCAATTTGCGACTTGAAATGACTTTTTCTTTGTTGAGAAATGTGTATTCACCGTATCTAATTTCTGTGCTTCTCTAGGTTAACTCGGCGTTCCTGTTTGGATGGATGCTGTGGGCTGGTCCAGTTATGGGTTGGGTGCCCATGAGCTGCCTTCTAGGGAAAAAAAAAGGAAAGACGTGGCTTTTTGCATAGCTGGTACACTGATGTTCAAGGTAAATATTATTATTTTTTTCCTACCTAGTATGTGGGGTTTTTTGTTAATTCTCTGAAGAATCTCTCCCCTTTTCTCTCTCCCTTCTTTTTGTGTACAAGACGAAAGTCTGAGCAGGAAGGAGACTGCATTTATTTCTCTTCTGAGGAGGCTTAAATGTACAGGTTAAACAAATAGGTTCTTGTACCTTCATTTCGGGGAAATTTTAGGTCAGAAAGAGGCCAGTGAGCTCATGTTAATTGAAAACAGTATCTCACGTCCTTTGTAGCAAAAAATACCTACGTTTGGTCCTGGAATGCTGTAGAGCTCAGCAGAGCGTATCTTGGTGGTTTTCAGAGAGATTTTTGTAGTGTGGTGCTGGCCCCTCTTTGTTTTCAGCAGCTCATTTATGTTAAGGGGACAGTTAATAGCATGCTTCCCTAAAATTGTGTTCACCTGAGGTCAGTGCTTAGGGTATGTCACGGTAGCTGGAACAGGGTATGCGATTTCAGTTGGCAAGGTGGGGTTGTTTTGGTTGGAGAACTCTTGGGGCATCAGCTCCCACCAAGGGGGAGACTTGGGAGCTTGGAAACCCTGGGGGGATAGTCCAGGGAAAGTTGAGGCAGGCATAGCTGAGGTTCAAATCTGCAGCCTAATCCTGGTTATCCTCCTCCGGGGTAACCTGTGCCCAAGGATAGTAGGCGCTGGCCATCCCAGAGACATTGTCCACCTCGCTGGAGACTCCTGGTTTCCACGTGGCTGCTCTGGGTGCGGATGGCTCCGGCTCTAACGTTCCTCCTGAGATGTCAAGGGGCTTGAAAGTTCTGCAAGACCCCAAGTCTGCCAGGATCCCAGGGCCCTTAAAAGAAGGGAAAAAAAAAAAAAAAGTCACATAAAAAGCTATTTGACCGGAGGGAACTGCAGAGTGCTGATCTCTGATTTTTTTTTTTTTTTCTCCTTTTTTTCATCTGCATCTTGAAATGTTTGTTTGCTTTTCAAGCCCCAGCTGTTGGAGTCAGGGGATCACACAAGAACATCAGGTCTCCTCTCTTAAACAAACAAACGCAGCAGACTTTACCAGAGAAAAACATGAAAGTGCAAATCCCAGGGGCTAAAAACCCTCTGGAAGACAAAAGCTGCAACATTTATTAATTTGTTGAATAACCTGTTGGGGCCTGACTTGATTTTTCAAATAAATGGAATTAGAATATCAATAGCAGAATGCCGGGTTCCTAAAATATTCAAAAGCGGCTTCCTTTTATGTAGTGCCTTTTCATGAAAACTGCATCATAAGGTGATTTGCAGTGCTAAATAATAAACAACAACACACATAGACACACATAGAAATTAACAGCTGTGGCCAAGGGAGGAAAAGAGATGTTTCCAGATGAGATGTAGAAAGAAATGGGGAGTCAATGAGGCAGAGAGATACAAGAGAGGTTGGATCTGGGTCAGCTGTTTAATTTTGACCTTGGTTATTATTAGTCGTTGGAGATAAAATATAGCTAGTGCCTCTGGAGTGTTCTCCGTGTACTTTGAATTGCAAGAACCGGGAAGTATGGAGGGAAATAAGAATCCAGGTGGATTCTGAGCAGGGAAGGATAGCTAGGGAAAGGTTTTACCAGTGTAGAACGTAGCTTGCACCGAGGCAGGCACGTACAGATACCTGGTAACTTCAGGAGATTTATCTTACTGCTTAACCCAGAAAACTTTCCAAGAGCTGTGGAAGACTGAACTAGTGATTAAGGCAACTACAAATCATGTGTGCACATGTTCACCTTGAAGGAGAGGACCAGGAAAGCTGTTTTCCCACTCGGAGCTTGACTCTTCAGCATTTCCCATGTAGCAACAGCCATTTCCCGGGTTCCTTTTCTGCACTTGCTGCTTTTGGTGCAGAATGCCATTTCTTTAGCAATATACGTGTACTTGTATGGAATTAAGTCCCTCTGCTGAATTCATGCTTCTTACTGGGAGATTCCTGATACAAAACTGGGAGATCAGGCCAGCCCTTTGAAACCCCGTTCAGCCTCAGCACTAACCTTTTGGGCTTAGGAGGGGCTAAAGAACAATCCATCCCATGCCAGCCCTGGAGTGGGAAATAGCTTGGGTTTTCCTGGTGCTTAACTTGATATCTACAGTCAGCTGCAGCGGCTTTATAGCACTATAACAGCAGCAGTTTCATGGAAAGTTAAGATAAATTATGAATTGAAGCAGTAGTCGTGTGCATGGTGAGCTCCAGAACCTTTACGAGGCAGCAGTTTTATCCTTTCTTTCCCTGCCTGTGAATGGGGAATGTTTAGCCATTCCCTACTCTGAGGGGTATTGGGACAGTATATTAAGAGTCGGTGAGGCCTGTAGCCATGTAAGTGAGTAATTAAAGAAGTGCAGCTCTCCTCAGGCGGTTAATTTTGGCCCGAGCTTCTGCTCTTCAGCCAAAGTTTGGGACGTAAGGCAATCCGTGCAACCGCCAGGACCTTCGACAGAGCTCAGCCTCCAAACATGTTGCGGTGGACAGAAGTGCGTACCCTGCACATCGTGGATAGGATTCGTCTTCTTAACTGTAGGTGTTTGTCTAAAGGTGAGGCACGTACCGTGAGATGACCAAACCTAAACTGTAATCGGTGGAGAGTGCAGCAATCGGAGCGTGATTAATCCTCTTTAAGAGAGGGTCTAATATGGGAAGCTGGAGTGAAGCAGCTGAAGCTAGAAAATATAAAGTGCACCCTGTATATGAGTGAGGAATTGCAGGTGTGTATGTTATTATATATAAAGTCTAGTTTCTTTCATAGGGATCCTCATTGTTTCACTGCGGAAACCTCAGATAGGCTTTATTTTGCATTTGAATGTTGGGTTTTTTGGAATTCAAAACCCCAAGCGGGGATGTAAACGAAACAGTTCCTGAAAAAGTGCTGTAGCTTACAGCAGTGTTCCAGAAATGGTCACCTTAAAGCAGCGATCATGTTCTGTTTGCTGTAAGTGCTGTAAAACACAGATTTTCAATTTTGTTTTAAAAGAAAGTCGTCTTATGAACCTGACAGAACTCGAACCTGCCTCTGGCTTGTTACATCCTCGCAAAGTCCAGTTCTGCTGTCATCTTTTGGAGGAAAGCCCGGTGGGCTTGTACCTTTCAGATACCTTAGATTTGCCTTGGTTCTTCAGGCAGGAAGGCTCTAGGCCATAAATATGTTTGTTTCTTCTTTCCCTGATGGGTTTGCATTAGTGGAACAGGTTTCTTTCTTATCTGGGACTGGGGGACTGGCCAGCTCTCAGAAGTGTAATCACAGCCGCTAACTGCCCTTTCTCTGCTAATCATGTGTTACCCTATGCCTTGGGTGCTGTGAAAGACTCTGGGATCCGCTTGACAAAGTGTTTGTGAGCGCAGAAAATACATGCAAATTAACATTTGTAAGCAGAGAGAATATGTAGAAATGGAACAAAATACCAAACCAAAATATTGGCCGTAAATCTTCATCATGCATTATCCTATTTTCTGAAGTTTATCCTGTTATCTACTTAGTGGGAGTATTATTCCATTTAAGTGTGCTTCTTAGCAATTGCTTGCAGCATTTAAGTCTTTAGATGCTTTCTGTACTTGAAGAATTGCTGTTTCTGTTGTAACACTGTGCTAATTCTCCACGGAAATTGTCCCTGTGGTTTATGGATAGGCCCATTCATTATGCCCCTTAGTAGGAAAGTATCAGGATGGGAAACAACACTGCAGTCCCGGGTTTTATCAGTCACTTAAGTGCTGGCAGCAGGGAGTGCTTACAGAGCAGAGCCTGCTCTGTGGATCTGCTTCTCTCCTTGGGGGTGAAGAGGGGAGTGCTTAACCCCCCCTGCGTCATTCCCTGTTCTAGAGGAGAAATATAAACCTTTTCTTAATCCTTCCACAACTGATGAGTAAGAAAGCAGCGGGGATTCCTCTCTCCCAACTAGTCGCTGCCTGTAGTGGCCAGGGACAGGCAAAATACCCCAGGACCCAAGCCCTGGTCATAGGAAGCAGCTCAAAAACCCACTGGAGAAAAGTTACGGTGGTCCTGTGACATCCTGTGACACCTCAGACTCCTGCTGACTCTCCTGCTGACTCTCCTCCCTTTGAGGCTCAGCCCCACAAGAACCCCCAAGCCCAGGATGAGTGTATGTGAATGTCTCGCAGGGGATATATTTCACACGTGGGATGCCATGGACCTGCTCGTATCCTTGTGGAGACCAGCTCTTTTTAGCATCATTCCCACTAGCACGCTGGTCCGACTGCCTGTCAGCTCCTTCCAGTGAGTGCATAGCGTTTCTGTCCTCCTGGGTGATGTGATGTAGGTTTACTCCTGCAAATGAGGGCACAGGATTCCTCCGAAGGAGTAAGTAGGTGCCACTTCATACTGAATCCTAGCTGCATGCCTGGGCTGCGGTCCTGGATTCACGTTTAGCACATAGCGCCTTCTAGATACAACCTCTGGGATTTTTTTCAGACTTCAGGCTGGCACTGGCTAAAACCTGTACTCCGTCTCTTGCTGGAGAAATCACGTGCAATTCCGTCTCCCGGTCTGATGCCCTTCCATGTGCAAAGTGGTTCTCGGACAAGCAGCCAACAGAATTGCCAAGTGAGTAAAGGCTTCTTGTAGGCAGAAGGCTTGTAGGATCAGGTCTCTGATGGCCAATTTTGTTGGAAACAAATGCTTTATTTTTGTTTTATATCTCCTTAAAAACGTGAGCGCCCCTAAGACAGCCCTCGTGAGCCAGCTAACAAAAACATGCTGCCTGACCACAGTTCACTGTGTAGGGTGGTGGGAAAAGGCTCCAGCAGGAAAGCGGTTTCCTTATCAAATATCTGAAAACCTTTTACAGTTGTTCTAAGCAACCCCTGTTCTTGCCTTTCGGTGAAACAATTACTATGAAGCAGTCTGTTGCTGGGCTGTCTCTGAATTGTTCTGCCCAGTTGAGTGATCTGATTTGATATAAAGCTTAGAGTTTTCCATCTTTATTTCCCTGCTCTGTCTCCTTTCTCATCACCGGGAGCTTTGGATTCCCCCCCCCCCCCGGCCCTGCAGATCGCGTAATTCCCCACACAGGGATTATACGTTCGGCGTGTTCACAACTATGTGTTTGCTCAGAGCAAGTGCCTCCTGCTATCGCCCAATTGTGGAGTTTCACTCAAGTGGAACAAGTAATAACAGAAATATGTGGCTCTCGCTGCCTTCATTTGGCTTCTTAGGTGGCAGGGAGCAAACTGCATGCCTTTCTCCTGCAAAATGGTTAACTAGGACGTGGGGCTTTGGGAGAGGAGCCAGGCAAAGACTTCATGCGGCATCAAATGCAGATAAATAATCCTCTTTGGCCCTTTGAACTTGGCGTTATTCCTGCAGCTGCTGGGGAGGGTGCGTGTTGGGAGGGAGGCGAGCCGACAGCAGCTCTAACGGGACGGCCCTCGCTTGTGCCTGCCTGGTGCGTACCGAAGGCTGGGGACAAAGATACGAGCCTGGCACCGTGAAAAGGGATGGCTTCGGTGCCAGGTTGAAGAAGGTGGCACGCCGTGTTTGATGACCGTGAGGGCTGTGACCGCGCTGCCCTGCAGCGGGGCGCCTAACAGTGTGAGGCTTTGCTTGGTAGAATGGCTTCTGGTCAGAGGGAAGGAAAGGGTGGTGGAGCGGTTAGGGCTCTGCGCTGGGCTGATTTTTGTCCTTCTCTCTTGGAGAATCACTTACTGTCTTCCGCTTCGCTTTCTGAGCGCAAAGATGAGATTGTTAGCATTTCTGCTACTCCCGGGACTGCAAGGATGAGCTCTAAAGAGCTCAGAGGCTAGCTTCAGCAGGCTTAGAAAAAGATGGGGGTGCACTCAAAAGGCTTTCTTCTCTTACGTTTGTGTGCATGAGGAGCATCTCTGTGTGAATCTCCCGCTCCCTCTGCCCTTGGGTTGTCCTCACCTGGTTGATGTTTTTCTGCTCCATGCAGGTGAATGACCCATTTCACTGGTAAAGCGGAGCGAATCCGCTCTGCCCAGCAGCTGGAGAGGGGCAGTTTTAGTGTGATGCTCTGTGAGACAATAAACATCATGCCAGACATAAAGAACAGCGATTTGGCTGTTGTGCTCACTCGTTTCTGAAGGAAAAAGACCCCTTTGGGGCACAGAAGGGCAGCACGTTCCTCCTCTGCTGCCTGGGGTGGGAGGAGGAGGAGGGAGACATCCTCCTGGGGAAGGTGAAAAGCTGTGGCTCCCTGGAAGTGGTGGTGGAGGGCGCTTGTTGGTAGCAAACGGGTGCCCAGTCCAGCCTCTGCCTGAGAAAGTGACTCCTACCAGGAGGACAGAAACAGCCTCAGCAACCATATCTGTTTCAGAGGAAAACATAAATAACAAAATTGAGTGCAGTGGTGGCGTTCTGTTGAATTGCTGTTTGGTGCCCTTGGGCTCTCTAACAGGCAGGCTGGGGTTGGGAGGGGCGAGAGGGCAGCTTGTGCAAGCTGCGTTCCAGTGATAGTGTTTTAATTTCTTCCCCTTCCGTGCCTGGTTTACACTTTAACATAGTTTAATTTTAAAGTCTCCTTTTTTTTTTTTTCCTTTTTTTTTTTTACAAGGTGAATGTCGAGCAGTAATGTAATGAAAAGTTGACAGGCACAGATCTTTTTTAATAACTCTTATGTTGTGGTGCTTAATTTGGTTTAACTATAGCTGAGCTGAATAATAAGCAGAAGTGAATTCATCTTATGAACCGTGAATATTTTTAAGTCTCCTTTGGAAAGGGTTCAATAGCTCTGACTCTCATCCCAAAAGAATGGGACCGTGGTTTGTCATACGCTTTTGGTCACCGTGTGGGAGCTGGGAAGAGTGTCGGGGATGGGACGCAACATCCTCAAGTTGAAGCGGGATGAGAAAGCAAGTCTGTTCACCTCCAGGCAGCACGTGGCTTTTTTTTTTCTGTGCTGCACAGCGTGGAGCTGCACCAGCTCATATCAACGGGCAGTGTTGGGTTCCAGTGGGCTTTTGAGAGGGGCTGATGACCAGGCTGCTTTCCAGCCCTCCTCCCCAGCACCCATCACGTGAAGCTGTAGTATAACCGTGCATAGGAGAGATTCTGCGAAAGCAGAAGGATTAAACCGGGCAGCCGCGGGCACTGAGTGTTAACTACAAGGTGGAAATAAAAAGTAGAGGTTGCTCAGAGGTGCGTTGGTGATGTGCGTGAGCAAGGCTAGCGGGGGCTGAGGACCCCTTGGAGGTTTTGTGGGGAACGGTGTTGCAGATCCCAAAGAGGAAGAGGGCCTGCGGAGCGGAGGAGGGATGCTTGGCTGCTGTGAGAAGGCTGCATCTTGTTTGTCTGGCTATCGCGCCGGCGAAAGAGGCTTCCAGAGCGCCGGGGGGCTGGAGGGACAAAAGCTGTCGGTCCTTGGGTGAAAGCTGGGGAATGGTTTCCGCATAGTCAGTGGAGTACACACAAATCCCCCGTTACCTTAAGCGTTTCAGGCTCTAGCGAAAAGCCAGCCTTACAAGATGAAAGCTCTTCCCGTGTTCTGTCTCTAGGTGTTTCCTCTCTTCTTTTTTCATTTTCTTACTGATAATACCATTCGTCTTTCTTTCATTCTTGTTTTTTCAGGGATGGCTTTGTTTTTCGCAATTTTAGCCCTTTCTTCCAAATGCCTTGTATATGTTTATTTTATTCTATCTCTTTGTCATCATGACAGCAGCAATGAAGCATCCTTCCGACCCTCTGCTACAAACAAAATAGGTACGAAACATCTTCCCTCTGGGAACCAGGAGGGAAAAGTGCGGCTTTGTGCGGGGCCGGTTACTGCTCTGAAACACCCAGATTCTGCTCCGTGGGTGCATCCGCCATGAGGCGGAGATCCGTGCGGTATGCTCCCTGTTAATGATTTCCCAGTTTCTCAGGCTGGCGTGCAGGTTGCGGTGAACCCCAAAGAGAAGCAGCCCCTGTGATAAAAAGTGTGATAAGGTTGCCCTATCAAGCACTTAAAATGCATCAGTTTAGGGACAGATCTTTGTTTCGTCTCCTCTGTGCGGATGTTTTCTTGCACAATTTCTAATAGCGCGGTCACGCATTACTTATTCTGCCTGCTACCTTGCTCGGTGCTTGCAATGAGAGCTGGTTGGATATGTTCGTCGCATCAATTGCCATTGTAAAATACGGCTTGGATTAAAGTGATAATTTTTTTCTTGTGAAATTGTATTGATGTCCAAAACGCCTTTAATACTGGCAGTGCATGCTTTTTAACATTAACATTTTGCATTTGCTCCCTGGCTGTAGGGTTGATTTTCCTTTGAACTGGAATAAATTCTACATTAAAGACTTTGAAATGAAGAGGGTTGATCTAAAAATGAGACCTTTCATTTGACCCTGAGCAGTGTTTTTTTTTTCCACCCTGAACTCATTCAGAAAACAACTTCACCGTTGTGCCTTTCTCATTCTGTTTGGACTAGAAAGATGAAATGGTGCCTATTTCTCATCCTTCAGAAGCTCCATCCTCAGAACAGCTCTGTGTTTTAGATGGGGACAGATGATGCCCTGCGCTGTGCGTAAGAGGGGTGTTCCTGCAGGAACGGTATGTGAGTGGCGGGGACTTGCGGGGTCAGAAAAGAACAGCCTCGTGGAATAAAGTCATAGGCCAGGTTGGAAGATGGGAATCTCTAGCCATGCATCTTCTGTGATGCAGAGCAAGAAGCTGAAAATATCAGCAACCGGGTCGCTCACCTTCTGAATGCAGATTGTAGGGCTGATGTGTAGAAACGCAGGTAACCGTCTATAAATTTTCAGCTGAAGTTTAACTCGGTGTATTCAAGTCGATAAGATGCTAAATGCTCTGGAGTTCATCAGAGTGACGACGCCTGGAGTATCACAAAACTAGTTGTTACATTCAGTAGCTCTAGCTTTAATCTCGGTGTGCCACAGTTTCTCACTTTTCTATAAGACATTGAGAAATGAATTTATATGAAATCATTTATATATGAGAAATCATTTATATATGATACGTTGTGCTGAGAAATGAAAAATCTTGGAAGTTTTTGGCCGCATTGCTTTGAAAACTTGAGCCGGGTTCAAGAGGAAATGAGCAGTTTTCTGTTTATTTGGGACAGGATTTGGATGTTGTGTAGTAAATAATAATTAGGGTCATAAAAGTCTGTGGTGAACAATTATCCATTCAGTGAACAAGGCAGGTGTTTTGGGGGAAAAATAGGAGGCAATTGGGTAATTAGACTGTACCACAACGTGTGAGCGCAAGTGGGCCTAATAAAATTTGCACAGGCAATTTTAAATCTGGCATGGCCTACTCTCTCAGCACCTGACTTGGAAACCTGAATAACTTCTCGACATCATTTTTTTGATGTAACACCGCATCACCGATTACAAATATTCCTGTGCAAAATTACTCAGTGCTTTCTGGCTGAAGCTCGGGCATTGCAACAACCCCAGCTATAGAAGAAACAAAACGGAAAAGGTGGTTATTTGGTGGTAAGAGGGGAAATGCTGAATGGCTGGCCTGAGCAAGGGGAGAAATGGCTATTGCACGCTTATTAATCCACCCTTTTCCTTCCATTCAGAGCTGTTTCACTGAAAGTCCATCCCCACGAGAAAAGAAACGGGTGTGAGGGGATTATTTGCTGCTTTGCAAATAGATCGCTCCTCCTGGCTGGTCAGACAGGCTTAGCAAGAGACTCCTGACAGCACGAGCAGCGATGATGAGGCTTCGCTTGTACCCCTGGTACGCTGGAACCAATTACCCATCCCCGCCGCAGCGTTTGCGGAGCGGAGGGAAGGCAGCCCTGAGCCACGTCCCCGCTCCCAGCGTGCAGCGCTTGGGGGTGTGGGCAGCCTGTGCCACCCTCCCGCGGCTGCTGACGGCAGATGCCTTTACATGTCCCTGCAGCAGGGACCGTGCAGCTATAGACTGGCTCCCTCGCTGGGTGAAAATGTTTCATCTCAAATAAACACTTGTCTCATTATCTAGCTGTGCTAGCTTTGCACTTTCCGGTTACTGCCTGGCTTGGAGACACCTGTTCTGTGTCCAAGCATTTTAGAGGAAAAACTATCCAAAGCTGTCAACAGACATAAAAAGGCTGCTCGTTTCCATGGGAACGTGCTCCGCTGAGCCCCGAGTATAATGAGCTGCTCCCCGCACTGCAGAAATGCTGGACGCTGCCGCAAGAGCGAGGGGAGTTGTTCACCGGGCTAGTTTAGAGATGCAATTCCCTTAGGTGGCTGTCCTGTTTGAGCCGTGTTCAAAGAGGATGGATGTCTGGGGGAAGGCAGCGCTGCGTCCCCGCAGTGCCCATGGAGAGGGTGGACGTGTTTTGCAGACGTCCTCGTGGCAGGAGGGGAGGGCGGGAGGGTGCTGTGGGTGCCCGCCTTGGAGGAGCGGCATGCACGTGCTGGGTGCTGCTGGGCTTCTCTCTGCACTTGCTCCTCTGGAGCTCGGCACCTCCAGCTTCTCAAAAGTGCTTTGCATCAGGGATGTGAAGAGTCAGGGCTAAAACAGCATCACGTGGACTGCTAAAAATAATTCTGGATAAGAACTTTTTAGCCATGGGTTCTATGTCTCTTTTCAGTGAGGAAGTATTGAAAGAGTTGTTGTGCTGCGACTTCAGATGAGCATCGTGTCCACTTTGAGTCTGCTGTGCCCACCGTTTCCTTCTGCTGCCGTCAGCTCTTTGGGGACGGAGGCAGGGGACACAGCTGAGGGCTCAGAAGGTCAGGTTGCATTGCATCCCTTGCTGGGGAGGTTTATCTCTTCAACCCACACTCTAGTCGTCAGCGCTTTTCAGCTCTTGAAGACTCCAGATCAATTCAAGACATTTCAGCAAAGATAAGAGACCTTACGCTAATGTGTCTACTACCTTCTTAACGTGCCTTCAAAGAAAGGATGTGCAAACCTTACTGAGAGAGTGGTGAGACACTGGAATAAACTGCCCAGGGAAGTGGTGGAGTCACCATCCCTGGAGGTATTCAAGGAACGTGTGGACGAAGCATTGTGGGACATGGTTTAATGGGCATGGTGGTGTTGGTTGGTTGATGGTTGGACTCGATGATCTTACAGGTCTTTTCCAACCTTAGGGATTCTGTGTGATTCTGTGAAACCATATTGCAAGTGCAGAAACGACTAGGAGTCTGTTCCAGATCTTTATTAGTGGGCTGTGAGTCCTAACTCAATGATGGAAAAGCTGAACTGGCTGCAACAGGCAACCTTTCAGTTAAAACTGCCTTGGCACCAGAAACGTTTTTTGAAAAGCAGCTTATGTGATGTTGGTTCTCAAAAGGGCTCTGTGGAGGTCCAGAGAATTAGAGACTTGAGCTGGGATAACTGGAGGAAAGAAAGAACAGGATCAACAGGCACCTGGATAAGTAGGACAGTATGTCCTTTGGAAAGGGCGAGCTTCACAGATCGCTTTAGAAATCTTTGAAGGCATCAGAGAGCGTGTAGACAAGGTAAATCCAGTTGACAAAATCCACTTAGATTTCTGGAAGGCTTTTGATCAGTTCCCTCAATGAAGGAGCTTAAGGAAACTAAGCCACTATGGGCTAAGAGGAAAGGTCATCTGATGGATAACTGCTTAAAAGACAAGAATCAAAAGGCAGGAAGAGCCACTCACCTCTGCGAGGGAGGGAGGGCAGCAGTGGTGCTCTGCAGGGACCTGTGCCAGCAGCAGCCCTGTTCCCTGTGTTCATAAATGATCTGGAAGAGGAGTCAAGGCTGAGTGTAAAGACTGATGATGATAGTAAGGGTAGTAAAAAAAGAAAGCCAACTTGTGAGACAGAGTGACTAGGCAATAAACGGCGGGTGAAATTCAATGCAGATAAATGAAGTGATGCACATGGGGAAAGACAGTTGTCGCTTTAGATACAAAATTATGAGTTCTGAGCTGGGATCTCATTCCTCAGTGAGACTCGGGAGCTACTGTAAATTATTCCATGGAAATGGCATCGCGGAGCCCAGCAACTGTCAAAAAGCAAGAGGGTTGGTGGGAAAGGCTCAGAGAACAAAACAGACTATAGCTAGGGCTCTGTGTCTTATCTGCTGAGTGCAATTCTGTACCCCCATCTCAGAAATGACTTCTTGGAGCTGGGAAAGGCACAGAGAGGAACAGCAAGCCTTAGCAACATGGGAAGCACTTGAATGTGAGGAATGATTAAATAGACTAGAAATGAACCTACGGAAGAGGTGACTGCAGGTCACTAGTCGTACAATACTGGTATGAGTGGGAGGAGAGTTGGAACAAGGAGATATCGTTTGCTGTCTCTGCCAGCACAAGAATTGGGGGCCATCAAACCAAACTAGCAAATGGAATATTCAAATGAAAGGTGAGGCTTCTTCATGAAACACGTAATTAGGTTGCTTGTAGCTACCTTGAATGCTGCAAGTTCAAATAGCATTTGTGTAAATTCACGGGGAGAAATCCATCAAGGAGTACTTACAAACCTCTTCTGGTGCCCCAGTTGCTGGAGGCTTGGAGTAGGTATTCAAGAAGTATTGGCACATTACCCTTCACAGGGTATCTTCAGGTTGGATGCTTAGGTTGATAGACCTCTCATCAGATGCAATATAGCCATTCTTCTGTAAATGGAGGGCAGAAAAATTGAGACAATGTTATTTTCACATTGTTGGGTTTCCATTTCATGCTGTGGTGTCTGGTTGTTAACATAAAAATTGCACAAGCTCCAGATACCACTTTGTGCTGCTCATCATTTTTTTATCTAGGAGTTCATGGCCCTTTAAAAGCTTAAGAAAACAGGTTCCCTTCTCCCTGAGGCTTTTGGTTTTCTTAAGTGAGATTAGACAATGTGTAAAGGCATTGGACCTTTCTGCAGAGAAGAGAACAGTGAAGTGTCAAGCAGGAAAAGAAGGAAAACCACTCTTGGGAGTGCTTGTCACTTCTATCTGTTATTTCAAGTGTCTCAGGCTCCTGTCACAGAGTTTCAGAGTAGTTTGTTCTGTTTATTTGATGTTCTAGACCAAAGGAAGAGGTCGACTGAGGAGGTGATCATTTACATTGGATGGCCATGATCCCAGAGAAGGTGGAAAAAGTCCCACTTGCTGCTGGTGAGTGCATCTCCTAAGACCCATTCCCAGCCCAGAAGCTAGTTATCAGAGATGCATCTAGCCCAAAATAAAGCCAGCAGGAGCCGAAAGCCAGCTTAGTGCTCAAGCCTGTAGCTGAAGTGCTGTAGGGATTATTCTACAGCTTCTACAGATTTTCATTAGGAGTATTTCTGCTTTAATGCCCCGGAGCCACTATTGTGCACTGGCACTCTCTTATGTTAGACGCTGTAGGAGAGTGAAAGCAAATAAGTCTAACTGTAGAATAAGTCATCATAATGTCAGAGATATTAGGTGTAAGTATCCTGCTGATGGGATAGATGTGGTTAGCCCCAGGTCAGTAAGGTGTATGATCATACAGCAGAGGACTGCTGCGTGCTTAATGCTGAAAAGGTGCTTCAGCGCACTGCGAAGTCGGGGCCTAATAATTTATCCCTGTTCAAATCTCTGCGGCTGCCTGGCAGTGCCGGCACTAGATCTTCTGCAAAATTCAATGCCTCGTCCTGGGGAGCCCCGAGGGCTGGCTGCGGTGGAGGAAATCTGTGCAAGACCCTGGCCCGAAGGAGGAGCCTGATGGTGAGATCTGTTAGCCTGGGCTGCTCTTTCAAAAAGAGAAAAACAACAACAGAACAAAACAGAGAGAAAATTTAAATATAATAATGAAAAAACATGTAATAAAAAGTTAGTTTTGCAAGAGGCTGACAGGGTTGGCGGAGTGTTCATTATATGCTGTATCAGTAAGTATATGAAGTGTCAGTGTGAAGGGAATTCATTTCCCAGTAACAAGCGTGACAGACTATTGAATTGAATGGAGAGGGTGTCTGCAGGCAGCAGGGTGGTGAAGCCCTCGTCAGAATTTCACTTCAATGGAGTTTACTTAAAGAGTGTGTTCGTTTTAGCTTTCAAAAGTCCAATTCTTTACCTAAAGCAAAAGATTCAACAAGGCCAAGTGCCGGGTCCTGCACTTGGGTCACAACAACCCCATGCAACGCTACAGGCTTGGGGACGAGTGGCTGGAAAGCTGCCTGGTGGAAAAGGACCTGGGGGTGTTAATCGACAGCCGGCTGAAGGTGAGCCAGCAGTGTGCCCAGGTGGCCAAGAAGGCCAACACCATCCTGGCCTGTATCAGAAACAGTGTGGCCATCATGAGCAGGGAGGTGATAGTATCCCTGTACTTGGCGCTGGTGAGGCCGCACCTCGAATGCTGTGTTCAGTTTTGGGCCCCTCACTCCAAGAAGGACATTGAGGTGCTGGAGCGTGTCCAGAGAAGGGTGACGGAGCTGGTGAGGGGTCTGGAGCACAAGTCTGATGAGGAGCGGCTGAGGGAGCTGGGGGTGTTCAGTGTGGAGAAGAGGAGGCTGAGGGGAGACCTCATCGCTCTCTACAATGACCTGAAAGGTGGTTGTGGTGAGGTGGGTGTTGGTCTCTTCTCCCAAGTGACGAGTGACAGGACAAGAGGGAATGGCCTCAAGTTGCGCCAGGGGAGGTTCAGGCTGGATATTAGGGAAAACTTCTTTCCTGAGAGAGCGGTGAAGCACTGGAACAGGCTGCCCAGGGAGGTGGTAGAGTCACCATACCTGGAGTTGTTCAAGGAATGTGTGGACGAGGCACTGCGGGACATGGTTTAATGGGCATGGTGGTGTTAGTTGATGGTTGGACTTGATGATCTTACAGGTCTTTTCCAACCTTAGTGATTCTGTGACTCTGGTCAATACTCGGTGCACAGATGTGCTGTTGAGCAGAGGCTTGGTGTTCTCCGGATGGGGTGCCCTGGGGCCGCCCCGGCTTCCCTGCTTGGCTGCAGGGGAATTGTCCCTTTCTGTTACCCTCTTCCAGTTTCCTGTCGTGTGTTGCTTCTCCTGGGCTCAGAAATCCCACTGAATATCTGTGCTCAGCTTTCAAGGACTTTGTGCCTTCTGGTGTGACTTGGAAAAACTCTTATAGGCAAATCCTTTCTCTCCATGGGGCTCTGAATTCAACAGTAGCTCTCTACTGGAGAGAGGAATATCATCGCACTGCTGACATGCCAAGGGGCAGGGGGCACAGAACGGCAGAGACCGTGAAGAGAGGGAAGGAGGGAAGAAGCTAAACTCGCATCCCTGTGGTTCAAAGGGAATTGGCAAGCAAGGACTAAATCTGGACTGTGTACGGAGGCGTCGGTCTTGTCCAAAACCTACTCGGCAGCGTCAGGCTGGAGGTGAGGATTATGCAGGCTGTGGAGATCAGTTAACACAAAAGCAAATGTACACACACACATACACGGCCTCTCAGTAGACGGCCCCGCCAAAGCGGAGTCTCATGCAGAGAGGAAGAGTGTGGTACGGCTTGTAATTAGGAGCTGCTCCACCCCAGAGCACAGCGCCTGCTGACGGGAGGACTGTGGGCAGGATGGCATACTTTGGGAGCCCGGGCTCGCTCGGCCAAACATGAAGCTTTCCCCAAACCACCGCCTTTTAAAATCCAGAATGAAATTTGCTTTTGGTCTGCCTTAAAACCGGGCGGTAGTTTGCAGCAGCTCAGCAAACTGAACCATCTCTTCAGTGAGCCTCAAGAGAGGGGATGGTGGAGGGGAATTTACTCCTGCAGGCATTGCCTGCAGCTCGGAGCGTGCGGTGTTACTGCTGGAAAGCCTTCAGTTCAGCTAGAAATCCTGCTGAGTCCTCCCCCATAATAGTCACTCGCTCTTCCTTGGATCCTGTCCTCTCAAATCCCCCACTGTCATTAAGTGCCACCCAACCTGCGGTGGCAGAGGTTTCCAAGCAGGGGCCCTTCAGAGTTGCATCTTTCCCGTAGTTTTCTTCGTTAAAACCATTCTGGATCCCCATCATCCTGGTTTTCATTAGGGCTGTACCTTTTTCTCTCCTCCCAATGTCTTTTGGAAGAGCGTGACCGCCCCGCTGGGCAACCTGCTTTGTCTGGGCATGAGCTGAGCTCGGTGTACAGCCGGATGAATGAAACTCGGTGTTCTGTCTTATACAAGTCAGACCAAGGGACTGTTGGGTCTGATGCATCTCGGACGGTGAATATATAGCTCCAGGATGAATGCTCCGCAAATGAGACTTGTATCAGGTTAAAGGAAAAAAAAAAAAACAACTGAGGAACTGAGAGGTAGGAATATAAAGATGGAAGTCCTCCAAAAGAGAGACATTTATTGCGCCGTGACTTAAAAGTAAGACTTAGTATATTATTTTTTTATTGCTACAAGAGTCTGCTCAGTAATTGGTGCTGCCCTATTATTGCAACAGAATTAATTGCACAGTGACTATTACTAAGCACTGGGGATCTGCACCAGGCAGTGATGGACGAAGCAGCTGAACATCCGTAACCTTCAGATCTGGACCGGTGTGGGAGTTCTCGGCCATGAGGCTCTTTCCCTGTGATTGAACAAGAAAATGGAAGACCTGAGAATTAAAGGCTGAAAAAAATGACAGTATTCAAACCTTACAATGTGATTTTAAAATTAATATCTGCATCCCCTCTGGGCTACCTGCATAGGCGGTACTGGCTGTCTCTTTCAGTGTTCATGCCAAGGGCTGGAGCACCTTCACTTTGCTTTTAAGTCCTTTGATCTATCACATAAGGCACACTGATTAAAAAATGGAGAAAGAAAAAAAAAAAAAGAAAAAGAGTGTAGTGGGACCCAGGGCTATGGAGGGTCAGTGGGTTTTCAGCCAGTGACAGCGGTGCTGCAAATGTTTTGCTGCCGACGTGGCTTTTCTCCGTGGCTGGTGTCGGCGAATGACTTGGTCACGCCAGACCTCTCCAAGGTGCAGAGCTCAGGTAGCAGGAGGCTCCCCTGCTCCCAAACGCAGCTGGAAACAGAAGCAGGAGTATTTGAAGCTAGATTTAATATGGATTTTGGCGAAAATAAAATGTACTCAGCTATTTGGACAGCTTAGTTACAGGCTGCAGTGGATTCTCCCACAGAGTTGCCTTTCTAAAAGACAGCTCTTGAATACAGGTGCTAAGGGAATTCGGTTGAATTTCTGTTTAGACCCCTGTGTTTCAAACGTAGGAAGCGAACATGGCAAGCTGTGGGGCTGCAGGTGATAAGCACCTTGCAGGATCAGAGCTGCAAGGTGGTGTTTGTTGTGGGCATTCCTCTCCCGTGGAACGGGACTCCAGCAGCCCTGCTGCGCTGAGCCGTAAGCCTGCCCAGTGCAATGCAGCGGCTCCCGGCTGTCGTGGCGTGTGCCTGTGACCGTGATAGCTCAGCTCTGCCTGTGCTGTATTGATCCGGTTAGGGACACGAGCCGCCGCTCTGCATCTGCTCTGCTTCCAGGTCCATGGTTGGTGCCTCTAGAGCCCGACTCTGGGTCTCCACACCTGCATCGTCTTGGCCTGTCCTTTATATTTCTTTTTCCTGTTGGGTAAATCAAATAGTATATTAGGAGTTGTAACGCAGATTCAAATCCACCCTTTCTCATGAGGGCCTCCCCTCTTTTCTCTGTATTTTATCCAGGGCTACGTATACCATAGTCTCAGCAGTTGGCAAGACTAGGGGTAAGGCGGCATCTCTGATCCGCTTCCTAGGCAAAGGATGGCGCGTTCACCTCCCGGTTTATTTTCCTGTTCCACCTCATAGACACCTTTCACAGCGCTTAATTATTCTTCCTTTGTCGCGAAGGGACTTAGCGCGTAAAGCTGGGTGGTGCTTTTACCCATTGCATTTTTGAATGGCAGCGTGACTTCAGCGGCGAGCACTGCCCTGCCCGCGACTGACATGTCTGTTAGCGTATACAAGGCACACGCGGCTCCTGTAAACCACCGTGACCTCGCCCCGATGGAGCTGCCTTGCAGGGTTGCTTTGGGCACCGCGGTAGCTCCCTGCGCCCCTTTCCCTGCCTGCACCATCCCGGTGCGGGTTTCAGATAAACGCCGGTCCCTCTGGCATGACTCGCAAGGGAATAATCAGGGTATATTACCCTTGTTCCCATTGGGCTCAGATTTCTGTTAATTGTTTCAGTCTACCTAGCAGCAGAAGTCTCTCGTCAGACTGTTCTCCCCAGATGCACGGCTGTCAGCAGCGTTTCGGCTGTTTCTCTGAGTCGGGGCTGCTTCCCAGGCTCCCCCTTGCCCCGCGTGCTTGCTTAAACTCCTCTGGCTGGACCCACTGCTCGCCAAGATGGGAGAGACGCTGCTCAGAGGAGGCCACCCACTTTGGACGCGTGACCCCGATGCTGCCGGAGGCAGGAGGAGTGCTTGCGATGTGTTAGGTTTTATAGCTTTGTGTTCTCTGGCACGGGGGCTGAGCAGCTCTGTGGGGGCCTGGCCAGGCAGCCCGGTCTGTAACAAATCAGGAGGCCATCAACTGCTTTGTTGTGTTTCTGGCTGAGGGACTCAGCAAGTTTCCTGCCTTTGCTCCTCTCCCGCTGCCGGGTAGGAGCCGAAGCCCTGCGGCAAGGCTGCGGAAACAGGCGGGAAGGCTGCAGGGTGCTTGTTGGGGAGAGGGTTCAGCTGGAGGAGGATGGAGGCTGTACCTCCCTTTTGCTGCCTTCCCTCCCCACGCAGGCTTCGTTCCAGGCAGGCACGGAGATCTGCTTCAGCTGGCTTTGCCCACGAGCAAAATTCACCCTGTGGCAGGGCACCGGGGGCCAGAAATGCTGTGCTCCTGCACTTTTGGCAGGATAAAACAGTTCCTTGCAGGCAAGTCTGTACACATGCACGGTATCTTTTCCAACAATATCTGTGATGTTTTCGAAGAACATAATTCGGGTCTAATTAGATCATCGAAACTGCTGGTGATGGGTGATTTGCAAATTCCTCTTGTGGGCTGCTGGCCGCTGCCTCAGGGATGGGTGGGAGCTGCTCCCGTGGTCCAACAACCATGGTCAAAGGGTCGTCTGAACCCCCAAAACCGTAGCAGGGGTGTTTTAAATAGTTTCTTCCACAGAAGAGAGCTGTTGTATTGTCCTTGTTTCGTGCCTCTGAAGTCTGGTGTTCTGGAGGTCCCTTTGTCGTCTCTGGTTTTGGGTACGTGTTTAAACTCGGAGACAGGGGCCAGGTATTGAAAGGGGAGCGAGGACCTGGAGACCACACTATCCCCAGTGTCCTGCTCGCAGCGGGCTGCAAAGGCCCCCGCGCTCACGCAAGACAAAACTGAAGCAAATTGAAACTACGATGGTTTCCTGTTCCATTAGAAGAATAATCAAAGGGAAGCTGGTATCCTATGCTTTTCTATTGCCTTAGTCCCTACTGCAACCTGCTTAAAGTGGGGTATTTTAGGAATATGTGGTCAATGTTGCTTGTGCGTTGAATATAAACAAAAATATAACCCTGTTACGTAGCCACCATCAAGGGAAAAGAAGATCCCAGACCCGGGGGCATTGATCTTTGGGGCTTACAAGCTGTCTGAAGATGATGACGGGCAGTCTTCCTTTCTTCAGGCCTACTTGAGGAGCTCTTCTGCATCTTTACAGCTGTGACATGAAAAGGTTAAGAAGCATCTGGAGCTATTGTACCTCTGCTCCTCAAAAATGCAAATCCCAGGCTCGGTATTCACAAGCCTGCTCCAAACGCTCCCGAAGATGAAAGAAATAGCTGCACGGACGCGGCGTGGCTGCGGTGCCTCTGTCATGATGAGAAAGTCAGCCCGTGGGGAGAGCTGCGGGAGCTGCTGGAGCTGCTTTGCAAAGCTGAGAACAGCCACACAACCTGCTCTCACTTTCCAGGGCTCACCGTGTAGTCTAGGCTTTCCTACGCTGCTCCCTTTGCGCTTGCAGGGCTTCGTGAGCCTCGCTCTTCGTTCGGTGCCGCACGGCAGGGAGACGGAGGGAGCGTGGGGTGATCGCCCACTGCCAGCTTGGCATTCCCAGTGGCGAGGACTGCGCATTTTTCCAGCTACAGTTTGTAGAGAAAACAGCTCATGGAAATGTATTGCAAAGCTGATTCTGCGAACCAGGGATGCTTTTCCTTAAGGTACTCGGGGAGAAAGACGTTCGTGTTAAATGTAATGAGTTAATACAAATGACACAGATTAGATGTTTTGCCTCAGGATCAGTCAAAGAGTCGGTTGCTTTTGTCACGGAGCGGTGCTGCGTTAGGTCTTCACCTTAAGGAAGGAGATTTACCCGAGGGAAAGCATCACCAGTGTGCAGGAATTAATTTCTGTTGAGGGTTTGGTGGGGGGTTGTTGTAACATAAGGCAACATTTTGCTGTGTGATTGCTGCCACCAAAGCCCCCAAACATTTTCACGTTTCTGTGAAAAATTCAGAACCTTTGGAATAAAAATTTCTCCCAGGTGAAGACATTTAATCAAAAATATACTGGGGAAAAACATGATTTCACCACAATTCTTACACCACCACATCACGATAGATAAGGAATGAGATTTTCCATACCTATCGCTCCTGCTACGTGTCGTTTTTTAGAGTTGAAACAAGGTTTACCTAAAGCTATAGAGGCGTATGATCTGCATACACCGCAATCGCTTTGCACACAGGAATATATGTTTGCAAATTGAAGACTAATCATTCCAGGTTTACCAGCCTCTCTCTTAGGAATATGTAATGTAATAAAGCAGACAAAAGTTACTTTGAATAGAGTAACTTTATCAGAACTGCTCCTAGGGTGCTCATCACAGGCTCATCATGGGACGACGTGACAGTAATGCCACGCGGAAATGCTCCGCCGTCCTTCCCAGCAGAAATGAGGAGCTGTGATACTGGGGCCTGTCACATCTTGACAGGACTCATGTAACATCTGCTGACAGTGTGGTAATTAACTTGCATCATGGGTGAGCACTAACGGTTTTGCTTGCACGTGGTACGTAGTAACGGGGATTAATTTGGGGTATCATTTATTTATTTATTTATTGAGAATTGGAGCACCCTCCTTGCAAGTGCCACGCCACTGTTGCGGGAAAATTGAGCTTTTTAGGCCTGCCCTTTAATACTGGCTGCTCCGGTGGCTCCCGTGCATGTAGGAACTTGGCTGGCTGGAGCGGCAGCGTCCTAAACGGAGAGCTGCCCTTGAAAGAGGGAGATCCCTGCGGGGAATGCGGCAGCGTGGTTGGGTTGGGTCTCTTTGACTCTGCCATGTGGTTACTGGTGAAATGGCCAAGGGGGGAAGATGCAGCACGTTTTGTTCTGCCTGATGTATGATGAAAGCAAGAGATGCTGAGAAAAGATGGATCGGAGGAGGAGGACACGCTCGGAGGGAATTCAAAAGCTACGTTAGGAGAAGTGATTTGTGCAAAGGCGCAGGCAGCAAGGTGGGTAACCAGAGGGAGGCACTGGGTGGCCATGTGCTTTGCTGGCGTCCCTTGCCAGCCCCTGCGGGTGCCCTGCAGCGCTGGGCGCACCGCGCTGTGCTCTCGGCACTGCGCTGGCTCTGCGGCGCGCCGGTGCGGCATGGCCTAGGCTGGGTGCAGCTGCACGCTCGTGGGGCTTCCTGGTAGAGCCCTCCTTCAGTTTTCCCTGTCCCTACTTCTCCATGCAGTGTTGACCCTCATTGAAGCTCACAGTCCAACCTCTTCTCTTGCTATATCCCAAAGCCTGAAATAAACCAGTTGCTTATTAATTTGCTTTTTCTTCTTTATGTGTTTCCATAGTTCAAAATTCCCAAATCTTTCTGCATGTAAAAATCTCTCTACTACAGTGTTGCATCACCGGGGTACATCCCCACATTGCATGTGTGGGGAACAGGCATATATGAAGCAGAAGCAGGTTTGGGCCATAGGAAGGCTCTGCAGAGGGATCTGGACAGGCTGGATTGATGGGCTGAGGTGAATTGTATGAGGTTCAACAAGGTCAAGGGCTGGGTCCTGCACTTGGGTCACAACAACCCCATGCAACGCTACAGGCTTGGGGACGAGTGGCTGGAAAGCTGCCCCGCAGAAAAGGACCTGGGGGTGTTGGTCGACAGCCGGCTGAAGGTGAGCCAGCAGTGTGCCCAGGTGGCCAAGAAGGCCAACAGCATCCTGGCCTGTATCAGAAATGGTGTGGCCATCAGGAGCAGGGAGGTGATCGTGCCCCTGTACTCGGCGCTGGTGAGGCCGCACCTCGAATGCTGTGTTCAGTTTTGGGCCCCTCACTCCAAGAAGGACATTGAGGTGCTGGAGCGTGTCCAGAGAAGGGCGACAGAGCTGGTGAGGGGTCTGGAGCACAAGTCTGATGAGGAGCGGCTGAGGGAGCTGGGGTTGTTCAGTCTGGAGAAGAGGAGGCTCAGGGGAGACCTCATCGCTCTCTACAACTACCTGAAAGGGGGTTGTGGTGAGGTGGGTGTTGGTCTCTTCTCCCAAGTGACGAGTGACAGGACAAGAGGGAATGGCCTCAAGTTGCGCCAGGGGAGGTTCAGGCTGGATAGTAGGAAAAACTTCTTTCCTGAGAGAGCGGTGAAGCATTGGAAGAGGCTGCCCAGGGAGGTGGTGGAGTCACCATCCCTGGAGGTGTTCAAGGAACATGTGGACATGGCACTGTGGGACATGGTTTAATGAGCATGGTGGGGTTGGGTTGGTGGTTGGACTTGATAATCTTACAGGTCTTTTTCAACCTTAATGATTCTGTGATTCTGTGATTTTTGAGATTACTTTCAGGGAGACTTCAGTAAAGGTTGTGAAACATTCCCAGTTTATCCCAGTTGAGATTCTCACCTCAAATGACAGTAAGGAGGACTCTGCTAATAGCTCTATGTTTCTTATACACATAGAAAGTTAAACCTCTGATGCCTGTCAGACTCCTCTCTCTTCCTCCCGGTTTACATTAGTGTTCCTTTGTGGGAGATATTCCCATATAGAATAGCTCAGACCGCTGTCCTTCGAGGGCAAGAGGAGCATCCTTCGTCGTGATTTCTCCAAGCCCCTGCATTTTGGAGCACAATTTTCTACTGTTCGTGTCTTCTCATGTTCCTTGCTGCTCCAGCATATCTCGGAGGAGAAGAGAGCCTGCTGCTGGGAAATCTCCTGCTTCATCTCCTCCCTGCCAAGTCAAGGCTTTGCCAGTAAGGTGGATGTATATCCTATCCTTCCCTCCCAGTCAGCCACAGCAAGCGGAATGCTTCTTGTCGAGCAGTTCAGCAGCAGCTCGTATGCATGGCCTCATTCCCAGTCCATAATGGATTCTGCCTAATATATATTCTCCTTCTTTCTAATTAAGTGGTAACACCTTGGTGGCAGAGTGAGCCTGTAAAATAATAAAGGCTTTTGCACTTGGAGGCATGGGAAGGCAGGCCCTGGGGAGTGATCCTCCCCAAGATACAGAAATTATTGCAATTACAGAGCAATTGTATGGAAAGGAGAATGGAACAGCAGACTTTTCAGACACACTTTTCCAGCATTAATATTTTTAATTAA
The DNA here is from genome assembly GCF_030936135.1 of Gavia stellata. Taxonomy (NCBI): domain Eukaryota; kingdom Metazoa; phylum Chordata; class Aves; order Gaviiformes; family Gaviidae; genus Gavia; species Gavia stellata. The sequence goes on from NC_082604.1 coordinate 2,510,759, forward strand.
GGTTATTGGCAGTGAGTTATGACTTTGGCGTAACAGACGGCACAACCTCCGCTGGCAAAGCATGTGCGCTATACTATCTTTTCCTATGGTGGGTGAGAGAGTGCAAACGTGTTTCTGCAAATATTACCTTGGTCCAGTGCAAACCCTTCCTACCTACTGGTGTGGAGGCACTGCAGGAGCAATGCAGTTCTCTTGCAATTCAGGGACAATTTTATTAATGTCAGGTAATTCTGAGAGATTATCTCGGCTCCCGGTCGCCGCCTTGGCTGCTGTTCAAGCAGATGAGGTTTCTGGTTTTTTACAAACGGAAAGCTGGGATCTAGGAGATGTGGTGGGAGTGTCAGATGATCCAAGGCATTTAGTTTTTTGAAAACATCACGCAGCATTGATTTTAAAATCGTGTGTTAGGCGCTTCTGGAGACTTCCTCCTCCACCCCACCCTGGACGTCTAGTAACACTTTTCTGAGTTTAAGGATCTTCCAAGTATCAGGCAGTAAACGGTTTGCCCAAGGTCACATGGAAAGACGACATTAGATCAAGGAGCCAAAGTGGTGTCAATATATCCATTTAGCATCCTAGACCCTTAGGGCCAGAAGTTCTGCTGAGAGGGTTTTGTTGTTGTTTTTGTTGGTGTTTTGGGGGATATTCGGCAACCATAAAGGGCTAACTCCCCACCTACTGCCCTGCTTACTCCCCCGAGTTCTTCAGCTTGAAAACATCATGGCTCGTTATACTGCCGAAAACTCAGCCAAGACCCTGAAAGCAAGCAGGTCTTGCGAGGAGGTTGTTGACCAGTACATGGGATTACTTCTGCTTCTGTGGGAAGGACATACGCTACGCTTTATGGTGGTTTGACTTTGAAGAAGGCAGCAGTAGCCAAGAAAACAAATATTCGTGTTATATTAATCAGAAGTGTTTAGTTTTTGGAGAGTCTGCTGTTGCATGTCCACATCATCGGGAAATAGGAGTTACTGGCTACTTACAAAATATCGTATGTAGGGTTTGCAGCTCGGGTCAGCGGTCACGGGATTTAAGGTTAACCTTTGCGACAGTGGCTGAGTGACCTCGGTTTTCTCAGGTGTGAAATGGGTCTGGTAATGCGTGTCCTTATACAATACCTTCTTCTCTGGAATTGTAATCTAAAGCTGGCCGGGTATCCTTTGCCCTCGGTTGCAAGAGCAGTGCTGTTTGACAGACAGTGAAGCGAGGTGCTTTGCCACACCATGAGCAGGCTGGAGGCAAACCAGGAGCAGTACCTTTTTCAACACATCCCTTCAATGTTTTAAGTATCTGGATGCAGCTCTCAGCATAGCTGGAAGAACATGAACCTACTTACCTGGGCCATTTTTCATTTTGTGGGCTGCAAGGGCATTAAGCTGAACCTGTCACGGTCGCTGTGACCCTGAGCAAGACATTTAACCTCTTTGCATCTCTGTGTTTTTATCATTAAAGTTGAGGAACAAGGTGCGACCTCAGGAGGGATCGTACGGATGTAGAAATCGAAGAAGAGGTGAGAAGTCATGGAGATACAGAGGGAGAGAGATCTTGAGTGCCTCTGAAGTCTGTGATAGTCCTTGCTGTTCAGGATATGGGGAAAGCGGGAGGTTTCCTCAAGGCCTCCCAAAATCACATCAGAACAATGTCTGTGCTTGTGTCTTTAGCTATTTTGGAGTATCTCAGAGCAGTTTTAGTAGTCAGTTTAGGTGCTGTCAGCACAAACGCGTGCGGTGTTACTAGAGTGATTGGGGATTTCAAACCTCACTGCATTTAAGGCTGCGTTTTCTGGAGCTTAAATAAAGGTCAGCTCCATACAATGATGCCATATTTCAAAGTTAACACCTTTTCTTCAACTTTGGAAAAACTTCACCTCCATCTTTGTCAAAGCTGACAGGAAAAGTTTGGTCCAGACTTTCCAAGTGTATTCACTATAGAGTAGAAAGACCTGTGGGAAGGGTGAGCTGAGAGAGGCAATGTCCTGAGCTCTGCGAGGAGTAATGGAAACTGTCCTGAATCACGCGGACAGATAGTTGAAACCCAGGATTTTGCAAGTCATCCACAATTCATGTGTCTGAGCCGCTGGATGTTGATATCATAAAGTAATATTCATTTTAATTATGTATACGGCAGGCAACTCAACCCATCTCTACTACTTCGCTTTCTCTTTGGACACAGATGCAATCTATCAACAAACAGTAGTTTATTACGTTAATTCACAAACTGTTTGTCAGGAATACACTCGGAGGATTTTATTAACAGTATAAATTCCCTAAGTTTTCGTATTTTACTATGCCTATTAGTGTAGTTGCTAATTTAATTGTTTAGATTTCCTATATGACCTGTCCTCAAACTTTTAAAGTAAAGTTCAAACCATGTCTCCATGCATGGTGGGATATTTTTCTCTTTAAGCATTATAGCACTTTCCCTAGAGTTCTGCAGGAGGGCTCTCCCTATGGGATATTTCTGTGTATTGCTCTTTCGAGAGGCTGCAGGACATGGGTCATTTATGCCTTTGCGGAGAGCCCAGCAGCCTTGGCCCCCAAAGCCTTGCCTCTAGGCAGCCAAAAAGGTCTCCCCATCTTTCGGCGTGGCCGCGGATGTGGTCAGGTCAGTCTTTTGTTGCCTCTGCTCCAGATTAATCCACTCAGCTGCCAGGCAGGTGACCTCTCTCCTGGCTAGGTAATGTTCATCAGCATCATCCCACTGCCTCTTAGGCTTTGCTTTGTTCCTCCTTACAAGTTGGGGAGTTGCAGGTAGAGGAGGAAAAAAACCCTTGCGGCTACAGCTGCGCTGTATGTGCAGATAAACCCCTTGTCCCGTGGGACACAGGCCCAAGAGAGGACGAAGCCAGCCTGCTTTGGGGATCAGGCAGCGCGTGGGGCGAGGGAAGCAAAGCACTGATCTCGTCCCTTCGCCTTTAGCAGGGCTCTGGTGCTGCGGAGCTGTGTGCTGCCGGGAGGATGGGGCTGAGCCGCAGAGTGCATCTCACCAGAAGTAATTTCCAGGCGAAATTGCTGTAAAGAAAAAATTGACTTTTGACATAGGCTGATAAGCACTGATGTTTGTTTCCAAGAGTTTGTATTTTATGCAATTTAATACTTAACAATGACTGACAACAGTAGTGATGGTGAAAAACATTAAAAATGAGGATACTGCAGTCATTTCAGTCAGCTGCAAGCTTCTCTCCTGGTGGGTTTTCCACTGCCTGAACCCTATCATTTTCAGCATAAAGCCTGGACTTCCACGTGCCATTGGTTTTGCAAGCTGAGGCTTGCATCCCCAAATATCAACTTTCCAGCTGAACGTAGAACCAATAGTCTCCACGAGGGATGCATTGAATGTTGTCTGATTTTTAAAGGGGAAACGTCTTTTCCCTCTATGATTATCTTTATGAATGGGGAAAATGAAATGAGCATTAACATAGGTTTTGTCCTTCTAAGCAGCACCCCTTAATTGGGGTTCTTGCTGAAAGCCCTGTTTTGAAGGAAAGAAGGACTCAGTTAAGCTTGGTGGTTTTGCTCATCAATCATTTCTGTTCAGATCGATACTTCCGTTAGGACAAATATAACAAGGATTTGGAGGCAGAGGGCCAGAGGCAGGGTAGAAAGGAATAAACAGCATCAGCCTCTGATTCTTCTTTACTGGTGGTTAACGTGGTATGGTCTAAAATAAATCACTCTGGGAGTCTCAGGACTTCTTTTCAGTGTCTTCTGCTTGGCGTACCTTTTGCCCATTCCCTGCTCCTTGTCTTTCACAGCGCGAGACCTGCATCTGTCTTGCGAACGCGGCAGTGATGAGGTGGAATAGCACCCGTTCCCTAAGCAGAGCTCACTGGGGATGGCACAACAAGAGGAGGGTGAGCAGGATGCAAGAGGACAAGTGGGTTGAAACGTCCTCAGAGTAAGTCACGAGCATTTCGAATAGGGCTTCCTCCAAAACTGGAACTTGCCAGTGTTTGAAATGTCCTGTCCCAGATGCTCGTTGATTTGTCAATGGAGCGGAGGTACGGGGTGGAGGATGCGTCCTGTATGTGGTGCCCAGAAGCTTGGTATGAAGATATATCAAAATCCTCCGGCATTTCTCCTAAAGAAGTTTCCTTAGAGGTGGGAGCTGGCCACATCGCATCAAAGTGTCTGGTTGAATGTGGTAGCTAGTGGTTCAAACGCCTGTCTTTGCTTTGTTTCCCTACACTACTCGGTCATCACCATGGCAAGTATTGACCCAGTCGCCTAATTTTTACGGACTGTTGATCCAAGGATCCTGAGTCAAAGTCTTTTCTCATGTCGTAGCTGAGAAATTTCAGTCTGGATCCTGTCTGACACATCTAATCCTGTAACTACCAGTAGTTTGTGGGGTGGTTAGAAAATGATGAAGTCCTATGAAGTGGGGTGGGGGCGGTGTGTGTGTCAGCAGAAGCAGTCTGTTGAGAGCCTGAAGTATCAATGCTTCATGCCAACTATAGAGACCCCTTTGTTTATTCCCATCCTTATTCATCATCATCATCGTTATTTATTAATTAACTGTGTTTGCCAAGCCAACAGCGTGAGCTCATGTCTGGACTCGAGTGCATCTATAATTAATTGCTAACTGTTGCTTTATGTTGTTGTGAGCAAAGAAGTTGTGAACCTCAACAAAAAGCTTCTGGGAATTCAGAGATTATGTGCCACAATCTGACTCCTCTTTGAGTAGGAGGAAGATCTGGAGTAAAATGTGTTGACCGTGTGCCTTTAAGAGATATACGTTTGCACTATACCTTAAGAAATGAATGATCCTATGTCACCGTGTCAGAAGTCTTCCTTAACAGCTCGGAGTCTACTCTAAATCAAATAAAGCTTTTCCTTTTAATAACAACTTACTTCCTCCGCTCTGCTGACCTTAGAATGAGAATCAAAGGGAAAAAGATATCATACATAAAACAAAAAGAAAGAAAAACACAAAGAAGTGAATTGAATTCCACCTAAATGTCACCTTGCAAGTTGGGTTTTATTATTTTGATAGCAAGGCAATTTCGCTGACAAATCTGTTATCGGCTGCGTGTTGTACAAAAGCAAAGGCGGGCATGTTATAGGTCACTGAAAAGTCGTTTTTAAATAACGCTGGTCTAAGTAGTGCGTCGGAGCACTTGTTAGGGAGTATGTATATAAATGCATTCAGAGCATACAGACGTGCTGGAGAACTCTGTATAGGGGGCATAAATCAATCCTGTTTAAGCTGTGCTGTTCCCTGAAAAGTCTCGGCATTTGGATGCACTACAGCAGAGGAAGCGTGAGCTCCTCTGGGCAAGGGACAGAGCAGCAGCAGCCTCCTCTTCCCGATAAGAGGATTTTATGCTAAACTGCAGCAGGGTGCCCTCCCCTCCCTCTGAGATAGAGCAGCGTGGTGAGAAATTTCCATCATTAACGTGAGATCAGGGGAGGGAAGGGGAAGGAGATAAAAAACCCTCAGTCCTCCCCCACCCTTTCTGATTTTATTGCCCTCCTGTGCCTTAAGCCCCGTTACTGATTTACACATCAAGGTGCTTTTCTCCCCCTGGGACACAGAAGTTGCCTGAACACATGCTGGCGGTGGTAATACATATGCTCGTAGGTCTTGGCTTCTTGCATCAAGGGCAATACAAGCGACGCGTCGTAGTCGCGCTCTGTGCAGCCTCACCAGCTCACATGGGCACCATCTTGCTCCTGCGCGTCTAGAAGATTTTCAGCATGAAGACGGGAAGGTTTTTAACAGCTGGGAGTGTGGGTGGGCACAGGTCAGGAGAGTTTGAATGTGAGCGAGCCCGCACACGCTAACTCAGCTTGATTTTTGGTAATTCACTTTCCCTTTTACTGTCTGCCATGATGGTGATTGATATGCTGATCCTCCCCTTTTCCCATTCTTTATAAGCTTTCTTCCATGCTTATACTTTCTAATGCTAGTACAGATAGAGTACAGTACAGTTTGTGACTCTTTGGCTGAAAGAATTTAAAAATATGCAGAGTTGAGCAAAAATTTCTGCTCAAAGACCAAGAGTAAGCCTTGAGTTTTAGCAATTTTATGTATTTGTCTTTTCTTCTTATTAAAAGAGACATTTTCTAAAAAGACGACATGAAAAATCTGAATACATATGGGCAATTACAAATTGTAATTGCATACTAAACAAATAACTAGGTTTGACTTTGTGTCTGCGCAGTTGTGGGACTGCCAGGGCCATGACCTGTCTGCACGTGTGGAGTTCCAAGGAACCACATTGATTTTTTTTTTTCAGGTAACTCTGTACGTAGCTGCTTCACTTCAGTTTTTGATAAACACCCGTGAGATTGATGGGCAAACCTGAAGCTGAAGCAAATGATCTATTTAGGAGTCAGACCCATTACCACCTGCTCCCAGGCTTAATTTAGTGCACATGCAGTCCTGTAACTCCATACTGTTATGTTTGATGTTTTCTTACAAGGGCAGAGTTAGAACGCAGCATGCTCTCATTGAGAAGGGAAAAGCAGTTGCCCAGGTGTTCTCAATGCTCTCCACAAAGGGCTCCATGCCTCTGCGGTTTTGGGGCCGTAAATCAAACGGGAGCAAGGGAGAATTGCACCCACGTCATTGGAGGCAGCAGCAGAACGGTAGCGCTGAGAATTTGCGTTGAGCATCCAAGACGGTCTTGCGTGCGTAGCTGTGAATTTATTCATTTTTTAGCTTCAACAAGGTCGTTCACACTGCTAAGCATAATTCCGACACATTAGCAGGAGTGCTGTCCAATTCATTCTCACTCCATTAAGCAACACACTAGTCGGGTTCTCCTCCTCTTTCCTAGTTCTTTTTCCCCCAGTCATACATAGCGAGTCATGTCTCAGAAGCCCAGGTACCTGTGAGCAGAACAGAGCGCATTCTGCAGTGCTTGTAGCCTGGTTTCTGAGATGGTTATTAAACCTGAGGCTTCCAGGGCGACACATTCTGGGGGACTGGCTGGGAATCCCAGTGTGGTAACTGGACTGTAAACTGGACATACCCTTCCTTGAACTGCCGGGTACAATGCCATATCCTGGCCTCCGTACCGCTTGTTGGCTCAGGGATCTTCATCTACGCTGCAGGCTTCAGCTTAAGAGAAGTCATTGACATTCCCAATGTCTTTGGTGTCAACATTTCATCTTTGCAGAGGAAGGTGCCAAGCTAATTTTGCTTTTGCCTCCACCTGGGATTTACATCAAACTTTCTACAGACCCATGCTTACATTCCAGACTTGCTTCCTGATAAAAATGCAGGGCTGGGTTTTTGACAGCAACCCTTCCACCGAATCAGAAAGATTCTCTTTGGGTTTGTTTCGCTGACCTGATTTTGTGACAAAGCTCAAGGAGAATCGCGCTGCCTCATCCTGCTAGGATAGATGTCAGTTCTGCATGAGTTAGGCCAACTTGAGAGGTTTTCAGAAGGAAATAAGCCCTGTCGATTGGATTGTAGAAAGTGTCAGCAGGAGAGGAGCGAACCTTCTCCTATATCAGCCAGCAGTCCATGTGCTGCTTGTCCATTCAGATATGCTCGCATCTGGGAGCACAGCCTGGTGCACCAGGAGACAAACTCCCCGTCTTCTAGAGTTGCCTTCAGTTTTCTTCTGCTTCCTCGGCAGTGGCTGTCCCCAGTTCAGACCTCTCCTTATAGCTTTTAGACCAATAATCAGCTAATTTCCAGACATATCAGTAGACTGGGACTGAGGAGAGTTCTGCTTTCCTTCTGGTTATTCCTCCCACAGACTTTGTGACTCTAAATAAATAACTGAAGACTCCTCTGTGTGCATCCCTTCACTCTTTCCCTCTTTGTCACACCTGGTTAGATCACAAATTGTTTAGGGACAAGGCTTCCTCTGTCCCTGCGTGCAGTTCTGCTCTCTGAGCTGCCCCCGAAGCCATGGCCATGGAGATATGGGGTGGTGAAGATGGTTTGAAAGAAACCTTGAAGGTGAGGTTGTCATCTTTCCTTGGTCTGCTGGGACCCGTCAGGTACATGCCTCTCTCTCCCTGTCCTGGGGAGAGCTGGTTCAGCCTGCAGACACCTCCTGCGCGGTGCTCACGGTGACACACTGTCTTGGTTCAAATCCCCAAGTTTAACTGAAGTCTCAGTAGAATAATGTGAGTCCATGGAAATCAATGGAGAAGAGCTGAAAACAATTGATTTGAATCAAAACACAGTGCAATCAAATTTGGAGGGATTGAACTAATGGATCATAAGGTGGCTTGTGAATGGGTCTGATTGAATTGAACTGAAAGGTCTTGCATCTTCATTACAGCTAACTGAAACTAGTATAAATGATGAATTTTGTAACAATGTTTAGTGTCTTTTTTTTTGTACTGATAACTGGATTGCAAAACCAGCAAAATATGGGAATTAACCCATATGTACAGTGTTGGGAGAAGCAAAGGATGGAATTTGCTGGTCACAGGTTGCTCCACGTACGCGGACAGGCCAACCGACTGGATTTTACAGTTACCCTTGCTGCTGACTCCTTTATTTTGCCCCACTTAGGACTCTTGGAATTAGCTATCTATTTCTCCTGCCTTGTTATGGCAGAGGTTTGAGGTGGAGAGACATGTTTCCCACCACTGCATTCAGGCAATAAGCTGGCCAAGGTGCGTTTATTGTTGCATTTTTTATTTTGATAACAGTGATTTGGAGCATCTCCTCTTACTCCATCAAATCCTGGAACTTCTTTGTAATTTCCATTATCCTAACGTAACTCTCCTCTATATCATAGAAACAGAAGGCGTGACCGAGTCACTGGTTTTTAGAGAATCTCATTTTTTGGTCAGACTGAACTTCCCATGCTATAAGGTATGATTTATTACTGCAGTGATTAAGAGATATTGTTGATATTTCTGAAAATTTTCTTTCAGAGCTGAAGGCTTGCCCATGAGTCAAAAGGCAGTAGAAATATATGAATAACTGGGCGTGTAACGGAGCATTTGCAATTTCCTATTAAGAAGATGCTCCTATTTGTTTTATGCTCCTATGGATGGGTGTAGTGAATCAGGAACCAAGCTGTCTAACTGCACTTGTTCTATGGGAGCCCTGATACGGACGTAAAAGGAAAACATTTTCTCTTGAACTCAGCACCTTGATTTATCTTATGACAGCCTTAAACTGATAGTCTCTGATCTTGTTACTGCGCTTGCCTACTAACTTTCCTTCTGGTTGGACTCAGCCTGGTATTGGGGCACGCTGCCTGGATTTCAATCCCTTCTCACCCCCTCCAGGGTGAGGAAGGACTACCTGAAAGGAGGTTGCAGAGAGGTGGGTGTTGGTCTCTTCTCCCAAGTGACGAGTGATAGGACAAGAGGGAATGGCCTCAAGTTGCACCAGGGGAGGTTCAGATTGGATATTAGGAAAAACTTCTTCACTGAAAGGGTTGTCGGGCATTGGAACAGGCTGCCCTGGGAGGTGGTGGAGTCACCATCCCTGGAGGTATTTAAAAGACGTGTGGATGAGGCGCTTAGGGACATGGTTTAGTGGTGGACTCAGCAGGGTTAGGTTTATGGTTGGACTTGATGATCTTAAAGGTCTTTACCAACCTAAACGATTCTGTGATTCTAAGGAGCTGGCTGCGTTGCTTTCCTTGCCTGGCCAGGGCTTTTCACCACTTGGTGGTCATGTAGCAGCCCCTGATGTTTCCTGAAGTAGTGGGACCCTTCTCTGTTAGGTGCTCACTCCCAGGATCAGACCCTGGGACCTGAGAGAAGCCACCTAACATCCAGCCCTCAATCAGCTCCCTTGTCTCCTGGGCAGGATGAGAAGCTCTGAACGCCCAGTGTTGCCAGCCGGTTCATCCTGGGAGACTTCACTCCCTGCAGGGCTTTTTTTGGCTCGGCCCTGGCCTTTGGCAGGGTTCAACCTGGAATGCCTTTTCCAGAGCCTTCAATAGCAGATCAACCTCCCAAGGCATTTTTACCGCAAAGGGGAAAATGAAAAGCCCTTTGGGAAGGTGTCAGCGCCCCTGCGTCCCTAGTAGTTCTGCGCAAGGCAATGCTCTCTGTGCCCCCATGCAAGCAGTAGTATAGCGCATAGGTATCTCTGGGTGGAAGGATAGCAGGGGAAAAGATGCACAGCAGTGACGAAGCAGTGCCTCTCCCTAGTAGAAGCAATGTACGTATAAGCACTTCTGAACCTACCGCTGCGTATCGTATGCAGATGGAGCTCCTTGGTTATGCCTGTCAGGTATAAGTGGGTAGCTGATTTTTTTTTCAGCTTGTTTATCAGACCTAATAGAAAATGAAGTTTCTTCGGGTTGATGAGCAATGTGAATCTCTGTCTCTTTCCTTGTCTACCCACCTGAAAGATGCACTTAATAACCATTGATTGTCTGGGAGGAGAAAGAGTGTGGCTGTAAATGTACCTTTCCACCCTTACAAGGTGTCTGATTAAAGAGCGGAGGTAGCAGCAGATCAATGGGAATTGTAGGCAGAGGACTGATACAGTGGGTCCTGGTGGTTCTCATTAACGCCCTGCTCGCGCACCTCGAATGTAAAGGCCTGCTGTTGCGTTTGCAGAGAGCTCGAGACGTGGATGGGTTTGTGCACCATGGTGAGGGTGACTGGGAGGCTGAAGAGAAGAGCGATTGAAAACTAGCAGGCCCAGTGGGAGAGGTGTGACTGATGTGCCAATGAACGCATGAGCCCCGGGGAGCAGCAGATTGACACTCCGGGACTTCACATAGGGAGAGTTACGGAGAGTTAGTTGCTTCCACACATCATGGTCCAAGGTCCACCTTGCTTTTCAGAGGCGTTTTCTTGGTGACAAAGCACAGCTCTAGGCCACGTTTCTGAAATCCCACTGATGTGATTCTTTTATCAATTAGCCCTCAGCCTAATCTAAAGACCACAGGAGACCTGGGAATTGATTGCAAGAGGTAGTTGACCAAGCCCTCTTTGGGCCCAGCAACACAAGATGTGAGATTTGCTGTTGACACTATCGTTTTTAGTTAGTCAAGACCAGAGGAGATTACTAGAAATAAGAAAGGAGTTTTGCAAATGAGGGGAAAAAGAGAGTGAGACGAGGTCATGTTTTCGGATGGCCTTTGGCTAAGGATGCTGGGTGTTGGGTCACCAAAGAATAATGAGGCTTAAGAACAGCCATCTTCTGAGCAGCATATTCCACGGTCATCAGAAAGCACTCCGGGGTCCTTTGGAGAGTCTTTTGGGTGTCGCCAGTCATAGCTGCTCTCAGGAGTCAAACTGCTCCCTTGTTTGCTTCTGTTTCTCCTTGGCCGTAGCTAAAAAGATACTGACTCTGTTTTTCCTCGTGTTCAGCAAAACTTCAAAATTGCAGCTGAGGATCGCTTTTGGTTTAATAAAATTAGCAGGTCAAGCTAGTTCTAGGTTTGGGTTTCTTCTCGGTTCTTCTGTAACCTGCCGCCTTACCACAGGACACTAGGAAGCTTCATAGCTTGAGCGTAAGTGTTTGCATAAAGGGTACAAAGTGGAAGAAAAAAAAGGCGGAAAAAAGTTTTCCGGTGAGCTAAATATTTAGGAAGTAGGTCTAAACCAAACCTAGTCTGTTAATTGATATCTAAAGGCTTTGTTTTCCATTCTAACTCAAAAGTTAGGTTTAAATTAAAACGTTCCTCCTGAATACAAACAGAGCTCTTCATTCCAGATCAAAGTGGTTTTCTCTACTCCAAAGCGATCCTGGGTAGGCAAAAGTGACAAAGTGGTGCGGGTGTATCTCCCAAATTTTAAAAATAATTTTTCATTTCTTTGTGGGGTCAGGTGGCTGTTGAGGACACCAGAACATAACGCTTTGGTATTGTTCAAGTATTCTTCCATCAAGGACAATCTGAGCGCCTGCAGCCTGCTCGCTAATCTCTAGGCATGAACTGTTCCCAGTTTTTCTCTTCCTTTAAATTGCCCTTCTCCCAGCTCTGCGCCAGGATGAGTCTTTAGGGATTCATATTGACTTCGATCAATGCTTTTTTGTTGCAGTTTGCAACAAACCCACGTTTGTAAGAAACCCGGATTTGACTTTGAAGGTGGGACTTAGGTCCTTTAAGTTGCTCTGGTACCTTTGAAAATTGTGTCTATCAACAGAGGGTGACAAATACTTGCAAAGGAATGTGCAAGGCAAGAAAAGAGAAAGTAAAAGAGGCAATCCTGCTGCTTGGCACTGATAAACATCCATCCTCGGGGTTTGTCACGTTATTTGCTCTATTTGAGAACGTTTAAGGCCACGGAGTCCAGCTCACCTGTTCCTTATTAAAAAAAAGAAAAATTCCCAGAGAAAACGGCCACTATCGCAACCTGGGAGAATTGGTAGCAAAGAGACTAGCAGAAGTATATTTGCATAACAATTCCAATCAGTATCAATCACCTCCCAGAGCGGGCTGTCAGCTGCTCGTAAACATGTCCCCACTGTGACAGATTAGCTCGTCTGTGAAGGAGTGCTCTGTCTGCAATCATGGACTGTCAGGACTAGCTCCAAGACAGCGCATCCTTCAAAGGGCATCTCAGAGAAAGAGACCCAAATTCTCCAGGGTCACTTCTCGAGCTTCTGAGGTCAGCGGGGTTGGCCTGAGCTCTTTCTAAGCTCTTGAACATCATGGTCCAAAGAGCTGGCTGGGGATTGCAGTTTTCCTTTCCCCCTTTGAGTTCATGCTTTTGAGCTGAAGTTTTTTTCTTTTCGCTCTTTGAGAGTCCTTTCTAGCAGCTAGGCAAGGTTTTCTCCATCGGCTCTAAATCCACCACCAAACTAGGTCCAGTTTACTTTACAGATTGCAAATCCCAAATGAAAACTAAAGCTGATCCAGCTCAAGCCTTCTCTAGTCATTGATATTACTTGAGCAGATACTAACCACTTGAGCAGATACTAGCCACATGATCATCCTGCTACTGGGAGAGCTCTCCTCCACTGAGCCGGATGCTTATTCTGCTGGTGATTATCGTACTGAACACCACATTGAAAGGCTGTGAGCAGGCTCGGAGGCGTTTCCCAGCAGCTGCAACCCCTGCCTTACAAGACCCAACCTAGATTGGCGCAGGGCTCACAGCTGTTGCAAACATCTTTGAGAAATAAGCGGATTTTGCCCTTTACAGACAAAAGTTTAGTACTTCTGGCAGCCAGGGATCGCAGCGATCGCGTGGTCAGAAGTCAGGAGTGCGTCTGTATTGACTAAACTTGCACTAGCTGCAGAGAACGTCGCGTTGGACTCACACCCAGGGTCAGCAGTCAGGTTCAATGTTCAGCATCCAGGCTTCTGGCTCCGTATTCTGCCGTCTCCTGGAAGGGACGTGTGATTTGAACAAGTACAGAAGCTTCGTGCAAGGTCTGCCAATGATCCTCTGCAAACACTGCTGGGAAGTCAGCCAAGCTTTTGGTTGGTGCACCTCACGGCCAAGCAACCGGCAGCAAGATTTGTCAGCTTAGCTCAACTCGCCCACAGGTTGGACCCGCCAGCCAGCAGCTCTGGAGTTGTCTCAGGGCTGTGGGTCTCTGCCAAGCTGGCAGGAGCTTTCCTTTTCCCTCCGGAAGAGGTGACAGCATCATAATACGGGCCTGCAGGACACTCTTGGAGCAGCGGCTTGTTGTCATTGCAGCCACGTACAGGGCAGGGTGTTCGGTAGATGTGCGGCAAGACCTTGCCGCAATACATTTGCTTGTTTGAGGATAATTTAATCAGAAATAATATAAAGAAGTCTCTTGTATATGAATTACCAATTGTTACTCAGCCACCTGTAAAGCTTGTGAAATAAGTCATAAAATGTATTCAAATCACCAGCAATTTGTTAGACTCTAAGGGCAGCATTCATTTCGCTAAACACAGCTCATCTCACTAGAAGTTAGGCATCTGTCTTAAGCTAATTGTGTGAGTTACTTCTGTCATCAGCGATCGGAGACCTGCACTTCCAGATGCATCCGATCCCATCCTGGGTTAGATGAGATAGAGCCGGCCTCACAGCCAAATCCCCGCTTCAGGGAGCTGTGTAAGTGCACCTCATATCTATTTTTACTCACGGACGCAGATCCTTAACTACTTACGGTAGCTCTATCTCTGTTTATTCATACTACTGAGTGGTGTCCAGAAAAAAGGATTACTGTTCAGCTTCATGTGTTGTATTGTCTTCCATGTATCTCAGTGAGACCGTGGCATAGAGAAAAAAAAAAAAGACACTTCAAAACCGGATTTACTGCAGGATGAATCTCTATTATTTGGAAAGGGCCAGTGTCAGTCATCTGGAGGAACGGCCAAGGGTCCAGATTACCCTTCCCTTTTCACGTGTTCTCTAGTGCTCCATCCTGCTAACGAACCCCACGGAGCACTTCACGCCCTGCGGCGCTCAGAGGAAGGTTCCTGCGGCAGTGGGGCGATCCGCAGTCACGGCTTCACTTTGTTAACAAGGACTCCGAAACTTAGCCCAACCCTTCCATACCTTTTTTCAGAGCTTCTCTTTGCGGAGAGTTGCGGTTGTGTCGCTCTGTTAACCTCTGCGGGGCTGTGTCGGTTTATGCCAGCGGAGGGTGGAGAGGGCAGCGCTTAAACCTAAGCTCGTCTCACTCATCACTAACAATATTACTGCATGGGAGAGGAAGGGGAGCCTTGCATTTGTCAGTAATAACTGTGAAAGCTGAACCTGAGGATCCTTTTTTGTGCACATCCATCCTCCCTCCACTAATTGCTTGGCTCTGCAATACTGCTGCGGGCTATCAGGCTCTACACTTCAAAACTCACCCTGGGAAATTTGGCACAGAATAAAACGCAGTGTTCGGGAGAACACTGCAATTGTTCGGAAAGCCCACAGGGCTTTCAACCCTGCCTTAGAATGGGGTTTTTTAGGGGTGAATTTTTTTTCTAGTAAATCACCAAGGAATATAGCATTGAAGAATGGGTTTCTCTAAGCATCCCATTAATTTTTTCATTTAGCTTGAGCTAAGCTAATATCTTCTGCTTTTGTGACAAGTAAAATGGAGGCTGCAACGCAAAGTGTTCAGGGCAATACTGCTGCCTATCGAGTCCTTGAAATATATCTGCTTATTCACCCCTTTTGAAACTAGGAGGTAGCTCTTTCTGCATTGTAAAATATGTTCAATTTTGTTGATCTAGGGAGAAAAGGGAAAAAAGGTCTTAAAGCACAGTTGATACTTTTCCTTGTATATTCAAGATCAGCCCATAGACTACACTCACCTTCAGAACTACCGTTTGACTTGCATCATATGAAAACCAAGAAATTCTTGTCGCTTTGACCAGATGCTTCCGTATTACATTTTGATTTTTTTAATACAAAGATTTTAGAAATAGCCAGGGGACTTGTTTTGAAAAAAGTGTTCGTGTTACAACAGGTTGTTTCATTTTGGTGCAGAACATAGCTTCAAAATAGCAAGATTTTCTACACCTTCAGACAGCTCTCAGATGGCTGTTCTATTAAAAGTCTATAATCGTTGACCAAAATAACCATTATGCTTAAATCAGTAATCTGAAGATATCTCACACCACAGATCTTTATTATATAGCACGCTTAACCTGACTTAATGTATTATATAGCACCCATTAGCGGAATATATTAACTTCAGATGTTCGCCTTTCTACATTAATAATGCAATCATGAATTTATGCCAGACATTTTCTGTTCTAAATTGCATAAGAGAGATCTGAACAAATATGAAAAAAACCCTTGTGTGCATCTATTGAATAAGAAATATTTTATTTTGTAATATTTTGTGTTAATCAAAGAGCTTGACAACAAAATATTTGAGTTTTGGAACAACTGACATGAAGACAAGCAAACCAACTGAACAGCAGTGTGTTGGTCAAGGTTAAGAATCTTTTATCATAATGAAAGGTATGTTCCTCTGAGCTTGCCATGGGCAACGTGTTTGTTCGTTATACGGGAAGCGTAAGAAGCCTGGTATCGTTTCATTTGCTGGCTTTTAACTGCTTGGGCTTTTGAAAATGAGATGATAGGTAATTATAATGTGATTGCTACTTAGCGATCTTTATTAGCCTTTGGCATGATGGCCTTTTTGTGTGATTTGGGAGGTTTTTAATATGGTGGCCTGAGCAAATTCTTTATAGTTAAGACAGGAACTATTTGGCATACATCCTCAGATGCGTGGCTGTTGCAGCTTCTAGATGGATTTGGTTTTCTGTGAAAGGAGAGAAAAGAAGGCAATACGAACAAGTCGCAATCATCTGGTTGTAAATACCCATTACTGACATCAGATATCTTCCCAAAGTCAGCTCACACAGTGAAAAAGAAATGCTCAAAATCACCAGCCAGTGTGTTGAATAATTTTCAACAGAAAGAAGCCACAATTAGTTCATGCACATCCCAGAAGCAGAGAGAAAGACTGAATTTGTCACGTAAATAATTTCTTATAAATTATTCACTCCATATTACTCCAGGTACTAGCAAAGGCAGGAAGTTTTTCCTGGAAATCAATAACCAAGTATGGGAATTAGGGAAAAATACACTTACCTGGTACCACACTTTATTTGAATATGAGTAAGGTAAAATGAAACAGTATCATCTGAGGACTAGACAGTAAGTCTGTTGCCTTCAGGTTCTTCCTAACTGATGCGTCCTTGGTTATACTTATTTTTCTCTTATGCTCAAATCACTGTGCTCCAGTTTTCCCCCTCTGCGTATCCGTCCAGAAGTGGTGCCTGGGCAGGGCTGGCTGTGGGATGCAATGTATGAGGTGAAGGGATTAAATAAATTAAATGCTGCGATACCTTCAGGAGTTAAAGCTGCTCTCTCTCTTGCAATGCTGCTCCCTGATCAGCACAGCCCATCACAGCCAAATGCGAGCCGTGTCCCAGAGGGTTTTCCCACCGGGACAGAGGCCGCTGGCGCTGGGACTCCGTCATTCAGCACGGTCCTTCCCAGGTGTGTATGCAGCACCGTTGTTCCAACACCCCAGTGCCACGGGAATGCCGACACATGTTTTTGGTGTCTCAGCGTGCTGCATGCATTTGACGTTGCGCTGTGCCCATGGCGTATTGGCCATTCCCGAGCCGCGGCTGTCTCTTGCCCGTTTCCAAAGGGAGCTCTCTCGGGGTGGACCTGCCCTGCACTGAGTTCGCACAGTGCCTCCCAACAGGGCTTTGGTCTTGATGTGGTTCTCCAAGCACCGCCATGAAATAAATAAATCATAATCAAGGATTAATAGGAGTGTTGAATGAAGATGCAGCTAATAGACCAGCAGTCATTAGAGGTACACAGCTGGCACTAATACATCATCTCTGCCGATGCTGGAGGAATTTACATATCCAGATTATCAAGCTCCTGAAGCAACGATTGCTAGATAGACTCTTGGCTCTGCCTTTCGGGCCCATCCTGGTGGACTGTGGACTCCCACAGTGGCCCAGGACCAGTTGCCTCTCCAGGGGCCAGTGCCTTTGGGATATTGAACAAACCTGGCGAATCTGGTGGAGGTGGGTAAAGAAAATGCAAGACTGGGACCCTTTTCTTGCCAAGGCCAAACTCTTCCCCCTGAGACTGAAGACTCAAAGAGTCCCTCCGTGTCTGTGCATTTCAATTGGGTTTCTCCTCATCCTCACCCCTCGCAGGAATGGAATAGCAGGGCAGGTTTCACACACAGTGTGGGTCCCTCCCACCCGTTGGTGGGTGATCTTCCTTCTCATGGCCCGGAGCTGCGGTCCCCTGCCTGCTCAGCCCTTAAACCTGGCCAGGACCTCCAGCTTCCCCCCCACTACCTTCACCCTGACCTGGAAGCAGTGAGCGAAGGAGGAGGAGGATGGCTCTAGCAGAGAGAAATCCCTGCCCCATCCTCCAAAAGCAGTCTTCAGGGAACCTGCAGGAGCTCAAGGGGACATTTTGCTGCACAGGGCTGCTCCCCGATGGAGCAAACTGTTTGAGGCTGGAGCCGAGGGAGTTGCTGTCAGTCAGCTGTGCGGCGAGCTGCAGAGAGCCGCCTGTCAAAGCTGTGTCTTCGGAGAGAGCACAGACCTCCCTTCCCCTCCCTTCCTCGCCCCGCTGGGCAGCACTGGGATGGAGGGAGGCAGGGAGTAGGTGAGGATGCCATCCCGGCAGCCCCCACGCTCCCTCCTTCGAGCATCTCGGGAGGGTGATGGGTGGTGTCAGTTTTGCTGGGAGTCTTGAGACCCTTGTGGCAGTGTGGAGGGGATCCAGGCATCCGGAGACGACTAAACCATAGCCCGTGTCCCAGTGTCAGAGCCCCTGTGGTGACACTGGGCTGGGGATGCGCTCGGGGGGTCTGCTCTGCTTCTTGTGCCCCACCCAGCACACGGGAGATATCTGAAGATGGGGATATGGGATGAACCCATATATGTATCTCTTTATATACATATCATATACATACACATATCTCTTTACTGAGAGAGTGGTAACACAGTGGAATAGACTGCCCAGGGAGGTGGTGGAGTCACCCTCCCTGGAGGTATTCAAGGAGTGTGTGGATGTGGCATTGTGGGACGTGGCTTGATGGACATGGTGCTGTGTGGTGTGGATGGGTTTTTTTTGTGTGGTGGTTTTCGTGGGTGGGTGGGGTGTTTTTTTTTTTTGTGTGGTGTTTTGTGTTTTGTGTGGGGTTTTTTTTTGTAATGGTTGGACTTGATGATCTTACAGGTCTTTTCCAACCTTAGTGATTCTGTGTGAGCCCTGAGATGTGGGTCAATACCAAATTCCTGGCAGCAGTGATCCAGCAGGTAGGGAAGCTGAGGACTCATCCCGTGCCATGCCCATGGGGCTGGAAGTGGCCACCCGTCCCCTCCGTGTGGCTCCAGGCATGCCCAGCACAAGGCAGGTAGGGTGCAGAAATAGAAAAGGAGGAAATAAATGCAGAGACAAGTTCCTCTCTTCTTGAGTTGCTGGCTCAGTGTAGTCCAGTACCATCTGCACATTAATGGCATAGCTGGAGTCAATAACTCTGTTCCTGGCTCCCCGACACCTTCGAGCAGCTCTACCCCGTACCACAGCTCTCTGTTTTTATTTATCGGGCTCACCAGATATAACCTCTCCAACAGCATAGGAAAGACTTGAAAAATAATTGGACCAAATGGGAAATGCAGCTGTTGCCTTCCTAAATCTGCCCACGTCTCATGGGAGCAGGCACCAGCCCCAGCCGGGAGATTTGGAGCTGCTGCCGGCAGCGGTGCAGGGACCCCGAGCCCGTGTCGGCTGCGGCACTCGCAGTTGCACCCAGGGCACTCGGAAAATGGCTGCCACTGCGCAGCAGCAGCTCCCTGACCTCAATTTTCTCAGTGGAGAAAAGAGCAGGTCAAGTGGAAAGTGCTTAAGGAGGAAATTTGTTTCCTTACAGACAGGGAGTCAGGAAGATAGGCGGCTATCGCGTGTGCTGGAATAAACCAAATTAATTTTGTACTGTGCGGTGAATCGAGGAGCTGGGGGGCAAGGGGGAGAAGAGAGAAAGCGCGGAAGATAATGGACTTTGATGTTTTACTCAAACTCAACAAAACACCTGGCAAGAAGCAGGGATGCAGTACAACTGCAGCTCAAAACGCTCCTAACCCAGGCAACTGCTTCCCTTTTGTTTTCTTTCTTTACAGTCTAATCCCCAGCATTAACCCGAGTGGCTTATATTTCCAGTGTAATAAAAGGTGCATTGTGAAGGGGAGATGGAGACAAGAGACTTTAATAACTTCCTCTGCTTCCCCCAAAAGGGCTGTGCCATCCAGCTCTTGCAATGCAAAACCCCCCAAGCGAGACCCCCGTGTGGAGGGGAGCGCTGGCGGGAAGGGGTAGGGAATGTTGGGAGGACGTGGCCCTCCGAAAGCAAGATTAGTGCCCCGTCTTTCTGACAGGCTTCTTCCAAACCGCTGTGTCTTCCTGCGGCTGCAACGGGGACGGGAATGTCTCTGAATCCTGAACACTGATATTCCTGTTAAAAATGTTGCTGTCAACATCGTCTTCCTCTGCTGCCTCCTTTTCGCCCTCTCCATCATCTGCCTCTGCGTCAGATTCAAATCCCTTGAACCAGGCTCAGCCTGGATTTTTTTTTTTTTTTTAATTTTTTTTGGGGGGTCTATAGATACCTGTCAAGCCTCTGCTTGCTCCTGTTCCCCAGTTCTGGGACAGGAACAGGCACAAACTATTCCAAGTCTCCCCATAAAAACAACTTTGAAGTCAGACTGGAACAAAATAGGAGCCAGCAGTGGCTTGGGGACGAGTGGCTGGAAAGCTGCCCAGCAGAAAAGGACCTGGGGGTGTTGGTTGACAGCCGGCTGAAGATGAGCCAGCAGTGTGCCCAGGTGGCCAAGAAGGCCAACGGCGTCCTGGCCTGTATCAGAAATGGTGTGGCCATCAGGAGCAGGGAGGTGATCGTGCCCCTGTACTCGGCGCTGGTGAGGCCGCACCTCAAATGCTGTGTTCAGTTTTGGGCCCCTCACTCCAAGAAGGACATTGAGGTGCTGGAGTGTGTCCAGAGAAGGGTGACGGAGCTGGTGAGGGGTCTGGAGCACAAGTCTGATGAGGAGCGGCTGAGGGAGCTGGGGTTGTTCCGTCTGGAGAAGAGGAGGCTGAGGGGAGACCTCATCACTCTCCACAATGACCTGAAAGGGGGTTGTGGTGAGGTGGGTGTTGGTCTCTTCTCCCAAGTGACGAGTGACAGGACAAGAGGGAATGGCCTCAAGTTGCGCCAGGGGAGTTTCAGGCTGGATATTAGGAACAATTTCTTTCCTGAGAGAGTGGTGAAGCATTGGAAGAGGCTGCCCAGGGAGGTGGTGGAGTCACCATCCCTGGAGGTGTTCAAGGAACATGTGGACGAGGCACTGTGGGACATGGTTTAGTGGGCATGGTGGGGTTGGGGTGATGGTTGGACTTGATGCTCTTACAGGTCTTTTTCAACCTTAATGATTCTGTGATTCTGTGAAAAGCGACAGCGCTCTTCTAATGCAAGCTTCTAAAAATACATTACGTGGTTGATAATTGAATGTGAGATTAAAAGAAAATTTTAAGCAGAAGTAAGAGCTGCTTATTTCTGGCAAATTCCCATCTCACCCAGCCACTTGCGAGCTGTCATTGCACATCAATATTGTCTGCCTGGAAAATTTAAATTTTGGTTAACTGGCAATCTCTGCTGAAAAAG
The DNA here is from genome assembly GCF_030936135.1 of Gavia stellata. Lineage (NCBI taxonomy): Eukaryota > Metazoa > Chordata > Aves > Gaviiformes > Gaviidae > Gavia > Gavia stellata. The sequence goes on from NC_082604.1 coordinate 2,531,792, forward strand.
CATCTAGCTGGGTAGTTTTGGGCTTTAACTAGAAGCATCTCTGGGCTGTCAGGTACACCAGCACCCTCCCTGTTGTGGCCACGGTCAGGCCCCAGCGCTCCTCCGTGTCCCTTCTTGCATCTGGTGCAACCAGCGGCAGAACCCGCCCCGTGTCGCTCCTGCACGGGCGCGGGAGAAGCACCCTGCTCGGGATCAGAGTGCAACCCTAAACCCAGCAACCCAAAGCGGCACCTCTCCACCCCCCCGAAGCTGGAGGTTATTGCCTCCTTGACGTAGATTTGTCCCCTGTGCCACGCGTGAGCCCCAGACAAGGAGCTGCTGGGGCAGGATGCTGGCTAGGGACGTTTTCCATTGTTTCACCAAGAAAAAGAGCTTTGTGCTTCCTTTGTGTCTCTGTGCGCGGCGTTTTGTTCGTTGCGGGCTCAGCGTGGACCCGGTTACAGGCAACGTTTAATAACGGATTTCCCAAGTAAAGACACGCTACCTTTTTTTGATTGCTGAACCTAAGCATTCTGGGGCATTCATATAAATTTGTGGCTATGTAATAAGGGCTTTCAGGATACCTTTCTATCATTATTTACAGATCTGTAGATCAATGAAGTGTGTTATTCTGATAAAACTTACTTATTAACCCCAAACTGGTTTTGCCCAATTTATCACCTCATTCCAGTGCGTGGATGTATCTGTTTGGTTGAAAACGGGAAGGGTGAGCTCATTAGTTTTAGCTTTCCTCACACAGCGGTGTTTTGCAGCCTACCAATAAAACGCAGTTCCACAAAATTATGTGGATTAGGTAATGCTGTGCATTTGCATTTTTCTGATAAAAATAGGGGTTTTTTTTTCTTTCCTTTCCCCCAAGCCGCTGGTTTGAAAGCGATGAACTGCCTGACGTATTGCATGAGAAGCTGGTTTCGCGACACGTCCTCCCCACAGCGAGCAGGGTCAGGCGTCACGAGGTGAGCGGGAGGAAGGGTGACAGCGTTTCTCCCACGAACAGCACGTGGGCAGTTCCCTTTGCACGGTTGTAGCTTTTTCTACCTGCAAGGTATATGTGGGTGTTTTAAGGACAGGACCTCACCCGCTGACTTTTGGGCCAAAGAAAGTCCTTTTCTCCCCGTCTTATATTCTGTAGCGTATAAATAATAGGAAAGTAAAGTCACTGAAAGCCAACGGCACTTATTCTCCGAAGCGTCTTTTGAACGTGGACGCGTCCTGATCAAGCAGGCCAGAGCGAGCCGTGAAAGACCAACCTGTTTGTTTGAATCTTGCCCTGCGCAAGCTGAAGTCCATTTCCCTTTTCTCTGTGACTTCAGTAATGATTTCGGAAGCGGCCGTAGCTCTGCATTCCACAACATAAATCCTCAGCAGGAGTTCATCCAGCTGAACCTTAAAGCTGACTGCTTCGCTTTATGGAGATCTCTCACATTTTTCATTGCCTTTGCATCAGACCTCATCGGTCCCGCTTTCCTGCCAGAATATGAAGTGCCATGAAAAATCCAATCTTTTTGAAGCTGACGTTAAATTATGGCAAATAAATATGTCGCTTCAACACAGTTTCAGCTGTCCACGTTGTTCCAGTCCGCTGTATGAAGATACTGTCCAAATAAGTAACTACCCACCTGACCTCCATTATTACCCATAAGCTTTTTGGAATAAAAGTAAATTGGCCTTTCCCTGGGGACTTCTTTCTATTCATACAAAGGTTTGCTAGATCTTCTTTTACCTCGGTGCATAGATCTGCTTAAATCCAGTTCCGTGGATTAAACAAATTCCAGCACATTCCTACGGCCGTACCTGATAAGGCCACGAGGACATTACAATAATGTGGTTGGACGTAAAAGCGAAGCGAAGGCGGCTTGCCCGCCGCTGGACCACGCGTTCTCGGATGGCAGCGTTCTCACTGGCTGCAATGGCTTTGGGAGTCCACCCAACCCTTTTTATCTACCCATTTTCTGGACCAGTTTCTCTCCTGTACATTTTTATCCCGTGCAATCCTCCGAGGACTCTCAATCTGTTCTCCTGTTATGAGTGTGTAGTATTGTACTTGTAAACACCTGCCTGTGGCCTTTTCCAAACAGCACCGCTTGGGCACGCAGGTCCTAGTGCCAGAAAAAGGAATGGGTGCCTGCGTGCAGATGCAGAGCTGAACATCTGTACACAGGGGCAGTTAAGGAAAAAGGAAACGGATCTCTCGCTCGGAAAGAAACGGCTTGCAAAATCCTCTCTGCAGCTGTCTGTACCGGGTACGTGTGTATTCCCAAAGTTTCTATCCGTCGTGGAGCCAACACGACAGCCTCCTGCTAGTCACATGGGACTCATGGGTGATTTGTTGAGGGAGTCTGGAGGTTTAGTAATGATGTAATTAATAAAGAGGAGACTCAGTGTTGTCAGCTCACACTCTGAGCTGGGAATCCTGAGCAGAAAGAGGAGTTATCTGCGCTAAATACGAAGCAGCTTTGAACCTCTCGAAGCTGTTGAAACGGAAACATTAGCATCAATCTACTGAAGTCTGATTTTGTGCTCCCTGCATGTATGAGCAAAAATGGAGTTGGGGGATTACAATGGAGTGATTTTTGTTGTTTTGTTGATGCTTGATAGACAGATCAGCAATAAGCCAGGCAAGTTGTACAGAGGGATGCGAGGACTAGTCCCATTGCGACAGCAGCGGATAATACTCTGAAAGAGCAGAGTCTGGTGTTGGTATTTCATACTTGGTTAATGATGCATTTCCCTGTATCTGGGCATCTGAGATGAGTACATTGTGACCAGACCTCTCATCTCGCTAATGCTGCCTCTGGAAAGCTGCTGTTTTAGACTGGTTAGCTTTTGTCAAGCAGCCAGGCTGGCAAGAGGACTCAGTCAGGCACGTGCACTCGGGATGCTCCGGCTCACCGCACCCTGAGTTCGCTGCCTGGTGCTGGGTGCGGATCTCAGTGCTGGTGTTGGGACCGACGTTCCTGGTACAGGAACTTAATGTGCCTGGCACTTAGGGGTAAGAGCCGGGATGCTCAGCACTGTGACTCCAAAGAAAACCCGAAACTGCCTGAAATGCGCCCTCCCACCTAAACTAGCAGCTCTGGGACCTGGGGTTCAGAGACCGAACAGCCTTTGCCTCCCCTGGGTAAGGGCATATAACATTTGTGGCCAGTCCTGATTGCTTCCTGGTCCTGCCCCTGTCTTGGGACGTGGCTTCCTAACCCGCGGATCCCACAGGCTTTCCTCCAACCAAGCCTCATCTGGCTGCATAACTGTGGACCCCTTTGCAAAAGGACTGATCTCCCTCTTACTTTCCCCAAAGGTGCAGTCTTCCGTGGAGGCACAGCGCGTATTCCCTCTCCTCTACCCAGCTGGGCACAGTCCACTCTGCAGAGGTGGCCTTCTGTACCGTTCGTAAACACCAGCGTGCGGATCGATGCCTCTCATAGTGCTGTTGCATAGAAATGTGGTGCTATCGATTCTCGGTGCTTTACTTGCTCTTACAACCCCCAAAACATCTCCTTTTTGTCAGGCTCCCGTGAGCCGTTCTCATGAGCCAAAAGAATGGGCATTGTTGTGAGAAATCTTGCGGCATTTCCTTCACCGAAAGAAATTCTGCTCTTTCATCATTCATACAAGGTGTCTAAGCCATGCTCTTTTCTTGATACCTTGTTTATCATCAACATCCAAGAATTCTGCTCTAAAAAATTATTTACCTCCTTTGCCAGCATCCTTCCCAAATAAATACGAGAACAGGTGGAGACGGTAGCCGGGAATGCATCTGGGAGCATACTGAAATTTGCTGGGACAAACGCAGTAGGAGAAATGAGCATTATGCTTGTGCTAACAATTAGCATAATCTTCCTTAAATCTTCTGCTCAATAATGGTTATTAAGAAATGTGTCTTCTCGAGACTTTTTTTCTTTTTTGAAAAGGAAGCGGAGCATTGTCATATTTATGGATCCCGTTGAGTCCCTCGCTGTTTTGGTTAGGATAAGGACTATTATCCTATTTGTGTGTTGTGTGCAAGTGCAGTGCCGGAATTTGGGCTCTGGGCCAGTTCTCTGGAATGACCTGGAGGGGGAGGAAGAGGAGATTTTCAGAAGCAGTAATCATTGATTTAAGCGGGACCCCGCCAATGGCAGAGAGGTGAAACGCCAGTCCAGGTGCTTTTCTAAGGCTGCGTCCTTTACTTGGTGGAGCGCCTGTTGCATTAAAAAAGTCGTACTCCTGGAGACAGCTCTTCAGAGAGGGAAGAAGCTATTGCCTACACCCTCAGCCTGCAGAAGAGGAGGCTGAGGGGAGACCTCATCGCTCTCTACAACTACCTGAAAGGGGGTTGCAGAGAGGTGGGTGTTGGTCTCTTCTCACAAGTGACGAGTGACAGGACAAGAGGGAATGGCCTCAAGTTGCACCAGGGGAGGTTCAGGCTGGATATTAGGAACAATTTCTTTACGGAGAGAGTGGTGAGACACTGGAATAAGCTGCCCAGGGAAGTGGTGGAGTCACCATCCCTGGAGGTGTTCAAGGAACGTGTGGACAGGGCGTTGTGGGACATGGTTTAGTGGGCATGGTGGGGTTAGTTGATGGTTGGACTTTATGGTCTTACAGGTCTTTTCCAACCTTAGTGATTCTGTGATTCAACCAGGCATCTCCATTCACTGCAAATCTGGCCTGTATTCCTTTGTCCCATCCACTTGCCTTGAGAAAACGGTTGCTGCCAGCTTGGAGATTAGTGCTGAACAAAAGATGTCTCTTTTTTGGCCTTTGTTCCCTCTCCTACCCCATGCCTGTCTCATCTAGTTAGGCTGCAGATTCATTGGAGCCAGTGTTTCTCTTAGGAGTACACAGCTCCTTACACAATGGTGCTCCATGTTATTTGCTGCCTCCCAGCGTGCTGTAACACAAGCAATAAACAACGTAGTCCGTTAGTTTTATTATTCATCCACCAAATAACTTAGTTGCCAGAGAGCGTTCAGAGAATTGAAGCTCAGGTGCTGGGTGCGTGGAGCAGCTATAAAGTGAAATGCTTAGTAAAAGGCTCAGCGCGGACATCGCCAATGCAAACAATGAAATCTTCCAGGTGCTGTGGGTGACCCTTTTGTGTACACCCTGCTTTTCCTACCCCTCGTCTGGGAGGAATGCAAAGCTGCTGTACATAAACACCCAGCAGAGCTGGGAGGATTTGGGGGGTGCTGTCGGCACCTCGGGGAGCTCACCGTTAGCGTGGGAAAGGGCTGCGGAGGACCAGTCGACGTGCCTTGGCGGCGGGATGCGGGAGCAGCAGCGAGAGCGGCGGTTGTGCGTGGGCTCCGGTACAGCTGTCATTCTCGCGCTGTATTTTATCCGAGCTCGGTTGTTACTGCAGGGAACCGAGCTGGGACTGCTCTCTTTGTTCTCGGAGGTTGGTGACTGACGTACAACAGTCATTCCTGATGCGTGCCAGATGTATTTCTGTAACATAGAAATAAAGGGCTGTGTTGTAGCGAGACAGATTCTGTCGCCTAACTAGCCACCTTGCTTGTGACTGGCAAAAAGACAGAAGTTTTCTTCCCTGCAGACAGGTAGTACATTAATGTAAAGATAAGGTGGCCGGGCAGGCAGGCAGGCATGCGTATGATTTGCAGCTCCAGTTTGAAACCCCTACAGAGTGTAGTTCAGGCTTTATAAAATAAAAGCTAATAAGAATCATAACAATTTTGCTTTCTCTCTGTAGCCTGCGGCAAGCCAGACGCAACATGGGAATTGAAGAATAAAGGCCATCAACTTCCCATGGCTCTCCTCCTACTACCTTCCTCCTCTTGCTCCAAATTGTTTTGAAAACATTGCTTCTCCCTTGCCTATTTCATTTTTGCAATGAAGTCATCAAACAAGATGACAGGGACTTTCGGAGACTGAAATCAATCAGCAAGTTTCTCTTTTGCTTTTTCTGCTCAGGCAGGAAATAGGGAAATAAATTTTAAGAGAGTCCAAGGGAAGGGAAGGGGGCAACGGGTGGGTTGGATCCGGCATGGGGAGGCGTAGGTAAACACATGGAGCTTCTGGACAAAGTCCAACCCATCAAAAATAAATAAGTCCCTAGCATGTGTTTGTTCTGATGCGAGAAGTTGCAGCAAGTCACGATGGCTTTCTGTTGTCCGCCAGAAAATAAAGGAGACATTCTCAATGTATCCTGTCCCCCGCCGCAGCCGTTTCGCTTGAAAGGGAGTTGTGGTTTCTCCGGAGGACTCCCCCCACCACCCCAGATGAAAAGTCCACTTTCAATACTAAAAATCCCCGTTCAAATCGTGTCGGGCTCAAACTCTCCTGCGCATAGCGGTGATTAAAGACCTCATGCACCGTTCTGCGATGCTGCTGAGCCGGTGCCTGCGTGGTGCCCGGCTGGAGACCCGCTCCAGCCCACGTGCCCAAGTAGATGGGGGATTGTCATCTGGGGGTGCTTTTCTCTGGCTGCTTCTTCAGGGGGAGCCAGGATGATGAGCTTGGAGCAGCCGGGTAATTTATGGAGGTGACTGAAGGTAATGGAAAGAACTCATCCAGCGGGATCGCCCTGCTGCAATTTCTTTTGGGTTTAGGCAGAATAAAACTAATCATAGGGGTTGTCTCAGCTCAGGCCGTGGCTGTTTTAGGAATAGATTAGCTCTTCAGATTTACCGGGATACACAGCCAGCAGCGGGGTGATGGCTGGGTAGTCGCATTTTCAACAGACAGAGGTAGGAAAAGCCGTTGTCATTTTTTATGATGATTTTTATGCTGGCTTCTTCACTATTCCTCTTCACTGTTCAGCGGGGACAGGCCGTGCATGGGAAGCATGGTCTCTGTAACTGCAGCCCTTTCCTCCAAAGGCAATCTGAATGCAGTCAGAGAGCAGTAATTTACTTGTACATTATGCAAGGAAAGTGCTGACCTAGTTGCACAAAAAAAAATAAAAATCACTGTCACAAACCAACAGGTTTTACTGGAAAAGCATTTGGTTTCAGCAAAAAGATTGGAGGTTTTGAATGAAAAGTTGACAGTTTGCCCCAAAATGACTTCTTCCTTTTACAGTGTTCACTTTGCTGAGATCCTCTGTGTTCTTGTCTTCTTCCAAAAAAAGCAAGCAAATGAGAGGCAAAAGTGACAACGCTGACCAAGCTCCTTCAGTACGTTTCTTGTTGGTAACTTATTTTAGGGAAGACTTAGCTCGGCTTCACTGTACTAATGAGCATCAGTTAAGGTGGTAACTAAACCAGCTTTTCTTGAGAGTCTTTTAAGTCTTCTAAAATTAGAGTGTTTAATTAGGGAGTCTTCTACAAGGTTTTATTTCTTGCCTGTAAAGATGCGCGGTCGTGGCCAACCCATTATCTCAAGTAGAACTAAATATTGGCTCCATTTATTTTTATTTATAACGTATGCCCACGTAGTCAGAACCAAGCCAGAGCGTTCTCAGGGCCAGAGACCTTAATTTGGTCTTCCTTTGGGCAGGGGGTGCAAAGGGGGCAGTCGTGGTGTGCTCTGGTTACATGGGGAGCCTGGATTGTCCTGTACCCCACTCCGAGCAATGCAGAGGTGCTGCAGGACGGGGCACGCCGGCTGGCAGGGGGGTTGCTGACAGTTAGGATCCTCTGGAAGGTACCGCAGAGAAGCCATGAAGTGACAGGGGTTGCTGGGGCGGGGGTTAGTATTTCTGAAGGTGGAGGCTTGAAGGACTCGGAGGCACCAGAAGCACATTTCCAAGGGCAGGTAGGCTGTTCAGGGTGTCAGGTGAGCACCTTCGGCTTTTCCCCCTGGAGTCCAGCCATCCCGCGGTCTTAGCTTTTACGCTACGTGCCTTGCCTTTGGGGTTGCTTGGCGACTTGAGCGGAGAACGAAAGGCGTGCTGCTATTTCGTTTGTTCCCTGGGGAGGCTGAGACAGCCGCACCAAGGTCACGAGTTTCCCCGTGCGTCGCAAAGATGTTTCGCTCCGCTCTGGGTGGGAGATTTTCCCCGTGCATGGGCTGGAAGGGGCCCTTGGGACGAGAACAGCTTGGGGTGTTGAGCCCCACCGGCACCGCAGAGCAGCACCGCTGCGGGGGTGACTCCTGGCATCGGTGCCAGTGGGACGAGGAGCACGGTGCTGTCTCTGCTTGATACCTGATGGCAGACGCCAGCTACAACAGACAGCATTAGGACGTGCTGATACCTTTTATGTGCAGCAGCGCCAGTACAGAGTACAAGTTTGGTGTTAATATGGAAATATGGATAAGAGCTTATGCTGTGACAATGATTTACTGCTTTGGTAACTGCACCTGATAACAAAAATTTATCTTGGTCTCTCCACTTCAATTATATTTTTTCTAATATGTGTTTGGAAATACAGATTCTCTTCGTCACATGAATTTATAGGAGCCACCGTGTGACTCGGAGAATTCAAATCAATACAGGAACATTTCTTTGCATTATGCTCCAGTGTCTTCCCATGTACATTATACCTTGCCGTATAATACATATTCTCACACACTCTGTTTAAAAAAAAAAGTAAAAAGAGCAGGCAGGCTCAGGCAGCACTGATGGGATATGGCGGGCATCATTCCTAAATGACCTGCTGGAGTTTGGCAGTAGCAGCTGGATGTAAGCATTTGCAATCTGGATGGGGGGGATATTTGCTCGCGGCCCGACAGGGCTGAGATTGAGAGGGCCAGTCCACAAGCGCTGCACTGCCTGCAGCACCTCTCTGGTAGAGATCCTGCGGCCGCAGGGCTCCGCTTCCCGCTCCGCCAAGGGGGCTGACAGCTGGCAGACCCCCAGGGAGCAAGACTAATACCTCCTCCCCTTCATACGGCTCCGAAGAGATTCAGCGAAGGGAGCGTGCATCCATGTAAAGTATATATTCTGCAAGTGTTTCTCTTCCTGTGTCTTAATCGCTGCTCCTGGAAGAAAGCACTAACGAAGTTGCTCCCTTACGGTGGAGGTAGTGGCAGAAATCTGAACGTCAGCGCTCTGCCTTACCAAAATAAGGGACAAACCCCTGATGGGCTCTTCATGCCGTTCTAATGATGTAACGGAGAAGCCAGGCTGGTCCCAAGCAGTGTTATAAGTAGCAGTTAATCTCTAATGAATATGTTAGGCAAGAAACCACACCAGGCAGCTGCAGCGACCAGAAATATGTTTCTGCCACGCAGCAGTAACTGAGGTCACTTCTCAGTTTACTTGAAAACACAGCTTGTGGTGGTGGTTTGAATGCTGGACACGAGAAAGCAGATCTGACCCGTGAGTGGGAGCAAATGCCAGCGCTGCATTTGGTCCGTAAATAAAAAAGTGTTGGAATTTTGCTAGGGCAAGTCATTAGCCCACCTGCTTGCGCTTACCAGCTGATAGCTGCTGTTAGTCTTAGTCGTTCTCCAAATTTCCACAAAGAGAAATGGGTCCATTATTTTTTTGAGGCTGCTGTTGCTTTCACAGTCCTGCTGCTCCTGCTCTTCTCTGGCTGGGGAGCAGAGCAGCTCTCTCTAATGCTCCGGGTAGTGCGGGTACCGTGCGAGGGGAGCGTACGCGGGAGAAGATGTCAGGAACTGGCAGGGCTGGTTATCTGGAACAAGATATCCCACTGCAGCTTCCGCTGAGGGGTGGACAGATGTCTTCTAGCAGATGCAGTGTAGATCTTTTCTTCTCCAAACCCAAATGCATCTCCCTCAGTCATGTGTGGAGTCTCTGGATCCCACATATTTGATCTGATGCCATGGTTCAACGCTGTTAAATAAAGACATTGCCGGTCTTCTGTCAGTTATCGTGATTTCTTTCTCCTGGGAGCTGTGCTGTCTCCTGGATGTGGCCGACAGGAATCCTGCTGAGATGCTCGGGGACTCAGCATGAGTTTGCACGTTTTGCTTGTGCACAGCAAGGACAGGGAAACTCCTGGGCAGTTTTCATCAGGGGTGTGGTAGAGACCATTCTAAGATGAGAAGTATCTGTTGGAGTCTTGAGCCTTCAGGGGCCTTCAAGGAATGATAACACAGAAAACGGGAACCAGATTCACCCAGTCTTTCTTGCACGTGTCCTCTTTGGGTCTGGAGCTGTTTTCTCTCCCTGAAGAGAATGTGGCTGATACTACCACAGTAGCACATCCCTGCTTTTAAGATCAAACTTTGCACAACGCTTCAAAATCCAGTCTTGGGTCATTGTAGCTGCTCCTAGAGCCAGAAGGTGAGGAGGTGGACACCAGAAAGCTGGGATCTCCTACAATCACCGAGCTTCTCACCGTCAGATCTCTCCCCAGTGAGCTGCCTTCCAAGGGTTTTTGGAGCAACCGGTGTTTAGAGAAATCGGGATTTATGAAGGAGCTTGATTTCTTTTTTGTTTTTTTTTAAAGTTTCTCAGCAAGCGGAGCTAAGGAAGGATCACCCGTTGCTACAAAGGCCTAATATCTCTCTGGAATGACAGGTATTCTCAAACATATTGGAGATTAAAAAGGCAATGCTCCCCGGGCAATATGACATTCAAAATTATGTTCAGAAGAGCTTCTGATGGACATTAGTAAGGAACATAATGTAGTCATTTCCATTTCTGTAAAAGCAAGAATAAATGGGTTGTCCCCCTGGAGGAGAGGGAAAGTGGAGATCTACAAAAATCTGTTCCAGTTGTTTTTCCCCCCACCCCAGGAAAAATGGCCTAACAAGGAGTCATTATTGAAAAATACTATGTTTCTGCCTGAAAATTGTGCCTTTGCTTTATCTGTACACTTATCTTTCATATCTTTAATAGTTACCTATATAGTAGTGGAAGTGATTCCTATATAGAAAAAGATCTCTTAAGTGTGTGGGAATATTTGGATGGTTGGAGTTATATAAAATGAAGACATTATCATCATCATCATTATTATTACTACTGCTGTTAGATACATCAGCCATATATAAATCATTCTGTAAAAATAACACTCTTTCCAAGTGTAAGTCAAGAGTCAAAGAAGATGTAAATTCTCAATGTTTGCTGGTGTTGCTAAGCTGTGTTGCAGTGTTCGGTGAGTCATGGTTACACTCAGCTGAGCAGTGTAAATAAAGTATTCGCAAACGGGTGCCAATTCCAACTCAGGATTCAATCCAACCATGTCCGTGCAAATATTTTTTATTTGCACAAATGTACAGAGAGGAACTTTTGGTCTTGTAAGCATACGGAGTCTGGAAAGGCTTTCTGTGCTAGGGAGTGCCTTAGCGTGCGGACAGACCCAGCTGCAGGGAACTCTTTGTCCTTTTTGGATGGGAGCACGACTGCCTCGAGGTAGTGAGGTAAAGGATGGTCTGCGAGTTGGTGCTGGGAGAGGAGAGGTCCTGGGCTGTAATTCCTACTCTAGGGATTGTTGCTTTGGGTTATGCCATGGCTGTTTTGTAAAATACTTGTTATCCAGTTTAGAAACGGAGTCTGAACCTTTTCTTGAGAGCGCTCCAACAACTGAGGGAGCTACACTCTCCCGATGTAGGAACTTTTCCTTCTTCCTCCTTTAAGTATCCCGAGTTTTGCACTCTCTGCTTGCCTAGCTTGAGCCAGAAGACTGAGCTACGATCTCTCTCTTCTCCAGCAGCTTCCTCCAAAAAGCACAGGCGTTTGGGCATCCTCAGTGGAGGCAGAAGACGTAGCTCAGTCTGAGGAAGGCACCAAATCTGCATCTTCCCTTTCCCTATGAAGAAGACAGAGAAGAAGAAGACAGGGTGCTCTTCCTCTTCACTACAGTTTGCACAGAGAATTGCTTCGAGGGAGGTGAAGGGATGCAGGCAGGCCTAGGCAGGAGGTGGCCATGGAGTTGGCCAGCCCCAGGGTCCTTTTGGACATGCTTGGGGTGCTCCTGGTCCCTAAACTCCACTCGAGTTCCTCTGAGGGTGTTTGCATGCCTGTGGGTAGGGGGAGAAAGAAGAAAGAGTCCTTAGTGAGTCAAGGTCAGTTTAATTGAAATGGGAACCTCGGAGCTGCGTGTGCAAATGGCCCTTTGGCTCCAGAAGTTGCGGGGGTGATGTGGAGGAAAACCACACGGTGTGCTTCAGGTCTCACGTTGCAGGGAAAGGGTTTGTAGCGCTCACCCGTCACACATGGGTGTTGTACCAGAAACGTGTTAAAAGACTGTGCAGTATCTAGGCACGCCTGCAATGGGAACTGTGTGGGTACCACAGGTAGAAAGAGCAATTTGAATATAAATCCCACCCGACAACCAATAAATCTAACTTATGTTCTTTCTTTCCCCCCTCAGTCAGGAAAAAGTCCTGGAATAGGTCTAACAAAATACAACAGTCTTTACAGTGGAAAAAAAAAAAGACTGGAAAAGGTTTAGGGTGAGATTTGAGGCAGATTTGGGAAAAAAGCAGCCTTATATTCTGCAAAAAATCCTTTGGACAACTTTAAACAGAGGTCGAAGTTTCTAGATGTAATCATATTTTAAGGTTAGCATCCTCACAGCTCCAGCCCCCTGTTTTGGTCGGTTCTTCAAGGGGAATGGCAGAGGATGGGAGACACGACTTAATTAGCAACAGGTACAATGTTGACAGGTTCCATTTTTAAGTGTTCATTTGTCCTTTACTTCGTCTTTACTTCTATCCCCTAATAACATTATGGAGGGTACGGGAGAGATGTGTTTATTTGTGTCTGTCTAAATTCTGTCCTCCAGGAATGGGAACAAAGCTCCATTTATCCTTCAGTGCGGTGATGGTAAAATAGAATTACTGGTTAATATATCAGGTTAAATTATTTTCCTTTAACGCGTTAGGAGAAGAACCGTGCCCGCTATCAACCTGACGTGAAAACCCCTGCGTGAGCAGTCTGCGCGCGGTCATCAAAGTCTGTGTTAACTTCATAAACGTCACAAAACTTTTTTTAATAGCTCGTCTGTTTTTCTGTTGGATGCCAGGGCCCACTGCTTAAGTCCCTACTCCGATGGATCAGACTTTCTCTCTGTGTACGAGTAAGTTTTCAGAACCCAGGATGAAATAGGATTATGGGATGTGGCTATGAGCAATGGGAAGTTCCTGCAACAGTAACTTGGTGCCCGGAGCTATTTTGTAGCTTCAGCAGGAAAGCTGCATTTATTTGCTTGCATGCCTTTTACCCTTCCTAGTTTTCTTCTCCCTTTTGAAAGCACTTTGTCTTTTTCAACCAAACAGAAGGAGTTGGAGTAAATGTTTTCACTGCAGCGGTAGTTTTGCTCTTAAACAAACAGTTTGAAAGCGAAAACTTCCTGCCACTTCACATGTTTGTGTTTTGAAAACCAAGCTATTTTTTTAGACAAACTGGAACATGTAACCACAAATAACCCCTGAAGAGTTTCGCTCGGTTTCAGCGAGCTAACTGAAACTAGAAGAGGAAATACTATTTGTCCGGCTATTTTCCTTTCCTCTTCAGAAATACACTTCCCATTTCCCAACCCCTTGTGTTTGTCCCCCCCATGCCACCCAGTGCTCCCACCCGCTCTAAAAGCCGTCAGGAGCTGCAAGAGGGGGAGCACGGGAGTTTTGTGACTTGCACGGGTGAGGGGATCAGAGATCTATGCAAATACCATCCTCTGCTTGCTGCCAGAGTGGGTGCTCCGGCTTTGCGCGCCTGGGTAAGGAACCCGATGAACTCTCAGCCCCAGCCCACTAAACTCCGTGTTTGACCTTGAGAAGTGAAGGCATTAATCCACAGCACCGCGCGGTCCGTCCTGCTCCTAATCCTCTTGCTGATGAAGGGCAATATTATCATGTTGGCAAAGTCAATGGTAATGGCTTACGACAGCCTCCCTCCCTGCGGCTGCTTCTGCATTGTATTAACTTTATCTACAGATTGCTGAACCGCCGGCGGAAAGAGAGGGGGGGAAGGAAAGGATTTCTACCTGACACGTTAGACAATAACCTGCTTCAGAGGCAGCCGTGGGGAATATTAAAAAGCTCAGGGAATGAAAAGGCTCCATTTCCAAGGGGCAGCCCCCCTGCACCCTGGTTTTGGAAGGCAGCCTGGAAAGGTGTGCTCGCTCCTGGGCCGGGTACCCGCCTCTCGGCAGTGTCACCATGCCAACGCACGGAGGGATGGAGCTGCCGCCATCGATTTCTCATTCTCCTCTGCGCTTCCTCCTCCCTCTGAAAAGTCACCTCCCCTGGAATTATAAATGAATGACACCCCTCCCTCCCCTGAGTAGCAGCTTTCCTTCCCGAGCCACATCTCTTCCTTCGGTTTGGAGGAGAGGCAAACGTGCAAACAGGCGATGGGGAATGATGGAGAGTGAAAAGGCAGGAGGCACGGCAAGCCGGGCTGCGCTGCTCAGGGGCCAGACTGGACCGAGAGGTTTCGTTTCATCCTGTGCGCTACAGAACTAATTTTGGATGGGAGTAGAGAGACTTTCTGCAAGATCCTGGGGCGGGTGCTCCGGGACACAGAGCTGCTCGGAGCATAACGGCGGTGCAGCAGCGGTCCATGGGTGAGGGCAGCCCATGGCCCCTCAGCTACTCCTGAGCATCTGTCTGGGTTACCGTGGTGGGGACTGGGTGAGGAATAGGATTTGGGGGTTGCAAAATATCTCGTGGCTTTGACATTTCCTCTGCATTGCATTATCAGGTCTTGCAAAAGCTTTCACATAGAACAAGAGGTGGAAAAGCGCCTCAGGGAAACCCCCTGCCTAGAGGAGTCATGGGGAGGCTCCAGTTGATGTGTTTAACTTGGAACCAGGGCTTGTGTGTGAAGGAGGCCACATCAGCGCCTTACATCCCATCTATAGGGTCAGGAGCTTTCTTTATCTCCCCCCTGCCCCCCATTTAAGTGTGTGGCGAAGGCAGCAGAGCCCCAGTAGATGAGGCTGAGAGAAGTGACTGCATCTTCCCATGCCTCAGGCAGTGTTTCAGCGCGGGTTGGAGTCTGGCTTTCACATTATCCCTCCAGCATCCCTCGGTTGGCCTCTCCCTCATCTTTGTCATCTGGGCTTTGGGAAACCTTCACATCAAAATCAAGAGTTTCTGTGTCAAATCTACTTTTTCAGGCCAAAGCTAGAAAGTTAAAAAAATCCCTGCCTATGGGCCCTGCCTGGCCTGAGGCATCCGTGACACCCACCGTTGCCCTGAGTGGCCCCAAGAACCCGCTTACTGCTCTGGGAAGAGGTCTTCAGTGACGGCTTCCACAGCTGTCCTGCACACCAGTGCGAAGCCTCCTCCGGCTGTGTCCAGGGCTTTCAGGGCCAAGTGAAGGATCTCAGATGGACCTTGGGGCTCTTATTCCCCAACGCAGGGGATCGGGATGGATTTTCCTTCAGCTTGGTGCTTAACCAGATGGTTAATTTAAAGCATGTGCTGCACTCTTGCTGAAGCCGACTGGGGTTTAAGCATATGCTTAAAGTTAACTACAACTTTATGAGGCTGCAGGCTCAGGAGGCTATCTCTGTTCGTGGATATCCTCATGTTTGCCAAGAACATTTGCTTGCGTAGACATTTAGAGAAACACCCCAGTACAGATAAGCCCAAGCAACTGCTTTCCTTCCAACAAATGTTCTCCTGTAGTTATCCCCGCGGTGTTGTTCCTGCAGCACTTAGCCAGTCTCTTCCCCTGGGAATCGTGTGGCCGGCCAGCCCCGGAGAGCCTTGTTGGTCTTCCTCCAGCACCAGCATTTTCCTTAAATACAGTTTCAGTAGGAATCAGTCTCTACATTGGCTCATAGCAGAGCATCCAGGCTGCAGGGAGCTCTTGGGGCAGGCAGTGCATCGCTTCGTCCTCTCCATCCAAAGGCTCTTTAAAGGCTGTCACTAATAGCGGTGTTTCTGTATTTCCTTTGCCCAGAAAGAGCAGTAAATGAAGGGGAAGAGCTGAAGTTTTCTTGCGTGATTGGGCAGCACGTAATACACATTAAAGAAGGTCTGAGAGAGAAAACCAACTGCTGTGGGTTGATATCCTCGGCATTTTTGGCGCCTGGCTTTGTCAAACAGCCACAGACCTTAGCAAAAGGAATAAAAAGATCTTCCTTGTCTCCCTCCATCTTTTTGCCTCTTTAAATCAATCCCCTGCCCTTCCCACACGTATTGGCAAAATGACCCTGCCTTTCACCTTTCCCACGAGCAGCAATCATTCTCCTTTGATTTTCCCTCCAGCCTCTGGGCTACTCCGCGCTGTTGCCTGACCTTCAGCAGGCTGAGCAAGGGGAAAGCATCTGTGCCTGCGTGTCTCCAGGGTCGGTAGCAGAAGCTGCCACAGAGCAACATAGAGCTGAGGGAGACCGAAAAAGCTGTTTGCACACCCCCCCGGGGATGATAGTGGCCATTACAGGGCCGGATTGTTTCTAATTGCAATCCCAACAAAGCGATACGAGAAATTATGCTACAAACCACTGTGAAAGGGCCAGGAATAATCACAGCGGATGGCAAGGTTGCTGCAGGAGCAGTTTATTACTGGGTGGAGGGGAGCCCTTGGAAAAACAAGGCATGGGGTGGGGGAGAAACCGAGTTAGCGGCTGGGCTTTGTAAGCTTTGTGGATAATGGTTCCTTGCTTTTTCGTAGCCTCCCTTCTTCAGCAGCGTGTTTCAGGTTCCATCCCTTGCATTTGGCTCTAGGACTTGCCCTCAGTGCCCAGAGCAAAGCAAGGCTAAACCCTAACCTCAGGGTCTTCGTCGTGGTCGTACAGGGATATTTTTGCGTGATTGCTTTTGGCTGGAGTTGAAAAGGTTGTTTCACCATGAGGCTTGCATGAGCTTTGGACGTTGCCATCCGCGCTTCTGCTGGACTACATTCAATGTCTTCGCTCAGGCAGGCTTCTTGGACTCTGTGGGAGTTATCCACTGTGAGTGTAGGGCAAGAAACCTTTCCTGGGGCAGAAGACCCTGTCCTTGGCACTGAAGTGCCTAGACAGGCAGATGCCGGTCTCAGGGGTGTACCCAGGTGGAAGGGGTGATGCGTGTGGGTCATACTGACCCTCGGTGCTGGGCGTACGAACCTTGGTGTGACTCTCATGGGAGCAGTCCTTTGGAAGGGTTATATTAAGTCTTAGGAGAGGGGGCAAAGAAGGGAAATGGGTGGAAAGGGAGATGCAGATTTGGGGGGCTCTCTTTTACCTAAGGCATTGTATGGTTTAGTCTAGAAACAGGATTTTCTTCTTTGTTTTCCTCTTTGTTTACTGTCTCCTCAACAAGGTAGGGCTGAGACAGCCCTGAGCAAGAACTTTAACTATTTTGACCTTTATGGGGTGTGATGAGGGGAAGAGTTGGCTCCATTTCCATGACCTCGCTGCCTTCCCAGCCGCACGTGCCTTCTGCAGTCTCAGCCAGCCCCGATGAGACCAGTACCTCCCAGGGCTGAGCTTCAGAAAGTCCCGGATTCAGCACCGGCCTCCTCTCCTCTTGCTGCAAATCGTAACTTTGGCGGGGGGGGGGGGCAGGAATCCTCTGCTGATCCCCGCAGCTGCTTTTAAGCAAACCCCAGCCCCTGGGCTGCAGAAGCACCACTCTCCCCGCTCCTCCCCACCTGCCCCCCAGCCCACAAAGACGTGTAAAGTTTTGTGAGCTTTTCTCCCGTGCATTTGGCACTGTCACTGTCCAGACACCCATTTATGAACAACAACAACGGAGAAAGGGTAGGTAAATCATCTCGGATTTGTTGGAAGGTAAATACCGTTCCCTCCATTGCCCCTGACAGCCCGCGACACAGCTGAATTCCCCCCAGGAGCGCGCTGCCATTAATCACCTTCAAAATGGATCGTTCCACCTCACAGTTTTTGCTGTGGCATAAGGTTAGGCTGGAAAACCGCTTCCAATCCCACACGCTCCTCGTTTGGGGAAAATCCGACGCTGGAGGGGAGCCAGCGCTCACTTATCTGCCTTGCTTCCAGCTGCTGAGAAGAATGAAATGCTTTTCATTCGGTTGTTGCGCTGTGTTTTTCCTTTCCCCTTCACCTCCTTTCTTCTTTTTTTTTTTTCTTTTTTCTTTTTTTTCTTTTTTCTTTTTTTTTTCTTTTTTATTTTTTTTCCCCCTTTCTTTTAACACAGCTGAGAAGAGATGAGGGGGAATCCACTTATCGCTGGCTGCACATGGCTTCGGCGCTGAGCCGCAGCAGGCGCCGCGTGTGCGGGGCCCCGCTAGCACCATTACAGCGTTGGGATTATAAAATGGCAGTCTGCACACTGCTAATAAGAAAAGGAGGAGAGAGGATTAGAATTTTTTTTCTGAAAGGAGTATGGATTATCTGTGCCAATAAACATCGCCGCGACATGCCTGTGTTTTCTTACAATGGATTTGTTGGTAACATTTAAGTCTCCAGATGCAATTTGTGAGGACCGGCTCTGAGAGCCGGCTGCAGTCAGCGGGAGGTTTTACACTGCCTTCCTTGGGCTCCAGAACAGGCCTTCGCTGACTTGGTGTCCCCTCTCATGTTATTATTGATCTTGAAAAGCTTCTTTGTTAATTTGCCTTTACCGAAAGCTGAATTTTGCCTCCTGCCTCGTTCCCTCCCCGTACCAGCCTTCTCCCCGGTAACATGCCCAGCGTTCCTGCAGCCCCAACCGCGTGCTTGCTTTTCTAACCAGGGTTCTGCCTTGCCACGGCGTTGCCTTCCTCCCCGGAGCTGCCGAGAGAAATGAGCCCTGAAGCTTGAGGGGAAGCAGGTCCTGAAGGTCACGTAGACCCCACGACCACTTTCCTTCCACATCTTCAGTTAAAACCAGGTCATCTGCGCCGATTCTCTTTGGAGAGCAGTTGTAGCTAGAGGCAGTGGTCAGTCCTGAAAATAGCCAGGCTTGGGCATCAAGGGAGGGATTTACGTGGGATTTCCAGAGGTGCGTTGCAAACTTAGCCAGGGCTACATCCTTCCACTAGCTGAGGAGAGGGCAGACTCCGTAGGACTGCTGTCTTCCCTGGTGTGGATCTGAGACTGGTCACACGGGGAGAGGCTGAAGCCACGTGCCTGGGGACTGGGACAGGCAGAGGTGACTCCCCAGCTGGTGCAGGCAGAGACAGTCTACATGTCCTGGACAAACGGACTGTCTCAAGCATTGCCCTTCACCAGGAGCCACCAGCACCCGGAGCACTGACCCATCAGCACACATCTGTACAGCTAGAAGAGGGAGAGATGTGCTCCGGAGGATGCTTCTAGGGCTCATAGCCTATGGAGGAGGCTCACGCAGCCCATCGCCAGCAGTATGTGTCGTGGGAGGAGGCATTCTGCTCCTCCTTGCTCTTGTCTCTTACAAACAGTGAACACAACTTTATTACTGTAAAAAGACCTTTAGGATGCTCAGGTGTAGTCTTCTCAATACGCATTCAGTCCTGCAAAGTGCCTTGAGGTTTAGAAGACTCCAGCATCACCTGGCTGGAGATCAAGCCTTGCTCAGGTCTCCCACAAGAGATCTATAAAGCAGAGCTTAACAGGGCTGGACTCTCTTGAGTTGGATTTCTAGTGGGCTTTGGACACACAGCTCCTATGATCTCCTCAAAACTCCTCTAAAATGATGGGCTGTAGGGACCCAAACCCCTTTAGAGGTGCCAGCTCTGCTAAGCGTGGGGAAGCAAGGTGCCGCGGAGAGGGAGGAACAGCCGTGTTAACAACAGAGACTTTCCTTGTGGAAGCAGTTAATCAGAACAGTTACAATTAGCACTTAACAGCCTCTGGACACTGTGTGCTGGGCCTTCCCTGTCCTACAGCAGTGTCTTGCTGGCTCATTACCTGCAACACCTAATTTTCAGTACTGCTAAAAACAGCTACCTCGGGAGGATCCCAATGCTCGGGAGAGGAGACTGCCTTCTCCAGCAAGGTCCATCGCTCCTTCGCATTGCTTTCCCGAGGTGTCCGTGTTAGTCTCGTGGGTGGAAGCAACCGGCTGCTAATGAACAGAGCCGCTCGCTTTTCTCCCCCGTGTTTTTTTTACCACAGGCCGCCTCACTCCGCCCTCCCAAGCTCCCCGCAGCCGTTTAAAACACTGCTCATCTTCTCAGAGTGCTTTTAATTGCTGCACCTCACCCAGCAGGCTCACAAAAGCAGATGGAAGGCTCAAAGGTCTCCTTTGCTGGAAAGTTAGGCTTTTTTAAATTTGGAAGACCTCAATTAATAAAATATTCCTCGTTTTTCTAAGGTCAGGTTTAGCAGCCGGGCCTCATGATCAAATGAGTGCCTTTTCCTCGGGATGTCTGCTTGCTGGAATCTCATTAATGTACGCTCGTGCAACATAAGTAAAAGCTAAATAGGACAGAAAGTGGCTTTTTCACTTTTTCTCATCTATGGATCTGGTGTGAGGCAAGCGGACTTTGTGTTACTGCATTTTACCCTCTCGGCCCCACTAATCAAATTTATTCTTTCACTCGGCGCCTACCCATTCTTCATATCCTTGCAAATCTCTGCTGATTTGGGTGGGATTCAAGGCAAAGTGGTGTCTGGCAACTAGATGAGGAGTCCTTTGTGCTTCTGGCAGTATGGATTTTCGCAGCTCTGGCTATTTGAATCGCTATCGTCTTGTGTGAATGAGGCCAGCGGAGTGACCCCAGATTTCCATCCTGTTTAGCTGGAAGCAGAGTGCAGCTCTTGGTTTCTAAATTCATAAGTCACCATCAGAACATCCATTTTAATAGAGTTCAGGCTATACACCCTTGAAGGAAATTGTTCTGCAATAACCAGCTCATGTGTAATAGTTATGCCCAAAGTGAAAGCTTCTCGCTGCGGTGTATGATTTGACTCCTCCCTGAGGTGCACTTCTTTGATGACTTACTATTATTATTTATTATTTCTACGGTAGCATAAACGTGCACGGCACTTTACAGCAAACACAGGACAATATCCCTGCCTTGAAGAGGTTACAACGTCCCTGCCCTTAGTCCAGCCAAACTTGTGACATGATACAGATAAATAAGTGGCATGCAGGGAAGGAAGAAAGAGTTGCCAGCAGAAATCGTGTGGCCTTGGTCCCCACTGCCTGTTCATGGACAAAATACCAGGCATTAACTCAAATGCAAAGAGGAAAGTAGCAGGGAGAAACAACTAAGAAAATAAACCTGCATAGCACTGGGGAATCCACAACCACACGGTATCTCCATGACCAGGAAAGACTTTTAGAGCGAAGCTGGGTGAGATAGGGAATGAAGGAACAGTACGTGCCCCTCTCCCTTTCAACCATGCTGACGACACTGCCTGCCAAGGGGCTGATCTTTCTATGTCCCATATGGGAATCTCTGCTCCAAATGGCACACTGGCTCCAGGCAGTGCTGTCACCTTCATGCAATCTTAAAAGTTGGTAAAACCAAGACAGAAGCCCACATGGAAGTGCAGCCCAGCCTGTAGTGACTATTGTGTCCTCTCTGATGTGGTCTGGGCCCTGGAGGAATTTCACCCAGAGGTGTTTTGCGTGTAAACGTGTTTTCCCCCATGCACTTCAGCATTTGTGAGCACCTTGGACCTCTACTCCCCAGTTCCAGTTAGGAAGGATTCCTGATGGCTGTCTATGCGTCTCCCACGGCACGTATTCGTATCCTTCCAGTAATGTATTTGTGTGAAAAGAGCATATTCCAGAAATAAAACCTGGGGACCAAACTCCCGGCTCCATCACATGATAAAGGCGATACATTCACAGCATTGCAGTATCCCAGAGCAGAATTTGGGAGCTTTTATTTATTTATCATTACACCAGACTGGGTTGAACACCAACACACATCTCCATTTTATGGGTTGGAGTCCAGAGCTGGAATCCACGTTTTTCTCCCACCACCACCCATCCACTTTCCTGCCAGAGAACAGACTTCTTAAGACCACCCCCCAAATCTCTAGACAGCCTATGGTCACCCCCATTTTACACAAGCACAAGACTTGGGCGGTCTTTTGCAGTGCGGCTCCAGCAGCCATGGGCAAACCTGGGAATGTGATGGAAACGAAGCCATCACAAGAGGTTTTGCCGTGCCCCGGAGGCAGGTTCTCGAATGCTGTGCAGCCCTTTCTGGCTACGCTGCTCTCCTGTAAGCACCCTCCTCCTGTATTTTCTGCAGCAGCTGGGCTGAGCAGAGCAACATTGCTTTGACACAAACGTTTTTTGCCAGGGATTTCACAATTGGCTGCCCTCCCTCACCTCCGAACCGGGACTTCTTGCCAAGTACGTGTTTCCCAGCAATGCACTTCCAACCCTGTCACCTGCAAACACAATTACTCCTTGCTTTCCATCAGCTTCATTAGTGATGGGGATGGAAAAGGACTGAAATGGAGCATGCTGCGTTCACTGGGGCGGGGGACACTCGCGTTGTTAGCAGGTAAAGGAAAAGGACATTTGCCAAACCAGCTCTGTCAAACTTAGTGGAGCTGTTCTTGTTGAAGCTCTCACTCTCTGATACAAGTCAGCGAGGCATGAAGGAGGGTTCTGGGAGCTGGAGAAGGGGCCTTATTAATATTGGTGTATTAAGCATACAGAGAATGTAGCTGTAACAGATCCACCGATGCTGTGAGCTCTGACTAGGACTCAACACCCTTCCTTCTCAGGGGTGGCGGAGGAGGTGCCGGTCAAGAGTGGCTGTTCAGGGACTTGAATAGGGAGGTTTTGATCTTTTTTTCATGGTCTGTGACATTAGAGTTTGTTTGCGTTGGGAAAAGCAGACTGGAAGAAGAAGCACGGTCATTTAATGCATTGCACAGCAGCCTTTGGTAGGCACAGGAGAGATGCTTCAGGCTTTCTTGTCAATCACCACTTTGAGAACTTTGCTTTCTTTTTTGAATGTATTTCCTAGATTGAGAGGACCTGAAGATATCTGCAGTACCTGTGACCTTCCCTACTCCCTCCCTGCGTGGTTAGGGTGGTGGCTTTGTCATTCCGGGGGTCAAGTTTGCTGTGGGGTCTTGACAAGTGCTTCTTCATGGCAGATGGTGTAGAAGTTGTATGAGGTTCAACAAGGCCAAGTGCCGGGTCCTGCACTTGGGTCACAACAACCCCATGCAACGCTACAGGCTTGGGGACAAGTGGCTGGAAAGCTGCCTGGCAGAAAAGGACCTGGGGGTGTTGGTTGACAGCCGGCTGAAGATGAGCCAGCAGTGTGCCCAGGTGGCCAAGAAGGCCAACGGCATCCTGGCCTGTATCAGAAACAGTGTGGCCATCAGGAGCAGGGAGGTGATTTTGCCCCTGTACTCGGCGCTGGTGAGGCCGCACCTCGAATGCTGTGTTCAGTTTTGGGCCCCTCACTCCAAGAAGGCCATTGAGGTGCTGGAGCGTGTCCAGAGAAGGGCGACGGAGCTGTTGAGGGGTCTGGAGCACAAGTCTGATGAGGAGCGGCTGAGGGAGCTGGGGTTGTTCAGTCTGGAGAAGAGGAGGCTGAGGGGAGACCTCATCACTCTCTACAATGACCTGAAAGGGGGTTGTGGTGAGGTGGGTGTTGGTCTCTTCTCCCAAGTGACAAGCGACAGGACACGAGGAAATGGCCTCAAGTTGTGCCAGGGGAGTTTCAGGCTGGGTATTAGGAACAATTCCTTTCCTGAGAGTGGTGAAGCATTGGAAGAGGCTGCCCAGGGAGGTCGTAGAGTCACCATCCCTGGAGGTATTCAAGGAACGCGTGGACGTGGCACTGCGGGACATGGTTTAGTGGGCATGGTGGGGTTAGTTGATGGTTGTACTTGATGATCTTACAGGTCTTTTCCAACCGTAGTGATTCTGTGATTCTGTGATGTGGTGTAGATGGTCTATGGTCTCGTGGAACTTGACGTCTTGCACGGTCACTTGCCATGTTGTGGGCAGGCAGGGCCTTTCTTGAGAACCAGGCTGATCTCCAGTCCGTGTTTCTGGGAAAGACAAGTAGTTTGGGAGAGGTGAAGAAGGAGAGGAAGAGAAATCATATCCTATTCTGTGCAACTATTTTTGTGTCCCTAAGTTTGAACCTTAAAACCCAGAGGCCGACTCTAACGTGGAGAGTCCAGTACCCTCTGCATCAGCAGCTTGAAGTGCTGACGGAACATGGTGGGTATGGTTGAATAGTTCATTTCTAGTAGCCGGTACTGTGGGGTGTTGGCGGACTGGTTTTAGGCGGTGGTGTGGCCAAGGGACTGACTTTGCTGTGTCACAGTAGGCAGTTGTAGCCTGTTCCTACCCATCTCTAGGAGTGAAATAGAGCCTTTCACTTACTTTTTGTATACGTTTTGAGGACTGCTACTTCCTAGCCTCCTGTGGCAAGGATTTGAGCTTTTCTGGCTGAGGTGCACTGTGAGACCTAAGCTCAGGATCTGCTGGCTGGCTCCCAGTATTTTTCCCTTTAACAGGGGTTAACTGGGTTGCTTCCCCTGTGTCTGTGTCTCGTGGGGGTACTGAGGCCTCTGGGGCTGCAGAGGTCTACCACGGTTCATGCACACACTCGTTGCTCATGGAAAGACCAAAAATGGAGGCACCTCTCATGAACAACACTGTGTGAAAGCAGCAATGAAAAAATACATGTATTTTAATTCAATCTGGATTGGATTTTGTGATAACAGCAAATTTCATCACAGAGAACTAAATTTCTGTTGATTTTCAAGCATAGAGCACAAAAGCCTCGTGTTCTCCCAAAACAGGCAACATGTTCCTGGCATCCATTGAAAATGCGGTGTCACCGCTTTTGTTAATGTTATCAGCCACAAATTTGAGCCCAAAGCAGGCAGTAGGCATGGACAATTTTTTCATGAGTCATTACATTTTGGCAGGCTATGGACAAACGGAGGAGTGTTATGCGACCTTAATAGAGAGAGTCTCCTGTAGTAACTGGCAGGTTGCTTTCGGCAAAGAGCATCATGCCGCGGGGTTGAATCACCCCTCTGGCAGCAGAGGTGGTGGAAGGGGGCTGAGGAGGAAGCGATGGGCACAGGGATCCTTCCCGCAGCGCTCACTCCTTTCGGCAGCCTCAGAGGACATGTCCAATGAGCCTGTGCTCCGAGACATTTGTTTGGAGGTGGCTGGCAAAGTGCACTTCCCACCTTCATGGATGGAAACACGGAGGGATGGTGAGCTGCATGGGAAGAAGGGAAGAGATGGTATTTGTCCCACTGTCCTTTTCTTTCCTTTGCTGTCTTCCTACTCTTCCCCCCTAAGCTTTTGCTCTTGCTCAAACTTCCTGCGGGACTGAAGGAGGGAGAGACCGTGCAGCTGCATGTTGACCTTCTAGCTGGAGCTGGGCACATAACAACCAACTGTGAGCTCATATTTCATTTCCCCGAGAGCTTTGGGCAAGGCAGGCTGCTTCCAGCGAGTGATTTACCCAGTGGATTCTGAATGCTGGCAGAATTCATTATTTTGCTAGTACGTTTCATTATCCAGTTGTCTCTGTGTGTTCCCAACACCTTGCTATCTGAACACCTTCTGGTAGTGCCTTGAGCAATTCAACCCATGTCTGCTTTGTCTGGTTTGTTTTCTCATCCAATTTCCCAGGAGAAGGGAATGCAGGAGAGTTGGAGGGGGGGAAGATTGTTGGTTTGTTTTCCATTTATTTATTCATAGCTAGTGTCTACACAGGTTTGTGTTCATGTTAGAAAAAACACGGTGAGGAAGTGTTCCTCACACTTGGAGCTGGCTTTCCTGGAGAGGCTCTTTTCCTGGATTCTGTTTTGCGGCACAGTCAGGCTTTACTCTACCTGCAGAGCCTCCCATAGTGCCACAAAGCAAGGCTGTCACACAGCCCTCACCGTGGGCTCTGTGTGTCTTTGATAGCCCAAGTCAGTGCCATGGAGTACCTTCAAAATAAGGGGCAAGACCTTGTCCTAATTTGCTTTTCTGGAGGGAGTGGGTGTAAAAACCAAGAGGCTGGTCCTGGCGCCTCATGTTCCTGAGAGACTGTGGTTGAAGAGCTCAGATGTGACTGTAGGCTCTTTGAAGCGTTTCCCTCTGCCAACAAACTTTTGCTTGAATCAACCTCATCCAGATGTTGCTCTTGGCCAAGCACTGGCCCATGTTGACAGCAGTCCTGTGGTGAAGCAGGAAGCCTCTAGCAGATGGCTGGCGCTTGAATCCATCTTATCTGACCAGTTTGCCTTCAAGCTGCTTTTGGTGATGGAGCAGGTCTGGAGAGAGAACGGGTCTTCTTGTGAGTGTTGTGGGGGAAGCGCAGGTTCCTGTCGCGGTTTGGGTGTATCCCACCAGAAAAGCCTCCAAGCATTTCTCACATCCGCTGGATCCATGCCACCTTGCAGGCAAGAGAGCAGTACTGCACACTCTTTCATTATCAGCCAGTAGTATGGATGCAACAGACTGCTTTCATTATCTTTATTTTTAGCCTCTGTCTCCTTCTAGCACATCTGTTCCTGTACCGGCTGTGCACCATTAGCCAGGAGCAAGTGGCCAGAGATGGAGGAGAGAGATCTTTGCTGATCACACCAAGAGGCCTGTGAGAGACCGAACCTCTAGAGTTTGTGAAGGAATTGTTCCTAGGTTTATTGCTGAGCTTTTGGTATTGTGGGATGCAGGTTCTCTCTGAAACCTGGCCATCCTTCACATGTTCCCATCTTCCTGCTATGTCCCAAGAGGTGCTTACTGAAAGCAGCCAGGTGGGATAGCTGTCTGCAAACAAGATCTCACTGCTCCCGAGCCATCCAGGTTTTTGTACAAACAGCAGTGCCAGCACGGCCCCTTCGTAATATTCATCCAAGACAGCAGAGCTCTTCCCACTGACTCTTCCAGGGGCTGGACCTCCCCGCTGGCTGTCCCCTGGGGCTCCCCAGAGTCACCTTCTGCTGTGGTAGTGCAGAACGCAGTTAGCAAGTAGGTTCTCATTACAGCCAAAATCACTCTTTCAGCCCTTTTTATCTTCCTCCATTATATTCCTCAATCCACCACATCCTCCACACGAACAGCCAACCCCTTTCATTCACATTCAGATTAGCTTCTTCCTCCACAACCTCCACTCTCCTTTCCACTGCTCAGAGCTCGGTCTGTAGAGAAAGGATGTTTCAGAGGTTACACTGAAAGAACAGCAGCTCCTGGGATTTATATTCATCCCATGTCTAGAAGGTCAGGCTGTAGAAGACTTCTCCACAGGTCCTGTGAGGAGCCGCTTGAGAAGCTGAACCCTCAGCACCTCACCTCACTTTAATCCTCCTTTTTAGTTCCCAGTGGATCTGATTAGGCTGACAAAGAAATGAAAGCTGCCACAGCACTTACTATAAGTAGAGACTGGGCAAAATGAGACTGAAGAGGGTGGAGTGAACAGTGTTTCTTTGTAAAGGTTTCCAAAATGCCCTCATCTGATAAGCTGCAGTGGCTTTTTACAAAGAAATAGGCAGAAGCCCCAGCAGTTACCTGCTGACGTTTCATTAATTTTAATTCCAGAACATCAGCAAAACTGTTACAGTCCAAATAGTTTCCTCAAGACCAGACTGCATGAGCTCTAGGTGGTACCGTGAGGTCAAAGACTCAAGGAAAGGTATATGGTCCACTGGGAAGTGGACTTTCAAAAGAGTCTTTGGGTCACGAGAAAACTTCCAGAAGCAGTGTGACCAAAACAGTATGATCATTGAACCTAATCTCCTCTGGTCCAAGTCCTCTTGTGCTTGCAGTAATCCTTGTACAGGTCATAGAGTCAGTGTGGTCCCCATATGCTATATGAGTTGCAGATTTTTAATCATATATACAGGTTGTGGTGGCCCACAGCAGAGGAATGTCATTTGTTGGGCACATAGCAGCTTTGTGGTGCATCAGGGAGTCCAGGATGTCTTTCCAGGATTTCATCCAAAGCAACAATTCTCATTTTTGCTCTCAGTTGTAGACACTTCTCCAAAGAAATAGAACATAACCAGGGACTGTAGACTCAGGCATTAATTCAGACCCAGGGGAGGTAGATGAAACACTGTAAATGAAGACTAGCACAACGGAATGGATGCAGAAGGCCCCCTGTCTCATCCCATCCTCTCTCTCTGTGCTGGTATTTTGTTGGAAGGGGGTACTGTTAGATCTCACTGTGTAAATTATCAGTCTAAATATCCCTGACTCACACCGCAAATGCTACTAAGGGAGCCGGTGTAGTGTCAGTATAAAGCACGTCCCGTGCCAGATCCCCAGAGAAATCACTGCAGGATCTGGTTGACCTTTACATGGAAGATGGATCCATCTCACCTACCTTTGGGCTTCTCAAAGTTAAACTTCCAGGCAGACCTGGTTTCTGGGGCTCCTATGATCAGAGATAGGCAGCTCCAAAAGACGGTCCTGCCCTTCCACAGAGGGGTCCTGAGGCCAATCTCTCTCCAGTAACCATAGAAGGAGGCTACAGCTCTCTCTTCAACAACCGGGCTAGGTGAGATTGTCGCCCCAAGGACTGTACAGCATGGACTGCTTCCCATTCCCTCTCCCTTGTCCCTTCTTGGTCACTAGGATGCATTATTTGTCTTGAGTACCTACTAATGTCTGAGCAGTGAATTAGGTCTACAGTAAGTATTATAACTGAAATCATCACAGCACGATGTGGAACATATGTCAGAATGGGTTTTTGTTCTATTATTGCCACTGCCAAAATGAAATTAAATTAATCCAGTGTGTGACAAGTCAGGAAGAAAGCCCTCCATGACATCGCAGGGTTCTTGCATGATTCTTTTGGCTGAGCCAGCAGCAAGATGAAGCACGGGAAGGTCTCTGCTTCGTGACTGAAAGGACCTTGAGACCATGCTCCCCAGCCTGCCCTGGTCGCTCAAGGCTGATGCGTTCCTGGGGATTGTGCTCTCGTCGTGTAATAGAAAATACCCCACAAACATGTGATGTTTATATGGCACCTGTTTTTTATGTCTTGAGAGCATGTTACAGACCCTAAGGAGGTCCTCCTCCAAGCCACAGCTGAGTTACCACTTCACCAAAGGACGTGTCTTGCTATCTCTGCTCTGGGTTTTGTTGATAGAACGGTGGCATCTCCATGCTGTTGCTTAGCTTGTACCAGAGAGATGAGGAGAGCAATAAATTGGGCATGCAAGTGATGAGCTGCTCCTGGGACTTGGATTTCCCAATAGAGAGCTCAGCTCAGAGTCCCAGGAAATCAGAAGGATCCTTCCATTTACCACAGCTTGGAAACATGAAGGTGAGCATCTGTGCTTTGCTCAGCTGTTCCCGCTGGCCCTCTTGGCACTATGTGTGTCCCAGAGCCCAGGGGTGACATGTGCCAGCTCCAGCCAGCTCTGCCATCCTTCTTTTTGAACACCAAGGGAGGCAGCGTGTCCTCCACCCACCTCCGGCCGGCTGCACCCAACACAGAGCCCTCTCCCCAAGCCATGCGAGCTCTTGGGCTCCAGAGGAAGAAGCTGCAGGTGTTTCAACACTATTGTCAGCCCTGAATGGCACATGTCATTTTCCACCTCCGATGCAGCTTTTATTCATGTGTGCACTGTGCGTGTCTCCTTGCTTGCTCTGAAAAGCCTTGTTTCTCCTTGCCTCCCTACTTCTCGTGCCTCTGCCTGGTGAGCCACCAACATTCTCCCTTCTCATCCTTCGTCAGAGTCTTGCTCTGCTCTCCTCGGGCATGGCTTTGGCACAGATAACCTTTCGGAGGTGCTGGTGAGGGGCGGTGGGGCTGGGTCCTGGGCTGGCCGTGGTTCACAGGACATGACGGGCAGGATGAAGGCAAGCTGTTTGGCTCCTGGTGATGACTGAACAACCCACAGATCCTTACATCCAGGCATGAGATAGCAGGGTGACTTGGAGCTGGCTGGTGCCCACTTGCATGTCAGCTGTGTTTCTGGAGCAGTGAGTCCCACACCTGAAACACCCAGTTGCAAAATGCCAAGCTGTGAGGAGAGAGCCAAGCTTGCGGGTCATGACAATCATCCGTCTTCTGTCATCAGCAAAGCAAGCTGACTCGTGAAGGAAGCAGAGATGAATAAATGAGCTGCCGAGCAGCTCTTGAAGCAACCCTTTGGGCCGCATCCTCGCTAGGATAAGCCTCTGGAGCCCCACCTGGCTTGGCCAACCGGTGAGCAGGTACTGAATTACACCTCGTGTGATGATCAAGGTGACAGTCCCCTGTCCCAGACCTCATTAGGGTCTGTAACGCAGAGGTTCCTCACACATTGCTTGCTCATCTGTCTGGTCACCACCACATGATCATCCCTAATGTGAAGCTTGCTCTTCTGCTCTTTCCCCCGCTGTTCAGTGCTCAATGGCTGGTAATTTCCCTGGCATGTAAAAGCTTTGGAAAATTAATGTAGAGCACAGGTTCACACCTTGTCACAAAGATGCAAAGTTTAATAAACTGCGGAGCCAAACTGTTGGCTCCTTCGCATTAATGCAGGCAAGCAGCTGGAAATAGCTCTACAGAAGAAACTCGCAGCAGGTTGCCAGAGTCAGAGCACCCAGAAATTCCCCAGCAGCTGCTTTGCTCAGCTGCTGGAGCGATTGCCTCTGGAAACAGGGACTGTATTGAACCAACCAAAGAGGAACAGTGCCCCAGGCCAAAAAAGATTAAAGTGCATGTACAATCTTGCAGAGATCTAGGAAGACTTTTTTTCACCCCCCTGGCTTCAACCTCCTGCATGTGCAGAGATTTTAAAGATGAGCCCAGCCCATTTCAAGGTGTCACGGGAGTATCCGTCCCCTCTAGAGCTCTCTGCAGCCCTGCCGGTCTCCTGTATACCAGACTCCTTCAGACAGGTCCTTGGGTTTGGGTGTAATCTCATGTTTTGTGTCACCTGCTTTGAGCAGCAGCTGTTAGAGCAGGGATTGCTGGTGCAGCATCTTTGTTTTCACCAGAGGATGGAGGGATAAAGTAGAACACTCAAATCACCACTAAACACACATCCATAGAAATATATATTTACTGAAAGAGAAGGGGGATACTTTTTGCCACTGAAAGTGTCCTGTGCCTCTTAGAGCAACTTGGTTGCTTTGCAGACCATGTCCTTCCCCAAAAATCAGAGCTCTCCACTCAGGCTTGCTGGAAAACATCTTAGTTTTCAGGTACTGATAGCTGGTAGAACCAAAATAAAATAATCATGGATTATCAGCTCAGCCGCTGCCTTTGCAGCATGGGGGGGCTCTCACCGAGTGCAAAGCCCATTTCAGAGCGGTGTTCGCAGCAGGGGAGCGTGGCGTAGGCTTGCCTCGGTGCCGCGGGGCTGGCTCTCTGGGGAAGGAGGGCAGGTATACGGCATTCAGCCCCCACGCCCGTGGGCTGCAGAGCCTCGATTCTTATTCCCACTATAGGATCCGCCCACCGCCTTTAATGATTCATATCACTCACTTGTATCACATAACCCGTTCTTAAAGCGTGCACTTAAATAATTTTCAATCTGTTACTTAATCGTATTTGTTAGGCCTCCTTTCCGTTAATGCTCCATCTGGGAAGGGAACTAGTTCAAGAGCATGACCGAGGAAGAGTCATGCACTCCGCTAAGTATTCTGCCTGTGGGATGGGAACAAACGTCTGGACACTGGTTTCATACCCTAGAATTGCTCTCTTGATTTGCTCTTGATTAGCACCGTCGTCTCTGCAGCTCTTCTTCCTTCCCTGGCTTTGTTCAGGGGATCTCATAAGCTGTGCGCCGTAAGCGTGCGGCATTGCACGCCCAGCCGCGAAGCTCGAGGTTTCATGTATTGAGCTAAGAACAGGAACGCTTTGGTTGCCTGTGGTTCTGGAGAAGGTCTTCTCCACGGGCACCAGAAAGCAAACAAGAGGAACCCAATCTGGTATTTTTTTTAAAAAAATCACATTTTTTAAGCTTACCTTGTACGTGCTTGGCACCTGAATTCTGGTATTTCATTGCCTGGCTTTGGCAATACTGGAAATAGCTAAAAATTCAGATGCCAGCGGGATGTAAATCTTCTGCAGGAAATCTCTCAGCATTAGAGTTCCTCTGGGTTTCAACGGTGTCTTTATGCTACCCGCGGTCCAAGTACTGCAAAATGAGTCAATCTGGGTGTTTCACCAAGGGCAGAAAGTACACAGGGCATACATAAGCTTCTTAAAAGAGGCCCAGTGATCTCTGAAGGGATCAATTCGTCTATGTTCAGCTTCGCTGTGACAGTTCAAATGGTAGAAAAAATTATCCTCGTCTGGACGCAGCTTGAACATGCCTTATTTCGGGCCTGAGCTGAAAAAGGCCCCGTGAAGAATAGCTCCTGCAGAGGGAAGGGGAAGAGCCCAGATTAGTTACAACTGTCTAACCGGGAAGGGTTATAGCTGGTTTTTATGACTGATTATCATGCACAGCGTGAGGGCTTATTGTGAGAGCTTGCACGCTTCTCTCTTCCCAGCCGTCATCGCAGGTTCTGGTGAAACAGCCGGCTGCGTTGTCGGCTGTCTCGGCACACGCGTGGTAGGTCACGCTTGCCAAGCACAGGCGGCAAATCCTGATTGCTCTGCAGGATTTGTTGCACCAGGAAAGATGTCTGGCTTTGAGAGCGGCCGTAACGCGGTCTGGCTCCCGCGTGTGGCGTGGGGAGAGGAAGCGTGGGGCTCGCAGGAACAGCGTGGCAGGGCATGGGGGCACGGGTAGTGCGCCGTGGCTGAGCGTGTGACATCCATCCCACGCTGCAGGGCTGCCGTGCTGGCAAACCGGGCCCTCTGCAATGGTTCATGGTGCCAGGAACACGTAGGGAAACTCGAGGAGAGAGTTTTCCGGGTTCTGGCATGTATTATTTGGCTTTGTGGATCGTTTCTCTTGCTCCAGGCTTCAGCATTTTTTATAGGCGTGAGCTTTTCCCCCTAACAGTCATGAAAAAAGATACCCTCCAACACTTGCTTGAAATTGGAGTAAGAAACATGGGACAGTCTGAAAAAATATTGATGTTTTGCAATTACTAGTAGACATCAAGAAGCTCCAAAAGGCAGAATAAATTAACACGGTGATTTTAAATACAGAGCCCATAACAAGGAGACAATTAAAACATTCCTTCTTTTAGTCATGCATGCAACATCTGGATGAAGTGCAGGTGGAAGAGATCTGTCTTGTAAAGGAGGAGAAAAAAAACAGCAAAGAAAACCCGGTGGCATATTTCTTTTAAAACCACTTCTTTCTTTGATATGTACGATATGCTGGAAGAGGGAGGCCAACACCCGGTTCCCATCAAGTTTCTGCAAAAACTGAGCATGCGAGTGCCTTTGAAAAGCCAGCAAAGACTTTTTGCATGGGGATCAGGTGGCAGGGAGCCCGAGAAAGGAGCTGCGTTGCCGTCCCCCGCGTGCCGTTCCCCCAGCACCAGCACCGCAGGCTAGCAGCACTGCTTGCACGAGCGCGGGAGCCATGAGCATCCTCCCTCACTTCCCTTTGGGTGTCCTCAGAGAGGTGTGAAATCCAAAATGTGCACGCTGCTTCGCCGCTGAGGTAGAGCTAAGCATTTTAATCTCAGCCTTGTGAACGTGAGAAACCAGAGGAGAAGCGTGGTCATAAAACTACACGGCCATTTGTAGCATTTTAATAAAGGGGATGGATCCAGCTACGTCCGTCTTCAGCAGGCGATGGTTCCCACTTTGCTGACGTGACCTCGGGAGCGTTATGCCTTGTGATGGGCTGGGTTGCCATGGAGACTGCCGGGATGGCATCGGTAAATGCACAGCGAGGTTATGTGCAAACAGAATATAGGGGCCTTGGGAGTGTAAAAATTAAAATAAAGCAAAATGGGGTTTCAGAGAATCACAGAATCACTATGGTTGGAAAAGACCTGTAAGATCATCAAGTCCAACCATCAACTCAACCCCACCATGCCCACTAAACCATGTCCCACAGTGCCACATCCACACATTCCTTGAACATCTCCAGTGGTGGTGACTCCACCACCTCCCTGGGCAGCCTCTTCCAGTGTTTCACCGCTCTCTCCATAAAGAAATTGTGTGAAAGTCAGAAAATTGATTAGGAAATACCTGCGTTCATCAGAGAACTGTGGTCTTCCTTTTTAGATGGAGGTGGGATATTGCATACATTATGTTAACTGTGTCTCGGGAAGTGCTTTGTGCAGATGGTGGACCATGGTTGGGTTGGGAAAGGCCAACTCAGCTGGAGATTGGCTGGGGTTCTTGTTTAAAAACTCACCAGAGCTGTTCACTGTTCTCTCCCATCATTCCTCCCCTTTCCTTCCACCTTTCTCTTTGGATAAGTCTTTCCCGTTCCCCCGCCAGTTGGCATTTTTTCTGGCTTCAGCATCACTCGCCTCTAAGGATCAGCCTTTCTGGCAGGCAATGCGAAACCACCCTCAAGCCCTTTTCGAGAGGACAAGAGCAGTCCTGGCGTGCTCTCTGGGACCACGGGCTACCAGCCTGTCTGCTTGGGGAAGAAGGGTGGTTATGGGTTTGCGGTGCCTGGCTGAGGTTTAGCAGCCCTGGCACAGAATTTCAGTGCCGCAGTGGAGCCCAGGTAGGATATAGGTGGGCATGAAATCCCTGACCAGCCTTCCTCGCTGCCCACGTTTATTTATTTGTAAGTGTGTGCTTAGACGTGGCCTTGCCACGTTCACACCCGCTCTTTACCACGTAATGTGCACACAGCCTTGAATCTTTTACGAGTTGCATCCTCTTTGTAGAAGGAAGGAAACAGCCTGAGCTGTTTTCTTGCCTCAAATGTCAAGTTGTTCAAAACACCCGTCGTCCTGTTTCTCTACAGCCCCTTGCCCCTTGCCCAAAGGTGCTGTGATCCGGCTGGGGGCTGCTACCTGTGATTGCGTTAGAAACAATAAATAGAAATCAGCTTTGTCAGGGTTTGATCTTGGCAGCATCCCTGCACGGCGTAGCCTCTCTTTTTCAGCGTCTACACCGAGCTGCGACAGCGGCACGGCACCGCCGCAGCACTCAGCTTTGTTGCGAAGACCAGCTCCTCTTGTCCAACGTGCTGCACGGCGTCGGAAGGGCTGCGAGTATTCAGCCGTGCGGCTTGACTTCTTCCCAAGAGCTGGCAGGAGAAAAACCACCGACAATTTGCAACCTTTCATATTCCGTTTTCCTTGTGTGTAGTCACTGGCTGCCGCAGCTAGGCACGAGGGTTTGCACTGCGGCGGGGTTTGAGGGTTGCAAGCAGCGTCGGTGGGTCTGTGCGCTGAGAAGGGGCTTGGCTGGAAGAGGCTGTGAAACAGAGATGAATTTTATACCTCTTTTTTTTTTTTTCCCCTGTACTCATGAAAAGCAAATGCACCATTTCTTCCTCCCCTTCCATCTCCCAGAACCAATATACAATTCTGACAAATCAGCCCTGAATGCAAATCCAATAAAGTTAGCATAATTGTCTTTGTTATGAGGAGCTGGAACAGGCTGCTCTGCATGAAAATCAAAATAATAAACCACTAAAACATAATGCAATCGGGTGATCGTAAACCTGGCTAAGTGTCCCCACGAAGGTGTGGGTGCGGGGTGGGGGGAGCTGTGCAAGGGGAGGCCCCCGGGGCTGAGCTGGGCAGCTCCAGGCGGCTTTTTTAAGCTTGCTGGCGATTTTTAAAAGAAAACATGCAGCGGAGGTAGGGGCAGATTATTTTTGCGTTTTAATGTTTAGCAGATGAAGAAGTAAAACTGAAGTATTTCCTGATCGCAGGAAACAACTGCGAGATCTTGCTCCTTTCTGTGTTAATTGTGCTGATTTTTAAAGATCGCACAAAAGAGTATTGCAAAGAAAATATTCAAAATATTTTGCTTAGAAAACAATGACACAAAAACAACTCTTCTTTTTTTTTTTTTTTGTTTTTCTTTCAAGGAACTGTTCCAAAATAAACAATTCCATTAACATGAATCTGAAAGATGTGATGTGAGCGAGTGCTAACAGACGTTTAGGTAGTAAAAGCATTCACCACTTGTTCCTAAGCCCCAGCTCCGGGAGTCCTGAGAATGCAGAATTGTAGCTTTTGTTAAAAAACACGCAAACACGAGAGCTGTGGCTTTCCTAATTATGGAAATCTGGAAAATGAAATAATCCTGCTGCGACGCTCCGGAGAGCTGAGCTTTTACCCCGTGTAGTGGAGACGGTGGCCTGGGGGGTGCCGGGGGGTCTCCTCCCTCCCCAGACCTTGGTCCCCTTCTTTCACTCTGCAAAGAATCCTGCTTCCATCCACGTCAGGAGCACACTCGCCGACTGCTCTGTAAATAATTGCTTTTAACAGGTTTCCCCGCGCACCCTGGGGCTGCGAGGGTGATGTGACCCGGGGATAATTCTTGCGCTTTCTCTTGCCTTTGCTATGCAGGCGTCGGAGCAGCTCACGCGCCGGAGCATCCCAAGCCTCCCGCCCCGCTCGCCCTGCGCCCAGCCCCGCTGCAGGGAGCCAGGGAGCCGGGGCTGCATCCAGCCTGGGGAGAAACGGCTTCCCAAAGATTGCCTTTAAAAGAGGCTTGGCTCCAGAAGTTTTGAAAGTGGGGGAGCGGGACTCGGGGTGCTGGAGGAGCCCAGGAAGAGCAGTTTTGCTTCCTTGGGAGGAATTGATTTTCAAAGCTATTGATGTTGCTTTTGAAACGCAGCCTGCTGTTCGCCGGCATTTATATTACCCTTCTTTCTGCTCACCCGCCTTTGTTGTTTTAACATCAAAGAAATGCTGCCCTGCTCCGCTAAGAAATCGCCTCTCCCCGGCTCTTCAGGGTATTTCCAGCCTTACCCACCCCGGGGAGGGGCTGGAGTGCGGTTCAGCTCCTCGGGGGGAGACACCAAACCCGGTGGCATGTGGACCCGCACGGCCCTGCGACGAAGATGGGCCTCGGCCCCGCCATGGGCTGAGAATTGCATCTGTAAGAGGGGACGTTGAGATGTCAACGGGGTGGTGGGGACAGCACGGCGGACGCCGTGCCGCCCCATCTGATGGAGGGCTGGGGTTTGAGTTTTTCCCCCTTCTTATCCCCTAGTGGGGTTTGTTGGTCTCCTGTTGCCTTGTTCTCCCATCTCCAGCGTTACTCGGTCCCCAGTTCTCCTATGACAGGGCTTTGGGTGGCCCCGTTGGGCTACCGTGGCCCCAGGAGCGCCGGCAGAGCCCATGGCAGCTGCCTCTGCTCAGGATCAGGGCGTGCAGCAGCGCAGCCTTGCTTCTCGCAGAAAAGCCGGCTCTGCTCTGCCCGAGCAGAAGGTGTTAGGGGGGTTTGGGAAGCAAATCACGTCTGGAAATGACAGCGTCGGCTCCTTTGGCTTTACGCGGTTTCTTCTCCCTCCCCCCCCCCAATCTCCTGCCTCAACCTGTGCTCTTGAAGAGGCTTTAGAGCTCATCTGTGCTATTGTGCAAAGGAAACCTAGAAAAGGTTAAACCAATCCAAATTGCTGAGTCTTTGAAATAAAATAAGAGTCCCTCCTAGCAGGAGATCGCTGAACAAAAGGGCTTCAGCAGTCAGCTTGATTTCAGCAGCTTTTCCCAGAAGATTCAAAGGGGTGACCCCGCATCCAAATTCCCGCAGAGAGCAAGCTGAAACCCCTTTTAGATGAAGCGCGTCTTCCCAGAGAGTCTCTTTCTCTCCCCGTGGTCAGGCTCCCGTCTTCTACCTGGATGAGGTGACCCTGGGTGAGCGGCCGGGGCGGGGGCAGCACGGGGACCCCCCCTGCTCGGCGCTCGGCTGTCGGCCCCACGCAAGCTGAATCAACAGGGGCCATCGGAAACCCCGGGCTCGTTCTCGGGCGTTTCACCTGCGGGGATGCCGTTTTGTCGGCGCTCGTGCTGAGCCGCGAGGTGGAAAGCTCCGCCGGGCGTAGCGTGCCTCGGAGTTACGGATCGATGCTTTTTGCCTCCACGCTGCAAGCGGGTTTCGCGCTCGCAGATGCTTCTGCACAAGTGCTCCTTGTTCTGGGTGGAAAATGTGCTCCCTGACTGTTTCTTCTCTTTCCTATTTGCATAATTAAGAGAAATTACAGAGCATTTGGCCTGCTTGTAGTATTTACATCATAAGCCTCGCGGTATTTGTTTTTCTTAAGTCTTCCCAGCGTGGCCCAGAAATCCCCCCTCCCAAGCCAGCCAAGCAATAGGTAATTTAATTTGCAAGCATTTTGAGCAAATGCCAAGGTACAGAGCCTGAGCGTGCAACGGTGATGGGCATCGTCAGAGACGCTCTTCCACTCTGTATAAATAATTGCCCGTCCTTTGGGGCAGGGAAGGTAGAAAATGCGGGGTGAACGTAGCAGCCCTGTGGTTATGAACGCCTACGGGAGACCTTGGCCTCTTTCGCTGTGCCACGTAGATCGCTGAGAGCTGGGGGAGCGGTGCGGAGCTATAATCCCCTTTATGAATCAATCCCTGAGTTGTCTGGGACAAGGACAGCATGGGGACCTTGATCACAGCCACAGGACCTGGCAGTGTTGCTGTCATAAAAAAAAAAATAAAAACCATCGCTTTTAATCCTCTTAATTGGTTGCATTACTGATACTCTTGGCGCTGGCTGGGGAATGAGAAAATCTATAAACTGGTCTGGTTTGTCCGTCCCAGCTTGTGCCTGAGATAGTGTTGTCATTCAGAGCGGGGAGAGGGGAAAGCACTTGAGCCCTTGCCAAAAAAGTCCCCGGCCCTCTCCATCAGCCCCGCACTGGGAAACTGGTCCCACTGGACCAGCTGCAATTTGCAGCACCCAGAAACCATTTACAATGAAAGACATCAAGGGTCTAATGAGTGAGGAAGGACGTTTTTTTTGCTTTTGGAGGAGCCTCATTTTCTTCCCCAAACCTTTGCCAATGACAGACACTCTCATAAAGCATTTTTATTGGATTTTCGAACAATTTAATTAGCGTCTCCGTCCGTGATGGCTGCAGAATTGGTGCAGCACAGTCTCTGGGGACAGTAAAACAGAAGTGGCAGCAGTGCTCTGCATGCACGGGATGGAGGGGGAGGATGAAACGAGGAGAGCAGAAGGACTTGGGGAAGAAACAGAACTTGGCCATATCTCTTCCAAGGGCTGAGAAGAAGCCAGGTGCGTTGCCGTGTCCACCTGCCTCCTTCATGCTTTCTCAAGGGGCTTTGCAGGGTGGGCATGGCCCTGAAAGGTGCAGTCCTGGTTGGACTCGCTCGAGGCTCGAAGCGGGGACTTCGTCTTTGCTCTGGAGCAAACTGAGACATTCCCTTGACAGAGATGCTTGGCCTTGGGGGCAGCATGAGCGTTCCCAAAAGACCAAGGAGCCTACCCCAGGTCCAGGCTTGTTCCCTCTTCACCCCTTGCCATGGCAAAGCTGCCTTGAACCACTATGGGTCAGACATTAATAGGAATGAAGCTCTTGTTCATGGATCTGTCGAGCAGGACCTACCCTGCTACCTCCGACACCATGCTTGAGGAGCATAGCTCAAGGTTCCCAAGCCCCATCTGGATGCTTTGAGACCAAGTTGCGGTCACCATCCTAGATGGGAAGGCTGCACGGGACAGACTTCAGCCCCGCTCAGCCCACACACGAACCCACTTTTCCCCTCGCAACCCACCGCAGCGCAGACACGTCAGGGCTGGACGGGCCAAGGGGGGAACGTGCTGGTTCGGCACGGAGCGGTCTCTCCGCAGCCCATGTGCTGCCGGTTGTGGGCCAGACAGCTCTTTTTTTAAGTCAATTTTAGTTATTTGCAGGGGTAGAGATACTAAGGGAATCGGGGTAGCTGCGCCATGCAGAGGCAACATGTTTATGAGCTTGAATTCCAATTAATACACAGGGGCTGTCTGGTTTATATCAGTGCACGGCATTGGCGTTCAGCGATTCTTTTATAAGGATAAAGTACGTGATGCATGATTCATTTAGGGCCCACCGAGTCACACAGGCTCCTAGATCCCAGCAGCAACATCTGGCAGGCGTCCTGCCGCCCGGACTGTGCCGAATTCGGGGGTTCGGTACACCCCCACCCAGCCGTGCCGCCCCACGCCGTGCCGTGCCGGAGCCGTGCAGCGGAGCTGGCCCTGAAGCTGACTGATCACCAAATCCAAAAAGCAGGAGATGAGAAGCAGGACAGGAAAGAAGAGGAGAAAACAAGAGGGTGAAGTCATGTATTAGGGAAGGGCTAATGGAGAGCAGCCAAGCCGAGTGCTTCCAGCCGGCTTCCTGACACAGTATTTGGAGGAATTCTGCAGTTTTGTGGCAGAAATAGGTGCCCTGCACCCCGAATCTTCCACTCCTTTCGGGGATGGGCCTGGGAATTAACTGTTTGCTGGAACAAAGCCTATTTTTCAACAAGGCTTTGCTGAAAAAACAGGTTTGCAGTAAGGAAAAGGAAAGAAGATCAATTCTGGCTGGTCTGGAACAAGGGAGGGAAGGGTTTGCTTATGGGGGAGTTGTCTTTAATTTTATCCAGTTTATTAATACAGCTTCTATTCCAAGCATAGGGACAGGCCCTGGATCATTCTCACAGACCTGTTGCAATCCTGTGCGTGCAGATTTTCCTGCCTGGCTTTCAGGGAGTTCAGAAGAACCCCTAAAAGGTTCCTTCCAAGCTCAAGTGAGTGTGAACCAGGCACTCAGCCCAGTCTGCTGGTGAATTTTGTGATGCTTTTCATGCTCCATCGCACTTAAATCCCCCACTGCAGCGCTTGGGGCAGATTTTCTTTGGGTTCAGCCCTGTATTTCTTTGGGAATGAGCTTTCTTGGAGAAAGCTCACCTCCCTGCGCCTGGCTATGTGGCACCTAATGCAGCGTGGCATCGCTGCCTTTGCTGCCAGCACAAGGCTGCAAACCCAGCGGCGGGTGGCTTGGACTCAGCTGAAAAACCCTGGGTTAGCTCTGGACTAATCTGAGCTGCTGGACTCAGCGCATTTAAGACTTGTCAGCTGGTTTTGGAGGCAGATTCGCCCTTCCCTCTTTCCACCCATCGTCTCTCAGCTCTCTGACACGGCTAATGGATTGCAGACCTGTTCCCTCCGCGTCCAGGCGGAGCCCCCATGTTTTAACTGGCATCGCCGTTTGCATTAGGTGGAGGTTTGTCTCTGGAGCACAGAAGGGTAATTTCCCCCTGTACGGTGGATTCGTGCTAAAGGAAGGGGGGAGAAGCACCAAACGCTTTCATTTTTATAGTAAAAAGTGGTGGAAATTACTCCATAGCAGCAAATCTGTCCCTGTGGGTATCCTCTTTGATGTGCAAAGGAAAGGAATGTTTTAGCTGATCTCAATATTTTTAATTCTCTCGCTGATTTTGAAGCCCTCTTTAGCATGAGCTACCAAAGGATTGTAGATTACCCTGTAAAAGGAGTTTTGTTATTGTCTCTCTTAACCCCAGCTAGCCTTCAATTTCCTGCCATCATTTTTATTATGTCTTCTTTCAGCTGGGAATGAAGAATGAGCTTTATTAGAAGAAAAGGTGAGAAAAGTAATAAGAAAAGCCCCTCCTGTATCATGCCAGAGGCAGACACCCCAGTTGGGTGAGCGATGCCATGTGAACGCAGCACGAGGCTCCTCCGAAACCCGCTTGTGCTTTCCCGTCTGGAAGGAGCTGCAGGGGCTCCCCGCTAGCACAACTTCCCTAATTCGAAAGATCTGATCAAAAGTTTTCCAACGTTCTTCTTAGCATTTCTGTAATAGAGTCACACCTACGACAGCTTTGGCAATCTGGTCGAATAGCGGTCCTTTTCTGAGCCGGGTTCTGACTTGGGTCTGCTCCTCCTTTTTCAAGAGGAAAGTGTTTTTCTTGTCATTGCCACAGAGGAGATGGGAAAAACGGGAAAAATACGGGAGAAGGGAAGCTTCTTCTGCTTTTTTTTTTTTTCCCCTCCCACAGAAAACAGTTTCTTTTTTCCCCTCCCATCAGTACGGAATATATTTGTTCAGTGAGAAACAAAAGAGAAACTGCCAGGAGACATTTTCTATTAAGTAAGCCCCCTCCTCATTTCTTCCTAAATTTTCCAGATATATAATGAATGTCTCTTTCATTAAGCTGTAAGAATAAATTCAGCCCCTTAAAAGCCTTCCCTTGCTCCCCCCCAACATTGTTACAGTCTGTTGTGCTACTTTGGCATTTCCCACACAAAGCTCTAACATTATAAGAATATTTTTGATACCAGGACCAGGAAAATGTCTCTTCACAGTCTCAGAATACTGAAGATTTTTTATTTTTTTTTGCAGTGGAAATAGTCAGTAAGGTTTACAATTAAGCAACCAAATGCTGCCTAAATTTCGGTAGATATTTGCTTCTGACGTTCGATATAGTCTTCACGCGCCGATTTTATGGTGCCACTAGTGAAGTAAAGAATCTGTATCCCTTATATTGAAGATTTCACTCCCTTTTCCTTTGTCAGGGTCTTTATTTGCGCCAAGATTGACTCTTGATGATACAGCTTGCTTACTCAGGAGCTGGCTGTTTCAGATAATTGTTCTGTTGCTATTAACACAAGTTCAAATGTTGTTTAATTGTGGGAATATACAGAACGTTGTTGCCGATCAGGGTCATTTGGAAGCCGAGCTGAATGCTGATAGGGTTGTAAAGGCAGCGTTTATGCAGCGAGCCTCGCTCGTTCTCTTAACGTTTTATTTGTCATATCATTTTAAGATCTTAAAATAGTAGCTGTCTAGGTACGCTGAAGGGCTTAGCAAAGGAAGATCAACTGGCAGATATCATACAGTGCAAAAGCCTCAGCTGTAACGGAGCAGTGTCGTTGAAGTAATAATATAAGGTAAAACTAATGTGCGTTTCAAGATAAAGGATGTTCTTTGGGTTGTGGGTGTTCAAACAGAACACAACAACATTTCTATTCAGCACACTCTTTAATTCTCAGTTAAAATAGATCCCATATAATTGCAGCTTAATCCTGGTTGAAAACTCCCTGACAATTTTCAGTAGAAACCTGAGTTTTATCGGAGAAATGTTTTCACTTTCGGATCTGCTCTTCTTCAACATTTGGTTTGCTAAAATCATCCAGCAACAACAAAAAACCCTCAACCGCTGTAAAATGCATCTGGAACCTGACAAACAGATTGGGGTTTGAGCCAAGAAAAAATCAGCAGCTTCCGTCAGATTTTTGTTTGCTTCAGGGCTTTAGGGGGAGGTGGCAGGTTTAATACACGATTCATAGTTGCCGGTTGCAGGGTTTGGTTTTCCAACACATAAGTCAACACCATCTCCTGAGAATTGGAACAAAGACAAAATAAATCTACTTTCATTTAAATTTTCAGCAGAATAACGCTGCTTTTTCTTGCCTGTTTCTCCTCTAAATACATGGTCTAGTTCCACCTGAAGGAAACAGCCCTTCATTACGGCGCAGTCGCCACCAGACTTGCTTCCAACACCAAGAAGCTATCCGCAGCATTTTCTTGGCCTGGCTCAAAATGAGAGGGCTCAATGGCGATGATTTTGTTTCTCCTTTCATTTGATCTTCCCCTGCTTTCAAGTTTCTCACTGAAACTCCTAGAGAGGACCTTTTTGCTCTGAAGGAGTAGCCCAAGCAAGACCAGGAAGGTCCTGCCATCTCCGGGGTTAGTCTCAAGGGTGTGTAGAGTTACCATGGGGTCAAATGCTTTCCTCTTTTGGGATGCGGTCTAGAAAGTCTGCGTCTCATTTCCTAGGCTTAATCTGCCAACCTAAACTTGGGCTAGCTCCGGGACTGGAAACCTCCAAGCCATTGTGAAAGGAAATTGGATTCAGCGTGGCTCAGATCACACAGAATCACAGAATGAGAGGGGTTGGGAGGGACGTCTGGAGATCATCCAGTCCAACCCCCCCACCAGAGCAGGGTCACCTAGAGCAGGTCGCACAGGGATACGTCCAGGCGAGTTTGGAATATCTCCAGAGAAGGAGACTCCACAACCTCTCTGGGCAGCTTGTTCCAGTGCTCTGCCACCCTCAAAGGAAAGAAGTTCCTCCTCATGTTGAGATGGAACTTCCTATGACCAAGTTTGTACCCATTACCTCTCATCCTGTCACTGGGCACCACTGAAAAAAAAGTGGTAAACAGTTTGCTCCAAAAAACTCACCCCAGTTTTTCCCTACTAGGAAAACCCAGTTGGGGTTAGGGTCAAACCCATCTGCTTACAATTGAGTCTGGCCATGTTGCTGACCTTTGTGTCTTGGTCCAGGATCCCTTTATAAGTCTGGAGGAAGGAAGGAGGCGCAGGTACCTGAGCAGGCTGTATTTGCATGACGTGTTGAACAGGGGCAGCTCTGCCAGTGCTCAGACCATGGCATCGCTCTGCCATGATGGGGTCTGGCCTCGTCCTGTTGCATGGGACTGCGGACCATGCGTACCCCCATACTTCCATACCCCCCAGCCCTCAGGGTCTTTCCCATAGGGAAAATACTGCTTCATCCCTCCTCAAAATGGAGATTAACATCTTCAGAGCATAAAAAGCCTAGTTTAGAGGCTGACACTTTCCTGTAATTGCCTCTCCTCTCTCTGTGCTGCACAAGGACGTCAGCATTTCTCTTTAATCGTTTAGCTCCCTCACCTGTCTCATCTCTGCGGAGATAAAGGGCTTCATAAGAAACCGTCTGGGCAGAATGAACCCTTCCTGCAACCCCTATGCAGCACAACCCAAAATGCCGGGTTCCTGTAGGGCCCAGCTCTCTTTTGTGCCTCCCGTAGTCTTCGCCGACCTTCTGTGGCTCTTCTGCAGATTGCAGTGCCGTAGCTGGGGAAGAGGTGCCGGCAGACGGGAGGACCAGGAGTGCTCCCCGCTATCGAGCGGGCAGCGCCGGGGGGCAGCGGGGCTGTCGTGGGGCCCCAGGCACCGATCACTGCCCATTCCCTGCCGGTCCCTGCGGTCACTGGCCCATGGCTGAAGTCAGAGGGTCGTGCTGCTGTGCGATGATTTGTAGGCTGTAATTGGCTTAATGCTTGGCTTACCCGTTTAGTATCGCTAAATGGCGTAACATCAGCCGCCTTCCACTCGCACCAGAACTAAAGCTCCATAGACGTGGAAGACTTTGCTGGAGGTCACGCTGCGGTTTGTTCGCTAGCCTTGCGTGGCGCTTCCCCACCTACTCGGAGGCTTTGAGCTGCAGGTAGCTGGGCAGCACCTTTGGGCATCCCTTGGTCGTGGCATTGCCTATCCTGACTCCAAGGGAAAGGGGGGATTTATCTGCTGCTCAGCCTGCCTCTTG
Source organism: Gavia stellata (assembly GCF_030936135.1). NCBI lineage: Eukaryota > Metazoa > Chordata > Aves > Gaviiformes > Gaviidae > Gavia > Gavia stellata. The sequence continues at coordinate 2,576,525 of NC_082604.1, forward strand.
CTCACCCCATAAATCAGCCCACTGAGGTGCCAGGCTGAGAGGGTCCTCCCGCTTCCACTGCCTCAGAAGAACACGGTGAAAGGGGAGAGGAAGACTGTGGAAAAGAAAGGGCACCATCTTCCAGACTCCTGCAAGCTTCATCTCGCAGGCCGGTACCTCCAGCAGCAGATGCGTTGGGCTGATGGGATGCAGCAGAGAGCTTAATTCAGTGCTCTCGTTCCTTCTCCCCACCCTCGTCTCAAATAGGAATGGGCCAGACAGCAGCACAGCGGGAATGTGCACGTGCCTGGGCCACGTCCTGGTCAGCTTGTCCTTACCTCCAGCTAACACCAGCACAATTCCTCTCTGGCTATCGGCAGAGGCACTTGCCAGGCTTTCTTCCTCACATCCCAGCTGTGTGCCATGGCCCTTCTGCCTTTGGGATCAGCTGGAGGAGGTTTTCATCTGGAGGGATGGGTGATCTCGGTGCGATGGGTGATCTCGGTGCACCCGTCACAGAGCCTACAGAGCTGATATTAAGAGAAGTCCTGGTCAGAGGTCCCACGTTGCAGGAGCTAATGTCCTTTCCTGGGCTACATCGGAAGGTCTCCTTGCCTGTCTTGGCCACCTTGATGGGTGTGGAGTGGCTGGTAGACTGTAGCAGGCAGGCAGGGGACCAGCAAAGCAGCCATGGTGCCAGGGCCATGGGTGCGCCTTCATGGCTCTGAGCATCCTCAGCTGGGCTCTCTACCCACACACCCTCTGTCAGTGGCCCAGCAGCTCCATTTAAGCTCCATTTGTCTGCTCTGGAGCCACCTCCAATGTGCTCAGCAGCTTGGCTGGGACATGCCAAGCTTGCAGGACTGCCACCCTGCCTGGGGACAGGGCCAGTGTCACCATGGGGCTGCCATGGAGGCCACCTGAGCTGGTGTCTGCAGCAGGAGCTTGTGCTGGTCTTGGATTTCCAACTACTTGGGGAAAGATTGGAGGCCTTGGCTGGGGGAGGAGGGAAGGTGTCAGTTCTTGTCTTAGAAGCGTGTAAACAAGATTAAACCCCTGTGAATTGAGGAATGCTGATTGGGTTTATCTGCGTGATGAAGGTAGGAACTTCTTTCACAGTGCTAAGTGATACAGGTAATATTTCCAAAACAAAATCTCCAATTTGAAATCCAATTAAGGTTGCTAAGGAACAACATAGTTAACCAGCCAATATTTGCTAAACCCAGGCTTTTGCAAGCAAGGCAACAGCTTCCACAAATCGCACTAACAATATATAAATACATTAATATTAAACCAAAACAAAAATACATAGTTTACTGCAACACAAAACCTTTTAACAGTGACTGCTAGGATTTTCCTTGTTATCTGTGTGATTTCAGAAGGTGTTTTAGTGCTTTCCAGTTCCCTGGCTGGGGGGGTCTGTACTTAAACTGCAGTATTGGTGAGACGGGGAAGGAATCTGTATATTTAGTTTGCAAGGTACTATGTAACCTTATTGATGAGCGTATATCTTACATGCCTGAATTGAGGGTCTGAAAAGTAATTTTGGTGAAAAAAACTTGCTTGAGAATGCTCTTTAATTGTCAACTATATCAGTATAACTGATCTCCCCCCAGAAGTTACTGCAAGTTTTACTATACCGGGTTGTTTTTCAAGCCCATTCTCAGCAGACACATACATTGATTTAAAAATTCCCTGTTTGGCTCTGTTCAAAACACAGCTCTCCGAGCCTCCTCTCTGAGGAGCTCCAATGGCTCTCCTACCTGCCCAGCCTCCTGCAGCGCCAGGCGGTCGGTACGGTTCTAGGCTTGCTTGGGACAACTGCACATCCCACCAGGAGATCCCAAAGTGGGGCCAGTGCTCCTGCCTCAAAATACCATGGGTCAGCCTGCAGCACGAACCCAGAGGCTGCCGGGTGGTCCTCACCGCTTCAAAGTCTGCCTGTCCCTGCAGCTGTATTGGCACAATGCAGAAACCTGGGGCGGAGGATCTTGGGTTTTATTTTGACTCCAGTTTTACATTTTAAGCACTCTGTGGTCTGTCCTGTTTGGTAGGACTCTGGATTGGCTGTAGGGTTTGGGTAGGACTTGTCAAAGACTCTTCTCTGACTCTGTTCCAATAGAAAAGCAGGATTTCTGCAGTAGAGCTGATCTGGGGCAGAGACCCCCTCTGCAATGAAGGATCCTTTCTTCTCTTGTTCAGTGGCTTTAGGACTTAAGCTTTGGTCTCTTCTGAGTGTTGGGGGGAAATGCTCCGTGTGGTTCTGCACCACTGCTCCACACCCCCGCGGGTCTCACAGCCTGGGTGCCCTGCCCTGCCGTGTCCAGCTTTACCATCCCACGACGAAAGGGAAATGCCGTATGTGATGGGCAGCTGAATTCTCCCAGCACTAGTTGTTTGCTGCAGGAGGCATTGAGATCAGGATTTTCCTGGCTGACAAGGCTCCAAGATGCAGATAAGCTCTTTGCACTTGGCTTGTGCCGATACTTCAATGGCTGAGCCGCGCTTGCAGCAATCGAAGATCCTTGTCATGCTGAAGAGGCCTCTTCTTGCTCCCTGCTTTATTCTCCCCTGGCTGCTGCTTTGTCCCGACTCCGTAGGCTGGCAATCCTCTTGCATTTGTTAGGCTCCTTTGTGTCCCCACATGAGTGGAAGTCCAAGGCAATGGCTTTTGGTTGATGGGGGGGCTTGTTAATGTGCCTTCTGCGAGGAAACCTGCTGCTTTGGTTTCGGGAATGTTTATCCCAGCAAATTGCTCTGTCTCTGTTCAAGGATCTTTGTAAATATATGGACTAGAGATGGCAGGAGCTGCAGACTAGCAGTTTTTTACCAAGGGAAGATTATATTTCAAGACTTCCTCCTTTATATCAAAAGATAGCAGAAAATCTTTCTTAGATCAACCTGTCTTGAAGCAGATGTCCAACTCTGTTACCAGCTTCCTTCTTATTTGTGCACTGTTGTGTGTTTGTTCTGTCTAGCAGCTCTTTATCTTGAGGTAAGGCTTCCAAATTCCCTTTGTGAAAGGGCTTTCCAGCTCCAGCGTTGAACCACGTGGAAAATGACCCTTCAGATAAGTGGAGCACAGGGCTGTGTGCTGTAGCGAGTGAGAGGAGGCTCCTGGTTTGGCTCGTGCCCACTGCAGTGATTTCTTTGCAATCCTGAGCAGCCCAGCGACTGCCTGCTCAGGCTGTCCTACCGGGAGAAGGGCTGGGGAGAGATGGGAGCGGGTGCTTAAACGCATGGAAAGGACCAGCTGAAAAATACTTACTTGCAGCATCCCTTCGGTGGGGAGTGTTGGGGAGAGAACCCCAACATTATGGTAGGGGCTGAGGGTCATATTGCTCCCAATCCAAGTAGCTTCTCTGAAGTTTTCCAGAAACTTTGGGAAGTTGGGAAGATACGGCACTGGAAGAGCTCTGAGCCCGAGGACTCCAGGCTGATCAGTGATACTCCAGCTTCTCTAGCTTGTTCCTGTAGCCAGCGGCTGCTTTCCAGCATCTGGAGCCTCTGGTCTTGGGCTATTTGTAGGCTAATGTTGTGGTTGTATAAGCTTCCAGAAGCTGAGCTGAGGCTTGGAAACGTCTCTGCTAGCAAACTGACTTGGCTCCTGACTGTCCACATCACCTTGGCCCTACCCTTCAGTAAATGAAAGCATTTCTGTGGCAAGGGAATGGGACCAGTAGGGACTATCCCCCAGCCTGCCCGGATCCACAGCCACCTCCTGTTGCAGAGTATGGTTCGGTGTGGTGGAGGAGTGGAGCAGTGTCCTGGCAGACCCATGGCATTTGCACGTGCAAAAACCAGTGCCCGGGTGTCACTGCTGGCCAGTGTGTTGCCATGACACACATGCAGCCGGGACCCCAGGGACTGGAGCATCAGGCTCTTGCCCAAAGTCAGCGGCGATATAAAGCATCGTGCCAGCCAGCTGAGACTGGATATAATGGAAGTAATGAACAGTGCGGCTTCAAATTAAAATAAAGCTAATGGAAAGGGCAAAGACCTTAACTGTCACTCTGATGCATCTCAACAGAGTTTGCTTATGCTGTGCTGAGCTCACCAACTCTGGGTAGCGTGACCCTTTGGGTCTGAGGCTGGTGTGCCATTCTAATGATGCATACCTACCCCTCCCAAGGGGAGCGGGGTGAAGGGCTTGAGGAATGAGGGCTTGAGGGCAGACACCTTTATTTAATACACCATGACAATGCATAACTAAAGCTCTTTATCTCACCAGATTTTGCTGATAGGTGGCAATTGTAGCATGGGTCTGATGAAGTCTGTCCCAGTCTTTCCAATGACACTGCTTTAACTTTCGTTCCCTTATTGCCGCTTTCCTGTTGCTGTTCTGATTTGGAGGTGAGTGCTTTGTCCCTTAAACTAGGAGACTAAGCTGGGAGACCCTACTAATACTGGTTCTTTTGCTCTGCTTTATAAGGACAATGAAATCTCTCCCACCCATGTGGTATCCTGCCCCTCCGCATAGCCACGTCCCCAACAGTTAGGAGCTTTTTGTAACGGGAGGGGGAAAACAAATAGAACTTCCATTTGGTTTCCTTGAAGGTCTTCTCCAAGCAGAGCAGAAAAGTGGGGTATGAGGCCAGTCTTCTCCCCAGGTCACCTCTCACAGCTGCGCCTTTGGTTTGAAAATGCACTTGGATAGCTAGGGAATGAGTATTTGTCAGGAGAGTGCTTTTGAGGAGGAGGGCTTTGTGTCTCGAATGCCATAAAACCACTTCTGGGAGCTTTGTCTCACTCTTTAAGAGGTTTTGTATCTAACTGAGAATTCAGCGAACACTCTCGTGGGTTGAGAAAATAGAGCTTGGACCAATTGCATGTGTAGGAGGATGACCAGGCTGGGAAGAAATCCATGAAGGACCCTGAGTGTGAAAACTGCTGGGTTGTGACCCCCAGGTATTTTCCTCCGTAGAAATGCCTACCACATTGCTGTGTCCTTCTATCAAAGGGGAAGGGGGGAAAGTGTTAAAAGCCCCTGTTATTTGTCCAGATGGTTAAATCCCAGTACCACCCTGTTGGGTTTTCCATGTATCACAGAATCACTAAGGTTGGAAAAGACCTGTAAGATCATCAAGTCCAACCATCAACCCAACACCACCATGCCTATTAAACCATGTCCCGCAGTGCCACGTCCACATGTTCCTTGAACACCTATCACCTTGTAGTGATAGATGGGGAGCTCGCTGGTTCCCCTGGGTCTCATTAAGCACCTTTCCCCTTCCAGAATGGAAGAAGGACGCAGCAAAACTCAGCCTTAATCTCGAATAAATGCTTCATTGTGCGCCTCACTCTTGAGAGTTGGAAGTAAGAAGGCCTTAAGCTCCATTTCCCGTTGAATGTGGCATGGCCTCAAGATGCCACAAGAGCTGAGGCTGGGATCGCTGCAAGGACTGGATTAGGACTTGATTCAGGAAGCCGTGGGGTGGCGGGGCGTAGCTCCTGCCCCACAGCTCAAAATAGGGAGCATCGTCTTTACAGCAGGGATCCAGCTCGAGCAGAAGCCGCTGCGGGTGGGCAGAGCTGGAGGGCAGATGTTGCGGTACCAAACCCGAGGAGCATCTTGCGGAGACCGAAGCGTGCAGGTGGCTGGAGAAAGGCAGGTGCCTTCAGCGATAAAGCTGTCCGTCGCTGCTGAGGGCACACCGTACCGTCTGCTGTGTCTGCGTGATTGCCAGTTGTTTTTCAAGCAGAGGTGGAGTTGCGTGCTGGACTCTGAAGCGGGGGAGAGTGCGTACAAGTGATTATTGCAAGCTCCCAGGTGCGGTGGGAGGCCTGTGCTTCTCCAGCTTCCAGCACAGACGAGACAGAAGCAGAAGATGCCTGTTTGAAGGAAAAATGGTCAAGCAGCATGGACAGGAATGAGAAATAGATGTGCTGCGTACAATACAGCTCTCCTGACAGCTTTGTGCTGCTGCCTCCCTTTGCAGCCCTCGCCCCTGTGCGCCAGAAATGGCTGGGAAGGAGTTGCACGTGCAGGGCTGACTCGGCGTCCCTTATGAGGTTCCACATGCCCCTCTAAGCCAGCATCAGCGACCTGCTGTGATCTGCCTCTGCTTTCAGGCCCCTGGCCCAGAGGCTGGTCTTTACAGCCGTCGTCTCGCTCTGCGCTGCTGGGATCAGTGAGTGACCGCAGGCTGCGCCGAGGAACGTGTAGAGCTCACGGGTGCTGTCCTTGCACCCCTCAGAGTCCTTCAGCCAGACCAGCAGCCCCTTGTAGGGTGGTTGGCTGCCCCTGTCACTTGCTATTCCGCTGGGCTTTGCCCTCCCCTTTCCCACATCTCGCTGAGACAGGAGGGGAATTGAAACTCTGAGACCTGGCAAGCGGCATCTCTGAGGCCTCGACGTAAATCGATCCGTCAGTAACCTGAGCAGAGGGGCATCTGCTGACTTGGGTGAAACAACCTGATGATAAATTGGATTAGAAAAACCACTGGATATTGGCGGTTGGAGATGCAGGACAGCGGAGACTGTGTTAAGGGGGAAGTGGCATAATAAATGGCTCCCTCTCGGAGGCTTTGAAGCGCTGTCTTTGCATGTGCCGTTGGGGTTTTACAGGGAGATGCAAGGTGTCTCTGGACCCTGGCCTTGCCCCGCAGAGGTTCCCAGTCCTGGCAGGGCTATGGCCTCTGGCTGTACTGTGCAAGGACCCTACTCCTTGTACCTCTTTCAGGAGTGCTGCTGGTAAATTAGGCTGATTACTGCAAAGGGTAAGGTGGGGGAGTGACATGTAGCAATAGCAGGTCTCCATGGTTGATAAGGGATTGCGAAAGCAGCCCAGGAAATTGAGCTGCGTGAAACGATTGCTCTGTCTTGCCGGGAGGAAGAAGGGCGAGAAAAGGCTTCCGAAACCCTCTCTCTTCCATGAGTCCATTTTTCCCCCATAAAGCTGGTCTGCTGTCTCTGTCCACATAGTAAGAAGTGGGCAACCCGCAGGGGAAGTGGAGCAGTGCCTGACCCGTCAAAATGCTTATAGTTGTGCGTGGGAGGGAGTTTTCTTACAAAGGAAATCACGGCAGCTTTGGGAATGAGGTCCAAGCCTCTTTGCAAGGTCTTCACTGAGCCTCCGAGACATCTTCATGGTGGCTATGCCCAAAACCTCACGTGGGAGGGAAGGTTGACTGGCTCAAAGCAAAAAGAGTTGGTGCAGGTGAGACAGCTCCCCAAGGAACCGTGCGAGCGAGGCGACAGGGAGAGGTACACGGCCAGGCTGCGGGACAGCCTGCCGGGGCTGCACCTCTTGCCGCTTAGAGCTGCGCACATCTCGAACTTGACTCAGGAAACACTTTCCTGCAGCTCAGGTGTTTCCTGGAGTAGCAGCAGCATGACAATCCTGATTTTGGGCTTCAGCAACAGCCCCAGTTGTGGCAAACGGTAGGTGCCAGCAAGGTAGCATCACATGGAGGGCAGAAACTCTGTGGTGCTCTTTGCTGCAGTGGAGCTGAAACGCTGCAGGACCGTGCGAGAGACCTTGCTGGAGGTCGCGGGCAGGCTCACGCTTCTCCTCCGAGAGGGGAGAGCTAAGGCGGAGGACTGAGTCATGCAACATTGCTTAAGCTGCTTCCCAAGTCCCTTAGAGTACAGCTTAAGGCAGTGAAGCGATCCTCGCAGCAGGCTCGAGGAGGAATTACTGAGCAGCAGGCAGTCTGGCTGGGGAATGCCGGGTGCCTGGGGCACGGCAAAGGGACGACCACGGGCCCGTAGCAAGGTGAACTCACATCCTGCTGCCTCCCAGAAGGATGAGGATGCGGGTAGGTGGGGAAGTCAGAAAGGACTAATACATGTCCTGCTGTGGGAAGAAGCCTTGCATATGTATTTCTAGTACAGTGGTTCCTGCTGATGTTTGCATCAGCACTGCTTAGTCCTGGGGGTGCTTCTGGCTCTGCACGGCGACCCAAAGGAGCTGAGGATGGGATGCTCATCAGGAGACTCAATGGAGCATAAATACCTCCTGCATATGTAGCACAGTGCTGCAAACCAATAGCTGCATGAATATTTAGCATCTGCTACTCTCTGCGCTGAAAGGATTTTCATGCTAGGTCCTCCTGCTCCTCTAGAGATCGTGTTATTCGGTTCTAGCGAGGATAAGGCTGCATGTGGGTGAGGGCGGGGAAACAGCCGCTGTTGGGAATCGTGTGCCATTGGGATGTGCATTTCAGAGGAGGATGGAGGCAAATGGCATCACTAACAGCTTGTGTGACAGGGAAGCCAGAAAACCGAGGAACAGCTGGCACCCGGCACACAGCACTGCTGAACGCATTTGGAAGGTATGGATCTGTAGAGCCGTGTGGGTAATAAACCACGAAGCTGTCGACAGTTCCCCCACCCTTCCCAAAGCAGGGGAGAGGAGGAAATAGGTTCGACCCTTGCTCCTCCCAGAGGTGGGAAATGGATTCTGACATGGAGCTAAGGACCGTGGGCTCCTGCAGCATTGATCAGCGTGGAACAGCTCAATTATAACGGCTGGTTTGAAATGAGATCTGGAACTGGAGGAATACAGAAAACGTTGAAACCATGTTGAACCCATGAAATGCCTGGGGAAATCTGAAGGAAACAGCATAACACTTAAATGTATAACTCTATCCGGAAGAGTTGATTAAAATGTCACTAACTCCTAGGAAAAAACAGGTCTTTATGCTGGCCCCTAATACTACAAGCTGATCTGGAAAGATGTGGCTTGCAAAAAGGCACCTCCTGGAGAGTCGCGGTGAGTAATTGGGTTGTGAACCGGCCTGAACAAGACTCCAAGGAAAAATAGCTGTGGTCCTTCCTTTGTCCCTGAGAACAAGAGGGCTGGTGTGTGCAGTCAGGCTGGCTCCTGTCCCCTGCTTGTCCCCAGCACGTTTTAGGCGTGTAGCTCTGCCCAGACCTTCCCAGCTCCTGGGACCGTCTGAACCCCATTGCTCTGCTCCAGCAAGCCTTTCCTCCTGCACTTCATTAACTGTGCAGAGGCTGCTTTTTACAACTTGTTCATACTCAAATGAGTGTCTTACAACTTCCCACCAGCTTGGACTATACTTGGGACTACATCCACCTAGCAAATTCCTCCCCCACACCTACCTCCCCTGCCCTGGCTGCTCAGATTATGAGTTGAGGGTCATCAGGAAACTCGGTTGCAGATACAGGTTTACGGTATAAAGCCGTCTCTGGCAAAGGTTCAAAGCAAAGGTCATTAAGATGCAAGACACCTTCCCCTGGAGATTGAGTTTGCTAATTAAAAATGCATTAATAAATCCAGTGTTTCCGTCACAGACATAGTGAAGGAGCAGTCAGGAGCTATTAAACATAGTGAGGAGGCAGTACCAGACGAGTCCAAGTCTTGAGCACTTGGCATGCTTGGGGATCGGGCTGTCTGGGCCCTGCCTGAAAGAAGTCACTGAGATGCCTGTGGATGGGGAAGGGAGGAGATGCCGGGCATTCGGTGGAAGAAGAGTGCTGCTTGCCTACAAGGCAAGAAGAGTGCTGCTTGCCTACAAGGGGTCATGGCTGTGGATGAGAGTTGGGAAATGGCTGACGTGCCCGGCAGCTGGAGTCTGTGACTTGCTACCCTCCTAACCTTGCTGAAGCCGAAGTGGCCCAACTAGCCCAGACTTGCTGTAGGTTCCTGGTAAAGGCTGTGCTGCAAGTGCAGGTGGAGTACGGAGCTGCTCATAGGTGCCTCTCAGTACTGCATTCCCTACTGCGTGGTATCAAACGTCTGTGCTGTGTTCCTTCTTCCCATGTGTGAATTTTGGCATCGCATCCTCACCTTGTCCCTGAAAGGACTCGTTGAGTAACCGTACATCTCGGGCAGCTTAGGGGAGCTGAGTGAGCCCGTGAAAGGTTAAGTGGTGTCACTGTCTCCTGGGCTAATGATGTCCCCAGATGATGCAGGCAGAACATTATTTACTGAGGACACCAAGCAGGCAATCGTTCTTCAGGAGAAAGTGATAAATCTTGTTACGTCTCAGTGATCCCATCACTGTTACTCACAGCGGCAGCAGCGCAGGGCTCTGCTTGTTCCAGGGGCGGGGTGGGTGGATTTTGCTTTTGTTAAAGCAGAAGGACATGATAACAAACCGAACAGTCTTTTTTGGTGGACCCTCTAGGGAGCAAACCTTGGGAAGGCCGACCATGGGGTGCTCATACCATCACTGGGGAGCGGTCAGACAGACCAGACCAGACAGGTCAGACATCTCTTTAGCTCACAGCCACCTTTTCTGCCTGCACTGGTAGCTCTTCTCATGCTCTCCGCACCCATAAATTATAAGCCGATCCCACACCTTCACAGTGTAAGCTTTGTTCTAATAAAGCATTTGTCAGGTTGAATTGCTACCAGAGCGATTTGCCAGCAATTAATGCTTTCCATTGAAACCGCCACATGCCAGGAGCAGAGGGTGTCTTATTTATGACAGCAGGCTGGCCTCCGACCTCTGCACACCACATGCCGCTGTAGAGCTTGCCTGAGGATCGCTGGAGAGCTGCGCGCGGTGAGCCGGGCTCCCCCGCGTCTCCCTCTGCTTGTAAGGCTTCAGCTGTGAAGGCCTCTGAGGTCGGTGGCTCATGTCCCGGTGACCACGTGGAGCAGGAGAATCTCAGCCCTGACTCCAAGGGAGCCCAAAACACTCTAAAACCCACCCAGCACCACTCCCGCAAACATCTGGATAAAGGTGCAAGCCCTAACAGAGTTGGAAGTGGACGGGGATGAGGACGCAAAGACAAGCCATTGCTCTGCAGAAGTGAGGGGATTATTCACGTGCTGGAAGGCAGCAACGTCACAGAGGAACGTGCTTGGGTTTAACAGCTCCCGCTTGAGGCTCCTTGAACTCAGTGACAAGAGCATTCATGGAGCAGAGGCTAGGGATAAGGGGAAAATAAAGGTCCCACGATCCGCAGTTGCATAGAAGAGTCATGCTGACATACCGGAGCAGCTGTAAGCTCCATTTTCTTAAAAAATGTTGAAATTTCCCTCACTCTGGCCCCAACCTTAGGTTTCTACCCTTTATCCTTTGCTGGAAGATGTGACCTTATCCTCCTTGGGAAGAGTCGTCTTGGCTGGTCGGGAAAGGCATGTTTCTGTCTTGTCAACCTACTCAAGCACTTCAGAGGGGTAATGGCCGTCGATAAATGGATTTTTCTTGGCTCGAGCCCTGCCCAGTTTAGTTCTTTGATAATTTAGTGTGCCATTTCTTGATGCGCTGCTAAAATGTATAGCACGCAGCTGGCGAGAGAGGAGCCAGATCTTGTCTGAGGAGATGGGGGTCATGTCCTGATGGAGGAGGGGATGTAGCGGCATGTCACTGAGTGCAACCTATGTGGTGTCCAGAGAGGATTGTTGTTAATTGAATTGAAGAAGACAAATGGCCATTAGCTCAGTCTCCAATGGACAATAACTGTACTAATAATGAAGCTGAACTCCCTAATACTGATCTTTAGTATCTGTGAAGTTATATAATTGATGGGATATCATTAAGTAAGAGGAAAATGTCCAAATACAGGTCGGGGGGGAAGGGAGTTTACAGAATTTGCTGAGATCTGATGCTTACAGCAAAACTTTAGAGCCAGCTTTTCTGAAGCACGGAGACCTTTGAGTCTCATTTTTTATCCTCCTTCCCTTCTTCTTTTTTTTTTTTTTTTAAGACAAAATTACATTCCAGGCAATGATTGCAGTGACATTAAGCTCAAGTGATCAGAAACTGTTTTGCTGCACCGATGTCAGCTGTTGAAGGGACAAATGCCTGTGATGAATGTTTGATATCTGCCCATCTTCCTTGATATGTATCCCAGGAGGAAGACGGGAGGCAATCTGATCAACGCAGCAATCCCCCTGGCATTTCCGTGGCCTCTGGAGCCCTATTTCTGGAGGAGCTTCAGGCCATCTTTGCAGGGGGGGATCATACTTGATGCTGCTTTGACAAGCAGCCTTTGGCCAAGGCTGTGGGGCAGAGGAGGTTTTCTGTCAGAAAAATGCCAGTTTCTCATAATTGAACCTTTTTGCAGGTTCTGAAGAAAACTTAGTTAGGAAAAAAGCCTTCCATTATTGACGTTGGGCTGGAACTAGAGCAGCAAGCAAACCGTGGCACTATCCTGCACGCTACCATTTGACCACCGGTCCCAAGTCCCTCCAGACCCAAGGGTGGTGAACCGGGCGCATCTTGGAGCTGCAGACTTGACGCACGGTGATGATAAATTGATAAATTGCCAGGTGGCAATGCAATAAATTGCATTCATCATGCCATGCCGACAGCCCCACATGCTGTCTGCTCATTGCACTGCATGGCGTGGAGTGCTCCCATCCTTGGGGGCACCTCCTGGCAGACCCTGAAGGGACTGTATGCTGGGTAAAGGCACGTGGGCTGGAGGAAAAAGCCTTCCTCAGTTTCGGGGCGGAGGGGGCTGCAGGCAGTTGGTGGGGCGCACAGGTATATTTGATTCCCTGGAAGCAGAACTGTTGCTGCTATTCAAGAAACCTTGTGCATAGTCTTCCATAACAATCACGGTCTCGTAACTGCATGCTCTCCAATAACATCACCTAAGTGATTTCCCCCTAGGCAATAAGGTTAAGTCATGGGAAACAATTTCTATTTTTAATAACATTTTTGCTAAATATCCTGTCCCTGACTTTCCCCAGAGGCTCAGAATCCATCTGCAATAAGGGGGCTTTAAAAGGGCTTTAATAATAAATATAATACCGCCATTCTTTTATGCTTGTAACTATTCATGCTTGAGTGAATTCCCTGATCTTTTTATGGGTCTGTTGAAATATATTGCGCAAGTCAAGGGCAGGCCTGTTTTTAAGCTTCTTGTGTTCCACTGCTTTAATTCTTTTTATCTCTAGGTAACAGTCCAGATAATGTGGTCCTAGCGTTGTATTTATCCACGTACAATAGCAACCAAGCCCAGAGAGCAGCAAGCAACCTTGCTGTACCCAAGGAAGGGAGAGCCCTCTTTTCCAAGAGAGCTGTGACTACCTAGTGCTGTCTCTCGAAGACCATAAGAGCTCTCCTACGAGTACCGCACTGAGCTGCAGCACCTCTGAGAGACCTCACCAGCGTGACAAAAGGGAGAGAGGGCTACCACCAGCCCCAACCTTCAACCTGCCTGACAGACAGTCCCCCCTTGGCTTGGCAGGGAGGTTTAGAGCCATCAGAAATAAATTTTTACCCCATTTAGAAAAAAATGCAAAATTCTCCTAAATGTCTTATCAGCCCAGCCCCATGTATGTCCTGCAAAGGAAAATGTTCCCTCCCCGTTCCTTTTATTTACTCTTAGATTTCAAACTGCCTAGAGGTCCTGTACCTTTCTCCTCTGATGTTCCTTTAGAGACTCCTCAGGCAACAAACACCTGAAGCTGTCAGGGTCCTTTAGGCATTAATTGCCCTGAGCAGCCTCACCTGGGACCTCCACCCACCCATCCTCTACCCATTGCTCCATTTAAGCTCAGGTCTGAGCCTGCAGCCCTGGCCTCAGCTGTGGTGTAGGTGTGCCTGTGTTGGCCTCCCTCATCTGCTGCAGAACCTCTGTAGCTTCTTTCCTTGGGCATTTTTTCCCCTCTGAGCTATTGCTTTTCTCTCTCTGACCCCTTTCATCTCAGAACTTTCTTCTACTGAACAACCAGGCTTGTGTTTCTGCCCTAGCTGTGTCTTTGCTTGGCTTTTCCTTGTGAATGAGCTTGCGTCTGCTGGAGCCGGTGAAGTCCTTGGCTGACTCGGTGGCAGAGCTGAGGGAGTTTGCCCTCTGAGCATGACAGGCAGAGAGATGGGAATTTCTGAACTAATTTGCTGTAAACAATGATCCATAATAGGTCACTTCTCTCTTCAGCAGCTCAGCAATTAAATCCATCAGAGACATGAATGTAATTGGACTGCTGGCAATTAGCACTTGCAAGCGCTGGAGGAGTCCGGAGGGCCCTTCCAGTGATTTCCATCATACAGCTTTGGATTGTTTTTGTCTTTTGGCTGAGCTGTTTGAGCCCAGGAATCCCACTGCCTTGCTCAAGGGTACTGGATGGAGCACCCAAGGATTTGAGGTCTGCAAAACTGAAAGCGCCTAGGTAAGGAGAAGGCATGGGGGACCCTCGTGTTGGTGAACCTTCACACAGAGAGGGCAGTCCAAGGCTGATTCCCACTTAGCTCTGGAGTCTGTCTGCTACATTAAAGCAAAGCAAAGTGCTACAGAAATGCCCTTTTGTTTTGAGAGAGGCCAGCTGATGGTGGGTCAAGGCAGGGTCTATTATTGGAGGTCTTGGAGGCTCTGCTGTGCCTGGGCTTCCCTCTGAAGGAGAAGGGATCAGTTGGGAGTAAGGTGGGAACCCTTAGCTGCTGCCTGGCTTATGTGAGGTGTCAGAGTGGGGCTGGGGACCTCCTTATGGCAAGTATCTGCGCCGTCCCTGCCCGCCCTCATTGTGGCCATTGCAATGGACAAACTGCTGGAGGTTGAAGATGCAAAAATGGCAGAACTAACTAATGACTTTGCATCCAAGCCAAAAACTACCAATGTGGACACCACCCGAGCAATCACAGTGTGGGACTCTGATCAGGACTGGGTGGAAGATTGGTCTGTCCTCCCAGCAGGTAAGAATGTGTTTTGCTTGTGCTTTTTGGTTTCATGACATGCAAAGAAGTAGAATTTCTCCCGGGTAAAAGAGAAAGAAAAAACTTACTAGAAAAAAATAGATTCCCAAGAGCTGGGACTGAACGAGAAAAAATAATTTAAGTTCTTGAATGAAAATGTTTCTAATCCCAGGTCGGAAAGCATGAAGGAGCTCTTTGAATTCAAACTACAGAGCAGAAACTTTGCCAAGATCAGCCTTTGCCTAAAGAGTTTGGATTGGGGCCAAACTTGGAGGTCTGCTGCCTTCTTGCTTGGCAGGTCTCTGGGGACAGCTTCAGAGTGCCTTGCTGAGATTTTTCAAGAGTGGCCAGTGGTGATAGAGGGTCTGTTTGAGACAGCTCAAACCAGTCACCTTGAAAATTAGGGACTTTCATGTCATTTCCAGTTGGACCATTAAGTATCGAAGCCCATAAAATCATTCATCCTCTTCTGCTGTGGCCTCTTCATTCAGCCTCCCCCTCTCCTTCATGATAAACTGTTTCATCCAATAGGGTTTGTCTGGATTTCAGCCATATATATATTATTTTTATCTATCCTGCTATTTTGCTTGGCTTCTGTACATCTGAGATCACTCTTTTATCTGTAATTTTAACAGTAAGGATGTGAATTAGAGGATTTTTATTTCACTTGTGGGTTTCCATTCACTACTGTGTATTAAACCAAGCCTTGCTTGAACACAATAATAGTAAATATCCTTCATCTTCCCCGTTATAATGTAGTGATCTGTTTGCTTGTATGAGAACAGTTCTGCAATATCATCACCCAAAGTCCCCGATATCTCTACTGTATCCCAGTTAATTATATGGTGCTGCTGTTTCATATGGACCCCGGTACGATCATTTTGCTGCAGACATTATTTTAGGAGGAGAGTAGATGCTATTAAGTTTAACAAACAATTTTTTTAAGGGATCGAGCCCACCCAAGTTTGGCTTTCTACAGAAGACCCCGGAGAAATCTGTGCTGCAGATGTACACGCTGGTGTCGTCAGCACGGGTGGAGCTGGCAGGATTTAAACAGAGAAGCGCAAAACTTCTTTTTGATTGGAAAAAAAACCAATGTACTTTCAGGATAGCAAAAGTGATTGTCATCTGTGGTGGACTGTTTTAGGGGCCCATCTTTTCCTCACTGTCCTGCCAAAACCTTGCTGATATGATGGGTTTCACTGAAAAATAGATTAAAATGTAGTAATTCAAGGAGTAGGAAATGCTGTGGGTTTTAGTGGAAAAAACTTTGGAGGGGCCTTTCATTTTTTGTCAGGAAATAAAGTATCATTTTTTGGAGGGGTGCAGTTGGAAAAAACAAATAGTCATGTATTTGTGTGGCTTTGGTTGTATCACAAAGCTAAGCGCCTTTGGGGACCTTCTCCAGTGACACCATCTCTGGGGAGGCCTCCTGGTCCTTCACTGTAACCATGTCTGTTGAGGTCCAGTTACCTAGTTCACATCATTTTTAACCTCCTGCTTGTTCCTGTGATTGTCTGTTCAGGTCAGCACCATGGGTGTCCGCTCTTTGAAGAGGGTGTAAGTCAGCAGCAGCCCTGACTCAGAATGGGGCAGCTTGAAAGCTTGTGGCAGGGGGAAGGCAAAGAGGTTGGCATGGGTTAATCTCCAAGTTTTGCAAGTCAGGTGTGTTTGTTGAAGTGCCGAGAAACCCTTTCCACCTCTATAGGAGTGGTGATGAGAAGGGGACGTTGCTGACTTTGGGTTATTGAGGGACATGGGATATACTTCGGGTATGTTCTGGGAAACCCTCTGCAAAGCAGCAGAAATGAAGCTTGATGTGACCTGAGATAAACAGCAAGATCTTCCTGATCCATCTGGTTTTAAAGCTTGGTCTAGCTGAGAAATAGTGATAATTACCGATCTTTTCTGTAGCTTTTGCGAAGAGCATTTCCATTTAAATGCATGGTCTGACCTTCCTCTCAGGCAGAATAAATAACCAATAAATTATTCAAAGAAACATTTAACATAGGTGAAAATTAACACTTCCATCAGTGCAGGCAATCGGCTTTTGGGCAGGTTCGGCACTGGTCCAGCTGCAGGGTGGGATGGGGAGCAGCCAGGAGGTCCACAAGCCCTCAGCTCATGTGGGAAGAACCACTTTCTCCCCAGGAGCTCTTCTTTGTCATGGCCCTCCAGGCCTTACTCCCCGAAGGAGATGTAGGGGATGTGGGATGTTTCTTCCAAGGCTGGCAGGAAATCCCAATGCCTGGATGAAGCTGTGCAAGGGAGATGGAGAGAGGAGAAGTCGTCAAAGAGGCACTCATGTTAGCTCGTGATCAGAGAGGCTAAGACCTAAGCTTGGAGGAATCCCCGTTGCCCATGGAAGAAAATAGAGGTATCTGCCACCTCCAGCAGGTCTTGCTCCCTCTCATAGGGCAAACAGGTCTCTGTTTGCAAAAGAAAAAGGCAGGTGAGAAACTAGATTCCACTGCATGGAAATTGGGATGAGGCAGAGGAGAAGGCTCACCTTATGAGGCTGCCTTGCATCTGGTCATTAAAGGTGGCTTTTATCCACTCGTGTCACCATGACTAACTGTAGCTGTGGGGTGTGGAGGCCTCCGGGGCTTTCTGGCAGCCCTTCAAAGCAACAACCCTATAGCTGTGCAAGCGGGTCGAGTGCGTGCCCTAAGGCTGCTCTGTCAGAGGACGTGTGCCAGGAGATAAAAGAGCATGTGGGCCACGCTGGAGTTTGCTGGAGCATTAATCTGCAAGTACTCATCCGAACTGGGGCAGTGCTTGGAGCTAGGCGCGCAGTCAGGCAATCCCGGCCGCTGCTGGCGGATCTGGTTTGAGCAGTTACTGCCCTGGCACTGGCTTCCCGGTGTCCTTCACCTCCCCTCTCCCCATCAGAAGTTGCTGTTGCTTTAGTCCTGCTGGCACAGCCGTGCTCCTTAAGTCACTGCTCTTAGGTGAGTTAAAATGCATGCAAGCATTGTTTGGCATGATGTCCTTTCATATTTAATCACTGCAGATAATTTTTTAAAACGGCAAAAAATAGTCTGTACTTTGCTAAATCACAGCAGAGGCAAAACGTAAAGCAGGGAGGGGTGGGGATGGCTGGGGCGGTATCTTCCCTGCTGTAGCTGGGGCAGTTTTTCCTTGTAGTGCCCGGGCTGCTGCTGGCACCGGGTGTTGGGGAGGCTGGGCTCGAAGGACTCGCTCCAGGTTGGCGTACGGTGCCCAGCAAGGCTGGGTACAGTGGTTGATTCACCCTGCTGGGTGCTGGGAGCGTGCTCCCTCGCTCTCATCCGCATCGTATTTCTACAAGCAAGGTAGGGGATACTTCAAAAGAAAAAGAGTAGTATTGGTGTAGTGATGAGGCTGCAGTTGGGGAGGATGCGTGGAAAATACACAATTCTAAATACAGCCTTTATCACAGACTGATTGGGAGGTTGGCAGTAAAACAGGGTCTGAGATCACCCAGTTAGCCTTAAAAAACATCTCAGGCAGACAGTGCTTGGCACTGATCGGTATTAGAGTGAGCTGCAAAACTGAAGTCCATCATAAATGAAAAAAATCTTGAGGGGAAAAATCTTTTCTTTTGAAAAAGAAAAAAAAAATGCAGCTGTTCTTTTTTCTACTCTGCCTCTAGCCCAAGGTCTTGCCAAGGGGGTGGAAAACCATTTCAAAAGCGGGAGGAAAAAGTTTTTCTTTCATCAAGGGTGGCGACAGAGCAGACTGAAAACTCTAAGCATGTGTTTTGTTTGATATTAATGCACTTCTTGGACAAAAATGACTTTACTGAGAGTATATGGATCACTTCTCCTAATGAAGGAATGCTTGCCCCAGTAGGGAGGAGGTTCTCCAAGGGCTGCAGGACATGGGCACTGGGGGCTTGGACCTCCAGTGGTCCCCAGATGGTCAGCTGAGGTCAAAGCTGAGTGCCGTGGGTGAAAAGGAGAGGCAATGGCAGCTGGATCTGCCTTTCCAAGCCTTGCTGGCCAGATCAGGATGCCCACAGGAAAATGCGACCTGAGCAGACAAAGAAGCGGAGAAAGACCTGAGAAATGTGGGCATCGTGCTCCCGCCTGCAGGGCCACCCTACCGCTGGTGCTAGGTCATGGACGAGGAAGAACTTGATGCTTGTCTGTGGGCTCCTTTCCCGCTGGGTCCTTGGCCTCTCCTTCTCTGGTGGGAAGGCAGTGGAGCGGTATTTTGGGTCCTTGCTTGCAGCCATACCTGTGGCGGCCACATACCCCATTGATCCAAACCTTGACATGCGGACTCAACCACTCAGCTAGACCTTGGACCTGCCTCGTCACCACAGACGTGCTTGGTGACCTCAGCCCATCTAGTCTGCAGAGCTTCTTGTAGAAATCCCGGTTATGGAGCTCACGTGCACAGAAGAGAACTTTTTCATCTGCAACACTTCCAGTCCATGCAGGCTGTTCAAAAATGCAAGAAAGCATCGCCAAAATGCACCCTAATGGCACAACAGAATGCCAGAGCAAGTAGGATGCAGCATTCAGTTTTTATTTTAATATCTTCCTTTTTTTAGCTGCTCTCCCTGCTTTTCTGATTTGACTGAAGGTTTCTGAACTCTTGGGAACAGCGCTGTCATTTCTTTCCTCAGCTTATCACGCCGAGGTGCCTACTCATCTGTTTGCTGCAGTATGGCAGTTAGGTTATCAATTGCTCTTCACCATTTGGCTGCAGCGTGGAGAACGTAAGAGCTTTTTGCAGGTATCATTTATTTCAAGGATAGCCCTGAACCCTACAGCAAGAAAACCTGAGCTCCCTGCATAGGTAGGGCTTGATTTCTGAGAAGCAATGGCCTGAGTAAGATTGCAGCTGTAATGCTGAGCTTGCTTTTCTCCCTGTCCCTATCAGCCCTGATATGTGTGCTGGGTGAATGGAATATTTCTTCTTTGAAAGTTTAGGCATTTAATGTGGCACCACTTTGACTTTTTGGGGTGAACGCATCAGGACACTTACTAGATTGGGCCAGGAAAATCACAGAATCACTACGGTTGGAAAAGACCTGTAAGATCATCAAGTCCAACCACCAACCCAACCCCACCATGCCCATTAAACCATGTCCCACAATGCCTCGTCCACATGTTCCTTGAACACCTCCAGTGATGGTGACTCCACCACCTCCCTGGGCAGCCTCTTCCAGTGTCTCACCACTCTCTCAGTAAAGAAATTTTCCCTAATATCCAGCATGAACCTCCCCTGGTGCAACTTGAGGCCATTCCCTCTTGTCCTACCACTCTTCACTTGGGAGAAGAGACCAACACCCACCTCACCACAACGCCCTTTCAGGTCATTGTGGAGAGCAATGAGGTCTCCCCTCAGCCTCCTCTTCTCCAGACTGAACAACCCCAGTTCCCTCAGCCTCAAATTGCTAAGTAGTTCCTATAGTATTTTAGGAAATATTAACGTGGGTTCTAGGAAGAGGCAGTCCAAGGAGACAGGAATACTGAAATATTCCAGGAGACCATTGTAAAACAAGGCACAAGGACTTTACCATGGAGAGTACCTTCTCTAAACTAAGTCAGATAACTCTGGAATAAAAAGTAGCTATTAATATTAAAGCCAAGTGTTACCTGATGCTGTAGTCACCACTGAATTCAAATGCTCTCAGAAAGTAGAAAATTAAGAGTGATACTTATGGCAGCTGGAACAGGAAATGTCCCAGTTGGACCAAATATGAAACCCAAGTCAAAAATGTCCTGTTGGTGCTGTACCGGAGTCCGTTAGTTACAAACCATGGCTTTCTGAAGAAACAGGCATCTTAGTAATACTAGAATTGAGATATGAAAGAGAAGCGTCTCTTTTCAGAGGGAGAATTTTCACTATTTTGGGGTGGGGGCGGGGAGATAAACTAAAAAATGCTGATCATTAAGTGTATTATATTTTTCATGACTCTCAGATTTTGTTCCCAAGGAAGACAGAAAGCATCCCCAACGCTGCACCCAGACCCTGGCCTGCCAACAGTGCCAAGTAAGTGGTTTTCTTTCCCCCTGCCTCAGTTTCCCCATTACTCAGAAGTAACGGGGACCAGCTTAAACTGGTGAAAGCAGCAGTACTCACTGTCAACCATAAACTGAACAAGTTGCTTATTTCGTGCTAATCCACACGTAATATAAAAGGTCACTCCAATTGTAAAAGTGAGATGCTATTTTTAGGCATAAAGGTTATTATTAAAGTGGAAATGGAAAATAACCTGAAAAGAGGAATTGAAAGCACAACACAAATGTTACCTGTATTTCACTGAAAACAAGAAATTGCTTGAGTCTTGACAGCATCCTTCCTCCTACAAGGATGGATTTTTATAACAGCACATTATTAATAGTCACATCAATGCATGACTCAGAGGAGAGACTATCTGGTAAACAGAGGCCGGTTGGGATATTGCCGTATTACAGTAACTTTGTTTCCGTTGGGCCAAGTATTTCTACTGGTTTGGGATTTTTCTCTTTTCCTTGTCATTAAGGATGTTTGAAATCGTTTCCACAGAAAGGTCCATTTGTTCTCAGCACAAACGTTTGCGATAAGTCTCCGCTGTCCACCGAAACAAGATCCTTTCTCCATCTCTACAAGTGACCCTGTAAGGCCAAAAGATATGTCTCTGGGGATGGAAGGGTTTGATGTGATTCGGGAAGGGTTTGCTATAGATCCGTATGTCGCTGGTCTCCCCTGTGGGCTTGAATCCAAGGGAGCATGTGTCGGAGCAGAAATGTCCACCCTGAGATGTTTCTGCCTTTAGGGGAGATGTTCTGCTTTGGAGGGGGTTCTGTTAAAATTGAAATGCTTCCAGAAACCTAAACACAAATGAAAAAGTCATCTGGCTAGATTTTCTGGGGTAAACAAGCCCTCCTTTTGGAAGGAGCCAGCTCTTATCTATTCAGGTCCTGGAAGCAAGGTGTTAGGATAGGCAGAAATGATCCTGATGCAGAAGGATGCCAGATCCAGGCACTGGGTCCTGGCTCCCTCGTTCGCTAAGCCATGACTCCGCCAAAAGCAGTAATACAACGCTTTCTTTTCAGCTTGTTTATACCGAAGTGCTGGCTCACCTCTAGATGTTGCCCAGTCCTTCCAACAGCACTCGGTGCTTATTGCTTTCAACGCAGGCGGAGGCACAAGCTACTGGAGTCATGGAAAAACAGGCTGCTGGAAATGTAATTTGTAGGTGTTTTGGAGAGGTGTTTTTCGAGACGAAGATGCCCAAGTAAGTTTTGACGCCAGCATTACTGTGGAGCTCTTCTGCTATTGAATAGCTCCTCTCGTGCCTCTGTGCTTGGGGAGCCTTGCTCTTCCACGGGCAGGTGTAAACCCTTCTTTGGCGAACGTGTTCGGGGGCTGTTTCTGCAGACCCCTGCCACCAGCTGTGGTATTTCATGCTGTAGGTAACACCGCTGCCTTCTGACGTGATTAATAGTGCTAAGCCCTGAGCTTGAGTAACACCTTTTGCCAAGATCAGGCCTCCGAATTAGGTGCCAAATAGCAATGAAGCAGGAAAGCCCCCAAATCCAGGGAGGTCTGGAAACAGGGAACTGATTCTTGTTTCTCTGCCCCAGGGTGTAAATCCAGGAAAAACTCTGTGTACAAGCACAGCCAGGCCGGGAGCAGGAGGTTTTTACAGTAGATGATCAGGACCCATCAGTGCCACAGCAGTCGCGGTACCCAGCAGCGTGGCTCCAAGCAAGGGGCCAAATTCCTCCCTGGCACAGGCTGCCTCCGCTGCAGCGTTTCCCAGGGAGCTGCAGAGGCTGGCTGTGTGCAACCAAGGTGTTTGCCGAAAAAAACAGGTGTCGTTTCTGCTCCTGGATGTAAATACTGTGAGCTTTCATCTTGGCTTTCTCTTTTTTATTATTTAAAAGACAGAGAACAAATATGAGAAAATGAACTGCAAATAATGACTAACAGCACTTCCAGTCCAAATATTTGCTCATGTAATCATGTGGAAACTTCGAAGACTTGTGAATGGTTCTGGTGCTGTTTATAAGACAGCTTGGCCCAAAGATGGTCAAGACGCTCCTCTTCCAATGGCCACCGAGAGCTACATTCAGGGCTTCTCACTCCTTTCTCGTCCTCGAGAAGTGGGGTAGCAGAAAGATGGTGGAAACCAAAGATGTCATAGTGGATCTACTGCCTGGGAGCATCCCTTCAGATAGGATGCTGCAACCCCAGGAAGCCGTGTCCCCCTTGAACATGTCTGTCAACATCTCTGCTTTCAAACAGGGCTGCTTATAGAAAGTGTATTTGTGTTTTCTAAGTTTGAGGCTTAAACCAACATTACCCAATTCATCCTCTTGGTGGTTTTTTTTTTTCTAGTTTGAACCCTTGGAAGCTGAACCTAATTTTCTTCCAGCCATGCAGCACTGAGCAGAAAGGTTGTGGTCACTTGACTTCTTGAGCAAAATAGTACAACCTTTCTTAAATCAGTGCAGGTTCAGTTGTTTTTTAATCTAATTAAAGTAGAGGAACTGTAGCCCATGGCGAGGGGAACTCACCGATGGAGAGTGGCTTCCCGACTCACTCAGCGGTGTTGCAGCTGGCTACATAACCTGGCATGGGACTTAGGTGAGTACCCAACCATTTGACCTCTTGATTTCTTGAGAGCAAAGCAGCCGGCCAAGGTGTGGACCTTAACCTGGTGTTTTAAGCACCATAATACACAAGTTAAGGGTGAGTTTTTGTCTCTTGGCCATGCTGGCTGATATAATAATTATAAAGAAAGCTCCTGGAAATATAAAAAGTTTGGCTTTCCCCATTGTCACATTCACTGATGCACTAGCATCCTTCTTGGCGCTGTATTTAGCTGTGAATGTGTAGGTTGGGTTTTTTTCCTGGATCTGTGAACATTGGTCAGAAGCGATGCCTGAAAGAAGGGGATATGAAGGAGCCTTGTAGGGCAGTGCTTTAGATATCTTCAGAAGTGCCTCCCTGTCCTTCTTGGGTGTTCGTGGCATGTCAGGAGGTGCCTGGCTCTTCATCAGTAATGCTGCCACGGGCCGAGGGAGGAAGGCTTCATGAGGTCCTGATTGCAGAACCTGATGCAAGGTCCCTTAGAGTCTTTTCTCCCAATTACAATGGTTTTTTGGGTTCAGCTGAGAGATGTTAGCATTTATCCCAATACCACTAGTGACAGCAGGACTTCTGGAGCCAGTGTTAGGAGAACATGCAGCCCCACCAGGTCTTGGTCAGCGGTACTCATATTCTCCCAGCTTGGCTTTTGGCAGCTGGGTTCAGCAGAAGACTTGAGCTACTCGTGTTCAGATGGTTCAGCAACAGCACACGGTGTCCGTAGGTGGGCAGTGAACAAGTCTCCTACCATGGGCATGAACAAAGAGGAGCTTGGGCACAGAGCCACTAAATGCCCTTCCTAAGGATAATTCTGCACTTGCAAGAGAGCCAAGCCTGAAGTGCAAGGTTTTGGAGATCTTTTCACTGAATATAATTAATGATTTCGCTTCTTGTAATTAAGGAGGTGCAATTAAGAGTAATACAAATAGCGAGGTAGCGTTTGGCATTTACAGAACAACGTAGGCTGTGCGGTTTAGGATGTATTGTCATTAGCGGCCAGTCATTTCTTGGCCATTAAAATATCACGAGATCCTGTACAGCACTGGATGCTGTTGATTTGTGATCAAATCTAGCATGCAGGTAGCAGGTGGCATTTCTACAGTTCCTGCAGGGAATATATCCCAAAACGTCAAATTAGATTATTCGGCTCTTTCTATTAGAGAAAAATGTGTGAGAAAACTAGTGGGGGAAGAGGAGGAAGGAAAGGAGGGAGAGAATGTTTTCTCTATTTTAAAATTAATATTTTAGCTTACAAGTGTTAAGGTGGCTTGCAAAAATTAGGAGGCGTTAAAAACCGAAGTAACAGGGAAATGTCGTTTTCTCCCTGTTGCCACCATTTTCCCTTGGACTCTTGTCCATCAGAAAACACGCATCCTTTCTAGACAAAAATACTCTGAGCTTGTGGAACTTTAGGAAGAATGTGTTTTTCCAAAATGTGCTTTTGGCATGAGAAATTCCTGCCCCTTAATGCATTACTCCCAAATTAATACTTTCTGAGAAAAAAATATATTGTGGTTGTGACTAACCCCTATCTTTTCTTCTACCAGTATTTTACCTGAGAAGACATTAAGCCACTACCAGTCCTGACCTTGCAGGGGCCAAATGTGCCTTCGAAAGCCGCCTCTATAGCATTATTGCCAAATCCACTTCTAAATGGAAGGGACGAAGAGTAAACCCAGCTTTTCCCACCCGCAAAAAGGACTAACTCTGCTAACTGGGATCCTCTCTTAAGTAATTGTTATTGCATTAATGCTGGCGATAGCCTTATGTTGGGGAAAGCTTTCTCCCCCGCCCAGTCTTAAGAAATGATTATTCGTTGCTGCTGGTAGCTAGTACATGGTCTCATCCCAAAAGACCAGCGCAGGCAAGATACTGGTGTGCCGCTGGCCTGGCCTTTCTCCAGCATTCCTGGGAGGTGTGTTGGTGTTTATATCTTCCTTACAACCAGTGCGCCTTGAAACAGGGAATGGTTTATCTCTCATTTTAAAGGGGCTCGCCATATTATGCCCCTTGTACAGCGGTCGCTAAATCTATGGCGACCGTTAATGAGATTTGTTCGGTATCAGAAGCGGAGCTGACAGATGGGCAAGGACAGTGTCCTGGGTTTTGGCGTGGGGGGAATAATTCTTGTGGAACCGTTTCTGCTTGCGTGAGCGTTTTCAGAGCATCTTTAGAAGTGCCAGCCTCTCCTCTGTCATACGTTTTTTGTTTGTAAATCCTGACTGAGGAAGGATTTCAGCTTGAACATAAAGCTTCCTTTGACCTGAGCAGCTCAGGGCAAATCTGGGATCAAACCAGTGAAGTGGGTTTATTACCTTTATAAATTTAATCCAGAGCTTTTAATGAAAATAACCAACTACCCTCCAAAGCGATTCTGCTCGAAAGCAGAGTTGCCCAAGCTGAAGACCTTAAAGACGTGATAAACCCGAAAACTACTGGGGTGTTTGGGCAACCAGGTCCCTCTCAGCTTGCTCTGGAGGTAGAAGTGATCCACCCGTCCTGGAAAAGCGCTGTTAGCAAGGCAGTGGTTTCTCAGAGGCTTGCATCTCCCTCTCCTTAAGGATGGAGAGACGTTTCCAAAGACTTCCCAAACTCCTCCAGGTAAAGCTTCCCATCCTCAGCCACCCTACTGTGTCCTGTAGGACCATGAAACACAAGAGGAATCCAGAGGTGATGTTTGGCTTCCTGCTACCAAGACACCATCCCCTTCGGTCACCCTGGCACCAGTTTTCTTTAACTGCCCAGCATCGCCCTGGTTCATTTTTATTCTTGACAGCTGCCATTTGAATAATTTAATCCAGTGCCCTGCTCTGCCATGCCTTGTAGATCATGGCGGGCGGTGAGCGGCGTGTCAGCCGGGACACGCTCCGTTTGCTAGGCAGAGCCCAGAAGCGTGCTCGTCCTGGCAAAGAGGGCTCACCACGAGCAAGCGAACAAACCGAGAGGAGCCTAATAAACCGTGGGGGTGCAGCGCTCTCAGCAGCAACGGGTCTGGATGCGGGCCAGGTAGTCCCTCCCTTCGTCTCCTTCTGTCTTTTCATCTTCTTTCCTCCCGCCCTACGCCTTTTCATTCATCTCCTCTCTTCCGTGGGCTAATTCACGCTTTTCCAGGCGCCTTTTATCACTGCCACTTTTTTTCCGCTCGCCCTTGATCCGTGGCGAAGGAACGAGAGTGTCAATTGGCGGGGGCCGGGGAGGGGGGCCGGGGCGGCAGATGGCTGCAGCGGCGGGGCTGAGCCGGGGCTCATCCATCACCGCCGCGGGCAGAGCGCCTGGGCGGCGGAGGGGCGGCCGCTGCCATTTACAGAAGGGCCAGCGTTCGACGGGTTGAGCCGAAACAGGTAATTGTTGGCAGAGGAGGCATTTTTCAGCACTGACGAGGAGGAGAGGGACGGGGCTGGGGTTGTGCTAATGCCACAGTGAAGGATGAATTCATCATGGTTTCTCCTTTTTTTTTTTTGTGTTTTTTTTTTAATTCATCCCGCTTTGATCGACGCTGTAGTACTCCCAAATGCCAAGCAGCCGGTAAGTCTAAAGCAGAAACCTTTCCATGAGCCAAGCCGCTGGGAAGCAGCCTGGCTGTGCTAAGACCCGTGCTGCTCTTGTCATTGTCATCCCCATCACTAAAGTCAAAGGGTCAAAAAATTTCCACCCCCCTCACCCAGGGACTCTGGTTTGGGTTGTGGTACTGCAGCGGCATTCATCTGCGTTAGATCCATCAGTCTGCCATCAGCACACAGACGGTGCGACTGTGCAAAAAGGCAGATGCGGTTAGTGATGAGCCAGTTTTCCAGTTTCCACACCCCAAAACGTATTTCCAGCAGAGACGGACACCTGGACCAGGGCTTTGCTCCTGCCGGATCCCAGCCGAGAAACCCCCAGAGGTTTTGTGGCTCGGGGACCTCATACAGGTGACTGTCCCGCAGGCAAGACCGGATTTGGTGGTGACGTTACTCTGAGGCTGCTCCAAGGCATTTTGGTGCTCACGCTCGTTTTTGGCTTACTAGAGTTTGTTGTGGTTGTGCTTGGATGCCGCCCAGGGCTGTCAGTTAGTCAAGAATAACAGCGAATATGTTTACTGTGCACAAGTTCGTAGGCTGGCTGTAAACTTAGAAGTGACCCCAATGTGAGAAGTAAAAAAAAGAGAAAATAATTAAGGGGGGGTGAAAAAAAAATCATCTGTTTCTCTCTATTTTTAGTTTTAGACATTTTCAGAATCCAGCCAATTCTGAAGCTGATTTCTAAAATGATTCTGTCCCTTTTTAGAGAACTTTCTGCATTTTTTTCCCCCAATTTAAGTATTTTTTTTAAAGTATTTTTAAAAGTGACAGTCTTGGCCAACTGAGCAAAACTACTTTGCCTGTGGAAGTTAACTCACATTTGTGTTTAGGAAAGAGATGATAAATAAAGGCATTATGATGGCAATTGGCAAGACTATCCAAGTCTATATGCAACAAA
The DNA here is from genome assembly GCF_030936135.1 of Gavia stellata. Classification (NCBI taxonomy): domain Eukaryota; kingdom Metazoa; phylum Chordata; class Aves; order Gaviiformes; family Gaviidae; genus Gavia; species Gavia stellata. The sequence continues at coordinate 2,604,097 of NC_082604.1, forward strand.
ATTTAATTCTCGGTTTCCAGGTGTGATTTGAAAACAAATCCTAAATGCTGCTATCCTCCCCAAAATGCCTCTCTGTTGGAAGGCGTTTCTCGGATGGTTTCAGGCAGGAATCTTCAAAGACTTTAATTCATCATATCCCTCTGCTCTGCTGCAAATCACTCACGGAGCACGCAGGAGGGTGGTCATTCATCTAACTTCAGCCATTCAAAATGGGGGTTTTAAGCCTAAATTCGCTGTCATGGCTCCCCTGTATTGCAGAGGGAGATTGGCACCAGCAGCACCGGTCTCTCCTGTGACCGCATCAATCACGATGCTCAGTTGCCAGATGACCGCGTTCAGTGGAGGACGCATCTGCCCACTTCTCGCTATCCCTCTTCATGTTTTTAGAGTACCGTGTTACATTTTTCTTTGCTACCTGCCCTATCAGTGCTTAGTTTACACCATCTGCTTGACAACGTTTTTGCGAAGGCACGAAGCGCTGTTCCCCTCTGTAAACACCGATTTCGCACTGCTTTGCTTTGACTTGCTGTATTACGACGTTCGCTTCGCCCGGGTTGTAAGTTATTCATTACGCGCAGGCTGCAGAGACAATTGTAGACAATTCTATTCCTTCCTTTTCCTGCTTGTGGAATATTTTGACGGTTCCCTGTGTCTGTTGCAATTTAGTCCTATCTTTAAATAAATATCTGACTTTCCCATGGGAAGAAGTCCAGGAGCTCCTACCTGCGATGCATCTTTCCAGCTGTTTTCTTCATTGGCATGTTGAGCTATGGAAACATGGAGGGGTTTGGGGTATTTTTTCTTTGTTTTAGGCAAAGAAGAGCCACACTGGATCAGGGTTCCAGCAGTTTGCACCCACCGTCCTCTGTGTTTGGCTGTCTTTTGGCCAAAGACTTTCAGTTTTCAGGTCAAATAGAAAAGTCGTCATTTTCTACAGGGCGGGGGATGGAGGGAATCCCCGTGTTTAATGAAATACTCTGCTAGGTAACAACTGGGGGAGGATTTTTCCATCCAGGAACAAAAGCAATTCTCAGCTTTGGGAAGAGGGAGTTTTTCTTGCTGGCCTTCTCAGCACTGTGGTTTTGGTGTTCATGTGAAATTTCTGATTATTGCTTGTGAGATCTTTGGCTTCTACTGAATATGTCTTGTAAGAGGGGGTTGCGCTTTTCTTTCAGCTCAGGCTTTGGCATTTCCCGGGTACCTGGAGGGATGTTTCAAGGCCCATTTGAAGTACGGAGGGGAGGTAAGTGTCACTTAAAAACCACTCTCTCATCTGTGAGACCTTGTGAAAGCCAACCCAGCTGCCAGGTGGGAAACTGCTGGTACTGTCTTCCCTTCCCGTATCTCCAGGCCAGGCGTTCTGCGGGGAACCAGAGCATCAACAGCGAACGTCCGTTTGTGTTGGACTGTGATTTTGTTGTAAAAAAAAAAAAAAGCCAAATCATCTTTAAATGCCTTGAAAGCTGGAATACACCAGACGTCCTGCGGCACGAGACGCTGTAGCAGGTGGGGCTGTCTGCTACGGGTGACGGTTACTGGTATGGGGGAAGGTCCAAGGAAAGGTCAAATTATAGGAGGTGTTCAAGGAACGTGTGGACGTGGCACTGCGGGACATGGTTTAGTGGATATGGTGGTGTTAGTTGATGGTTGGACTTGATGATCTTACAGGTCTTTTCCAACCTTAGTGATTCTGTGATTTATACCACTTAGGAATACCCCAAAAGGACAGATAGCAAGGATCACCCAACTCAAGTGGCTTTTTGGCAGCAGCTACCACCAGCCAAGCACATGGGGATGTTTCCTCCCTCTTGTTTTTAATTTGCCTGCCTTTGGCCACATCTGAAATGCCAATGCTCCCCTGAACTATGGCAATTCCCACCTCCCCCATAGCTTCTCACACCTTCTTGTCACCTAATCAGCCAGGCGCTGGGTGTCTTCCCCCCCAGCAGCGCCCGTGGGATGTTTCACAGCTTGCCACCCGAAGGATGGATCTATGCAGATGGGCTTTCACTATGCTTTAAACATGAGTTAGACCTGCCTCAGCAGAACCACGTGTACGTACCCCAGCTGTGGAGCTGCCCATCGTATCAAATCTATTGGAGAAATGAAGCTGTAAGTGGCTTTTCAGCAGGTAAGACGACTGATTGTGGTTAGGAGCCCCGATGGCGCCATGTATTTTGGATGGTCTATTAAATATCTGATTTTTAGCTAAAATTTCAGCTTAAATGCGGACAGGTTATCACACAGCTGCCTGTTATAAAGGTCTTGAGCTTTCCCTGAAGCATCTGGCTGCAGGCAGAGATGAGGCCGTGGGCTGGGTGGAGCCTCTGCCAGGCTGGTTCCAGCACCCATGGGGAGCACGGACCAGGGCAGACTCCAGAAAACAAACTCTTCACTCCAAATTATGCTTATTGACAAACAACCTTGTTAGAAATTTATCTTCTTACTCCCCAGATGTCAGCACTCCTTATATTTAGAAGAAAAATAAAAATGCTTGCTCTCATTTTACTGTTGGGTTTTTTTAGCCCTACTTGCTTGCAAAGTTTTTCTTAAAAATGGCCCTGATGTTGTTCAGTGAGCGCATACGGTTTGCGGTAGCCAGACGCGCTGGGTGATGCTCTCGGCACGGGGATGGGCATTTACAAGCGCACACGCCCACAAGCAAACCATAGGGTGGATTAGCCCATGCTATTCCCATGCCTTTTCCAGCCCCCACGCAGCTCTCGGCCATCCTTAGTCCCACTTGGAGCTGGTGCTTGCTTGCCCAATCCGTGCAGCAAGGACACAGGCAGGCTTGTGCTTTTTCTCCCATTCCCTTGCTGGGAAGGAGCAGACGTCTTGCAGCGATGTGCTGCGGACCGAGGGTCTCTGTGGCAGCGTGGCGCTGCCCCGCCGGCTGCAAGGCAGTGGATGCCTCCGCTCTGCTGAGCTCTGCGGGTATGGGAGGGAGGGCTGGTGTTTCACGCTTCCACCCAAATAACGCAAGGCAGGAGGGAAGGCAAGGCTTTAAATGGAAAATGCTTATCCCCAGCACCCCCCTGCGCTCAGCAGTGCCGGGGCACTCGCAGGTAGGGTCAGTAATTCAGGGTGAGCTTGTGCAACTGAGAATAACAGGTTCCTAATTTTTTTCTTTTTTTTTTTTTTACTGGAAACTTATAGGCAACAGGTTTCCCTTTCTTCTCACATATGCCTCACATATTTGCCTTTTGTTGTTTTGGCTAAAGCTATCCTCCCAGGACCCCACAAGCACACCGAGCAGCATATGGCCTTCTACTTGCTTCATTTCCAGCCTTCATTTTTTCCCACAGTAAACCAGACTTTTTCAGGCAATACTAATCCCTTGTGCCTGTCACTGGTAGAGAAAAGCATTAATAACTGCAGTTATCCTGGAAATATCTGTCACCCACATTTGTTTTTTGTTTCCCTTTGGGTAATCATGTTCCAGATCTAATTACTGCAGAAATTTCTTTTGCTCCAACGAGCAGCATTTTGGGTTACCTCCCTGGCTGGTTGTAAGTTTAACTCCACCGACGATGGGAGATCCGTATTGATTTACATCAGGCGAGGATCTGCTGCTTCACATCTTTATTCTGTGTGTGGCTTGGGGTTATAGAGGTGGTGGTGATTGATGGCTTCAAAAAAACATGGAACTAAACTTGCACTAATTCAGGGCTGGATCCTAAGTCTGGCAAAGTCAGGGAGAGACTTTGTTGGTCTGAGCGGGCTCGGGATGAGTTGCTGGGAGAGCAAAGGGAAAGGAAAAACTGGTTCCATCCTCTCCCCACAGTGCCCTCTGTTCCTGAGGGCTCCCGCTTCGGCACAGGGAGCCGGAGCCGCCCTTGTGACAATGGCAGCAGCTCTCGTGACGTGGGGACGGTGCCGTGGGGAGCCGGGGGGGGGGTCTCCCACTGTCACACGCATCATCCAGGACAGCATTTGGGAGCTACCGTCGGAAAGACAGAGTCTGAGCTAGATGGTTTTTCCTCCTCTTTGGCTGACTCACATCTGCGAGGTAAAATGTCAGGGATGAGGCTTGTGAATGCGCAGAAGAGCGTATTGCGAATACCTGAGGGATGCAAATGCCAACCGACAGGCGTTTTTCCTGCGTTTCCTCACGTTTACATTCATTTTTTTTCTGGGTCGGCGATGACACACGCCTGAGGAGGCATCTCCTCCTCCACCTGCCTGCAAAGAGGGGCCAAAAGCACCGTCCCATGGGAGTCCTGGGCACCCGCAGGTCAGCACAGCCAGCCACTGGGTGAACTGGTCAGACTGGGGAGAGAGAGGAGAGCTGTGAGGACAGTCGAACCATAAAATAAACCTCTGTGTAACATGACCCAGGCTCAGGAACAGACCAAATAGCCTGAGCTATAGCAAACACAGCACTGCTTTTGGGATGTTAGGCGCAGGGGGCCGTGGAAAAGACTGTTGCACCATGATAACCGTAGGTTACGGTTCCTAATAGAAGCAAATGGTACAAGGAGCACGTATATGAACCGGTGCCTGAACAAAAGCACCTAATCACGCTGAGGTGATGGATGGATCGTGTCGTGTGACCCTGGAAGCGATTCAGGGACAGGACACCGACCCCTGGGATTGGGGCTGTAAGTCTAAAACGAGCACTTAAAGCAATCATAAGTCAATGGATTTGGGATCTTTCCTGGCTTTGCTTTAGCAGCTGAGGCCGTGCGAGAGAATTGATGTTCAGGACAAAAGCTCACCCAACCACTTCCACTTACAGAGAGGCAAAAAAAAAAAAAAAAAATTGATATATTATCCACAAGAGGGAAGAGGGAAGTATTGAGTTTTGCTTGTTTTGCTCCCCAGCAGTATTCAGGACATGAATGGAGAGAAAGGGGCTGTAAGGAAAAAAAGGCAAGAAAGGGGGAAACAAAAGAGAGACAAGATGTCTTTTCTTTTTTCCTTAATTAATCTTGGAAGGTGATGACAGGGTAGGATGAGAAATGAGAAGTAAATGCTCTGCTAACAGCCTTTCATAAAGATCTCCGGGTTTGACAAATGAGCTCAAAGCCACAGGACTAGGAACCGGAGCTCTGCCAGTACATTAGAGAGAATTCAGCGGTCAGAGGGAAGGAGCAAAGGGGTTGGGAAGGGAAAAAAAAAAAAGCCCCCAGCCCCCTCCAGAAATGCCTCCAGCCTTGCAATTACTCAGGTTCCTGGGGCTGCAGATTGAAACCCACCTGGTGCCTGCTTGGGACTTGTTTAAACATTTGCCTTTGCTCCGTGGCCTTGCTGCTTTCACATCTGTGCACGTGGCGGCGGCTTCCCTGCCCGCCCAAGCAGTGCAGCCGGCGGAGGCTGGTGCCCTCCAGAAGCGCAGTGCCCTGCTGAAGGCTCCTCGTCTCCAGCCTTCCCGTCCTTTGCTCCAGGGCAGGTATTTTAGTTGTTGGCCTTTTAGCAGCAGGGTCAGTGCATCTGACCAAAATTTCAGTGGTCCGTTGCCAGTGCTGGCAGTTGAGCATCCAGAATCTATCGTGTTCCTGCCATAGGTTGTTTTTTTTTTTTTAATTGCTTTGCACAAATAGCTAGATCTTTTTGTGCTTTTAGAGGTACCAATCCCACCCTACATCAGAGAGGGATTATGAGAATAGATGCAAGAAAGGCTACGAATACATTAAGGGTGAACATCATAAATGCCAACATTTTGTGGGACAAAATAAGAAAGAAGAAACAGCAGAATTAAACAGAAGGATGGGACGGGCTGGGACAGGACATGAATGGAATGGAATTGGGACATGAATGGAATAGAATAGACTAGAAAAGGAATAACTAGAAAAGGAATAGAATAATGAAAATGGTTTTTAAAGCTAGAAAAGGAATAGACTAGAAAAGGAATAGACTAGAAAAGGAATAGACTAGAAAAGGAATAGAATAATGAAAATGTTTTTTAAAGCGATAAAATCCTGTGTTTGGGAGAGGTTACTTTTTAATTTGGTCATCATTGCTTTTCTGGAATTTTGATTCCAAGATAAGAACCGAATTTCAGCTTTTTGCTTGGATTCTGATTATTCAGCAGCAAACTGGGGCTGGCCACAGCCTCTGCAGTTGCCCAAGAGCGGTTAGAGACACGCAGAAGTTACTCCCCCAGGACAACCCAAGCTATAAACTTTATTGCCCTATAAAGAGTAACCTGCAACAGCAGAGGCTTTTCGGGGATCAATAAAATCAGCGTTAACTAAATTGTCAGCAGTCACTATCCCCTTCCCCCAACCCACTCTGCCATTCAGTTCCAATTACGCTAAATTGGGACTCTGAATTTTGGGAGAAAGCCAAACTGTCAATCCCGTAATCAGTTATGAACAATGTAAGCAACGTCTATCTAATCTGTAAATGACCAGCTAGTCTGAGAGGCTCCTATAATGATGCTAAGATAACCATTGGGTTGGTAATTATTCACATCTGGAAAGAGGGGGTGGGAAAAAAAAAAAATCCCATTTGGGAACTGTTGGCCCCAGTGCTTTGGAGGGCTTCAAAACCCAGGGCAACACGGTCCCTGGAGGGTTAGGAAAAAGTGTAAAAAAACCCGGGAAAATAGGGAAAAATTTCAAGGGGGGGGGGGGGGATTCAGATCTTTTTAGGGACACACTTAGGTACCTGGCGCTCTGCAAATGGCCATGTAGGGTGGGGGCAACGCTGGGGCACCCAGGGGCTTCTTGGCATCAGGTGAGCTGATGCGAGCGGTTTGAGCTCGGCAGAGAAGTATTGCCCGAGCTAAATCATTTTTCATGAGGGCATCTTCCTGTCAGCCAGTCCAAACACCTGAATGTTCAAGTGTAGGCAGCGAACAACCCCCTGCAGCGAAGCAACTGCCAGCACGATCACAGATTTCGGTTTAACCAGGGCATCGCTTAATAGGTGTGAAAAAGAGGCTGCATGCAAAATGCAAACATCTATCGAGGAGCGCCGAGCTTCGTTTAGCGGAGAGGCAATGGCAAATTGTGCAGAAAAAACACGTAAATAACATTTACTCGGAGATGGTCGCGATGGCAAGGCGGTGTTGTTTGTAAACTGAGCAGCGAGACAAGCCTGGGTGGGAAACGCTGCAGAGGATGCTCACCGTCACGGGAGCTGCCTGGCATGGTTTTTGGGCCAGGAGCACAACTTTTTGGGTTAACTTAGAGGAAACCCCACAGGGTGAGCCCAGGGGTGAGTGCTGGGGTTTTTCCTGGGGAGAGCGCAGGGTCTGAGCGTCCTCCGCAGACCTTGCACAGCTCAGCAGACTCAGTAGGAAGGGGAGGGCAAGGTTCTGGGAGGAAACACCCCACTTTTTCCCCGCTATCAGAGCAGGCTCTGCCACAGCGTACACCCTGGGTAAGCATTCAGGAAGAATTTCCTAAATTCATCATTTACCCTTGAATACATATCAAAGCCTCTGTCTGCTGTAATGCCTTTTCTCATCTCCAGCCAGCCGTCATCAGCACAGGTAAGAATACCAACGATAAAAAATTAAAAGCTACAATAAACATTATTGATGCCATTCTTAACAAGACAGAGAAAGAGAAGGAGAGGATGCTGTGGTGATAAATATCGTCTGTCAGCAATAAATTACAGCCATCATTAGGTTTCTACAGTGGGGCCTGACAAATTATTTTGTGGAAGTACATGCTTAGCTGCGCCTTACACAGTCTCAGCTATTCCGAGACTGCACCTTAAAAAAAGATCAATGAAATTGATTCTGTATCAATCAGAGATGCACCACGTAGTGCTGGAATAGTGCTCAGCACGAGGTACCGCTCCCACCCCGGCTGGATTTCTTGGGCAGGATAAGGAGCATCAATGGGACTTTTTGCAATGGCAACGGATTGGATTTAATGGGGTAAGGAAAGGGAAAGGCTGGGCTCCGCACAGCAGTGTAGGGCTTGCCTACAGGTCCGCAGCCGGGTTTGCAGGCTGCCGTGACCCTTCTAGCTTCATAATTTGAGAAATTGTGCTCTTTTTTCTTAAAGGATGGGCTCTTCCTTGGTCACAGGGAGACGATACCCAGCAAGCACATGCCGTGCTCTCCCAGGAGACTTGCAGCGCTGCTGCAGCATCACACAGGCCCCAATCTGTGGGTGCAGGAGCTGTCTCGGGCTGTACCATGGCGATGAAATGGGCAGCACCCTGGCCCTAGCAGACGGGAGGTCCCAACTGCCGAAGGCTGTCTGTCCGTCTGTGACCCTCTGGTCCCCTGGCCATGGTGGCACGGGGCGTGTACCTACTTCTTCCACGGCTTTTTTTTTTTCTTCCAGGGGATGCCAGCCCGTTCGCCACAACCTGACCCTTCTCCCTGATCTTTAGGTGATCTTGCGGTTCAAAAAGGTGGGTTTGATGCGTTCAGAGGGAGCACGCTGCAGGAAGAGTCCACCTCTCCCTCGTCCCTGTGCACACACGTACCGCTGCAGCTTTAGCTTAGCTTCCAACTCTTCCCCTTGCTCTTGTATCCCATGCTCTGAGTTTCATCCAGCCTCAATCCAAAACACCTCGTCCCACGCCCGCAGGTGCCAGGTCTCTTGCACGGAGCAGCGACTCCCGCGCTCACCACCAAAAACGGCCCCGGGATTGCCTCCGCCGCACACCTTACAAACCTCAATTTGCAGGACAGCAGAGAAAAGGGGAAAAAAAACCCCATGTTGCGGTGCGGTCTTTACAAAAACCATTCATCCCGGTGCTCTTACTAACAGGCATCAAATGAGATTCCTGCAGTAGATGATTTGTTTTGTCCTTCTCCTGCCGGCTCAGATTAATCTCTGCTCCTGAAGTAGTGGTGTCATTTCTCGGAGACATACGGCGGCAGGAATCACGGAGCCCCATAAATTAGAAACAATCCAGGATCCATCCGTCTTCTGTCCCGCTCTCTGTCCCCGCACCTTTCTGCAGGGCAAGGGCAGGCCCCGCAGGTACTGGCACAGCCACCTCTTTGTAGACTAATAAATTTAAAAAAACCCCAAACCTCAGGATGGGAGAGGCTCAAACAAAAGAGGGATGCTTGTGGCCGAAAGCGATTTGCCTTCTGCTCTTTTCCTTCCTTTCGATTCATCGGAGGAGCGGATCGTGGCCATCGGCGGTGAAACGCCACGTCCCCGAGAGCGTGCCTGCTCTCCTGGCTCAGCCTGCACTCAGCGGCGACGCCAGCCTCAAGAAATAACACCAATATTTTAAAGGTTTGCAGAACCCCATACAAAAATCATTCCCCCCCCCCGCCCCAGTATGCTCATCACTACATTTCTCTGCATTTTATCCAAATAAGAGCTGGGTTTGATTTTTTTTTTCCCCCACTGGTGACCTTTTTTGTGAAAAACAGTTTGAGCAAGAAGAATGTTTTTGCATGTTTCAAAACTCCATTGCAACAGCGGGACTAAAAGGGCCGGGGCTTCAAAGGAGGGAGCAAGCGCAGGGCAACGGGATGTGTGCATGGGTGTAGGAATGGTATGGAAGCGGAGGAGCTCGGTGGGCACCTGATACATCACCATCCCACAGGCAGTGGTCTCAGACCTGTCCCATGGGTGCATATAATGGTAATATATACACTAAATATATAGATATGTGTCTGGTTTTATACACAACATACATATATATACACACATATATAGAGATCGATATATTATACCTGGGTAACAAAATGAAAGCTTGGAAAAGACAGAAACACCACTATTTATTATTTATGGAGCCCACACTGTGACAAGCAGCGTACAGGCGTAAAAGCAAGCGCAGTCTCTCCCCTAAGGAGTTTACAAGCTTGCTCAGACATAGACAAACTGGTTCAAGAGCCTGGAGGGCTGGAGGGAGCCCGCCAAGGCTGGAGGAAGGTGATGAGGCTCCAACCCTCCCGAAAATCCAGCCCCCTTGGCGGTCCTCAGCGTAACGCAGCATCAACCGTCGTGTTGCTCCGTCGTTCCCGGAGCTGCCAGATGCTGCAAGGACGGAGGTGGTGTGGGACACCATGTTGGTGGCAGGGACCTGGAGGAGGACACGTCCCTACCTGGGGTCACGCTCCCATGGAGAGCCATCACATGTCCATCCCCTTGCCCAAACCAGGCAAGGAAACAGCAACCCTGGAAACGGAGCGAAAGGCTAGCTGTTTATTTTGTATTAATTTTTAAAGATGACTTGTTTCGGATGAGTGCCTGTCTGTCTCTGTCTATTTGCCACTGCTGAGAAGATTCATTACTTTGATGGATTTGTGTAATTTTTTCAAGTGCTTCAGGTGACAAACAATAAAGCACACTTCACGCTCGGCTCCAGAGCCGCAGCGAGGCGAGGGGCTGGGGGGAGAGCAGGGGACGCTACGGAGGGGATTTCTCCCAGGGAAAAATTATTCATCCCACAGTTTGGGCTGAGCCCCTCTCTGGGTGTCAGCACCAGGCAAAGCCCTGCAGGGCAGGGGGGATTCGGGGTACGTAGCGATGGAGCTGCTGGGAAGGGCAAGGCCATGGGTGTGAGCAGGCTGCGAGGCTCCAAAATTCAATCCTCCCTGGGGCTGGTCCATCCCTCTACTGGGACCCAGCCAGGGTCCCAGTAGAAAGGGTCAGGAGGGGGATGAGGGCATCGCAGAGAAGGGGCCAGGAGAGGATATAGCATATATACCGATGCTGGTGTTTTACAGACGCTACTTTTTTTCCATAGGAGCTCTTGAGAGGGAGAGATTTCATCCCAAGCATTGCTCCTTGAGCGGGTGATCATCTCTGCTGTAACTGCATGGGCTCCCAAGGAATAAATTATGCCAGACAGGCTCAATCACTGATCGTGACAGAGGCACAGGATTTACGGCTGTGAGGATCACAGACGCAGGAGCTCAGCATGGCTTCAGAAACCCCTTGTCTGCAATGACACTGGACCCAGACAGCAGAAATGGCCCAGCCCCATGGCACCCATGCCAGGTGAGTGGAGCGGGGACAGGGATGGCAGCCAAGGCTGTCCATGATGGTGAAACCAGGACAGGGTTGATACACAGGGTCAAATCCATGGGGCTCTGGCTGAGGTGACTTGAATGGCATTTTCTATATCTTAAATGTTTTGTGGTGCTATGGAGAGGTGGAGGGGAAGGGGCTGGGAAGTAGCTTCCCTATAGCAGAGCCAAGAGCAAGCACATTCCTCGTGCTCAGGTCATGCCTTCAGCTTTAGCTGAGATCTTTGGCTGCACTTTCGAGGTAATGGGATTCATATGATGAAAACAGGCTGCTCCAACAGGCAGAATACTCATCCAGCTTTGGCTTATACCTTCCCAGTTCCCCACCCCTGTAACAAGACTTTCTGTGCAAAGTTGGAAAGTCCCTAAGGGCAGGAGGACTTGCAGTGGGATGGCTGCCAAGGCAATCTCCTCACAGTGCTGAGCCTGAACAACGGAGATTTACCCAGGTCTCTTTGGTACCCAAACACAACCCAAGAGCTCTGCCTGGCTGCCCACAAGCGCTTGGCCATTTGGATGGCCACTGGGGAGCTGGGGTCTTAGCTTTCCATGCGGCCAAGACAAGACGAAGATTGAGAGGTCACTATCTCCCCAAAACCAGCCCACAGGGAGCAGAAGACAAGTGATTTGTGGCGGGAGGATGCACTGGCTGGAGGACAAGACACCTCTAAAGGCTCTGAAGAAGCAAAACGCACCCCACCTGATGGGCAAGGTACTGGGCCACCACCTTCATGATAGAGAAGTCTGCATTTCTACCCTGGCTGTGTTTTCTGCTCTGAAAATAGCCTTTCCTGGGCCATCTGCCAGGGTTAAGCAGACCTGAGCATCTGCATCCAGATCATGGCATGCAAAGAGGAACATCACAGGCACCAAAGCTGCCTGGGTCCAGAGCATCAGCAGGAAGATGTTTGGCCAATTCATACAAACAGGCAAGGGCAAAGTCGGGAAGCAGAGGTATTTGCTTTTTACTCACCCTTCATGTAATAAAAAGCAATAACTAAGGAGAGTGGGAAGGAGAGGCAATAACAGCCTGGATTTATCCAGCTTTTGGAGAAAAATCTCTACTGCTGACCTCTAGATGAAAGTGTAGATAACTGTTTTAGTTTTCACAGAGGATAGCCTCAATTCTTGCATGAAAAAGCTGTTTCCAGTCTTTGGGGGAATGAGTAGGGCCTTGATCTATAGCTCCAGCTTCCAAAGAGCAAATGAAAAGCATTCTCTTTTCATCCACATCCCAAAAGGACTGGCCGTCATGAAAAATGGGAGTGCCGCCCTCACAGGGAGATTACCGGTGCAATTTCCCATCTGAAACCCTGGCTTCTTGTCGATGCTGCTGGCACAGATGCATGGTGCCCTAAACCTTCTCTTGCCTTTGAGAGCCTTCTCCATCAAGTATGCAATGGGTGATGGGGAGAAGGAAAGGGAGGAAAGACCAAGGGGAGACAGAGATTGAGGGGGATGCGGGGAAGGAGAAGGAGAAAAGAAGGAGGAGGACAAGGAGGAGAAAGGAGAAGGAGAAGGAGGAGAGGAGAAGGAGAAGGAGAAGAAGGAGAAGGAGAAAGAGAAGGAGAAGGAGAAGGAGAAGCGAAGGAGAAGGAGGTCTCCTCTGAGAGCAAGAAGCAGAGCAAGAGCTTTCTCTGCTTCTTACTCTGTTACACGTAACGAAGGTAACATGTTTAGCTACTTGCAAAACTATCCTTGCTGCTCCCCAGAGGACTCCTGGCTCTTCCAGCAGTAACTGAGAAACTGAGAAAAATGTGTTTCACCAAGTAGCTTCAGGGTTTTGTTTTTTCGGAGCTGCGGATGAAGAGTTTCACTTTCCTCTACGGCAAAAGGAGCCATGGTCTAGGCTGGCCAAAACAAGTAATTTTTTGAGTTTTCTTCTTTGGAAGTGGAAGTGAAGCTAACAGTTTGAAAGAAATCTCAAAATTAGCAACACCAAGCAGTTCAGTCGTTTTTCTCTTATCCCACTCTCTTTTGACCCCAGAATCCTTAAGCAGCATTGGTACAAAGACCCGATTTTTTTTCCTCTGCCCTGCATACACACTTGCTGGGCTGAAACCCACCAGTGGAAGGTTGATTCACACCACTTTATTCCCAGGAGTCAAGAAAAGTAATGGCTGCGTCATGCACAGCCCCCTTGTTTTAAGTGGGCTGGTGAAGACTCAACTCCTAAAATTCCTGGTTTATCAGTGCAGTTACAGGGTACCGACTTTGCAGGACTTGAGCACACGCATGTGGGGGTTGGTCAGGAAAGGGATGTTTTCCTGAGTTGGGGCCAGCACGTTTTGCACTTGAAGAGTTCTGGGAAAGGAATAATGGATTTGCTAAGTATTGTTATTATTTAAGCGACAAGAGTGAAAATTGAAAAGAAAATCTGTTTACCAAAAATAACAATAGCAGATATTTGTCATCTCTGTCAGATATTCAGACCCATGCAATTTCATAGGTTTTATAAGCTCTCGTTAATTTTCTTGTTTGGGAGGATTTGCTATTTTAATGAAACCTATTTACACTAGCAACTGCTGGAAAATCATTCATTAGTGGACAAGAACTATTGATTATTTTCATCCAACTACAGGGCCGTGTTCTAGCCAATTACCGTAACCAATAAATAAAGAAATATCAACCTTGCATTCCTGCCACTATCCACAGTAGAACTTTATTCCCCTGGATAACACGTGTTGTGCCAGCCTCGGGGAAACACTGTGCCGGAGAAACCTCCTTTAACATTTATGACACATTGCCATCATCTGCAAGCTTCTGGAGAGCAGACTAGCCCCGAGAAAGCAAAGACTGCTAGTTAGTGCTTTAATGTATTTACTAAAGAAAGTATTTACTGGGCACACGGCAAGAATTGTCGAAGAAATAGTGTGAGGTTTACAGAAATGCTTGGCTAATGGCCGGATCTTAAACTCTTATTTTATTATGCAGTTATTTGGCCTGATTTGCAGAAGTCCTAAACTCCAGAGGAGGAATTCATCTCACCTGACTCCCCTAAGCTAAGAAAGACATTTGGGTTGTTCATGGAGATTGTGGTCCCCAAAAAGAGACTGGCACCACAGGCAACCACAGCCAGGGAAGGCTCAAGTTTAGGCTCAGCACTTCACTTTAAAAGAGCAAACCTTAAGCAACTTGAATTTGTCCATGCATTTCGACTTGTGGCTTAGCTGGTACTCAGTCTGCTTAATAGGGAAATGTTTTATTTAAATATTATATTATGATAGGAGCCATGGCTTTAAAACCTTGGTCATTCACATGCATTTTAATGGGCTTGGGGGAAAAAAAGAAAAATCTGTCTCCAGTTTTTTTGACAGAGTTGTAATTAAAGAAGATTTTTCATAGAGAACATCTGTTTCTCTTGACAGATATATTCTTGTTGGGAGAAAAAGAAGTGCCTAAAAAAAATAGTTTGTCAGTCTGAGCTTTTTATAGGTTTTCATCCAAGAATATGTAACTTGAGGCTTTTTTTGACAATAAAAAAAAAAAAAAGAAGTTGATATTTCCTGAAAGGAGAGTTATTCTGATCAAGGCTGAGTTTCAGCAAATGTTGCCAGGGCGGCAGCCCCGGGCTTTTGCTGAGCTGCCTCTGCCTCCTCCGCAGCCCCTAAAGTGGGAGAAAGGCAGTTCTCACCTTTCCCAGCTGCCGTGCCAACAAATCAAATAATTAATACATCATTACAAAAAATCAGAAAGACAATGACGAATGGCTGGCTGAAGGTGTCATACTCTCACATACAAGTGCATGCAAGTGTGTGTGTGTGTGTGCGCGCGCACATGTGTGTATATATATCTATATAAAAAGGGTTTTTTCTATTTCTTTCGAAGCTGAGAGCACTGAAGTTCCTCCTGAGTAATTTCCCAGTAGTCCTCGTTAATTCCTTAAGATTTTCCCCACCTCTTTTCAAAGCCTAAAGTTCAAAGACACAGAAAGGAGCTGCCTCAGCACTTTCTTTTCCCTTTTTTTTTTTTTAGTTTTTCAGCAAAGTCCAATCAAGCCTATTAACTCCTTTCTTTCATTTTTTTCCCCCATCCTTGAAGGGAAAAGAGCTGTGGGACTCGGCCAAGGCTGCCAGATACAACCGTCTGGAGAATTTCCCTCTGCCTGCTGTTGCGGGAGATGCCTGGTTTCTTGGCAGCCGTGTCCACATGGATCTGCTGAACACCCATAAACCCTGTCCCTGCTCCTGGAGACCTCCAAGATGTGGCCGGCCACCCTGCCCTGTCTAGGAGGAGCAGGGCAAGCCGGGGCACAGGTCCCTCTGCAGCGGGGTGTGCTCCCCGTGCCCCCCAGCATCTCTCAGTACACGCTCCTGGTTCCTGGGTCAGGCAAGACAAGGAGACTTTGGGAGAAGTCCTGCAAGTAAACAAGAATCATGTTTTAAGATGCCTCAACCAGTTATACACATGTTCTCCTCCTTACGCCTGCTGTTAGCCTCGATTTTTTCCTTTTGGTATTACAAGAATAAAATTGAAGACCCTTGCTTGATTATAAAGCAGTGCCCTTCTTGCAGGCTATGCACAGCAGCATCGTTCCCATGTAGGCATTTCAATCAACTGTGGGTGCAAAGTGCTTTGGAAAGTCTCAGCCTCTCCACGCAAGGCACAATAATTAATCGCAAGATCGTAAGCAATGATTTTCCGTTGCCCCTCAGGATGCAGATCTCTTGGTGTCTGAACGGCTTGCTTCACTATATCACCCTGAGCATTAATGCAAACTGCAGACAGTAATTATACCGGGCATTAAAGTTCTGTAATTGTATGTACTGTGCGCGTATTTATAATGGAACAGCAATCTTGGAGCCGTTGCAGTACTTCTTGCTCCGCAGCACCGTGTGCCTGTGAAAAGGCAAAGGCAAGCCACATAAAACATAAAATAAAATCCCAATATATAAAGGTCAGGGTAGTAAATATAAAGATAAGCATTGCATCCCTTTAAATATTTATCATTAGTGACATTTTCATCATAGGAGGGCTGGGACTTACCGACTGCATAGCAAACATGGGCACGGTGGGCCCCAAGTCTCAGCTCAAGGCCACGAGGGCAGCAAAAAAAGGCTTTGAAATGGGATGAAAATATGTTGAAAATGGGTATGGACTCTAGGCATTGTTATGCCCCCTTTCAAGCAGCTTTAGCTTAGTGGGTAGTTCACTGAAGGTGCACCCCGCTCCCCAGGGTAACTCCTGGGGTGGCCCAGGGCACGCCACTATCCCGAAGGAAATAGGGATTTGGTTTTGGGGATTGGGAACAACCCGTCCCCTGCCCCCTCGCCTGCTCACCACTCCCTTCACGCAGTGGGGACCTGACCTAAAAAATGGAATAAAAACCTGAAGGGCTTTTCTAATTGACAGAACAAAGCCACAGCGCTAACGAAGACGTGCTGAAAGGAGAGAAATGGAATTGAAAAGCAAGAATAAAAGCGGATGATGTCCAATTCCATGTAAAATACCCTACGCACACCAAAAAAACCCCCACCTTAGATGTGAAGGGAAAAGATTCACCATGGAGAAAGCCCTGTCCCGGGAGTGTATGACCACCCCATTAGAGCACCAGCAGATGTGCCTGAGCAAACCCCGCTCCTATGGCAAACACCGCTGTGCGATATACCCTTAGCACCAGTGATGGAGAACCACCGGTCCACCCTCCAATAAGAAACGTTTCCTTTTGGGATGGCCTTTGAGAAGGGTTTAATATTTTTAAACCCCTTGACTAAGTGCCGATTCATCAATGCATTAGAAACAGAACATTAATCTGTTCCTCCCGTCCGTGCCTTAATTGTAACATTTTCCTTTTAATGAGGTGAAGCAGGAAAATGGGAAGGTAATTGTGGCAGTGCTGATGGAGGGTTTCCTTTATAATTTTAAAACTAACGATGACATGAGGCGTGTATTATTTCTCTTCAGCAAAGGGCTTCCCCCCCCAGAGGAGGTAGATTAGCGGGAGAGGAAGCACTAACCCCATAGACGGGGTGGGTCTCCATAACATCTGCCCTGTTGGGGTGGAGGGGGTCATCACTGCCGTGCTGGAGAGAGCGGGGTACGGGGCAGACAGCTTCCACTGCTGCAGTGCCAAAGCAGGTGAGTGTATATAAATGTATACATAGATATATATTCACCAGGCTTTCCTCTGACACCACTCGTGGCTTCCCTAGAATAAAACCAGGCTCCACAGGCAAGGGACATGTATTTTGTGGCTCTGTTTCTGGACAAACCCCAAGTATTGATCGTCATAAACGGCGATGCATGCTCCTGGGTCTCTCTCTGGTCTCCTGTAAGCAGGAGGAGTGATGGAGACAGTAAAGCGCTCACACAGGGCTTGTTTCCAAACCAGCTTTGACGCTGCCAGGTTATTCTCTTCTGCAGTGACTCTTCTCAGCACTTTCTTCACCCACAGGTTCATGCTGTCCTGCAGCATTGCCTTGACCTCTCCTACTCATGTCCCATGCATCAAGTGGCTTCTCTCCTTGCTTTGGGGTCCAGGAACCAGTGGTCCACCAAACCCTGCAAGACTCTTCAGGGGAAAATCGTGGGGACAGGTTTGGGCAACGTTGCTCTACACAGTGGTGCTGGAAGCTGTCAGCATTGCTTTGGTCTCCCGCCTGCATGGCCTGAGCACCAGGACAGCTGGCTGGCAGCTTTCCCTCGGTGCTGCCTTCTCAAATGTCATCTTCTTAATTTCTACCTGTGCCATGGTGTCCTGGCCATAGATCCAGCCTTTCCTACAGTCCATTACAAGGCAGGAACCACAGTGAACTGCTTCCAGGGCCAATTTTTTTTCTTCCTCCGAAGCTCTGCCAGCAGCAAGCAAGCCAGCAAGGGGCTCGCTCGGCTGCATTTTCATTCCCTTCTCTTCCTCTGTGCCTTTCTGCCCCACTCTGACACCTCCAACTTTTTGTCCTACCTGGGAGGTCTCTGTGGAGGAGTCACAGACTAATTGGTCTGCTGAGCGTTCAGACCCGTCCCTTTGAGCAGAAGCTATGAATGTTAGTTACTGCCATTGTCCATGGCCCAGGAGGGAGTCCTGACCTTGTACAGCCTATTCTGCACCTACAGAGACATTCATGAGCACAACCATTTCATCACTAGGATGCACAAATTGCATTAAGATTGTCTCCCCAAACCGTCATCCCACAGGGAAAAGGGGACTTTGCTGTGTTGGCAAAGTTGAGGACATCTCAAGCACACATCTGTGTGACAGGAGAGGTTGGAATTGCTGGGAAGGGGGACCTGATGGGCCACCCCCTGCCCACAACAGGCAGAGCTGGATGGTGCCGAGGCTGAGAGGAAGGAGGATGAGTCCGAGATGTGCCCTACGACATACGTGTTGCAGCCACATCCTTGATCCTTTGGCTAAAGGTGTAGAGGGAAGGAACGAACAAGGGGACATCTGAACAGGAGAGACCCACAGGCCTGGATGTCATCAGAGTTCCCTCACTTCATCTTCTGCAGGAGTTTCTCTCTGACATGACTGTGGCAGGGATTAACTCAGGCCAGAGTGGGGTACAGCAGGCAGCAGACCTGACCTCATCACATGCTGGCCAGCCCACGCTTGCAGAATACCACTGGTAAAAGGGTTTTGTGCCGTCTCCTGGCTCCGAGGGTCACAGTGCATTTGGGACTGATTGGTAGCAGGAACTGTTCGTGATCCAAAGACCTGAGAAATGACTGGAGCCTTCAGGGATGTTGCTGAGATGTTCTCATGTTCCTGGGACTCTGTGTTGGCAGTGATAAGGGAACAGTTAACCCTGCCTTGCAGTGGGGTGGCATACATAACTCTTGGGTCCCTTTCACCCCGTCTAATCACTGCTACACCATCACTATGGGATGGTCTAGCCTTCACCTACTGCAAGGCTGCCTCCTTCTCTACCCATTTCCAGGTAAGCCAAGGTAATCAGGCCTGGAAATTTGCCTCACACTTTTTGGGAACTTTATTCCGCAAAAATAAAAGTAAAAAATTTTGGCCTAAAAACTTCAAATGTGATTTAGTACCTTGCCCGTAGCGAAGAGTGTTGCTCCCGGAGAGACTGGGGCATCTTCCGTTATTAACAACAGGATCTGCGCATGCAATGAAGTCTGTGTGGCAGATGTGTGCGTCAGAAAGCACAGCTCAGGGCCTGACTCTCTAATTCTTATAATTATGCTGGGGCCCTGAGAACTGTTTCAAGCACTGTTGGTCTCCCTGTGTTGACTGCGCTGGTGTGACATCTGTAGCGGTGACCTTGGGGAGTCAATGCAAGCGGAATTGCTGAAGGCACGGGGGAAGTGTGCTGGGAAACCTGCTACGGGCACATCTGGGGAAGTTTTGTCTTGAAAAGGGATGAGAAGTCAAAATAGCAGAACGCTGTGACAAATTACGAGGTCAGAAACTCATGGATTCAGAAAATTTCTTCCCGGTCTCTGCATATTTACAGGTCTGCTGGAGCAGTGGCCAGAGGACAAACCGAAGCCTTCAGCCCTCAGGCATTCCCTGGGAGAGGAGGTGTCCCAGATTCAGCTGGGCTCTCGGGCAAGCACTGAGTTAATCACAAAGCCATAGAAAAGGCTGCAGGAAGGCAGGCCACCAGGATGTTTCTGCAAGGCATGCATGGCCCTTCCTTCATCACACTTCATCCAACCTCCCTGTAAAGCCGGCTGGTGGTAGAGACACCATGTCCTCCTCAGGCAGTCTTAGAGCATGAGGGGTAGGGACATTTCCCAAAGGCCCAGCCTACAGGATGACCCCCTCATCTCCTTCCTGTGGTGTCTTTCCTGGTGAAATGCTCTTCCTCGGCGGTGTTTTCATGCCCCCAACAGCCCCAAGCATTGGAGACTGGTGGGCCAGCCCACCTGCTCTCTCCTGATTCATCCCTGCTTTCATGTCTTCCTCCTCGTGCACCCCCTGTTCCCATTGTCTCCTCCAGTTGCTTTTCCTTCCCCTCCTGGGGAAATGTCGAGACTTGGCGTACATCAGTGGCTCTGCCTTCCCCATCTCCCCACCTCGTTCCGTGGTCGTGGTCCCTCTACCCTCTTCTCTCCACAGCTTCATTCCTGGCTTTGTTTTCAGCTCCACCTTCTCCTTCCTCCCCCTCAGTAAAATGTCTTAACAAGCTCAAACCTTATTTTGTATTAAATCAAAGTCTGAACAGTATGCAAGGGCTCAGGAAAACATGATTTAAATGGTGCCGTGCCCATTCACATCAGATTAAGTCTATAGAGGTAATTTACTGCATATAGAAACTGGAAAGCAGAGGGCAGCTCATTAATGTCTAGGATTATTATTATTATTGTACTAAACCAGAAGATCTTTTTCATTTTATTTCTATTCCCAGTGAATGCAAATTTGTGATACAAATAAGAAAGCCCGCCCCTACCAGTCCTTATGGGTCACTATTGATTTCAGGAAAGGAAAAAAAAAAAAAGAAGAAAAACAGCAGAACAGGAATACGCCAGGAGTCTAAAAACCTCACAGAGGCAACAATTTAAAGGATTTCAAAGGCTGTTTTCATAAGCCTTTTGGGACTCAAATGTAGCATATTGATTAAACTTCGGAAGCAGCTAAAAGCAGCTTCAACATGGCTAATTAATACAGTGATGCCCTGATGCCCCTTCTACTTGTTTTACCAAGCTTCAGCCTGTCAAATCAATTAATATTCACAACCCTGATGAAAGCAGAAACTCTGTTTATCATTTGATAAATTGATCAATGTATTGACTCACTCAACATAATTAACTGACCTGTTCTGTGGGGTTGAATTTGGTGTCCTGTAGATGCTTTTGGGGTGACACAAGACAAGAAACTCATAAAGACACTTGTTTTGACTCTATAATCAGAACAACAGGGTTTCTGATTTCAGGCAGCGTGTGATGTTCAGCCTGTGTAGCTGCTTCTCTGTAGACCCTTGGACAATGACATTTCAAGGAGAAATTATTCCCTGTTTGAATGGAGCTGCCTGTGCTTGTAGGACACCCTGAGAGCATTGAGAATGTGGTCTGCTGGGATTCAAGGACAGCACCCCCTTCTCTGGGGAAAATCCCTTTACTTCTGACATAAAAGGCAAAATTTCACATGGGGATGCGATACCGTCTGTTGCATTTGTCGGCTTCCACCCACCCTTTGTTGTAGACCACTACGCATATTCTCCATACCTGCCTCATTTCCTCCTCTACACAAGGAGAATCATTTTTCCGCTTTTCTACCCGTTCAGCGGAGCTTGTAGCAGGTTCTGTCTCTCACTGCACGTCTGTTCAGAACTAGCTTAGTGCTGCCACAGCCGACACAGCTGGGACTGCAATATAATATTGCACAATGAGGCAAAATATTCTAAAATGGGGCTTTTGGTCTCCCAAGTCTCCTTGAACTGAAGATCACACCGGCCTTCAGGTTCCTGTCTTGCAAAGTTCCTCACCTGAACCTACTCTGAAGAAGTCAGATGCCTCCACGAGACCGTCTGGAAGGTCTTTAAGGCAGTCCTGTATTTATGGATCCTTTCTTTTGGGACTAAGGAACCAGATTTGCAGCCTTCTGGCTCATCGGAGAAGGTGAATTACTGGGCAAAGGAGTGATACAAGGCAGGACCATGCAGAGTGCATGTCATCTGGATGCTGTGCTGACCAGGGTGACACCAGACGCGATATGTTTTGGGGAGTCCAGGGTCAGCGGGAGGTTCTGGATAACTTGCGGCTTTCAAAAAGTAACGGCAGAGGGATGTTGGTGCATGTGCCTGTATTTTGCTTCAGATGAGGCATCAGCTTTGATTTAAAGCAAGTTTTTGGCACTCCCCAATAAACCGCCATGAGCTGTTTATCGAATTTTAATTCAACATGCCTCATAAAAAAAACAAGGGAAGAAAAATGGGGAAAACAGTTGAATGAAATAATTTCAGCAACATCTGCTGCCTTTCTAAGATATTTCACCAAAAGCCTATGGAGATCAAATATTTTCCTCTAATTAGAGCACTTTCCTCGCGAGCAGCTCCCCTGTATGCAAAAATATATCGACACCTCCCTCGCTACCCAGAGAGTCTCCTGGGACCTGCAGCATTGCCAACACAGATAGAGAAACACACATCTCTCTTCTAAGTTATCCTTGGTGCAAATACATAGCTTTCCTGGGAAGGAAAAAGTTGCCTCTCTTCCTCCCTTCATCAGCCCACGCTCTCCGATCCTCCGCTTGGTTTTGCTCAGCTGGAACAGTTGCTCTCTTGGCCAAAGAAGCCAGCACTCCCCAAATGCCCAGTGAGCGCTCAAATTAGTTGGTTTATTATAAAGGCTTTATGGAATAAAAAGAGGAAGGTGAGAGCTTCAGGCCAAAGGTTACATCGTTATGCTAAGGCATGCTCCTAGGTAGAGCAAGCAGGGGGTAATGTCTCATGGACTATTTGAGTTGCTGGAAAATCAGTGTGAAAAGTTATTTGGGTATCTATCTGCTGGTTCTCCTAGCATCGTCCCCGCTGACCCTGCAAGCATCCTTCAGAGAGCTGGAGTGCTTCAAAACCCAGCCCTTGGCTGCTGCTGAAGAGGATTTCTACCCAATGCTGTGTTTCCAGGGGTTGGTGATATGGCAATGTCACCTTTGAGTGGCTAAATCCTGCCTCAAAACCCTGAGGAGCTCCTCGGTCTGCCGGCAAGATCCGTAGGGCGGGCAGATTGCTCCTAGAGCAATTGCAAGGAAATCACCCCAGTCTCTGTACCCCAGTACGTGGATGCTTTTGGGGGCAGCAAGCTTTACCCAGGAAGGGACTGGCTTCTCCCTTTCTGCTTCCCTCCCTTGTTTTTCTCCTAATGAACCTTATGGCAAAAAAAACCCCCAAAAAGTATATTGTGCTGTATCAGAGAAGAAAAAAAACCGCACAGTTTTTAGCCTTTGTGAAATAAATGTGCTGTAGGAGAGAGGAGGATCACTGTTTCGTTAGCCTCTGGGTTAAGACAACCAGTTCAGATCTGATCCACATGGAAATTTGCAGCCCATTCCCATGGACAGGGATGGCAGGGAAGAGCTCTGAAATGATCCCAGTAGTCTGCAGATGATTTATGAGGCAGGCTGTAAAGAGCAAAGGAAACCTGGGTTGTTAACTCTGATATTTAGAGATGATAAACAACATGAAAGGGAGTTTTTTTTTTTTTAATGCCTCTACACAGATGCAAAACAAGTAGCATGGGCTTAAATTAAGAATAGGAAAATACTGGCTAATAGGGGAAAAATTCCTGGCAGAGATGCCTGTTATGAACAGATCTATGCTACAAGCTGACTTCCCAAAGGAAGACCTGCAGACCCCATTCCCTCATCCACTGAAAGCCGGACCAGTGCACATCGTGCAGCGGAGGACTGCTCTGCTCCCCCAGCAGCAGGTGGGTCAGCTGAGCAAAATGCCTATCGATTCCCCACATTTTCCAAGCTCTCCCATGTAGTAGCAGCTACCAGGGACCTACCTGCTGCCTTGCAAGAGCTGGGAGGGTATAAATCCATCATCCTCCCTTTTCCATAGGGAAAGAGAACACTTTCCTCTCTGATTTTTCTTGCCTGTCCTCACATGGACAGTGTTTTACCAATACCTTTGTGGGCTGCAGCAGCAACGGGCTTGCACGAATCATTACCATTTTGCTTGTGTTTTGTCCTTCGCCTGCAATCACTACAATTAATTCCTAAAACACGGCAATTATTTAAAAAGCACGGCATAGACAGCACAAGCAGCAGCTTGGCACAGCAGGATCCCAAACCCCAGGCGTGCAAGGGGACCCTGAATCCAAGCAGCATGCAAACAGGAGTGACAGCCCCAAACCCGGGCAAACACAAAGCTGCCTTAATTACTGCTCCCACTGCAGCCTGCTAATTTGCTGATACCAATGTCTTCCAACATAGCCTCTGTGATCTGCTTCGTAATTGGGATACTTCCAACAAGCTGGGAGGATGAAGCCAAAAGGAGATTTTTTTTTCTTCCCCCACATTCTCCAGTAATCTTTAATCACAGCATCTGCAAAAGTCGAGTATATTCCTCATTAGCCTCCAGACCAGTGTCTTCATGAGAGTTTGGAGTCCTTGAGATCAAAGGGAAGAGGGGAGATATAGCTTGAAGGGGGTGGAAGACACATTAACAACCCAAAAGCCATAGGATCTTCCCCCAGGAGGTTGCTGGACAGATTTATTGGCAGCACGGGTCCTTCACAGGGTGCAGGGACCAACTTGCTGGGAAATGTCAGGCAAAACATGCCAATGGCCAGCAGGACAACCGGGGAGGTTTACCGGGGGCCCAGATAGTGCTTGGGGAAGCCAGTGGGTATCCTGACATTGAGGTGACATTTCAGATGAAAAACTGTTTTTGGCGGTGAGAAATAGCCTTTCCCAGAAGATTTGGTAAAAAAATGTTGCTTCTCCTTGTGCACTTTAAAAATGACCATCAACATCAGCATTGCTTAGAGAAAAACTAGCTGGTTAAAAAAAAGTGTGTGTCGGTAAGTGAGATATTTCAAAATGCATTTGAGAATTATTCATAACAAAGATGGATTAATACTTTTGCAGAAAAATTTAACAAAACCCAGAAAATAGTTTCTCATTTGCATTTGAAACTGTGTTTTCATGGAAGCAGTTTCCCTTTGCAATATCCTTTCTGAACAGAGAAGTCTACAGCAATTCCTTGAAACTGCCATTTGCTGAACCTCTCCTGGTGCTATCACCGCTGCAGTTTCTCTCCATCCTTTGAGGAAAGCAATGTTTGAAGGGAGAAGGACACACTTTCCAGCAGCTCAGCACAGCAGAGGGTAGGGGCAGGATGCTACACGGTCTGGATAACCCCACACTGAGGCTGTGGGATGCAGAAGATGAAGTTTAAGGTCCTTTCTACCCTATTTTTTTCCCACGATCCTCTAAATATTCAAGTATCCAGCCCCCTTTCCAGGAGGCCACAGATGTCTCAACTTACCGATGCCCTATTTGATGAGCAGAAGTAGGAATACCGCTCCTCGTCCACCCCAAAATGTTGCAAAGGCAGTAGGGCCATGCCGTAGGGTTGTGCAGTAGACACAGTCAGGTCTCCTTTGAGTGTCCGGGAGGCTGCACTGGCTACATTTGAAAGACCAGCAGTAAAACCACACGTATAACCTGTGAATATACAACCTTATCCTCATCGACACCAAGCAAAGAAAGATGCCCGGGCTGCAGCGGCGTTATTCGGGTCTGCCCACCCGGAGGAAGGGCCGCCACGCTGGTACCCCACGCCGGGTGGGCAGGGTTTCTCCCTGCAGCAGGGTGGTATTTGGGGCCCCGTTTCTAATTAACATGGACAGGTTTTGATTCTTCACTTGCCTGCTGTGACTTGCAAATCCCATCCAGAAAAAATTCCCCAAATTTTCAAATAAATCCAGGGCCCACTTTTGAGCTTGAAGGCTTGCATTAGTCAGACTCATTTGCCTAGGAACATGTAAGTCCCTTCCTATTTATCTCCTCATTTGAACTACATAAATAGCCCACAGCAAAAACTCCTCATCTTTCCACTATTCCAACAAATAGCAGCCTTTGAAAAAGAAAAATTAGTGGTGGGTAATTATTTTTGAGGCAGATACCAAAATGATAATTTCTTAAACAATTACTTTGAAATATTAACAATTGTTCTCTAAATTCCAATTTAATTCCTGATATGAATTATAGTTTGTCAGATCTGTGCTTCTGAAACATTTGTTCCTTGAAAAGAACATAAAAAATGCCAGCGTAACCTTTTGCCTCCTCGCCCTCCAAGCGGAGTAAAATGCCTTCGCTCTTGTTTTATCAACACAAATAATTAAAACACAAGAGAATGTTTGGGATTTATACAGTTGTTTTTGGCATCTTATTCATATTTATTTGATCTGTAAGATATCATTTTAATTAAAAGCTCACTCTCTCTTCCTTCTCCCTCCCCTGCCCGGAGAATAAATTATTTATAATACCCGTGCTGCTGCATGGTAGTGGAGAGAGACCGCTTGGGATGCTGGATGCTGGCAGCGAGCAACCCACCAGGAGGGGACCCGGGGTGCCAGGCACTGCCGTGGGCAGAGGTCCGCCTGCCCCAGCCGCTCGCTGCCCTTGGGACGGGTAGAAGCCCCGGGGAGATGGCTGGGTCCGTCGGGCTGCCTTTTGCAGGGGAACCCCTTGGCAGGGTTTTGCCCTTGAAAGAAAAAGGTAGTTTCTTCTGTGTCAGGGTTTTCTTTGTTTAAAAACGTCTCTCCATTGCCGCAGTTTGGGGCAGGGGTTGGGATTATTCACACGCACTCCCATAAGCAGAAGGCAGCCCGGGAGGACTCGGCTTTGCCCCGGCGCGGTGTTTCATGCGATGCACACAGGACCCCAGCCAGCAGCCGGGAAGTCTCTCGCTGAAGCACAGTTACTACAAAGACCTTTTCATTTCATTTTCTCTTCTCTCTCCCTTTGCTCCCCATTGTACAACCTTTACTCGCTCCTCTTCTCTTCAGTGGGCTTCAAATGCAGCTCAGTGCAGTGGGTTAAAAAAAATAATCGGATTTTCTTTATTCCCTTTGAAGTTCGAGGGCTAAATCTAGAGAAGGAGCCTTCCCACCGAATTCATTGCTTATCAGAGCCAGCCTGAAACCCCTTAGTTTATCCAGAGTTTTCCCATGCACAGCTAGCTTGCATTTGCACTGCATAAAGGCTAGTGCGCTCTTTGCAAGCACATCATTTACAGGTAATAGGGTCCTCCAGTTTTCAGAACAGAGTCTTCAGCACATACCAGGTGCCAGGTACCTCAACATTACTGGGACATATTGCCCTACTCCTCTGGGACTCCTGATGGTTAAAATGCGGCTCCCAATAGTAGGCATAAATGTTGTATTTAAGTTAAATTATCCTTGCTTAGTGCTGGCAGTGATAGGAAGCTGCAGGTAAGCATTTGGGCTGGGTCCCTACCCCTTTATTCTCTATGGCTGCTCTGACAGCAACTCAATGGCCACTTAATACCCTGGTCTCCATTCGGAAGGACTCTGATCTCCATAAATGAGGTAAAAATTCCTCCACAATATAGGTCATGTAATTAAATACTAGTACCTAGAATTATTTATGAGACTTTATAGCTATGCAAATTGAGCACTTGAAGCATTTTCATAAGTATTTATGAGTAACCACGAGAAGATCAACCCGAGCCGCCAGTTGAAAGCAAGGGTTGGGTTTTATCTAAAATTAGCCACCCTGCCTGTTGGTGAGAGGGCTTTTTTCCAGGTTAACAGCTGTCCTTGCACCTTTGGGAGACCTGCTTTTTAGGTTTTATTTTTTAACATGAGGCGTTAGAGGTTCAATGCCACTGATTTAATGCAAAAGAAGAGGCTGTTAACATGACTACAGGGACAGCGTGGAAGAACGTGCCATTGTGTCTTTGCAGTTCAAGGGCAAAGCCCATCTGCAGACCTGGTGGCAAAGGTGGCCATGCCACATGCACCTTCCTGGCCCGGGGGCTATGGAGGTTTTGGGGACCACGGAGGGTTATCAGGGTCATGGGGCACCTGTCAGGGGTTTGGGGAGCTCTTCTCAGCCTGCAAAGGCAGTATTAGTTGGGGCAGAGCTGGCCCTTGGGTTTGGGTCACTCACAAGATCTACTGGTGGTCCCCTGCACCATGCCTTGCGGCTCCAGGATGGTCACCTCCATGATGCGGCTACCTTTTTCCAGAGTCCATGTCCTCCCAGTACAGAGGCTAATTGGAGAACAGGGTGCTTAAGGAAAAAAAAATAGAAAAAAACCCCACCAGGGTTAAATTAATGGGGTGCTGCAAGGCAAACTTCAAATCCTGAGCAACGTGAATCCCCAGTGGCAACCTCCCCCTTTCAAGCTGCCCACGTAGTCTGAGAAGGGAAGCGTACGTGTGTTAGTGAGCTTTCATTGCTTCCCGGTCTGAATCAAAGCCCACAGAATTAAAAAGGGTGGAAAAACAAAAGAAATCTCCCTCATAATGCCTCTGAAGCAATTCCTTTAGGAGATGCACGGATGCGATTAGGGTGAGGACCAAGGTGGGGGGTCACACAGAAGATGCCTCTGCTCCCCACATGGTCTGGTTTTACATATAATAAATACAGCCAGGCTGAGAAACGCCCTGTAAGGCACCGTGGGCATCCACTTCCCTCTGCATAGCAGCTCGCTCATGTGCAGCAACAGCCGCGGGATCAGCAACACTGCCTCACATGCGCTCAGACCCATGTGCGCACATGCACATGCGTGTGCGCAATCTGGAGCTCTCAATGCAGGCAGAAGGCAGCCCCAGAGCAGCCATCCTCCCAATGGGCGTCAGCCCATCTCCCCCAGGTACGGTACATCATCGCAGTGCCAAGCCCGGGTGGGTGTTTCTCCTTGGAGAGACATCAGCGAGCAGAAGGAGAACTTTTTCCAGCTCGGTTTACATTTATTCTGTTTATTTTCCATGTTCCTTCTCTTCACCCAGGTCCTTTTTTTCCTTTTTTTTCCCTTTCTCACTGGCCTCAGTCTCCAGATATTTCCAAACATTCACAAGGAAAGAAACTGCTTTCAAGTAGAAATAAAACAAACAAGGTCACTGGAAAAGATAAAAAGTAATGAGTTCCTTTCTGTAGGACTCCTTGCTCATCTCCTCCCCCCCCCCCCCCCTTTCATCTAACTCCAGAAAAAGAAAAATAAATCTTTACTAATCCCTTTGGAGCCCTGCCTCCAGATCCGCCTGCGATGCATGTTGTAGCCATGCTGAAAATGGCAGTGTGGCCTCAGACTCCATGAAAATCAGTTTATTGCCCATTCCCTAAAATCTCCCTCTCCCTCCTGTCCCAGACCCAGCTCCCCGTGCAGGAGCATCGCAGCCCACCTCTCTGGGTCAGGCTCAGACCAGCCAATGGCCACCAGTGTGGTGTCTTCTCCTGGTTTATTTCATTTTTTTTGAAAGTCCTAGGGATTTGGGAAGCGATGAAAGTCTCTGAGCTGGGTTTTAAATAGTTGATTAAAGAGCAGTCAGCAGAAAAGCAGGAGGAAGCTCCTGGGGAATGAAGATGATTTTGGCCAACCTGTGCTGCACCGCTCCAGCGAGGTCAGCCCCCCCCGGGGCTCGGTCGCACCCCTTTCTCCCAGGGCTTACACTGCCATGGGGCACTCACCAAAAAAGATTCACAAAAAACATATTTTTTCCGTGAGAAAATGTTGTTCTTACATCCATGCATGGAGAAAAAAAGTTTTAAAAGTTGAACGTATTTGCTCTGCCACTTTTTAAAAAGGAATATTATTCCAGTTAATGTTCTGAAATGACATGTCAGTCTGAAATTGAATAAAACATTTCATTTGATCTAAAATTAATTGGGGTGGGGAGGAGAAGGGTTTATGTAGGTAGGGAAAAAAAAATAAATCAAAGGGTCTGTACTTTGCATTGATCCAAACCATTTCTTATTTGAATATTTTGTGGAGGATTGGGCAGCGAGCTGATAAGTCTTTCATTTGTCCAGCTCTAATTGGAAGCCCTGAACCGGCGAGTACTTTACATTTGCAAAATGCAAAGCATGAACAGTCCCAGTGGGAAGAGTTTGGCCCTGCTCTTGCATTCACTGTATTGGCTTGCCTGCTGATTTTAAGCCTGAGATGCTGGACACGCAGGGTGGGGAGGAGGCGATCAGATAAAAGAAAGGCCACAGCATCATCTTACCCTCTTCAAGGTGCTGTAGGGGCTCCTCCTTCTCATCGGATTTCCTAAAAAAATCAGTATGTCCACTTTAATTGCTAATGCCACATCATGTTTTACCTCAAATTGTGTGTTAGTATTAGCAACGGAGTTTGGAAACACCTTTGGCTGAAACGCCCGGTCCAGTCTAGCTCAGTGGTCCTGGGGGTATCTTCAGGGGTGCTGATACCCTGGAAAGACGAGATGGTTGGACATCCCCAGCTCTGGATTGACGCTGTGAGTGCTGGTCTCATGAAATACTTTTTAAGTAAAGTAGTGTAAAAAAAGTCACTCACTGCAGATTTCAGCCTTCAGCAGCTCAGCCTTGATGATGGCGCGGTCATGGTGTCACCTGTGCCAACGCAGTGCATTTCTGTACCAAGGCAGGCAGATCTACGGCAGCTTCTGTGGTTCAGTCGCTGTTTTGCCAACACTGCCAGGCAAGTGGACTGCCAGGTCGGGGAGCCGTCCAGCTAACAGCAAAACCAGGCTTAGATACACCAGAAACTGGCCCAAGGTTGGATGGAGCAGCCAAGCTAGGACCATCTTGGGTTCAGTTTTGATGGCTGGCCATCTCCAAAGGAGACCCCCTGCCCTGCGGGACCAGCAGCACATCACATCTCCAGCTGGACACCAAGACACCCCTCTATGACACCAACTGCCCAAGTCCTTGCACTGGTCTGGGCTGTAGCCCCAAACTCATCTGAGCCAGTCCAGACAGCAAAGGACCTTCAGACCCTCCTCTTCCTCTTCCAACCTCAACATGCAGCATCAGCCTGCTCTGGGGCTGGGGAAGACAGGTTGTCACCTTGTGCATCCAGCCCCTGGCAGGCTTGCCTGCACCCCTGCCCGCACCCCTGCCTGCACCCCTGCCCACAGCCCTGCCCGCACCCCTGCCCAGTGGAGACCTTGCTCAGCCCAGGGTCCGCCTATCCCCCCCGAGCTGCCAGGCTGGCACCGAGGGCTGTTTGCTGCTCCGAGCCAAACAACGTCCCTGCCAGGCTGCCGACATGGCCTGCGCTGAAAACCGCTGGTGGAGTCCAGAGCTGATGAAATCAAAAAAGCTTTAAATGAAAATTGCTCTGAAGAGCACTGCAGAGAGGGGGGAGGCAAGGGGGTGTGTGCAGAGAGGAGCTCCACAGCTGTTTTCTTTCATGTCCTTTAAAGCTCCCGTTATGTCGTTTTTTTAATTAAAATGTTTTTAGGAGGCTGCTGGGATTTACTGCTCCTTGTCCTTGATGGAGGTGAGGTGCGCGGAGAGCATCTGAAGGCTGGACGGGGGAGGCAGCACTGCCGTGCCGAGCCCCCCCAGCCACGTGCGGACGGCGCGGGGTGAGAGCGGCGGCATGGCAGGATCCAACCTGCCCCAGCCCTACAGGCACAGGTGAAGGGGAGATGCAGGAAGAAGCATCCGATCAAGACCCTTAGATAGGGCAGAAATTGCTCCCAGCCCCCCTGCTCGTGCCTTGCTTATCTAAATGTGCTGCTATCTACCAGCCCCATGGCTTAAGGTTGTGGCTGGTGGGTGAGCAGCCCAGCCGCATCTGCTTGTGGAAGCACAGATCTGCGTAAAACTAATTCTTTCTCATGGTAAAACGTGCCCTGAAACCCTTACCTACAAAGAAACCCTGTGCTTTAATCCCAGCCAGCCTGAATTTTCTGCGTATTTGTAAAATAAATGATCTTTCTGTGCTTAGCCAAAGCAGTTATTAATGTTTTCACACCAGAAGAGACACGCATTGCAATTTTAGTACCTGCTAGTCATGAATAATGAACACTTAAAAAAAAATAAGTATCAGCATTTGTTTATAGGACATCGGTAACAAGAAGGCAGGGTTACGATCAACGGTTAAAACCACTCTTTGGCCCGTGCTTGGATTCAAATCCCAAAAAAAAGATTCTCAGTGAGATGGAAACGTTATCACAGCCCCGCACCGGCCCCCTTCCTTCCTCCAGCCGTAGCGCCCAACGGAGGCGAGGGGATCTGATGGTGATAAGTGGGTAAATGATAGCGAGATAAGCAGCGCTCCGCTCCACGCCGGGGCTTTGCACAGTATCATGGTTCATTATAAAGGAACGCAAATACCCTGGCAGAATCCTAACCTAATGAAAGTCTTATTTTCCAGAGTAACAGTTCATTACTGGACTTGCTGTGCAGTCTAAACCCCTAAGGTGGAAAAAAAAAAAACCTATGCACGGCTGCTGAATGCGTAGTGTAATCCTAGTGGGCTTGGACATTTGCAATTCTGCTACATCTCTCTTTGCGGGAGGGAGGATGCTGCTTGCTCTGAATCAAAGGGTTTTTTTAGGTCCAAAGGGGTTTTTTAGGACTCTGTGGGTGTTTTAAGATACAGATGCTCTCCCTGTGCAGTGAAGCTGAAACACAAGCACCACTGCCCAGGCTGGTACTCACCTGGGGATAGGTAACCTCTCCCTGATGGTGCAAACAAGAGTGTCCTTGTGCAGATATCTGTGTGTCCTGGCACCAGAGATCTGACTGGCAGCTTGGATGCCAAACTAAAACACATTTAAGAACACGGCAAGCTGAGCTGGGACAGCTACGGAGCCCCAGGCACCTGAGTTCACTACACCTTCAGCTCCTCGCAGGAATCTCGGCTTTGCAGGCTGCCCTCGAGGCAATGCCTGGGAGCAGGATGAGGGCTATGATTACAGGGAAGACTTCCCAAAGACGTATATGAAATAAAAGGGGAGGACGAGCCTTCCTCCCGCAGCACGTAGAGTCACAGCCCCCCTGCTTCCCAGGACAGCCATCACAGACTGCAGTCTGTGGACGACCTGCCAGGAGCCTGCAGAGACATGTCTGGTAAAACAAAGCTGCTCATCCTTGCTTCCAGTAGTAAAAGAAGGCAAAATATTGTCATCTGTGCCTTTTTTTCCCCCTCATCTGTTCACAAATAGAGAGAAAAAAATAGCAAGAGAGCCAACGGAGCGCCTCTCCTCTGCAAGGGCATGCTGGGATCCCCAACCTGGAAGAAGATGTACCTCCCAACGAAGCGATGCTTTCATCCTAGTCCAGCTGAGCATGAGCAATGCGGTGAGAGCAGAGCATGAGTCCAGCCTGAAACAACGGCTGCTTCTGCTTCCCGCCCACCTCCAGGCTCTTCAAGCTGGTGTTAATCCAGGTGCCTCAAGAGCAGATGTAAAACACATTCACACTCTCCTCCAGAAAAGAAGAAAGAAAAAAAAAAACAACCAGGCAGTGGCGCAAAGCAGCAGTAACTGATCAGGCAAAGGGACAGAGAAAATACTTTCCTATTTGCTACTCCAACCTTATGCAGGAGAATCTGCCCCCCGCTTCGGTGGTGCGATAGCTATGTTTTTCAGCCCACCCATACATGGCCCATGAATCTATTTGCCTACATTATTTGGGGATGTAGGAGACAAAGTCCCTGTGGCTTTCGGTAAGACTACAGCTCTTCCTTAAAAAATGTAAGGAAGGCTTCTCACTCGCCCAGGTCTGCAGCACCGGGCAGGGCAAGTCCAAGGTCTGGACGTTGACTCTGAAGCCAAGGAGGGACATCAGAAAATGCAATCACTCTGTCAGCCAGAAAGCAGCAGTTACAAGCTGCTTCTTCACTCCACTTTACATCCACCACCCATCTTCTTCAAATGCATCAGCTATTCTTGACAGCTAGGGCTGTTTAAAAAATGAAGACTCACTATCAGAAATTCTGTGAAATTACAGTTATTTGTGCTTTCTCCAGGAGGGAAGAGGGCTTGTCTCTGCTAACAGCACCAACTAAAAGTCACGTATTTAGTCTAAAAGTTGTCTATACTCTCTCTATTGTCAACAGGATGAAAAAGCCTTGTGAGAACTACTGAACCCCCTGCGTCATGGATACCCCTTTGGGACAAGACAAATCGCCTTCTGGAAGAAACTTGCTTCTGCACGGACTACAGAGAGAACTAAAATGAGCATGCACCTAATTTTTACATGATTGGTGACGTGAGAGGAATCCCAGCCCATATGGTTAAACAGGTTAGTTCTTCCTTCTTGACATCCTTTGCAATTATTAGTAGCACCTCCACCCAGCTTTTTTATCCAGAATATTATTGAACATGTCCATCACTGCAACGGGAAGCTCTGCTGTAAATAATAACAAGGAAGGAGTGCTCCTGTGTGAACCGGCGTAGCCTCCGAGCCCTGCTCGCCCTTCCCCAGCACTCTGACATTTTGTCTCTTTTACACCTTCCTCCCCAAAGTCAGTCTCTGTAGGCTAAGCCCAAATGAAATGCAGTAATCCCCTTCTCCACAGCAACAGTCTGAGGTGACAAAGACATCCATGAACACATATTTACTGATATTACCATTAAACCAGCCCATCTTTCCTAGTCCTATCCAGCTATAAGTGGGATCCTTCTCAATCATGGATGTCAGCACCAGCTCCCAGCAGAGCTCAAAAGAGCAGGAAAACAAAAATTAAATCACTCCTGGCTTTCACTGAACAGGCTGAGGATGACACAGTGATGGAGGAGGGAGATGGTTTACTATCTCTTAAAAGAGGGATCAAGAAACCATAGGCACCGCAGGAAACATGGCTCTGGTCTCCTATCCGAGGGTGCCCGGCTGGTGGGACCGCTTGCTGGCATGCATCCATCAGCCGCGCAGAGAGACATGCTCTTTTGTGGGCAACGCCTTGGCACTTGCCGCCTGCCAAGAGCCCCGAGGACACATCCCCATCACCCATGTGGGATATTTCCTGCAGCAGACCCAGGTGGCAAGGTCCAGAGAGGAACAAAACACTCGGGATCCAGGTCGGGAGGTACTTGCTGGAGCTGTGAGCTTCTCAACGCTATCTCTAGGCAGATGGAAGAGCTGCTCCACACACAGAGGTTAGGATGGTGCCTGGTGGTTTTTGAATGCCCAAAGGCCAAAGCATACCATATAAAATTAAAACCCCAATGTTCTCATCTCCACTGTAGGCTTGAGGGGTGAATGCAAGTGATGCACTTCTGCTTCAGTTTCCCCTTGCCCAAAATAGGACTAACCGCATCAAGCCAACTTCAGAAATCACGTAAGGTTCTTTGGAGAAAAGGGCACTTAAAACTGGTTGGTCTATTTATAATATTTGCAGGTAATGGCATGCTAATATGATTCATTAACACTCAGACACTGCTCATTAGTGTCTTTTCACTCTTCCTTCGCAAGGCCCATATTTCTATTTTACACATAATCTGTTTTATTAAGCAGTTTCTTAATAGAAAAAAAGTATTATCTTCCATGCAGGTTTTTAATAAATCCCCTCGAATTTAATTAGGCGCCAAAAGGTTCACGGAAGTTTGGGTATGTATCTAAACTTCAGAAAACTCACTTGTAACTCCACCCCCAAAACATTTAAGTTTTACTGATCACCACTACGTGCTCCACATTCTTCCTCCACGTGACATCAGACAGTATAATTATGCTGGTTCTCAGGATCACAGCTATCCTAGGAAAGTAAAGAGCTTTTGTAATATCTCCCAATGGGTAAAACCCTGGCCCCAGCCCCTGCCAGGGGCTCTGCCCATCCTTGGAATATGAGAACATCTGAGCAGGACTTTTACAGTTCTTCCCAGCTGACTTTCCGCACTGAAACATGAAACAACCTGGGCGATGGATTCTCCTCCCAGACTCAGTTCTCCTTGCCATTGGGATGCTGAGGCTGAACCCCAGGACTGCAGTAGCTGTTGAGGTCAACTTCAGCCAGGCTTGATTCAGCCCTGGAGAAGGGAATGAACTAAAGCTCAATATTTAGCGCGTCTTGCCTGGTACTCCCGGCAGGAGCCAGGGCATCTCAAAGGCATCAGCGGAAAACTCAGCCTGGGACCTGCCTCATACCAGACCCCACATCCTCATCCCATCCCAGCTCACATCTAAGTCTGAGACTTTGTGTGGCAACACAACCACTGGATCACATTTCTGCTAGCAGGGTTTGCCAGAAAAAACATCCCAACCATGAGCAGTGTGTGAACCTGCAAGGCCTCCAGATGTGTCCCTGCAAGGCCTCCAGATGTGTCCCCACCAGCCGGGATACACACCCAGCCCAGGACCTGGACCTTCACCAGTGGTCCCAGCAGTTATCCTTCCCAGGGGCAAACAGCCTCAAGCTCTCCGATGCTACAGAGATACAACCCTACGCAAGAGGAGCAACACACATGTTGAAGCCAAACGGTTGCCACATGTAGAGCACTCACTGTCCCTGGGCTTTGCACTATTGCCTTGCAGCCCGCAGCCTCTTTTCCAGCTGTCAAGCTTTCCTCCAGCGAGCAGGATCTGCATTCCTCCACAGCCCTTGCCATCCGCTCCCTTTCCCGCTGCTAAAACATCCCGTCCCTGCCAGGTAGAGGATTTTTGAGCTGCCATTCCTCCTCATTACCATAAAACAGTTAGCTATGTATTGTTCTACTTTATGCAGAAATTACAATTTCGTCTGTAGCTTTAAACAAATGGGAAAATGTTCTAAAACATGGTCTTTTATTGAATTAAATATTAACATAAATACAGAGCTGAATGCGGCACTGGATTATTAATTTTAATATTTAATCCAACAAGAAACCTTATGGTTGTTTTAGGGTGGTTTATTTTCTTTAATTCAATTCATTTCCCGTCAGCACTAAAATTAAGTTTTCTTAATGAAGGAAGGTGATCAGGAAAGTGTACTCTTGTGGTACAGAATATTAGGGGCTGGTGACTGAGAGCATACAAATAATAAAAAGAGAAAGCAATAGCAGTAACGATACCCCTGTGTTGGCATGGACAAGAATAAAAGGAACATAATTAATACAATGCACAGCTCAGATGAATACAAGCCAGAGGAGATTAAAGCAAGCAGGTGACCCTTAAGTGTTTATCATTGTGAAACCAGCACAGATGACTAACTTGGAGGAAGATGTCTTTAACCACAAGCTCACCTACAGGGCAGTAACAGAAATGTTGAAGGAGACCCCCCCTTCAGCCCAAGTCCATGCCCTCCAGCTGGTGTGGCCGTCCCCACATCAGCGCTGCACCATGACACCGACGGCATCGGGCTTACCGGGGACGTCAGCAGAGCTGCGTGCACCAGCTGTAGAGCCGTCCTTTGAGGTGATGCTCCTCCTTCCAGCTCGGTCTGGCACATCCGCCAGCTGTCGGGTCCAAGAGCCCCGTGCCTTTGAGGGATGCTTGTTACATGCTCTTGAAGAGGGGTACTGGGAGTGCTGGCAAAGAGAAGGGGTTGGCCTTATTCATGGGATGGCTAGCACATTTCTGCCTCTGAATTCACCCCGGGTCTGACGTTCCTCAGCCATCCTGATGGCGGCTGCTCCCTGATCGGTCTGCAAGGGACAAGGTGGGGCAGGCTACATGTCTGGATTTTAGCGATGACAGAGGTTGGCATCGGGAGAGAGGGAGAAGCCATGCAAAGGGCTGCTGGGCAGATTGGGTCAGCGGGTGTAAGATGACATGACCTCATTAGGATTAACCCTGGTTGATTAGCTGAAGGTCTGCCCCTGTGTCTCACCTGCCCAGCAACCCAGCGAACAGCCCAGAAAAGCTGATCAGCTTGTGATGGTGAGGCACAGGTATTTTTCTCCCTGGGTTGATGCCAAGCAGAGCTGCACACAGGCTCAGCACGCAGGGAGAGAAAAGATGGCCCATCCATGCCAACACATCCTTATGTTTCATTGTCTAAGCTCTTAAGCTCCTATTTGAATTTGAGCTGTAAAACATTGAACTGATGTTAATAAAAAAAAAAAAAAAAAAAGCCCTTCTTAATCCAGAGAGGAGGGCTGGACGAATGTTTCAGCCAGCTGTGTCTTTGCTGCAGGGAGGCGGCTTTCTCTATCAATGCTGCTGTTTCCCAGGATGATGGGAAGGGGACCTGCCCCTTTTCCACATCAGGAAAGCCAAAGCTGGGTTCTGCCAGGTCCCATGAGTCCCCTGCCCAGTGCTGGTGGCTAAAGGGGCAGAAAAGGCTGCAAGAAATGTGTCTGTGCTACCAGCTTCTTGCTAGAGAGGGGCCTGGAGTGCAATCCTTCAGTGATATTGTAGCATTCAGATTATTACCTGTCAGTACAGAGCCAGGAAAACACACCGACCTCCAGCATCTGCCTGTTGGGGGGGCTGGAGATGAAAGAGTGCCAATACAAAGACAGCAAAGCCTGCCTTGGAAACAGTGACATGATGATTATTGCTATTGCTTATAATCACACATAATGATGGCGCAGGAGATCACTGTGGCCATAGGGAATCGATTTCTCGCCACCCCCTCCTGGTCCGACAGAAAGCAACAAAGACAAAAGTCCCTAAACACCGAGGCAAGTCAACAATGAGCGTGTTCACGCCTTGGTCACAAACTGGACGCCTACATTAATGACGGTGTCTCTTGGCCCACTATTGGATCTCGCATTGCGGAGCAAAATAACATAGTTATGGGCTGTTGTGGCTGTCCTTATTTATAAAGTTTCAGTTTTTCATTTTCATGCATACACTGTTGCTTACTATGGTGCACAACTAAGACCTGGGGTGATGAGTGTGTGAGCAGCTTGTGCCCATGCTCATCCACCTGGCCCAACCAGCCTTGCGGTTCTGCGCTCTCCTGGCATAGAAAGGTGTGAAAAATATGGCAATCATAGGTGGAAAAACAGGTCTGTGGAAGGGTGCGACTGCTTGGAGGACAGCTGGAGCGAACAGTGGCTGGTACTGCAGCCGCTTAAAGCTGGAGCAAGCTTGGGAAGCAAAGGGGATCCAGTTTTACATGGCAGAGTGGGCTGGCCCTGGACTGAGCATCATTAACTGCTTAGCACTATGGAAGGAGCTCTCGAATAAAGGTAGGAGCATCTTCCCCACAAAGCCAGGAAGAGCCAGGGCTCTTGAGCTTGGGTCTGGTATGGGACCAGGGTCAATGACTGGGAAAGAGTAGAGCTGGGACAATAAAACCTCCTGAGTTTTTAACCAGGTTAGCCCAGATGTGAGCTCCATCCAAATACAGCTGCACTGCTCCTGTGCTGGCACAGCCGCACGGGGCTGAGCTGAATCCCAGCGACCTACCTGAAGGCGTCTGCTAGCTCTCTGCCACTCCACCTTGTTCAGCACAGGCAAGCCAGAAGGATGAATTTGTGACTAACTGTGCCTGGCACCTTGGCAGACCCCAGGCAACCTTGTGGAGCAGAGGGAATCTGCAATACAACAAGAAGTATGAGCAGATGAGGGACGGTCAAAGGTTTTTTTGTTTTACAATGATGATTTATTTGTTTTGCACCTGGTTACAAATGCTAATAAAACATGACTTTCAGCAGCATTTTTCAGTCTCGTATTTTTTCCCAGGCAGAAGAAAAAATATTGTGACAAAAATTCTCCACTTCAGGAGAGATTTTCCTATCCCTGTCATTGCAAAAAGCCACTTATGAGACCTTTTTTGTTGAGACCTAGAAGTGACTTCACATAGTGGAGCAGGACTGCTAGTTGGGAGGGGAAGGTAACATCGCCACGATCACTCTTCCTACAGTAACAGGGAGAGTAAAGAGGTAACAGGGGACAGAAAATATTGGTAACCCGATGATGCAACAGAGATTTCTCGCAGGGCGATGTGTACAAGCAATCATTAACTGTGCTCACAGGAGCAAGCGAGCTCTGGCACAGATTTACCGCAGAGCATCCCTCGAGAGGGGCTTGCATCGGCTGCTGGGACACGGCAGAGGAATGAATCCCACTGAACACGCCATCTCCCAATAAAAGCTGTAGCTGCTTTAGCACCCACTGCCCCCCCCTCACCCTGTGCTATGCACACACGCCACCGCTGAGGCCAC
The DNA here is from genome assembly GCF_030936135.1 of Gavia stellata. Taxonomy (NCBI): domain Eukaryota; kingdom Metazoa; phylum Chordata; class Aves; order Gaviiformes; family Gaviidae; genus Gavia; species Gavia stellata. The sequence continues at coordinate 2,643,416 of NC_082604.1, forward strand.
GTCACACGCGATTTGCAGGAGTCGTGGTGTGGCAGAGGGCTAACACTGCAGAGGTGTGGGAGGGAATGGGGAATGGATGCTCAGGCCAGGATGGATGGACAAGAGCTAAATGCTACCCTCCTCATATATATATTTACATCCTATTTACCCTCCTCATATATATTTTATTTACACTCAGACAATCCTTAAGGCAGGAAATTCCTGCTGGGTATGTCTTTACCCTTCTCTTATTTTCTTATGGACTCTCTACTTGTCATCCCTGTCTGTAGCTATTTCTTGTCCTCCTTTCAGCTTTTACCTTTCCCAGTTTGCAGAGACAGAGAGGAACTCTACCGATGAGGCACTGGGAAATGCGTACCTGGGTGGGAGTGATCCCACAGGCCACGCATGCTTGGAAAACGGTGTGTGGGTATGAGAGGGTTAAGCCCTGTGTATGCTGCAGTATGGCTGGCTTAAGCCTTGAAAGTCTCTCCGGAGCGATCAGACATGCCTAAGCTGCAGGTCTCCTTCTTTAGCAGGGCTGGGAAGAATTTGCGGAGGCAGCTGAGCTCCGGCAGGGATGGACGCTGCCTGCCTCAGGGCACTGCCAAGGCCAAGCCTCAGATTGCAAATGCACAGCGCTAGGGAACCCTCAGGAACCCCGTCTTCCTCGCACCCCTTCGCTGATAATAAACGGGAGTTGCTGTTGTGCAGGGGCAGAGCAGCAGGCGTGGGGGGCGCGGGGAGGGGGTGAAGTGGTGCCTCCCTCCACGCCGCTCGAGGAGCGGGATGCTGCTTCTGCGCGGTCCCGGGGCGACAGGTTAGGTGTTTCTGAAGGCCACCTTAAACCCGCTCTTCTGCATCCTCACCCCTTCCCTCCCCTCCAGCTGGTGGAAGTCAGCGTTGTTGCCCACCCTTACAGGCGCTGCTCTCTAGCAAAACAGCCCTCTCTCTGCATGCACTTTCCTAGGACGAGCTTCCTCTGCTCTAGAAAGCTGGTACCAATCATTTCCTTCCCCACGCCTCATTTTCTTCCTCCTTCAACTTACTTAAATCAGCGATGGGCTTGGAAAACTGAGTGCGACCAGTGGCCTCCAGCCTGCTGCGTCGGACGGCGTGCAAAGCAAGCGTAGGGCTGTATTTCTCTCTTCGCACGTATCAGGGGGATGGGGGCTGCCGAGCTGGCTTTGCAGGCGGTCGCAGAGGTAGGAAGCTCCAGCCAAAGAGGCTTGCCCCTAAAATACCCATGCAGTCCTAGGACACCCCTTTTTCCCTTCCCTTTTCACGGGTGCTATTAGCACGGCTGCTCTGAGGCTGCAAAGATGCCATTTACCACGAGAGGACACCATCCTACCTCCGACTTTCTCGGCGCTCAACGGCTGGGTAAAAATATCCGTAATAATATTACAGGGACCAACTGGAACACACACGTCGGAGAGGAGGGCAAGAAAGAAACAATATGTTTATCATCCTGCTATATCCAGCGAGAACGCTGCCCTGCCATTTATTTATGCAGCAAGTACCCCTTTAAATACACAAATCGCAGGAACATTAGGCTGTAATAGGCAGACCAGGGATTAGTCTGAATATACTTCATTTGGTGATTTGCGAGTGCCTGCGTGTGAGAGGGTACGCCTGTGTGTGCGCGCGTGTGTGTGTTGGTTGACTTTAAAATGGAATAAACCACATTTAGCAGCTAGGTAGCTATGGAAACATAACCAAAATTGTTCTACCACCTTTCTGCCGCACTGCTTTCTGCAGCCCTGCAAATACTGTCAAGGGAGGACTGAATATTGTGTCTTATAAATAATAGAAAGTAAAGAGCTACAGGAAGAATCACTAAATCAGGATCTTGAAGTGGGGATAGTTCAGGAAAAAAATGCCCAGTAGCTGTAATATTAGTTTCTGATGACTTAGCAATGATAAGGGACTTAATTTTATTCTTTTGTCTGTATTTTTGCAATTTACAGAAAGATGCAGGCTGAGGAAATATATGTATTTTGGTGCATGTACTTGTGGGGAGGTAAGTATGTGTGTATAGGCATATAAATATATATGCACAAACACACCCCAAACGGCATATGCACCAACACAAATATATCAACAGCATTTTGGTGTTTGAGAAGCAAAGGACTTCACCTGCTACCCACAGCCACAACCAGAAGCAACTCCAGCTCTGCAGCTCTGCTCTGCCCCGGCCGGGCTCCCCAGTTCCTCTCCCGGCCTACGGATTTGCCAGTAATCCTGCCCATGGTCCTCCCAAAGCGCTGCCAATCCTGCTGAAATATTTAGAAGCTGAGAAGACTGGTTATATATCACAGCTGATTTTAAACAGCCCTTAAAACTGGGAATTAAATTCTGTCCCACTGGACTCAACCAGAAAACGCTCAGCTGTTTTCACTGGGGCCAGGATTTAATCCTCGGATGTGTGGAGGTTTTCCAGGGCTGAGTGGTCAGGGTGAGTCCATTTAAGTCTTTTAGGGCTGAAGGTTGTCACCCGCTGCAGCCCAGGTGACAGCATGGAGCACAGATGGCACCTTCCTGCTACTTGGCTTGCAACCCTCCCGAGCAGGAGGGGCTGGCTGGGAACAGCCGGGACAAGGACAGGGGACAACGTGGGGCTTGCTGTCCTAGAGGCGAACAGCAGCAGGGGTCTAGTCAGGTGTGCCACTTCTTACTGATGTCTCCCCCATTGATCTATTTTTTGGGTGCTGGCCCAGTTCAGCGTTCCCAGCTGCCAAATACAGAGAGCCAAGGCTGGGGTCTCCATACAGCACCAGCTCCGGCCAGAACAGAGGTCCCTCCAGCTCCACGTCCACCTCCTCCAAGCCACCCATAACTTTCTCCCTCTTGGTTGCCCCTTCGATTCTGTTCTTTTCAGATCAAGGTCTCCTGGTCGCTCGAGGTCCTGCTGCTATCACAGGTACTCTATAGCTTCCTTTCACATCTTTCCTTGCGCCTGACCCCCCTGAGACACAGACACCAGAACTACACGCAACATCCGAGCACCACGGGGTGCACCGTGGATGTATCCAGTCGCATAATGACAGGCCCTGTTTTATCCTCCATGTCTTCCTCTGTAACTCCTCACATTGCCCTTGCCTTTGTGATCACTGCTGACATTTCCAGAAATGGCCTGCAATGCCTCCACAATCTCCTTCCAGAGAGGTAATAGATCATTCAGACCATGCCGCTGTATAGGTGTAGCTACTGTTGACTTTTCTCCAAGTGCAGTTGCCGACAACGAATCTCCTCTGTCATATCATCATGTAGCCATCAGAACACTGCAATCCTTCTGCACTTCTTCGCTTTCAGCTTTGGTTGGCGTTGTCCTGAATAACGCTGTATCCTTGCAAATTTTGTGTTCTGTCTGCTCCCCTTTCCAGATCGTTTGTGGACAGGACAGCACAAGCCCTACCGCACATCCCTGGAGGACTCCACATGCAATCCCTGCTCACAGTGCAAAGGGATTGCTTTTTCTCAGACACCACTGGAGAAGGCTGTTGGTTCACAACAGCACCTCCACTCCTATCCCACGGCAACTATGTTTTTGAAAGCCTTTTTTGGAGGACTTGGAAAAGCAGCTCGGTGCCCAAAACGTACAGAGCTTATACAAATACTGCTTTATGCCAGGACCATGAGCAATCAAACCTCTCCTTTGCATCTTGGTGCACATGCACACTTGCTTTCTGTTCCTCTTCCCCCTTCAAGCCTAGCAAAGGAATATCTTACCCTGCTCTCACATTTGGGGTCTGGTCCGTTGCATAAAGATCCCTAACAATCCAGCTCCTCACCCACCAGGCTGGCCTCCAGCAGCACTTGGATATCACACCCCACTGTAGCAAGAGAGGAGGGCAGAAGCTTCTCCTACATCTGAACCCACCTATGTGATCCACCAGACACCCGCTGGATGGTAACCTTTATCAGGACTGAGACTTGAGCTAGAAGGTAACTTGCTTTGGGCTTGCTCAGGACTTAAAGAGCTTAGTAAGGTCCAGGGAGCCCACCACCCATCAGCAGGGCTGCGGTGCTTGTAGTCAGGGTTCTCCCAGGGAGCCCAAGGAGGTGGATACCGAAGGACACATTTACTGTGTTTTAGGGTCTGAAGCAAGCTTTGCCTCTGCAGGCATTAGCCTGTCTACATGTCAGATGTCAAAAAATTCATCCAGAGTCCCACTAAAATCTGTGGAGAGAGGTCAGCCCCTCTGGAGGTTCACCTTAGACAGGATGAGTGATCCCAGGAAGTCACAGAATCACAGAATCATTAAGGTTGGAAAAGACCTGTAAGATCATCAAGTCCATCCAACAACCCAACCCCACCATGCCCACTAAACCATGTCCCGCAGTGCCACGTCCACACATTCCTTGAGCACCTCCAGTGATGGTGACCCCACCACCTCCCTGGGCAGCCTCTTCCAGTGCTTCACCACTCTCTCAGTAAAGAAATTTTTCCTAATATCCAGCCTGAACCTCCCCTGGCGCAACTTGAGGCCATTTCCTCTTGTCCTGTCACTCGTCACTCGGGAGAAGAGACCAACACCCACCTCTCTGCAACCCCCTTTCAGGTAATTGTGGAGAGCGATGAGGTCTCCCCTCAGCCTCCTCTTCCTGTCTTTCTCCACTTACCCCAGGAGAAGCCAGGCCAACCAGCTCAGCACAGGAACCAGGCTGAAGAGGAGAGAACCCCATGGCCCATAGAAATTACGAAAATCCCCCAACCCTAAGGAGCCACTTTCACAGTTCAGAACTAGGTGTCAACCTGCACTGGTGGACGCCTCAACATATTTTTGCACCCAGCTATCACATGAGCTCTGGGCCTGAAGCATCTTAGGCTGCTACGAGGACAGAAAAGCTGGCAGAGACTGCCCATCCTTCAGACCCATGCAACACGCTGGAGAATTGGGCTCCCACCAGGGCCTCTTAGCAGAGATGCCTTCTGCCAGGGAGGAAGGAGAACGGGTGATGAAGTAAATACCTTTGGCAAGCTTCGCAGAGTTATTGCTGCTGATTAGCAACAACAGAGGGCTTCAGAGACAGCTGTGCTGCTCCATCCCCTCTGCCATCAGCAAGCCAGCCTTGTGAGACAGCCCAATTAGGGAGGAGGCCTTGCCCTTCTTCAGATATCGGATTTGCCACGCACGGAAGCGGCAATGCCAACTTCTTCATCATGCCTGATGGAGGGAGCACTGCCCAGCCACATCACAACCCCACACCATCATTCTGGATTCGGAAGTTGGGAGCAGGTCCCTCTCCAGCTCAACGTGTTGTTGCTTTGACAATCAGAAGGATGGAAAAACAAAGCCCTTTATTGTCTATTGTTAAAGTTTACTGTCTAATGTTTTAATAAACAGTCAAGTTCTTCCTCCGATCATTAAATCAGCAGTAAAGCAGAATGGAGACCGGTTTATGAGATTCTATCTGCATCGCTAACATACAAATGTGAGGTCTTGGCAGCTGCAGATAGCTACTCCCAGTCGCATGGCTACCTGCCCACATCGAGAGCTTGATCTGCTGCTGGTTTGGAAGAGGTACAGCTCATCCCACCTCATGGGAGATGGGCAGAGAGTGAGACCTCTGAAGGGCCCTCCTCACCTAATCCTCCACTGAACTCCACGTCAGTGGAAAGAAGATGGTGCAGATATGATATTCTGCCCCCAAGACGGATTAGGAAATCCTCCTGGAGATGGCGAATGGGCCACATCTTCTCAGAATGGTTTAGGACAGGCAAGCTGAGCAGTGCTGTTACCTCCTAAGCCTTTAGCAATTGAACAGAAGCATTCACACAGCAGCAGTTGACCACGTTGGGTGGTCGGAGGCACACTTTACAGTTGGCCTATAGCTCCTGTTGTACCCCCAGCACCACAGAGGCCAGGGGTTCATCAGGAGTCTGAAAGGAGTGGGATGATTTACTGGATGGGAACTAAACCAGCTACAGATATGGGTTTAAAAATAGTAATATTTAAACCCACAAGTTTTGGGGTGAGCGGGATGGGACATGTTATCACACAGCTGGGTGCAACCCCACGGTCACCCTGCAGCAGCAGAGTCTGTCTCCATGCTCTGCAGCACCGAAGCTGGGACACTGCTTGGTGGGCTTGAGTGCCACACAATTAGACGACATCTAAAGAAACTTAAACCCTTTGTTATATCTGGGATGATTCATGTTTGCTTGAAAGCATTAACACCCTTTAATCTTTGTTTTTCCAGGAATCCCCAGCCTCCAGCCCAGCAGCTGTGGGCTGTGTGGACCCGAGCGTGAGCAGACATGGTGGTCTGTTGCATTCGCTCCGTGTAGGACTAACTTCTAAACACCTTCCAGAAAGCTTATCTGCTACTTTTGCTCCAAAAGTAATAATGAGCATCCTACCACCCATCCCCAAAGTAATTTTTAATAGCTCACAGTTGTTGCATCAACTTTGATTACTAGCAGTGAGGTTTTATCTCCTCAGGGGTGGCTCTGTCGGCAATAGATACCAGGTTTCCTGCTTACCACCATTTGTGGGCTGTTCCAACCGTTTGTCCAGTCATCAAATTATTAGCACATTATCCCTGGGCAATGGCTCGTAATTTTCTCTTTTTATTACTCAATAAACAGTTTGGAAGCCAACCCCCCAGAGTGAGAATTGAAACTAACTTACTACTTACACATACATAACCAGTGCCGCAAAGAGAGATGGTGTAAGAACACTGAAAAGCTACCAAGAAAAGAAAGGAGAGAAAAGTATTTTTTAAGATTTTTTTTTTTTTGTAGTGAAAGGAAAATGTGGTATAGGACATTTGCAAGGGAATGAGGGGAAAGAGACAAAGCCTTGAGAAGTCCTGCAGGAGAGGGTTGCTGGTTTAAATTTCCTTGATAACAGTTCCAGCAGCACACGCCCTGGTTTTCCATACCTCAGTCCCAAATGCTGATACTCCCAAGTAACACGCCTAGATGTCTGGAGAGCCTTGGGAAAGAAAAATACAGCAGTTAGCTGACACAGTATAGCTATAGTCATTCCAACTATATTATAGCTATATACTTCCAGCTATAGCTAGGAAAAGGGGCTTTGATGAAGGAAGGAAATAGTTCTAAATGAAAAAGAAATGCAGTTTACAGAGAGTGAAAACTAGTCCTAAATCTAAGCCTAATTGAATTATTAATAGCCTGGATGCTTTCCTTCCATTCACAAGCTTGTTAAACTTCCAAATATATGTATATATAATCTTACATTTTCTAAACATTTCTATTCAACTTTCTGTTTCAACGTGACATTTTCTATTTCAGAGTTGACCTATTTTGAGGAGTAAGAAAATTAGCTGAATTCCCCCAAATCAAAATGCTTCACTCCGGGTTAAATAAAATATTGGGAGGGTGGTTTGTGTTTTTTTTTTCTTTCTCCAAAGAAGTATAGTCCTCACTGGGAGGTACCAGAATGAATTTTATTTATTCTTTTGAAGTCCAGTTCAGCCATGGAACAGAAAAAAACCCAACCCTCTACACAATTTGCACAGCAATGATTTCCAGCCTACTTTCACATTTCAAATTAATCTATCTAATCTATCCCATGGATTTGGGATATAGGAATTTGAAGTGTAACTAGGGATTGATAAATTGAGTAAGGGGTTTTGTCTATAACAAAGGCTTCTTGGGGCAATATCTCCTGCAAAAGAACTGACTATAGCCTACTCTGTCCTATTGGACACAGATTTCTCTTGATACCCATCACTGCAGTTTGCTGGCAGCTTTGGAAATAAAGGTGAGCGGAGATTTTGTATTGCACGCCAATCTGGCAGACAAGTCTCTGGATGAATTCACTCACAGTCAAGTGGCAGCTTTTAGGAGTCATTCTTCAAATGTTTTGAATGCTTCCCCTGCCAGTATTTGATTAAAGAGGTTTTTAATCGACACAAAGATACCTTACAATACAGCTGCCATTGGTGTATGAGGAAATAAAAATCTCACAATGGTCCTGAAAGCCAAAGATATATATTGGAGCATCCGTGCAAGACTGCATGTCTCAGTTTGTTGTTCCTGGAGAGGCTTGTTAATAAGGATGACTTACTCTTTGTAAACAGCCGCAATGCTTTTGGTGCACAAGGGATGGTCCTCGATGGAGTTGGGAAAGGCTGTCTCACTGGAAGGTCTGGGCAAGATGACACGGCAGGAGGTTTTCTTTCTGATGCGGTTCTTTTTCTTTTTTGGAGCTATTCCAGTGCCATTCTCCTACTCCGCAAAAATGTTGAGCTGGAGAAAAAAAGAAATAAAATCCATTTGGATTACTATTTGCACATCTCAGAGGCTTTGCTCCAGGCTGCCTGGAGGCTATTGGACAACTCTGCGCCATCACCATGTTTCCTTGACAATGCTTACAAGATTTTCTTTCTAAAGCTGGACTCTGAAGCACAGATCTCCTCTGCACACCAGCCCCTGCAAACCAGTCCTCATTTGAAGACTCAGTCACCAGAATATGTGATGGAGTGAGATCTGTGTAGCTTTCTGATAGCATAGCATGGAGCTCAACTTTCCAAAACTTTTCACAAAAGGTTGTGTTGGGACTGCTCAGTGCAATCAGTGCATGAGCTGTTAATGTGGAACTCATGATTGCTTGCAGCAATCACGGGGTCTGAAAACACAGCAGGATTCAAAGGAAGATCAGCCACTCACACAAGGTAACAAGGACATCTTAAAATGAGCAGCTATTGAATTGGGATTGGGAGCTAATTTATCCCAAGGGAAGGTTATTTGTTAACTGCCTCTTGAAGAGTTTCTGATAGAGCTGAAGGAAAGGTGACAACTCCTCTTCACAACAACCCCCAAGGATTATTCATCCTCCTCTGGAATGAAAACTAAAGCTTCTTGAAGGAGGTGGACAGGGACTACAGACAGCAGCACGGATGCTTCAGGTTCAAATGCCTGTTGCCTGAGCGAGACAGAAGTTCTCGAGCCCCAGAGACCATGGCTGACACCTCCCTGTTTGGAATGTCCAGGGTATTCCCCCCTAGCTTGCTCCCAGTACAGATGGGCACCAGCCCCTCAGGGATACTACGTCATATCTGCAACTACTGTACAGATGCTCAGTACCTGTCACTGGCATCAACCACCACGGTTAGGTGCCTGCATTCCTACTCCAAAATGTCTTCAGCCAAATAGCAGGCATTTGAGAGCTAGAAAAGCCTCTTATTCAGGCAAAGATGCTTCTTCTGACTCCACTACTATTCATACCCCCTTGTTTTGATAGGCAGCTGGATCACTGATGGCTTGTTAGACCCTTGGTTCGCCAATTCCCAAAGCCAGAAACATAACAAATACGTGAGTCCTTATTTCTTTCCCTTAAATTTCTTGCACTATTTCCCAGTCCTTCTCTCAGTATCTCTGTGAGACCACCTGCCTGAGACACAGCTGGGCGCCACTCATCTTCAGGCCTCCAACAGACTCAGTGTGTTTCTGCATGGACACCCTAGAATCATAGAATAGTCTGGGTTGGAAGGACCTTTAAAGGTCATCTAACCCAACCCCCCTGCAATGAGCAGGGACATCTTCAACTCAATCAGGTTGCTCAGAGCCCCGTCCAACCTGACCTTGAATGTTTCCAGGGATGAGGCAACCTGTGCCAGGGTTTCACCACCCTCCTTGTAAAAAATTTCTTCTTTATAGCTAGTCTAAATCTACCCTCTCTTAGTTTAAAACCATTACCCCTTGTCTTATCGCAACAGGCCCCGCTAAAAAGTTTGTCCCCATCTTTCCTATAAGCCCCCTTTAAGTACTGAAAGGCTGCAATAAGGTCTCCCCAGAGCCTTCTCTCCTCCAGGCTGAACAACGCCAATTCTATCAGCCCGTCCTCGTAGGAGAAGTGTTTCATCCCTCTGATCATTTTTGTGGCCTCCTCTGGACCTGCTCCAACAGGTCCACATCTTCCCTGTGCTGAGGACCCTGGAGCTGGATGCAGTACTGCAGGTGGGGTCTCACCAGGGAGGAGTAGAGGAGCAGAATCGCCTCCCTCGACCTGCTGGCCACCATTTCACTCTCTTGTGGAGAAGAGTCTCCTTTAAGCCATTGGGAGGCCCAAGGACATGGTGGAGTTGGTCATAGGGAGTAAGTCCCCTAAAAGATCAAGGACATGAGGTTGAGATGGAGAGGTTCCATTTGAACAGCCAGTTCTGGGTGGCTGCAAAAAGTCTGTGATTGAGAAGTAGAGTTATTTCCTCCTAGGAAGTCCGTCGGGTCACGCTCCTCACCCAAACTACCAGCCCATTCAGACCCAGGCAGAGCTGAGCATCCATTTTAATCAGTCCCCAAACGCCCTAGAGGATGGAGACAGTTTAACCCCTCAAAACCTCAGGTGAGTGGACCACAGCGCTGCAGAAGGGAGGATGCCCTACATGGGCAGCGCATCCTGGCATCGCTGCAGGAGGCATCCGGCCCTGGGGCTCTGCTCCAGAGACAGCGACCGACTCTGAACATGAGCAAAGACAAAAATGAGGCTCAGACAGAGCAGTAAAATAAATCAGTGACAGAGTCTCAAAAAGAGACAAATGAAGTTGAAATTCGCCCTTGTTTATTTTAATGTTTGGAATGTTTTCTAGGTGATTTATGCCCCCGCTTCAATGTGTTTCTCTCTCTTTGTCTCTCTCTCTCCCCTCCCCCTTTTTAAAAAAAAAACAGAAAAAAAAATATTTGGGAGTTAATTGGATTTCCAGGCTTCGCAGCCAGACACTGTAATTGATCTCTGAAGAGATGGATTTGTCGGTTAGCTGGGCATGAATTTGACAACAGGAGAGGGAAGGGAAGAAAAATTTCCCCCTGCACACAGAGCAGAAGTGGGTCACAAGGGTGTCATGCTGACAGAGCCAGCGACCCAGGGCACAGTTCCCCCTTTTTCCTGACCTTGTCCCAGATTTCCAAGTTAAATAGCGCTTGTTACTTTGGGCGCCTTCAAGTAAGATGGCCAGGAGATCTGAGCTGACCAAGACAATCCCCTTCTTTAGAGCTACCTCTCAGAGGAAATTTTTTGGCGTCTATTTTGCCCCGGCTTTTTGATGCTACACATGGAAAAATGCCTGTTTGCCTGCCACCCATGACATGGGATACTCCCTACCTTCCCATTCCCTCCCCTCCTTTGTCCTGCCTTGAAAGTCTGTTATCTCCAAAGCATGGATGCCTCAAGAAAGACGCCCTGTAACTGCAGCTCCTGCCACCCCACACAGCCCCCCCGTCAGCATTGCTCCTCACCCTAGCCCAACCTTCACCCCCAAACCCACGTCACTCACCCCTACTCTCCCCAAAAGTCAGGTGCCATCTTAAATCTCCTTGAGTTTCTTGTCGCAGCAGACCGGTTCACACTGCGAGGTGAAGAACAGGCAGTGATTTGGGGGGTACAAGGATGCACCCAACTGCCCATACCCACATTTCCCATTTTGCCAAACCAGTTTTCAAGAGTCCCCATCATGCTATCGAACAGGGGGCTGGTCAGCAGCACGATAAACCTGGGCCATGCAACAGAGGTTTCTCTTCTGTTGTATATAGCAAAGAAATTTATATTCTTTTCTCAGCTTAGCTGCCGTAAGAGGCCTGATCCTGCTGCTCTGGACAGAGCTATACTGGAGGATGCTGTGCCTGAAGGTACCTCACTAAAACCTGTCACGGTCCCCTGTTCTCTGCTGCCCATCTCCGCAGCAGATGGCAAGCAGCCGTTCCCGACAGACTGCAGCGCGCTCCGGCAGTGCCCGTGGGGAATCCAGGCTCCTGCAGATCTCTGCAGGTAAGCCCACATGGGAATTTGGTGCCAAATGAGCACAGGAGCAAATTTCCAAGAGTCATCCCTGTGGCTTAGCATTATCCAGAGTGGATGAGAAAGGTATTTCTGGGAGTATGCTGACACTGTTACAGCAGCCCAGTGCAGTAGGGTGAGCACTGGTTTCCCAGCCAGAGCATCCTTCTCCCATTGCAGAGGTGCGCCCACCCCTCCATCCCTGCGCACTAAAGCCCCGAGCTACCGAAAGACCTCGGTTATCCGGGAGAGTGCCGCATACCAGGGAAAAAGTTCTCTGCAAAATGCGTCTCTTCAGCACAAGACTCTCCTTGGCTCATTTCAAGTTTTGCAGCACATTTATCTGAAATACCAGTCTGGCAGTCCAGTGGTAGAGCTCGCAAGGAGCCAGGAAGAATCAACAGCCTTTCTGAGACAGACCCCCCTTTCCCCTTGCGAGTAACCCAAAGGAAAGTATCACATTCCCATGCACCTGCCAACCTGCCCAGGACATGAAGAATTGCAGTCCTTTTATCTGTTAGAGGCCTGTCTGAAAAGCCAAGCACAACCTGAGCCTGCGCTAGTTATGCCATGCTGATGTTTTGCTGTTCAGAAGGAACCCTGTAATAATTGACCCAGCGTTTCTGTGCTGCTGACACCACCCTGGCACAGCCCTGCAGAAGGAAACACGGGGTTTGCACAATGCATAATTAAACTCTGGAGCGAACTTCCACGGGAAGTTCTCGTGGCCAAGAATTTGTGACATTTCAGAGAGGAAGCAGGCATGTACGCGGATAACAAGAATAGCCGGAGTTACAACAACTAAATACCAACAACTCTGCTGAAAGTGATATTAATATTGCAGGCAACCTCCAGCTATTGGAGATGATGAGCAGATCTAACACGGGGCAGATATGCCTTCTGTTGCACCTCCCTTTGCAACACCCGCTCCTGGCCACCCCTTGGAGAGTTATGTGGATCCCATCCAAGTCCTGCAATTCCCCTCTTCTATTTTTTTTTTTCTAAAGCCTGTATCAAAAATACTATGCAGTCTTATTTTGCCATTGTTTGCACAGGATATAAAACTCTGTGTAATGGAAGATTTCTGGAATTGCCAAGCAAGTTTATAGGCAGGAACACTGCTCTGTGCAGGTGTAAGATATCACTCACTCCCGAGCGTTACAGCTACTACAGACTGTGACAAGGAAGCAGCTCGCAAATGGTCATGCGAAGGAAAACATCTGTTATGAACTAGCAGGTACACAGATCATCTGCAAATTGCACAGCTTGTGCCTGATTTTCCCTTGCTTTGTTTAGCAACTTGCAGTGCCGCGACGCAGGAGGCAGCTGCTCGCAGAAGGGACCTCCGCGGCGCAGAGCTGGAGACGATGGAGGCAAGGCAGAACAAGGCACAGCATCCCTCTGACTCTGCAGAAGATGTAGGTCTTGCCACAGGCATTATTTCACTCGGGACCACTCCAGAAAGGCAGGTTATACTTTACAGCAGGGATAGTGCCCCTTCCCTGGCAGAGCCGGCTCTCTCCTGCCCCAGAGGTACCTGATTTTCCCCTTGCACGGGCTCCTCAGGCTGGCAGCGCGCAGAGTCGCCGTTCACCTCCACCGCGCACACAAAAGATTTCCTGATCTCGGCTAGACCTTTACATCTGCTTTGTGTTACGGGGCTTAGATCAGGAAACAGAAGGATTCTGTTTCCATCAGACAGGATCTCTGGTTGAGCTCCGGCCAGCCTCGGGACTCAACCGCAGTTCCCAACACTGCGTGCCATGGTTGGAAAGGAGGAGCCTCCTGTGCCTCTCCTGATCACCCACTCTCTGCGTTCCCACCTGTGTAAAAGGACTCAAACATCTCAGACGCAGACCACAGCGCTGGCTGTGTCCAAAATCTCTCTGCCCGCTCAGGGTCCAGGACTCCGGAGCCTTGCACTAGCTCTGCTCCCATCCATCAGGGAGCCAAGGGTACAATTTTGCCTCATTTCTTTCTATTCCTTTTTAAAAATGATTTAACAATATTTAAATGCTCTTTACTCCTTGAGCAAAGCAACGGGGGCAGGAGGAGGGGACCCATCCCTGGCCCCACACTGCCATCGCCTGCTTTGAGCTCCTGCTCCCCTCGGCTCTCCGTCAGACACATCAACACCTTTGGCATGTGATTTATCACGTCAAGAGGAGTTCACCACTTCTGGCATTGAGCAACAAGACTTATTAAGTCCTGGACACACACCTTAGCAATCGATGGAAATTTCAACTGTGACTTCATCGAGAAAGGGATCAAACCTTCTAAAATCTCATTCCTCAAACACCGTGGTCTTGCTTGCCACAGAAGCCCCACGTAAACATTGGGGCTTCATAAGCATCTGCATGTGGTTCGTGTGGGCAAAGGGTCACTGTACAGAGCCTGGAGGAACTGCATGGGAAGCTCTCTGCAATCCTTGTCACCCAAAATTGGGGTCAAGGATGGTGAGCTCAGGCTGGAACTGGCTCAGAGGAAGGCTATCTGGAGCATCAGAGCAAAGGTGGCCTTTTTACAAGAGTCAGCTGCTAGGAAAGCCTGACTTGTTAGTCTAAGAAAATGAAGGTGCAGAGGTGATAAAACCGTTCTCTCTCCATGTATCAGGAGGTTTAACATGAAGGAAGAGAAAGTGCTATTTAAGGGGAAAGGACAACATCAGCAAAAGGTCATAAACCACCCATGAATAAATTTCAGTGAGAAACTAGAATAAGGCTTCTTGCTGTCCAAACAATTAGGGGAAAAGCCAATGCAATATGAAGGGTTTTTTTTTTCAGCCTAGTAGAGGGATGAGTTGCTTCATCGGCTGCAGTAGCAGAGAACGGGACTTGGTGGCTCAGAGTTCCTGCCCCAACCCTGTTTCTGTTGTTAAAGCAGCGTTGCTGCAGCCGTGCAGACTGCGGATGCCAGAGAGGCAAGGTGCGCTGGGAGAGGCAACGCAGTTGTGCACGGTCAACTGATTTAATTGGAAAAAAAGGCGACAAGTTTGAGGTTTGGATCTGGCATAGAGCAGTAAAAACCAAGGGAAATATAAATGAAAAGACTAGGGTAAGACACAGAAGCCAGCTGACCGAGCGCCGGGGGAGGAGAAGGCGAAGCGCGAGCAGAAGCTCTCTGCTGACGAACCAGCTCTGGCTGTCCCGTAGCAGCCCACAGGAAAATCCATACAGAAAATCATTAAACAATTACAACCTCCATCGGAAGAAGATCATCCTTTGAAGACATTTCCCCAGAAACCTCTGTTCGCAGCTTTCAAATAACTCCCTGCCTCATCAGAATAATTGCCAGGAGTAAATGCTTTGTAGATCAGCAAACACTAAGCAGAAGGAGAGCAAAGCAAAACGAGCCAATGCAACCCCACGAGCTCTGCCGCCTCCGTGCAAACCCGGTCGTGCCGAAATACCACTGCACCAAGTGCCCCGTCGAGATGTCACTGGCCGAGCATCAACCCTCGCAAGCCCCGGTGACCTCCAGGGAAATGGACTGTTTCCAGCAGAGAAAGGGATTTTTCTCATAAAATAATCACTCCGTGCCAGCTCAGCGGTTTGCCAGAGGAAACGATCCACCCGAAAAAATTACCCAGCCAAAAAAGTAAGGTCCAATACACTGGCAGATTAACACACAGTATTATCACTCCCTACAGACAGAAGCTTCTCTTATTCTGAAGGTGCTTAAGCACCTGATTTTGGTTAGGCCTAAATACTTCTCAAAAATCTGGTCCTTCATGCAGAACCAAGATAATCTTCAAAGACACAGCAACTCAACCGGCTTTGCTAAATCAATCTCACTGTTATTTTATTCAGTGTAAAAAAAGTTCCCAGGGATCACATTTCCACCAGAACTTGTTAACAATTTATAACTATCACCTTAATCATTAAAAACAAACAATGGGAAAGGGAAAAAAAATCATTAATCTGGAATCCCAGAAGAGAAAATGAATTATCTTTCAAGACTGCAAGAATTAGGGGCCAGCCTTCCAGATCGTGTAAAAACACGAAGAGAAAGGGTATGCATACGCTGCCAGACAGTATCTGAGGCTGCTGGAGGATGGGGTGGGGGTTTTTGCGTTGCTTTGAAGCTCTTTGCTGTCATTCTCTACAGAGCCTGGCAACCACATTGTGATTGAGTGAGGCGACGTTCAAGGCAGGATGAGCCTTTTAAGCTTTCAGAGTTATTTCTAAAGGAGCACGGGCTGCGTCGAGCGTTGCAGTTACTGTGCTGGAGCTGTGCTGCGGTCAGTTCAACCTGAGCAAGGAGAGCCAAGCCCTGCAGAAACACTGTGAGGACCTGGACCACAACCTGCCGCCCCGGGCTTCTGGGGAAAGCACATCCCTATTTCCTAGGGAGCTCTGGCTGCTCTGCCTCACTGTGTTCCCATTAAAATTAGCATCCCTCCCACCCATTCATGTTTCTGACAGCTGAGTGGGCTCCTGGTCCCTGACCAAACTCATGAATTAAGGCAGCAAGGCCTGTAGGAAACATTAGGAGCTTTTATTAGATCAGCTGATAGAGACAGAAACAAGGACACGTCTTGGATGCAAAGTCTGCTCTTGTCTCACGAGACTCCAAGCCCACACGCTTGTCAGGTTTGGGTTGATTTTTTTTTTTCCCTTTTCCCATTTGGACTAATAAAGGTATTAACTAGCCTGCAAAAGCCATAGTTCACCACAATTACAACCCCACCACCACTAAAAATAAATTACTATGTTAAACAGAGAAAAACCAGCGCCGGGGCAGGAGGGGGAAGCATTTTTCAGTGTTGTTCAGGGGAAGGCAGCGGCAGGCTTGGCAATGAGATCCTGACCTCAATCCCAGCCCAAGGGCTTGCCAACATCCAGCTCATGCCCTGCCTACGAGCAATCGAAGGTGATAATGGGAACGGATCAACTAAGGTATGACGGCTGGAGGGAGACTATGTGCTCCTGCTTGTATGCACGATGCTGGACCTAGATCGTGTATGGTAAGGCTTGGAAAAGTCAGGATTTTTTTTTTCCCACTTGGCTGAAGGAAGCATCCTTCTTCAACGGAGCAACGTGCACATGCTGAGCAGGCTGGTCCACCCAACAGAGGGCACTGATACACTGACCACGGCACCAACCTCCTCTGGTCCTCCCCACCAGCACCGCCTTCTCCTCCCCTCCGCACCAGTGATGACCTTCCCACTATCGAGTTCTCCATCACAGTCCTGGCAGGGGTTGCCACCTCCCCACCCAACACAAATCAATGGGGCTTCACCTCTGTGGGGCGAGGACGGGAAGGGAACGTCCCAGCGCCGTGCCAGACCGACTTCCTCGCCGGTGCTGTCGCGATGCGAAGGGGCAGTCGCAAGGAACGCTGGTGGAAAAACCTGGGCGGCGGGGGGGGAAATGGGGGCCTTCACTTTTTCAGGCTGTTAACTGTAATTAGCCTGGTTTCTGAGATGTAATTATCTCGCAATCTCAAAGCAAACACCCCAGAGGAAATTGCACAGTTAAAGGCAGCATGGCATTAAAAATAAATTATGAGAGTCCTGCCTGCTATTGCTGCAGATCTGTCAGCATTTTCACTCTAAAAGCCCCGGCTTGGGGGAGCTGGAATCACCCAGCTGTGACTTTCCCTGCCAAACTGTCTGCCTAGACAGAGGATCGCGCCGTGTCTCTCTTATGATGCAGAATTACAAACAACCAGCCCCCTCTCCGATCAGGAGGCATTCAGCTTTGTCACAGCCCAATTACAACATTGCTGCACTTTGGGGGTGGGGAGGTTGTTTTGGTTTGGGTTTTTTCCCAGTGGAATTAAATTCTGCAGGCTATTTAATACAGCGCACGAAGAAAGTGTGCTAGGTGTTTGGAAACAAGTCAGCTGCTAACAGATCACAATATTCCTTCCTCTTGCAGAAGGAGCTCCTGAGCCTCCCCTCCACTGCCCTTTTTGTTGCTGCTTGCGTCGTTCCTGTAATTAGGACTGTGCTTTATCCCAAACTGCCATGCCAGAGACTCATCCCAGGAGGGGGATGAGCCCGGCCCGTTCAAGAGCGGGAGTCAATGGGGAGCTGGATCTCTGCAGGAGCTCGTGGCTCATCCTTTGCTTGGGGAACGCCTTTGCTTGGCTCCCACCCGCAGAGCTTTGCTCGGCCTCCAGCTCCATGGCCAGGCCACTGCTCTCGAAGCTTGCTGTTGGCTTACTTCTAATTTTGGAGTCTCTTTTCCATCCACTGCTGTTTAAGACACCAGCTCAGACTCAGACTTACCCCTAAAGCCAGCAGAGCTATGCTGGCTTAGCTCAGAAGAAGACCCCAGCAGAAGACCCCACCAACGTCATCCCAAAGTGCCTTCCCTCATGGCACTCCTCTCTCATGGCAAGTCCCTTCATGTGGGCAAAGTTTCAGGTCTCAAGAAAGTGTGGGTGACCTTAACAGAGCACGTGCCCCAAACAAGACATGCTGCATCACACAGAGAGGAAGAGCCCCAGAGGGAACCAGGACCTTAATGGCTATAAAAGCTGTAAGTGACACTCAAACACCTCCTCAACATCTGCAGAGAGTGGAGACATGCCACCATCTCCAAACAATCACGGTCATTACACAAAACACCACTTCATTCATTCTGCCGTAGCTGAGGTGGATGAGGGACTCCCAGAAACATGCTGAGCCCCTGGTAAGAGGTTCTTTCTACAAGAGATGTTCCAAAAAAGACCAGTGCTGTGCCTTTTCTCAGAAATAGAGCTTCTCTCAGGAGCTCTGTAAACGGGCTTCTCCAGAGCAGAGCCCTGCCCTGTGTTGTGGGTAATTAGCAGATGCTTCTGGAGAACGAGATACAACCTCCAGCAACACCAAGCCCCACTTAGTTAAAACCCTAATACTTCTTACGGTATGAATCAATCCCACTGTCTCTCCTCTCCACATATCTAGTCACTCACAGGATGCAAAGAACAAGTCTGGAGAGCCCATTAAAAGCCACTCGACTGGAAAATAGTTTCTGGCCTAATTCTAGCACTGGGGCCTTAGTCAGGGAGAGAAATATGACAGCAACAGCGTGTCTGCAGGGAGGAGGAGGCAGAGCTGTTAACTACTTCACCAATCTAATGTATAGCACTCTCCAAGAGTAATTAATAATTAATATTCGTAGCCTGCTTAAATCTGTTGACTCTGTAAACCGCAGCCTCTCACATAAAGGACTCTCAGCATGCTGAGACAAACTGAAGAACATCCCCCACGGAGAGACTCAGCATAAGCAAGAGCAATGGCAACTCCCAGCTACTCAGCCCTGGTTTTAATCCCTTTGCTTCTCTTGCCCTCTTTATCTTCTTTAATTAAGCATAATTCCCTTGCAGCACCTCTGACCAGAGGTGGACGGAGAGTCCAGTATGATGGGACCTGGGTCTCTGGTCACTGCAACACTACTACCAGTGCTTTAATGGGAGCAGTAAGGTCCTGGGTTGGCACAGGACACTGAAGTCATCAAATTCAACCTCCTTCAGAGGGTCTGCTCAGGTGCGCACAGGCCACGTACTGCATGCCAGAGGACACGCAGGACAGCAGTGGAGGCTCTCTAATACAGACAAATGCTGCCAACAAAAGGTAGTCTTGTCTCCTTTCAAGCACTTGGGATTATCAACCAAGATAGATTGTCAGATTTATACATAGCTTCATCCAATTCAGGAGTTGGGCTTACTGTATCAAAGATCAATGAGAGCTTTCTGAAGACTGAAATGCGTCATTAGAGCATTGCAACTGATCTTGTAGAAGCCCCAAACCTACCACAGCTCAAACGGTTGCCCTCTTTTGCAACGGCCAAGCAGTGAAGGACTTTTTGAGAAGGCTGAAACTCTGCACGCTTCCCTCGGCAACAGCTGACCATATTAAGATGATGATAACCTGGCCACCAGCTCTCCCTTATTCTTCCCAAGTAAATGTTCAAGCACAGCTCCCTGCCTGCTCTTCACTAGCACCTAGACTTGCTGTAAACCCTGCACTGCAGTGGGAGATCACAGATACGCAAGGTAAATGCACAGAACTGGGAAGTTTAAAGTCAACAGAAGCATCTAGTTCATCTCATGGAGATACAGCATTGCAAGGCGTCAATGTGAACCTGCCCTCCGTGAGCACGCTGCTCAAAGTCCGCTTCTTGAGCAACCTCCAGGTACCAGTGAACTGAAATGGCCCAAAGACCATGTAATAAAGCCACGGCAATAGCAAGGTCTCTCTCATAAGACAAGGCTGCTCAGGCCCACATGAAAAGGCACATTTTTGGTCACAAAACTCCAGTTTGCTGCCTTCACTCCAACCAATCCTCCTTTCTGTGGTGCAGCCCATAATTCATTTAGCCCTCATTCAAAGCTGCAGATGTAATTTGAAGTTTCCCTCTTTTCCCCACCTCCCAACATTGTCACCATCTTAATCTGAGTTTCAGCCACCAAAAGATGCCTGATGTCTAGGCACTGTGCTCATGGTATCCGTGGGATTGGAGTCATATTAGTTAATAACATAGGGCTGTGTATCAACAGCATGCTGAAACCAAGCTATGATGCTTGGTAACCCACTTTAGGTTACACACATTGAAAGGTGGAACAGGGCAGGACAGATTTTCTTGACAGGAACCACAACAATCTCCTCTAAATGTCCCAAACTAGAAAAACTTGAAGGTCTGGACCAAGAATTAGGCACCTTTGTGAATCTGGCCTATGGGATCACCCAAACTGTCCTAATTCTGTCTCTGTAGCATCATCTCCAGGGACAACCTGACTTCCACAGAAATCACAGATCACCTCTCCTTTTGACTTTACTCAAGACTTGAAGGAGACCCTTAACTTTTAAATATCACAGGTTGGGGTAATTCAATATACACACAGATGACTTGTTCTGTAGCAGATTCGGGTCATTCATTATATGTGTATATTACTTCTGCTGCTGTATTCCAAATTTGGTAGAATACGAAAAATTCCTTTTTCATTATGAGGAACGTTATTCTATCATCTGCTTTACGAGTTGTATTTTATCATAGTTACGCTTCAATCTGGTGGTAGTCTTCTAAGATACAGGAAATAGTTTAACTCAGTAAGCCACATTTTGTACCTTATTTCCCATGTTTAGTTACTTTAATCAGTATTCAACAAATACAATCCCATTGAAATTTGTTTTTCTTTCCAAAGCATAATGGAAAAAGGCCTGCTTGCTAGCATTCAGATGTGAGCACACCTAAAAATACCTAATATCAGGAAACAATTATACATCTTCCCTTGAATTAATAATTTGCATTTAGAAAGGAGGAAAATATGCCCATAAATAATTTTTCCCTAGCTTCCTATAAAAACCAAGGACAACCAATGTGATTCTGTAGTTAAAAAGCACGCAGGACGTGGTTGTCCTGCAAAGATATAAGTAAGTTTTAAACACTGAGAAACCAAGCCTTGTGAGAAAGAACCATGGGAGAATGTGGCAGTTTTTATACTGTGGTTCAAAAGAGTGATATTTTTGGGAAAAAAACCCCAAAGAAACCTTGCCTGTTATTTGCCGCTGTATTTGTGCATATTGTCTTTACACTCCAAGCCAGTAAGACCTTCCCTCTGGAGTCTCGTAGTGAGGTAGATACTTAACAGTTCTGGTTCCCCCAAGATTTCAAGAAGTGAAGGAAAATTAAGAAATACTTTTTTAATTTCCTTTTTACTCAAATGAGAAAAACAACCATTTGGGTTTGAATGAAACCTATTACTCAACTTAAACAAAACATGCCATTTGGTCACCTAGAGTCTGTAAACAGCTTGGTGAGATTTCAAGAAATATGTATGCGAGAGTGGAAATATGAAGTTCAGCATTTTCATTAGGGCATGAAACAGAATGCATCAAGGTAAAACAGGAATTTTTTTGGGGGGGTACAATTTCCCTCCCATATCCCTCACCCTGAAATGAAGGAAACCTAAATTAATTTCCAAAAGTTTCAGGGTTGCCAAATTTTGGGAGGGAGGCCACAGAAAAAAATACTCTTATTGAAAAACATTACCTACCCAACCGGGCTTTTTTTCTTTGTTTCTCAAGGGAGAGCCAGTGGGTCCAGAATCTCTGCTGGGGCTTCCAGCTGCTGATGAGATGGGTGCCACCGTGCAGGCAATGGGACTGCACATCGCTGGACTCACCGTACGGCAGCTGAGTGCTGTCAGCTTAATTCCAGCCTTTTCCCCTTCATCCACCTATGTCTGTCATCAGAGCAAAAGCATCTCTTCAGGTCCAAGCAACACGGACTTAAAGGGAGAGGTATCAGACTGTACTGCCAGGAACAGACCTAAGACACACCGAACACAGAAGGAGCATGGCAAAATGGCTGCTTTTTCTGTAATTTCTACTGATGTTGCCATTAGCAGCTTCACTGAGCTCCCTGCTGCTAATCTTGACGCCCACCAGCACTCCCTCAAACCAATTCTTCTCCACGTAATTTCCGTTCCCCCTTCAACCCCTTAGGTTCAACCCTACTGAGAACAACAATATCCCCCTGTAAGGAAGATGGAGCAAGCAAGGTTGGAGAGCACATGCCTCCTCCTGAAAGCAGTTCCACAGCCCGCAACTCCGGACAACAACATCCATTTTGCTAATGACTGGAATAATGATGGCATTCTTGTTAGCAACTGTGGAGATAACAAGGCAAACACTAGTCGTAATTATTGTAAAATGTGCAGAAGGCAATTTGGAATAATAAATGTTTCAAATGCAGAGAGCACATGCGCACACAAAAGAGCCCATCGTTAGCTGGATCTCTCCGCCTGTGTCGTGTACAAGGGCCCTCCTGATTGCATTGACTGGAGCAACATGTCATGTGGTGGCGCTCGAATTTAGCAATGCCAGGTCTCCCCCACACTGCTGGGATAAGCGGCATGTGCTGGGTCCTCTGCTTGCAAGAGATCCTGCTGGCTTTCCAGTCAAAACAAAAAAATAAAGGCGAACTCAAGGCCCTGGGGGGGAGGAGGAAGAAGCTAATGCTCACGGGAAGGACAACCGCAGAGCTGGGGTGCTATGGGGTTGTGTTGGCAGTGGTCTTCCGTGCCTGCAGCCACCCTGTGCAGGTACCATCCCAATACCCCAGCAGAACGGCCATGCAGCAAGCTCCGACGTTCAACAAGACTGCTATTGAACGGGGACACCTCTTTGGGGTGGAAGAAGGCTGGTTCCCATGCGCAGGTCAACCTTCACTCTTATGTAAGGCAGCATTTGAGGTGCAATGTGAATCATGAGCAGCAGAAGGAGATGAGAGACCAGGAAACAGACCAAAGGGAGAAGAAGAAGGGTGGAGTAAGAAGAGGGGTCCAGAGGATGAGCGAAAGGGATGAGGAAAGCCAAGGAGAAGAAGAGGGCGCCTGGGAGACTCTCATTTAAAAAGCTGAAGGATCCCTGCCAAAGCAAACAGTTGGACATGTAGGGCTCTACATGTCTCTGGTTAATTTTGACCATCTGGCATTTATTGAAATTGCCTCCCTTTGTGTTTTCTACGATGAAGTGGTTTTGTATTCCTGCTTTCTCTCCCTCCTTTCTCCTCTCTTTCAGTCTGACATGTAGCTTCTCTCTTGCCTTTCATCTTGCACATCCCTACGATAACTGTTGAGCAAAGAACACGACTGTGGGGAATGAATCCCACGAGGGTACCAGGGATGCGGAGCAAACGCCGGCATACAGACAGCCACGGCCCATGGGCTCTGCCCGCCCTGCTACCCCTCATCTTATGTACTTCGCTTCCCTTGGCTCTCAATCTGGGAAAGTAACAGACTGAGAGGAAAGATGGGAAGAGAAATCAGAGCAGAAGTTAAACGGGAGAACAGAAAAGCAGGGAGAAAAAACCCTTAAAAAGGTGCAATTGCAAAGTGATGACAGGCTGGCGGAAGGGAATTAGCAGAAAGGAGGGCTCTGTTCACGTCCTCCTCTCCCTGAACTGCCGTGTGATTAGAAATAAGCCAAAAGAGCCATTTTGTAGGGAACTTTGGCATCAGCCGCTCTCCTGCAACAAGGGCGAGAGACTGAAATAATCAACATTTTCGGCGGAACAGAAATGCAAACACTCAAATCCACATCTTAACTGACAGTTTCAGTCAAAATACATCACCCTGACGTTCTTCAATTAGAAAAGATTCACAGACTCATTTCACGGCATAGCCTGCAGTCCCAGGCCAGATTATACAGCCACGCTGCCATAGCTTATATTTCCTATAAGTCAGCAAGAAACCTCTGAGGCTGACGATGCGCTCCCACGCCTATGGCAAGGAGGACCTTTTGCGGCAGTTTTTCAGGAAGCCTGTCAGTGTGGAAAAAAAAAAAAGAAGAAAGCAACACAACTGCGAGGGTGGGGAGATGTTTCCTTTGCCCCGTTCAGCGTCTGAACTTTTCACAGCCAGAACATTATTCATTGCAAGACCTTACCCAGCAAATGCATCGCCCGTCGCTCTGTATGCCGCTACGACGCTCCTCAGAGCCACAATGCTCAGAGGTTCCTGTGCGCTCTGAGGACTGCAGGCAGAAGCTCAGCGGCTCTGCTGGCACAAATTCGTGGAGCTGAAACTTTAGATCAGTGACAGAGAGAGTCTGCCTCCTGGGAGCAGTAAATTGTGATGCTGGTCCCTAAAGACCCTCCTTGCCATTAAGTGATTAATGAATTCATTAACACCTCTAAGAACACAGGAAATATGACACAGACAGCCTGCCTAGGCTTTGCAAAGTTGTTTGTTTTTTTTTTTTTCCCCTTTTAGGAACAGCAGAGAATAGTGACTAATTAAGCTATATGGCCCACGGCAGCACTACTACATTTATCCAGTGCGGATGAACAGAGTGGTGAGATTCTCTGTCTCATGCTCTGACCAGCTTTTATTTGACCCATAATGAGATGCTAAAATAAGGGGTTTATTGCTATTATAAACCTTTCATTTGAAAGGGGGAAAAAAAAGACTTTTTACTGTAATGGCTTTAAATGACTTTCCCAGCGCTCCCAGTCCAGGGGTCGAATGGTCCCAAAGGTAACTGGAGGTAACAGTCAGGGCAAGGAGAGGGGGAGGAATTGCACAATGTTCTCTTCAAGCCCTACAGAGAGTCTTAATTCTTGCCCTAAAGCCACGGTCACATACTCAAGACTACTTCACTGACAGTTTTATTTACGTAATGTAACATAACCAACAGGCTAAACACTTGGGATAAAGTGTGAGCTGGCCTCGGTATCTGACACCTGCACTAAATCAAGGCACGAGGTTACCTCCCACTGTACATCAGCAGGACACTCCTGGTGCTCCCCGTGGCTCCAGCCAAGCAGCTGACAAGAGGCAATCCTTCCCGGCTGCAGCGATGACAAGTGCCTCTCACCCCACATGCGCCTTGGACGGGTGTCCCAGGTCCGGCTTCCTGCTGAGCCCACGGTCTGACCCCACCGACCGTGGCTGAAGATGCCCCAGCAGCAGCCAGGCAGGGTTAGCTGCCTCACTCAGGAAGGGATGCCCACATTAACTGCTCTGAAGGGGCAAATAGCTGCTCCTTGCATCTCGTTTCCCTTTGCTCATCTTAGGTTGGCTTGCACCTATGTCACATATTTGCTGTACCGTTGCAGAGAAGATGGGATTCATCTCTACAGCCGTCAAGTACTGCAGAAATTTCGCTCCATAACCCAAGTGGGACAACTGTCCTTCACCCCTAAATGGCACAGCAGCGTTGAAGCTGTCTTGTACCTTGGCTTTCAATGTCCTGTAAGACCTGCCTTGGGAGCATCAGCTTGGGCTGCATCACGGTTCGCTTCCAGCACAGGCTGAGGCTGCTTGTGAAGAGCTACACCAGTCCAAAGGGACAAGAGGTGCTCCGCGTGTAACGCTTTGTACCACTTGAAGATAAACGGAGGCGGCAAGGAGCCACCACGCATCCCTGCTGTGGGCAGGTACTGGGGCTTCAGGAAATTAGAAATTGTGGAGAATAAGGCCCAAAAGACAACTCATTTTCAAAGACAGATAGTAAATTGGAGAGAGCTCAGAGAAGGCCACTACAAAGATTAAAGGGCAGGAGGTATTGATTTACGTAGGAAGATCAAAAGAGCTATATTTGTGTACAGTAGTGTAGCTAAGTGATGACTAAGTGTTTAAAGGGAAGAGTTTGAAGGACATAAACCAAGAGAGGGACCATTAGGATGAGTGCAGTGAAGAGAGCTTAACGGGAGCAGTAGAGTGAAAGAAAAGGAAGCGAAAAGAGGGAGATCTCAGCTGCTTGCTCACGGATGCTTTTTGGCAGGGAGATGTCAACAGCCCCATCGACACTGAGCCTCAAGCCACATTTGGCAAAGGAGCCTCCCAAGGCATTTCAAGCCCGGTCCTGCACCTTGCTCACTGCAGCTCCATTGCCAGTGCAGCCCGCACTGTGCCACAGCATCCAGGAGAATGTGGGAAGGTCCTCGAGAGGACTCAGGGTACCATTACAGACCACGCAGCACCCTTCAGTTTGGTGATACCGAGGTACCTCAAACCCTGAACTGTGGGAGCCCTGTGACTGGTCTAACTCACATGATACCCCAGACAGAACCAGACACGAGGCAGACATGTATCTGAAATCCACTTCTGAGGACATCACTGTCCTGCTCCATCCACTCCAAGGCCTAAGGATCTCTTCCCCAGTCTTTAAACTTATTTAAACATTATTGGAGCTCTAGCTTCTTGTCTGGAAATAGTGTTTGCAAAGCATTAAGCTGAGTATGGCACAAAACCTGACCCATCTGCATGGTCCGGTGACATCCCAGCTTGCAGGGGACCTTGTGCTTGATTCTGCTCTCTCACACTGCCCTACCTTAACGGAGCTACACAGGATTTGCAGGGCTAGGGCTGGGACCACAGCCAGAATACCCAAAGCTATTCTGTTCCTCGAGATAATTCAGACCCAGGTGAGAAAAAGTTAGTTAAAGAGACTTTTTAATAAGTGACCTACCCTTAGCCTCCCTCTGTGGGCTCAGGTTCCCAGATGTCTTCCCTGATCCTTCCAAGAAAAGCAGCAGCAGGAGCATTTCAGAGACTGGTACCTTGGAAAACCTCCATGGAGAAGCAGCCTGAGTGCATAGGACAGGCAAGAAACACATCTTTCCCATCCTGGGGAGCCTGACGGTGAGCTCCAAGGCACGAGGGTGTTCAGGACTGGAGCTGAGGAGGACCTGGGGGCCAGATGTTTCATTAAGCAGCTGAATTTTGAGTTACCTCATAGTCTCATACCTGCTTACTCTGCTTAAGGCTGCAGCTGCCCATCATAGCAATGTGTAACCAACGCTTTAGAGAAGGCATTTCCTACCCTGATGGAGAAGAGAAGGGAAAGATAAGCGAAACAAAGAGAATCTGATAAGAGAGCCTGATTGAATTGCTCTGCCATTGCCTGGGATATCCTGAAAACGTTATGGCCTCACTTCTTAGTTGGAAAACATCATCGACAAAAAGCTTTTGCTCTGGGATTGGCAGGGACTTCCAGGCAGTTTAGATCAATGCCAATTCTCTGCTCTCTGTCCGCATCATTCAGCATTTTATCCACCATTTGCTGGAGTATACTCTTTGCAGGGAACATTTATAGACAGCAGAAAGAGAGGTCACATAATAAGTGATGATGAGAACAGGGCAGGTTACAGAGTAGGCTAAATGAGATCAGATACAAGGGGCAGAATTCATGGCCTGTTATAGAGCCCCTAAATACATTTTTGTCACCCTGTCTTATCAGGTGTCAACGGAGTCTACCCCTGATCGAGGGCCCCTTGATCCGTGTGACCAAGCTTGGATTCAAGAAGATAAACTTTTGTATGTGGATGAAGTGGATGACCGAACACGCAGGCTGTTTTGTTCAGCCATACGTGGTCCCTCGACCACAAGCTGCTCATCCCCAATCTACACTGCCTAGGTACATTACTGTGGAAAAATGCATTCTGATGCAACCAAATGCAAGGTAACACCTCTGGGAACAAGGAATGCAAATTACAGCTACCCGCAAGGTGAGAGATTACCTCAGAAAGCACCAACTGCAGCAAGGACTAAAGATGTTTTCCATGGAGTAAGTGAATATTCATCCGAACAGGGACAGGAACAGGGCTTTCCCTGGCCATTTGGCATTTGGTCCCTCTTTTACCCCTCATTTCGCCCCTCTTTTACCCACATTTACATGACTCCATATGAAAAAATCCACACCCCCCCCCCAACATTTTAACTAGAGGCTCAGAGAGCCCTTGTGCACAGCATACCATAGCTCTGTATTTACAGAGCTTTTGCAGGAGATGCAGGGATGTCTTAGGCAGAAAAAACAACCGGCCCTTCTTCAGCAACCTCATGAGCCACTCAGAGGCAGGGGCTGTCAACACATCCCCTTCCAGGAGAGCTGTGGGGCTGCGGGCAAGCGTGCCTGTTGGACCACGTGAGGTTAATGTAGGATGCTGTAGGTTTGGGCTCAGCACCAATTGCTCGACCCTGCGAAGACTCTGCCTCAGGGACTGGCCAAGGAGGGCTCGGGAGTGACAACAAAGCTGCTGAAGGTTCAACCATGTGCAACCAGCTTGTGCAACCAGCCTTCTCTCACTGCCTGCTCCGCCACAGACTCTGCCCCAGACCTTGGTGTCCACGCAGGGAGGGAAGAGACCAGAGAGCATTCAAATGGAGGCTACACACATGGCTGAGAGCTGGAAAAACTCATAACTCAGCTCAGTTTGTTCATTTTCTTGAAGAGTTGCTTAAGAGATCACAAGATGTCTAGACATCTTAAACATGGAAATATCCGGGGTTGCAGGGGACTTCCCAGGCTTTGACAAAGACATGGTAAGATTCAATGCCTGGAAGTTCAGGTCAGATAAATCCCAAAATACAGCACAATTTCCCATCAGGGAGGGAAACCGAACACTGGAGGACCCCGCAAGGGTGTGGATCCTCCTCGTTTGACATCGTTAGCCTAGCGGTAGATAACTTTTGAACAGCTAGGCTTTAATCCAGCTCCTGGGAGAAGGTCCAAACCCCAGGCTCAGAGGCAGCGGGGCGGCATGGCGCAGGGCATACCTCCGTGCCCCTGCTCCCTTCCTTCTCCCCTCAGCCATGACAAGAACAGGAAATTCTGCGTTATCTTCTGCTCAGCTTTGGAGCTCCTCATTAAGCCTGTAGCTGTGGTCCAATCTCATTCCCCAAGACCTCAGCTGGTTGCCTGCAGACATAAGGAAGGAATTCATTTATTTATTTCCCTCCTACAGGCTCATTTGGCCAGACAGATGTTGCTTACTATTTTTTTTTTTTTTTTCCTCACCTCCCTCTGAATCATCAGAGATTAGCTGCGGCTGGAGACACCACACTGGAGGCTCAGCCCAGGCTTTGCAGCTGTACCAAAAGTGGGGAGTGGGGGGGGTCACCTTTTTCTGCAGCGTGAGGCCATGGCTTACCTTTTGGGATGGGTTAGTGCCACCTCGCCCGGACAGTTACCTGGACAGCATGTGCTGTAACGTGGATGTTCAACAGACACGGAGGTTCAGTGAAGTTTTTTTATGATGGTCGGCATCATGCGCAGAGTTCGTAACCCGTACATCAGACGCTCTAGTCTCCCAAGTGATATCGCTATTCACAGCCTTGCAGGACTGCCTAAATAAACACATGTAAGAGTTTAAATTCAACCTCTCCCCTGCCCTGTCCCCTGTAAAACTCTTTGATGACTAAGCCCATTAGGGGAGGAGCAAATCTTTTCGAAATGCCACAGCTGATCTCTGCTGACCTTATCAAAGTGCAGGATCAATACACTGACCCATTCGGAGTAGGGAACCTTAAGCAAAAGCCAAAGAGAAGCAATTAAAGCAGAATTTCAAGAATGGGAGTGGGGAGGATAGAAATAGCCCCTGTTACGTTTCTAGAGAGTGAAAAACAAATGAGCCAAAAGTAACCGTGATGCTTAGAATTATCATATACATAATTAGTATTTGGTAAAGCAGGAAATAAAACATAACATCCATTCATCATGCTGACAGCTGCAAAACCATATTGCAAGGCTCTCAAGTGTTAGCGGTGCGTGTGTGCGCCGTCAGCATTGCAGGTACTAATCCACGTCGCCAGCTCAGGGAGCCGAGTGCGCCGTGGGCTCTGCGGGATGCTGGCGGCACATCCCAGGGACTGCTTCTGAGCATGCAAGGCATGGCCATGTGCTCTTGACTGCCTGGATTCGGAGGATGGAGAGGCATCAGTAAAAGTCTTGGTAGGAGCTAACAAGCTTCCAGCGAGTCTGTGACTTCAGACACACAGGGACCTTCGGGCATCCTAGAAAACTAAACCGGCTTTCCTGACATCTGGAACTTGACCAACTCCACCATCTCATGACTACAGCAGCCCCTGTCGTGGTTTTGAACCGGGCCAATTATCACCATTTTGAACAAAGCCTCATCCCATCCTGGGAGATGGCAAAGGCCATTTCAAATAGGCAGCCTGCAGACAGACAGCCCGCTTTGGAGGAGGAGTATGGGCAGGGGACAAGGAAGAGTGCTGGGTACCCAAACAGATGCAGCCAAAGGGTTTATGGTCAGATACAACCCAACTCCTCAGCCCCTACAAACCGTAAAGCAGCACCTCCACCACCTAATGCCTAGGCCTCACAATTCCCCGTAAGATGGAAAAGTATTTTCAGATAAACTCATTATTAACCCTCCCATTAAGAGGGCAATCAGCAGGGAAGAGGGCCTAGGGTGCAAAGAGGAGCTATGGTTCCCATAGAGGAGAGTTTAAAGGAGCAGGTGACAGAGAAAGTGCTAAACGAAGTCAAAGAGAGAGGATTAAAAGGTAAGTAACTTGTAGGACTGGGGGCTCTGTCTAGAGCAGCTCTCTCTACAGGGCTTTGCCAAACGAGAGAGATTTTTTCTTCTCTTTGTAGATATTTTTTAAGATTTACCTTTCCTTACAAGGGTGAACACAAGCCACTTGCAAGCAACTCGGTGACAAAACAGGAAGAAATCAACTTCTGCCTCGCCTGACAAAAATAGCCAAGTGCCTGATGGCGAAGCCACACAGCCATCCTTGCTCTGCCTGGCTGGAACGGAGCTGTGCCGCAGCCTCCCGCTGCGCACACTGGTCGCCAGATTGCCGACTTGGGATAGGTCCCTGTCCATCTGTCGAGGCAGAATTATTCCACTTGAAAAACACTAAAAAAATTCCCTGGAGTACTGCAACTATCCCAATTCCTACGTGAACCATCTCACCGTCAACCGCAAGCTGCTCGGAGGAACGGGAAGGGCTCCGGTCCCAGCCCTTCCTCCTTCCCTCCCTTTTTATTTGCAGATAAAGCCACCACCTCTAATTTCATCAACTTTTTTTTTCTGGCCAGCTCTTCATAAACTCACCTCGTTAACCCAACATACAGCAGGATCCTCAGCTCTCCGGCTGACCACCTTTTTCCGGCAGAGAAAGAACACTGTGAACAATCTCTTTCGGAGGGAATCAAAAAAGCAATCAAAGGAAGTCTCTGCTGTCCTGGGAAATTTTCTATGCACTGGAAGTCTCATCAAACCAGGGGAAAGAAAGCAATAGCAAATTTAACAGTGCCATCCATAGTAGACACAGATGGCTGCAGTTCCTAAATAAGCATTACATTAGTGCAAAGGAGAGGGGAAAAAAAAAAATTCAAGGAAGAAAGAAAAATATAACAGCTGTATCTTAAGCCTAGAGGCTGGTGCTAAATCTACATTTGTAGATGCTTTCAGCACTGGCAATAAAAGTCAAGTTGCTTCCACGTTAAAGGGGCACTGCTGAGTGCTTTATGCACCGTCCTCGACCCGCTAATCATTTGGTGGGAATATCCTCCAGCTGTCCGGCAGTCTGGGGGACCTGCAGGAGGAGACGGGAGCAGGGAGGGAAAGCAGCGGGGAAAAGCATTAATATTTAAAGCAGTGTTTTGCACTGCTTTGAATGAAGTGTTCTGCTTAAAAAAAAATAAAAGAAAAAAAAAATCAATAGCACGTGATGGCCTTCACTGCATTGACAGAAAGATCATTCGCCCTCTCGTCACTGCTGTCAAGCTAAGACCACAGCTCAAACAATTTCCCCAGCACATGTCCTGTAATTCTGCTGGGTGGATAAAAAGAAGGTAAAAGAACTCGGGGGGCCTTGACTTGAAATCTGGACCCCTCCGAAGTGGAGGAGGCCACCAACACCTCACTCTGGAGGGATGCCGGAGCTCAGGCAGGTTTCAGGGAAAGCTCTGCTCTCAGCCCAGGGATGCTGGAGATTCTTCTCCACACTCTGGAAGGGAAAACATGAGCTTGCTGCCAGCAAAGATCACAGTTGACACAAATATTGGAGGAGCAGTAAATGATGACATGAAAGGGTTGGTTACAGTACGCAAGCTGTGTTGGCAGATAGGCAGGCTAAAAGTGGCCTTTGAAATATCCACATGCCAGGCTGGGCCTGAGAAACAAAAGGAAAAATTATGGGTGCACTTAAAAGTGCAGGCAGTTTGAGGAGAGCTTCCTGGGGCCGGGGGATAACCCCACTCCTGTAGGTGCAAACAAGTATGCGATGAGGAAGGAGGTCCTCCGATACCACAGAAGACCGGCACTGTGATCCTGGATCAGCCTGGTTTCCACACTTGTGACCATGTCCAACCTGCAGCGAATTCAGCCAAGCGCTCGAGAGGAGCGTTTTCCTGAGAGAGCATTTCTCCTGCGAAGGGATGGGGATGGCCAAGGAGCAGCCGTCAGAGCGGCACACAGGCAGCTCCCCAACAATGCACCTGGTCTTCATAAACAGAGACGGCTTAAATCACTTAAGATCCCGAAACACTGAGCTCAAATGACACACGTGTGTTGGCCTTTGCGGGATGAGGTTTCTTGCAATCTCACACATCCGTTTTTCCTCTCCTCTGCTTTTTAAAAGCAACCAGTGAGCTTTCATTCCTGCTAATGTTTCCATTAGTCTACGACAAAGTGCAAAATTTCCCATCTCCGCCGTGTCAGAGCTGTGGTATCTTCTGCCTCTTGTTGACCTGGTCAACATTTTTTATCACATCAATTTCTTTTTTTTTTACACTTCATTATAACTTTCACATCCTCTAAGATACTTGGGTGCTTTAGCAAGCCCCCGTTGCCCTCTGTGGCTACCTCATCGCTCACAAACGTTGAAGCATTATTTTTTTTTTCCTACCGTAGTC
Organism: Gavia stellata; assembly: GCF_030936135.1. Taxonomy (NCBI): domain Eukaryota; kingdom Metazoa; phylum Chordata; class Aves; order Gaviiformes; family Gaviidae; genus Gavia; species Gavia stellata. The sequence goes on from NC_082604.1 coordinate 2,676,251, forward strand.
GCTCTCTGTCCACAAAGTAGCTATGCTGATTAATTATCAGCCTTTGGGATTGCTTATAGAGCATGAGCCTTTAGGCTGAGGAGTGAAAAGGATGGCAATACACAAGTGGGCAAGGCTTGGCTGCTCTTCCCAGAGCTGCCTGGGGATTTTCCACCAGGAGAACGTTGATTTCTTGCAAAAGAAACAACTCACCTGGGCATGTCAATACCAATATATTCTTGTTTCCAAACAAAAAAAATGACCTGAGTGTTTTGATAACATCAGAACATCATGTTTCATTATTTTGATGGCAAAGAATACTTTGATTTCCATTCTAAAACAACTTTTCACTTAGAAGTTTCTCTTATATTCCAATTGCTTTTAAATGCCAAAATTGACTCAAAATATGTAAACAATTTTTTAATGGTTTCACAGGGACACTTCGGAACAAACAATACATTCAAATTAAACTCCAGAATTTTGCCATCAAACGGAAAATAGACTTCTTGCTAAGCTCTAGACATCGGCATAACACCTTGATGGGCTTTAATATAACTGAGAGAACCCTCCCGGGCGCGATGGAGCACCAGGCTAACAGGGGCTGCTGGAGGGCATGTAAAAATGCAGGCTGAGCTGGGAGAGCAAAGAGGCAGAAGGATGAGTTGAGAGCAAAGTTGTAGGTCAGGAAAATGTGAATTTGTGATGCCAGGCAGGGTATCTGCACATGGGCTAGCTTTCAAAAAGTTTGGGGATATGAATGGAGAAGCTGCCAAACAAGGACATTTCAGAGCACTCATTTCAAGGGCAACTCACTGAATCATTTTAAATCCCATCAGTTAGTGAAAAAACCCCGAATTTCCTTGCCTTCCCTCCAAAGCAGACCGCCTAACTGTGCCAATGCAGAGTTGCACAGGGGTGCTCTTGGTAGCATCAAGGAGGAGATCGGGAAGCATCATCGCCATCAGCCCAAGCCACTCTGAACCCCGGTCACCAGAGAAAGTGGATCAGTGCTGAGTGGATGGCTGGGATAAAAGCTATAGCCATGCTCTAAAGCACATTAATTGCTTATTAATTACCCCATTAATCACTGTGACACCTTTGTCTGCATTCCCAGTAGCACACTTGCAGTTAGCTGGGACTGTCACACTGCTGTGTGTAAACTGAGATAGTTTTGCTGCCTCACTCCAGACCCTCCTGGGTCCTGAAGGGTGAAAAACAAACCCCAAAACCCCCACATCTTAGCGAGCATCCCAAAGGCAGCACGGCAGGCCGTGACCCAGTGCAGGCAGGTCGGAAACATGCCCCCTCAACAGCAACGGGCAGGACAAGAAAATGCAGATGACAGAGGACTTGCTCTGAAGTCCTCCAAGTTTGAGATTCAGGCTACAATTTGCAAAGCGTTGGCTTACGGAGCCCAGCCAGGGCTTTGCTGCAGCTTCCCACAGGCAACTGCAAGTTCCCATTAAATCACAGAAAGCTGTAAACCAATCACCAGGGAAAATTTCTGTTCCATCACCGGTGCTTTTTCTTTATTTTATTATTTATAGCACTCTCTGATTTCCAGCAACTTTTTTATTATAAAAAAATTATTTTCTTTGTCTGAAAATTGATATAAAAAGAAATCCATCTCTCAGCCGTCATTTCTCTTAATGATGTTTACATCAGCAGATGGGGAAAAAATCACTTTTTAAACAGAATTTATTACCCGCTGACCCAAAGCTTTACCATACATCACTGTGGTTTCAGAAAGTTAGTTTCCACAGCAACATGATGTAACTCTCCAGCATGTCTGCGAGCTGCTGATGTTAACTCTTCCATTCCTAGCTGTGTTTTTTGTGAGGGGGTATCTTGGCCACATGGCAGTCACCAGGAGACCTCAAAGTTGGTTAGATGGGAAAGCTCAGGCTCGGGAGCCCTGTGCAAATAGGGCCATCTTTAAATTCCCTCATTTAATGAGGTACCAAGTAACAGCTTCAAGGAAGAGTGAAAGGCTGCAGGTGCCCCAGGCAAAGGGAGCAGCTCTGTGCCCACCAGCCAGCACCAGCTGGGCAGAGGTAGCACGGAAGGAAGAAGACAACGGACGTCTGGAGATGCGTACCAGTACAGCATGCTGAAAGCAAGTTCATCAACACCCATAGCAGGAACACCCAAGCCTTGTAAGAGGTGGTCCTCCTCCATGCGGGTCTTCTCCAGCACCAAGCCCAGGACGCCAAGAGAATCAGGGAGGGAGATATAATACAGGCATTGGGGTACTTCAGAAAAAGGGAGGAGAGTCTAGGGGCTTAGCGGAGATGGACGAGTGGACACTACTTCACTTAAGACTTCAAAATAGGTGAATTCCTCTGGGGTGAGTCTCTTGCCCATGGTTCACCTCTTCACTGTGAAATGGTGGCTTGGTGTAGAAATACCCAGAGACCAGGTACCTTCCTGGCTGCTAACTCTCTTTCTGCGCACAAGCATCTCCTGAGCTCCCTCAATTAGGCAGCAGAAGCCAGCAGATCAGAGAGAATAAGCACAGAGCGATAAGCATCACCGTCCCGTGGAAGGGAAGGGCTCAGGACAGCACAAAGCAACTCTCTGCTCCTCCAAGAACCTGTGCTCTGAGGCCAACTCCATGCTTTGGCCCCACAGAAACAGCCAAGCTTCAGCCACAGGTGGCTATAGCAAAAAAGCTGGCTACTTAGCAATCAGGGTTGAGCTCCAATAGAGACAGTTGCACCTATGACTGCATTTATTGATTGCCGGGATGTTGATAAACAATTGATTTTTTTCTGCAAATGTCACCTGGAAGGAGTTTTATACTTCTCTCTACAGGGAGCAAGCAATAGCAAGAGCCTAACAAACACAAAGAAAGCAAACTACCTTCTGCAAGCGCAGATAATTCCTGGTAGCAAGCGGCGGAGTAATAGAAATAAGTTGCTTCTACTGGGATTTGGGAGTCTACTATGGTGGGAGATGGGAAAAGCATTTACTCAGTGCTTTGGCTCAGATATCAGAATGTCACTTTGGCACCTTATCAAAGAAATCCAACTTCTACAGGCCCTTGGCTTGAGCCAGATACAGAGCAATAACTGATGCACCTGATGAGAGATGTTAATCAGCTTTCAGTGCATGCCTGCGATAGATCATAGGCTGAGAGAATAAAGCCTGTTGGGACCGTGGGAGGCATATAACAACCCAGAGACATGAATTGTGCAGGGAAGAAAGCAGACCCACATGAGCCGTGTTCCAAGAATGCCATACATGGAGCTCCTGAGAAAAAAACCCCAGGCATTTAAAGAGAGGACACGCAAACTGCAAATTACCTGGCTCTAAGACTACCTGAAAATTGACGCTATATATCACGTTAGAAACCAGAGGACCATTTAAAGGACCATGTATCAGCTTAACTTGAGAAAATTTTAAGTAGCATTCATAAGAGACAACAAAGCACGCAGGCCACAAATACACTGGAAACCAGACCTCACTCGCTCTGATATCCCTGGAAATCCTCAGCTGCTTCAGAGCTCTGCTGGGAGAGTTCTCAAAGGAATTACAAGCCTACTGCGTGAGCTGGACGTTCCCCTCTGGACATCAGCCCTGCGTGTGCCGTGCAACCACGCACTGACATAGCTACTGTTGGGGTCTACAGAGGTAGACCTTCTTCCTACACCAGGCTCAGGAAGCTCTCAAAAGGTTACCGCAGGAATTGCCATGCGGTCACCAGTTCAGTACTATGGACCACAGTCTTCCATCTGTTATACTGCTGTAAACCCAAAAAGACACCCTTGCTTTGTACCCTGCAACGTGACTCTGAGATGGGGACAGCGGGGACCACTCTCACCTCCACAGAAACACAACCACGGCCAGACGGGAGTGAGCAGCTCTCGGGAGGAAAGCTAACCGCTTTTGTTCACTGCCATGCCACAGCCTTGCTTTTAACGGTGAGCATCCAGCCTTGGAGACCAAGGTCCTAGTGCCATTGAGCCTGAGAAGGTCCCAAACCCACATCCCTGGCACTGTAACCATTGGGACTGAAGGATAGATAAACCTCCCCGGTCCTAACATATTTCTTTCTGCTCTCCCTTAAGCATTTCCAAAAAAACCTCACAGCAGCCAGAAACCTTCTCCAACATACAACATGAAAGGTGCTTCAAAATCTGTTACCCACAGCCTAGGAGGATGCGGTGCAGCCCTGTGCTGAACCCCTTCTCATGTTTCCCAAAGCACAGAGCTTCCCAAAGCTTGTGGTTTCCTCAGTACCACCAATAAAGGGCAGTCCCTGTCCTTCTCTGCCTGAATAAAAAATTTTCTAGCATTTAGAGATGTTCTCCAAAACAAGAGTCCCCACCCATAAATGCATTTTGGCTGGTATGTCAAATGTGTACTCATGACTACAATAATTAATTAGCAAACACGTAACAGGTGTGGGAAAGCTGACTCAGGAGGTTGCAACCATATTCGGCCAAAAACATTTTTCTCTGATTGATTTCTTCCTAAAAGCAATTCAAGCTTCCTTTTTTGCATTCTGTAGGGCAGCTGATACACAAGTTAAAGTCTCCAATAAAGCTACTCTGTGCTAATAGGCATGGGTTCTGCCAAAAAAGATACCAGCCACATTTTCAGAGGTATGAGCAGTACCCTTATGGGGTTAGTATCATTATCAAAGATCAGAGACAAGATTAGTGTCATTATCAAAATCAGCCTACCAATGCCATTTCCACCACTTATCTTAAAATCCTTGAGTCTATCAGAGGATGTTGACCTTTATATCAAAAAATGTCGAGCAGCCTATTTATTAGAAAGCTTCAAATTAGATGGCCTAGAAGGAGAAAGCTTTTCCAGCAGCAGCTCCCACCCATTTCAGCAGGGAGGTGGTCCACACACTGCAAAATGCACAGGCAGGTTGGAGCCCACATCTCAGGAAGCCAGCTTCAGGCTCCCACAAAATAGTCTGCTTGATTGAAGGAGATGTACTAATCGATCGGGCAGCGCAGTCATGAGGTGTTGTACAATTCCTGCCGAGGACTGAGAGATACATCCATCATCACAGCTGGCTACGCCAGGCAGGATCAACGCGTGCAGCAGAGCTTTAAAACCTCGGCCTTTTTAACAGTGCTGTCCCACGATATGAGATGAGGCTTGTGATGGAGCTTGCAATGGAGGAAGCCTCAGCAGCATCACACCGTGTTGAGGACAGGATTGTGGGGCTGGGAAATGTGCTTTCCTGCCACGCACCCTGTGCGAGAGCCACGGTTCTTCTCCTGCTCAGGGACCCTGTCAGAGAAACCGCAATGGATGCAGGACTCTGGACCGGGATTCAGATGTGCGTCCCCACATCAAGCACAGTCCTTTCCCAAAGCTTTCCATATCCATTGCTTGGGTCAGGCTAAAGCTCATCTCCAGCTCCGACAGTAATTTGAGATCATGAAAAATGAATCTGTTGGAAAGAGAAGACCAGGATACACAAACTATGACCATGGCTCGAGGTCTGGCAGGTAAGCGGTGAGACTAAACCCACGCACGCTCCCAGCCCTTTGACACAAGGTATGCCAGTGTCCAGCCACCACAGCTCAGCAGGCATCCGAGCAGGATTTGCCTGTGATCATCTGTGCATCCTCACACCCAGCATCACTCATCCATTTTCAGCGATCCTGAGGTCCTCATGACTTACCCACGCTACCATATAGCTGGGGTCACTCGAGGTCTTGCCACCAAAGTTACCCACCATGGGCTGCTCCTTCACAGCCTTTCCGCCACGTATTTTCACTAGAGGGATCCGTCACTGAGCTCGGCCCCGAAGTCCTGCACCGCTCACGCAAAACTCCCACTGGAGTCAAAAGGATCATAAAATAAAAGCAGCAGCTCTTTGCTGTCACCGCCTAAGTGCATTAATGTCTTTTTATCTACGTGGGAGCACTGTGGCTGACCCCTGTTTCCATGCAATTGGTGTTAATAAAATCTCTCTCTGTAGAAGTGACAAGGGAAAGATACACTTCAATTGGCGTGTTTTATCTGAATTGAAATTTGAGTGCAAGTCTCAAGTTTCATAAAAAACTCTGTTGACAACTCTCCTCCTCCAAGACCAGCTTTTGGGCTGATTATTCCCGAAGAAAACACTTAGGAAACATTTATATAAGGTAGCCCCCAGCTTTAGCTTACGATCAACAAGTCATCTTTGAAATGCTTATTTCAGCCAGTTTAGGTTATTTTCACTGCAAAATTAAAAGCAAAAATTGTCCGGAGACAAAGCATTACAAAGAGCATAGGGGAAATAAGATACGGAACAGGTCTCGAGTCTTGGCCAAAAGCTGGTTACTTTAGATTTAGGTAAAAGTCCTTGGAGCTGAGAGGCAGTAAGCTAAAGCTAGACCTGAGGAGATTAAAACAGCTGTTACAGGCTCCCTGTCAACGAGCGTGGGCAAAGGAGGACAGTAACTGTGGGCTGTAGCTGAGCACAGGTGTCCAACAGCTCCACGGGAGGAAGAAATGCTATTGCAATAGGTGGGAAACAAGAGGAGAACCAGGTGCACAGCTGAGCGAGAAACACACCTGGCTGGATCCCTGGATGCAGCAAAGGAAAGAAAGCTAGCAAGTATTTTTGGCTAGTTACAGAAGCGGGAGGTGGGAGGAACACCTCCGAGGCATGAAGGGTCGGCTCGCCGTGTGCCTGAGATGTGCAGAAAGGCAGCAACCTGGAAGGGAAGCAAAGGGATGCTGAAGAGGGCCAGGTTAGCAGCATCCTCTCATGATGACATGGAAATTGAGCTGCATTCCCCTGCCGTCCCGCCACACACCCAGATAAACGCGTGCGCTTGTGTCTGTTAACGTGCTGGTAAGGTGGGGGTTATGCAGACGCTGTGGCTCTACAGAATCACAGGATCACTAAGGTTGGAAAAGACCTGTAAGATCATCAAGTCCAACCATTACACACACAAAAAAAACAACCCACCCACACCACACAGCACCATGCCCATCAAGCCACGTCCCACAATGCCACATCCACACGCTCCTTGAATACCGCCAGGGAGGGTGACTCCACCACCTCCCTGGGCAGTCTATTCCACTATACCCTACGTGCCACCTTCTAGTTAAGCCTGAATGGCCAAGTGAAGTCCTCAAGCCATGTAGAAATTTTTCTGGAGGTATTTCACTGGAGCCTTGATGGCCTAAGGACCAAGGCAAGACATGGTCTTAGTACCTGTGTTCCCAATGGCTTCTCTGATCTCCCCAGCTATACCTACTGGCCCAACTTTTTCCTTTCCCTAACCACAAACTACCTTCATCCTGCTTAGATTTTCCTCCATGCTCTTGAAATGATGTTCGTAGGGTGTTTTCTTCAGTTTCACACTACTTCTGCCTCTTCCCTAGAAATCACTTATTCTGTTTTAAATTGATATTAGCCATTTCGCCAGAAACTCCTTTTCTAAGCAAGCTGCTATTAAGAGCAACTGTATCTGTCCATACCAAATGAAAAGAAATGATGAATGTGCTTCATCAGTAAAGGCAAAAAAAAGTGATAGCAATGCCAAGAGACAGTAAATAAGCAAAGCACCCACAGAGCATTTCAAAAGTAAATCAAGTTACGGAAACAATTAAAGGAAATAGAGAATTTGTCCGCAATTACAAGTCATATTGCTTCTCCCATCAGTACAGACAGTTATGCAATACCAAAATGAAGAACTGACTTGCATTTTTTAAAGTTTCAACATTTCATCAGTAATAGCAGATTTTTTTCCAATTGGGAGAACAGGTGTAAATCTCCCTCTCTTCTTCCCCATTTAGCCAGCTCCACCGAGAGGGAAATAATTTGTAACTTGAACATTAGATTAAAAAAATGGGGCAGAACTGAGGCTACAATGGTTGAAACCCAGCCAGGATCTCCCCACCCACATGTCCAGCAGAGCTTTTTGCGGTTTTTGTCCAGAGAGCAAATAAATGCACACCTACAGCCCCCTCTACTCAGCAAACCACAGCTGAAATAATTAATTTGTGATTTTCTTGGTGTATTTTTCCTAAGTTCAAGTTGTAGCAGGTGAACCCCACCCTTCCCAGTCTATACTGAAGCAATGACAATAATGATTTCTTGGACTATGCTATTCCAGTCCGATGCACAAACCACAGTAGTGCCGCCTGGGTATTGAAAAAGGCTAAAATATTGACTGACACTGTCTAATTGATCATGGAAGGCAAGTGGTTATAGACTGGGAAAGAAGGCGGTGGTTCATGTAAGTTTTGCAATTAATCTAATTAATAATCCTCAATTAATTTATTGCTATCTCTCAATAGATAAAAAGGAGAGGTGTGACTGCTGCAGACCAAGACACAGCCCAGCAACTCCAACAACTTCAGGGTGACGGCTCGAGCTTGCGACTGTCACTGCTGTCCCAGGCACCGCTTCTGAATCCAAAACCCCTTCTGCGAGAATGGGGCAATGGACCACCCCCCCCTCAGAGATATTCCCTGACAATAAATGCATTTAAAGTCCTGATGCGCTCAGACACTGAGGGGGACAGAAGCCAGGACAGAAGGACACGTCTCCCCTGCAAGGTGCTGGAGCGTAGCAGCCCAGCAGGGTCTTGCCTTCAGCTAGGAGAATGCCCTTGTAACGCTCTCCTGCTTGTTAAAGTGTTGTAGGCTTTGAGCTGCCTGCAATTTTTTCCATCCTGACCAAGCCACTTCGCAAAGTCAAATCCTGCGGCAGAGAATCTTGCAAGTAAAATAAATATAGATTTTGCCTTCAGTGCGGAGTTTTTGCAGGGTTCATTGCACCTCTCTACCTCTCCATAGATGGGCTGAATGAAATTTTTCAGGAAGCATTTGTTGCGGGACTGAGATGCAGAGTCCTCACCCAGTCCAGACCGCAGGAAGGGTCCGACTCCCCGCAACACCCAGCAAGACCCCAGTCCCTTGCTCCTGGGGCGGCCTGGGATTTTAAGGAGCAAGAATAAATTGAGTTTCTTTCGCTGCAGCCAGGATGAAAACGATGATTTGGACAAGTCAGAAACTACCTCAAGAGGAGCCTAAGCCCAGATTCAGTTAAGGACCTTCCTTAGCACCACAGCCCGGGCTGCAGCTCCCCGTTCTCGCTCCCACCCTCCTCTATCCTACCTTGCTGCAACCTCCAGTCTCCCATGTGGTCACCCTGGTTGAAGTCCCGGGGGGATAACACAGGGATTCACATCGCTGCCTCATTATTCTAATAATTCTAATTACCTCATTAGGCACTTCACATTTACTCCAGCATGAGCTTTGCGTGAGGACAGAGCAGGAGAGGACAAGAGGCAGCCTTTCTCACCATCAAGGTCACCGCCCTGGGACAGGAGGGGGACAGCCCTTCTGGAGATGCTGCTGTGCAAAGAGAGCTTCTAAAAGGAGGAAAAAGAAGCAAAAAGTGGCTAAAAATCAGGGGGATTGGAGCAAATGATGCAGCCTGCTTGTCGGACACACGTGGCAGTGCCAGGCTTTGCCTGGAGCTTCCCTATCAGAGGTTTCCTTCCTACTAAAAGAAATGTGTCAAATTAGAGTAGGGAAGCATATACTGTTGCTGTCCTGCAAAAGCAGGGGAGATGTTTTATCTATTTCCCTCTCAAAAGTCAGACAAAAGGTCAGCAATTCCTAAACTTTGCAAAAACACACAAAAAAAGAAATAGAGAAGAAATTTGATCCAAGGATTGCGGTCCTCCAGTTTGAAACAGGAAAAATTTCAGCTCATCTGAAAGTCCCACACAGCAACTGGAGCTTTTAATTTAAAAAGAGTATTTTAAACATCTGAGATTTGCTGCTTGTTTTGCTTTGGTTTAATCAAATGAGAAAAATCAATTTTTAAAAATACTCCCTGGAAAAAACAGGTTTTCAGTGAAAAGCTTCTGAAATGAAAAAACCTTTTGCAAGCTTCCTCTGAAGAGGAAAAAGCATTGTAATTTTTTTTTTGTTCAAAGGGATGGTATCTGTCGTCTTTCCTCATGAAAGAACGGTACTTCTGGACAAATCTGAGCTGGCGTGGAGGTGGGTTATAACCTGCGCAGCTCCAGCCAGCAGCGAGGAAATGCTATGAGGAGCCCAAACAGCCCTGTGCTGCTGCACAGAATAGAATCAAGAAAAACTCAGTTTTATCTTAAATTAGGATGGTGTGATATCATTTCAGAGCTGGACTTGGATACTGTGTGTTTCTGCAAAACCGTGTGGAGTTATAGGAATGGTAGCTTGGGATTATCAGACTATGTTTTCCAGGATGCTCCTTTCCTCTGGCTGAAAGCGTGACATTAGAGCGCAGTGAAGATGAGCTCACTCCATGCCAAGGTACAGAGCATCTCCATTACAGTTCCCCCAGATCAGTCCTGGCAGAAGCTCTCTAGTTTTGCATTTGCTCCTGGCTGCAGGCTTCGGTTCATTTAAAAGAATTTGACTCAACCCAAAACAAAGCTTTTCAATTTGGATTTGCCCCAGTTGCCTTTTTTTTTTTAAAGCGTAAGCTAGAAATCAAGAATTACAGAAATTGCTATGCCCATGTAATAGCACTGCAGTGGAAAATTCCTGTCCAGCTCTGGACCCAAACGGAGAGCAGGGCGTGCACACAGCATTCGCTTTGAAAAACCACATTAATTTTCCTATGAGTTATCAGGAAGCACCGATGAAATACCCTTTTCTGGAATAAAAAATCCACCCTGCTAACTCCCAGCAAAAATCCCAATGTTAAAAGGGTTCATTAATGCAGGCAAGATTTGCACTGCCAGACAAGAGCAGTGGTGCCCTACCAGTGCAGAACGTTGTCTCTGGAAGTGCTTAATTCCATATGCTTCAGAGGACAGAAGAGAAAAAAAAATAATTAAAAGGCTCTTAATGCATCTGGCCAATTAAATAACGCTGTAAATGGCGAGGAAATAATTCCTTCCTGACCCCTGCAGCAATCAGCTGCTGACCTGAAGCATGAGAATTGATTAGCCTTATCTTACTGTAGCATGTATAACTACAAATGTTATTATTGGCCATAAAATCATCCAGCCCTTCATGGAACCCATTGGTGGCATTTGGCTCCATGACCTCCCAAACCATGAATTTTGCTAGCTAGACGAAATGCCCCTGTGGTGGGAGAAGCCCTGCTCTGCCTCCCTGTGAAAGTGGGTCTGCGGGGAGGTGGTTTCCAATGGTGGGCAGCACTGCCCCTGTTTGCCCCAGTCCAGCCCTCAAGAAATTTGGTGATGTGCGGGGTAAAGCACTCACAAGAATAAGATAACGCATACCGCTCTGAGCTGCTGGTGTTATTCTTCACTGCCGATGGCTTGGCCTTTGCGCTGATGCAGGGGCAAGGAGGAGAGCCCAGGCTTCGCCTCACCTCCTCTCACTCTATTAATAACACGGCTGTCAGCACCGGGCTAAGTGAAACTCCTCACATTTTCCACAGAGACAGCAAAGCCTGGGGTGGGATCTACCCTTCTCTTCCTCAGCGAGGAAATCCAATCCTCTGACACAGGCGGTCACTCAGCATCTCCCCTGGAGCGGAGCCCCCCCAGCCAAATGCCACTTGCAAAAGCTGGAGCATCACCTTCTGAGCTAATCAATAAGTAATCGCTGGCTCTCTCACTGCACAGAGCAGTCTCTCCATCTGTCATGCCTCTCACTGCTCCCTCCCTCGACCTTTTGTGCTGGACTAGTCGCACAGGGAATCGCGTTCGGTCTCCAGAAGGTCTGGGGAGCAAACTGCCAGGTGACATTAGGAATAAGGGACAACTTAGCTCCTTTAAGAGCTGAAGCTGCATCACCTGCTGACCCAAGCCAGTGCCAACAGCACTGATGTGGCTGCATGGTACTTTCGGAAAATGTGGACAAACAACAGCACTTGGTGGCTTCTATACCCAAAGGGTGTGGGGGGTATCTCAGAAGAGATATTGGAGGTGTAGCCCAAATCTGCCCTCACTGATGAGTCTATGCCCAGCTCAACCTCTCAAGACCATCAGGGCACAGGTATCTCCTGTGTCCCAGACAAACCTAGAGGTCACAGGCATTTGGAAAGGGATCGCTTCTGTGTTTTCATGTGATGGAAATGGAATTCCTTATGGGCATGACGCAGAAGACCCCATCACACTTCAACCATTACTATAGCCGTGGAAGACTGAGAAACAGGGAGAGTTAAGAGTGCTGCCAAAACTGATGATGGTCTGAGGACAAAATTACATTTGCTCTGCGTCGAGAAAGGAGTCTGAAAGAGGAATGGTCAGCCCTGGCCACGCCAAGGCACCAGCAAAGCCCAGCTTTTAAAGCCCAACAACGTGAGACGAAGTACTGAAAAAATAGCAAGGTGATACAAACGATCAATGCACAGGTCTGGTGCCTTTGGGGACCAGCGGCAGCGGCCAAACAGAAGCAACCCACCCTGGTCGGGGCACAGCATTAGAGACTGTCTTCAAGTGAGCAGTCAGAGATTTTCCAGAGGGATGCTGAGACACAGACTGGAAGAGATGTGAACTGCATTAGGCTTCCTCTCCCACCCAGCCTTTTCTAGAGGCTGACTGCGGACAGGAGATGCTCCGTGCCAGGGAACATACCCCCTACCCACGCTTCCCCATACCAGCGTTACACCATCCCCTCAAGCCCTTGCACTGCGCTGCCTGCATGCCTCTCTAAAGTTACTTGGATACTGAGCTTCACCCCTCCTGTTCGGGGGAGCACTTTTACATTCATAACCTCAAAATAAAACATTAAAAAAAAAAGAAGGAAAAGAAACAACGGTGAGAGAAGAAAAAGGAAAGGCAGAAGGGGAAGGGCGACAAAAGGGAATGGGCAGCTGCACACTTCAGATCCAGACCTGCTTGAACTCAGCTCGCCTGGAAACTCATTTCTTTTGATGACAGCCTCAATTAGCGTGTGGCTGGCTGGCAACCCAGGCAGCAGGGAGCTGGTCTCTACGGAGAGCTGGAGAGGGAGGGAAGATTTCATTCACCTGCATAGCTGGCAAAAGCCTCATGTGCTTAAATCTTTTCAATAGCTGCCTGTGGTCATATTTAAAGTTGCCACATGACTAGAGCTGGGAAAGGTGGCGAGTATCTTGACTCGAGTCAGTGTGAATATGCAGCGTCCCAGCAGGCTTCTGCTCTGGCTCTTCCCCCTCTGGCTTGTGTCGCTCAGGACCTGCTCAGAGAGAGGCACACGCCACGAGGTGCCATGAATTTGCAACAGAAGGCAGGACTTGCACAAGCCACGTGTTTTTATGTGATTTCTCTGAGGACCTCCCTACGATGGCCATGGGTGAAGCATGGCACAAAGGCCAGGCAAGCTGAGACTGATCCTCCAGAGCCTCACTCTTCCCCTTCACTTAAATGAAGGGAAGGAGGAGCAGAAATGGGATTTGTCATCCATTTTGACTATCAGAAGCCTGAAATAAAAAAACTACCTGTATTTTGCTGGTTGCATCTCTCCCGCCTAGTTCCAAGTCTTCCCTGCTTCTGGGCAGGGATATGTCCCATCAGGGTCATGTGTTATGGGCAGACGGGAACTCTGCAATGCGGGTGGCAGGTGCCGGGAACAGAGAAGTGAGAAGGAAGTGGAATAAAGAGAGCAAAGAGGTGGCAGTGAAGAGAAAGGAAGGAAAATGAAGAGGTGAGTGGGGACAAGCACATGAGGCGGGGGGGCTAACTGAATCCATTAGAGGAACGTCTTGCCAGCTGCTCCCTGCCTTCACCCTGAGCTTTGCAGGAGCTTTACAGCTAAGTCCAACAACAAATACCCACTGTACCAAAGAGATTATCAACGTTTAAACAAGTGAGAGGGAACAAAGGCCTGAACAGAGAAACAAACGGCATCCCTCAGGGCTGAGCAGGGCATTCCAGCTCCTGGGTGCTGGTGGTTGCTGCATGCCCCATTGCTCAGCCCATCATGGCTGGGCAGCCCAGACCAAGGGCTCTCTCCTCTCTCAAGTTCAGATGCCAGGACTAGGGCAACGTAGCCTAATGCAGTGTCTGATTAAATCTTTTTAATCACCTCCTCAAGGTCTAGATTTCAGCTGCACTTGTGAAAGCTTTAACTTATTGGTCACTCTGTTTGGGGGGGGAAAAAAGAACATCATTTTGGTTCACACACATATGCCCAGATGAATACTTTATAGATACCTTTCGCTGCCTAAAAGAGATCCTTAAAAAGAACAGTACACTCTCATCTAGAAAACCAGAAGATTCAATAATGAGGTGGCACTGAAAAACCCCTGAACAAGTCAAGAAAACAAATGAGATGCTATGGTCGGAGTTAGATGTCATAAATAACCTTAACTCTGCCCTCCACCTTCAAGCAAGAATCAAAACACAAGACAAGCCTACAAGCACAGCGAGATGTTTTCAGGAAGCATGCAGTCTTTGAAAAGTGGCATATGAATAACAGTACCATTGAACAAAGCATAATGAAGCTCCCTTATTAAATCTCTGCCTGCAAAATCCATTGTACAAAACACATGGCCGGGCTTTTTTATTCAGTCTCCTCTTAGTTTAAGTACATCATCCAAATCAAGGCAAGGCTCCAGGACATACAGTTCAAATAAATTCAAGTGTTTCTGGAGTTTCCCAGCCAAGCAGCTTTTGGGATTCCAAATTACAAACCAAGTTAGGAATGCTTCCCAGAGATTAAATAAAATGCTTTACTAGACTCCTTAATAATATGTACCTTAAAAGAAAAAAAAAACAACAAACGAAAGGAAGGAAGAAGAAAAAAAATAAAAGAGCTGCTGCTGCACAAGCAGGTAAAACTGGATTGGATGTGCAAGCTCAATTATGGTTAATTATTTAAAGTTCTGCTTATGTTTCTATGTCTCCTCATCCTCACCGATGCCATGTGAGTGCAGCCTGAACGTCAAACAGCATGACTAACATCCGTCACACATGGTACCTTCTCTCGCATCCTCCTGTTCTGACCTCCCCTTGCCGCCTCTCCCCACACACAGAGGAGGAAAACTGTGCAATGTAGTGTTTTCTTTCAGTGGAATTTTGATTTAGGGGGTTATTCTTCTACTTGCTATTCTTCTAAACTGATACTTGACTTAAAAGGGGGCAAGGTATCACACTCGCGTTTGAGGAAAAGCCAAAATGTAGCACTCTCATTCTGAACATGTAATTTTTGCATGATGCCACCTTGAGTTATTTTCTTCTTGTTCTTCCAGTAAATACCATAAAGGGAATAAAAACATCTGAGGGTAAACAAAAGGGCTCCAGACTAACACGTAACAACATGCATTTTAGTAGAGTTGGGTGAGCCCTTGAAAAAATGTAATAGTCACTTGACTTAATGCTGGAATCCACTAGACTGGTTTTTTTTAATCTACTTGTGCATGTTTCCAAGCAGGAAGGTGTAAATACAAGCACAAGTACAAGAAAGCACTCACAGGCATCGTTTGATGGTACTGTGAATCCTGTTCTAGTGCCCTTTGTATGGGACGCAAGGTACTGACCCAGTTCAGGCTCTCGCTGGTGGCTCAAATCTGCTCCTACCGTGTCACGGCAGGTTTTATGCCAGGTCAACTCCTTTTCCTCAGCCAACATAAGCCCTGTGTCATGAGATTTGGATAATTCAACAGAAGTGAAACAACATGCCAGCATCTGATCTGAATCAAACACACATGACTGGCTTAACCAGAAGTTCCCAGATCCTGAAACCACAGCTCCTAAAAACAAATTCTCGTGAGCCTTTACCCCTTGCACTTTGCTGAACTTCCAACAGGTAAAGAGAATAAATGGCACATGACCTAATCAGACCATCTGAACTAAATTATCTTTGTACACATCAGATGTATTGAGCATTTTTAGGAGATTCCTTAGAGCAGACCCAGCTTGGTTTGCGGCTTGATCACTCATGTCTCCCATTTCAAAGGCCAACGAAGCTGTACCCAGTCATTCTGGGTGCAGCTGAACTTATAAAGCAGCATAGGCACACCACCCTGGTACTGCATCCAGATACTTCGGTTTCCTCTCTCTACAGTGAAGCTGCCACACGGCCAGCATACAGCAACCTATTTTTTTTTCATTAAAACTAATTGATTCTAAGCAGGAAGCACTTTTTAATTTCCTTTAGCATTAGAAATAATGTTAGCCGCCATAAATGAAATGAAAGACACCTCCCAAAATGCATTTTCAAATGTTCCCTAAATAGCAAATGACATTCAAATCGGGCACAGCCAGAATTGTAATTGGAAGCTGCAGAGAGTCCTCTTTCAGGATTCATAATAATTGCCGTTTTGCTGAAAAGGTTCACGTAATAAAAGCCTTTGCCAATAAGGGCCAGCTTCTCCAAAACATGCAGCTAATTCTGGTCACTCCAGCAGCACAAAGTGCCCCAAAACTCTCTTAGCAGCCAGGTAGACTACATGGATAGTGTCACCGCATAGCTACAGCGGTGCAAAGCAGAAGGAATACATCAGGGAAAGGTTCACGGAAGGACAAGTACGATATAAGGTCTGGAACCACTTCTTCATAAAAAACAGCCCAACAGGTTGGGATGCTTCAGCCTAGAAAAGAGGCAGGTGAGGGGGATTTAACAGAGGTCTACAAAATCTTGGAGTCCACTGGAGGGGTGGGTGGGGATTACTTGTTAAACCACTTTGTCCAACCCAAGAACTAGCAGTATCAGAGGAAAATAATCAAACAGGCCCACAGCAAATGAAAGGAGATGGTTTGTCATGTAACAGGCAGTAGGTGCTTGTAAGAAGATGGGGCTGCGGCAAGTTTACAGGGGTTCAAGGCAAGGCTGGGCACGTGCTTAGAAGGGAGATCCAGCGAGGATTATTAGACAGATGAGTCTTATCAGACACAGAAAATATCCTGAGCTGAAAATAATTAGAGCCCAAGAGAGTACTCAAGGAAAGTATCATAACTGCTTGCCTCTTCTTACTGTTCTCTAGGAAAGCAATTATGGCTAGTGGGTTTCTGCAGAGGTTTTTTTTTTAGCAACTGCCTTCACTGGGTCCTCGCTGCAGTGCCAGGTATCAACCTGACCAAGCTAACCCTCAACGCTCTCCTGGAGAAGGGGAGAGCTATGCAGAAAGAAAAAATGCAGACAAACCAACTGATGTCAGGGGACAAGAAATGAAAAAAGGGAGGTAGATTGAGACGAACACAGATGTATATGGTTGTATAGGTTGCTCTTATGACTCTAATACAGGTCTTAGAGTCTTCAAGTGAGAGGGAGGAGAATATCAGGAGGAGAGGGCTGAGCTTCTGCAGTTGGGCTGTTGTAGCTGCCATGGTGTTAGGAGAAGAGGAAGGTGAAGTTTACAAGGAGAGATAACATCTTCAAGTAAGGCACCTCTCAGGTGGGGAAAGCAGTCAGCCTTCTGGATATGCAAACACCCTATATCGAGCCTCTGAAGAAATCTCAAGTGGCCCTTGTGCACCCCAAAAGCTCACCTGTTTCACCCTCACCCAACTATATCACACTTGAACTAATAAAAGATGCTACCTCTCCCTCCAAATCTTGACTCCGAGTCTCAGTAAGACAGATGATACCCAAATAAGAATCAATAACCAGGTTGTGAATAAGAAAAGATGTACCACGTAGCAAATGGATACTGAAAAGGGCAAGTTCTAGGGAGGACTAATGATTGAAAGGGGGAGCTTGCAGTGGAGCAGAGGAAGCCACGCTGCTCAGCTCTTCATGCCTTCAGGAAGGGAGCATTTTGGAGGGAGAGCTGTGTCCAGAGGCCCAAAGGCATTTAGGAATTCAGATGCCAGTGAAAATGCACTGGCACTACCAGAGTCCTCCTGTCGCAGTGTTACGGAGTTTAGCAGCAGGAGGGACAGATCCAGGAACCACAGAAGGACATGGCGCAGAAACACATGTAGAAACACGGACGTTTCACACAGTTAGAGGCTTATGCTAGTAGCAGACAGCTCAAGAAGCGATCGGAAAAAAACCCAAATCCACTCATCTCAAAGTCCCTGTCTAGCTCTCCTATAACATCAGACTCTTCTTTTCCTCAGTTATCATCTCCTTCCAGTCCACAATCCTGTGCCCAGACAAGCTGCCAACACACTAAGAAACCCATTCCTTCAGTCTTGCGTCTCTACCAGGGTGCGGAGGGAGACAGTAAACACACCTTTTCCAACAGCAGCTGCACAGCTTGCACTGAACACAGGGCGCTTGGAGTAATGTTACCTCTGAGGAAATTATTAAAAGAATCAGGCTAATTTTGTATTTCACACCTGGGCTGCAAATGTGAAAGAGTCTGCAATAATCTCTAATGAAATATTACATTGTTTAAAGAGTTCCCAGTGAAATTTGCCCTTAATTGATTTTTGATCTGTGAAAAAACACTATGGAGAGAGAGAGAAGATATTAGTCATGCTCCTGTTTTATCACTCCTGCGAGCGTTTTCCTTCCTTTGTTTCCTTTGTCCCCAGAGAATCAACACGACACTGAAGAAAGCAGCCTGGAAGACACTACAAAACTAATAAATAACACTCGAACGGGAATCCTGAACAGCACATCCTCCTAAATCATTCTGCAAAAGGTGTAGTAGTCTCCTAAGACAACTCATAAATTAGAGAACATCGTAGCTAGCCCTAGCCCTGTCCCAGGCAAGCCCCATGGGCTGGGGTCTTCTCCACCCCCCCAGGAACCTCCCCAACAGGACCCAGACCAACCACTTGTGTGGATGCGTGTTTCATCTCACACTCAGAATATCACAGGGGAGCTTACGCCAGAAATGAATGACATACAGCAACAGCCAAAAATA
The DNA here is from genome assembly GCF_030936135.1 of Gavia stellata. Taxonomy (NCBI): domain Eukaryota; kingdom Metazoa; phylum Chordata; class Aves; order Gaviiformes; family Gaviidae; genus Gavia; species Gavia stellata. Next base: position 2,694,918 of record NC_082604.1, read on the forward strand.
TTGACTGCAAAATGCTGACAGAAAATTCATTACAGTGTTAGCGTCCAGATAGGGATGCGCCAGGGCACGAGCAGTTGCTGAAGCCAAGGAAGCAGGTCAGTATTAACTCCAAAGTTAATTCACTGAAAAGCTCTTCCAAAAACCAGCCGCAAACTGTCATAAAGCAAATGACCAAACATTAAAATATAGCTCGAAGAGACAAGAGGAAAAGCATCTATAAACATCTCCGGAGACCAAAGAAAACCTGCTGCAAAAGATGACTGTAAAACACTAGCCACTTGATAAGATTTTAACTAACATTTACAGCAGCCAGAGCACTCATTTTGGATAAACCAAAGTTAGTGACAGAAAAAAAACCCACAAACCCACCCCAGAAAAATTATGTGAAAATTTTTTTCTTAAGAGCTGCTGTATGGAGCCACATTGAAGACTTGCCAACCAAACAGGCACTGTAACACCTTCCATGGCAAGCAAGTTGTGATGGGTGTGATAACAGGTTGAAATCTGGGAGGCTGTTAAGTGAAGTGGAAGTCCCTGGACACGCTGAACGTCGTCAACAATAAAGCCTTTGGTAAAAAACAGAATATTGATTAAAGAGTGAAGGGGAGGAGAATCCTCCAGAATTACGGAAAAACGAAGTAGCGTCAAGTTAGTGAAAGAGAGACAACCCAACTGACTGTGGGAGAGGGTGAGGTGATTTTTCCGCCCTCTAAGCATGGCTGGGACAGCTGGGAATCTACACAGTCCCAGGCAGATTTAAAACGCCTTAAAAAAAAAAAGTTGTCTGGAAAACATGAAGCATTAATAGCATTCAGCAAGTTGCAAATATGAGATCCATCACAGAGACCAACAACGTAAGAGCATCTCCTAACCAGCCGGCTGGTGAAATATGACCAGGAGCCTGGGTGCAACTCTACCGCACAGAGCACCACGATCTGGGACGGTCACAAAGAGGTCAAATTGTGGGACAATTCACTGGCTATTTTTCCCATTTCCCAGACTGGCACCCGTTTCTTCTCTAAGTCCTCCATTCGGCGCTCAAGGGAATTTGTCTCTTTATGATCTTTCCCAGTCTCTACTTGGCGTAACACATTCCAGCATCAAGCAAAACCAGACTCTCCTGCCCTGGCACTAGGGTCTGTGTACCTCCACTAAGATGCTGAGCATCTTGGATTTCCGCTGGTATCTGATCGCTTTAGATTTAGCGCTTTTCATCCCTTTAGATTAGCTCTAAAGCTCTTTCTCCCCATGTACCTCAACCCCAAGCATGTTTGCTCCGAGTCACCACCTCAAGCTCTTCCTGTATTTGCCTGCTACCTTTCAGCCCACTGACTTCATTCACGTCTGTCAGAGATCAACAAAGCAAGGTGAAAGCTTGGTGAAGTCGCAAATTAACAGGGGAAAAGACCATTTAGGAAGTTACTCATGAGGACGAAACTCACTCCATCCATACCCAGCTCAAATATTTAGCGTGGGGAAACCGGAGCAGAACAGCAGCTGGAAGCTGTAGGGAAGTCAGATGAACCCTGGCTCCTTTTAGACTCGGCAGAAAATGCTCCTGCAGATCCCGCTTAACTTCTGACATGGTTTGTAGTGCTCCAGGGAGGTACCTGGCCCAGCAGGATGGCTCAAGAACAAGAGTCTGATCTAAACTGCGGCTTCTGAGATGGGAAGGGAGGCCCCAGCGAGCTATCCCACAGCTTTTTGCACAGCAGCCTGTGCAAGGCTAGAGCTGTCGACTAACCAGAGCTGAGCCCCAGCACGGGCAGCCAGACCCCTCGCAGAGGGGTGGCTGCAGAGCCCGCCGTCCATCGGTGTTGTAAGGAAATGTATGTGGACAGGGTAAAGTCAAGATTCCCTCAACGCTGCCACACCCCAGCTTTTCATCTTGGTGTTCACTAATTTCATTGATCTTTTTTATTGATGTCATTAGTTGTATTTCATTTTAGGGCTTTTAATGAATGATTTAAAAAGTACCCGAGCTCCCATTTTATTAGGGACGGTGCAAGAAATTAAATACTTACAGCAAATTTTGTGTGTAGTTATACTAACTAATCTTGGATCCAGTCAAACTCCAATATAAGAGGACGTTTCACCTAGATAACAAGTTACTATGTGCCCACTGCCGCACGGTAACCATCCACATGCTTACTCTCAGCCTACAATAAATGTGACACAAGTTCATTAAAAGGACATACATCACAATTGCCAGGCTCAGATCAGTGGCTGCTCAGTAACTTCTTTATGTGTCTAAACCTGGGATAACAGATAATGCATTTCCTTCAATTTTATATCCCTAACATAAGAATTATAATATGGTTCTTATGGGAACCATCAGATCAGTTTTGCCTTTTGTAAAGCATGTGTTGGCTTATACTCCCAGCAAGAGGCTGTGCATCTCAGCTACCACTGGAGGACTTTTCCTTATCATTCATTTAATATCTGCCTGTGAGAACTAGTGACATTTCAGCCTCAGATGCAGGGCTGGGGGAATCAGCCGGGCAGGATTTGAACAGAGTGGTTCACCTGTGACCATGAGTTTGATCCTTAGGCAGGGCTCAGCTGGGATCAGTCTCTTCTCTACATGAGTGGAAGGGCAGAAGCACCGAAAGGAAGCTCTGCCTGGAAGCTGTCCATCTGAAGGGCTTTTCTTGTCTGTACCAATTGGAGGAACTTCCTTCTGCATCCCTCCCTCGGCTGCTTGGTCTAGACTATCACACTGAGCATCTGGGGCACCTCGTAATCATTTCAAGAAGTGTCACCTTAAGTTCTGAGTTATGGAGGGACCTACAAGATTGTCCAAGAAAAATATGGGCTTGATTTTAAAAATACACAAATTCCTCCGGCTCAGATTTTCCTAGGCATGTCCAAAACCATGCAAAGTTTTCTCACAACTGCAAAGAGCCGCTATATGTGAGGTATAGTTCTTCAGCCTCAGTTTCTTGGCTATAATCATGCACAGTTAATTTTCAAAAATTCAACATCAGCAAAACCATTTCACACCCTGTACAGCCCTTTTGCCTTCTGGAAAAAAATATGCCAAGAACCATCCCCATATAAAAGGCATCAGAAATACCCCTGGAAGATGACAGGCACCAAGACAGTCCATACAGAAAGACCTTCAGCTAGCTCTTTTAGAGCTAGTCACATCTGCAGATCTTAAAAAGCATCTTTTATGTCAGGTGCCTGCCCTGTCTTACAGGCATAGAAGCTAATGCACAAGGACGTAGAGTCATCTGAGCAAGGGCACGAAGCCCAGTGGCAAGGACACAACTGGGAGACGGGTCTCCCAGGTCCCAAGACATTGCTCTATCCACTCTGCCTGGAGGTGGAGGCACTCATTTTGTTGTTTAAGGTACAATTTAGTGTACTGAAGGTAAGAATCAGGTAAGAACCTGATTCCTTTGAATATAATGGTCTACGCTCTCAATTTGATTTTTCTGCCTTGAAAGTCTGCTCCTTACTGACTCACATTCATCTGTCTAGTTTTCCTTGTTCCGTGTACGCTGTCATTTTTCTAACTGCAACGTATTCAACTACATCATCCCAGGCATTTTATTTGTGTGGTTCTGCTCTAACGCCTAGCTTAGCTGTTTCAAATTATGCCTTGCTTTCGGTTTTGCTTGAGTGTAAAAACGTTGTGTAAAAATGAACTACTCTCTGATGAAGGCTTTCAGGCTTTCCATTTGAGGAACAGCATGCAGCTTTTTTTTGGGAGCAATGGGGGAAGGATCAATCCCGCTTTTGTTTTACAGATTGCTACAATAGATAGCTTCCCCGTAGGGAGTGTTACAGTACTATATTATGCTTATATAAAGGGTAATGACTAGGAACTTGGAGAACTCTACCCTCAGGAAGTGCCTGACGAGCGAGAACAGCAGGTGTGGAGGAAGAAGAAAGCCTAAATGTCTTTCTGTCCTGACTTTCTCTGCTTTTATGTTTGGAGACTGAAGTCGGTGTCAGAACTAAGTCGGCTCCTGCAGGCACATGAAAGCAGAAAGGTATGAATGTGGCAAGAAAGAAAACCCAAACAAACAGGGGAAACTGCTAGTCGAGCAGTAGCCCAAACCCTGTCCCTGAGGGGGTGGCCTTGAAAGGGGTTGTGTTCAGCAACAGGACACTCTTTAGCTCACGATGGGAAAATTAGGAAATTACAAGAGGGGCTGGATAAAGGAGAAAAAGCGACAGCAAGCATGCTGCTAAGGTGCAGTGGGGAAAGGCTACTCCGTGTTGTGAGAGACCCTGGTCATGTCACCAGCAAGCTGAGAAAAAAAATACATAAAACCCTGGAAAGGCTCCACAAAGACATTTTTGACCCGCATAAACCTCAAATGCAAAAGGTCTCATCTCTGCCCTTGTAGACCAGATGCTGAACCTGCCTTCATGCTGCTAAACAGTGTAACGAGCCCACCACAGTAAAAAACCTCAAAAGAGGAACCCTTTGCTTTGTGTATAGTAGGCACAAAAGATGCAGAAGCCCAAAGGGGAGACCCAGAAAATGCCACCAAGATGCATGAACAGCTGGAGTCTGAACCGCAGGGGCCTGAAGTAGGAAAGCAGACTCAGACAACAGCTTGGGGAAAGCACTCAAGGGTCTTGTGCGAAAGCAAAGACACAACCCAGCGCAAAGGGAGAAACGAGACGCAGGCTGCTGCTCCAAGCCATGCAATGAACAGCTCTCCGGGGCTGCAGGAGAAGTTGCTGTTTGCCTGGTTTGCCCCTGATGAAAACACAGCCTACATCCAGAGGGATGGGTCTCCTGCCTCTTATCCAGAGCCTTCAGTCATCTCAAAGGCTCAGAGTTGTAACGGGGGCTTTCCCAGTTTTGGGAAAGACACCTGTCTGGATCACGTCCGTTCCCTACCCTGGTGTGTATTCAGCTTCATGATGTCCAACTTTAGGTGGCCTCTGAGAGCAACTGAATAACCACGGTTAAGTAAAAAGCAGCAGGAAATTCCCTGAATGGAGACTTGTATGAAATAACACAGGAACAAGAAAACCCCTATGCATTACACTAAACACTGTAAGCATTACAAAAAGCGGCCTAATAAAGGGGCAAGAAGCTGCTCAGACAACATATTAATGCATGCTTGCTATGAACACAGACTGGAACAGCCCCAGGATATGGTTTGCATCCATTTCCAGGCTGTTTCATGAAACCAGCAGCTCACAAACAAGCAGGCAAAGAGATGGTGAAGCATAACATTGGTGAATGTGCTGGACAGCAAAGCCCTACCCCATGTTCTGTGAGAAAGGAAACAAAGATGTACCAAAATACAGACAAATTAAAATGACTTTACCAGTCACAATACCATGAAGACAATACAAGTCAGAAGCTGAATACCAAGGGAAACTACAGAGACTGAAATCCTCAGCTGTGCATTCAGTGCAGAAGCTGTTACAGGAGCCTAAAATACAACTTCATCCATGAAGCTGTGATGCAAAAGCTGCAGGAAATGAATATACAGCAGACACACATGCAACGAGAAACTGAAAGACGGAGTGACCTCCACAATCCCCACATCATCTCTGCAAGAGAAAACATCAAATGGCGTTTGAAGGAGTGGGATGGCTCTCAAGCACACTACAACCACAACTGGATGAGAGGAGAGCAATATAGCAATACACTTCAATAGCAATATGTAGTAGGAATGCACTGTGTTAAAAGAAAACCCTTGTGGGAACAATAGACATTTCTGGTCTAGAAATGTTCCCATCACAGGATAAACTGCAAGGCAAAGCCACCTCACAAAAAAAAAAAAAAAAAAAAATTTGCATGCCTGAGCAAATTCACCACTGGTCGGAGAGCTCACACCCAAATACAAGTGACTGAGGAAATACTAATTCCTTTGGCAAAAGCAAAAGGATTCTGCAAACTCTAGCTCTGGAAGCAGAACACACACAAAACACACGCTTCACAGCCAGGGAAGCTGCAGCCTTACCGTAATCTCGATGCTGGCAGTCGGAGGTGTGGGGATGGGAACAGGAACGCTCCCTGGGAGCCAGTCTGCAGGGGAAGATCTCCAGTGCCACCAGCAAGTTGCACAAACAATGCTCCAAGCGGTTAGGATCCTCTCTGATGCTGCTACGCTATATGTTTGAACTCCCATACATGGTTTAAGATCTAGCATACAAGGACTAACTCCTCTCTCTGACTGCTGGAAACAGCCGGGAGGGGAGAGCTAAACCCGAGATGAGAAAGATAGAGGATCATACACAAGCGATTTCCCATCTTCAGGTTACAACCCCATCCCACAAAGCGAAAGCAGTACAGCTGACATCCAAAGATATTAGAGAGACTCAGAGATTATTAGGACTTGTGAATGATCTAATAAAACATCTTCCTAGTCCTGCTGTCCCCCAAAGGCAATGCCTGGACAAACACACGTTACAGCTGCATTAAGACAACGCAGCTGCTATATAAAACAAGCAGTTTTTTCAGAAATGCCATGGTGTGAATGAAGGTGAAATCAAACCGCATGAAGGCAGGGAACGGGGGCCTAAGTCATGCCTCGTACAAAAGGAACAGCTAATACCTGCAGTCATAATCCCTGGAACAAGTCTTGCTGTACAGCCTGCATACAAAAAGAGACGCAATATATATTCAAAGTCACTAAGGCTTCAGGAAGCAAACCTCAAACCACTGCTGAGTGATTTTTTTAAAGCCACAGTTTGCAGTCCAAAATACCTCCCGTGCCTCCCACTGAATCTGAAATATCGGTGCTTTGCCATGTGCGGCAGAAAGGAGGGTTGTCTTCATGGATGCTTCTCTCCCAGAGCATTCTCCCAACATCAGCGCGGGGTGCTGAGATCTTCACCCCAAAATAAATTCAGAAAATTGCTCAAAGACATGAAAAGCATCAAAACAGGCTAGCCACTTTGCCAGCTTCAAAGCCAGGCTTGGATAGCCTCCAGGAGCTATACAAGACCAAGCTTTTCTCTGCAGGAGCTCCCATCCATCATCCCACCAGACACCAGAGCCAGTGCCATGCTGCCTCCTCCGCTGCTGGGCTCCGCAGAAAGGCTGAGCACGGAGCACAGCACCGGGGCCGTGATACAGGGGGGCTTTCCGGATTCGGTCAGGGCCTTTCTGAAGTAGCTGGAAAGCCAGGGGTGCCATAAAGCTATGGCAGATAGTGCTGGAGGCTGCTGATCTTCCTCCTGCCCTGACTCTACCTGCAGTGTTCCTGAAAGCCCCTTTTCTTCAGGTGAGGTTGAACAGAAGTAAGGATGTCAGAGGTCTGGCAAGTGTCAAATGCACATAGAAACGCTGATCAGAAAGTAGAGAGAGACATACGTGAAATACATGCCGTCCTTGAGACACCGTACAGCAAAGTAGGAAGGAGCCTGGCATTGAGAACAACACCTTACCATTAACCTCTCCTCTTCAGCCTTCCGGAGAACCGTCCGACAGGGCTGCAGGAGGCACTGCAGAAAATGCAGTGAAGCCATTTGGCAGCAGGATAATCCCAACACACTCGTTCAGACAGCAGGCTCCAGTTTACTCGCTGTGCTTTTGTACCACTTACCTGGGAAAGGAAACAGAGCCAGATCGTTAGCACCGGGCCACAGTAACAGCAAGAGCAGAATCAGCAATTCAAACAGCTATGAATTAGCTAAAGAAAAGCTGCGGAAAAGAACAGGGAAGCAAGTCACTGCCAGATGGAGAAATGCTCCTGCTTGGGCGATGCTAGGTGTCTACATCCAGCATCTCTCGCTCCCGTGTGACTCCAGCTAGCAGCATGGGGAAGAGCAACAAGAGATAAAGATGACACATAGTTGAACATCAGCGTTAGTGGAATAAGCAACCTAAGAGTCCCAGAATTACAGTCTGCCTGATCCTGGGAAAAACAACCCTTTTCCTTGGGACCAGCCACTTGTGGGAAGTGAGCTTAGATAGAACACACAAATCCCCACACCTGAAATACCCCCAAACTACTAGTACCTACCCCTCCACAAACCGAAGACAAAAGCAGTGAGTAGAGGAAGCTGAAACACAGATGGTAAGAGCCAAGCAGTGGGGAGGGAGGAAGGAGAACTGGTTGACGAGTCTCCCACAGATGCTGGCAGAGGCTCTCACCCTCGTCACAGCCGACAGGTCTCGCATGCGGCAATTTCCTGCCACCGCAGGAAAGATGCTCCTGCCCCAACATCGCACCACCTGCAAGAGAGATGCTCTCGCTGCATTTTCAGGCAAATGCCACAGATGTCAAGACACACGCTGTGGAGCGCAACCAGAGCACCTTGCACAGATGGAGCTCGTGGGATTCAGACTGCTGCCTGCCATGCCACAGGAAAGCAACAGTGCTGTGACAGATGGCAGAGGGCACTGGGATAAACTGGGACAGCGGGGGGACCAGAAGACGGCTAAACCTCCATATTTGAGGATCCTGAGAACAAGACAAGACCCGTCTGTCAGGGACAGTCAAGGAGCATTGCTCTGGTTGGGGTGGGAGACCACCAAACACCCCAGCCTGCATGGCCAAACCTCACCTGAGACGATGCGACCTCCATTAGAGCTGCAAAGGCAGCAGAGCTGTGACACCCTGGCCTAAGATGCACCTACCTCCCCTCCAAGACCTTCTCACCCATGCAGAAGAGCAAGTCATGATGATGTGGGGGTTTCTGCCAGCGGTCCCGCTGCTGTGAGCCCGGCTGCTTGCAGGGAGCAGCAGCAACCGGGAGAAGTCTCCACGCAGGGAGCTGCAGGAAGGAAGAAACCCTGTGACCGCGCTCCCATGCACCAGCTATGCCCGAACACAGATGTACCTGTTTAGCAACATAATTCAACAGACCCGGGGTTTCCATCGCCGGGACTGGGACAGCGGCGGGGACAACTGAGTTCCCATTTGGCAAGCACTGACAGCGTGCTCGCTGAAGCCAGAGCCACATGAAGTCAATGAGAGAGGGGCTGCCTGCACGGGCTGGAGTGGTTATTGATTTGCTACATGACCTTGGCTAAGTCACTTAACCTCAGTTTCCTCATCTGTATATTGGGAATTACGGGACTTGCAGAGTGCCACAAATTCATCAGAGGGAACTACTTAAGAGCCCCATTATGATTTAATGGGATTTCCCACTTCAAAATTACTCCTGTGAGGATTGAAGCAGCTGGACTGCGATATTCATAACTCTGACTCCTACTGTAAGTGCAGAGGGTTTTTTTTATTTTTTAATGGTTTTCCCCCCTAAAAACCCCCATGTAAATCTCCTAGCCCAGAAGCACGCTCTCTAAGTGTGCCCAGGTTCAAACCTTTTTACAAACACTTATTTAAATGACTTTGGCCTCGCCAGTCAACCACGCTACCAAGCCCCTCTTCTTGCCCAATTCATACGATTTCAAACAATCGGAGTTTCACACCGTGAGCTGTTGTGGCAAGATGCTCAGCTGGGTTCTCATGGTGTGAAGTCTGCTCAAATTAAGCTGCAAACTGTCATGTAATGGCTCCCTGGAAGAAGTGAAAATCCAGAGGATCATCTTAAAAGCTAAAGTCAGTAACAATGCCCTGACTCTCTCAGGAAGGCCAGGTCTAAGGTCCAGCTTCACCTGTGGTGCAAGTAAACGCAATTCCATCATCCACAGCAAGGTTTAAATCACTTCATACCCACCGCAGAACCAAGCCTGCCTCCGAGCTGCATTATGTGCCACTGCCTGACACAAAACAGGCATTGACGTTTCCTAAAAGCAACCAGTGCATCGATTTGCAAAGCAGTTCAAGACACCTTGAGGATGAAGCAGGCTGTGTGGCGAGAAGCTGAAAACAAAAGTCTTCTCTATGGTGGATGCTTTCCCAGGGAAGCTAATATAAAAATATACAGTGTTTGCGTCTTAGTACAACTAGCGCTTTTTAAGCGTGCTCACAGACGAATACCCACAGCCGCATCACTTCAAGACCACAGGACTAAGTCTGAAGAGCTTTCCTATGCTAACTTGCTCCTCGATGGGCAACTTAAACACTTCCAAGACTGAGGAATACCTACTTCTGTCCCGTCACACTCCCTTGCTCCTTCCTCACACTTCCCCTCATCATCCACACAGTCACTTGGTATTTATTCTCTTCTATTTTATTTGGATTTTCTCTAAGCAGAGTCATTAATCTTCCCCACAGATGCACAGCTCTGACAGCTAGGGTCTTGACACCTCCAATGCCAGTGAAGGACATTCTCATACACTTCTTTTTTCCCCCCCCCTTTCTCTTTCTAAAGAAACCTTCACACCTCACCAGCCACAGGGTTTTGATTAGAAGGTCATGTGAACTGGAGACAAGGGGGCCGTGGGGGAGGAAGGCAAAGGAAGAGGATGCAACTCCCACAAGGAATTCCCAAAGTCCCACTGAAAAGGTCAGCATGCTTTTGAGTCATCTGCAGTGCTCCCCAAAGCAAAAAAATATACTCAGCCCAGTGCAGAGGTACTTGATAAAGAGTCTAATGAAGTGGAAAGAGTGTTGTAGGAAAAGAATAGTCCTCTCTCATCCTGACATCCCATGATGCTCCATCTAGTTGCTATGGAGACTTAAAAAGAGAAGGGGGTTTTGTTGTCTTGAAGGGCCTTCTCCCTTCCCAGTAACCTTGACCTTTTCCAGGTTTGTGTGTTTGTGTGTGTATGTATTTATAAAAAAAGAGATAAGGAATTCCATTTCTTCTTATCTGGTCATGGCTCACTGGCTGGCACTGATGCATGTGGGGGGCCGTTAGCTTGTCTCAGCGTGTAGATTTGGAGAGGATAAGAGCAAGAAAATACAGAGGGGAGCAGTTAATTAAGGCTGATATTGCAAAGGACATTGTTTGCTGAATAATGAATTCCATATGCTTCAGAAACACAAGTGCAATTAAAGGTGTGAGAGATGAAGGGCAGGAGAGGAGCAATGGGTCATATATTACCATACAAAATGGCCCCACTGGCCCTCCACAGCTAGGGGTTCAAACAAAAAAAACCCACTGTGTATTACAACCAGAGATTATCTCTCATAAACAAGGCAGAGGTGTTGCTGCCGGTTCCCACAGGTGAAGAAGGGTTACCAGTCATTGACAGCCATTAGAGAGTGATGTGAGAGTCATTTAGACAGGCTGAAAGTAGTTTGCTTTACATGATACCCAAAGCAAGATGAATACGGAGTTAAGGAGACAGGCTAATGCAGAATAATGCTGCATACGAGAAGTTTGTGTTCATTCCCTCCCCATTATCTGAAGAAACTACCTACTTTCCTTTTTCAGCCAAGCTAACAGAGATGCTCAGAGGTGGGGTTGTCACTAGGAGCCCACCGTTTGCATCTTCCGTTATCCCTCACAGTACCCGGCCCCGTCTATGTCCCACAGAGACACCCTCCACCCTCCCCATCTCCTTCCCAAGGCAGGGAGGGAAACCTGGTACTGGAGTTTGTGTCTTCAGCTTGGGTCCTCTCCCGGCTCAGAGGCCACTACAGATCCTCCTGCTTGCTCTCCATTTGAGGGCATAAGCTTCTGTGTCCCATCATGTCACGGGACAGACAAGCAAGTGAGGAAGAATGATAGAAAAACATATTATTTTGTGGGATAAAAGCCACAAAGCTTGCATTCAAGAACTCTGATATCAAGAGTGGAATGAAGACATGAACTGTCCCCTGCCATAACCTCTACAACAGAAAACCAGCCAATGGACTCTATGCGAGAACACAACCTCCTCCAGGAATAAAGCCTGGATTTAGACGAAGCATTGCACAATCCCGTCTTTAACAAATGAGGATAATTCGTGTCAGATAAGATGATCAGAATTTGACACCACTTTACACCTGGTTTGCTCAAGTTGTAGACTAATAAGAATCTGATGTCTAGGACATCTTTGAACTCTTCTCAACTACCATCAATAGAAGCATCCCAGGGTCAGATTTCTAAGTCCTTTAGGGATTTAGCCTCTCTGTCCCTGAGAAGATTTTGGATGAGGTTTATGGTCATCACTAACCCTGTGTCTGTGCACCCCCTAAATGAACACAGCACTGACCCGAGCAAGATAAGAAATTCATCTAAATTAACTCCCTGATAAGGAACCTTGGCAGCTATCTGTTCTCTACCCTCCAAGCCTGGGTAAGCTTTCGCAGATTCTGACTGACTTGAAGCAATTCTACTCCACTTGCCGGTCCTGACAGCTTGCCACATCACCACTCCAAATGAGAAGAGAGTACAGAAAAAAAAAAAATCATAAAAAATTTATTGGAAAATATTTCTCTTTTAGCTGAGAGTGCTGTTGATACGATCGCCTTTTCATTTTCTGCAAGACTATGTGTGCATGTGTGTGTGTCTCTCCCCCCAATCCATCTCTCAAGCTTATGATCTGAACAGTCGCCCGGGCTTGTTTGTCCATTCCCAGCCTGCCAAACCATTTTCAATAATAAGATCCATCTCCTCCTGCTCAAGGCTTCATTGTCTTCATATCCTTGGAGATCAGATGTCTGTTCTCCCTTTTATCACTTGAGCTGCACGTGTTTTGATTGTAAACACCCTGATAACACTCTTGTTAGACCCTCACAAGTGAAATAATAAAGGGGAGATAACATTTCTAGCCGTGATACTTATACTGTCATCCTACACTGAGATAACAAGGAGCAGACAGCCTGTGAGTCTGTCTTACTTCGATAAGGATCTTGTCACCATAGATACAAAAGAGATAAACTTTCTAAAATAATATCCTTGTTCATGTCACTTTGCTCAAGTTGGGTAATAGATAGTGCAATTCTTCTCCCTCCCCTCCACCAAGTGTATTTACAGTTCCTACCATCCCCATCACCAGCAAAACAAGCCCTCGATGTGTTACAAGACAGGAATTTACATTTCTCACCCAGGTGAGAGCAGCCGACAGATATCATCTCGCAGGATCCCGTTTTGGGCTCATCCAGCAAGAAAACGGCTGTGATCCTCAGCATGTTGCCTGGCAGAGTGGAGAACACACCTAACACTTCTCGTAGAAGAGTGCTACCCATCGCAGCCCAGACAAACACAAGTTATCCATATGCACAGACCCGCTGCATCTCCCACTTCCCAAAAAGCCACCCAGCATCACTGTGGACCACCGCAGCAGCAAAAGCAGGATGCCACTCACTGAAGGGAGCACTGCAGCAGGTGCCAACGTTCAGAGCCTGTCTTTATCCATGGTAACTACAAGAGATGCTTGACATTTCTGTGTTGAAGCATTGCTTAAATGAAAAATGGCTTTGCAATCAAAATGAATAAGTGTGCAGAAAAACCTCCAATTGGGTTTAAAGTTGCCAGGCTTAGAAATTGGAAGCTGAGTGTTTCTCTAATAAAGTAAAATAAAACACAATAAAATCGGAACAGGTATTCAAGAAATACACCTAACAATTCTAAACTGTAACCCTTGGGAGTTGCTTTTTTTGTTTGGTTGGGTTTTAAGAAAGTACTTTTAAATGCTTAATAAATTATTCTGAAGAACAAAAACATCCAAAGGAAATGTTTCTAAATTGACATTTTCGCTAAAAAAACAAGGTGAAGTGCCTGTTGGTAGTCTACCATATTTAGCTGTCTCACTGCAAATGGCAACAGCCAACGTCAAAGCAGCTGACATTTTAGTGGCGACTGGTCTGTATGGTCTCCCCACTGTAGAAAATATAAGAATTTATTCTCCTCATGGTAAGTATTGACCCTGGCTTTGCTTCACTGAATATTTACCGCTTGGGTCAATAAATCATCATGTTCATCTCAATAGAAGTCAGTATCTGCTTATTATTATATTAACCTTTACAGGGCAGATAACAGTTGTTTTTCCCCTATAATAAGACATTGCACAAATTGGATAACTAAGAAAGATTTCTTTGTGATGGTATTTTTTTCACTACCAACATTTTTGCTCAATTTGAGGCATGTGAAACATCACACATTTAATACACCACATGGAGCTGCCTTTCTCCTACAACCGGCTTTCAGAGAGCACATTAAGAGCCCTGGGACAAGTCCTGGGACTTCTGGAAGACAGACATACGTGGTGCCTGTCTTCTGGCCAATGTGACAAAATAGCTGCATCATTTGGTTCTAGCAGGCAGCTGCACGTGGTCAAGCTTTCATCCTGGCCAGGTGTTAGCGTGAGGATTTAGGGAAGCGCACATCACAGAAGACATGGAGACCCAGCCAAAATTTGGGAAGAAAACAGATAAACGAATTTGCGAGGAAGGATGGCTGGGCAGAAGGACAGCTAGGCAGAAGGACAGCTGGAAAGCGTGAAGATGAAGGCAGAAGGAAAGAAGCCTGACACACAGGAAAAAAGTGAGTCTTCATTATGGAGAGAAAAGGCCACGTGCTGAGGTTGAGCCCAGCCTCCACTCCCCAACACACAGGAACTGTGGGGAAAAAGCAGCGGGAGATACCTGGCGAGGCAGCACTTGCTCCCCGCCTGTCACCAGCCTTTGTAGATTAAAGGCAGCATGGCACTTCTTCAAAAAGTGCAGAAGACAGTCTTGACATCCTGGCAAATTCATCCCTTCAATAAAAATAAATGACTTCCAAGGCTGCATGTGAGATATGGCTACACATATGGCTGGCACATTTTCCTACATACTGCCTGAACTGCCACTATCTAGCTTGCTGATTTGTAAAGCAATTTGAGATACAGCTCCGCAGCTATTAAAGTTACAATATAAAATATAATTCTCCTTTATAGCTTAAGCTCAAAAGCTCCTTTAAATATGTTATATACACTTTTTCACTGAAATCTAGATTTTAACTGTGCTCCCTTCACATGAAAGTGCTGCTCACGGATGCCATCCAGACTTCCTATATAGATGAAACTAAACACTGCCCATACATTTATCATATGTTTCATTAGAACAAAATAGAATAGAAAAGAAAAGAACATAGAATAGGTTTCATTAACCTGGTCCTCTGAGCATATCTGCCTGTTGAGGGGTGGTTGGCCTTGGGTAGCTGCTGGGAGTAAGACAGGAGTGAGCTGAAGGGGAGGGGAAAAGTTTGAGCATTATGAAAAAGACTGAATGAGAAGGATATTGGGGCAGAGGGCAGAACAGACGAGAAACAGCACAAAGTCATACCCGTAATCAGTACAAAACACCACTGGAGTCTGCTGATTGACTATGGATCCAAACGCGGTCCCAAGCATCCCTCTGTTTATAAACACTCACTTCCAAAAGCTTCTGAGCTGCTGAACAAGAACAAACTCCAGCCATGATATGTGATAAACAGGAAACAAGCCAGAGTAAACGTTGCAGTGGGAACAAAGCATGGGACAGCAAATACAGAGCCCCAAGGGACAGATATCACGGAAAACACGAGGAAAGCACACTCTCCTGCGTGGTATGAACACCTACGGCCGAGCAAAAGGAGGAAGAGTTCCACCAGGTTTTCTGGCAGCATGGAGAACCAAGATGAGTTTTCAGCAATACAGGAACTCCTTTGAAAGACGCAGGCTTTTCCAAAGCAGCTTGTCACCTTCAAAATACAACAGAACTGCAGTTCCAGGCACTTGGGATAAATGGCTGGTGCCCACCATAAAATCCAGGTTAATCCAGGCAGACACTGAAGCCCCATCAGCAAATGGCAGCTCCAGAGAGAAGCCAGCCAAGAAGTAACCGCTCCTCCTCTCCCATGCTAGCAAAAAGCCTGGTTTGGAGTAATCCCACTTCACCCAAGGTACTCAACTTCTCCAGCTGGGAAAACTCTTCCAGAGTAAAGTGTGTCTAGTTCCCTTCGCCAGGGAAAGGATGGGCTACAGCCAGCTCAACTAACCTGAAAATAACTTGTGCATTACCCACAGAGTAGGTGCTCTGAAATCCCAGGCTGAACAACTCAGAGGATGAAGGACACCTATGCTCAAGGGCATGTTTCATCCTGATGATGCTTCACTGCAGAGACAAGGATAGAATCATAAAATCATTTAGGTTGGAAGAGACCTTTAAGATCATCAAGTCCAACCGTTAACCTAACACTGCCAAGTCCACCACTAAACCATGTCCCTAAGCGCCTCATCCACACGTCTTTTAAGTACCTCCAGGGATGGTGACTCCACCACCTCCCTGGGCAGCCTGTTCCAATGTCTGACAACCCTTTCAGGGAAGAGGTTTTTCCTAATATCCAATCTAAACCTCCCCTGGTGCAAGTTAAGACCATTTCCTCTTGTCACTTGGGAGAAGAGACCAACACCCACCTCACCACAACCCCCTTTCAGGTAGTTGTAGAGAGCGATAAGGTCTCCCCTCAGCCTCCTCTTCTCCAGGCTGAGGATGAGGATCCCAAGCCCATATCCCAGGGACAGGAAGGCAGTGGGATAGCAGCACACGCTCTGTGGCACAAACACCGCATAGGATGATGGGCTTACATCCAGTCCAAAAATTTTTGGCTTTTTTTGTCTTGTTTTTCATGTGATGGAATTGAAGGTTTTCCTGCTGTGCTCTGAAAAGGGCAGAAACAATAACCTTTGCAATTAGCACTTGGCAGAACAAGCTCCTGTCCACAATAAATTAACGGAACCAATTAGGGAGGAGGGAAAAATAATCAGATGCCATAAGGTAAATCCCAGCTCTGCCAGTGTATGAGCAGAGGCTGTTCTGGGGCACGGTCACTCTGGGACATCCTGCTGGGTCTAAGGAGGGACAGGCAAAGGCTTCCTCCCAGTGCCCAAGCCTTGTCCCAGTCAAGGGAGGGCAGGAAAGTCAAAGCACACTTCATTTTGAAGCCTGTCATACCAAATTTATTGCCTTGCTCTCACCTCGTTCATGGCAACCACACCCCAACGGGGCCTGTCAAGGCATGGGGTGGTCATGGATCAGTTCCCTCAAGAAATGAAACTTTCAGCTGGGATATGATGGGTGGATAGCACTGTGTTATAACCATTTCCTTGAGCTCTGTTTGTCCAAAGGCTTTAAAGTGCTTCACATCACATCTCACGTCTGTAGGGTCCCCACCTACTGCTGCACCTGGACAGCCCATTCCCTGTGATCGGGACATCGCGGAACAGTGCTGCATACCCTGTCAAAACTCACCTGCTGCTTATGGCCAGGGAGGAGCAGGCTTACCTGATCAAGACACAGAGCTGTAGCCAGTGCCACTTACTGAGACTAAAGAGACCACCAGGAAGGGGACACGTGCCATAAAATCTTCCCAAGGTTGAGCTGTCCTCAGCAGGTTACGCAAGAGCAAAGATGGCCTGAAATAATAAGAACACTGATTTTTCAGCCCCTACCTAGTCAACATCCTCTGCCCCTGCATCCAACTGAAGTAGAAAACTGTATTTCAGCTTTAGAAAGATATTTGATCCAGCATCCCATGAAAGATCACTCTGATGCTCCATTCAAATTGGCTTGGACATGAGAGATGTCATGTGCTTCAGAAAGCGAGTGAGGAACCATAAACCAAGCAAAATGATAAACAGCAACTTGTCAAGATGGGGAGATGTGCCTGGTGGGGTTCGGCAGAGATCACTGTTAGATCCATCTTTCGTCACCTCTTCATTAACGAGCTGGAAAAAGAAGCAAAGAGCAAATAATAGAATTGGCAGACCATGCTATATTAGGAGGTGTTGCCATCACTAGGGAAGGACAGGAACATAAAACAAATTAGGAGACAGGTTAGAAATCAGGGTGGAAAATAAAGAACAGCAGAGAAAAATGTCTGGCCAGAGAGATTTACAGAGGGGATGAAAACCATTCAAGCAACCAGAAATTCTGCTCTGCAGAGGGTTTTGGTATTTCAGATTTGTAGGAGCTGTTAAACAAAACCCAAAACTGTCCCCAGAAGAAAGTGACTGCCCATGGTTCCATGCATCAGACAATTATTAACTATTTGCTGGGGTCTTTTTCTGCCTGAAAAGGAAACTCTGAAAAGGTCAGAAGCTCATGAACATTGTAGACAATGGAGACCTGAAGATCTGTCCCTGTGGACATCCCCACATTCACCCCTAGGTGAGCCACCCTGTGGGAGTCCGGTCCCATTGTTCCAAAAGCCAGGGGATGGGCAGTTGGTCTGACTTCATAGCCTCAGAGTACATCCGACTTTCACCCCCAGGCTTTTTTTTTTTTTTTTCCTCAGGAGCCCTTTTTCCTTTAATGCAAGTTATATAAACACTCAATCCCCAGAACCAGTGCTGTAAGAAAATATTAATTCTCATAAGAGCCCCTAGCATCCCTCTCCAGTCAGCAGCACAGGAAGCTCAAAGGAGACAAGCAATGTATTCATGCGCCCAGAAAAATGCTCAAAAATTCTTAAGCAGACTCCGTAAATGCACGCAAAAAAAGCACTGCAGGAGCAGGTCAATGAGCAGCTGATTGAAAGTGTTGTTTTTAAAGCCACACTTAAACCGTAACACCGTGATATGCATTGATAGTTCACTCAGGTATCTCCCGCAATTCATCTGGATGTGGACACAACAGAAAGAACAAGATTTAAACAAGACAGATGCACACGCAAACAGCCAACAGGAGTAGGAGGGCTGAAGAAATATACAGCTCTGGTATTCTAGTGTGTGTGTATATATATTTATTTTCTTTTAAGTACACATGCAATATTAGATGGATATGGAGATGCTCAGAAATCTTTGAAGACGACATGATGAGCTCTCAGTGTGAAAGATCACTCTACCCAGAAATTTCTCCTATTCTTCCTTGCTTTCTTCTAGTGGATTAGAGACACAGCACACTGGACTACAAATGAATACCCAGCCGGCGCTGGCCTTCTCCCAAGCCTTAAATTGTTTATAGCCCATTTGATCTCTGCTTACAGCCTTGGATCCGCTAATCGAATTGCATCTTCTTTCAATAGTTGGACATTTTTTTCCTTTTAAACACCATCTTATCTAATCTGCACCATTTGCATTTTGTGAAAGTCTATATGTGGTACAGGAACCCAGTAAATCAGACTTAATACAGCAAAGAGCTCTTATCTAAAGCTCAGCATTTTTTTCTTTAAGCATGTGTATGTATGCTCAAAGTAGGGATTTCTGAAAATTGTTTTGGATCACGTTTTCTTCTCAAGATTTAGGGGAAAACGTGATGTTAAATTGTGGCTGAGGTGGAGTTTCTGTGTTTCTTCTCCACTTCCCAACCCACGGAGCCCAGATGCTGCTGTAACCTTTTTCCTCCCTCAGGTAGTAGACTGCCTGGGATAGGCAGGGTTTGTGTGATGACACATGGTCGGCTCTCAGCAGGAAGAGGGGCCATGGCTCAGTCAGGATCTTTAGAATAGGGTTATAAGACACAACAGCAGCACGGTGAGAAACCCAGAAGAGCTCTGCACCTCCCCCAGGACCTGAACAGCTAGTGCAGTCTGATGGGTACAGTGGCAGAGCAATGGCAAGTGGCACAATGGACCACTTAGGAGAACTTCACTGCTCCTCACTTCTCAGTTGGCTTCTGCTGCACTCAGCCACTTTGATTTCCCAAGAGAGCAAAGACTGACGCACTGTCCTTTAGGTCACTGCAGAGAAAGGAGCCTTACAGGCGGCTGCAACTCACTGTTTCCTGATTTATGAAAATTTTTTCTCCTTCTAATGCTTATTCATGCATCAAAGAACATCCCTTTTTTCCCTCTCTGCAATTACTGAGCACAAACCTTGGCTTTTAATTGCAAGATTAAAGATCCCATTAAAAAAAGAAATACTTAGAGACTTATTAACCAAAGGTTTTAGGAAGGGACCATGATCCTACTTGCAAAGACCTACCACACAGACCCTTTTAACTTGGCGTATCAAACTGGACACACATTTGCTCTCATTCTCCAGAGAGTCCTTCCTCCATGTTTGCAATTTCTGTTTGAATTTGATCTCTGTTTTCCCTAGATCGTAGCTACTGGTGCAGAGATGTAGGTGAAGTCTTCACATTGCTCTCCAGCCCACCTCTGAACCCTGGTGGAAAGCAACCACGTCACCTCAGCTTCTTCTGCCAGCCTACTTCCCAGCTATGGTAGACATCAGCTATGAAATAGAGGATTCGGAGGTGTTTTGTCCAATACTCACACAGCATCCTTTGAAAAGATTACCCAAAATTGTATCAAAAAGCAGATTTCTGCTGTTTAGTGCTGGCATGACTAGACCGGGACCATCTTTTGTCCCAGACCTCATCCTGCAGGGTTTGAATCAGGAGTAGTGGCCCCACAGCTTTTGCCTCTTGGACGTACCCTGAACAGAGAATCCCAGCCACCCCCTGCCATGCGTCTCTGAGCGGTTAGCAAATTAGAGTCAGGATGAGGCCAAAATACAGAGTGTTATTTTACCCAAATCAACAAACACAAAAAGGGGGAAAAATACACCAAACGTATGGCTTACCCACAGACTCATTCACTCCTCCCCTACCACTGCTAAAATAATGACATCCCAAAGACACCACAACCTTCTCCTGGCTAGACCAGCTGAGTCCCACGATGGTAACAGGCAGGTGTGCTCCTCCTCCTGGGAGAGCTGATCCTGAGCTTCAATTAAAGCAGATTTCAATAGACTTGAAGCCAACAGGCTTTTCACAATTATTCCCTCTTTCTTTCTGTGTGTTTGGTCACCAAGCCTTGTTTCTCTCCACGGGGGAGTCTGCTCACTAAACCTGCTTGCTTATTTAAAACTCAGCAGCCCCAGCCCACTCCCATTTTGCCACCTGAGACCAAAAACCTGGAGTCCTCGAGTCATTAAAAGCAAGATGCAATTAGCACCAACACTGACTGGCTCACTCCCTCCTATTCCGTGCCCACATCTGAAGCTCCTTCCTTTGTGAGCTCTAATGCGTGTTTAATGTGCAACTTAATTATTTGATTACAATGGTGTAATTATGTAATTGTAATGTATTGTGCAAGTTGGCTGGAAGGAGACGGGAGACATTTGCTGAGTGACATGGGATAAACAGAATAACAACAACATCAAGGAAACAGAATAAACCTAATGAGATGATAATTCGGAGGAATAGTTAAGAAAATGGGCACTTTGGAAAATGAAAAGTAGCTGGACTTTTTTTTTTTATCTTTTTAATTAATTTATTCTTCCCACTCGCCCCTTTGTGATCAGCAAGAAATTTCCTTCCCGTTGCCAAAGCGCGAGCAAGCATGGCTGTGCGGGAAGAGCAGAGCCAGGCAGGCTGTCCTGTCCCTGCCGCACGCCTCTGACTGTTGCTGCTCCTAGCAGGACAACTGAAACACGTGTCCAAATTTTTCCGAGCTGGCCAGAACCGTGCGCAAGCCAACGAAACTGAATAAACTCCCACTTCCCATGGAAATATGGGTGGATGCAGAGTGGTTCAGGGCAATTTATTGCAGAGCAGTAACTCAAGTACCTGGATTCTCCCTCTGGGTCACGTCAGGGGAACAGACTTACTCTTTGACATCTGAAATTTGGATCAGAACGCTCATGTCCGTGGAACAAACCCAAAAATAATGGGAAAAATATGCTCAAGGTAAGCAATAGACACAGGGAAGCTCATTGCAAGAATTGCAAACCACATCTTGGAGGCAGATTTTTGAGTCCAGCTTTGTAAGCTCTCTAGTTTCTCCTGCTCTCCTTCAAAAGACTTTAATGACTTCATTTCTCCCAGCAGCAAGCACATTCTCAAGGAGACCACATCAATAAACAAGAGTACCAGGAGCCTAGACAACCAGTTCAGCCTACTCACCCAACTTCTGGTGAGGTACAGTCCACCTGCAATGTCCCAAGTTTCTGTGGGAAACACAAGCCCATGGTAAGTATTTTAGGGAGACGTCTGAACCTGTTTCTCATCATAATTAATTGATAGCTGGCAGAAGGCTTGTACCAGTAAAGCTTTCCACAGCAAGGGTTTCTCTAGTTACAGCTCGGCTCCTACCACACCGGCAGGTAGACCCAAGCCGACGCCAGAGAAGAGACATGCATACCCATGACTCTTGGCAATTGCATGCAGAACACACGTGCTGTCAGACTGTTTTACAGGTGACACATTTATATACAACTGGGGTTACATTCATGGCTATTTCAGCCAAGTTTTTCTTTTGCAAAGCAGCCTTCCCAAGCCAAACCTTGGTAAATGTGGGATTCTGACCCGTTTCAACGGCAAGCTGCAGTCTGATCTTGTCAAAACACAAACTCCAGAGTAAGTAATATTGAAACTGTTCTGATAATAGCAAAGCAAACAGAGGCAATGGCAACGTACCACCTGTCTATCTGCCAGCTATCCAAATAAGATTAGCCAAGGAGCAAACTCCGTGATAGGGAAGTGGTCCCTCAGTCAGCCAACTCCAGTAAAAGCAAGCTCTTGTAATGATGCCAGCCAGGGAGAGATGGTGAATGTAACCAAATAACCGTAGGTATATTCAGAGTCAATTTGCCAAAAGTTGTATCACTATAACTCCTACGTAAGACCTGATTTCAGTCCAAGGCGTCTATTTGTCCCCGGGGTCTTCTAGGTATGTTTACCTCAGGCTTAACTGCATGCTGTATACAATTACAGTACAGTAAAGCCTCACTCCCCCGTTTGCCCATGGAAAGTACTACAGGAGCTACTGGGAGAAAAAAAAAAAATTTTCCCCAGGCTCCATCCCTTCCCAGAAACGTACATTTTGGAACTAGCCTCCTTTCTGAATCAAACACCACAATCCTGAAAAATTCTGCCATCTCCTAACTTGCAGTGAGACAATGAAATATTTTCCACTGAAATAACAAGTCAGCAGTCCAAGACAGTACTTCAGGATAAAAATATTTGTTTTGGTGGAGTTTACTTTTTAAAGAAAAAATGTAATCTGAAATCTGAAGCCAGAGTAAAAACATTTATGTTTTAACATTTAAAAATATAATAAAAATTTGAATGCACTCCCAGCTTCAAAAAAAAAAAAGAAAGAAAAAAAAAAAAAATCCTAACAAGTGGTATCCTAACAAAGCAGATTTGGCATACCCCACACATTCCATTACATTACTTTAGAATAAAAATGACAAGAAAACTTTCTGTGCTGAAGATTTCTTGCTGTTTGGCTGACTACAAGGTAAAAGAGACTGCAGACTGGCTTGTGCCATCAAGGATTTCCAGAGCATTTCTCTCAAAAGTGATCAAGGCTATCGGCTTTAAAACCTACCACCGATTCCTCTGCCATTCCAGAAGAATCCATTAACAAAAAAAAAAAAAAAAAAAAAAAAGAGAGGTCATCTTCTGCGGATCTGGGTAGCGGCTGGGCCCCGCAGCAGCATCCATCACCCAGCATGTGAGGTCTAAAATTCCTCTCATTGCACCAGAGTATTTGTATGCATTTCTAAGTGTTGAGAATTATTATGTTGTGCAAAGGCTTGTCTAACTCTTCGGGGAGGTCGCACAGACGTCTTATAAATTCAACAGACATGCAATAAACACAATTTAGCACCATCTACCCACCTCCAAATACTCTGGTTCTTGCTTGCAGGAAAAGAAAAACAAAACAAAATTTTAATAATGCACCAGCGATGGTTTTGATTGTTATTAGATTTGCAGATTTGCTTGGGGTGGTGTGACATTCATTGCACATATACACACCCCAAGCAAGCCGCCACCCTGACGGCAATGGACAGATTGATGCAGAAGAGAAGAGCACAACGCTCAACGGGGGACGAGACTGAGTGTGACCTCCCCGCACGGATGATGCCAGGCTGAGGGCTGGAAGGCTGCCTGCAGCCTCGCTGCTTAACCCCAGCCCATCCCCGATCTACCATCACAACTGCCACCCATGCTGGCCGACACAGAGACAAAACTTCGGATGCACGGAGATTGAGAGACTTGCTTTTTCAAAGGAGCAAGCCTCACGCTCATACACTGGCATCATCGCTTACAGTTTCCCTGCGGTGAGGGCTGTAGCCCTCTGTCAGGGAAGAAAATCTGGATTAATGCTGCTAATTAAAAGGGACAGAGAACATGGTGGTTAGGACCAAACGTCTTCTCTTTAGTAGAGAAAATGCATACAGCATGTCCCGGTAATCTAATTAAGATCATATAACACAAGATGAACTACAGTCTAAAAACTTATCTGTGAACACTTGGCATAGCTCTGTATCTCCATCTTATGTCTCCACATCCTTCACACTTGCCCAAAAACCACTGAAGTTGGCACAGGACCAACTGTGTTGGTTTTGGACCAGGCCTTTATCACACTGGCCATGAGCACTGCTGGAGGATTGGCAAGGCAAAGGGACTGAGACTCAGTGCGTTAGTTTCGCCTGAAGAGTTAACAGACCTCAAGGCCAGAGAAGACCACTGAGATGATGGACTCTGATGCCCTGGGAACACAAGATAGGTAGTCTTTCCCATAAGGCTGATTGGGCTGGAGCAGATCTTTCCGAAAAAGCATCCAACGTTGCGGAAGCTCCACTGCCTCTCTTGAGAAACAGTCCAAAACTTTCCAGACAGAGCCCATAAAGACGGTTCCTCCAGGACAATTAAACACAAAGGTACCACCTCTGGCTGAGGAGGCCTCCCTGATGTCGATGCCAGAGCTGGAACAGGACACTAGGAAGAAGCACCACCGTACTTTTACCACGTTTCCTCTAACTTTCACTAAGTATCTGCTGCTGTGCACTGCTTCCTACTGTCAGAGAGGATATTGGACGGATGACTCCCTGCTCTAGCATCACCCTCCGATAGAAGTCGGGCTCTTGTTTCTGAGTTGGGTTTTCTATTGGTTCTTTGCAACTTAGACTAATGAGACCTCTGTTCTCAGAAAAAAAACACCCTCTCTCCAGCTTGTAGACACCAATCCAGCTGTCTTAGCCCATGCATGGCTACGAAACATTGAACTTTTTCCATTTCTCTAGTAACAAACAGGTTGCTTTCTGGGCCTGACCAGTTGCATGCCATCCTCTTCATCCTCCTTCCCCACTGCTAGATGAGCCCCTTGGCATCTCCTCTGCCCAACCCACAGGTGAATAATCGAAAAAAAAGTGTTTCTTACAGACAACCAGCTTTCCACGTAAGCATTAAATATCAATTATACAAGAAGCCATGCAGTGCTTTAATTATAGTCATGAAAAATCATCCCATTAATCAAGTTTCTAATCAGCTAGTTTCTTGTAAAAAGGTGGCAACTGTTATTTTATCGATTAACTCTTAATAAGCCACCTAGATAAATCAATTCTACATTTTTTTGCATATATCCTGTTGTAAAACAGGAAAAATTCTCCCTTTATCAGGGACTTGCCTGAGTGCAAAATAAGCTCCTTGCTGCTGCTTTTTGGCAGTGCCGCTGCTTACCTCTGGGACTCGTTCACCGTGGCCACAAAGCGGGCTCCCTGCTTTTGCACCCACTATCCCAGCCCGGGCTCTGTGGAAAGGGCCCTGTCATCTTTCAAAGCCGTGATTTAGGAGGCTGGGTCCACTTCAGATCAAAAAGAGCTGCAAAAATAAAGGGTGATACAAGAAACAGAGAGCTTTGCCTTTTGAGATGAGATGAAAAGAGCTCAGCTCACTTAGTCTAGCAAAACAAAAGCCAAGAAGGGACATGGCTGTGGTCTAGAAATACATGGAGAACTGGAGAGGGAAAAAAGGGAGGGAGGAAACAAAAAGAGCCATTTCAGTCGAAGAACAAATGAGAACAAAGCAGCTGTGAATGAATATAAGCTGGAGTTTAGAAATACATGCTAAAAGGCTCAGAGCAGAAAGACTTTCTAACAGGCTTCCCTTGGGAGTCACTGGGCAAAACCTAAACAAGGTTTTCACATAACTTGAGCTGCGCACGGGAGAGGAGTTATTGCAAGGAGTTTGCAATGGTTAGGCATGAACGCAGGGCTCCAAGGAGCCTGTCCTGTCATCAGAGAGGGTTTTCTGGGATCCACATCCAGGCTAGACATAAAGCCACTTGATTAATTATTGCCTCTGCTGACTTCTCCCACCTACTGCTCAGTTCAACACCAATTATTCAGGATCAGCTCATAATATCCTATTGAAGAGGTACAGCTTTTCATTTGCATAAGCAGTTTCAGCCAACACAGTCTGCTGAGACGGAAAATATACACTGAATATTTAGCAAGTCTGACGGCATTTTAAAAGCATGTGATAGTACACAATTGATGACATCATGTGTTTCTCATGTTTCCTGAAGCTGAAGACTAACGTGGCACAGAACTTAACCCAAAATTGATTGGAGCAGTGTTAAAAAACAACAACAAAAAAACCCCCAAAAACCCACAACCCAAAAAAACGCAGAGTGTTTCTAGATTTAGGTGCAACTCCCAGAGAATCCCATCTAGCGATATCAAAGTTTATACAGAACTGCGAAACTATATCCAAAACCCTTGAGCAGGAATAGAGATTAGAGACAAGTATCTCCCTCCTCCTCAGAAAGGTGCAACAAGCTAGTATGTTAAGGTCCAAATTTGGTTCGACCCACAAACCCACTGTCGCATCAAGCCACATACAATCCACAGCCTGCTGTTCCAGCCTGGCAGGTGGCTGTGTTATAGCTTTAGGAGCTTGCAAAGGTTTTGGAGAGACCTGTTCCTTGCTGGGGTTGGCTGCCGAGTACCCATGAACAGAGAGGTTTGTGGACTTTGGCATTTTTTGCTGATGTGACCTCTCCTCCCACAAAATACTAAACATTCCTGCAGCTGGCGTGCACCAAGATGGGCGGAGGCAAAAGTCCCCATGTGCCCTTTCCTCTGTCCCAGTGCTCTTTTCTTGGCTCTTATTCCACACGCCCTACAACTGCTTGAGCAATCAGTAGCCCATTAAAGGATGCTACACTGGGGCCTCGCTTGCCCCGAGGAAGGACGGCCAGCAGCACACATCTGGCTTGGCCCTACGTGGAGTTACACAATCCCTTTTCAACTCTCAAATCTCCCAACTCTATTTATTTCTTCCATGCATTTGGTGCTACAGTAATACTACACGTTACTGCAGCGTTAGCAGTAACACCCCAGACCAGAAGGGAGGCTGCAGTTGCACAAACACCCATTTGCCTCTGCTACCTTTCTAGCAGGTGTGGTCATCCCTCTCTCCCACTCTCTCTCCCATCCACCAGCTATGGCAAAAGCATTTACAGCACGAGCAACAAATGGCAACACGGCATGAACTAGTGCAGAAGAGACCAGAGCTAGCACAGCAGCCGAGACGGGGAATTGCTGCGCGCGCTGCCCAGTGTTGCTGTGCAAACAGGCGGGAGGCCAACGGAAAGGGTACGGGATGCAAACAGCCTCTGCTGCCTAAGGGACACCCTCAGACCCCTCCTGACTGCTTTGAGACCGATGTGTCAGACGGTGTCTGACAAATCACACGTATGAAGGAGAGGCACCTGCACTGAACCGTCGCGTCTGATGGGCCTTGGGAAAATCCAGCCGGCAACGGATTTAACACCGGTGCTGACCCTGCTGGCAGCCTGCTCGGTGTTTTCTCAGGGCGGTGCGTGCTGGGGATGCTGGGCACTGAAGAGCTCCACTTGGAGCAAAACCGAGATCAACGGCGGGCTGAGAAATACAACAAATCCCTGCCTGAGCCTCCAGCATCCCAGTCTGTTCCTGACATCCTCAGATCCATCGTCTCACCTCTGTGTAGGCGCAGTCAGGTCAGGAAAAAGTTTTGCTCCTTACTCTTTGGACCAATGCTGTCAGAAGGCATGTTTACATTGAAAAATGCATCTCCATACTAGTACGTGCCCACGACAACAGCCCTAGCCTCTAATGTCATTTTTAACTGATATAAAATAGGAAATCTTTCCCTGCAAATACCTGTTAGCTTAGAGGGAAGAAGGACAGTAAATCTACACCTGCTTTTACTGAAGCCCTGCCATATCCTACAGAGCTTCCCCAGGCACACACAGTCCCACCTCGTACACCCAACATCTTTCAATATATTTACGTGCACTAGAAGGAAAAACCACAAAACCTTCCCAGAGCAAATTCTCCCCCAAAGAGTGCAAGCGCCTGAGTCTGTAAAGAATAATAAATGGCTCCCCTGTGCCATTTCCACTACCCGCCCTCCCTCGGGAAATCTTGTTCAGCCTCGGAAATGCTTTCACTTGTGTGGCCTGGGACAGCATCACCCAGCAGGGAATTAAACCGGGGGGCAGGTCTGCAGGCAGGCGCTGGGGAGGACAATAGCGAGCAGGAGGGAAGAGAGCTGCCAAAGCTGCAGACTTGGCCAGGCATCGCTCAGAGCTGGATAAAGGGAGAGTAACGAGCTGGCTGAAAGCGTCAGCGCGGCGAGAGCCGTTTGATTTATTCTCCACCGTGGCAATTATTTATTCATAAATAAAACAAAAAAAGGAACGGGACCGGACGCCTGCTCAGAGGTGGCATTCGTGGGAGGAAGGAAGGTACAAGGACCCCACCCAGGGAGGGCTGTCTGACACATCTCCTTCCCCCACCCGCAATCATAACCTCTGATTTAATTATCTTAATAGGAACAGGAAAAAAAACAGAGAAGGCAGCAGGGAGAGCAGGCACTGTTTTCTCAGCCGAAGGCTTCCCCAGATGCCCAGCAGCAGTCTCAGGCTCCCCAGCTCACTGTGCCTGCTGCCCTGGACATCCCCCTGCTCCCCACCCCTTGGGAAAAAGCCACATCCCGACAGTCCCGCTATTCTCCCCCCGCCAGCAGAAAGCCTGGCACATGCAACGCTGCTCAACCCCACGCTGCCCAGGGGGGCTGATGGAGGGATGCTTCGCATCCCCCCGCATCCCCTCCATGAAGATGCTCCCCAGCCGCATCCAGCCATGCCGGCGAGGGGGACCCCACTGATACGGATACTCTCGGTAAGGCTAGACTAGCAAGGGCAGGCTTGCATGTCAAAGAATGAATGAAAACGCCCAAGGAAACAAAGAGAGAACAATTAAATGAAACAGCTCACTACCACCAAGATCAATGCCATTGAATAATACATTTTCAGGCCAAGACTTGTGGGTCTCGGAGGCAGCCTGAACAAGCCGAGGAGAATTCGGGCAGATGTTCAGTACCGATGAACCCAAGCATGGCCTCCCAAACTGCCAGGTTTTGCTCTGGGATCTGAAGACAGTGTGCTTTGGGGAGCAGGTATTTGCCTGCTGGCTCTTTCACACTCAGGAATCTTATTTTCCAGGATGTCAACAGGGCCAGGAGGGCTAGAAACATTCATTTGCTTTTTAGTGACAGCTGAACTACATGAAATCTGGCTCTGGGGCTCTAGGAAAACACAGTAAATACCGTTAAGACTTGCAATAAAACTACTCCGCTTGGCAACAGAAGGCTTTTCTTACCCACCGCTCCTCCGGGCTCCTTCACCTTCTCTCACTCATGCCCAGCAGCTTCATCTTTGCTACCAGGAGGCAGTGTTTGGAGCGCAGCCGTTGCTCCCAGCATCACGTATGCAAGCAAATCAGCCTTCCACCCTGGGAGAAGGAGAGGACAAGGTTCAACACAGCCCCAGCAGCCCAGCCAGGGGTTTCCACACACAGCACGGGGCAGAGGAGACCCTTGCTGCAAGGTCTCCCCAGCCCTCTGGCATCTCACAATCAGGACGAGGCTTCATCCCAAACCCAGATGAACCCCACTATGCATTAGCCTGGCTCCATACTGCTATACAAATGGGTCTGTCAAGCATAAGTGGATTTTGCTTTCTCAGAGGGGGAAAATGAAGAGGTGGGAGCAACCTCCTGGGTCAGCAATCCCAGGTCCTCCCTAGGCTGTTACACCAGCCATTCAGCACCTTCCCTGTTCCAGCTGGAACAGCCGTCAGGACAGACTCCTGCATATCGCAGCAGCAAGGAAGAGGTTAACCCATCCCAACAGCAACGGGGTAGTTAAACCCATTCCCCGTCACACTCTCCCACACCCTCCAGCCACGCTCGTGTTTTATCGATGCTGCCTCTGGCTCACCAGCTTTCCTAGCTCCGGCCATTACAAAGCGTGTGATTTAAAGATTGAGTATGTTTAAATATTATATGGGGGAAATAAATAATAAATAGAATGAAAAATATTATTTATACCTAAATGGGGACATCACTCACAAAAGAGGAAAGGGGAGCCTGTCCCCAGGGCTGTAAAACACCACAGCAAGCAAGGTACCAGCCTCACCTCCACCCTGTTGCCACAGAGTCCTCCACAGAACTTGTCAGCAATTAAAACAAGAAACACAGCAGGCGATGAGAGAAGGGTTTTCTCTCCAAAACCATGGAGGTGCGCAAAACCCTCACTCCTGAGCCCAAAAACTCCTCTTGCCCAAGGCTGCCCCCCCACCCCACATCTGGTCCCTCTGCAAGGAGGAGCCAGGCAAGATGGGATCCCCAGCTTCCCACCCACGAGAAAACAACCCACACCGGCTAGAGGAGCAGGAGCTTTCTTGCTGTGCCCTTAGGATGGCACTGGCTGCCTTTGAGTCATGGGGGCTGTGACTGCTAGGAAGCCCGGGAGACCCGAGGACATTCCTGAAAGCAGGCATGTGTGTTATCAGGATCTCGCCTTCTTGGTCCTCTGGAAGTCCCCAGTCACAACATCTGTCATGCCTTCATCGCTCAAGAGGACAGCGAGAACGCCTCACTCCCAAACATCAGTCTCCCCCCCACACACAGCGGAACAGTTTTCAGTCCATTTTGAAGCACGGTAGAGAGATGGGAGCGTGCAGCCCCTTCGTGCCTAGAAGGATATATCTCAAAAGCTCCTGCAAACGGCTCCGCAAACTTTAGTGACAGCATAATTGCACGTTATCTCCTACAACTTCACTTTGACGATTTAGGGGACAATACAAAGAGCAAAGAGACTGTAATATTCATATTGACATTTCCCCAAAATGCCTCCTTTCCTGATAAAGCCGTTGCCTCATGAATATGGAAAGCTTGCCTGAAGGCTTTGCTTAAACGCAGTGTGTTAGTATTTAATCAGAAGAGGTGGAGCGGTAGCGACCCCTGTGAAACAATGGCCCGTGGCTTTTTAGGATGTGCAAGACGTTTTCCGTTTTCATGGACAATTCTGTTTACAATCCCTCCTCTAAAAGGGCTTATGAAACATTCACTCTGCCTCAGTATTTGAAACAAGAGTTAGTCAGAAAACAGGATTTTGTCTCCTATTCCTTCCCCGTGGGAATTTCTAATGAAAACCATTTTTTGTCTAAACTTTTCCATAAGACACAAAAAAAAAAGATCATTTTTTATCTTCCTTGGTAAAAAAAAAAGAAAGAAGAAAGACATGAAAACTAAAATACTTCAGCCACAGCCCAACACATCATGAGTTGAAATGACTTCCAGAGTGCCTAAGGAGAGCTGTAATGGAAGAGCCAGAGCAGGGAAGCACAGTGTGTTATGGACCGAGTGCCAGGCTACCAAAAATGATGCAAAGTTTTTCTTGGGAAACGAGTTTCTGTGGCTTTCTGCAGGGTCAAAGGTCATTTCAAAAGCTGTCCATACCATTGGGTGCACATCTCCTAGGAGTAAAGAAGCTGGATTTTCTGAAGGTATGTACTCAGCATCTTCTGAAAAGCAAAACTGATGACAACCAATAACTTGAGTCGGAGAATGAGTAAATGCTTGGGCCGAACTTGGAGAAAAAGAATGTGACTTTTTTTCTTTTTCCACCAAGGGTGAAATCCATGGAAGCCTGCGGGATTTTTGCCCCAGACTTCAGCAGAGACAGGACTTCACCCAGGCAGCTTCTCTTCGCAGTTCATCAATCTGCCTCCACATCCATGACGGACACCTGGCACCACGGCTGCCACATCCGACATCGACAGCCATGAGGAGGATATTGCCCCTGGCTCCCTCGCTTACCTCTTCGGACACAGATACCGGCAATCAATTGGTTTCCTTTAATGCCGCTGCAGAGGAGAGTCTGATTTTGACAGATTTATATTTAGATGCACTTTTTTGTTGTTGTTAAGGATTTCTGTTTACCTTCTGGATAGAGCTCCAAGTTCACCCATGGAGGCAACCACTGAACCATGGAAAACAACAAAAAATAAAGGATGTGCTAAAAAAAAATCCATAGTATCTGTAATACCTCAATTAAGGGAGCATAAGTATTGAAGCCTGAAGTATCTTGAGAATCTAAGCCATCAATTCTGACAGCAGAAGGTGCCACTACTAGAGCTGGGAAAAAATCTTTGCCTTTCAGCTCACGAGCAGGGAATATCTCTCTCTCCCTAAGACAAAAAAAAAAATTATATAACAGTGTTATTTTAAGTTCTGTTGAAATCCACAAGTTTGGTTTTATGTTCTACCTTTCAGTTCTCTACTGGCAAAGCTGGTTTTTCCCGATCCCATAAATATTCTGATTTTGCAAGGAAAAAACCCCCACCTTTTGGAAAGGTTTAAAAGAAAAGTTTGTTCCGCTTTCATGAGCTGGCCGATTGACAGGGATTCAAGCATCTTGAGTATAAAAGGGGTAAGGAAACTTCTAGTCATGGTCCAAATTTCAGAGAGTAGGGCAAGAAAATCTGTTTGCAGATGATGCTGGTGAACTAGAAAACACCTTCAAAGATGGATGAGGCGCTTAGGACATGGTTTAGTGGTGGACTTGGCAGTGCTAGGTTTATGGTTGGACTTGATGATCTTAAAGGTCTTTTCCAACCTAAACAATTCTATGATTTTATGGTCAAACACTTACTCAGAGGCTGGGAACGGGAATAATGTGAAATAGCTGCAAGTTCAGGGAGCATTTTGCTGTCAGGTGCTCTTTCACTCCAGTTTCTCCCTCTGAGAAGCAGCAGAACAGACAGCATTGGTATTTGGAAATCTTTTTGTTTCTCCACCCACGAGTTCCCTGGACAAGCCCCCTCCAGAAGCTAAATCCTTCCATTTGATGTCCTTCCAGGTCACCAGCCAATCTGTCACATCCCTGGTGCGACCTGGCTTTTTAGGGAGCCAGGAAGCGATGGGGAAGCGCGGCTTTAATACGTGCAAACGGCAACACAGCAAACCGCGATCCTCAAGGCAGCATCACTGCAAAGTGGCGACTGAAAGGCACAGCTGCTTCCTCGGCCACCGGAGATTTTTGTCCCTGTGATTTCATGCAGGGGGACGGGTTTTCTTTTTCCCAGGCACGAGAAGCGGTTCAGCAGGATGCAGTGGACGGCTTGCTCGCCAGCTCCGAAGACAGTAGAAAACCAGATCCTACTGAGAAAGGGCAACACATGTCACCAAGACCACAGAAATGCTATCGGCCTCCCAGCATTGCAAGTGCTTGGCAAGATCGCCCAAACTCAGCTCAGCCCTGCCAGGTTCCCTGCGGTTCGCGCCTCCTGCTCTGGGCCACGACTTCAGCCCAGAGAAGGACCTCTCTTGTCCTATGGCTGTGCTGGACCTGGAGGGACCTTTCCCCAGGTCACACTGTACTATTCTTTTTCCTGAGGGAAAGCGAGGTCGTCACAGCAGGCCCTGTAGCGGGGGCGGGTTTTGCCTTTTTCCATGCTGGGCTGGATATCGGGACCATCCACCCAAGCACAACGCACAAGCTGGACCTGCCCAAGGCCCATATGTCAGAAACGGGAAGGACAGTCCAAGCAACTCACCATGGAAATTGTTACGATCTGCCTCCCGGGCACTAATCACATACTCATCCGGTACGAGCCCCAGGGCTCCCTGCAGACAACATCTGCCAGCCAAGGACACAGGCTCCACTCCAGAGACGTTCCATCTAGGTGAACAGAAAGGTTGCAACCAAACCACCAGCAGGAATTTACATCGGAAAATGTTTCTGTTACGATCCAGTCTTAATGCAATGATGGGCACCGTGTCCTCTCTCGTAGGGAGCAATAACAGCAGCCAACCCCTTGGCATTCCCCAAGGGCCACCGACACTGCTAAGCCCTCAGCACAGGGGGACAAATCCCTCATCCCGTCGGCACAGCCTCACGCTGGGGTGGTGAGCACTTCCAGAGCAGGGCTGAGACCCCTCAGCACCAGCCAGGCATCCCATCCATCCTGGCTTTGCAGCAGCAGTGGGTTTTGTGCAGCGAGGCTCCTTCCGGCTGAGCACATCGGGAAGCACCTGGCCTCCAGCCACACGGGTTAGCACTGCGTGATGGAGGATGAACTCACGAGCCTGGAGCATGGCTTCATTTTATTGCAATAAAGAAGAATCAAGTAATGACAAGCCGAGGGGTGAGCGATGGGGTAATGGGCGAACTGCCATAGAGCAAAGCTAAAGGAGACCCTCTCCTCCTGCTCTTTGCCTTCCTCTGCTCCCCGGCCGCTTGCGATTGCCTGTGGAAGTGCCAGACGATGCTGAGAAAGCTGTCGGACAAAGCTGTCACCGAAGGACTAATTCATAGGCACTTCACAATTTATGCTCGGCCTTTCAGCCTGGTTGCTTCCTCCAGCTGCGGCAATTAATGACAGCAGCCCCCCTGCGCACCCCGGCTCTGCCTGCTCTCTACCTGGTCAGCCAGAAAGCACCACTCCTTTGAACTCCTCGCATTATCAATACTGCATTAGCAGCAGACACTTCTTTAATGTTGGTATAATCACCACTAAGGAGTATTGCCAAGTATAGTGCATGTGCTTTTACGGCAAGGAAAAAACGGTCCTGCCTGCACAGACACATCCCCCCGACCTCCGGCACGGCTCTGCTCCAAGGGGACGCTTGCAACGGGATGGGTGAAACCCCGAGGTTTGCTGGCAGGATGAAGTGGTCTTTCGAGGCAGCCCCGGCCACGGGAAGGCATTTGCAGCCATCTTGCTCAGACTCTTAGCTAAAACCCATTCACACCTGGCCGCCCGGTGCTCTGCAGTGGGTGACCCATCGATTTAAATGAAGCAGTACTGGCAGTTCAGGAGGGCACGGCTTCTTTCGAACACTCTGTCAAATGAATCATTAACAGCAAAGCTTACTTGGTTTTACAATTCCTTGGCTAAGCTGATTTTCATGTTACTGCAGGCTTGGCCCTATCAACATCCCAGGACCATCCATCTCAGCGGACCGCTTACCCTAAATCAGAGCCACCTTCTGCCCCTCTCAAAACAGAGCTCTTTAGCAGAGCTAAAGAACATCCCAATATGTTGCAAAGTACTACATGCACAAACACAGGAGCAACAGCAGAGTTCAGGGCAAAAATACATTTCCATCCCCTCTGAGATTGTTTTAGCTTGGATGCTTCTTGAACCAGAAACCACAGAAATAATTTGCCAGTGAGAAATCCAGACTTTCAGGTGCATTCCGGGTATCCATCCTAATTCAATTTTCCCAAAGAAGCAGAGTGTACCAGGACAATCAGAAAAGCAATATGTAGTTTTCATTGGATGCCTCACAGCAGACCTAGCTGTAAAACCACAAATGAGATATCTTCCCCCAAATCAAAATGAGCTTTTAGCAAAGCCCACCTCAACAACACAGTTTAATAAATATGCAGCTGGTTCATGCCCAAATCCCCAGATCCAAATTCCCTTAGACATGGGGGAGAATGGGATGAGAACCCACTTTGTAACTGCTGTGACTCATACCAGTCTCTACAAATAGACAAGCCAAGCGCACCAGACTTCAAAGGGCTTGAAATAGGGTTTGACCCTCTCTCTTCCCTATCATTTGTGTGCATTTCCAATTTCACTCGTGCTGTCGCATCTAGGGCGCCCAGCTGGATGAACAGGAAGCTGATGAGCTGGGATTATTGCTCAGTTACTGTGATAATCACAGTAGGCATGGGCTACCAAAGAGAGGAAACACAGAGAAACCAGCATCGTCTGCCACGGACTCTTCACGCAACTGTGAAGGAGTCCTCTCCTCTCGCCTTGCGCGTTCCCCTCTAAACAGGGGATAATGGCACTGCCTGACTTCCATGGACCCTGGGAGGAAAGGGAAACACACGTCAAGGAGGTGCTCAGGCCCTGGATAATAGGAGCAAGGCAGACACACAAGAGCAAGAAGACTTCCCCCCCCCCTCCCCGAGAAGCGCATTAAATATAAAAGAGAAGTCACCATGGATGTTAATATATAGCATCAGGATTTATTCCCCCCTCCTGTTCTCAGTATCATGTGACAACATTAATTAAATGTGTTTCTGACCCTGCTGGGCTTCTTTAAATATTTGCCATTCTCCACAAGCACTGTTTGGTTAATGAAATGAAATTAATGAGCTCATTAGATTGTGCCGTAATCTTTCAGATGCGAGCCTGGCACTCAGAATCACTGTTCCCTTTCTCTGCTCTCACACTTTAACTCAACGCATTCAGCTTCAGAAGCAACAGCCGAACAGAGGAGTAATCAATTAACGGGGCAGCCAGGCACAAGAAGGGGAAGGAGGAAAGACCAAGGCCAACAAGACGCAGCTCACTAACTTTCCCACGGGAGCTGATCCCGCAGAGCCCGTGACTCTGGGCGGGCGCTGGCACATAACTTGGTTTGGCGGATGCTTCACCAAGGTGAAGATCAGCTAGAGGAGTCTGATGTGGCAGGACCCAAATCCATGGCTACGTCCACTCTGATTTGTATGTGAAAGCCAAGAGACTTTGGAAAAGAAGAGCTGGGGTTTAAAACTTCCAGACACGCTTCTTAATAGCGGTTGCTGGCTCCGGCTGAAAGAGAAGGGGTCTCACCCAAAACTAGTGGAGACGACGGGCTTGTCCTCCCACCATTCAGACCACTGTGATCTCTAAACCCCTGCCTTGACCATCGTATGAAGGAAAGCGCACATGGCCCACATCCCTCCACCCAGGCAACTCCCCACAGTCCCCCTGATAATCAGTCTCCCTAATTCCCCCCTACACTGATATGAACCAGGCAACCAGTCTCTCCCACACCTTCCCCCTGCCCGGAGCAGTACTCACAGCTTGGTGTCCACCGGTGAAATAACACCACGAGAGGAGCAAGCAAAGCTCTCTGCCTTTGGGCTGCACCACCTCGCCAAGCTAGCAGGATTTCCACGTTTTTTGAGCAGGAAGGATTCTCCCCAGAGCAGTGCTCTGTTTTCCTATTGTCTGTGAAGCTTCATCAAAGAATTAACTCAGATCAAAGAGTCTCCACAGCAGCACAAAATCCTCTGATGGGGAGGAAAAGGGGGGGTG
Source organism: Gavia stellata (assembly GCF_030936135.1). Lineage (NCBI taxonomy): Eukaryota > Metazoa > Chordata > Aves > Gaviiformes > Gaviidae > Gavia > Gavia stellata. The sequence continues at coordinate 2,731,761 of NC_082604.1, forward strand.
GGGGGTGGACAATAACATGAAAAACGCTTCAGTAAATCTCTTTCCAAGAAAGCAAATAGGTGTTCTTCTGCATGCATATAAGCCCCACAGTTCAGAGATTGTGTTAGCTATGGTGACTCCTAATAGCACCGGAGGAATTCAGGGTAGGAAATACATGCAAATAGAATTCTCTCTGCGGCTGTATTTGCCAACAGATTGGATCACAAATCTTTATCAAGCTCTTGGTCCCTGGGCTTTTGTAATTTACCTTTTAGCCCAGAAGTCAAATGACGGTGACCCAGGCCTGCTGGGGAAAAACAAGGGGACGATGAGCACGAACAGGGGGGGAGCAAGAGGAAGGCATTCACACAGTGAGACACCGAAAAACCTTAAGGTCAAAAAATAAAAAAACAGGGATACCCCAGTTCTTCACAAGAGCCTCAGGCAAAGCAATGCCACAGTCACTATTGTAGAGCACATGAAAAAAAAAAAAAGACAAAAAACCAAACCCATCTTTCCACTCGCAGGTGGCAGGACCGAAGCTGGAAAACCCATAGTAGCTGTACTCCCACACTCATCCATTGCACCACCCCCCTGCACGCAAAACATAGTCTCAGGGGACCCTTGAACCATGCCCTCTCCGCGTCTTAAAGGATTATCACGTTAGCTCAAAACCAGCCAGCATCACCTCTATCCTCTTCCCCCAACTCTGAAAGCTGGTATCACAACAATCAAAATGCCAGGCTCTGAACTAAAACATCTTTAGGTTAGCCAGGTCTTTTACAACCCTGCCATGTCTGTGGTTCAGATGCCTAACAACCTATTTGGTGAGGCTTGACTTTCCTCTCATTTAAAGTCACTGCCTTTGGTGACTGATGATTAAAGCAGAGGGGAAAAGTGCGGCTATCATTTATCTGTGACCTTGGGGGGGCTGCAAATAATACTGGCTCGTTGACGGCAGGGCCCCTGGCCAGAAAGTGGAGGAGCAGATGTCAAGGGCAGCTGGAAGAATAAATAAGGAGGCCAGGCTGACCGCTTGCCATCCACTCTGCCTGCAGAGGGGAGCTGTGGGCATCTCAGCAGGTAGGACCGCAGAGGGAGACATCACTTTAGGCAGCCAGTACCACGTAGGAGAAGAGGCACAGAGGAGGGTGAGTGAACACCTGAGGATGGCAGGCGTGGAGCATTACCACAACTCTGGGATGACTCTTAAAATAGTAAGGGTATGCTGGATCCCTAATGGGTTTTCCATGAACAGTTGCTGCAAAGTCAGCAGCAAAGATGCAGCAGACTCAACCGGCAGCACATGGGCAGCTGTTAGTTCAGCTGAGCAAGGCCGGTGAGCTGGTATTTGCTGAGAAGGAGTTACTGCAAAAGGGAAAGCAAGTTGGCTATTCCATACTCAGGGCATTGCAAATGGCACTAGTCACCACATTCATGTACATAACCCTGTGTTTAACAACTGAATCCTGCCTTCCATCTTCCTCCAGAGGCAGGCAGAGTGCTACCTGCAAAAATCAGGTACCCACACGCTGAGAAAGCAAACTTTGCTCTTTGCAAGCTGTGCACCATACAATGACACATGAGGCAGAGCACGGCAAAGTACCCCAGCAAGCTGGTTTATGCACATGAAAAGGTTTAACAACATGAACCCATTCTCCGTAAGCGAGCACCAGCCCTTGCGCTTACCCCACATGCCAGCCTGGGGTCCGTGCACCATGCGCAGAGAGCAGCCGTGACCCACATCTTCGTTCTGGCTTAGCCCAGAGCCCGGCTGTCGTAAGCAATGCTGCTTCCACGGTGTTGGTTTATTTCGAGTGGGTGAACAATCTTCAATTTTGTTTAAAATCAAATCAAAATTCAAATTTTGGCTCAAATAGTGCAACCTGTTTATGGTCCAGACAGAAATACATCGGACACATGCATATTCAGGGTAACTTCACCCTGACTCGGGCTCCGGTTGGTGCGCAACTGCGGTAGCAAAGGCTTCAAGACAGGCTTTGCAAACCTGCCTCGCACAGCCCTGGCCCTCCCGAGAGCAGCCAGCCCCTGGCCCAGCACCCCTGTGTCTTCAAGACACACACGCTGTGTGCCATCAGACGCTTGTCCCAGCACCCAGCTGCTCCCAGCAGCAGGCATTTACCCGGGCGGGGATGCACTTTGCACCGCTTTAACCCGCACAAGACCAGCTCCTACGGCAAGAGCGAATAAATGCCCACGTCCCTGGGAGTACCTCTGGGCAGATGACTTTGCCCTCACACCTTGTCCTTAGTTTTTTCCTATGGGCACGTGCACATAGACAGAGGCCTGCGGGGATGCATGGCAGCCCATGCAGAAGATGCCTTTGTGGCAGCTGCGAAGAGAGCCGAAAGCCACGGGGCTGATTTGCTATACATTCTTACAAACGCAACTGCATTTCCGAAGTGTATTTATAACTTATCTATGCTGTTTACCCATATGTTCAATAAATCATTATTCATTATCTGATAAGGTGCTTGCACGGAATTTCTAAGCCGGGCTTACAGTTAGCACAGAACAGGACATGCTGGGAATACAAATCAAAAAATAAATAGAGCAGCTGTCTCCAGTGAGGCTGCTGCGCTACCAGGGGACTCTGGTGACATCGCCAGCCATGAGACCAAAGCCTGGGTCACCGGGCCTGCTGAGCTGGATACAACAGGCTTGTGTTATGCAGAACAGCCTCCTTTTCAGTTAATTACACGTCTGAGATCCCTTCCGATGACAGAAGTGATATTACAAAGCAAGCCATGTTTCCTCTCTTCTGCACCGCATTCATCTCTGCCCTGCCCGGACCCTTGCGACAGCCGAGCAGAAACAGCCTCTGCTCTTCCGTATCCACAGGGTCCCCACAAAAGCCTCAGCCTGGGAGCAAGGGGGAAAAAAGAGAGAGCTTCGGTCTGAGACCTGCAGCTTGAATAGACAGGAAAACTCTTATTTGTGCTGTCTGTGGCCCAGGCGTAAAACCAGAGGAGCCAGAGTAATGCAAATCCAAAGCCCGCTCTGACCCGGTCCTCTCCTTTTTGCCTGTTCCAGCACAAAACAGAGAGATGGGGAGCACCTAGAGACGATGCTCCATGGTGCATCCCAACCCCTTCTCTCTCCCCTTTGACACCCACTCTGGCACCAGGAATCAAAACTGGCTCCATTTAGGCCAGGCAGAGTTTTACCGCGGCTTTCAATACAGCCGTGGTCTCTCTCACATCTCAGCTCCTGGTCCAAGGATTAGCTGCATTGGATGGATATTTCCGTGGGGAATAGGGGGAGGAAGGTGGAGGGAGAGGGTAGGGAGTCAGGTTCAAGTCATGTGAAAACTGGCTAGAGCGCATCTTAAAAACAGGCTACAAGGAAGTGTGACATCCAATTTCTTGGGAAGGGGAGGCAGAACGGTAATTAAATTTTCTGATCTTGTTAGCCAATTTCTCCAATCACTGCCCCTGAACTGGAGAAGGGGAAGGGAGAGGGGAGACGCTTGCGTCAGCGACGCTTGTGAGAGAAATTAGGTTTTCACGGATTATTGGGTTAGTTCCACTTCTCCCACTTTTTAATTTATTTGTCTGTATGTGCTGCCGAGCTGAAAGGCCGAGATTTTTTCCCCCTTTATTTTTTTAATTAAAATCTGTAGTTTTGGAAGATGAAAACTTAGGAAGGGGGGGAAGACTGCAACAATACAACCATGTCAGCCAAAATCTGCTTCCCTCCCAAACTTCGTTAATCCCTCTTCAAAACAAAAGTCTAATCAGATATCTCATTAGAACTCCAAATAGCCTTTGGATACGTTTACAGAAGGAAAAAATCAATTAACTTTGTTCTATATTAAAAAGGAAGAGAATTTACTTACCGCTACTTGCAGGTTGGGTGTTTTTTTAAAAAAAATTTCCTTTAATGCCACAAAAGGAATTTTAAAATTGCTGTCTGCGTAACCCTCTGCCTCTATTATTTCTCAAAGGACAGTAACACTGCCCCTCTTTCCAATCTCTTTCAAAATAGAAAGAGAAGACTAAAATGTGCGTATTGGCAGCATTCAAGTAAATTATCTGTATGATTATTTCCAACTGCCTGGTGAGTGGTTTCCTAGGAACAATGCCAAGGGGCTATTTTGTTTAAGCTTTCTGAATTTTGGATAAAAGAGAAACTGAGTGTAGTTCACATAGTGCCCAGACTTCTCCTTTCATGAAAGCTTTAGGAAGTATGCATGGCCACACGGATCATCATTAGCTGGAGGATGCTTGCAAAGGTTCCTGGGAAGCCAACAAAGGCTGGAAACAATAGCGTATGGAAAACAGAAGGCAGCATAGCTGCAGAATTAAAGAGCTGGGAAAGTGCCGGTCACTCCGTTCAACAGCATCCTGCAATAACCAAGAGGGGCATATCAATAGCCTGGGGTTGGGATCAGGAGACTGCGTGATCAATTCACACACCCAGGCAGCGACACCAATGGCCAAGCTCTCTGACCTGACCCATCTTGTAGACGGATGATCTCTGAGTTAAAGATATGTCTTCCACCTCCTGAGGGACTTTTAAGTCTAGACCAGAATAGCCTTCTTGAAGATCTGCCCTGGCCCTCTCCAGAACTACTGGGACCGATGGCAGGAATTGCTGCTGCTAGCACAGTTGCCCAGGTCAGCCAGATGAGTTTTACTGATGTATGCTGGCCTGCTCTCTGCTAAGCCTACGGAGGCTCCATACAGGAAGATTCAAGACTTGTCACAGAGTGAAGCATGTAAGAGACACCTGTTCTTCGAGCTTACCCACGTTTCTGCAGCTTCCAGCTTTCCTCCAGACCCAAGACACCTAACGAGCTTCATGGCACTGGACCATCCGCTCCTGTACCAAACACAGGTAAAAGATGAACCCGCAAGAAAATGACGTGGAGAACAAAGGGACAGTGGCAGAGTTAACTTGGCCAGAACTTTGCAATCATTCAGCAATCCTGTGCACTTCTCTTAGCCAGTTTTTGACCTATAGCTAACAGTAGCTTACTGCTCACCCTCGCCCTGCCACCTTAAATGCCCCTCAGCGAAGGGACCTTGCCAAAGACATTTGGAAAGCAGAGCTGGGTTATTTCTTCCCCCTTCAGCCACTCATTCAAAGAGCGCTGCGCATCACGTCCATCCATCACGCTGCCCGCACGGGATACCAACATCCATCTCACATTGACTGCTTTACAGGCAAACCACGTTCATACCCGTGACCTTTTATAGGGAGAGGCACATGGATGAGAGTCCACAGCTGGGATAGTAAAGGGGCCAAGCCAAGATCACACAAACCTTCTAACCAGCTATGTACAAAGGCCCAGACCTATCCCACCTAACTTCAGCTATATACACAGAGTCTGGTCCATTTTCCATGGAGAACGGAGGTGACCCACCTCTAGGCAGTGTCAGAGTATTCTATCTGTAGAGCTGGCCAAAGATATTTTCTTGAAAGTCTTAAAGCAAAACATGAAAAAAAAGCACCGCACTCTTCCTTCCCAATCAGGGCGAGCACACCGGCTGGAGCCCTGATCAAGATCCTCATCATGGACGAGCTCCGAGCTGACCCGCCCTCATCAGGCTTTGCAGTTCGGAAAAAGCTAATTCTGATGGCAGTGAAGAGGAGGGGAATTTACTCTGATCTGCGATGACCCAGACTTCACAGCCATTCAAAAGGAACAGCAACAGCCATTAAAAACTTCACTTTATACACTGAAGAGGCTCATAAAGAGAGCGTGAATTCACGGAGCATTGGCTCAGAAAGCCTATTCCCTGGGTGTCCCACAGACTGCTATTGTCTGAAATATGGAATAAAAGGGAGGTTCGTATTTTACTTCAGACTTATTTCACTCTTCCCTTGTTTTCTCTGTGGGCTGACTAAAGAGGAAGTGATTTATAAGGGGAAAACAAGGGGAAGCAGTTCTAATTAATTGGCCATAACCGTTACAGCTGTACCAGCATCCAGCAAAAGATAGGCCAACAGTGCTTAGGCAGAGATGCAGTACCACTGGAAGTTTCCCCAATAATCCTGCTTCAAGCCAGAATAAAAAGAACCTTTTGCCCTCGCAGTGCTGGTAGAGACCCCTTGTACAAGAGTCATCAGGAGCGGGGAACCGAAGGGGTCTTCCAACTTGAACCGCTACTCGCAGACCCTCCGTTCCCTCTCCGGAGAGAGCTCAGAGTTCATTTTCACATAAGCTAAAGTTCAGGGCGTAGGGAGTGCATCTAGCTTAGGAAATCTCAACTTCAAGTCCAGGAGTGAGAAGTTTGAACTAACCAAAGGCTAAGGCCCCTTGCTTCATCAGGCCCTGCCATCTCACAGCTGGGAGGAGAACATGGGGCTCCTGGTGCACTGCAGAGCCTGAGGAAAAGAGAAAGGCTCTTTCGTGTCCAGAAATAAATGTGTTTGTTCTGCTTTCAGCAACGTTATAGCCAAAAGAATGGGCCTCTGGGGAACAATAGATCACACATTGCAGGTGCCGTTTTAGGAGGGGGGGAAACTCTCCAGTTTTCCTAAGTGCATATGCCAGAAGTTCTGCAACTCAAGTTCATCTTGAACTCGGAGGGCTGGCTCGCTCTACGGGAGGAAACAGAAAGCCTGGGCATAATCAGAACAAGCTCATAATTAAAAGCGCTTTAGCCTTTACGAGTTTCCCAGATCGCACAGCTGGAGCGAAAAGAAGTTGTTTTCATTTTACCTCATTACGTTTGGAGCTGTGCAGCGGTCCTGAGCAGCCTGGCATTTGCCAGAGCCTGCCGCGTGCAGGAAGAGGGCAGCCGACGCCGGAGCAGATGCAAACAGAGCGCGCTGCACCCTGGTGTAACTCCTGGCACCAGGTTACCCCCCCGTGAGTCTCTGCAGGGGGATTTTTATGGGTAGAAGGTGTGGGGAGCAGCTAACCAGGACAGCCTTTAATACTGGAGTCAAGTAAGGGCCGGGGGCGGGGGGGGGGGGGGGGGGGGGGGGCGGGGGAGAAATGCAAAATACAAATAAGAACTGGCTTTTCCACTTACCCTCTGAAGCATCCTGTCCTGAGACCCGTAGAGGTGCTCCAGGAAGAAAGCCAGGCTCCTGCCAGCTCTCCTAGAGGAGCAGACACTGCGGCTTACTGAGTGCGATAAGCTCCTGCAACAAGTGAAAAAAAAAAAAAGACACTAATATTTGCCCAGCACTTAGCTAGTGCTGAGCACTATTATTCTGTGCCATACAAGATTAACACAAACAGATTGCTTTGTGGACTCACTACTTACTGACGTCCTTAGGCAGATAATTCCTCTGCGTGCTTTGAAAAAGGTCTCAGGACGTGAACTTGCATTTAACAGGCAGCCCGAGCTGCTCTGCGAGGCCCCTATTTCCTCTCCACCTGGGATCCAGGCAAGCCACAACCTTTCTCAGGGAGCCTGCCTGATCATCTGCTCATTTGGGACCATGATAACCTCAGGGCTTTGTGTTTCAAACTCCCAGCGCAGCCTGACGTCTTCGGGAGGTGGTGGACCCCTCTGCAATCCACCTACCCCACTTCCAGCCAAGAGACGCTCTAGCAAGGCGGGGGGTTAAATATTTGCAGCTACAGAAAGCAATTTCTGTGCCTTCTTGGCAGTTTCTGCTATGCAAGTGAGAAAAGCAATAGCCACCCAAAAGAAAGAAGGCTGGTGGGGTGGGACATTGCTGCAGGGAGGTAGGTGCAGCAGGATCCGTGGGGATGAGAGGAGCTTCCTCCAAATGGAAGAACCCCAGGCAACTGCTGAGGACACTGGCACAACCACCAAAGCCTACACCATGCCACCATGAGAAGGGAGATATCAAAACAACTAGGAAAAAGAAAGGAAAAAAAAGGAAAAAAAGGAATAATCACTGTTACCTTTCAAGGATAGCCTATGCCCTGCAGACAGCTCAGGGAGAACGACTCCCAAGACATCACCGTGGCACACAGGGGTGTGGGACAAAGGGATGCGTAGGGGAAGACACATGAGGGATGATCAGGGAAGTGGCAGGATCAGGCTCTGTGCTGCTGTTAGGAAAATGGCGATTTATTTGAGAGCTTGAAGGAGACCAAGAACAGCATAAAATAAGCTGAAGGACAAGCACGCCTCTCCTGCTAGGCTGAAGCAGCTCCCTATGGCCAGCTCGGGAGCAACAGGATAGAGACCTTGTCTAGGCAAGAGCAGCGATGCATGCCGTTAAGCAGACGTTAGACAAAGCCCACTGCTTTTGGATGTGGCAAACGGGCCATGTTACGGACAGGTGCAGAGAGGAAAGTATTTAATCCTGTTTTCTGCAGAAAACTCAAATACAGTGCCCCTGTTGACCACTCTGGGGAAAAGTAGCTGGCCTGTTACAAACCCAAAGCATCCAAGTCGTACATCGAGTTCTCTATAGCTATGTGGAGGGACGAGGGCTGAACAGAAGTCAAGAATACCACATCTGGCTGCTCTTCTGCTCCTGTAGCAGGATGGGGCAGCAACTGCTTCTGGGAGGGACAGTCCCACCGGCCATCCACCCCTGGCCAGAGGCAGAGACCGTATCGCTGATCTGAAGACCTGGGGTCAAACCTGGCACCACCTCGGAAACTCAGAAAGGACCAGAGACGGAGGGGATGCGCCAGGGAGGAGGACTGCCAAGAAACGTCCCAATGGCTGTGCCGTGCTCCTGTGTTTGTACAGCTGGTCCCAACGCGCTGCTAAACTGCTGCCGCAGGGGAAGGCGAGACATTTTTGCATGGGATATTCATTCCTCATCTGTCGAGCTCCAAGCAGAAGTTTCAAACACTCAAGTGCACACTTGAGACAGCACCTGGGGAGGCCTCGTCCCGTGCATGGGGGAGGGAAGACAAATGCTGCCAAGATCTAGCTCTTGCTCCTCGTAAAGAACAATGCAATCAAGTCACATTGTGATGACTGCTAGTAGAGAAGGACGAGTGAGCCATGGCCGGCAGTGGAGCCAAGCGCAATCAAATTATGCTCTCTCAGGCTGTGAGTAGGCTTTGAACCCACAACCTTCACCAGGCAATGGTGACCTCCACCCAGAACGTTCCCACCACTTAGGCCCCCGACATTCCAGCCCCTGTAAGGCCTGAATTTCAAACAAGGAAATCTTAAACCTAGTGCACAGGTCCCTTATACAGAAGGCAGGAAGAGTTTAGGTTCAAGAGTCACGCAACGGGAATGCAGACCAGTGTCTTGTGTCCCACCCCTCTCTGCAGCTCACCATGCAGGTCCCAGGACACACAAGGGTCCTCTGGCACAGGGAAGTGCCCATCTCTTTCCAAAGAAAGCAGTTTTGGAGAGGATGTGAAGACTGCTCTCAGGCTAGAAAACAACCTCGAGCTGTGAGGTGGTGGTATGAGGACATTTCAAGGTGTGAAAGCTCCTGTTCCAAAGGCACTAGACAAGGACGCACCATGGTCCATTTGAACGTCCCTCTCTGTACTCACACCAGGCTGCTCTCAGAGCATCTCAGGAAGCAAGATGGGGTCAGCCACAGGTACACGTGCTCCTGAGGAGCAACTGGAAGTTATGCAAGGCACTCCTAGGCCAAAACTGAACCATTGTGGCTCAGACTCCCACCAAAAAAAGGCTCAAGCATCAGACGTGCCCTAGGCAGCTAAGCCCTTGATCTGCATGCCCCTCACTCCAGCAGAGCCTCTGCTAAAGAGCATTACGACTGCTATTATTGCTTACATGGTGCAAGTACCCATGAGAAACCACCCCTGTGGTGAACAAGGGTCTGGCTCACATGATATAAGCAAGAAAAAAGTAATCCCAAGCTCAAGAAGCAGAAGAACAGGCAGGAAATAGGTGATACACCTCCAGGTGTATCAATCATCCTTTGCAACTCTTCATCAGCTCCTGCTGACTGCCCCTGCTGATTGAGCTGATCAGAGGACCCTGAAAGAGTTGCACAATCAAATCTCACCAACATCACTTATTTTTCAAAAGGGTTTGGACATTTAATCAAATTTTTGATCCCCCACTTTTCAAGCATTTTCCCAAATTCCTGGAGGCTTTCACTTCACACTAACTACTCCAGCAGAAGGGTAAATTTTCACCTTCCACAAACCAAGCACAGCCCTGAGCAATCCTTTGTACAGATTTCGTAGGTAGCAAGTGTGCACGTGTGTGAGATCTCCCAGTCTGATGCACATTCATGACTTTCTAAAACATCTTTGCAAAACCTGCTTATATCAGCTCAACTGTAGTTATCAAAATACACAAGCCACAGGGCAAAACCAAGGAGAAATGCAACTAACTTCAATCAGCTAGGTAGCCAATGAGTGTGAACAACAGACTCGCATGACACAGCTTGTCTGGGGAATCGCTTATTATAGTCCACAGAGATTAGATACTCAAAACATGAATACCAGAACCAGCTTATTCCCAACCTGTAAGGAGCAAATAAGACCCCACCCTCTGCTCAATTTTCTGTTACATGCAGTACCACCAGTGCTGGTAACACCTGCTAGTAGCATTATCCTCCCACCTAACACTGTTCCTTATGAGACTCCTCTGTATGTGACCATCAAGATGGGGCTACGAACAGTTCAGTTGGAAGGAACCTATAACAATCATCTAGTCCAACTAGCAACTTGCATTCTCCTTTAAATGCCTTTCAGTAGTGCCTGGTTTGATCATCTCCATTTTTTTCCCCAGGCACTGAGGTTAGACTGAAAGGTCTATAGTTTCCTGGGTCTTCTCTCACGACCTTCTTGTAAATTAGAATAACGTTGGCTAGCTTCCAGTCAGCTGGGACCTCCCCAGGCTCCCAAGACTTTTAGCAGATGATTGAGAAGGGTCCTACTGTAACATCCACTAGCTCCATCAGTACTCTGGGATGAATCCCATCCAGCCCCGAGGACTTATGGACATTCAGCTGACCATAACTTGCCATTGTTTCTTGTTGGTGTTGGTCTTCATGCAGCTCTTGGTGCAAGGGGTTTGTTGATCTGACCTTGGTGAGAGTCCTTGCACAGATTCCTCCTCTTCTATCTTATCATGTCCTTTGCCTACCATTCCCAGAGCTTCATACCTGTTCTGTAAAGGTAGCTGAGATGGCAAGGAGGGCTTCCTCTTACAGCTGGCATGCAGTAACTTGCTTCCACCCCTCCCTATCCCTGGTAACTCTGCCTTCATCCTGGCACAAAACAGGTACTGGACCTACCTCAGCAGTGGCCATGCTCAGTTGGCTTGTGTGTACCCGAGATGGCAGAACACAGCTCCACTGGTCGATCTCCTCCTCAGACTCTCGGATGCTCCTCAGTCTGCCCACCTGCTCCAGGCAGAGCAGCTCATCCACCTGTGCACGCAGGGGAAAGAGGATGGGCTCGCAGCACATGGAGTTACTGCGTTTTGCACGTTCACGGTTCAGTCCCGGTGGCAGCACACACCTCCCCATCCCACACTACAACATATAGAAGAAACACTGATCCATGTTGCAATTTTTTTTCCAGTAAAAACTGGAAAACTTTCCTACGCTGACATCAATTAGACAGCAGAACAGTGCCCCTAATAAGGTGGTTTAGAGTACCATCAATAGACCCATTTTAAAAAAATGTGAAATACGGTAGGGAAGCTCATCCCTGGGGAAGCTCCATGGACTACAGTGGTCCCAGCAAGATATGGCCATGTGAAGAGCAAAGCCCTGATTCTGCAAGGTGTCCTTGGAGCCCTATTATCTGTGATTAATAAGGCATGATGCAAACACTTAGTTAAGTCTGATTAGATCAATAGCACACCATGAATCACTTCTATAGGTTTCCTATAATATTTATATATACTGCAGTTATCAGCAAGACTCTACTGTAAAATTGTCTGCCTTGAAATTTATTTGAAAAAGTACCTTTTATACTCTATTAAAAAAAGGAAACCGACTTTTTTATTCTCTCTTAGAGCTGCACTTACCAGGCAAAAGCTTAGGGAACAGCATGTGGTTTTGCAAAACAAACATTTTGAGACTGTGCTGCCTGTTTTATCATCTCCTGGAATGGCAAAACCACCTCCATCCCTGTTTCCCCCCAGCCTCCTGACCACGTGCACTGCAAAAAAAAAAAAGCTTCTGCTATCTGTGGCTTAGTGTTGGTAGGACATAAGCAGAAAGCAGGAGTGCAACAGAGATAACGAGGGGTGGGGAAGCCAGCACGCTTGCACACTGGTTTGGTGATGACAAAAAAATACCGTGGCAAAGATTTGCATTGGGTTTCAGTAACTCCTTCTGCACTTAATCAAGGCAGAGTATTTACAGCAAATTAATGAAACTAATTTTCTGACTGGAATCATCATCTGTGAATTATCATGTCTTTACTCATTAAATAAATTATCTATGTCTTCCAAGACATTAAGAACGCATCATGAATTACAGCCCTTCATAAATAATTTGTTTTTGCCTGGGTTTAAATATAGAGGGAGAATAAAGCGAGAAGAAGAAAAGAATACAAGAGATGAGAGAAGCAAAGAGGCAAAAAAGAAAGCACAAAAGAGAAGGGAAGAGAGTGAAATGGAGAATGAAATGAGCAGAGAAAGCAAGAGGAAAAAAACCAACAACATGTGAAAACGGAGACATATGATATGGCCAGGTCAGAAGGGAAGGAAATGAGGAAGAAAAAAAGGAAGCGAGGGGATGAAAGAGAACAGGCAGGACAAGTAGCACTGTGCAGCCTTTCAGATCCATGTTAATTGCAGCTTGGTGAACGTGGCAGGAAATGAACCGCTAATATCCAAATCCTCTCGTGACTTTTATAAATGATTTCATTCCAGTTGAGCTTGTTTTATGTCAACGAGTACAAGCAGACTGTCCAACAGATATCTGAAAAGAGATGCCAACGAGGGAAGCGCACTTTATCATGGAGTAGTGACAGTATTTGCTGAAAGGGGCCCCGGAATTTGTAAACGGCAACAGAAAAGTAATGGCAAGGACTGAAGGTCAGGGAGACACAGGTCCCCCATGGTTTGCCTGTCAAACAGGGGCAAACCAATACCACTCAGACTTCTGCTGCGAGATCCCTGCTGCAGACTGTGCCAGAGCAGGGACAGGGGTCTTCTGATTGGATCCTTGCTCTGCCTCTAACCTGGTACAGCTCAAGCGCGCGTCGCTGAGAAATGCAAAGTGCACGTTGCGGAGAAATACAGCATTTCTGCTCAGATGAAGCCTCCTTAGGACAAGGAGGTGATACACCAAGGCAGACCATGTTCTATCATCCAGCAGGACTTCTGACTAGATACCATCCAGGATACCAGTACCGAGCACTTAACAACAACTTAATGCTAACACCTTGCTAAGGGCAAGTACAATTTTTAAGACTTATTAGAGAGCCTGCTGCTCCGGGCAGAGGCTGCAAAAGTACCAGTTAAACTAATGTCCATAGAGTGGCCGGAGCAGCTCCTTTCTTAGTCAGACCCTTGCCAGCTTCTGGAAGATGAGTTCCCACCTTAGTTCTAGTGCCAATAGGATAGACGTGTCAGTGTCATCAGTTGCATCCCAGGCTTCCTGCCACGGTGCAAGAAATGAACCGTATCCTGTGAGCAAGAAGGTTTTGTGCCTGTTTGCCTGTACATGGCAAGAGCCACCTTGCATGGAGAGATGGACTAGATGATCGTTGTAGGTCCCTTCCAACCGAAATAGTCTATTCTATTAAATTGGCAAGATGGCAAGGAAAAAGAGAGCCTTCCCACTGAGCAAGACCCTTGTTCTGAAAAGTAAGTATGAGCTCTGATTTAGGGAGATTTCTGATGAGAAGTGCTGAGTTGGATGAGGTTTAGCAGCCGTGATGGTGACGAAGAGCAAGTCTCTTGGCCTTTCCCATAGGACACAGCACAGCCGCATGACTTCTTACTGGCAGATGTGAGCTCACTTTGAGATGGCCAAAAGTCATGCAGTCAAACTAGAGGGCTGCCAAACCCAAGCCAAGTATTTTGCCTCTCGGTGAAAACCCATTAGCTCAGCACCACAGAACCGCAGTCTCAATGGCTTTCTTCTGGCCAGCTCAGCGCACAGGCACACATCTGCCTTCAAAATCTTACGTGGCCATTCCCTTGCTAAGTCTCTCAAGCCAGCTGTGGTTTACACCCTTGCTTGGTAAGCCTGAGTTTCTTGTCCTCCATCCCAGGATTTGGCTGTGTCAGCACCCGCCGCCGGGCTCAGGGACAGGGCAGGGTCGCAGCAGCTGGCCCACCTGTAGCCTCCCGGCTCGCAGAAGGGTTTTTCTGCAGGAAGCTGGAGGATGGCCAGTTCTAGGAGCTCTTGGAGAATGAATGCAGTGGCAGCTGTTTCCTATTTGGAAGTAGAAGGACTCTGATCTCAGCCCATGTGAGCCACTAGTCAGGACAAAAGGAAGGTTCTCCCTGGTTGTCTTCCAAGTCAAAACCCAACCTAGGGTACGTGCAGGCTCAGAAAGTCCACCAAAACCACTGCACAACAGGCAGCAACAATATGAAGGCAACAAGAAGTATGAAGCCACAGCAGAGTAGGTCCCTGAAAATATAAGTCCAAGCAAGCATCTCTGCAAAAAAAAACCCTGGCTAGGTGATAGCATGTGTGCCCTTATCATGAGACTTGAGTTTAATGGATGCATCTGAAGGTTTTTATTTTGAGAGTCCATCATTTATATTTGAAGGGCAGCTCCGTAAAGACAGACTGTGGTCTTTGGTGCAAAAGGACCTCCTTGCTGCAAACATAGGAGCCAATGCACAACATTTGTACGACTTTCACAGCACTAGCAAGCTGCCTGCTGACACCGGCGTGCTTTTGCACTAACCTGCAGGCACTGAACTCTGTGTGTCACATACAGGACATTCCCTAAACTTGAACCACTTTGGCACGGCTCTTCCCACTCCTCCAATTCGAGGCTGAGAATATTTTCCCCAGCTAATTTCATCATTAGCACAGCAGCCTGCCAAGGCTCAAACAGCAGCGGCAGGGGCTGGTGCCAGGTTCGCTGCCTCAAGTCCCTACTCGAGGACCCTGAACGCTGAATCAAGCCGTTTGGATGTTCAACAAGTTCCCAAGTCCTGAGTAATGCATCCAGCAAACAGGAGGCAGGAGAGGAGGGAAAGAGGAACAGCAGAAACATCCTCTAGCAGGAAAAAGGAGAGCACTCGGCTTCGTTTCTTTTTGGGGAGACTTTACCTGGGTGAGTGACTTCCACCTGCTTCCCACAGCCCACCTACCGTGCCTGTTCACGCTGCTGAGAGAGGGGCTTCTGCAGAGCTGAAGCTCACCTGTAGCACCCACCTCTTCCCTGGTCTCCAGCCAGCCTTCCCCAGCAGAACGGTGGTCACACAGCACCATATAGGCTCTCCTTGG
This sequence comes from Gavia stellata, assembly GCF_030936135.1. Classification (NCBI taxonomy): domain Eukaryota; kingdom Metazoa; phylum Chordata; class Aves; order Gaviiformes; family Gaviidae; genus Gavia; species Gavia stellata. The sequence goes on from NC_082604.1 coordinate 2,747,028, forward strand.
AAAAAAAAAAAAAGCCTTTCCTTTCTCTGGCCAGAACATCTGCACCCGAGACTGCCGCAACCACAGGCACGGGGTCACATCACGCAAGCTTTTCACACCTCTTTGAAACTGCACGATTCCCTCCTGCTTCCGACTTGGCTGTTTCTAAAAGAAACAACCCCCAAATACCATGCAAGCTGCAATATAACCCGAGCCTGCCCTTTCCATCCTTTCCGCTCCTGACGCCAGCGGAGCACCTCCACTCCAGCTGCTCTTCCCATAGGTGTCCAGCCCAAACTCCCATAATCTCCTTCCCCACTCTGCCCTGACCATCCTGCTGTCAGCTAGCCCTCAAGGGAGGCAACATTTCACTGACTCGCATTGCTCACGGGTGGAGGCTGACTGGTAATGGAAAAGCCTTTCCCAGAATGGTCTCCAGCTGATTTTAGAAAGGGTCAGAGCAGCCAGCCTTGATCCCACCACCTCCATGCAGCCAGCATCATCCCTGGGAATATTTATCTCCCTTTTCCTTAGATAAATGACTCACTTGGTTCTGCTTTCTGTACACTGCCCAAGGACTCTGCAGATGCCTCTTTTTCCACCACCAGCTCAGAGGGTTTTGCAACCCGGTTCAAAAAAGCGGATTTTGCATCAGTTCCTGAAGTAACAAGCGAGTCCAGCCAAGTGTGAAACAGGTCACTCTCCTCCTTCGCAGCTTTTCGCGCCATGTGTTTTGTGTCAGGGCCGTGACAAGAGCTGGCCCCGGGGGACATTTGGAGGAGCCAGCTGCCGCAGCCTTTGTTTGCCTGCAGCCTCGCCGCGCACGCCTCTGTGCCGTCCCCAGGTCCCTTCCCTCGGTCTCGAGCCAGCGCACATCTGCCCCACAGCAGGCATGCCGTTCCTTCCTCCCTGATCCACGAGGACGGAGAGCCAGAGATTTATGTACTCCGCAATTTTTATGTGCTCTCAAGAAGGCTGTGGAGGGAAAACTTCGCCACTCACAAAAGCCTCCATCTGTGAGTTTATTTATCCATGCTGGGAAGACTGTTTATTCTGTTTCTGGGTGGAAACTACACTGGGATCATGGCTTAATTGTATTGTTTGTTGAATTAATCGCTCTGTTTGATCGGCCTTTCTCCCATAATGCTTGGGAATGAGGAGTTTTTGCTGCAGTGTGGGAATAGAGAGAGGGTTGACGCTGTTTCTCCCTGGCAGATGAACACAGTCCAGTATGCGGTTACCAAGAGGGACTATTTTGGGGACAGCACGCGAGTTGCCTAACGCAAATATTGTCACAGAAGTATGTGTTCAGTGAGGACAGGCATCCTGGGGAGAGGGTAGGGGCCAAAGGCAGAGAAGCACATGAATGCATAGGATACTGGGTTGGTCTTTTGTTCCTTTTCCCAGCTGACACCCGCCCAGCCAGCCCTCCCGGGATCGGTGTGCCCGAGAAGGGACCTGCTGCCGAGGCTTGTCCCCTCGGCAACTGGCAGCCTGGGGTGGCCTGTAACCTCCTCTCCAGCGATGAGAATGGACATCGCGGATTTTCCAGGCCACCTGCTGAATCATGGGATGCAGAGCAGACAAGAGCTCAGCATTATTTTCATAGTGGAACATTTTCCCCCTCATTTACATTCCCGGCTCTTCCCCGCCCCCCCCCCCCGTTTTCCTTTTTATGTTTTGCCAGAAAACACCCATCTCAAATGAACTCCCGCTCATTTCACGCTCCTTTTTTTCACTTTCACAATCACAGAACTCAACTTTGTAGGTTTTGTTCCTGCCTCTCCCACTTCCCACACACACTTCCTTCTGCCCGCTGGCCTTTGAATGAAATGCAATAACCAGCAGCCATGTCTGGCATGGCATTTCCACGCTCACGCTTTTTCATTTCCCCTCTTCCTCTCCACAAAATGAAACCAGCATCAGAACGCCGAACACACTGGGGTCATCGCTCTTCCGCCAACCCTTACCCCAGGCAGGACACCTCTCCACGAGCCATAACTGTCTGTAGAGCCTTCTCTACCCGACACAAGAACCAGGCACTGAAGGTGATGGTGCGGTCCACCAGACGACCACCCTCCCACCATGTCGGCGACATCCCAAGATAGGCAGCAGCTCAATTTCTCCCACTAACTAGCCATCCCGGTAGAGTTCAGGGAGCATCTCAGGCCAGGAAGGAGAGATCCCTGGAGGATCGACCCTCCAGACCTGATCCTGCCCCTTCCCCTCCCCTCCGCAGGCTCTGGCAATCTCCCTTCCATGGCAGAGAGTGAGCTGCTGGAGACAGCGAGATGTTTCAATCAGCAGATCTCTCGTGTCTGAGTCAGACCCATTCCTTGCTGATAAGGAATGAATACTGTCTATGTCTGTCCAAGTGCGTGTGTCTCTCTCTATTTCTCTTTTCTCCTTCATAAAGCTGTCAGACCAAAAATAACATATTAGTAGAAGAAAGGAATGTCAGGTGTAATATAATAACACGATCAAGAGGCTGGGGGAGTGTGCGTGTCTGTCTGGCTGCCATGCTGGAGTATCACTGCAACGGTGATAAACGGCTACGGCTCAGAAATGCCTTTCACTCCTTCACACCCTTTTCTCCCACTGCCCCCCATCAGACATGGAAAATGGGATGATAAATAGGAGGGAGTGCTTACTCAGCACCTTTCTGCTCCCAAGAGCCACCTGTTTGACACTACAGGCAGATCACACATCCCCAGGCCAGAGACTGAGGAACGCGACAGGAAGAGCCAGACCACACCAGGCTGCAGGCTGGGCTACCCTGTGCCCCATTTATCTCCCAGATGAACAGAGAAAAGACACACTAAATAGGTAAACACCTCCCATAGCCTCCATCAGGCTATGTTTTAGGGATTTGCAAGGATGGAAAGAGCATCATGGGCCTCCTTGTATTTAATCGACTACCTTCCACAAGCTAGTCTAATCTCTCTTTGAATCCAAAGCCTGGCGTTCAGCCCCAGTTCTGTTTCAGCGACAGTGTGGTGCTGCACCGGAGAGCGAGGAACCCCAGGACAGACCCACAGCTAGCTCAGGGCTACATGGAAGAAAGAGCATTTTTGGGACCCTTGTTCCAGGAAGGTGCCCTGCACTGCTCCCTTCTAACACGACACATCCATCAGTACTGGTCAGCGCTGTCACACGGTCTTTGGAGGCTCTCTGCAAACTCTCAGACCAGCAAAGACCGATCCTAGTCTGACGCAGTATGGTACGTCCCACAGCTCTCTGCAACAGCTTCACCCACAACCACAACTCACACCCGAAGCTCACGTTTGGCCAGCTGTGTTGTACAACATAGGTCCTACCAACCAGTGCCACAGTCTTTATTCTGACCTGTTTCAAAGTCCTTGCAGAGGTCCACAGTGCTGTGTCCTTCAAGCCAGGCAATGGCACAAGGCTGTACCACCATTCTGGTCCCCTCATCCGTCAGGCAAAGTACTCGGGCGTCTGTATGGACATATGTAGGAAGATGCGATGGGTTAGTGCCCTGCAAGAAAAACCTTCCTTCATTCAACGGCATTACAAAACATTGTCTTTCACCATTTTATTCTCCAGTCCAAAAGAACAGCTCCTGTATTATAAACCCTTTGCACTGGAATTGACTGAAAAGGCGGTTGGGACAAAGCTATCACAACCAACTTTTTAAGGAGGACTTGGCATAGCATGGCCACAAGACCTGTTCACTGACACAGGGACACAGCTGTGCATAAGGAACTTGAAAATCCAGTCACAAGTGTTGACTGGAACAGGGTCTGGGACAACACACGTGGTGGAAGTCACACTGTTGAGGCCAGCTCTAGATTTTAAGGCCAGGAAGGTCTGATGTTGCTCTCTGGCCTATTTAACCTATCCCTGGCAAAATATTCTCCATGGAAACCGATGACTTCTGGTGGAGCCTATCTTTTACGTAGGTATCCAACACTGCCTGAATGATTTCCAGCAAGGGAGAACTGATTGCATCTACTGGTTATCTGTTCCAGCATCTAGACGCTGTTTCTGCAAAGGAAAAGAAAAAGAGGAAATACATAAAGAAGAAGAAAACATGTCTTGCTCCCAACACAGGTCTCTTATCTTCAACTTGAATGGGTGGGTCCCCTTCTGGCACCACCTGGGAAGGAGCCCTCAGGTATCAGGTTCTTCTCACACACCTTCTACGCTTCAGGAAGCAGCACTGCGCATTTCAGCACTTTCCAAAGAACCACCCCAGGGCACAACACTATCACATTTCACAGTAGTGCAGATTTTCCCTCCCCAAGCTCTGCCTCGAACGATGACATTAATTGAAATGGCTGCAGAATTGCCAGGGCTGAGATCCAGCTCTGTGACCTGCTCTGAGTACAGGCTCCTACGTGGCTGGTGCAGACCCGCTGGCTCTCAGCCTGCTGCAGAGATGTTCCTCTTTGCTATTAAATATTCTCCCTCCTGCCCGTTCCTTTCCATTTCCTCCACCCCATCACCACAAATCCAAGACCAGGGGAGCTGACAGGCAGGAGCAGGCCCATGGCCATCTTGTCCAGTGTCCAATTTGGGGACGTGCCAGGCTGAAGTATAAGATTCCTACCGACAGCACATATGCAAATCAGGTCTCCTTCTGCAGCCTTTAATAGCCGAAAACTGATTTAACTCTTCAAACACAAAGAACAAAATCCCTTTCAAAACGTGTGCTACTGTTCCAAATATTCTAATACTTTTGATATGCAAATACCGACCCAGCCTCCTTATAAAACTTGCCAAGTTCTTGATTTCATTTTCTTAATTTCATCCAGTAGCACTGTGTTACACAGAAAGACACGAAGTGTTTCCTTTCGCAGCTGCTAATTAATTCAACAACTGGTCCCTTCCATTCTTTGCTTTCTGTCCTACTCCTTTTCAACCTGGTCAGTTGTTGGAGGCATCTAAGGTATCCATGAAAAGTAACGAGGTAATAAAGTCACCGTGATGATTCTTCAATTAGCTGTACAAGGATGTGCACCACCACGGAAAAATGTTTCTTCTCCTAATGAGAACTAACGATCCCGTACCTGGGGGATTCTGCACTCTGATCAAAAGAGTCCAATCAAAACCTCTGCAAATTTCTGATTAAACCAGACAAAGGAGGGGAGGAAGGCACCAAGTCAGATGCTGAAGAGATAATAAAATTCGCTTCCCCTTCTCCTTCCCAGAAAATGGTAAATCTAATAGGCATGACTAAGCAGCTATGAGAGAAGACATGAACAAATTTGTAAAGCAAAGGGGAGTTTAAAGTTCATCTCATTTTCCCCTTCTGCAACATCGTCTGCAATCATATTATGATTTAAAGGCCACCTTTCCCCCAGTGGGAAGCGGGTGAGAAGGGTGTGATTCAATTTTGCATACCAAACACGATGGGAGAAGGAGAAAGGCCAGGAGGCACGAGCTGAACAGCCGCATCCCTTTGGCACTGTTAAATGTGTGTTGCTTTTTCCAGTTCTTCAGGGTACAGGAAAAAGAATAAATAATGGCATGGTGGCATTTTCTGTCTAAGTTTGTACATGGAAAGACCACACCTCTCAGCGCCGGGAACAAAGCCAGAACAAATCCTGATTCAACCAGCACCAACGTCGTGAGACCCTGGTCCGCCTTGAGAAACCCCCTGGAAACCAAGTGACAACCCTGCCCTTTTCCAGAAGCTGTCGCCATTCCCTACTGCATTTCCAGCTCACCAGAAAACAGTCTTGCTGCTTACACCTTTCTTGTTTGCCAGCAGGATTAACCTCATCTCTGCATTACAGCATTCAGGGATGGCAGCTAGGCTGTACTGATTTGAGGGAATAGGAAAGGATTATCCCAGAGGCTGTAAAGGAATGAAGCAAAGCAGCATCTACCAGTAACTAGGCATGCTCTGCCTGCCCCTCGTGGCCCCCAATTCCTTGGTAGATAACTTTTTTTTCCAGATTTTGTCCAATTTTAAAGACGACTTCATGACAGTGAATGGCCATGGTGGAATTGAACCACAAGAAGGGAGGCATAAATGGAGAAATGGAGTTATTTGCAGCAGGGAGAACGCTTGGAGAACTGGCACCAGCCAGATACAGGCCAAGTGCTGGGTCCTGCACTTGGGTCACAACAACCCCAGGCAACACTACAGGCTTGGGGTCAAGTGGCTGGAAAGCTGCCCTGCAGAAAAGGACCTGGGGGTGTTGATGGACAGCCAGCTGAAGATGAGCCAGCAGTGTGCCCAGGTGGCCAAGAAGGCCAACAGCATCCTGGCCTGTATCAGAAACAGTGTGGCCATCAGGAGCAGGGAGGTGATAGTATCCCTGTACTCGGCACTGGTGAGGCCGCACCTCGAATACTGTGTTCAGTTTTGGGCCCCTCACTCCAAGAAAGACATTGAGGTGCTGGAGCGTGTCCAGAGAAGGGCGACAGAGCTGGTGAGGGGTCTGGAGCACAAGTCTTGTGAGGAGCAGCTGAGGGAGCTGGGGTTGTTCAGTCTGGAGAAGAGGAGGCTGAGGGGAGACCTCATCGCTCTCTACAACTACCTGAAAGGGGGTTGTGGTGAGGTGGGTGTTGGTCTCTTCTCCCAAGTGACAGGACTAGAGGAAATGGTCTCAACTTGCACCAGGGGAGGTTTAGATTGGATATTAGGAAAAATTTCTTCCCTGAAAGGGTTGTCAGACACTGGAACAGGCTGCCCAGGGAGGTGGTGTAGTCACCATCCCTGGAGGTATTTAAAAGATGTGTGGATGAGGTGCTTAGGGACATGGTTTAGTGATGGACTTGGCAGGGTTAGGTTTACAGTTGGACTTGATGATCTTAAAGGTCTCTTCCAACCTAAACAATTCTGTGATTCTATATAGTAATGAAAGTGCCAGTGAAAGGGATTCAAGACCCACTTGGCCCATTTAAGAATGGTGCAGATCTGGATGCCAGGAGATCCAGACACTGCTCTCTTTTCTGCCACTGACCTTCAGCAAGTCCACAGGCAAGTCACTTGACTCGGCTCCACTTCTCCCTCCCTTCCCGCAGTGGGTTTGTCTTATTAGCAGCATGGCTCAAGGCAGGGGATCTCCCCTCAGGCCCAAGCACAGCCCAGGTTGTGAGCAGCAGAGTCCTCAGTGCCCACGATCCTACTGGGCTTTTCTCCAAGGGATGCTCCAAGAAGTCACCGCTGCCCCACCAAGAGAGCAATGCCAGCAGCCAAGCATGGGAGAGAGCAGCTCACACTCCCTGGTTCCACACACCTGTATCCCCCAGTTCAATAAAATGTCATAAAAGCAGAGAAATTTCACGATAAACACAAATAGATCAATAGCATTAGAGCCACTCTTAATAGCTGCCTCAGGCTTTTCATACTACACCTTCGAAAATGTCCAGTAGTGAGTAATTAATGACCAAACCAAGTAATTACTTTCTTGATTTTTCTCAAAACTAGAATTCACTGAAAGAACTTTGAGCTTTACTGGTGCTACATAGCAAATTAATTCAGTAAGTGCTGATATTACAAGTCTGGGCTGCCTGTTAAAAAACAGCAGTGCTGTAGAGTCTGTCTTTTCTTGCTGTCTGATGTAACCCTTTACATGCTTCTCCAGCTGCCTGCAAGAAAGCAACTCAACCCTCTATCGCTCTGCACATCAACCTTCACAGATTTTGCTATGGTGCTCTTGGGCCAGGTAGTAAGGAGGTAGCTTGTCTTAGAGGAGATGCCAGGACCTCAGCATTCTTGTGCCAGCAGCTCACAAACAGCGATTAAGGCAAATCCTCACCTTATGCCCTTACCCTCACAACAAACAATTAGGATTGGAAACGGGAGCATGGGGGCTTCTCTGAAGCCACACAAAACCTGAGAGTGGGACCACAAAGACCGCCCAACACCTTTGAACTGCTTTCACCACGTTCATTCCCAGCGAGCAGGGCAGGATATTTTCCATGCGATTGGCAATTCCAGCGTAATCCTGGGACTTCTAACCCTTGAGGATGGGTAAGAGACAAACCAAAGAGGATGACCAAATAGCAGGCGACGTGCAGTGCAGGAGAAACAAGAAGAGAAAGGAAGAGAACAGAAATCCTCTCTGTAAAGGCAAGTACCTCTGTCTCTGCAGCATGCTGCTCTCCTGGAGTAAGGGAATGGATGTATCTCCAGTTTCTTGCCACCTCTTCTATTCCATATGCTTGATTTCTGCTAAGAATGATGGCTCTGGAAAGAGCCTGAGGTGCCACCTGAAGACTATCCATGGCTTGTCGTCTGTGCCTACTGACCTACTCAAGAAAATCAGGACATAGACTTCCAGCAAGTGTGGCACACCCTGTACACAGTTGAAACTAAGCTTCGCAAGATACTTCTAGCGAGTCTCTTTTTACTTTCTCATGTATTTACATAGCTTCAGCCACCAACTGACCCAACACCATGGGAGGAATTGCATGTAGAGCCTTTCACAGACAGCAAACAGAGGCACAGAAACTCAGAACTGCATTCAGACTGCCTACCTGGGATGCTCACACAGCATTTGAGTACCCACTGCAGTATCTAAGAGGAAGAGGATGATGAGCAATTCAGGCCACCTATTACCCATGGCTGCCAGACATACTCCAGAAAGAAACGGACACAGAACTACAGGACCTCAGGTGGGAGGAGAGATGTGAGTCCAGGTCTTCCAAGACCTCTGGCCTTCTTTGCTTGGCCCATCCTTGTACTGCAAGGCATCTTGGACACCATACCCAAGGGCAAACTATCTAAAATGATCCTAGATTTCTATCATCTGCATCATGAGATGCTAATGAGTGTTTCAATTGTGTGTGCTTGCGTGTATGCGTGCATGTGCTTGCATGAGAAAGAATACAAGTCAATAAGCAAATTACTGAAGTAATCCTTCCATCCCCACTAGTAAAGGATTATTGTTTCCCTGCTCCCAAGAGTATGGTTGTAGCTTGGGAGCTTAACATTCAATCTGACATGGACCTCCAGCATGCACTTTTAATCCCTCTAAGCACAGCAACAGCTAACAACAAAACCCTCAAGCAGGGGAAGCGCCGCATTTCTTTCCCATCTTTCCATTACCATATTTTTAATTGGCTGGGAATATCCTTTGCTTTTGTCAAAACAAATTCTGCTAAATCACCGCTTCAGATTTGAACAGAGGAGCCAGGAACTGTGAGAGAGAAGCCAAGAAAATCCCCCTGCAAACGAAGATTTCTGCCGGTGCAGACACAGCAGGGAGGAGTGGGACCAGTCTCAGCTCATCCCCCGTTTGCATCGCCAGCCATACAAGCACTCCCCAGCACTGCCACTGCTTCCGAGGCTTTAATGCAGGGCAGATGACAAAGAGGTGCCAACGCAGATGTATCTGCTGAATTGGAGAGGAACAGAAATTATTATTGTAAGGAGGGTATTAAAAGAAAACACGGTGGGAAGAGTCCATCTAGAAGTTCAGAGGCCAACAGTTGAGTGAGACAGAGCTTGGAGTATGACAAATAGCCAGTGCTATGGAGAAATCAATTTTAAGAACATGAGAAGCAGAAGGCCCTAGAAGGAAGGCCCTGTCAGAGGGAACATGGCAAGAGGAGGAGGAAAAGGAGGAGGAAGCAAAGGGAAATACTGTACAAATTATGCTCATGCACACAAGCACCTGGCACAAGTTATAGATGCTTTTCCTTTGTTGCCTTGTTCCCCCCCCACCCACCCCGTAAAGGAAAATGGGGTCTTGACAAAGCCTAAACTTCATGAAAATGATTCAGCTTCCCTGTTGCACGCTTTTTGTTTAAGAAAATGCTTTTCTTTTTGACCATGAGAAAAAGGCTAACCTCTTTCTTCCCAATTAAAACATTTTTCAGAAGGATGTGGTTGAAAACAAACAAAGCTGAAGCTGCTGGAGAGGGGTGGGTGGCAGGTTTCTACCCAGCACTGTCTTCCCTGTGTCCTGAACCTCTCAGGCTGACGGCTCAGCATGTCCAGCAGAAAGTGCAAATACAGCCCTGAGCAATCTCTTTTCATCCACCTTCACAGCTGAGGTCAATAAGGAAAAAGCTACTCACTCTTGCAGGCAGGGAAGCTGGGGCAGGGAGAGAAGTTGTTTAAATACTCTCCAAGCACACAGCAAATCCCGCTGCAGTCAATGAGATAAGTGACATACAGAAACCTCTCCCATGCTTGAGCATCCCACTGAACACTTACCCTTGGGATGGGAGCAAGGAGGAGATGCACTCGGTCTAAACAGGCTCATCGCACTTTGGGAAAAGCCAAGACGGGAGGTTGGAGCTCCCCATGTTCATTCCAGGATGGACGGACAGCATTGGGCCATGTCTTGGTTTGGCTTCCATCCCCAACGCATCAACCAAAGTGGAGTCAGTTGGGGGGGGAGGGAGGTTATAGTTTTCCTCAATAAGTGTACTGTCCCCAGGGACAAGGGGGGGGAACTTACAGCCCCTAATTTTTTTGCCTGCTCTACTAGAGACTCCTTGGTGCAGCAGAGGCTGCTAGATCAGGTCACAGCCACTGCTGCAAGGGGGCTAATCCAGAAAAGCAAATTCTGACTTCATTCACACAGTTAAATGGGGGGAAAACACACACACGGAAAAAGCCTGACAGCACAAGTGGAAGGATTATCATCAAGAACAGGTTTCCAGAAGCTTCAGTGTGTCAGCTTTAAGTCCAGAGAGGGTTGGCTTTGGTATGTTGGAGTGGCCTTTTTTTGTTCTTGCTTTGTTTAGAATAAAATGAGTTCTAAGTAAATCAGCAATGTACAGGATGCGTACAAATCAAGCAACAGAGCCTGTTCCACAAAGGCGCTGAATGGCTCCATCTCCTCAGGGATACAGCAAACAAGCTGCTTCGCCAGCCTGCTCGATCAACTTAATTCCTCTGCCCTTTTATTACGACGGGCAGCCCCTGCGCTCATTTGCGGTATCATACAACAAGGGCTATACACAGTAATCTGGGCTCGGAGAATACTCCATATCCCTACCCTGGAACTAGGCAGCCTTATGCAGCAATATGGGAAAGACCTCAGGATACGACCCACAGTAAAGCAGAGTCCCCACTCCATGAGTCATACCCACAGTCTAGCATCTGCGGTGCACCAAAATATTCACGAGAGACCTATAAAATACGGAGATGATTCTCCTAATGTCTCCAGCATTTAAAGGCTGATTAGTGTTGCTTCTAATATAGCTGGGCCAGGGACTAAAGTGGCACGAGACATCTGGCCCAGAATTTAAGTGCACGTGTCAAAGGAGATGCTGCTACCACAGAAGCAAAGCTTCATTGTCCTCCCTCTTCTCTTGGCTTTGACCCCAAGCCATCAGTAGACAGTATCTACACCAGAGACATGAATCCTGTCCCTGCAGATCAGCTCCTGACCTCCTCCCATGCTTGACACACAGAATCCTGCTAAGACTATTTTTCATGAGGGCAAATTGAACAGCTTCTACAAAGCCATACAGGTGAGACCCAGCTGGGCTTAAACCATGACAACGGAAGGTGCAGCACTACCCTACCGCGTTAGGGTAGGTCACACCTTGCATGTGCCTGCTTGGGAACCAGCGAGTCTTTTGAAGCACCAGATCTGTGCCCCTCGATGCACAGAATGGCCATAGTTAGAGGGGTTTGGGTTTTTTTCCCCTTCAGATAAGCCTAGAAAGCTAGGAAGACAGCAAAAGACACAGGACAAGAAACACAACCAAGCCCATTCAGGGCAACTGCTGCAGAGCCACAGAGCACACCTCCACTGACTGCAACAGAGAAATAACAAAACTTCCCAGCACAGCACAGCTGCTATTTGCCATCAACTGACATATCGCCCAGGTAAGTTTCTTATCTGGGTTGCAAGCCCAAGAATGAGAACAGGTAAGCCAGTGTATTACTGGACAGAAAAAGGCCAGATCTGCCTCTTGCCAGAGTTCCCTGGAATAAGGACATGACTTCATCAGCAGCTGTGTTACAAAGCAAACAGCATTCGCCCTGCAGCAAAAAACTTAATATCCCCTCATCGGAACTGCAGACCCACCTTTGGAGGGGCTCTCTGCTCTGGAAACGTGTGCGGTTCAGGCTGGCAGACATCCCACACCACACCTGCCCAAACATACATCTGCTCTGCATCAGAGCAGCACAAAGCTTCAACAGGTAGATTTGGTTCGGATCTCAGCGACTGCCTGGAGGGGATTTCCCCTTAAGGAGCCCCCTCCTACCCCCCATGGAAAGCCAAGGCCACAGAGCTGACAGAGCTGGGGTGGGTGCACCTCTTGGGGTACCATTCATGGAACAACAGAACACGAGCTTAGAGGACAAGAACCTATGCTCAAGGTTTCTGGTCAAGGTATTTCTGACCAAATCCAAGGCTCAGCTGCTGACACTGAGAATCCAAGTTCTTGCAAATTTAATCCCTTGGTTGAAGCTGAACACAGAGGAAAAGCAGCCAAACCCACTAACCTGACTTTTCAGAGCAGGGGAAGCAAATCCTTCCAACACCCTCATAGGGCTACATCCTGATCCTGCAGACCTGGTGAGCACAGCCCACTCTGCTTCTGCCACCACCGACAAGGAGCCAGCCTGCCTACCCACGCACAGGAAAGTCATTCCTGACCATCCCCACCACCATCCCCATCCTTTGCCATGGCCAAGCCTCAAGCAACTAGAAGGCAAGAGTCACAAAGGCACCCTGCTGCATTCAAGCACTGATCCTTCCCCTTCTGATGGGATCCTTCTGTGCAGCTCATAGCTAGCTGACAAAGCTAATGCAAGCCACACTCTGGCACAAATGCCCAGCCTGTGATTGCATAAAGCTGTTATTTTTTGGAGATTCCAATGAAAGCTCAATTATGGGTACAGCTGAATTGCTCTGCCACTCAGGAAGGCAAGTGAGAGAGCTCAGGGAAGCAGAAGGGCTAAAACTAGAGTGCCAACATGCCCACAATCAAAGAAGCTGTAATTTCCTCAGGCTATGCAGTCGCCATCACTCTGGGGTAAAGCACTGCCAGGGATTTTAGTATGAACCCAGAAGGGGAACAGCCAGCGAGGTCAGCCAAGCAAAATTGAGACATTCCAAATCCGGTTGGAGCTAAGTAAGGACCCGGGGTCTTAGTACCCACCTGGACCTTGCAGCAGAGGTGGCAGACAGAAGAGATAGTCCTCAGCACACCACGTATGCCGGGAGCTGGGGGTTTTGAATGGTACCTGGGTGTAGTTTGGCAAAGCTGCAACAAGTCTGAAAACCAAGCTAAAAGCATGGGCCACCGATCAAGCCCAGCAAGTAGGTCACAGAGAGAAACACCCAGAGATACCATCCCATGGTATCCATGGGCTCCCATGGAGTCCATCCCATGGTGTTCACTACCATGTAAGGTGAACATAGCCCAATTCAAAGTACAACTGGGTGAAAGCCAACTACCAAAAGACCCGAGGAACAAACACAGAGGGAAGACCTGCATTTTCTAACCCACAGGTTTTCACTTTGGATTTTATCTAACTGTATTAGAGATTTCTATACCTTGCTCATTTCTACTATGAAAGGTTCTACTGAGAGGCTTTAGGCATCAATTTTTCTTGCCCTGGAAGACACTAGGTTGACAAGCCCAGAAAGAAATTCTCTGTGCACAGGAAAAGCAAAGGAAGCCCACTGCCAGCCTAACACGCATTATTTTAGTCCCACTGTAGAGATCCAGGTCTCAGAGGAAAAAGATTAGTACCCAGACAGGCCTCAGGACCTCAACTGAGACTCCTACAGCGTAAACATGACAAATGCTGCACACCAAATCTCTTACCCTACCTGCTCTGCTGCGCTCTGTCCTCTCTTGCTGTTACGTGCTCTTCCATCACTTCTCCGTCTCCTTTTTTCAAGCCTAAGCTACAGTTTCAGTTTTCTGCCTTCTGCAGCTCAAAGATTTGGCTCCTGACCCTACATCTTGCTTCTCCAAGCTTCCCAAGCCATTTGGGAGCTAGTCTGTGCTCTTGACAACAGCAATCTTGCATCAGTTACTTTCCTGAATCTATCTTTGAGCCATTTCCCTAGATTTGCTCTTCTGGGAATAAAATTCCTTCTTCTCTTCCTTCTCTCAACAGCTATTCCAGGCTGCTTTACAGACTGTATCCACCCCTTCTCCTCTGTAGTCACAACCTCTTCAAATCCCAGCGGTTAACCCTGAGGAGCCCCTTTCTGCTATCCGAGTCCGGCACCCTGTGAAGCCACAGCAGCTATAAAACTGATTTCTGCAGTCCCTACCTGCAAAATGAAGCAAGTCACATTTACCCATCTTGCTTTAAACACCTGGCCAAAGGCTTCCTATATATAACTGATGGAGATGGGCAGCACCTGCCCACGACCCAGCCCCTCAGACTTAAATCACCACAGCTGTGAGACCCTGGAGCAATTGCCTCCTCACTTCAGGTGCAGTGAGGAAGCCAGGAGATTGAGTTTGTATAAACCCCTGGGAAGCAGTGCCCCACATGTCCCAGTCTGTGTTCAAGCCCCAAAGGACCTGACCTGCCTTTTCTCCATAAAGCCATCGCTTCCTTTCCAGCTGTAGCAGCTTCTACTTTCAGCTCAGGATTTGATCCACGCCACGATGACCAAGGTGGCAGCTGCCACCACTGTGTTGCGGCCAGCTAAAATTAAATGAACCTAGCGAATCGCTAATAGGGATGCAGGGCTAAAATTAATTACTCTGTAGACTGAGACAGGCTCCCTTCCTTCCCCAAACTGCTGAATGCTACATCTTCCCCTATCTGCCACGTCCATCATGCAGACTGTGGGCTTCAGCAGCTAGAGATCTGTTTCCTATAAATTTTCTGCACAGTGCCTACAACACTTGTAGTCTCTCTAAAATAATGATTGGAGGGTGGATAGAGGAGAACAAACAGTTCGGATGAACAGTTTATCTGATGAATTTAGCCTCTTCTCCTGTTCCTGCAATATCAGGTGGACAAATCCAATTTCCTCAAATGCATTTGTTGTTTGAGTTTATTTGACAAATACTTCCCCAAACAATTGCCTCTACATTCACTTAGCAAATATTTAAAATATGAACTGCTCTGTTTAGTGAATCCCCTGGCATTGCACTAGTCCCTAGTGGAGTGAGAAAGTTAGGTTTTCCCCCAATATTAGTTATTTCTGCATTTCAAATTAAATTTTTGCCAGTTCTCATTCTTTTGCTGATAACACCAGATGATTTGGTGGTGCTTATTAGGAAAGGAGCTGGTCAGTTGTCTTCTGATGAAATCGAATTTTGCTGGAAAGCAATAACCCGTTGAAGCAGACACATTTCATCAGAAACACCCCACAGTCAATTGACTCGCAACAGCTGAAGCAAGGACGCCTGTGCAAATCTAGCTCTCAGAAATTCCTGCTGGTTGTTTTCCCAGGCTGTGGCCATGCATTTGTGTCAGTCACTTGTCAGCTCCACATCTTCAGCCGAAAGCTGGGAAGTTTTGGCCTGGTTGACCTTCTTCGAGCTGGGGAAGTCCTGTGAAAGGCATGAGTCAGGAAAGCGTAAGGTATCCAGAATAATGGTGTTCCAGGCATTTTCGCACCGTAAGGAGGCCAAGAGAGCTGGGTTTCGGGGGACCTAATAGCAGCTTTCCAGTACCTGCATGGGGGTTACCAAGAAGATGGAGATGGGAGACAACAGGCATAACCTGAAACAGCCAGATACAAACAACTGGATATAAGAACAGTCCCCACGAGGACAGTCAAACAGCGGTACAGGTTGCCCGGAGAGGCTGTGTTGTCTCCATCTGTGGAGGATTTCAAACCTTGGTCTGATCTCAAAACTAACCTTGCTTTGAGCACGATGTTAGACTAAAGACTTCCTGAGTCTCTTCCCACCTGAATTCTTCCAGTCTATGACCCTAGGAAAGCCTGTACCAGTAGAGATGAAGCTAACAAAAATGATGGTTACACAGAGCGGCAGCAGAGTTTGAGGGATATAACGTCATACCTTGGCAAAAGTTTTGTTTCTAGAATTGCCTGTTCATAGCAAAATTTGGGGAGAAAAAAAAAAATATCCATTTTTGGTCCAAACTGGCTCCAGCGTGGGTCCCTTCCATGGAGTGCAGTCCATGGAGGAGCAGACTGCTCCAGCATGGGTCCCTTCCATGGGGTGCAGTCCTTCAGGAACAGATTGCTCCAGTGTGGGTCCCCCATGGGGGTCACAAGTCCTGCCAACAAACCTGCTCCAGCATGGGCTCCTCTCTCCACGGGTCCACAGGTCCTGCCAGGAGCCTGCTCCAGCACGGGCTTCCCAGGGGGTCACAGCCTCCTTCGGGCATCCACCCACTCCGGCGTGGGGCTCTCCACAGGCTGCAGGTGGATATCTGCTCCACCATGGATGTCCATGGGCTGCAGGTGGATATCTGCTCCACCGTGGATGTCCATGGGCTTCAGGTGGGTATCTGCTCCACCGTGGATGTCCATGGGCTGCAGGTGGGTATCTGCTCCACCATGGACCTCCATGGGCTGCAGGGCACAGCCTGCCTCACCATGGTCTTCACCAAGGGCTGCAGGGGAACCTCTGCTCTGGCGCCTGGAGCACCTCCTCCCCCTCCTTCTTCACTGACCTTGGGGTCTGCAGAGTTGTTTCTCTCACATATTCTCACTCCTCTCTCTGCTGCTGTTGCGCAGGGTTTGGGTTGTTTTCCCTTTCTTAAATCTGTTATCCCAGAGGCGCCACCAGCATCACTGATGGGCTCGGCCTTGGCCAGCGGCTGGTCTGTCTTGGAGCCGGCTGGCATTGGCTTTATCGGACATGGGGGAAGCTTCTAACAGCTTCTTACAGAAGCCACCCCTGTAGCCCCGCTGCTACCAAAACCTTGCCACGCAAACCCAATACACTAGGCCCGACGATTACAAAGAAAAACTCAAGACCCTTAAGAATTCAACCAGAACCAGAAGGCAAATAAAAAGAAATCACAATTCATTATTCATCAAAATCTTCTCCAATCTGTTGTAAGACCATGTCAGGATATTTTAGCGCTGCAGGTATCAATAGTAGTAAAAAAAACCCTGCAAATGTGACTTTGAAATTTGCTTTTCATGATTTTATTTTTTTTTTCTGCCAGTAAAAACCTCATTGCTTGAATGTTCTTGGAAAGGTACCAGAGTAAGGTTGGGAATATCGCCCAAGCAAATTCACTTAAGAATTCAAACAAACGCATCAGGACACAATTTTGCTTTTGTCACCCAGCTCTGGAGAAAAGCTGAGCAGTTAGGAAGAGGGCAGTAAAAGAACAAATGCTTCATTAAACCTGTTTTCGGGCAGAAGAACAACAGGCAACCTATTACTGGAAACAGCCTTTCCCGCTCTTTAGTCAACCAAGAGCCTTTGAACGCAACATTGAGTTGGACAGCAGCTCTTCATATCCCCATTATTTATTTTGCAACTCGGAGGGATGCAGCCAGGACAACCCATCCTTCTAAGCTGCGTACCAACACGGGAGAGGGAGAAATTTCACATTCTCACTTCACAAACTCCCACCCGCTGCCAAGATCAGCAAATGACACACGAGTACACCAGGCAGGCAGGCAGACAAAAAGAATAAAACAGGCTTTCTGAGATACAGTGAATTCCTTCCCTGATCACCAGAACACTTTTTTCATCCAAAAAAAAAGGAAAAAAAAGCACCAGGTGGTGGTCTGGCAGGGGATTTTTTTGATTTTCTGTTGTTTTTTTAACCTTCAGCCCAACTGTGTCAAACATTCACAGGACTGGGTAAGGAGAGAGATGATGGTTGGGGTTTTAACTCATAGCTCCACGGCCAGGGCTCGCTTTTGGATGCAGGTCAAAAGCCCTTCCTTGCCTCGAGGGGAGGCAAAACACCAGCAAAGATGCTTCAAGAACCACCGAGTCTTTCTGGGCTGGGCTGTCCAGCAGCTCTCCTACTGAAAGTCGGCTTTTCAGCCATGTATGGACCAGCACCATGCCTCCAGCAAGGACCCAGATCTTCAGCTGAGGGCTTCTCACCTCCAAGGAGATGTTCATTGAAAACACCTCCCACCAGCCCATCTGTGGGTCTCGCCGAGTTAAAGGAAATGGGACCTATAGCTCTGAGAAGAGATTTTTTCCAATTCTCTGTCCCTGGGAAAGGTGGTTTGTGTTAGGTGCCTCGTAGAAGCCATGCTTTGTTCAAAGGAGCTGCAATTGCTCCTGGTCGTCCTCTGGCTCCATCTCTGACTCAGCCCACTCTACAGAATACTCCTTAATGGACTGGCTCACTCCAGCTACATGCTTTATATCTCTTTAGCTCCATGAGCAGATGGAGTCGAGGGACAGCAGGATTTATATTTCTTGCTTGAGTTGCAGCTTGGCTAGGTGGAAATAAAAAACGAGAAAGAACGAGGAAATGGCATCATAACAGCATTTACCTCAAGGGCTTTGGAGCCTCTATATTCTACCTGGGTAGTGTTTGCAGTTGTCAGTATTAATCCCATGCCTTCCGTCCCAGCTGAGGAGGAGGAGGCCCAGAGGGACGGTTCTCCTCTCTAGACCATCTGATGGATGGAAGGGAGTTTCCAGAAGCGCGATGAAATATTCAGCTGGTGAAGTCTGTACATCAGTGCCGATTTATACCGGCAGATAATCTGGCCCAGACCATTTCCTTCAGGGCACGCAAAAGAAAACCAGGAAATGCTTCTGACCTCTGAGGGCTTTAACGGGAGAGAAAAGGAGGCAGAGGTATGAAAGCAAGCAGGGAGATTGACAAGGGCTCAGGAAAGAGCAGCACAATAGGCTCCTAAACTCCTTACCTTTCTCTGCATTTCATGCAATCAGAGGGGAAAAGGAAAAGCAGGCGAGGGAGGGAATTATAATGAACGCAAAAGCTTCCCTATTAATAAATTAGCCCTTTTATTTTGTGAAAAGGAGGCTAGAAATATCCGCGTCTGCTCCGCTTGGAAGGCAACCCTGGCGTTTGCTCCAAACGTGTTCCCCCCCGCCCTGCCTGTGCGCAGAGATAATTAATCCATTACGGGATGGAACATGCCGCGCCGCTGTAAAAAAGAGAGATGTATTTCTCCTTCGCTTTTCCCCTCCTCCCCAAAGAGACATCTGAAACGTATCATGTAATAAATGTTTCTTGGATGGAAGGAGAGGTATTGTTCTCTTGCTGTGGAAACAATCCCGCTGGTGGGGCCAGCCAGGAGGGGACGGAGCCGGATACTTCACTCGGCAGCTCTTATGGTATCCTGTATGGCAGGGCGGCCTCCAAAGGACACATTTCACGATAATCCCTCTGAAAAGCAGTGCTTAGAAGAGGGCAGGGTGAAC
Source organism: Gavia stellata (assembly GCF_030936135.1). NCBI lineage: Eukaryota > Metazoa > Chordata > Aves > Gaviiformes > Gaviidae > Gavia > Gavia stellata. Next base: position 2,766,228 of record NC_082604.1, read on the forward strand.
TGGCTCTAACCGAAGGAGGTGAGCTCGGGCTGCTCCCCCGGATGTCTCGAGGGTTGGAGGTGGGCTGCCCCCTGCAAAGGCATCCGCGGCGCTGCCGGACACACAATGGGACACCTCTGGGACCAGGGAGGTGGCCGAGAGTCCATCCCAGCACACCCAATAGAGCATCTCCGACCAAGCCTCTCCAACCCCAAATCCAAGCCACCGCAAATAGCACAGCCCTCTCCGTCACACGCTGCCGGTGCGCGGCCAGGGATGGGAGCAGCCGCTTTGCACAACTCCGGGCAAAGATCAGCCTTTCTACAGGCACCCCTCCTTCAGTTCGACACCCACCTCTGAGCCTCTGATCCAAAGGACCTAGAAACGAGCTGCAGTGGACTCACGGTTTCCAGCTATAACAGACTTGATCATCCTCCAACAAGTATTACGTTTTTTTTTCTATTCCTGGCCAGCCACCATCACTCTTCCTTCAGCCCCCCGCTGAATCTGGGGTGAGATATTTCACTCTTACACACCTTTTTCATCCCCCCCCCCGCCACCTGCCTGCCACCCTGCCACACACTCAGAAGGGCAGGAGCTCTCTTCTGTTGTGCTCAAATCACACACAGCACAAAGACTGCTTCATCAGGGTATGGATTTTCACATCCTCTCTAATTAACAAAACCTGCATGCCGTGCTCTTCATGCCCCTTTGCTGGTATTTATGTGGAGCACAATAAGCTATTACATTAAAGGTTTCTCGAGGAGGATGGGGTAGGGCTGTCTGTTACCTGCCCAACACCCTTTGCTCTGCCGTGGTTTGGCACCCTCAAAGCATGGAAATTGCATGAGATCAGAGCTACCCAGCGCTGAGCTCACCCCTGATCCCAGCATCCCATTTGCATCCGTTTATCAGAAACATTTCTTTCTGCTGACATCCAAATATTCTTGGCATGAAGGAGCTGCTGACATTTATTCCTGAATTGCCACATTGCAGGAGTTTTGGCTAAGACTAGCATTACATAGGAAGAGTGAAGGGACCTTGTTCCTTGGTGAAGATATGTCTTCTACAGTCTATCAGTCTAGATTAGACTTGGGTCACTTCCTCTGTTCATTTCCCCAGCTGAGTTTTTTTTTTTAGGATCTTTCAGAGAAACACTTGAGCTCAGTACAATGTTCTTGATTGCAACCAGAACTGCTTGAAAAATGCTGAACTAATTGAAAGAAATTTTCATTTTCATTCTTTCCTCAAAACATTTCCAGGGTTTTTTGGTCAGTACTTGGAACTGTGAAAAGCCCCCCTGGGCTCCACTGTACAACAGCAAAAGCTTTTTCCACAGCATCAGCAGCATTTTGGAAGTCTGCGAGTTGATCTTTCGGCTGCAAAATGACTTCTCTGTCTATCAAAGACAGAGGGATGTCACAACGCTTCTTCGTGTTTTCACCAAGACATCCCTCACACCAACATCCAGGTCATGGAGAACAGCTGCCCTACCTCTCCCTCAGCACGTGCTCGGACCAGATCCCAAAGCTCTCTAGGAGCAGTTAGCAATATTAATCCTATCTGCCACATGGGGAAACTGAGGCACGGGGTGGAAGTGGCTCCCACAGCAGCGGAGACCTGCCACCTCCCAAATCCCCATGCGGAGCTCCGCACACTAAACCACGGCAGGGTGTCCTACCACCCGCTACACACAAACCTCCACATCCACCTTGAAGAATGTGCCAGCCAGCCCCCACCCCAAAGCCACGATGCACTGCAGAGCCCGGCGAGACCAGCTGTTCCCCCACCCCATCGTCTCCTCTTGAGGCTCTCACTGGCCCGTTCCTCCTCACCAGCATCTTTCTCTGTGGCTCCCAGGAAGATGGCATATTTCATCTCAAGCAGCAAAACAACCAACCACCCACCCAAGATGCCCGTTCTCTCTGGCATAGGGGAAAGGTTTCCGCATTGCTCGTTTTCTTCCTTGTTGAATTAACACAAGCTAAACAATCTCCTTTCTTCCCCATGCGCTTCTCCTCCAGGCAGCTCCCCCCTTTCTTTCTTTTCCATTTCAACTACCTGAAGAAGAAGGCCCTCCGAGGCACTAGCGACTTCAAAGACACCAGGTCCAATGTGCAGCAAGTGATAAAAACCTACACAGCGTGTGTTGGGCAAATTAATATCCCCTCCAGAGCCACCGGCTCCTCAGTCCCAGCAGCACTATAATGAGATGTTCTACTGAAGGGGAGGGGGAACTCGATGCGGAAGGGGAGATGTATTTAATGTATGCAAATTGACTAGCATGCAAACTGCCGCTAAGTTAAAAATAACACATTGCATGAGGAGTCCGTCTTCTAAAACATTTGTTTATTCGTTAGGCTGATATCTAGTATCAGCCTCTTCATTTCCTTACACATAAGTGCTCACTTTTAGGGAAGTTCGTGTTTTGCAGATTAGGGAGGGCAACTGCAATTTCCCACTGATCTTGGCCCACAGCAACACTAGTTCCTTCCCTTTCCTTTTCCTTCCTTCCTGCTTGTAGGCTGCAGGGATTAAAGTCCCCTTTCCTCGTAGGGGAGATGCTCAAAGAAAAGTGATGAACGTCAAGGACAAAAGCTGTCCCAGCCACCCAGACCAGCTCCCACTAGCCGGAGTCTTCCCCAGGGCTGGACCAGAGCTGCGCAGCATCTGCCCAGGTTGGGCTCGGCTCAGGGTAGCCAAATTGGATTGAAGGCACAATGCCAGCCTCGGCTTCTGAGAAATCACAGCGTAAACTCCTCCTTCCAGCCTGAGCTCTACACAGCAGCCTTTCCCTCTGAAGGCTCGGCACAATTAATTTATGAGTCCTACCAGCGACGTTAAGCACTGGGATAGTTACTGACAGAGGCCAGTGCATCAGACTGATCCTGGCTGACTGACCTCATGGCAAACCCGCTGCTGATCACATCTGGCATTGCAGAGGAGCAACGGGGTCATCAAATGATGAGCGTAGTAAGGATAGTAGCTTCCGTTTCAGGACGATGGTTGCAGATTAAGTCCTACTGCCTGGGGAGGCATTCGGACACTAACAGCACTTGCTTTGTCCAGCATTTTGATACTGAGGCTTTCTGTTTGCTGCAGGTTTAGGAAGGATCCCAAGTGGGAAGTATTTGTCTCCTACGCACATCTGGAGTAGTTCTTCATCCATCCTCACTGGAGTATGTTAACACCTTAGAGTCTTTAGACATGCAATGCCTTGGGAGATAGAGGTGGGGGGTATATCCATTGGACTCAAGCACAGAGACAGAGGGAGCCCTGGTGAGCTGCAAAGGTCTTACACACAGTTGATGGCACAGAAGAGGACCGGCAACTGGACAGAAGCTCCAGCCATCCCCAAACAAGAGAACAATACAGGCAGAACTCTGCTTTAGCTGTAACAAATAGGCCTGGGTCAGAGCTGCCATGGCTGGACTGTGTCCAGGTCCCAGAGGAACATGTGCTGGGGTTCCTTTTTTTGATCATTTAATATTACTTAGCCAAAGATTGACAAGGTTACAGTGTACAACCCTCCAGCACCTGCCAATAAGCAGGAGATTTATGACTTCACTAGTTAACTCTGCCCCTGTTGGGAACCTTGTTCCTCTGTCCTGTGCATGGTAAGAGCTGTAAAAATCATATAGAGACTAAAAGGAGTCTAACGACGGCAATTAGCATTACTCATTTTATTTCAGCTAGACTCCTAAATCATCATACAAACAGATATTCACACTGCCAAGAACCGGGCTTACCGTTCAAGGGGCAGCTGGGCAAAGAGGGAGGCTGTGCTGAGATGCTGGAGCAGCAGGGCTGGGCTCCCCTCCCCAAGCACTGCCCGCTGGGAGCCGGCTGCTCCTCTCTGCCCCGCCAAGGGACAGACATCTGCAGGGACGGGGATGGAAATCCATCCTCTTAGCAGCAAGGGTAGATTTAAAGTGATTGGGTTAAACTGTATTAACCTCTGTGTGGACATGGTCACTCCAGATTCAAGTTGCCATTGCTCAGTTTAATGCGAGCCGCTTCGATTTGACCTAATTCGCTACCTGAGTAAATAAGCCGAACCAAATAAAGGTTAATGACTGTGAAAGAGTGCCTCCCCAGAGGAGAGTGATCCACTCAGAGTTTACCCATCAAGTCAACACAGATTAACAACAGCCCACTGGCAGACCCCATCTCTCATCCCTCTGCCTGGAACTCCGGCTTGGAAGAGCTACAGTATCAGAAGAGCCCACTGAGTCCTGGGTGGGAGCAAGACACTGAGAGTCAGGGACGGGGTGACCCTTAATTAAGGCAGGAGCAAAGATCACAAGTTGGGTCAGCAAGAACACTTACCCCTCACTACACAACATCTTACTTCCAGGAGCTCTTACCTAGGCCAAGAAGTTTAAACTTGTCAAGAGATGGGAATGGAGCAGGACAGAGAGAAGATGTTCATACAGCCACTTCCCACACGCAGCGGCGTGGCAGGGCACCACACAGAGCAGCTCCCTCCAGCTGCCAGGCTATGGCAAAACCAACTCCAGCTGAAAACAGTTGAAGTTCAAGACTTGTCATGAAGGTGCAGGTAACACTGCAATGCTAGCGACCACCCTGCATCACCCAACGTCCTTCACTGGGGAAGGCTGGAAGAGACAGGCTCTTCAACCCTTGTACGGATGTGATGCTACAACAGCAAGGAGTAGAACAACAAACTCAGCTGGGATGTGGGTGATGGTAAATCAGCATCAAAACACAGGGCCACCAGGCAGCAAAATGGGATTAAACAGGCTCATGGATGGTAGATTAAAAAAAAAAACAAAACCAAACAACCAAAAACCAGAGACTACAGGGACAAGGCAGAGAGATGCCTTTAATACCCCTCTTCCAATGACTGTGGATGCTGGGCACAAAGGGGAATAGATGGCAAGAGGGGCCAGACCCACGTGCTCTCTCTGCAGAGCACCTGCTGCTGCTGCTGATGGAGGCAGGGAGCTGGGCTAGATGAACCACTGGTCTGGCTCAGCAAGGCATTTGTGTCCCAAATGGTCTGGCTTGCGGGCTGCTCCCCACGCCACCCCATCTCCAAGCCCTCTGGCCCCCAGGCAGCGCATCCCCACCACTGTGGCAGGCAGGAGTCTCTCGCCCGCCTATCCAGAAGAGGATGAAGAACGGTACTTACACGATGGCAGCTGCTCTTTCAGCTTGCCCTGAGCTCATCCAAGCCAGATGTTTCTTTCACGCGCTCCCTGGGCAATCCCCCGCTCCCTACCCCGTGCTCCTTCCCCCCGGTTTGTCATTTCCAGGGACGTGCCCCCAGTGGTGGCTGAGAGCTGGTGGCTATCTCTTTCTGTCACTGAGGGTCGAGGTGAATGATCCTGCCAGGTGGTGCATTTCTCAGAGGATGAATAGCGACTGAGCGCGGCGTGGCCCTGAATCCCAATGAGCTGCCACCCTACCGCAGGGGTTCACTAATGTTTTCCCAGTGTCAATCACACGTACATAGATTATCCTTCCCAGCCTGAAGCATGTGGGCCGCCTCCCTTTCCCATTCATGAAGCCCCAGCAGCTGCTGGTGAGAAAACGCAGAATAAGGAGCACGCGTGGACCTTGCGTGGTGCTACACCTGCTCCCCTCACTGCACGTGCAGGTTGGAGGTACTTTCCTGAGTGTAGGAGCTTCTCCAGGAGCTCCAGGGCACAGCCTAATCCCATCACAGAGCTCATCTAATCACAAAGGTTATTTAATGCAGTTTGCTGTCTGGTATACCAAACTAGTTTGTTTAGCCAACAGCTACCAGCAAGAGCTGCTGTTGACCTGTTGTGTGAAGACCACTCAGAGTTGCTAAGCAATTTGTTTCTCCATGAACTCAGTGTCCTCTATCATCTAAGTCCTGCAACGATTCCTTGACCTAAAATACAGTCACCCAGGCCAAGGACAGACCAACCTCTCCAGTCTTAGATGAATATTCTTTTTTTTTTCCATTCACTAGTGCCAATGATTGCAGTAGGGGCTGCAATCTTGAGACTTAAAGGTTATAGTATGTTGGCTGGTGAATTTGAGCTTATCCCAGATTAGGTAGCAGTATCAGGAATTCCTACTTTCTCTACAAGGTCTGTTCTCTGCTAGCATCGCTGAACAGCCTGGATACGTTCCCCACCAAACGGCACAAACTGGAATGCTTCCTAATTAACTGCACGGGAGCAGATAAAAATTCCCTGCTCTCCCCAATCCTGCAAAAGTCAGAGATGCAAAGAAAGCCGCCGCGTGAGCCTGACACCGGGGCAGGGGAGACGGAGCAGCCGTGGTGAAACACGTACTCACCAGCGTAACAATTTCAGCTTAATCATCTAGGGCACGTTAGGTGGCCATTTTAATAAGGCGGAGCATGGCCACAGGACCAAATAGCGGGACCTGAAAATTAGGTGCGTCACAGCTCAAAGCACAGTGATATGCTCTGCGAAACTCTAATTGTACGACGCTGTGGCAGCAGGCAGAATGGTCAAACAGCTGGCGGAGCAAACCCAGTCACCTCCAGGCCTGCTGTTACCTGACCTGAGCTCTTCAACCACGGCATCCTTTTCCAGATCCATTAATTCCTGCCAAAACTCAGCGACTCCAAAGAACGGCAGAGAGGAAACAACGCAGCTTGCTAACGTCCATCATGCCCCGAAGTCTGCACCGACCTCTCCACCGGCCCCACGCCTAATTCTCAGCTGCTAGATTCAGAGAGGATCTTATTTTTGAAAGGATCTGCTACAGCCCGTGACCTTTCGCTCGGGAGCAGGAAGGTCACAGCTAAAGGAGACTCCAGGCTCCTCGCGGCTGTCATTTTTCCAGCTCCTTGATGAAGCCCTTTCATCACGGCTGCTCTGGTTGCAGGAGTCGTTGCTCGGTTCAGCTCCCAGCTTTCCTTCCTGCTGTCCAACTGCGGCACACCCGCTATGATGGGGAAATCAAGGTACCGCGGCAGTAATGAATTATTGCTCACAAAAAGTGAATCGCGCCCCAAAGATCCGGGGTGAAGTGACCTCCATGAATATCTTCACACATGCTTCCTTTGAGGATTCGGTGTCTAAGCACCAAGGCTGCATGGTAAACCAGAGATTAATGCAGAGCAGAACAGAGTATTCCTAGGTGAGAATACAAAGCAGAACAAAGGCTACCTTGTCATGTCTTCAGTTTCTTTCCCATACTTTCATTTTATTTATTTATTTTAGGGAAAACTTCCTATGCCCAACTCCCAGCTTTCAACTCTGACTTTGCAAAATGCAAGAAGGCTGTAGTAACCTCCCCCCTTGGAAAGAAAGAAAAGCTCTCAGATAGTTGAGTCCCCAGCAGACTTTCCAGGCAGCCAACACACCTTCCATCACATTGCTTCCAGAGGGTCTGGCCAGGCAGGGTCACTCAGGAAATCTCATACTTAAGCTCTGGCACTGGAGAGGGAGATACTGTGAGCTCGTGTTCACTGCAAGTAGAAATACATCAAGTCACTGCTGCAGGACAGACCTAGCTCCCAGGATTTTTGTTTCCCTGGAACTAGAAACACTCGTATCAGTCACACAGAATTCCTTTAACTGCTGGTTTTCCTCAAAGCTTCTGGGCTTCGCTCTGGTGTCAACCACACCAGAAAATCTTCAACTGTATAGACACATGGTGGGTCTGAAAACTGCACCCTAATGCCAGTCATCTGCACCCAGGGAGTCTCACCGAGGTTTATAGGGCCCCGGCACTGGTCGTTCAGCAAACCCCATTAACTACTTTGACCCTTAGCAGGAGGCAGGGAAGGCGTTTTGGGATCACTCTTCCACCCGGCTTCAAAAGGCAGCCAGAGAAGCAGAACCAAGAGGAAGTGAGAAAGAGCCGTGCGGTGGGGGTTCACATTGCATCTTAGCAGAAGGCGATTTGTGCAAGTCCTTCTTGGCACAACGTCCTCTGTGCCTTCCTCTGCTTATAACACACTCTGGAGGCCTGTCAAAAGCAGTTGCTGTAGAATATTGCTTTTCTTTCAGAACAACGGTTTCAAGGTCTTCCCCTTGCATCCACACAGCGCAGAATTATCCCCCAGAAGCAGTTAGCAGACCTTCATGCGCACTGCGGCGAGCCACGGCAGAGAGCTACCACCACATACAGGGGGCCAAGCAAAGTACCGAGACTAACAAGGGTAGGTCAATCAGTTGGTAAACATGTGCTGCCCAACAACTTTTTTTTATTGAACTTCTCTCATACACGTTTCACAATCACGCACGTTACGGATTATCTATGGCAAAGGTGTTTAATTAAGATAAAGATTTTGAAGCTTTTTTTATTCTTAATGGACAAGAAATGAGGTACTACTTGCACTGGGCAGGCTGTGGAAGGTGGAGCATCTCTGGTCCGTGTGAGGAGGCACCAGGGTGAACACAGGAGGACTTGTAGCTGCAAGGCAGGCTTTGGGACAGCGGCCAGTGGTAGCACAGGTTAAGCACTGGTGAGATGATACACCGAGAGGAACACAGAAACACAAATGTACTTGTATCTATTTCTCAAGCTAGAGCGAAGGGTAGAAAGCGTTCTCATGAATTTCCATGTCAGAGGAGCTTGCATGCCAATACAACGGTTGGTTCTGACCTATTGACATTTCTGCAGGTCCGCGATCCGTACGTAAGGGCTGTCACTTTAAATTTGAATTGTCTGCTTTTTCTGTCACAACAGCCTGATATTTTTTGCTCATGAAGAATAAATATTTACAAACCTTAACTCTCGCCAACAAAGGCATTCTGTTCCAGAATTTTCTTGGGTTTTTGTTCTGTTTTTAAACAGTTTTAGGAATCGTTGCCCAACACTTTAATTTCTGTTATTAAAACAAGCGACACAGTAAAAAGATACACGACCACAGAAGCTCACTGTTAACGTTCAAGGGTTTTCAGCAATGCGTTGGAAAACGGCTGAGAGCATTTGCAGGAAACGTGAAGGATAATAGCACAGTAACTCCAAACAAGGACAGGTCACCAATCTGTAGGAAATACTTTTTCTTGGTAAACTAATGGTGGTTCAACAATTTCATGCAAGCAAATGTGAGGATGTAAACAGACAAAAAAAAAAATATATTCAAGACAAACACCCACTCAATGCGGCAGCACCTCTCCTCCAGTCAGAGAAGCTGACTCCAGGCTACTCAAACATCTAGACAAACAAAGACCGAGCCCAGGAAAGAAGCAACCAGCTCACCATTTAACAAGCATTTGTCATCCCTAAGTACTTGACAACCCACAGGCACGCCGCATCATCTCCAAGTGCAATGCTCTTCACCAGGATGTAGAGGAGGGTTTAGCGAGCCCCGGTTGGGGCAGCGAGCAAAGGTCAGGGTAGACATCTGACTGAAGACAAGCTTCCAGCATCAGGTTGAAGCTAACCACACTTTCTCTGGCCAGTGGAGTACAAAAGGAGTTGTATTTCACATTGCTGGCTGGTGCTGGCAAGAACATTGTGTCCAGTTTTTGTATTCACACTTCCAAAAAAAAGTGTCAGAAATGGAGAGTTCAGATAATAGCTACAATAATAATTTAGGGCGTGAAAAACCAGCCTTAAGGTGAGAACCTTAAGGAGTTCAGTCAATTTAGTTTCCTAAGAAGAAGGTTAAAAGGCAGCTTAACTCTGGTCCATGCATTCCTGCACAAAACAGTTTCTGATATTAGTGGCTCTTTAATCTTGCTAACTGCAATCCAGCAGCCGGAGGCTGGAGCTTGAAACATCCAAAAAACGGACCTTAGGTGGAAATTGTTGCCATATGGATCCATGACATTTAGAAGCCTTTCCAGAAGAGATGTTCCCACTCTATTACAAGTGGTTGGCCACACGATCAAAATTCGGGGGTCGCATCCTCCTACCTGAGTTATGCTGAAGACAAAGCAGCTCGCCCCAATTTCCCCACAGCCCCATTCCTCACCCATCCCAGCTCCAGAGGTGATGGTGGAGGTAGGACCAGTTCAGACCCTACACAGGTTGCCCAAAGCAGGGTGAGAAGGTCACCCAGACCAGACAGCTGCAGGAGCCTCTGCTTTCTGGATGTTTGCTGCAGGAGCACAAGTGGGCAAACAAGGACACGGGCATGGCTGAGCTGCTGTGGGACAGCAAAGGGAAACCCAGAAGGGGAGGAGATCTCCAGCATGGTTGCATTACAGTCACTGCCAGAAGGAAGCAGCCAGAATGGGCAACCTGGCAGCTCCTGTGGACAGAGAGATGGAAAGACCAGGCTGGGAGCAATGAGATAAATACTGGAGATAGATGATGCATTGCATACCCCACACACAATATATAGCTGCTTGACTCTATTAGGCAGATGGATGGCAGGGAATTTAAGAAGAGAAATAGATTTTTTTTTACTAAGCTAATTAGCTAAAAAGGCTTGTCTGGAAACACGGGCCCCATTGTGTCTGAAGTCTGCTGACACACAGCTCAGAGCAACATTTTTCTTCCCTGTTATTACTCTGCCTCCCAGAGCATCCCTCACAGGCACACAGAGGGGGATGGTGAGCCCTGCAGCAAAGCACTGGCACTCAAGCCACACAACAAGATGCTTAAGTGACACAGTAAATACACATGTGTGTGTATCCATCTATAGATGCACACGCTTGCGTGTATACGCGTGCATCTACACATACACACAAACATACATGACTTATAAATACATTATATCCATGTATATATTAGCATCTAAAAAAATAAAAACTATGAAAGAGCAAAGTTTGCAATCAAAACCAGTTTGCTGCTTCACATTAGCCTTCCCCTTAATTTAAAAGCAAAACAGGGGGTACTTGATGAAACAGAAAGGCTGTAGATTTGAGAGAAATAAAAGAAAAATATGACTTGACCCAGCACAGTCACTTCTGGAATCCACTACCCCAGGAAGTCATGGAGACGCACACCAGTGGAACAGACATTTTAAGGGACTGGATAATTTTATGAGCATTAATAACATTTGCAGCTATGCAAGCTAATAAAATGTTACAAGGGTAATCAAACTTCATGCTTCAATGTGTAAGTTGATCACCTGTGAGCACTGGGAAGGAATTTCCTCTCTGGTGCTATTGCACTGAGCAAGTAGCCAGCTGCGCCACAGGGGTTATTTTTAAAAAAAAGAAAATTAAAAAAAAAAAAACTGTGTCACTGCTGCTGCTGCTACATCTTTGATTTGGTTTTCTCTTTCTGCAGTAGATGGCACCCACCAAAGAGACTAAGCTCACAACATCAGTGAGAAATTTGCTATCAACTTCCGGAGGTTTCCTGGTGCCGTTTTGGGACAATGTATTTGCCACAATCCGAAAATAATGTCACTTTACTCTTGGAGGGTTGTTCCCATATGCTGGCAGCAGGCTTACAGCAAGCTTAACATGTTGTTCCAGGACCACGGATCCCACATTTACTTTTTACTGCTTCCATACTGCACAAGTTGCATTGGCCAACGAAGCACTGGTTCTTCCATTAATGTTGCTCGGAGCCCCATCACGGAAGAGCTCCAGGTATTACCATGAAAACTTGGCAGCTTTGGAGCTATCTCTACCAATTCAGAACTATCCAATATGTTATTTATAAGATCCAAGAAGCAACCTTGGTATTTCCAGTGTTTGCTAGTCTCGGAAGTTAATGCCCTCGTAATTAATGAACTGTCAGAAAACTCTGCAATCTGCTGCCACAGCCTTTGCAAAAAAAATGACAGACTTTGCTCCTGTGCCTACCCTTCTGTTCGAGGGAATCCAGATACAGTTCAGCCAGCTGGGGAGGAGGCTGAACAGAGGATGGGACATAGGAGAAGTGTCAAAATAATCCTTCCACTTAAAAATAACCAGCACAGGGGTTTACAGATAGAAGTCCAAAGGGCTGAAGAGGACTACTGTGTGTTGTCAGGCACTTGGTGAGAAAACATGAAAGGCATAGTAATGCTAGCAGTCAAGCAAGAGACGTGTTCCAGGAGCCTTCCCTCTCTGAAACAAAAAGAGCTGGAGTATATTGGCAAAACAACTGCTCCAGGCTCTCCACCGGCTCACCATGGTCAGACCACAGCAGGGTCTGCTGTGCTCTCCTGCGAAGTACAGTCCTTGGCAATGCAGGATTAACAGCCCCCTGCCGTACCCCCCTCCACCCATCCATCCACCCTGGTTAAAAACCACGCTTATCACCATGGTAACCGAACACCAACCTGAATCGTTCACTAAATCCGAGCAGCCTACACCCAGTCCTGGCTTTGCTGCTTGTGTTCCACCTGCCCTTGGGAGCACCTTTTCTTAGGTCCAAGAGCTGGGGGCCTTCCCTTTCCTCATCCTTTGTTGGAAGAGGCAAGACACACTTCCCAGGGACAGGAGGAAAAAACATCTTATTAGAATTAAGAGGTACATCACTTATCACCTGGAGTCTTTTTTATTCACTGATTCCTCATTTGAGCAGAAGGTATGTTCCAATGAGAACCATGAAGATCCACCAACCAACCTGGCCATGCATGAGTCTTGGCCCATGTTTCCTTTCCTTCCTATTTGTCCTTAGAGAACATCAGTTTGATATTCCTTTGGGAGAGAAGAGGCAAAGGATGCGAGGATTTCATGCATCAGTCACCCTTTCATCCCCTAACAATCATTCTCACCCTGACGGTGACCTCCAGGCCATAAACCCCATATTTTTCTGAATACACAGCATCTGAGAACTACACTCGCTGCCCTCCAAAGACCTTTTTGAATTACACTCCCTCCTCAGCTGCGGCAGCAGTTGGCCCAGAACATGATATGATCCAAGAAAGCCATAACTTCCCCCATCAGGACAGGAAAGCGCTTTAAATCACAATTAAAAGAGCACTGTCATCAGAGACCAGAGCTGACACCACATATGATGTCACGCACCTGAACCCCAGCACGGTGACAACAGCCATGGGCCCAGGTAGATTTTAAAATTATAGGCAATAAAGTATGACATCATGATGACATCATGGAAGGAGAAATGTAATTCCCAGCTCAGAGGCTATCAGTTACTGTTTTATTCTAAAACCTGCCATTATCTGCGTGAGCAATGAGCAGAATCAATCATTTCCACGGGTCTTTATGGCCACCATAAATTTTGAACACTTACGTCTCAGCCACCTTCTCGTATACATACGAGCCCATCTGTCGGCTCCTGCAATGCTCCCTCAACATCCCGGCGCTACAAAACCCACAAGCACGTTTCAGGCGTAATCACGGCAAATAAAAGACATTCACAGCCGATATGAGATCACACGCATTTGGCTTTGGGGTGTTCAGATACCTGTCAGCTCTGCACGTGGTTTCCTTCGCTGCCACGCTGACACAGATGGGTACACCGTAGACTAACCCTCTGACACTTGCATGACCCTTAAAAGTCATTTTAAAATCTGTTTTGACAAGCACTCTAAGACAGATGCTTCAGGAAGATCGCCCATTGCAGGCTGCTCATCTCCACCCCCAAGGCACGTAGCGATATATGTTAATAAAGTACTATTTTCACATATATGTAAAGCATGCAGCACAGCAGGTTACATCAGAGGCAGAGGTGAATGTGCTCTTCCAGCGAAGCTGAAGCAGGTGGAATATTTTGGGATGTTTTTATGGGTAGATGATACTAATCTGGCTACTCTCAGAAAAACGATCTGGCTCATGTGGTCTTACAGTTAACTCTGTCTTCATAAGACCTCCAGCAGCGATAAGGGATGGATTTTTCATAAGATTCTTGATATAGAAGAGGTGCCCTTGTCTCTGCCTCGGTGGTTTTTTTTATTTTACCCATTCCGGTGAAAAACAAAGCAGTGACACAACCCAATAGATATCGCCTAGACTATCAAAGCATATCAGAGACCTCTTGACTGTGTTATTTCCAGTCATAAGCTAGGAAACTTCTCCATTGCAATGAACTGCCATTTCCAATTTCCTGACCTCCATAGTATTAGATTAGGCCAAACAGTCTGATCTTTACCAGATACCTTGGAAATACAGAAACCTCCTTCTATTTGCTCCCGCCCAGTTGCAAGATACAATTCCCCATACATATGAAAATAGCAGGACTGACTCTTTTTCATCAATTGCAACTGCACTTGTCCTGCTAACTGCTTCCAGTGCCTGTGCAGAAAACTCATCACGTACAAAAGTGATCCCCCTACATTATCGGTGTGACGGGGAAATGATTGCCAGCCTCTTGGGACTTTCTAGATATCCTTGACTCATTCTCAAAATCCCTGGCCAGGATGCTTATTGGTGGTGCCTTTAAGGGAGTTCAGCCGATAGGCATCAAATATGATATCAAGTTTTGACATGTTTTTAACTGTTTGTTGATGTACAGAATAACTTTGTTGATGCATAAACCTTGAAAAAAAATTATTACAGTGATAGTTGGGCACAAAATATTCAACTTCTGCTAAGGGAAACCTCAGTAGCAGTATCGGCTGGATCACAACTCAGTGCAGAGTTCACTTCATTTTCAAGATATTTCATAAGATAGTCTTTACACAATCTCAATTCATTACTTCTGCAGAAAGATCAAGGATAACACTGGGTTTTGGAGATAAAAGAACCTGGCAAGTCACCTTCTCTTTTCTCACAGGCAATGAATAACCTGAAGAACAAAACAACCTCATTTAAGAAGGGCTGTTGGACAAGTCACTTTTGAGGGAATTTGGGGGAGGCTGTTGGTATTCAGGGAGGGCAAAGAGCTGCTAAAATTCCTCACGTAACAGCCCACTTCAATTCTCAGGTCTTGCAGTCACAAAAATCACTGTATCATTTCAGATCTGCACCTCTGATTACTTGTAGACTTTCTGGAAGTGTGACTTCGCACTAATATCCAGCATTGAGAATGATTTTTAAAAGCCAGCGAGTTTTTCTTAACCCAATTTCTACGGTCCTCATCAGTAACACACGATTAACAGATAATTTTAGGCAACTTCTGAGACAGCAGCCTGCCTACAACACTGCCAGCACTAGCCACGGCTAACACACTGTACAGCTACACGTACACCAACCAGGAGATACAAAAATGGGCAAAGGATTGACTATATTACCTAAAAGTTGCTGTATAAATGTAGCTCAGAGTTAAACATTCAGAGCTTATGCGACCATAGGGCTAGCAATTACTGAATTTGTTACTGCTTCAACTGTCATGACAGGCATTGAAATAAATCTCATTTATATGACATACAGTCATCTAAAAATGCCTTTTTGGGTTTTTTTTTTTTAATAGAAATTCTTCTAGGATGTCAATGTGCTACACACGTCTCCGTTTTGAGACCTCTCCAGACTGGAAATCAGGCAAGATATACAAGCCTTTCAGCCTGCCAAGTTTCATACTTGTTAAGATTAAGCCTGAATTCTGAACATTTTCTATACGGTGCCTCCATGAATGAGATTAGGGAAGGCCTCTTGCCATTAAATGTTGGCTGAGTGCACGCAACACACACCCGCTCAATTCCTGCTGCAACCTTTGGAAGCAGGGTGAGCAGCTCCCTGCCCGCTGCAGTAGCCAAGCGAGCAGAACACATTGCAGGGAGCGGGTAAGACAGATTAAATTTCTTTCCCTGGCTGCAGGGATTCAAATCCACCTCTCACATCATCCCGCAGTGTTCCCTAAAAGCTGGGCTTGTCACCACTCTGCTCCAGGCACTGGTTTTGTATTTGCCTCTGTAGCTTAGGTTCAGGATCTTTCTTTGGAGCCTGAACCAGAGCCCAGATGTTTCTCCTCAGTCTTCAGGCATCCCCACCCACCTACCAGTACCCTGCATCCCCATCCTCTTAGCACACTGACACAGGCGCACCAAGCTAGGAGACAGGGTGGGATGAGGAGTCTCTTAGTCGTTCTGGTCCAGGGATGCCAGCCCTCACAGACGCAAGCTCTGAGCAATAGGTTACTGATGTCAAAACCCACCAGCTTCTCCCACAAGAGGTCCTGCCTCCGAGTTCAGGGTGGTTGCATTCCTGAAAGACATGGTCCTAAGGCAACGGCTTCACCACATCACTCTTTCCCTAAATACTTAGGAAAGGGACGTTATGGCAGATGCTGTAACTGGGACTCGTCACATCTACCCACTGAGCAGCGAAGAAAACCACCTGTTATGTTCCTCCATTTAAGTACCACGCTACCACAAATTACAGCTCAATTAGTCTCTCCTGGAATCCATCACACATCTCCATAAGAACGTAGTCCCAGCTACTGCACTATCCAGGCAAGTTGAGGCAGTAAATAGAAAAGTCTAATTGGGGAAGGGGAGAGATGCTATTTCTTGATGTTAAAAAATATCTGACACTTCCAGGAAATAATGTTATAAATAGAAAATGAAACCATTCCTCCTCCGAAAATATTTCATAATTACATGTCATAAAAATAATTAGGTTATGGTGAATTAGTACAAATGTTTACAACAAAATTGCCATGCAAAACATTATGGGTAATAACATGCTAATTGCTGTAGAAGCAAAAGCTGATTATGTTTCAGCAATATTAAAAGTTGCCAACTCGGCGCTTCTATCCAAGCTTCAATATCTCTCAGCGGTATCTAGGGACACAAGGAAAACTGGTGATGAGCAAAGGAGATGGCAGGTAGGCAGGCCCGCGCCCTGCTCTGCCAAGCACTTTCCTTGTTGAGTGTCAATTCCTAGAAAGCTCACGCCGGATAATACTCACGCAGCACGGGCGGAGGATGCCTGTATCAGCCCTCGCTCCCTGGCTACAGCTTAGTGAACACGGAACAACGGGAGCGCCCGGCGCAGGTTGCAGCACGGTCACCTCTCCATCTGCTGCGAGGAGATTACCCAGGCTGGGGGCTGCCCAGGCAGGTCAGAAGTGGCTGAGCTAGCTCCTGCAGAGCCGGCTCCTGTCCAGAGCTGCGCAGTCATTCCTGTGGTTGTTAGCTTTGAGCTGGTTCCATGCAGACACTATCTGAGCATCTGCTCTGCTCCACGCAGACAGCTCTGCCCAAAGGCAGGCAGCCAGCCCATGGCCAGCACGGCAGCACAGCCGACTTCCTAAGACCCCCTAAACCTGGGCAACATCGCACTGCAGAACAGTGCTGCGGCTGAGCTGACATTGGCATGCCGCTCCTGAGGTCCCTGTGGGGTGGATTACTCAGCCTCTACACCGCCTTCTCCAGCACATCGCACTGCACTGAGTACCTGCTCAACTGCCTGACGCATCCCAGCTCTCCCCATTGCTTCAGGTGTAGGGCACGTTCCTCCTGCTCCAGCCGAGAGCTGCCACACCACCTGCCCGGGAGGGACCAGACCCCTGCCACAGTATGCACCAAAGGATGGTCTTAGCCCCAGGCTGATCCCAGGGCAACACACCCTCCGCTCTGTCCGCTCCTGTTTCTGCTGCCTGGCGCTACGAGGCCTGGGAGGATACCGTGTTCCTATTTTGAGGCAATCCTACAGTTCAATAAGAGCAGAGGAGCGTGCATGGCTCTGCATGATGAGCAACGTTTTGCACAGAGGTGCCCTCTGCTCGATGGAGCATGCTGGCTGTTTGCTCAGGTGCACGTCTGGAGCCTTTGGACATGACAAGCAGCCCACAGCACCCTGCCTACAACCTGAAGTGTGGCCTCTGCCCATCAAGGGGTCAGGAGCTGCTTTTTCAGCCCACCATGCATTGCCTCCAAACTCCCACTCCACTGAGCTCCCACCCTACAGGACCACAGGTCTCCAAGGGGTGAGCTACATGTTCTAGCAGGCTGCGATGTGGTTCGCAGTAGCAGCAGCCGCTGCCTGAAGATGTGTTTATGCACTGCGTAGGTGTCCTCCTGGGAGCTGAGTAGTCAGGAGCCCACATCTCCAACCTGCTGCTCAGCTAATTCATATGCCCGATGCTTTTTGACACAGGTTCCCTTGATCCAAGATAACTCAGAAGAATTGAGGTCTACATATTTCTAGAGCTTGGGCAGAGGTCTTTCACATGTCCAAATAAATGGGTCGGGTTTCTTATGCGTCATGTTTGCTTGTCACCAGACGTGGCTAACCGCTATCCAACAAGGAGCGCCAGGTAAAGTTGGGACATATTAGTTGAAGGTGTGAATTTAAAGTGGATTACTTCAAAGTTAGTAAATCCCTATGGAATGCCCTCATTCAGCATTGAAGCGACATTAACTGGGTTTACCAAACTCATTTCCAAAGCAAATTACAATAAACCGGATTACATTTGAATGAGGGTGTTCACATAGAAATTTAACATAGTTTAGCTAATCCTCTTTAAGAGCAAATTTGGCTTAAACCCTCTAAGTACCCCATATTCCAGTTTCTCCCGCAGGGGAGGTGCGGAATTTTACCTTTGAAGACTTCATCTTTGACCCTTTTTTTAATTTTTAGGTTGGAAACAAGGTGCTTTCCAAAAGGCAGAAATTCCTCATCACCCTTTTACCATTGCCTGGAGCCAAGGCAATTCTCAGACCATTACAGGAGATGACTTCACCTGTGTGAATGGTTCAACAGCAGGCAAAGCCCATCTCCTACAAGGGGCTGTGGACCAGCCTGACACCCGCCCCAAACCCTGCACATCTCCAGACCTCAGCGATGCCCCTCGCATTGACACCACTAAAGCACCTCCTCATCCTGGCCTCCCAAGTTTGCAAATACTGAATGAAAGCAGCCATGGAAATGAGTTTTGTTTTGTTTTTTTTTTTTTTTTAAACAAAGCGTCGATTCAGACATTAATTCCGACACCGGCTAATGAGAGGCTTTGCTGTGAATAGGCTCGGCAAGCGGTTCAAAGCCTGGCCTCTCCCTCCCGCCCAGCTTTGCCGTGTTAAAAGTGGTGTTTCGCAGCGCTGGAGCACTACCATCTGCTGTGCCCCCTTCATTATGCACCAAGTCACACCGGGCATCTCCCGGCAGAAAGCAAAGACAGAGGTAAACTAGTATTTGAAAACAAAGGAGGGCTCTCTCCATCCTAATTAGCGGCAGGTTGCAGAGTGCAGCGGCGGAAGGCGAAGGTCACTTCCCACAAGGCTCTGCTCAGGATGCCAAAACACCCACTTAATTCAAGCGGCTCAGCAGGCAGAGTCAGACCAGAGCAATTACGCTCCCTGGATTTCCCTAAGGAAGGTTTTAACAATGCAACTCTTGGAAAAAAAGATGACTGCAGGAGCTCTTTATTCTGCCACCTTGGAGCAGGAGGAAGCGCAGTCTACTCTGCTACTGACTCCGGGAACGGCGCTCTCTTTGTGCCTCTGCACTGGGAGGCAAGCTTGGAGGGTTTGGTTGGGTTTTTTTTCTTAAGAAATGAATAGGAGAAAATTTTAACATTTAAAACAACAAAGACCAAAAAACCCACAAACATGAAGACCCTTTGTAGTGGGTCAAATTCCCTCTGAGCACTCCAAGTTTTCCTTCCAGGTGCTGCCAGTGAGAATTAACCTTTAAAGGAACCATCTAAGCATGAATTCTGGGAGCCTTCCTGGGAGAAGCAGCTCCTCTGCTGGGATACTCTTTGCTTGCCTCAGCCCAAGAATTCAGATGTTCTGTTAAATGATTCACTGCACCCCAGCCACCTCACACAGACAGCTCTTCCAAAAGGTCAGAGCATCGTTTTTAACCTCAGCTGGTATTTCCTCCTTGCACACACCCTGGCTGATGTTCATCCACATCTGCCCTCCTGCTCACACCTCTCACAGCTCCGTGATGCAGCAACTCTCCCTTCAAAAGGATCTGCACAGCTGTTGACATCTGCTGATGGCAGGAGCATTTTCCAGGGGTGCTGCACCCAACTTCCTTCATCCCTTCCAAAGGCTCCAGAAAGGGGAATTCACGGTAATTTTCAGTGGGAAAGGGCAACTGAGATTTTATTTATTTGTTTTTACCCCGATAAACAAGAGATGCAGACACCATCTGGATCCCTCCTCAAGGGCTTCAGATACAAAACATTGTCCAGACCCCTCTTCACTGGTCCAGCTAACAACAACAGGTCACCATCACATACTCTACAGGATCCACCCCAATCTGTTCTTGGATGGGAAACTACTTCAGACAGCAGCTCTGCAGGAGGCAGTGTAGCCATAGATTTCATGCAGCTTTCTTTAAATCATTTGTAAAACACTTTTCAGAAGACAACCTGCAGCTCTTTCCCTCTGGCACACTACATGCTGTTCAGCAATCATCTCCCAGCACCAAGGAGTCTAACAGACCTACTGCTTTCCAAGCCTGAGTCAACAACCAACTTGTGCTGCATAAAGCCACCCTCTGCGTTCTACCAGCAGCCCCAATAACCCAGGCAAAATCCTTTAGAGATGCAGTCCCCCCTTATTTCCTTTCCCAGCTCCATCAACAGTAACTAATACTCAGCACTGGCATTACAGAGGTTTCCAACTGTTTATAAGCAGCCCATAAAATAGCCAGCAGTGCTTGATAAGGCTCCAGTGTTTGTGCGTCATTGCTTTGCCCACTGTTTCCAGCGAACAGAGCTGGTTGCATGTTTGCCCTGACACAGAGCTAGGGGCACCAGACTGATGGGCACAGAGTATGGGTCTCAACTGCGTGCCACTCCTGTTTGGTCACAGGCTGGAAAACCTTCATCTATCCTGGGACACCTCTTGGCGTCAGATTGACTTTGCGGATCTGGGTGGCTGGAGCCAAAAAGTGGTTTTCTTCTTGCTCGGGAGATGTTTGCCAGGTCCCTTCTGCGAGTGCTGAGAGGGTTTTATGTACAGGTTCAGCCAGGCCTGCCAGAAAATAAGAGTGATTCTCTAGGGTGTGTGGGTTGGGGGTTATTTTGCCAGCAGGGATGTATGGCTCTCCACTAAGCTGGTGACCCCATCATTCCTCCATCATCCATGGTAAAATGCTGAAGCATCCTGTTTCCTCTCCGGCTGCACTTCCAGTTACCCCTGGCCACAATGCCAGCAACTGCTCCACTGATGGATCCCATAGAGATGTCAGCTGCTGCCTCTTTTTGTGTTGCTCAGGTTTTCTCTGCAAACAC
This sequence comes from Gavia stellata, assembly GCF_030936135.1. Classification (NCBI taxonomy): domain Eukaryota; kingdom Metazoa; phylum Chordata; class Aves; order Gaviiformes; family Gaviidae; genus Gavia; species Gavia stellata. The sequence continues at coordinate 2,787,111 of NC_082604.1, forward strand.
TTACTAAGCGATACAACCTACAGTCACGTGAAACCAACACAGGGCATCAGCACCACTGCCATACCACCACAGGGCAAACACTGCCTTACCTCCCAGGTCTCTGGTGGCAGTTAGCTGTGGTCTGGCATTCAACACTCACAACCACCAAAACTGCAGCAAGGGCATCCACATGCTCAGCTGTTTGCCTCTTCTCTCTTTTAAATGCAAACTCATAAAAGCAGTAAGTACCTCACAACCAGCAACTCAACAGATCAAGTTAGCTCTCTCCAGCCTTCTGTCTCCTGACACGCACTGCTTCCAGAGCCAGAGAGAAGAGCTGTTTACCTCTCCTCTGCTCCTCCTCCACATGTCCAGAGCCTCTGTTCTGATGAAGTTTTAGCTGCTCCCTTTTTCTGTGCAGGCTGGTTCTTCGCCCGTTTTGTTCCCAGTCCCACGTGTCGTTGGGAGATCACTCAAGAGACAAGAAGCTGCTCTGCTCACCAAACCTCCTCTAAGCGTTTGGCAGGGCATCCACCGAGCACAACAGCCAGTCCCAACACAACTCACGCAGTTGTTTTTAAGAAGTACACCCCTCGCACCTATCGGGCTTAAGGAGAGGGTGGAAATCACAGAATCATTAATGTTGGAAAGGACCTGTAAGATCATCAAGTCCAACCATCAACCCAACACCACCATGCCCACTAAACCATGTCCCACAGTGCCACGTCTACACACTTGTGTAATGGAGCAGTGCAGTCCGGTTGCCTCCCTTCCCACAGTGCCGGAGCCAGGGAAGCTCCCTGGTGAACTTCTTCCAAGGACAGAGGGGGCTGACAAGGAGAAACAAGTGCCGGAGCACCCCTGCATGGCAGGGCTGTGGCACTGAGCGAGCTCCGGAGATGCCTCCTGCGCTCCTGCTCCACGGGCACTGGAAACAACCAGGGACTGCGACTTGCCCTCCTTATGGCGAACGCTCTGCCTTCAGTCTCCAAACCCACAGGTGGGAGGAGATCCCCATCTTCAGTGTTCTGCTGACCAACACCACTCTCCACCCTGAGGGACCCGCAGAAACGCCCCTTCCCCTCTGTCCGCTCCCCCTCTGCGGCAATTAAACCTTGGCTGGGCAAGACAAATGGTATTTATTGGGCTCGCTTTCCTGCCTGCCCAACATAAAGCAAAATGCCAATCGATATGGCTGCCTCACCTGATGGTTTTATTTCTCTTATCCTCCCGTCCCCACTTTTAATTTTGCAGTGCGCCGGAGCTCTCGGTGGGGCTTGCACTGCAGTGATAAACCAACAGATCCCCATTAACCCACGGCCCGTGGGCATAAGCAAGAATTCGCCTTTTCTCTCTCTCTTTTCCCTTTTTCTTTTTTTTTTTTTTTTTTAAAAACTCTCCCTCTATCAATATTTGATGAGGGTAATTTCAAAGACTTGTTTAGTATGATCTCCACATAAGGAGTCCTTCGGAGTGTTTATCACGTTCGAGGTATAATTACATTCAAATCCTAAGACACAGTTGCCAGGGTTACAGCTGCTGGTGGTTCCTCCAGCTTTTGTGTATCTGGAGGTTCTCGCCGCCCCCCGCGCACACACGCGCACCCCACGCTCTCTGCTCGTGTTGCTGCTGGGGTAGGAGAGGAGGATGATGGGCAGGTTATGGACCAGCAGTGGCCGGGGAAGGTCACATCAGGCATCTCCCAGCCTGAAGGAGAAGTCAGCATCACCATGCGGGGTGTATGGAGCGCAGGACTTCGATGCCGCCCTGGGTGGGTCGGGGACGGGGTGGAGGGAGAGCTGAGCAGAGGGTTGAACGTGTCTGACAAAAATTAATAAGAACCTCAACAGCTGTGGAAGCTCCATGGAAGGAGAGACGGCAACATCTCTCCTTCATCCCTTGAATCCCAAGTCAAAATGAAATCTAAAGAGCAAAGACATGAATTGCCAGGCATAGAGGGCTGCATAATCCCAAGGGAGAGGGATCCCCGCACCAGCCTGGGACCTCCTTGCACCCCCAGCTCTCCCCACCACGAGGGACAGGATGATCACGCAGCCCTGCCACAAGCTCCTCTGGTCTAACCAGGCCAGGAGGAGCCTCCTGAGAGGCACCCGATGCCCAGGGACACCGGGTCTGCACACACAAACTCCATCCAACACATTCTTGCAAGCATTCCTGGCATTAGCCTGGTTTAAAGCATGTGTACACGTCATGGCTATCTGGTGGAGACCTGGGCTCGCATTACTGGCCGTGCGGAAAGGGGAAGGGGCTGCCAGCTCGGGCTCCCTGCCTTCAGCTTAGCAGAAGCCCAGCTACAGCAGGGTCACAGGCGTGAAGCCAGCTGGGAGCAGCCCTGGCCCCACTCTTCCTGATGGCACAGACCTATTGAAATGCCCCCAAAACCCTGCTTTAACTGGAAGTTTTTAGCAAGCCGGAAAGAGAAATTAAGACCTGAGCGTTTCCACTGTAACACCGGGTCCCCTTCCTGCTGCACCAGCTACTTGGAGATCTATAGGTCAACAGCAGCACTTAACAGGGCATTAGTAACAACCATCATGAAACAGGCAACCCAAGGAAAAGCCGTTCTGCCCTCCTACCCAAGCTCTGACGGTGAACAGAGGCTGCCCAGCTGTATTTAACTCCCTTCACTGGCCTCAAGACAGGCAGAAACCCAGCTCATACCTTGCGTTTCCTGGACAGTGTCAGTAAATGCTGTTTCACCCATACAGCGAGGAACTGGAATTGAATTGTCTTTGTTCTAGTTCCAATTTTAAATAATATGAACCTTCGTACAATAGGCAGTGTTATCACTAATCCCCACAGTTGAGCCTGAAAGAAGCTTACAAACCATGCGGCAGTCACTGTGGGAAGAACAATTATTCTAACAAAGGATGGAGAGGGGGGGAAACAACCATGAGCTCCTTGGGTTATGTGGAGGGTGAACACAATTGTTGTCAACTCACAATAAATAATAAAATTAAAAAAAAAAAAAAAACCACAACTGCAGTGTGAAGGCCTGGTAAAATATTTACAAATATTTCAATAATAGAAAAAGCTACCTGCTACAGTCAATAGGTTGTAAAACAATTCAGATGGAAGCTATTGTTTACCCCTAAATCAGCTCTAATGCACTAGCAAATGTGATTATCAGCATTCTGCAGGGAACAGCAGCATCAGCATTCATTACAGGTGTGCTCAGTAAAGGCTCTTTTAGCCACAGACTCATTTGTAATTATTAAAATGCATCTTGTTAGCCTGCACTGAGCATGCAGCAAGTTCCAAATTTCTGGGCACCGGCATGCAATATTTGTTTTAATTTATTATGTGTATTTTATGTATTATTGTACTGTGTCAATGCCCTACTGCGAATGAGAAACCTCGTCTCAAAGGCATCAAAGGGAATATAACTTAGTATTTTATGTCACCCGTGCACTTGGAGTTGGCACGTTCTTTGTTCCCAGGGGAAAGCTTTTACATCAAGGACAAGCAACCAGAAAGCTGGCAGCTGTAGGGGCTATTCTCACTGCCAGGCGTGGAAAAGAGACTAGCACAGCACCCGGGTGTACACCAAGGGGAAAGCAATAACATAGGAACGGGAAAGCCTTGTTATCTCCCTAAAGGCACAAACCAGACCACTGCTGAGGCACCCTGAGCAGCGTTGTTACCCAAAATAACAGCAAATACAGAGAATCGATAGAAAAACAGAAAGGGAGAGAAGCTACGAGGTGGTTTGCAGCATAAGACATGGGTGCAGCACACCTCATCTCACTTACCCAGGAGAAAAGCAAGGGCAAAACCACACAAGAAACCCTGGAGCAGCAGTGCCTAGGCTGGAGGCTGGAGCTTTTGAGGAGAGGAGCTCTCACTTGGACACAGCTGCAAGGGAAGGCTTGGGTCTGGTGGTTAAAGGGACCAGCACAGGGAGATACCAGAGTCGCCGGGATCTGAATGCCTCACCCAAAACGCACGTTACCATTCCTAAAGCAGAGGGCCAGGTGGAGACCTGACCCTAAGTATTTTCAAATATCAGGGAGGGAGGATGAAGATGTCAGGATGAAGGTCCAGAGCAGCGTAAAGAGCACTGCTCTGCGGTCTCGCCTCAAAACACACTGGTACAAGGGACGCTGCTTATCAGAGGAAGGAAACGGGAACGAGATGACCACCGAGCATGTCTGAGCATTCAAATTACAAGCAGGGCTTGTAAGGGACAGGATCTGACATTTAATGCCTCTGTTTGTGAAGTGCTTGACATTCACGATAACAGGAGCGGTGCAGATAGGCAGCAAGGCCTTCTGTCTTTCTGGGAAAGCATGTGCGCTGCTAAAAACAGCCTGGCTTTCCCCGTGTGCTAACTGGGTCCCCGGGAGACGCGAAGGCAGGGAGCTGCATGTCTTACACGAGCACCTGCAGCATCCCTGGGACGCACTGCGTTCCGACTCCTGGAAAAGTCACTGTATCCCCTCGTGCCTTAGCTTTCCTCCCCAGAAGCTGGATCATCTATTCCGCTTGCAGGCTCTGCAGGACACGTACCACACTTGTGGAGCACACAGCCCAAAAGAGCCAGGTTTTGATCTTCTCTGGGGCTCTGAGGAGCCATTGTAAGAAAAATAAAGCTCAGCCCTCGTTCCTCTCTTGGAAGGCTGTGTGTTACAGCAGACTGGATGGAAATAACTTATTTTAAAAGGTGCCTCACTGGACAGCAGCTCAGAAATTGAAGTGGCAGAGGGGGAAGGAAACAATTAGTAGTTAGTGTCTCAGAAAGCCTATGCTCAGCAGAAGCTGGAGCCCTGGAACTAGATTTAATGCAGGACTCCGCTTAGAGCGATGCTGTTGCCACCACTGGTGTGCGTACCTTGGTCCCCAGCAAGGAGTCCCAAGTCCTTGGGGGTGCCCAGCCTGTCTGCTCCCCGAGGGGATCTCCGTTTGAAAGAGAAGATGAACCTAGTGAGCAAAATAAAGACATAGCGGGAAGAAAGAAGATGGAGCGACAGAGACCGTCCATCAAGTAGGTTGAGCATCACTAGTGCTCTCAGCTTCCCAGCCCACCTGATGTTGCTTTAAGGGCTGCAAAGTGTTCCTACGGGATTTCCACCCCTGGCAGACACCACCCTGCAGTCTGGCTCGTCCTTCCTCCTCCCCTTCTCCCAGTACAACTCTCAAGCCCACGTTGGCCTCTGGAGGTTCTGCTGACCTGTGGCTGGAGAGCGGGATACAGGAGCGGACAAGTCTCCGGGGTTTTACAGGGCTTGAGAGGGCAGGTCCTGGCAAAGCTGGGCTCGGGAAGGCTGATGACAAGACTAGTTAGTATTGCCTCATAATAGTATTGGCACCACATGTGAGTGAAAACATATTACTACCATGGTGTTAACACCTTGCCCAGCGAGGAGAAAGGACATGGGTGGTGACAGAGAAGGGAGCAGTCCCCAAGTCTCTGGAGCACAGCAGAGATCCCTGCTCTCTAGCCCATCCACCCAGCAGTATCTTCTCTTAATTACATTAAAATAACACTTTCCCACCTCATTTTTTATTATTAGAAATGAACAGATTTAAAGCTTTCCCCCTCAAATTATGGTTCACCTGAGTAGATAATTAAAAGACTATAAAGGAGATACATTTTTATGGGTAATTACGCCTACTTCTGCTGCTGTATCGGGGCTTCAAAAATATTTGCAAAACAACTCAAAACTTTTATTTTGTCAGTGCAATAATTGCTGCTTGTCATGGCTATCCGTACAGGTGTCTCTGCTCTAATGAGAGTAGCATCTCGCAGGCAGCTTTGCTGAGAGAGGGCGGGCGGGCGCCGGAGCTAGAAAGCATCGCGGGCGTGCTGCTGGCAGAACAGCTGTGCACGGTGTGACACCGAGACAGCACGGCCGCGGGCTGGCCCCAAGCTCACCCAGATCCCAGGCTCTGGCGGGCAGAGCTTCAGAAAGGAGAAGGATGTTTGTTTGCATTTTAGGGGAGGATGGAGGAGAGGATGCTCAGACTCTTTCCCTGAACAGCGCAAGGTCTGTTCCCCGCCCATTGCGTTAGCGGGCACACAGACAGCCAGATCTCCTCCACACACTGCCAGATGCATCTGGTTTTGTTTGGAATGCTGAAGGCTTGGTATAGAATGATTTGGCTTGGAAGGACCTTTAAAAGTCATCGAGTCCAACCCCCCTGCAATGAGCAGGGACATCTTCAACTCGATCAGACTGCTCAGAGCCCCATCCAGCCTGACCTTAAATGTTTACAGGGATGGGGCATCTACAACGTCTCCGGGCAACCCGTGCCAGGGTTTCACCACCCTCATTGTGAAAAATTTCTTCTTAAGATCTAGTCTGAATCTACCTTCTTTTAGTTTAAAACCATTACCCCTTGTCCTATCGCTACAGGCCCTGCTAAAATGCTCAGTAATAGCGGCGTGGGACACAGCTGCCACCTCCCCGGGCAGGCTCATACCCCAGGCACCTGGGGAACAGGGGTAAGTCACCCACCACATGCAGGAGGAGCTGAATCTGTCCCTGTGCATGGTGGTAGCACCCACACCTGCATGTAGCAGCCCAGGTGCATTCATGTTCCCGACGAGAAGAAGCTGGAAATCAGGGTTTGCCGCTCCTCAGGAGGCTTCCTCTGCTTTGGGGGATGCAGCACTGGCCTCTTCCAGCAAAGGGTCTCGGCTGCTGGCAGCTTGGTCCGGCTCGGCCCCGTGGAGACCACAGCTCCCTCCCAGCAGCACCCGGCACCCTGCAGGCTTACTCCCCGGCAGCACAGTCCAGCAGTGCTAATTAGTTTAGGCTCAGAGGCGACCTTGCCTGTCACTTGGGCTTATTAGTGCAGCTCAGCGCCGCGTGAGCAGGGTCCAGTGCTCCCAGCCCCGAGCTGGTTCCCGGCTATCGCGCCCATCACACCTCAGTTCATAAATCCTCCCCGAGCTAAAAAAAAAAAACGGCGCTGACCTGGCACCTCTTGTGCTGGTACACACTGTTTCTCTCCACACCCCTGGTCAAGTCAGTTGGGGCTTAGCAGGAGGGAAAATCGAAAAGAAAGGGGTCCAGCAGAGAGCCGAGCAGTGGGACATGCACAAGGAAGCAAACAAGAACTGAGCATTGGAAAAAGATGCTGACTCGGCACGGTGCGAGGCCACCTGAAGAGCGAGGGAAGATGGACAGCTGGGGAAGGCAAGGAGCCTGCGGGCACCAGGAGTACTGGAGGGCACAGCGCCCAGAAAAGAGGCCCAATGGAGTGGCAAATAACGTCTGTGGACACTGGTGCAATTCAGAAAGCGGAGAAGAAAGGAGGAAAGCTTATCAAGGAACACCTGCAGCAGCGAACGGGAACGGGGACCGGATGAGGGTGGGATTCTCCTGCACCCCAGGTCGCTCCCTCTGTGCCCATGGGTGAGCCCGGGGCTGCAGTTACAGCTACGGACAGACCTGAGCTTTGTGCCTGTGTCGGGGTGTCGGGAACAGCAGGTCCCAGACAAACAACCCATGGGGTTTCTCCCTGACTTGTCCTGGGGAAAAAATCCCACGGTGGTGGATGAAGCTGCTGAGGTGGTTTATTGCTTCATCTGGTTACACTTGTTTTAAGAAATTGCATGTGTGTGCTGTCTGGTGACCCTCACCGATCAACACAAGAGCCACTTTAAGAACAGGCTCAGCCACTTCCCACCAGAAACCGGGTGTTAATGCTCTGTAGTTGGACATTCATTTGGGGAGCTATTACAGACCTGGTCAGCGTGCAAAGCTGCACCCTCTTCTGCAGCATTAAGGCAGACAGGCTTCCCTGTGGTGGAGTCACCGCGCGTGATACCGCACCCGCGTGCTTGCAGAACCAAGCAGCCAAATAAACGTGAAATACAGGAGGGAAGGAGGGTCCCCCAGGAGGAAGATGCTGCTGGGATGAAGGATGAGTAGGGACCACCAACATGGGGGCCAGCACCGGGGTGGGCATCACCCGCCCTCCTGCTGGGACAGCTGGAGCCAGCTGAGCGCTCACAGCCACTGCGGGGAGCACCGAACACGCCGGGTGCCAAACACAGCCGGTCCACGGCAAACCAGCACTCCTGGCCTGCCGGGGTGCCTACGTGGCGTTGAAGTCCTCGAATCGGTGCTCGAACTCGCTGTGTGTAAAGAAGATATAATACGGCATCTCCCTTATAAGGGCATCGGGAAATAAATTCATTAGTGTTTATAAAGGACTAAGAAACTCTTATTAGAGAGCCGTGGAAAAAGCCCACGAGGGAAATGAATAATTCGGCGTGCAGCACTGTGCTGGGAAGGCGCACGGTAAATAATGCATGGGCTGCGCGTGGCACCAGGAGATAAAAGGCTCGGGAGCAGCTCCAGCGCCGCGTGCCGAGTGCGGCAGAGGTCCAGGGAGGGCAAAACGTCCTCTCGGCGGGGGTAATGAAGGATCACCTCATAGCGCCGGGACGTGAGGGATATTTTGGGGTTTTGGGGAGCCTGGCTTTGCACTTTCCATCTTCCTTTGGTGCCAGCTGGCTGGGGAGTGGGCAGCAGAGGAGAGGTGTTGCAAGTCGAAACTGCTGCTATCGAGTTGCTCGTTCCCTTGCTCAGCATGCCCAGGGGCACCGGCACAGACGATGCTGTGGGCAATCAATCCCGTCGTGGAGACGCACAGATGTCCTCATACCAGAGCGTGAGCAGAAGCAATCGCACAAAGGGGTTGCCCAACCGGCTCTGAAACAGGGCTGGGGGTTTCGATTCCCGATGCTGGTGGTGACTTTGGGGGCAGCGAGGGGGGTGGCCGTGCAGGTTTAATCAAGGCGGTAACTGCAAACCAGCTAAAAGCAATTGAGCAGAGTAAATCCTACTCTGTCCCGAGCACCTCGGGGCGCAGGGAGGACGCAAGCTGTGCATGTGTGCGGCTGTGCATGCACACACACGTTCGTACATGCATGTGCATGTTGCTTAGGAGGTATATGCAGTGTGACCTGATAAACAGAAACAAGCAATTAGGCTGGGGACAGGAGGTGGCTTTCTTGAGAGCATCCCCCAAAACCTCTCCCACAGGGCCTGGAGGAGATTTTTGACGCAGCGGCAGCCTCAGCCCTGCTCCATCTGAGCCCTCCTGGCTCCGGCACAGGCTCTCCAGCACCGCTGCAGCCTGCCTGGCTTGTCCTCCAGGAAAAACCCAGCACTTTTTATAGGCGATGAGGCATCTCCAATAATTCCAGCAGATGCTGCCATTTAATGTGGGTTGGCACATAACTTTATAATTGGACCATATTGCTCCAATTACAATTTAGCCTACAGTCCTCTTGGGCTTGTCTTTTATTTGTCTTTCATTGCCAAGCGCAGGAGGGAGGGGAGGTGGGAGAGGACTGGGATGTGCGTGTCTCTGCCCTCCCCCTCCTTCGCTGCCACGTCTCGTTGCGCAGCCGGCACTGGGAATCCCGGTTCCTCTCTTCCCCCGCGGGCCTGGGCTGTCCTCAGGCCAGAGCTGTGCCCCTTGCCTTGTTTGCAAGGAGCATCTTGCCCCTCAACCGTGGAGTAAGAGCAAGTGTCTCCCACCAGACCCCACGGGTGAACCCCCCTGGGGGCAGCCCCCCATTGCACCCCACGAAGCATCCCGGGGAGCCAGCTCCTCCTCCCCGCCCCGTGTCGAGAGCAGTCCCGGCCCAATTTTCTGCTTGCGGTGGGGTAAATCAGGAGTTACTCTACTTGACGGTGATGGAGTCAGGCTGGCATCAAGCTGGTGTGCCGGAGTATCAGGTATATTGAAATTTCTGGGAGCTGCTGCAGAGTAATTGGAGCCAACATGCCGCTTCCATTTTTCAAACCTGAGAGCCATGAAGGCAAGATTTTTCATTTTGAGAGTTAGTCTCCATTCTGGCTGTGACAGCCGCCTGTATCTATATTCAAAGCTCAGGAAAAGTTTTTTGGACTCTGTGTGGCCTTGGTAAATGACATCTCGTTCCAGCTGGGATGCAGGCAAAGCTGGTGACTGGTTAGCCCGCAGGGAAAAAAAAAACACAGGGGCCGGAGCCTGCAGCCGTATAAACCCGTATCAGCGAGGCGAGGCTCCATCGGGGACTGCCCCGGGACGGGTAGCTGCGCGGCGAGGGCAGGACCAGCCCAAGCCCTGCCCCAGCTGTGCTCTGCTAAGCGGCTCGGGCTCTGCTAGCGACCCCGCACCGCGGCCCGGGCTCCCCGGCCGTCCTTCGGAGCCCCATTAAGCCATCAAGCTGTCAGTAGGGCTCTTCCAGACCCGATTAAAAGGCCATTCCCAGGCAAGCTACTTTGGGAATTTTAAGCACTGGCTGTAAATGTCTTTTGGTTACTTAAGGGGAAAACCCTGGGGCAACCCATGTAAGGGATATACCTTTCTCTGCGCCCCAAATCCCAGAGGACTTAAGAAACGTGAACATTCATTTAAACCCCACTGGTAGCCCATTAAATCAAGTATCTACTCAATTAAGGACACACAAACGTCAGATCGACCCTCCGTCACTGCTGTCCATTTGCGTCTTGCATGTCCAAAGACCTGCCAGGAGGCTGGATTTTATGGCAGAGGCGCTCTGGTTTCATTTGTCAGGATGGGCTTGGCAAAAAAAACCCCAAAACACCCAAAAACCCCAGTTACTCTGGGCTTGCCGTTCTCCCCGTGTACAAAGTATGAGGCAAATCTCACCGTGCGTATGTGAGCCCGGGGCAGCAGAGTCCTGTCTGCAGGGACCTGGAGCCGTCACCACGAGCACGTTGAACTTACTTGTTCAAAAAAACCCTATAGCAAAAAACATCAGCTCTTAATGACCCTGGAGACGCAGCAAGAACTCAGAAAGATCTCTTGATAGCAGCCATGAGAAAGCCCCACATCAGCAGTACCAGTGATGGGAGAATTACAGGGCAGCGGAGACCTCAGGGACGTGCCAGCCGCACCTACAGCTGAACCAGCGGACGCCTCCCTCGCCATAAGATTGCCCCAAAACCACAGGGCATGGGAAGCCCGCACCCCCCCACCTCAAAAGCTCTCCCAGTAGCAGCTCCTCTTTCTGAACCCCAAATACCTGGGTGGCAGTTGCGTATTTCTAAATCTTTACAAAACTTTCCCGTTTTAGCCCTCGTCATCGGCTGGAGGACGTTCCCTGTGGTCACCCAACGCCGGCCCGGACAGCTACCCTCAGGAAGCATCACCTGGATGTGCTGCGTGGTCCCAGCTGGATAAAATGCCCGAGCGCAAAAGGAAGAATCCATTTTCCTGCAGTCGTTGGCAATACTCCTTAAGGCAAGCAGGTTCGAGCTGAGCATCAGCCTTTTAATCGACAGGCTCCAGCAAGACTCGGGAAGCGAGGAGCCGCCGTGCTCCCCCAGTGCGGACGGCAATTTCATCCCAGTCAGCGCTTCCAGCGTGGCTTCCCCGAGCAATTGCGCATGAGGGCTTTGAAACGTATTTCATGGAAAAACCCGTGCCAAGAAAATTCCTTCTCCTGGCTTTTTGCAGCAAGCAACCTCGGATAGGGATCGCCGAGAATAAAGTCACTTCATTTACAAACCGGAGAGCCAAATCTGATAGACATCAAAATTCGAGGTAAGTCAAGGAGCGATGGAGCGCTGCCAGTTCCCCAAATGAATATTCATGGCAAATATTCACCCAGCTCCAAGCTGAAGAGAAACCGGCAGCAGAAAGGCCGCCCCAGGGAAGGGGAAGGAACGGGATCAGGCTTATTTCATCATTTTTATTGAGTGCAATTCTCTCTTTAGTACAATATTCTCTGAAAGTTACTGTTACAAACTCCGACAATTTCAACACAATCAACAAATTGGGGAAGGGGGGGTGGGGAGAAGGGCAAAAAAAATTACAAGGGGTGAAATCTGTTACAGACATCTCACTGGTTATGTACAGGACAGGGTACGGCCGGCTGGCACAGGGCACGCCGTGGCTCGGGGGGGACGGGGCTCCCGGGGTGCTGCGGAGACCTCCCGGATCATCATCTGGTGGGTGGCGGGGGGGAGCGGTCCGGGGGGACCGGTGTCAGTCCCCTCTCTGGCGCGGCTGCCCGGCTGCAATGCTGGACTCAGGCCCCTGCAAGGCAAGAGGGAGGGAAACGAGAAGAAGGTGAGAATAAGCATGTCCCGTGCTTAGAAATGCAGCAGCTCCCCAAAAACGCAGGCTGCTCCTTCGCAGCTGAGACCCGCCTCGACACCGAGCCCCCCGCCGTAACCCCCTGCTCCGCGGCCGGTGGGGACTGCACCCCGCGAAACCCAAAGACTTCTTACAGCAGCTACAGCCTCTCCAAAAAAAAAAAGGCAAAAGAAAAAAAAAAAAGCAGTGATTAATTAATATGCTGTCAGAAAAACGACAATTTCACTGAAAGGTCTCAATTTTTCCTTGGGGGAAAAAAAGGAATGGAAGAGACACATTTCTTTGTGAAGCCGAGATGCTTCAGGGAGCGGAGGCTGAGACTCGATTTTGGGGGCGGGAGGGTTACCGTGTCCCCCAGCAGTGAAGATGCTTTTTTTTCCTGCCTCCCACTGCAATATGAGCACCCCCGGGTCTAAAGCAGGAGCAAACCACCAGGCACCATGAAATTGCTTTTTCCAAAGTAACAAAACCCACCCCTTTTCTCCACGGCCAGAAGGTCTCCAAACCAAGAGAGCAGCCCTCCTTCTCACCCTGCAACCAAGAAGTGCCGCGGAGCAGCGGAATCCCATTATTTAGCTGCTTCAGAGAGGCAAAGATGCTTTTAATATACAACTGCGCCTTGGAAACATAAAGGCACCACATTAAATAACAGAGCAACTGACCGCTGCGTCCCTTTGCCCGGCCACTGATAACCGGGGCTCGCTGGCGTAATGATTGCCAGGCATCACTGTGCCTCTCCGAACATACCGATGCTTTCAAAAAACATCTCCAGCTGTGTCTGACATTTCACTCCTATTAAAATTCATCATTCTCCTGAATGAAAATAATTTTTTTAGCAAACCCAGGTAGTAATGAAACTTTTATTTAGTAATTTAGTGTTGGGCAGAAAAAGGGGCATGGGAGAAAGGGTAAGAGAAATTGAGATTATCTCAAAACAAAAAAGAGCTTTGGCTGGGGGAAAAGATATCGCCGTGTATTTCTTATGCGCCAGGGTCCATTTTCGGTGCTGCGCTTGGAGATTCGGTCTCACGGTTCCCATTAACATTAGTGGGAGCAGAACAGCTAAACAGCTGGGAAAAAGCGACAACAGAAATACAAATAACGTTTTACAAAAGGCGGCAGACGCAGGGCGCAGCAGACGATGCTGAACATGCTGCTGAGCCAGGCAGGTCCCCGGGCACCGGTTTAAATTGGGGTGGTTGCACCCAAGTCAGTGGGGTGACAGTGATTTATATCGGCTGCAGATTCGGCCACATTAAAGCTGAAGCCGAGCGAGGGCTCCGGCCCCGGGCGCTGCTCCCGGCTCCGCCACCACCTTCCCCCCGCGGCCTTTCCCAGCTCATTTAGCCGCAGCCACCCAACCCATCCAGCAGCAGCAGAGCCAGGGAAGGTTTTTGGGGTTTTTATTCACCTGGGGAGCCTGTGCCTTCCCCAGGGTGGCGGCTGCCGGCTTGGCTCTCCCACGGCAGCTGCAGCCCTTCCCTTCATCCTCGCGAAAACGAGCCGGGGGCAGCTGTGGATGATTTGGGCTGATCCCAAAGGACTCGAGGGACAGGTCATGAGCATCCGGGGGAGGACGGGGAGGGGGCAGCGCGGTCGAACGTCCCCCAGGTACGCAGCCACCGAATCACCCCACCGTCACACATCTTCCTCCCCATGCTCCGACGTGGGAGCCCCTGCAAAGCGGCGCGGCGGGCTTTGATCTCAGCCTGTAAGTGCTGGCGTGACACAAACAGCAAGAAAAAGGCCACGTTTGTAAGATGAGAAGGCATCCTGCAAGGGAAGGTGTTATCAGCATCAGCGTGGCCGTAGGGGTGCAAACGGCACGGTTCGGATGCGGGCAGCGTACCGGCCCTGGAGCGCTCTCCCTTTCCGCACTCGTGGGAACGGGGCAGCCGGGACAGAATGGCAAATACCCAAACTGACCAAAGGATGGACGGCACTGCACACCCAGCTGCTATTCCCAAGTGCTGCTGCCGAAAAGGAGAGCAGCAGGTGGGAGCGGGGAAGGGATGGAGACATGCATGGAGCTGCCCCCAGCTCTGGGAGCGCCCCAAAGCCATCGCCATATCACTAACCACTCCTGCGAGCCCTACCCAGGCACCGGCCCGACTACTGCCCTCACCCAGCCCTTTTGCACAGGGGACTCACACCTCACTGCCATTCCCCCGGGGCGCTGGGACAGGAGCCTCTCGGAGCCCCATCCCCATCTGGGGTCAGACACGGCGCTGCCGCCCGGGCACTAACCCCAGCCAGAAGACTGGACCCTGAGTCCCTGACCGCCGGCAGCCTCCGGCTGTGGACACCTCCCCAAAATATTTAGGCTGGGGAATCTGAAAAGAGTTCACCCAAAGCGTGGTGGGGAAAAATAAACAAACTGCTGTGCCCACGTTTCGCAGCCACCTGCCTGTGGAAGCCCCCGCGAGGCTCCAGTCCACGTTTCCAACGCGAGGCTCACCTTGCTCCTTAGACAACACTTGGCATGGTCTGCACCTCCCGCCGTCAGTCCTGCTCGGCGCTAATTAGCATTGATAATTGCACTGATGGTGACCATAATTTTCCTGCCCTCTCTCCCTACCTTCACGCAAGGGTTCAATCGCCTAATGAGACCCCTGAGGATAATCATCGAGAGAGGAGCAGGTTCACCCCCACCGTGATGTCAGCTCCTGGGCAACGTGCGGGGATGGGAGAGCAGAGAAGGGAAAGCCACAGCCCGGGCCAGCGGACGGGGAAAGCTGCCGAGCCTTGTTTACTTGGGGACACGGAGAAAAGTTCACTCCAATTAATTTTTGTAAGTGGATAGGCGTTAATCCCCCTACACTTATCTAGAATTAACGCAGTCTTAAGTAGATTTTTGCCTAATCCACTTCCACGTCCGCCCCGAAAGGGCGCGTCTGTTTTGGGAACGAGCGGAGTTCAGCTAATCCACTTAAAATTCACGCGGCTGGTTTGTTCAGATTAACCTCCTCCAGCATTTCCCTCCAGAGACGGGCCAGGAGACCTCAACATCATCCCACCTCTGCCACCAGCGGGGCCACCCCGTCCACGGTCATCTCACCTAGCAAGACAGCTGGTTTCTTCTCCCCTTGCGGTCCATGTGTTAGGGACTGCTGGGACCCCGTGATACCCCTAAAACAGCCACTACAGCAGAGCCAGGCAGTGGGGGATGGACAGCCAGGGGCTGATGGCCAGAGGAAGGAGAGCAGAAGCAGCAGAGATGCTCAGACACAGACGGGGAAGGAAGGGGCAGCTATGCCCAGGCTGGAGGGATGCTTGCAATGCTGCTCCGTGAAGGACAGCCAGTCAAAGCGGATGGCACTGGGACACCGTCCCCAGAGTGCCAGCAGCTCTGACAACCCAGAAAGGCCCAGGTGAAGGGCACCATGGCCATCACAGGCAGATGCATTCCCCTCCCCAGCACTGATCTGCTTCTCTGACATGAACCAAGAGACCAGATTTAATGCCACGGATGCTTACAGTCCCCAAAGGCATGTGCCTGGTTCCCATCTCACATCTCTTCCCACCATGCGGAGCACAGGAGGCCCTCTCCTGACTGGAGCAGCCGCGTCTGCTCCTCTTCCCACGCCAAACCCTGGGATGGCAACACAGCCCAGCAGGGTCCAATGACAGATGGACACGAGCCAGCAGACCTCCCCCAAGACACAGATGCAGAACCAAAGCCCGAGAGCATCAAAAACAGGAGAGCACAACATGACAGCAGCTCTCCCACCTCCCAGAGACAGGTTTTGGAGGAGGTTAAGCACAGCTGGGACAGGCACAGCCATCCCCCCATGGCAGGAGGGTTGGACCAGATGATCTTTAAAGGTCCCTTCCAACCCAAACCAATTCTGTGAAAAACATAAGCCAGAACGGGAGCAACAGAGAAACCACCGACAGGGTGAAACAACTCGCCACGGGGGTCCCGTCAGTGTGGACTTCGCCTCTCCTCTGTCATTGCTCAAGAAGTTTCTGGCTCTTCCAAAATTGAGAGGAGACTCACTGAGAACCGCCGCAGAAGGTCTCCTTCAGGCTCTTTGAAAATAATCTGGAAGGCACCCAAGTCATAATTAGATCAGCATCCATCCTGGCAGGATCTTTCATAGAAGAGGCACCAAAGCAGATGATGACATGGGCATTAAATAACCCCCCGCGGCTCCTCGCACAGTGGGGACGTTACGGGAGCAGGAGACGCGCAGCACCTGGATGAGTGCATGAGCTGGATGTGAAACCCTGGCCCCAACCACCCACCTTCCCATCTGCAGTTTAAGGGCGATGGGTGGCCTTGGAGCTACAGTACGTTTGTCAGAGCTTGAAAATCTGTCGCAGGGTCTGTAAATCCATTCCTTGTCTTAGAAACCCATTGATTCTTTCTTTTTAAAGTCAAATTCAATGTTTAAGAGTAATGATTTCCAAGTGAACATAGAGCGTCTCAAATATATCGGCGGCTTTTACGGATCGGAGGCAAAAGCCTTAATTCAGACCCTAACGAACACAAACGTGTCTGTCCCCACCGCAGAACAACAGTGTTGGTGGCGAGTCGGTGCAAAATAACGTTCACAGGTGACGCCCAATGATTTATCCTCGGCCATGGGCCAGCTGCGATGCTCCCCTGGCTCCCACAGGGATGTCCTCGGCCGGCAGGCAGGGATGCAGGCAAGGATGCAGCCAGCTTTTTTGATGAGACCTCTGCAAACCAAGCCTGAAACAACCCTTCCCTCCCTCCGAATCAAACACCCCGGAGCAGCATCCTCTGCACCAGCTCATCGGGAAGATGCCATCACCCCACAGAGGAGCGGAGAGCAGAAGAGAAGATCCCATGTGGCTCGGGCCAGTGCGCAGGGAGCTCCTGGAGCAGAGACAGAGGAGAAGGGACGGGGGACGGGGGAACGACAGCCCTGTTTTCTCCTAGGGAAAGGAGCATTACAAGCACCAAAAGCTGACAGGCTCAGAAATAATGGTCTGAGCTCGCTCTTATTTAAAAACTGGCTGCCTGCTGTTTTCATCACAAGCCACGCTCTGACTTGGAGCAACATTTAAAATTAAATATACATAAGTGCTTTCAAAGAACTGTTAATTTGAAGGTCATTAAATGGCATAAAATACATTCCTTTTTTTTTCTAGAAAGAGGCACATAATAATGCTATTAATACATGCTCCTCTCCCACGTTCAAAAGCTCGCTCTCGCCCTGGATGTGCGAGTGGCTGAGTTCACCTTCGCTTGCAGCGGCACAATGTCTCCTTTTAATTACTGCTATTGAGAAAGCTGCTGCTGCTGCCTCCTCCATCGCATGCGGCGCAGCCCAACGGGGATGGGGTTGTATAAAAGACGCAGCAAAGCCCAAGGGGAAACAATGCAGCTGAATGCCAATGGGGATTTTTTTTTGGGGGGGGGGGAGGATGAGGGGAGCAACACAGCGGGGCTGGCACCAGAGGACGCAGAAGGGAGGGGGCAACGTGAAGCCAGTTGGCAACACCCAGTCCAGACGTGACTGTCTTGCCCACCGATTCTCACTCCAAGACCTTGGGCCAAGCTCAGAGCAGGGGTTTTGCAGCAAAAAGGCCCTTTTTGGATGTAATGCTACATGCAGAAAAGACAAAGCCAACACAGACACACAAAAAAACACCCTAAAAAAGACACAAAAAGGCTGAGGTTTTTGCAGTTGCCACAGAAATGTAGAGAAGGAGCTGAAAACTGCAAAGTGTTTCTGTGAAAGGATGGGATCAGGGGCGAGCGTGAGGCGGGCTCACTCGAAGGCGACCCGGGCGAGCAGCCACATCTGTGCGCTGCTGCTCAGTGCAGAGGAGCAAGGCACCGTGGCCAAGCTTCAGCCACCCGCGTGACAAGGGCTGGTTAGAAGAGGTGGGATATGGGAATTGCCTGCCATGACAGAGCCCAGGAGATGTCAGATGTCGGCCGGCTGGGAAAGAGCAGCAGGGTGGCGAGAGCAACACCCCTGGCATTGCCAACGGGCACCGCTGTGGCCATGTGTCACCTCTCGAGGGCACTTCCCACCCTGACCTCCTGCTGGTCTCCCTAGGTGAGACCTCATCCTAAGGTGAGCTTAGGATGGTGCACGAAGCTTCTCTGGGGCTGAGAGCGGTCTGGGAGGCATCACCTCCGGGGACAGCGCTGTCGGCATCCTCACCCAGTCCACGGAGCACCAGAGCAGCCCTTGACTCGCAGCGCGGTTCCGTTTCCCTTGCTTTCCGGCCAAAAAGAAGAGCAGGCGAGCGCTGGGCTGTGTTAGCTGTCGGCAGCATATAATGAGGGTTTGGAAGGCATCCCGCAAATTTTAGGAGGTCACAATGGACCCTCCTACCATCCTGTTTCCTGCGCTGTGCAAACACCACCCCACTCCCAGCTGAAAGCCTCTCCCCGCTCCATCGGCAGCAGTCCTGGGACCCAGATGTGTTTCCTTCCCACGCTGGCGACCACAGCGCAAGTTCCTCCCCGGCCAGAAACCTGCCCGCAGCCACCCTCCCATGTGCAGGGAGAGCGATGGCGCTTTGTCGACGGGTGTTTTGCAGCATGGGTGAGCCGAGGGCCAGGGAAGGTGACGAGCATCGTCCGCCCCGGGAAATTGAACCAAGATGTAAAGCGAGACTCAGCATCTCCGAGAGCATCCAAGCACCTGGACAGCCGGTTTATCCGCTCGTAGGTACCCAGTCTGCTGGGCTGGATGGGCAGGACTGAACGCTTTATATTAAAGGTTTTAGATTAAAAAAGGGCTGTGATGCCATCGCATCATCCCTTCAGCCCCAGGCGCAGAGCGAGAAGGACGCCGAGCGGGGCTGCAGGACCAGCTGCCTCGCAGGTGCTTGCACGGCCAGGCGACACGCAGCAGGGGACTCATAAAGGTGGAGTTTTGATATTTAGCCTGTGTCGCTGTCATTCATTTCTTTAAATGCCTTTAGCTTCCTTCTAATAAAAGAGAAATCATAAAAAAAACCCACAAAGGATCCTTCACCGCCAGCGAATATCAATGCGCTGAGGCGACGTATTAGTATGCACGGCGCCCGCTCCATCTGCATGTTGTATTCGGCGTGACAACATCCTGGAATACAGATTTGGGCCATGAGTATCCCGAGAGGTATTAGCAATCGTCTATCAGACAGGACGAGGAGTAGTCCCTGCTGTTGTAAACAAGGGGTGTTTTTCTCTGCCTCTTTCTCTGGGGGTAATTCAGCGATTTGAAACAAGCTCATTCCTGCATCTTGTTAGTTCCTGTTCCTCAGCAGAGCAGTGGGTTATCTTCCTTAGATGATTAAAGAAATGGAATTGGAGGTGTAAAGAGCACCCCATCGCCAGGGTCCTTCATCTGCTGGTGGTGTCAGCCGCCATCCTTCCGAACGGAGCACCTGCTCCCCACGGGACACACGGAGGTTCCCCAGCCAGAGAGCACCCCGATGGCCCCAGCACGGGGGACAATGCGCAGACCCAGGACATGTGGACAGGCGCTGGCAGCAGGCTGAGGAAGGGCTTGTCCCCTTGTGTTCGGTGGCAGCAAGCAAATCTGGTGAGGCATCTCCATGGTATAGATGGACGTTGGCCAATCCAATGGTGCAGATGGACGTGGAGCAATCCCATGGTGTGGATGGATGTGGGGCATCCCCATGGCAAGGACGGACAAGGGGAAAACCCAAGGCGCAGGTGGACATGAGGCATCCTCATGGCACTGATGGACACGGGGCATCCCCACGGCACAGACAGATGCCAGCACCCCCATGGCACAGACAGACACAAGGCATCCCCATGGTACAGCTGGATGTGGGGCATCCCCATGGCGCAGGAGGATGCGGGACAACCCCGCCACACGGATGGCTTCAGGGCATCCCCATGGCGCAAGCAGATGGGGGGCATCCCCACGGCGGGGACAGATGAGTGTGGAGGACGGAGGGTTTCTCGTACATGGATGAGCCACCGCGCCACCAAACTACAGCAGGGACCGGCAGTCCTCGAGGCACGGCTGGGCAGCCCACCAGCACCACCGCTCCCCCTGCCACATGGGTGCTGCCTGCTGCCAGCGCGGTGCCTGCAAGAGCGCGGTGATGGATCATTACAACTCGCACACAACCGTCTAAGTAAAAGCCTTATTAAGAGTTCATTCATTTTATAAACTCTCGGCGCGATCCACAGAGGGAAGTTAGATTGCCCAGTCTTACAATATTCTGTGTAAACACTGACATGCGTCTAGTAATTTTAACTAGATCAATTTGCAAAGGAGACCAGCGGTGGAACAAGAAAAAAAAAAAAATCAAATTAAACATGGGGAAACATTCACTGGGAGAGGCTTGAAGGAAGCGAGCGGAAAAATACAGAGAAGGACGGACGGATGGACAGGGAAGCACACAAGACAAATGGACCTACCTCTGAAGCCATGAAACCTAAGTTTGTAAATCAATATCAAAATCCTTAGGTCCGCAAGATGGGGAAAAAAAGTCCTCCGTAGCCATCTTCCGCACATCACTGAGGCTCTGGAGGCCTTAGCAGTCTGTTTTCTCCTCCAGCAGTCACCAACCCAGTCACAACCATGCGGCAGCTCCTCTGGTCCTGTCCCGTCCCCGCCGCGCCGGCCGGCCCTTGGCATCCTCCTCCCCGCTTGCAGGATGCCGAGCGCTTGCTTCACTGTTGGGCGCTTCCCTGCTACCTCCCACTCCCGGGAGCTGCGGGTACAACCCCCAACCCCGTCCGGGCTGGGAACCGGCCGGCCGCTGGCCGCAGGGTCGGTGGTGATCTTCGGTTACGGACAAGCAGTGAGTCCACGGTAGGTTGACAACGTACACATGCGCACGAGCGCACACACACACGGGAACACCTCTTTCTGTTTTCCAGGATGGATTTTTTTTTTTTTAATCCTTTTTTTTCCTTTTTGCAAAAAAAATGCAAGCAAAAGAGAAAAAAAAAAAACCCAAGGTTTTCTATTGAAGGTACATCTCTTCTTCAATATGAAGACATTAACTGGATTGAGTCGGATCCCCCATGCAGTGGTCAGCGAAGTCCTTTGGTAGTTGCCGGAGCGGCACCCGGGTAGGACAGCAGGGAGCTGTAGAGACATCTGAGGACGCTTCCACCCGGTCCATGAGCAGAGAGGGGAGCGGGGTTAGCAGGGAGGGCCGGGGCAGGGCGGGAGGGCGAAAAAAGAAAAGAAAAGGAAGGTGGTTTCTCCGGATGGAACACTCCATCTTGTGCCTCTCCCTTCCCCAACAGCCCCTTCCTCCTTCTCAGTTTCAACCACTGCTCACTGGTGGTGGGATTGGAGTCTGGTCTCTAGGGTTTGGGTTTGCTTCCCCAACGCACATTGGTTTGTCTTCATTGTTTTTTGTGGTTTTTTGTTTTGTTTTGTTTTTTAAATATATGATTTGTACATATTTATATGTATTTATACGCTGTTCCCCATGACATTGGTAAGTGTGCTTCTGTTGGTGAGGAACGGAAGTCACCAGTCAGAGATGAGTCCCAGGAACATCCTTCGTCTGCGGTCACAGTCCCCAGGCAGCGGCAGCACCTCTCCAAACGCTGCCCCGCAGCGCCCATCAGTTCCTCCCCTCCCACCTCTGCCCCTCGCTGTGTGCCCTCCCCGTCCCCTCCCCGTCGAACGAGGGACGTCATGCCATTGAGGTCGGAGATTGACTCATCTGTACTCGCATGGACTGGACGCTGTTCAGGATCTTCTTCTGGTGCCCAGCCAAAGTCACCCCTATTCTCAGGAGGTCTCTGGAAGACAGACAGACAGACGGAGGAACATCAATGGGCAGCTGAGGTTTGGCGTGTCTGTTTTGCAGTCTCTAAGTGAGGGGAGGGATGTAAGCTCAGCTGGTCCATGCCTCTCAGCAGAACCAACACAGAGCCCAAGCGCAGCCCTCCGAGCATCCGTGGGGCGAGGAGGGACCGAGAGCAGGGAGACACCTGCATGCTGACCCCCAAATGGTGGACGTGGCCCCTTCCAGACTCAGGGTGCTTCTGCTGACCGGTGTGGATGGATGCCCACACCCTTCCTCTACAGGTGCCTTGCACTGACCTTCCCACCTCCCCACAACCCCCACCTGCCCCAGGCAGCACCCAGCTTTAAGCCAGCCCTGGCGCGGCACCCAACTCACTCGGACGTCATCTGGGCGACGAGCTGCAGGGAGGTGAAGCCAGCGGTCAGGAAGCTGTCCCGGTACTGGCTCATCTTCACGGCGCTCAGCCAGTCGTCTACTGAGGTAAAGGCAGTGAAGTCGGGGATGGAGCGGTCGAGGAGGGGCTGAGAAGGCCTGCAACAGGACACGCCGCTGGGGACAAGCCAGGCTGGCACCGAGGGGCTGCCATGCACGAGCCCGGCCAGGGCACGGCTGTGTTCCCCAATCCACCCCCTTGCTCCCTCATGCTCCCCCTGGCACTGCCCTGCTCCCAGCACATGCCTGAGACAAGGAAGGCCACGAGGAAGGCCTGGTTCCATGGGAATACTGCTCTGCCAAGCAGCGCTTTGCAACCCCATACGTTGTAATCCAGCTGCGGGAGCCACAGGGACGGAGGCGCCGGCAGAGCAGACACCATGCCCGTATGGTCACACGCCATAAAGAATCAATAGCAAAGAATTATTACTGTTGCTCAACTGAAAACTACGTGTTCTTTGCCTGACTGTCAGGCAGAGCAAGACAGAAACCCCCCGCGCCTGGCAAATGATTTATGAATTCCTGTCCTTCCCCCTGGCAGCACGAGCCGCTTGGCAAGCCGCCTTTTGTCGCAGTTTGGGATGCTGACATGAGAGCATCCCCCGCGCGCCAGGAGACTCACACAGCGGTGATGGTAGCCACAGTTTTGAGGCTTGCCGGGTTGCGGATCATTTTATCGAGGGTGTTGACTATCTCGGTGAAGCGCGGGCGGGTGTTGCGATCCTTCTGCCAGCAGTCCAGCATCAGCTGGTGCAGGGCGGTGGGACAGTCCATGGGTGGCGGGAGCCGGTAATCCTGCTCGATCGCGTTGATGACCTGCAGGGCAGTGGGGGAGAAAGCAATACGTGAGGACAAGGGACTCTGAGGTCTCGCGTAGAGAAAACCGCAGCCACAGCGGGGGGCTGCTCCTCTCTCCGAGCCGAGCTGCCTGTGCAGGCAGAGGTGCTACAGGCAGCGCTGCCACAGGTGGGGAAGGCAGCTGCCAGCCCATTTGATCATCAGTAAAGGGAGCAGGAGGAGACGCTCCCAGCTCCGATGGAGCCAGGGCTCTCGGAGGTTAATCTCCGCTCTGATGCTCCACGCGCCGCAGTTCCTCCCGGCGGAGAGCTGCCACTCATTATCTCAGCAGATCGCATCGGAGTACAGCAGTCCAACTACCAAAGCTCTTTCCCCGCTTGTAAACCCTCTGAACATTTTCAAAGGCCCTGCAGCTTGCTGAAGTCCAATTACCAGCCCACCAGCTTTTCTTCCCAATTTCCTTCCTTGCATCCTCTCGGTCGCCAACCTGTTTCATCTCCAAAACTGAGCGCTGCTGAGGCTCCGGGAAGGAGCAGATAGCCATTCAGGCAGGGCTTTCTTTTGGGAACGAGCCCCCCCCATGCCCCCCAGAGCTGTGTGGATGACCCCCAGTGCTTACGTCTTGGTTGGACATGTCCCAGTAGGGCCTCTCCCCGAATGACATCACCTCCCACATGACGATGCCATAGCTCCAGACGTCGCTGGCCGAGGTGAACTTGCGGTAGGCGATGGCCTCCGGTGCCGTCCACCTAACGGGGATCTTCCCCCCCTATGGAAAAAGGGAGAGCAGCTGAGAAATGGCTCCCTTGGCAGAGGAGGCCGGATACCCAGGAGCCAGGGTCGGAGCCATCCTGCACACCCCTGGCCTCCGGTCCCCGGGGACCCTGCTGAGGAGCGGGCAGGCGGTACCCAACGGGATGAGGAAGCAGGATCCAAAAACACCTCCATGAGTTTATCTCGTACCTGCACAAAAGGGCTTAGCTAAACAAAAGAAAAGGGTTTATCCAAGGGTTTATCCCACTCAGATGTCACCTGCGAGTGACACCTCCCTACTCCGGCTGCCCTGCAGGAACCAGCACATCAGTGGCCTGTCCCCAGGTCTCTTCTCAGGGAGACATCAGGTGACAAGGGCTACGCAGGACTGCGCTAGTGCTTGTCTCAGGTGAGGAGCCACGGGTATCCCCGTCCCTCAGCCTTCAACGGAAACAAGGTCTAACCTAAGAGCATCCTCTACGGCATCACCTGGGCTCCCACACTCGTTGGAAGGTCCTTCCAGTCCCACTTTTGGGGCAGGAGGCAAAAAGCAAAACACGTTTAAGCCCCAAAGGAGGCTTGGAAAGCACTGGAACAGGGATGTGCCTTTGGCAGAGAGCCCCTCATTTCTCCTAAAAGCTCAAAACCACTCCGCATCTCAAGCCACTCCATCAAGGCAGGAGCAGGTCGCAGCTCCAGGCGGGACAGGAAGGGCTGGAGGCCGTGCCGAGGGGGCAGGGGTGCTGCGGCGGGGCAGCACGTACAGAGGTACTCCTCCCTGGGCAAGCACCGCTGAAATAACAGCAAAAAAAGCCAAGGGATGAAGGAAAACCACAGAAATGCACGGTATTTACCCCAGGCAGAATTGCATTGTAAATCGTTTAGAGCAATTGTTTTCCGTAGCCTTTCCGACAAAGCGTCAGCTGCTCTTGAAGGATGAATGGCAAAAAATTTGATTTGAATAACTACAAATGGAGAAATTAACTGCTAGGTTGTTTTTCCTGCCTTTTCCCCAGAGCTAAAAACCTGCTGTGGGAGGCAGAGTGATGTAATCGCAGGCACAGCATCACTTCCCAGCTGCCAGGGAGATCTATTATGGCCTAAATTAAATAAAAACACAGATGAGATAATCTCTTTTATCTCTAAAGGTGGGGAAAGGCTACTTCATGCCTCATCCCAGCAGCTACTGCTAGGGTCTTGGAATAAAAAATAAATGATGGGTGCCTGCTCAAAGGTCACTGCCTGCAGGATGGGTGTGGGCAGGGAGTGGGGCAGGTCCAGGGAGGGGGCAAACATCCCACGAGCAGGCAAGGAAGAGCGAGGGGCTGCAGCCGGGCCAAAACACGAAGCCAGCCTCAAAGGCATGTCCACGGCCTTCCCATTCTGGAGGCTGGAGCCAGCCCCGGTGCCTGGGCACAGCTCGGCAGCTCGAGACACTGCTTTTGCAGGAGTCGGTGCAAGCCTTGGGCTTGCACCCAACACACACTCTTTAATTAATCAATTAGATGAGGTCAACAGGTTGCTCATCCCCTTCTCCTCTGTTCATCCTTAACTCCAATAAGGGTCTCCTGAGCCTGCTGGCAGGAGGATGGCCATGGTGGGGAGCTGGGGGGTTCTGCAGGGCAGCGGGAAGCAAGGGGAAAGTGGGGCTGCCATTACCTACGAATGAGTTAATTAAGGATGAGAAGGGTAGCTGGGGAATGGCAGAGCTCCCGTTAGGCTCGTCTCTTTAATTAATGCCGGGAACAAGTTTCCAGCAGAGAAAGGCAGACCAGACCCGGAGTGCTGGGGGAAGGGGAGTTAAAATGCTGTCGCTGTGCCATCCGGAGATGCTGTGATCTCCCTGCCTCCCCTTCCCAGTCTCTCCAGAGACTCCTCCGTACACCTTCCCTCCACGGAGGAGAGGGAAGAGGCTTATCTGGAAACTGCTGAGGGCGGAAAGGTGCTTCGGGGAGGAGGGAGGCAGAAAACTCATAAAAGAGAGGAAGAGAAAGGAGGGAAAAGAGGACGATGGGTGGGAAGCACAGCCAGGGTCTCTGGGCCACAAGCCTACACGGTGGGAACCCTCCTGAGATGCTCCCACCCACTGCAGAAGCTCCAGGGCGTACATCCAGCACCCTTCTCCCAGCTCCAGCTGGCAGTGGGTGCAGGGCAGGCACGGGGGATGCTGGGCAAGACCAAATCTTGCAAGAGGTACGTACCAAGGAGCTGGTGTAGGTGGGGTCGGACGTATCGTCCTGCAAGTAGCGCGAGAGGCCAAAATCCGACACTTTGCACACCAGGTTGCTGTTGACCAGGATATTCCTGGCAGCCAGATCTCGGTGCACGTAATTCATCTCTGCAAGGTACTTCATCCCGGCGGCAATTCCTCTGAGCATCCCCACCAGCTGGATCACTGTGAACTGCCCATCGTTTTGCTGCGATAGGAAAGAGCAGGCACCGGGGTGAGCGTGCAGACCCCACCACGGGACCAGAGCTACTCACCCCCAACCTTGGGAGGATGCTGCACCTCCCAAGAGGACTGCCCAGCTGCCCTGCCCTGCCTGATTAAAGCAGAGGTATGCCAGCACCAAAGCACACGTGTTTTGGGGGTGTACAGCACACTGCCACCACCTCCCAAGCTAAGGAAACAAGGCTGGGATTCACAGGACGGGATGCCAACACCTCGTTCCCGAACCCCACAGATGAACAACAGCCCGCACGGCCCCACCTCGCCTTACCCGCAGGAACGAGTCCAGGGCCCCGTTCTCCATGAACTCTGTGATGATCATGACCGGTCGGCTTTTGGTCACCACCCCTTCCAGGCGAATGATGTTGGGATGGTCAAACTGCCCCATTATGCTGGCCTCGCTCAGGAAATCCCGGCGCTGCTTCTCGGAGTAGCCGGCTTTGAGGGTTTTGATGGCCACGTAGATCTCCCGCTTGCCAGGCAACTTCAGGCGTCCTTTATACACTTCTCCAAACTCACCTGCAAGTGCAAGAGCATCTGCTACCACCTCCTCCTCCACATAAAACACTGCAAAGAGTAATGGCACCTTGAGCTGCTTGGTCTCCAAACCAACTGGCTGAGAAACGTCAGCCAGTTAACACTTCAGCGATGCTCTCCTCTATAAATCTACTCGCCTGTCCTCTTTAAAAGGGGCAACATCTGCTGCCGAGGACGTGTTTGGGCTTGCAACCTTCTCCAACGTGACAAAGCCCAGCACCGACAGAAGCAGAGGCTGGGGCCGCTCTTGGAAACCCCCGCAAGAAGGATTTGCAGAGCAAGAGCATCAGCATTTAAGGACTACCTCAAATATAAGGTGTCGGCGTTGATAATCTCGGTTGCCTTTCTGCACATCACTTATCTTGGAATGGAAAAGAATTGGACTGTTTTCATTGCTGCCCTGTGATTTAAAATACAGAGAAAGCATCCTCTCATTTGCAGCAGGAAAGCTTTTCATTCGCCAAGGCAAAATTTGCCTGTGGAGGGATTACATTTAAGCCAGGTTTGCAGGCGCTTTGCCTTGATGAGCAGTAAAGGGCAGCTGATACATCGCTGAAGTTGATCCCGACCAAACTAGCTCCTTGCTTCTTTGCAGCTTCCCTCCTAGCTTCTCACTTTCTCTTCTACGAGTATGACACAGTTATTTAAAAATGGCAATAGAAGCAGCACAAATGACATACAGAAACGTGCACGCCTGTGTATATATACATATGTATGGGAATATGGCACAGACTTCAGTGAGATCTGGCTTTTTCTTGTTATCTCATGGAAAAGCTGAGTAGGAAATCCCAAGAGGCCCCACGGTCATTCAGTGAAAACGTTCATGGAGCCTTTGCCACCTCAGAGGAACTTTGAGAGCAGAAACCAACCTCGTGTCCACCCTAACCCATCACAAACCCAGGAAAGCCTGATGTCTCGAGGCTTGCTTGAGGGTTTCCCAGTGAAGGACCACGTGTGCACCCCCAGAAAATTGCTCCAGGTGGGTGTGTGGCCATGCAGGAGGAGCGGAGAGGGCAGGGATGGATGAGCGGCAGGGGACAGCGAGACCCACCTGCTCCAATGACTTCTTCAATCTTCACAAAGGATACATCGATCTCCTTGGCGAACTCTCGGACTGCCTCATTAGGGTCCTCGTAAGTGAAGGGGTCGATGTAGATCTTCATTCCTGGAGATCCTTGTTACAGGAAATATGGGAGCAACGGCAAAAGGGAGAGAAACCAAGAGCATTTGTGCCATGGCCAAGAACCGGAGACCCTTGTGTCCTCACACCCTCCGTATGTCCATTAAAACAGATGCCTACACCACCTCCATAGACCCTTACCATCCTCTCTGGCCCCCCTGCTCCACGCGACCCTCCCCTGCATCCCCTCCTCTCCCTCTCTGCCCTCCAATCCTGCACCATTACCCTTCCTCTTCCCCTCCCCGATGACGGGGAGCAGTTACAGACCTGAACTACAATTAGCTGGCTTTATGGTGAGGGCTTTATGAGGCCCCATGCATTAGTGAAGAAATATTTACTTACCCAAAAAGGCCTCTGATAGTTTTGTGCCTGCTACTAAATTGACAGAGTGCAGCAATTATAATCAACAACCTGTATGGAGCCATAAAATATGGCTTTGCCGGCCTCTGTGACAAGCATGCAGTCCCTTGCACGGGGGCAACGCGCGGCAGCAGGATCTGGCCACGCCGCAGGGAGATGCAGCAAGCGGGCTCTTGCCCTTTTCAAATGGGGGAAAAACCAAAAGGGGCTCCTAAATTCCCCAAACAGGGTTTGCAGACATCATGTCTGGATGCCCTGGGGCTTGCAGAGCTGCCGGGGGGCACAGCCGTGGGGCAGAGCACGGCCACCACTGTTGCTGGGGCTCGGCAGGGCACCGGCATTACGCTGCGGTCCCCAAAGGGGACCCAGACTGGGCTGTGGTCCCACTGTGGGGGTTCAGCCTCCCGTGCCATTTCTCACCCAAAAAGGGGACCGAGGATGGCGTAGCAGCCCCTCAAGGTCATCTCTGGAGGAGACCAGGAGCGACATCGTTGCCTGGTCCTCCTCACCGAGGGACATCGCCCTTACAGTGATTTACGGCGTTCGATTCTGCTGTTAAAGACCTCGCCAAGGGCTGCAATCCCATCACGCTGGCACTTCCCAGAGCCTTTCTAGAGCCGACGGGCAGAGGAACGCACGGACCACGGCATCACCTCTGTGCGGCTCCGCGCCGGGAATCTAAATGGGCTCCTGGCTGCTTTGCAAGTTTGCTGGTAAGTAATTCGGGAAGAGGCATGAAAACCTTGCAGCAGGGCACTGCTGGTGCAAAAGAGCCACCAAGGGAGAACTGCTTGCAGGGCCCCCGGGACTCGGGAGGGACCGGGCAGGAGCAGCCTCATCCCCAAAAGGGACGTTTGGGGCAAAAGCTCTGCCCCTCGGAGGCGCACGGGGAAGGCTGCAATGAAGCCATCTGTGCATCTCCCAGTTCATAAATCCCTTTACGGCTCTGTCTCATACATTTTAACTGCCCCATAAATTTTTTTACAAGAGCAGCTGATGCTCCAGCCAGGATTACAAAGGGATTTACAGGATCGTAACCGAGGCTGACTCACTGATCAAAATATTGAAGAAATAAAGGAGACAATAATGTTGAAGTTTCCTGCCCACTGTCAACACAGGCTGGTTTTCAAACACCCTCTGATGCGCCCCGGGGTCTGCCTGTGGGCTCAGTAAACACCAGGTTCAGCTCCCCCTAAACCCCATCCCATCCAAATGAGTGGGATTAGGGCACCTAAACCCATTCCTCATCTCTGCAAACCTCAGCCACCGGCTCATCATCGCTACGCTGGCAAATGCTGGGTACCGGAGTGCAACATCAAAGGCAAGCCGTGCTGAGCCTGCCTGCAAAGAGAGCTTTGTGCTCTTAAAATCGCGCCGATGCTCCTAGAAACTGGATTAGGCCATTCATCACTACCGCAGACGACGGCAAATTTTTTATCTCTTCGAAAGTTGAAGCGCTCTGCACCGCAACCCTGACTCAAGAATGAGATTCCTTCTGACATCAGTTTTCCTTGGGAATAAATATCATTGGGACAGGGAAAAACCCTTGCCTGCTGAATCGCCGCCACTTCAACAGGGCGCTTTCCCTATTTCCCCGATCTCAAAGCTCCTGGAGAAGCAGTGGCAGAGATGAAGCATGAGAAATTGCAACCTGAGAAACCCCCATCTCACCCCAAAACCCACCCGGGCCAGTCCTTGCCAGCAGCAGGCAGCCGGCGATCCCCGGGAGGCTCCCGGGAGGGACAGCGGAGCTGCGCCGGGGAAGCTGTAATTGCCGTGCCGCTAAACACGCAGGTGATTTGTTCCGGCGGATGCACTCGTTACTCCATTAGTCGCTCGCCACAAATTTCCCACCTGTTTTGCTTGAGCATCTGCAATAACCGAGCGCCTGGAGGCTCGCTAACCTTGAAAGGGTTTTGCTGCGCGTCCGGGAGCCCCGGCACCCCCGGTTTTCGGGCACCAATCCTCTCATCGCCCAGCTTTAAAAACCAAACACAGACGCCCGCTTAATTGCTTTCCTACCTGGTTTGAGCACCCTGGGTTTTGGGGTGCTTGGGGCGAGCTAAGGATGCACGGGGGGTGGGGAATGTTTCAAAACAGGGGGAAAACAGGAAAAATAAGTCCACCTGCAGCCCGCCACGGGTTTAGCCATCAGGCATCAACTAAATCTTCCCCCGCCACCCATGGTGCAGAAACGCAAAGAAAAGAGGGAGTAAAAGCACAGGTCCATCCTATTTAAGTATCACCCGGTGATGTTTGGAAAACAGTTTATCGTTTGCTGGGAGGTTTATGGCCCCCCACAGTCCCACCATCATGTTGGGAGGGTTCGGTATGAAGCTGAGAAGGTCAAAAGAGATCTAGCACACTGCTGCTGGCTTGGTTGGGCTCTCCTGACTGCCTCCAAACCCCTTCCTTCCCTGTCAGCCCTCCCGTCTTTCTCTACCAGGCTGATGGCTCTGTCTTCATCCCTCCCCTCCGCTCACCCATCCCGCTCCCCCCTTCCCCAGCCATCCTTCACCCAGCTCTGCATCCCACTGCCATCCCTTTTCCCCAAGCAGGTAAGTGCCCAGGGACAGTTTCTGCTTGCAAGGCAGCAAAATGCACCAGGAGGCACCTCTAGGAGACTGTAAATGGGATTTGCGTCCCGTGGGGACGGGGCACGGAGCCTGGGGGCACCGGGTAGTAACTCCTCACCCCCTGGAGCTGCTGCTTTGCTGCTTATTATCATTTCCAGCTACCACAATGGCTTGCTGGCTGCTTTACCAGGAGCTGGAGGGGCACCTGAGCACACGTTATACACAACAGACACCTCAAATTTATTCTGGTGTGCGGCTCCACCAAACGCAAAAGTCTCTTGGGAAAAAGGTCCATCAAGCTCAGGCTCTCCTAGTTGTTTGCCAAGGGGATCAGCAGCCCAAAGCCAGTTAACCCTTCCCAGTCACTAGCTGCACATCCTTCCCAGAGCAGGGTGCAGGGCAAGCATCAGCCACGCGGCCAGGACAGCAGCAATGCTGGCCACCAGCCCCCACTCCCCAGCCACACTCCCAAAATCCAGAGTCCCTTCAGCGGTAAGAGCAGCCCAGCACTGATCCTGGCCCGGGCAAAGCCTGTGGCAGGAGATCAGGAGCTCATCCATCCTCCGCACGCTGCCTCTCTCCTTCCCTTCCTCCTTTGGGAGTCTTCACAGCATCCTCTCCCCATGCCTTGTCTGGCTACATCCCCCCTGGCCCTCATATCCCCCTGTCCCCCCAAATCCATCCCCCAAATCCCCCCTGTTGCTCTTCTTTTCCCACCCACAATGCTGCACCACTGCAAAAAACCCCCAGACACCCTGCCACACAGCTGTGGACACCTCTACTCCCACCCCACAGTCCTCTCCATCTGCTCCATGGGGCTTTTATCCCCCCACCGTGCACATTTGAAGGTGGAGAAGTGGAGCACATGCCGGGTGCAGGTTTAGGAGGGTTTTCCCTGCCTGCTTTTTCCCTGCTCACCTCGCCCGGTGCTGTAGTGCTGTAATTTATCGCTGTACACCGCCTCCTTGCTGTAGGCACGCTTCCTGGGAGAAGAGGGGAGAAAACACCCAGGTTTGAGGGACAAGCGGCTGGTGACGGCCCCGAACCGCTCCCCTGCCAGCAACACTCGGCGAGCGGTGGCAGCTCGGCGCTGTCTCCAGCGACACGGGTCCCCCGTCCCTCCCCTCCTTCCCCAAATCTCTCCCAGCTGCATCTCATTGCCTCCACGTTCCAAGGAGGCAGCATCCCATGGGGACCCACCTGCTGCAGACGATGGAAATGGCCACCAGCGAGACAATGAAGACCACCCCGGCCGCTGCGGACCCCGCGATCAAAGGCAGCTGCTCTCTCAGCTCCGACTTGTAGTCATCTGCAAGAGAAGAGGGATGGGGTCAAGTCTCTCTCGCACGCTCAAGGAGTAAGAGCAGCCTCCTGGGAAGGGGTCCCGTAACGCCCTCTCTGACTCCATGGGTGGTGGGACAAGGGCGATCCAGGCAAGACCGTCGGTTGAGGCACATGACGAGCCGATGCTGCGTTGCACAAGGCAGGATTGCCACGCTCGGCTCACACATGTTTTGGATTAAAAACACGGAAGAGAAGGTCCTAGGAATCAAGTCAAACCAACATGCATGGGCCCAGTTTCCTGAAGAGATGAGGTTCACAAGGTGGCTTTGTCCATGCCTCTGGGGTTTCTCTTCCCTCAAAAATTTGAAACCTGTTGCCACTTGCCACCTCCATGTGTCTCCCCCCATTTTCCCCTTCTCCTGCCCTGCCCCAGCAGCGGTGTGGGTACCCACAGCCGTTGTGGGTGGATGGTACCCGGCAGACCCCAGACTCCTGGGGGCTTCTGCAGCCCTTCAGAAATATCCCCCCCTCCAAAACCATCCCCAACAAGGTCTGCCAGGCTGTGCCAGCAGCCACAAGCAAGGGTTAAAATAAAATTCACTCCAAAAGAAAGCATTTAGCACCCTTTTATCTGTATTTTTCTACTCTGCGGTTAATTACTAGCAACTAGATTTATCTCTTGCATGCTGCTTAGATCCTGGGAAATTCTCATCTAACAGTCAATTATTATTTAATAATCTACACTATCCATTCTTATTAAATTTCAATTAATTACTTATTTGAGGCAGGATTTTTCTTCTCGCTTCTCTAATCCTGAATATTCAAGGCATTGGGGGGGGTAATTACCATTTCCTTCCCTTCGGTTGCCCTGCATGGTCTTCCTCTTCCAGCCCCAGCTGGCACTCGACATGAGCGCAAGCACGGGGTGACCCGGTTTTAGGAAAGAAGAAAAGTTTTAGGAAAGACAACCAGCAGGGCTGGGACCCACGGGTGTCACCTAAGCGGAGCAGGAACCATGCCAGCAGCAGCAGGGAAGAGGCTCTCTGCAGGGACTTCAGCTGCCCCACTGGTAGGAGGACCACGAAAGGAGCCTTGCTTCACTCACTGACTTCTGGATTAGTCCTGAAGCTGGGATTAATAAAAAATCCTCCCATGAGTTATTAGTCTCTAAAGGGATCTAGTGTTTGTGGGTACAGGGAAGGGCTGGGGCCAGAAGAACGACAGCATGACTCTGGCAAGGAGGCCAGAAGAAGCTGTGAAGGTCATGAGCTGGCTTTTTCCCTTCGACACACCACTCTGGGGTGGAAAATCAGCTTTCAGTGATGGGTTTGATCCTTCCAGCTTTGCTCTGATGGCTCATATGCGGCTCTGAGCACCCCAGGAGCGTATCCCTGGAGAGCATCCCGAAGTCCTTCCTCCGGGAGTCTACAACCTCCGCTCCTCCCTGCCCCACCATGCCAGACTCACAGCCAGTGGCAGGGGGGCTCTGCCACCACAGCTGGAGGCAGGAAAGACAAAACCGCAGCTAAATAGCAGGGGAGAAAACAGAGCTGAGAGATTTAAAGCAGATTACTCCTCCAGCTGGCGATTAATAAGACACCGCTGTAAATCACCTGGCTTTTGCCACGCTGCCCGCTGGGAGAGAGGTTTGCAGAGACAAGTTCGTTTAATCCAATTAGAGCCCGAAGCTGTCGCTGGAAAGACAACCACCCCCTTCGCCTCCCCGTCCTGCCCGCCCCCCCCCACCCCCTTCCCGGACTCACCGTCTGTCAATGTCTGGAAGCACATCTTCCCGCTGTACTTGCCATAGCCGGCCACGGTGCGGGCTCGCACCTGCACCACGTACACCATGCCAGGTCGCAGCCCCTCGATCCTGGCTGTGTTGGTCTGGCTGCGGGCCATGGAGGAGTTGTACTCGTTGTGGTCCTGCGGGCACAGCCGAGAGAGACGGTCAGCGGCGGGGACAATGTACCCTGCAGCCCAGCCGTCCCCGTTGACGGCAGGGATGAGGTTTATCTGCAGGGGGATAAAGCAGTGGCCCTGGCTCTGCTCCCGGAGGACAAGCACCGGAGCCTGGGCAAGGTGGCTCGGACCCTCCTGGCTGCCCTCAACCCCTGACACGGAGAATTCCGCAGGAACAGGACCCATGAGCTCTGCCTAGCCTCCGGGGAGCTGGGGAGGTCCCCACAGCACGTGCCTCCTCGGCAGCCCCTTGGTCCCACCACAGCGAAGAGCATGGAGCAGCGGGGGGAAACGATAAGAGCATCCAGAGCAAAAACACTCACAAGCAGCAAATTCCTCATCTTCGAACCACTGACATTCCTGCACATTTCAGAAACGTCATGCAGTTACGGAAACACCGTAACGTGCCCTACATGACCCCACTTGAGTGGGTTCAAGGGCAACTTGCCTCTGCCAAGAGCCCCAGCCCCTACAGCCCCTGCTCTGCTGGCAGGGATCCTTGTGCTAAACCTTGGTGGAAACCTCATGCATCTCAAATCTCATTTTTTGCAACGTTCCCCAGTGATTTGCGGTAAAGGGGCTGCTGGTGAGATCATCTAATTATTCACATTTAGAGGAACTCATTAAAGCCAGCAAGACGCGGGAGGAATGGAACAGCTTGGGCTCGGCAGGGTTCACCGCAAGGGTCAAGAGCGTGTCCCCTGGGGGGACGGATGGCTGCCAGCAAAAGGACCTGGTGGGAGGCAGTGACCCAGGACAGGGACAACCCCGATAATCTTCACCGGACCTCGCCGTCCCCCTCCTTTCCTCCTGACGCTGTCCTCACACTCCAGGTCCCTGGCTCACCCCAGCAGATACCAGAGCCAAGGCAGCAACAGGCACTGACGTGCTGGAGAAAACACTGCCCACGGCGGAGGAATTAGCATCGGCAGCCGCAACATCGCTTCCCTTCCTCTCGTTGCACGTCGATCCCAGCCTCCGGAGCCAGCGTGGGCGACCAGGCACCTGTCCCACCACCTGGACCCTTCCCAGCAAAGAGCCTGATTCAGAACTTGTCGATGTTCCCCCTCTCCCAGCAAGCTCAGGACCTCAGCAGCCTCCCGGCAGCACCATACGAAGCTCTGCGTGTCCCCATCCCACCCTCTGACACAAGGTTTCCACCCGAGCTTACCGCTGCCGGCCTGGAGCCCACGGTGCTGCTGACGTCAGGCGTGCAGATGCGGCTCACCTTCTCGTAGTAGCGGATCTCATAGTCCAGGATGATGCCATTGGGCTGCTCGGGCTGAGGCCAGGAGAGCGTGATGCTCCTCATCGTGGCGCTCACCTGGTGCATGATGGGGACGGTGGAGGGTGCTGCCAAGGAAGCGGGGAAGGAGGGAAAATTAATGGAGAAGGGTAGGACCGGAGGCTCTGGGGAGGGGGAAAACCCCTTGGGCACACAGAGCATCCCAAATCTCCCATGCCTGCGGTTGTTCACCCCACGGGACAAGCTCCCATATTGTCAGTGGGAAGAGCGGCATCTCCGCAGCTTATGTGGAACCAGAGCAGTGAGCCGGCGAGGGAATTCTGGCATTTAAACCAATTACTCTTTTTAATTAGGGGCTTAGAAATCCTCAGAGTTCCTTCTCCCTGGGATTGCTTGCTCCAAGGATGTCTCCCATAGGGGGGCAAAGACAGCAAAGCTCTCCCCAGCGGGGACAAACCAAGGCTCGACGACGGTCCCCAGCTCTGCTTGCCATCTTTTGCCGTAACACCCTCTCTGGGGGAGCCAGCACCGCAGGAGCCTGCGCCACAGCTGCGACCCCACGTGCTGTTGGTAATAGGACGTAGGAGCAAAAATCTGCCCAACCTGAGGATGATGACGGGACACCAGGGCCGGGACACCCCAGCCTAGCAAGGGGACCCCAAGGAGCTGGAGCCTGTAGCACAGTTTCGCTCAGCCCTGGCCTGGAGGAGCTGCTGCGTCCGCTCTTAGGGGCTCTCTGGGGATGCTCATCCTCAGCGCCCGAACGCGCTGCTCCTGGGAGTTTTATTTGCAAAGCCCAAACACTTGCAGAACAGTCTCAAACCCTCCTTCAGCTCCTCACCCGCCCCGGGACCATGGCGCAAGGGTGCTCGAAAGGCAGTGCCTCCATCCCCGCAGCCCCCGAGACCTCCCGGGCAGCAAACCACAGGGGTCCCAGGCATCTTGTCGCAGCATCCCCAGAGAAAGCAAGATGCTTGGCACCGGCCGAATGCACAGCTGGCATCAGGCGCGAGCCTGGCACCATTTGTCCGACCCCCTTCCCTCCTTGCCACGCGTTTCTAATCAGTCCCGCCGGCTATGCCACGCACCACATTACTCTGCAAGGCAGCCCATAGTATTTCAGTTCACACACCAAACCAGAGCTAAGGGAGCAGATTTCCTAAAATAGCTGCCAGGAACATTGTCCCCACTGCCGCTGCTCCCTGCCCCGCTCTCCACATGCACTGGAGCAATCCCGGGACTGCTCTGTGCCTGCCAGGGAGCCAAGCATCCCTGGAGTCAAGCACCCCCGGAGCCGAGCATCCCTGGAGCCGAGCATCCCGAAGCCAAGCATCCCTGGAGCTGAGCATCCCTGGGGCTGAGCATCCCTGGGGCTGAGCATCCCTGGGGCTGAGCATCCCCAGCAGCAGCAACACCGTCCTTCCACCATCAAGGACACCAAGCCGCTAAATTAGCCAGGAGCCACTTTTCCAAAGGCTTTTTGCCCTCCAAGTTATTCTTGAAAGGGTCAGAACCAGCCGAGACAGCCCTGATCCTGCACTTAATCCTACCGAAAGCCTCCAAGAAAGGTTCCCGAGTTTCTCCACAGCCAAAGTGGCGGTGGCATGACCTGCTTGCAGGGTCTGCTCCCTATCCAACCCTCTCTGTCCTCCTCCTCACCATGCCCGGAGTGCAGGCAGTGCTGGGCAGGGAAAATGCCTCCTCCCCATGGATCCGGAGCAGAGCTGAGCTCAGCACAACAGCTCAGGGCGCAGGATCATGCTGTGGAAGGAATCTGGGAGCGGCGGGAGCCCCGCTCCGTGCGGCCGCGCGGGGAGATGTTGATAGTCTGGCACTGCCTTTGTTTACCCGGCGTATTTATTCCTGGTTCGGTTTTTTTTTTTTATCTCTCCACATCCGCTCTGGGAAGATGCTCATGGGCTGAAATTAAACACTTAGCTTGATTGCTGTTTTGTTAATTGCTGCGTTCCCCGCCCTGTTAGCGTGGATAGCGGCGTGCAGGCGGATGGGGCTGGGGGCAGCCCTGAGGGGTGAGACGTACTAACCAGCCTGGATCCGGCCCCACACGGGGAAAGCGGGTGGAAAAACCCACTGCCAAGCCAAAGGGATTTTAGAGGGACGGCACCTTGATGCACCTGATGCATTTCCATCAGACTACCCCATGGCCCATCCTGCAGCACTGGGAGCATTCCCGAGGTAACATTCAATCTTTGCAAGACCAACAGCAGCCCGAGAGTGAGAGACAAGCAAAGAAACACCCCAAAAATCCCATCCCAGGAGAAAAGGCTTGGAGAGCAGAAGGAGGTTTGATTGCACGTGGTTCAGGAGACAGCAATGCCAGCCAGGCACAAGCGTAGATTTGTATCCCCCGGAGTCGGAAGACTAAAATATTGACGCCGGGTTTCTGTCTCAAGCTGTCCCGAGGGAGCAGGTTGGAGAAGGCTGCCTGGGTTACACGCTCGGCACAAAGCAGAAATTACCAACCCCTTTCTCTGCCCAAAGCAGATGGGTTTCCATCCCCTCGGCTCCTCGTGCTCCTCATTGCGGGCCAGGACCAGCTCCCCCCTTGCCATCTGCATACCCACCCTGTCAGCATCCCAGTTTGGCCCAGAGCTGCTTGTTCAGCTCCTGACGCCTGATCGGGAAGACGGAGGGCAAGGGGCAGGGGAGCCTGGAAAAGGGGACAAGAGGAAAATGATGGGAGAGGGATGTGCCAGAGGAGACGGAGCCTGAACTCAGCCCTGGGATGCTGGCTCCCCCCGTACTGCGTTTCAAGGTTGGATTCACCCCATTTCCCTGCTCCCACCTGGGAAAAGGGGGGAAATGGCGATGCCGTTTCATCCCCAAGCAATCTAGAGGGGTATAAAAAGCAGGTATCGGTCCTCACCCCCTTCCCTCCCACAACACAGCTCTCGCTTTGCCCAGGGCACAGGCAGCCCCTCCACCCCCTCCATCCCTTTCCCTCCCTCTTTTCCCGGTCTTTCTCCCTGCTTGCTGCCTTCCCCCCAGCCTGCCCAGGGCTGGGTGCAGGTTTACCGCCGCCATCACCCACCGCTCATGCCCCAGGAGCTTTTTCCTTCAGACTCACAGCTTGCAACTCGTAGTGTACCACTTAAAACGCCCGGCACCGTGCCGTCCCAGGACTCACCGGCTTGGTTGGTGGTGATGTTGACGGAGACGTGCTGCGGTGGGAAGGGGCTCTTGTTGGAAACTCCGTTGACAGCCTGGATCTCAAAGGTGTACGGCGTGTGCGCCCACAGGTTGCTGATGAAGACCCGGGTCTCCGTCAGCCCCAGCTGCCGGGGGACAAAGTCCACGTTGTCGTCGCAGCGGGAGCAGGCGCGTCGGTCCGAACGGCACTTCTTGCAGACGATGTTGTAGGTGACGTCGTCCCGACCCCCCGTCTCTCGCGGCGGGTGCCACTCCAGGATGATGGACGTCTCGTTGACGATGGAGATGACGTTGCGGGGGCCAGATGGGACGCCTGCGGGGAAGGAGAGCGCTTCAGACAGGGCCTTGCCCAAAACATTATGCTCAGCCCTACTGGGGCTCAGTGGGAGCCCCGGAGGGCTCCAGGACAGAGAAGGACACCCCACAGCTCCGTCTGCTGGTCTACCCATCACCTCCTAGCTCAGGAGGGATTCGGTCTCCGTGGCTTTGCCCAGTTCAGGGTCAGGCTCTCCCCATCGGCCACACTGACCGCCCGCATCGCTGGCCGCAGAGAGAGGTTTCGCAGTTGAGGATGGGGGCTCCTATGCCCCTAACCCACTTAGTCTCCAAAAAACAACCCCACGCAGAGCGCACACAGATCCATCTGCGAAGATGGACCCATTTTAATGATCAGGAGATGGTGAGACAGCTCCAGCGCTCATGTGGAGAAGCACCTCAACCAGATTATCCCAGCAAGAGAAACGCCACTTAGCCAACACCGCAGAGAAATGGAGGAGCAGCGGGCGAAAAGAGAGTCAAAAATGGAAAGTGGTTATTAACG
Source organism: Gavia stellata (assembly GCF_030936135.1). Taxonomy (NCBI): domain Eukaryota; kingdom Metazoa; phylum Chordata; class Aves; order Gaviiformes; family Gaviidae; genus Gavia; species Gavia stellata. The sequence continues at coordinate 2,826,474 of NC_082604.1, forward strand.
GTTCGATATCTCAAGTTGGGAGCCCGGGTATTTAACGGCACAGAGGAAGGCTCTCCTCCACGGCCGGCATCACTCGCTGTTTTGCGAGCAGCTCGGGTGGTGGCTGAGAGATCAGAATTGCATTGATCAAATCTGCCAGGAGTCATCACAAATGCTTCGGAAGATGGGAATTGAACATGGCTCCAATTGCACATGCTGCCGGAATAGGGCTGGAGTCGATAGGAAGCAATTCAGGAGGAATCCAGGCAGGAGAGCATCATCGATGCACAAACATATATCTGCCCAGGTCTAGGGAAGGATTTGGGGTTAGCCAAATCCGCAGCCAAAACCACAAAATCCAGCTGCTGGGTTATATTAAATAAGGAGAGCAATTAATTACTCATGCTGTCGGGGCTCAGCGCTGCGCTTCCGAGGAAGAAAAAGGACTTGGCCACCATGGGGGGAGCAATAAAAATGATGGAAGACTTGACCTGCGAGGAAAGGTTAAGAGAGCAAAGCATGTTCCATCTTGGGGAAAGCCATCCCAGGGGAGCCCTCCACGTGTGTGTGCTGGGGAACATCGTTAGCGGCTGCAGATAAATTAGCCCCGTTATTGGACGGGGATGGGCTGGGCAGAGGCAGCTTCATCAGCACGGGGGTGACATGGCTGGTGGGATGGAGAGGTCACCCCGTGTGCAGGACCTCCAGCGGACACCCTGCTCTGGCCACCGCTGCCAGCCAGCCCGGGGGGCCATGGGTGGCCACCCCTGCCCAGCTCCCTGCCTGCGCTGCCCTCTCCCCCTGCTCCCCTGATTGCACCCAGGCAGGCACTTTGGGAGCCTCTCTGAGCCGTTGCTGCGGATACCGCGGATGAAAGCGTTTTGTTAAAAAGCCTAGAAAAATGACAGCCTTTAAAAAAAAAAATTAAAATAAAATAATTCCGTTCCCTTTAATTCTTTTCCCCTTTAGAGGTGTAAAAGTGCGTGTCAGGGAGCAGTCGCCAGCGCAGCGTTCTCGCTGGAAAGTGCTTTTGTGGACTGGAGGCACCACAGATCTCCCATCATGGGACTCCCCCGAAATCCCGTTAGCAGGTAGTGGAGATGTCAAAGGGGGTTCACGGGAGGGGTGGTAGGGAACACGTCAGGGGCAGGACCCGAGGGAAGGACATCAGTTCCCTGGGGGGATGCAGACCAGAGGACTCGCAAACGCTGGGGAGAAGGATCGATAAATAGCAAGTTACCCCCGAAAAGCTGCAACCTGTCTCAGGAACGTTAATCCAGTCCCCCTTTTTGTACCTTAAGCAGACAATATCTTTTCAAGCTTTTTTCCAAGAAAAAAGGGAGAAAACCATCTTTCTTTTCTGGCCCAGAGGCAAACCACTGTCTCCCCAAATTCCACCCCCCCTTAAATTAGAGCCTCTTCCCTCCCCTGCCAGGGGTACGGGGCAGGAGCCGCGCTCGCAGGCATCGCCCTCGGGAAGGGCTCTGGTCCAGGGCAGTGCCCACAGCTCCGCGCTGTTATTTACTCCTCTGACACGGAGAAACTTTGTCAGTGAACAGCTGGCATCTCAAATCAAAGTGTTGTAAAATTAAGCGTCGACGAGAAGAAATAAAAATCAGCAAATGGACTTTTTTATACTGTATTCCTATAGCACAGCAATACTGTAAATCCACTACGTAACAAGACATAATAAAGATATATAGATTTATCCGCAGCTGTGCTACCTGCCGACTGCCTTCGCTCTGACAGCTCAAGTGATCCAGGAACACATGCAAATCCTTTCCTCGTTTCTGACGGACGTTTCGGGCACTCCCCAGCACCAAGGGTCCGGTGCGTCCTTGTGCTAAAGCTCCCTGATGGGCTGATCCAAGGGCCTGGAGCGTGTTTTGGGCGGGGGGGAGGAGTTGAGGCTGAGACACACGTTCCCAGCGGGCTGAAGAGCACAGCAGCTCTTTTTTCTCTCTCGGGTTTTTTTCTCACCAAAAGACAGGCTTGAGGCCGCTGCTGCCATCCCAGGTGGCTCGGGCAGACAGCCGAGCGGTGATGCATCACACGCAACGCCGCGCTGAATACCAATGCTTACCGCACCCTCTCCCCTTATAAAAAAATACTCCATCTGCAAAACTATGAACAAGACAGCAACAGCAGATAACTTTTAAATTCTAATTTATCCCGGGGACTGTCTCCCTGCCGTCACCGCCCCTGCCAGGGTGAAGTATAAATTCAAACCGCTGCCAGAGAGGCGGGTTGTGGGGCTGCCCCATCACTCATCATTTGGTGCGTGCCACGGCGGTGAAAGCAGAGCAAAAGGTGACAAGACATCATCTGCTTATGCCGGCGTGGCGGTGAAGGGATTTGTGTCGGTGCACACGGAGGAGGTGCCGTGGCATGCAGGGAGGGATGGGTATTCAATATGGGTACCCCAGCCCTCCGCAGAGCTAAACCCTTGCGGTGGGTTGACCTTGGGTGGCTGCCAGCCGCCCACCCAGCCGCTCTCTCGCTCCCTTCCACAGCAGGACGGGGGGAAAAAATAAGATGAAAAAGCCTGTGGGTCGAAACTTTATCCCTGCCGCTTCCCCAGCGGCGGAGGGGAGCGAGACCCTGCAGCCCCCCGCCAACCCCGATCTGTTACTCACTGGTGCAGGCGGCTGCCGGCAGGTCAAAATCCGCCCGGTAGTAGCCGTTGCGGCACGTGCATACCGGCGAGGCCTCGGCGGTGGAGCGGCTGTTGGAGGGGCATGGCGCGCAGACCCCCGCGCCCTGGCTGGCCTTGAACGTCCCCGCCGGGCATGCTGTAAGAGAAAGGAGAGGAAAGTGGTTGGGTGCCTAACCGTCCCGGGGCAGAGGTGTAAGCAGGTCTTGTTCTTGAAATGGGGCAGAGAGAAAAAGAAAATAAAGAAATAAAAGAAAAATAAGACACAGAAAAGCTTCACGCCTGTATCAGAGCTAAATGGGGTAGCACCTTCCTGTGAAGCTAGGATGGCCATAATTTTCCACACCGGCCATGAACTATTTCTAGAGCCACCAGGAAAACACTGAAATCGCACAGCAACGGTACAGTAATTAGCCAGGCAGAGCAAGGGGGCTGCAGCAGCTGCTTCGCTCCCCACCGCTCGCACCCGGGCAGGGGGACAGCAAGGGGCTGTGGGACCCCCTTCCCCAGCAGCACCCACAGGGACACAGACACGCAGGGGCAGGACAGTGTTCCCCTTCTGCTGATCCAAAACGTCCCTTTCCGCCACCCCAACAGCACGGCTCGGGTCTCGCATCTCTTTTTCCGTGCCAAATTTGAATATTTAATGAAAAAGCTGACGCAACACCTATGACAGCGTCTTATGGGTCCATCCCATTAATCCCCTGCAGCCCGGGGCTGTGGCTAATAACCTTCCCGGCCTTCAGCCTCCGAGTTCGTTCAAGCAGGAAATGGCAACTAATTCATAAACGAGAAGGTGCTCCAGTTACAGTTATGGCGAGGCTTTATTCAGTGACGGAGGGAGGTTTCGTTAATCAAGCGTCTTGCTGCTCTGCAGTTAAGAGGGTGAAGAAGGAGTGACAAAGATGGGGTCCCTCATCCCTGCCCCGCCCCACCAGTCCTCACCAACTAGGCGCTGATGAACGGATGCTCATCCATCCTGGACGTCAAACAAAACCCTTGGGTGATCCCTACAAAACTTAAGGCTGCAGAAGGTAGCATCTTGTATTTTGGCACACGTACCCGGGGGACCAGACCTCCGCCCAAGCCCACCACCCAGCCAGGGGGAGATAGCTCATGGCCTTGCACGAACAACGGTCCCACCTCCGTTTGGCTCCCAGCTCCGTCCCCGCGACGCTGTCACCTCCAAGGCATGGCAGAGAAACACCCTAAGTGTCTCATAAACACGGCGATGATTGAGATAATGGAAAGTGCCTCTTAGCCCCTGTCTGCTGCATCAGGATATGAGGCATCTCCCAGCAGCCACGAAGAGGAAATTAATAGGAACAAGCAGGAGTAACCACTTTGATGCAATTTCCTTGGGAGATAGTGGACCATCTAATCTTTATTGGAGCCCTTTAACCTGTCATTCAAAACTCATGAAGGCCTCTTGCTCACACAGTCTTTCCAGATATTAAAAGATGATAAAAAAAAGGATAAATCAAACCAATATTTTACGATTTTATTATTCAGGGGATTTTTTTCCCCTGCCTGAGGCATGCAACCGGCTGTGACAAACCATCTCTTTCTAAAGGCGTTAACAGCCGAGTGGGGACATGGCATCCCAGAGGGACCAGTCACCATCTCACGCTGCCCTTCCTCCTCCTCACCACGGGAGGACTGCCCAGTCCCCTGAATCCTACCGCAGCCATCCCACACGTATGGCCTCTCACGGAAGCACTTAGGGTCATAACCCACCACCTCGGGCAGACAGGCAGCCGGACGCTTGGGGCCACCACGCATTGCAGGACATGGGTGGGCACATGAGGACTTGAGGGTCAACGTCAGGATGCCGGAGCAGAAGGCAGACGGACGCAGACCCTTTCCCACGCCGCGCGCACAACAAGCCCTGTGCCCCATAACAGCACGAGAAGGCACCGAGTTACACCAGACGCACAAGGCAGGAGACACAACCACATGTGGACACCAAGACTTTGAGCTGGATCTCCATTTCTACACCTCTCCCTTCCCACCGGCGCCTCCCCGCGACATCCCAACGGCGTCGCGCTCCCGCCAGCAAGCATTAGCATCCATGAGACATGCAATGGGTGACTTGCAGGTACGCGGCGGATCAGCTCCAGAGCTGGAAGATGTGTTCAGAAACACGTCTAAAATGTGCTGGGCTCTTTGGAGGAGTGGGAAGGAGAGGGCAGCGGCATTGGGGAACGGCCACCTGGATTTCAATGGAAGGGGACGGGAAAGCAAGGGAGGAGGACGATAGGGTCGCAGCGCTACGAACACGCCTCCCTTTTAAACATAGGGGCACATCAGTGGGTGGGTTGAAGGAGTTTGTTAATCTGGAATTACAATTAAGCCAAGTGACGCTTATCAAAATACCTGAACAAAGTACACTTCGCAAGCCGGTGTCCTCCGGTTTCTTTTATCACTTCGCTTATCTGCAAATTCCCGTAATCTGCAGGCACGTGGCTCTTAATTGTTACTATTACCAATTAGCTTTTCTCCCCTGTAATTACACTGTGCCTGCCTGAAGTCTCTCGCAGTTTCGGGGGAGGCTGATGTCTTCTCCTTCCTCCCGAAGCTGCCGCAGGCTGCAGCCCTCCGCTCTCGCCGCTGCCCACGTCCCCCCTCTTTCTGGGGGAGCTGAACCACAAACCTCACGCCAAAGATGAAGCCAAAACCCCCATGCCCCTGCGATGCTGCAGTGGGATTTATGGAAACCCGCGCAGCGTGGGATCCATAATCCATCGGATAGTAAACATGTAGTCCAGGCGTAAGTCTCGGATAGAGAGCTCGAGCCCGGGAGGGAGCAATAAATCACCCCGCTAATGGCAAGCGCAACGTTTGCCTTGATTTAAGGGCTGCTGCGAGAAAGTTTCCCAGAGCTGGCAAGGTCTGGATCTGCAACGGTGTCTCGGACGAGTGTGGGACGAGGCTCTGCCTCGGCTTTCCCTGCAGAAACGGGCTCCTTCTGCCGGTGCCCAGGCTGCGGCGCAATCTGCATCTCTTCAGCCCGGAGAAGAATTAATTGATTGTTGATTACGTGGGCTGGATAAGATTAATGATGTGCTTAACTATCCATTTCCTCGCGTTTAAGCACTAGGGGTGTGTTTGTAAATGATGAGGCACGAAACCCGGCCGTGCCGCTCAGCGGCTTCAGCGCTCGCCGGGGCTGCCCGCTCGGCGGATAAACCCCCCCATAACCCAAAGCTGCCCGCGGCTCGGTCGTCCTGCCTGCACACCGGGGATGTCGAGCATCCCGGGCGGCGAGGGCCAGGGGTTTGCCGGCAGGACCCCTTTCCCAGGGCTGACGTTTGGGGGTGGGAGGGAGCATCGCTGGGGGGCTGCTTAAACCCAGGCTTCTTGCAGCGAGATGTCATCGCTGGAGGTTTTTTTTTGGGGGGAAAGGAAAATAGATGCAAGTCTCTCTCCTGCCCGAAGGTTAATGGTGGGGATGGCAGCCAATTTGCAGCACCCCACAGGGCTGGATGCAGCTGGGGCTCTCCCGGCTGGAGCTGCCCCTCCTACCCCCCGCAAAGACTTTGGGGTTGGGACGCAGTCACGTCCCGCACAGGACAAAACACCCAGCGAAGGTACCGCAGACCTGCACCCCCACCGCTGCCTCCCTCCTCGCTCTGTAGCTTGCACGGGACGGGAGGAATTATTGAAGCAGTAGTGGCACACAGCAGCATCGGGAGCCTTTTTTAAGACTGTCCTGTCTTAACAGCGTGTATCCTGCACCCTTATATTTTGGGTGCCAAGGGTCCTGGAAGGAGTCGGAGGTAAGCAGGATCCCTCTGCTTATCCAGCCCGGCTCCTGCCCAAGGCAAGCCACCGTCAACAGACCAGACGCTCTGCGGAAAGGGTGCAAGCACAGGGGTATCCAAGCATTTCATTTTCCAAACTAAATCCTCTCGTTTAACGCCTGGAACTTGCACTTTTTAATTACTCTCTCAGGGAAGCTTAGTCAAAAAAAAAAAAAAGAAAGAAAGAAAGAAAGAAAGGAGACATCTCCTCTATACTAACTTGCTCTAAAGCTCCCTGGGGACACGGAGTGGCATTTTTCCTTATCAGGTTTTAAAATAGGAGCTTCTACAAAGAATTACAGACTGCAGCTGGCGATTCCCCACCTCCTCCCCCCCGGCCCTCGCTGGCACCCCACGCAGCTCCCTTCGCTTGCAGCAAACCGAGTCTGCGTCGTCTCGTCATTCCCGTGCCCCTGATGTCCCCGCTGGGACAGAGCTAACTACATTTGCCAGGTTTTCCCAAATTCATGCTTGTTTCGGGTTTCTTTTTGGGTCCAACGCCTTCCCAGGGCAAGACCAGTGTCTTTAAGCATGCCCGTGGTCACACCAGCACGGCGAGTGAGGAAAAGATGGGTTAGAAGTAATGGTGCTGCACGAGGCGATGCCCTCAAGCAAGCTGGAGGTGCGGAGAGGACTGCCACATGCCAAGGCACTGGAAAAGCCTGGACGATCCAGCCTGATCCAAAAAGATGCGTGGCTGGCGCTCACCAGCACCCTCAGGAGATGGGCAGCGGGGAGGGTGTCCTGTTGGGTTTGAGGACACCACCGGCCACGAACAAAGGAGGAACTGTGGCTCATTGCACTTATAGAGTTCACTGGAAAAGGATTCAAGGCCATTTCCCTTCCTGCAAAAGACAATTTTTCATTAAGGAAGAAAACCGGCACTTTCTGCACAAGGCTCACAATTAAGCCGAAATCTAAAAAAAGAGAGGAGACGCTTGCTAGAAACCCCTTGTACATTTTGCAGACACCTTCGACGCAAAACGCATTTATCTTTAAGCGCACCAAAAAATGAAAAAAAAAAACCCAAACAAGCCCCTCAATTTTTCAGCCTTCCAATGAAGATTTTCTGATTAGCCCCAATTACGGGTATTTTAGCGGCCAGGCAGCTCTCCTCCCCGTCCCGCTGCCTCCACTTGCAGCCTGCATGCAGGCGAGGAAGCCCTCCTAGATGCTTTCAGCTGAAAGACACCATCCAGGCAAATAAACACCCACACGAAATTGCGTGCTATAGAAAAACGACATTTAGAGGATGTTGTGATTACAGGGGCAGGCACTCCGGCAGCCGGCATGGCTTTCCGGGGCGGCTGTGGGCTCGCCTCCCGCTCGCCCTCCCGGGCAGGCAGCACCAGGGGACCGGTGGCACCGCGTCCCCCGGGGACACACGCACACAGGGCTGCAGAGCCGCGACGCCGTTACGGGCTGTAACACAACCACTGTTTTGGGGTTTCATTCCCTTTGATGTGATGATGATGCCAGGGATGGGGGCTGCAGTCTGGGGGAAAAACAGCAGAATCGGGCGAGCTGTCACCCACCCGCCACTGCTCCCCGGCTGGGGCTGCCATCTCCCCGTCTTCAAAGGGCTACAAGGGTGCTGCCTTCCCACCCTGCTTTCATCTCCCTCGTTATCCTCCCCGCAAACATCCAAGCAGTAAGCGGGCGCCCATTGCTGGAGGTTTAATTGCATCCCTGACTTGATGCTCTCCTGTCATCCCTTCCCTTCTGTGCCTCTGTTGGGGAAGGGATTGGGGGGTTGTTTTGCAGGTTTTTTTCCCCGTTTCTACTTTTTAATGATCCAATTCCCTTTTATATCAAGCCAAGCACTTCTCCTGAGCGCCTCAGCCCTGGCACAGCCGCAGGCAGCCGGCGACGCCAGCGGGCGTCCTGCCGTGCCGCCCTCCGCAAAGCATCCACAAATTAATCCAGAGAGATTTCTGTGTTCGGAGCAACGCTGTGCTCCAGCAAGGAGGGGCGGGAGGTTACCCATCACACGCGTCCTGCCTGCCTGACCACGCCGAGAAGGGAGATGGGGATCCGATCCGGCCCTGAAACACCCCATCAGCTACCAAATCGCCTCTCCTATATCCAGTCCTTGGGGCAGGGTGAGGAGCATGACCCAGATGGGGAAACACCAGAGTCTGAGCATCCCCAGCCCCAAGGTATCCTCGGACAGACAGACAGACGCTTGCTCCTCTGAGGAGGGAGCTCAGCACAAGCCCTTGAGCGATGCCAGAAAACCCTGGCACCCTGGGGATGGGACACCCCAGCTGAGCCTTGTCCCAGCGAGGGATAAAACCTCATTTTGGTGCACACTTCACCATTTTTGCAGCCAAACGCACGAATTCTCGCGATATCCGATCACCCGGAGCCGCTCCCACTTTGGGGCCGAGCACTCGCCCAACCTAATTACAAACAGCACCCGCCTCGCTGCGTTGTGTTTCCATATTTCAGCACCGTATAGACAGAAACTCATGAGATAAACATGAGCTTCCCAGCATCTGGGTTCGCATCCTGCAGGCGACGGGCTGCATCTCTCCCCGACGCGCGGAGGGAAGAGGTCCCAGCTCCTCGTGACGCAGCCGGATAATTAAACCAGCCCTTCACCTCCGGAGAAATGGGTTTAGAGCCGCCTTGGGACACATGTAAATTAAAGCCAGTGGTTTTCAAGCCTGGCCCGCCATAGTTTATTCATGGAGGAAAAGTAAAATTTAGCGTGGTTCTTCCCTTCTCAGGGGTTGGTTTTTTTTTTTTTGGCTCTTCTTCTCACGGATGAGAAATGAATCGAAGCGGGAAGGCGCGGAGCAGGATTTCAAAGGCGCTTGCAGGGTAGGTAGCTGCATGAGGCTAATTAAGAGGCAACAGGGTGTGGGTGCACCCACATTCGCCTCTCCCGAAAATCCCATCCCTCATCAACCAAGGATTTGCTCCCCTGGGGCGGACCGAGGTGCTCACAGACCGAGCTACGCACGCTTGGCTCCAAACAAAACGCCACCAGTGCTCACCCAGCAGAAGCATTTCTCCTCCAGGAAGGCAGACTTGGGAAATTTAAGGGTGTCTGGATGCAGAAGAGCTTCAAGACCAACTGCTGAGCTGGTATCATGAGCCTAAAGAACATGTTTAAGCTCAGAGCAGGGCATGGAAGCAGACAGTTTTGGCTCCCATGTGCCCTGATGCTTGCTGCCCGCGGCACCCGTCTTCCCAACGGGGCCACGCTTGCCCATTTAATCACCACTCTGGGCTTGGCTTTCTCTGTTTTTCATGGTTGGGGGGATTTTGAAGGTCTAAAGACAAAATCTGTCCCAGTTCCGTTTGTTGGATGAGAAAGGGGAGAGCACGCACGCCCTGGGCAGACGGCGCCGCGGGGCTGCCAGCTTGCCGCAGAGCAGGGAAACTGGCTTTGCCCTCCAGAAAAGCCAATAGAAAGAAGAGCAAAACCACTTCTCAAGGTCACTTTTGCAAACCACTTTTCTCATGCTTTGAGTTTTGCTTCGCTTTCGTTTCCACTTTGCACCGGTGCAAGGCTACCCGGTTTCACGCCACGGCTCCTCCGCCACCGGCAGCTCACCTTCCTTCCCATAAACCAGCCGTCGAAGTAATGATGCCCAACCTTCTGCTCCAGCAGTTTCGCACGTGAAATTAGGGGTGAAACACAGCTGGTGGGTGCACAGCGCAGCTCCCAGAGCCCCTCCAGTCCCCAGCCTGTTTCCATTTCTCCCCGGTGTTTCAGCTTTTCCCCCTTGGGAATTAAAGCACTGCTATGGAGAAGAGGAGGGAGGCATTGCAGGGAAGGGTGAGGCTGGCACTGCCTCTCCCTGCATCCACTTTCAGTGATCAAACGCTAAATAATTTGATCAAACGCTAGACAATTTATCCACGTACGCAGGGAGTTTTACGGTGGAGCAATGAGCGGTTGCGTAGCCACAGCGGTGACTGCTGCCGGATGCTCCTCTGTATCCTAACGCTGCCTGAGTTTATTAATCTAAGTCAACAAATGAAAGGGGATGAAGTTATCGGCAATGATTTGAGGCTATTTAACCTCCTTATACTCTTCTTTAAAACCATATTTAGCGGCTGCAGCCTGCCACAGGCTCTTCTCTCTGCTGGGGCTGACAGCTCTGCAAGCAGGACAGGGCTGGGCTTGTCGTTGCTGCCCCAAACCCTCACGGGCAGCGGGGCCGGGGCAGTAGGGAGCTATCTGAATAGTGGTTGCAAATTAAATGCCACGACACGGCTCTCCCTGGGGATGTGATGGAAGGAAAGGGGAGGCTGATTGCCAGTAAATAGACGGCGGTGTCCAACCCCCTGCTCCTGGGCTTCCCCGCCCCGACCGGCGCTAGATGAACATTTACATCTCTGCTGTATGTTAAAACCAGAGCTAAGGGCTGGGGAGCAAGCCAAAGAAATCCATCCTGAAAAACAATTTAAGGAGAAAATGGGTGAGTGGGATGGGCGCACCGCCGGGGAGCCGGACAGCACCGGGAGCAGAGCGGCGGTGGGAAGCATCGGGGCTCCAGCGGCAGAGCAGGAAAGCCAAGGTCTGCCCAGGGGTTCACCCATTTTTAACAGACAGGGTGGTTTATCACAGCTGGGTGCTCCATCTTACCTACAAGCACAGCTGTAATCTGGATTTCAGGAAACCCTCGCAACCTGGGGCAATGCTTGGTTTTAACGAGGGCGCTATAACTAAGGCTGAGCTTAAGGTGAGTGGTGCTACGAAGGCAAGCGATGCTCATGTGCCGCCTTGGCGATGCGGATGTGCATCAGATTACACCGGTTCTGGTCAATCGGGCCAAGCGTGAGGCAGATGGGGGACCACCAAGACCGGTCCTGGTGAGTAGGTACACCCCCAGCACTGCAATGGCACCTGCAACGAACCTCACGATAAGTTTGGAGCAAACGACTGCGGCGATCAAGATTCAGGACTCATGTCCCAAAAACACAAGACCCAGAAGATGCTCTACTCCCACCCCAGGCATCGGCTCGATACAGGAGTCACGGAGCGAGATTATTTCCCCCGTGAACTGCAGCAATGCGAGACTCTAGGAGTTGATGAACACGGACTGGAAGCCATACAGAAGAGCCGATACTTTCATGTACCACTTAACCCAACACATGGCATTCACCCCTCAACGCCTACGTGAGCTATCGAGCCACCTAATGAGCTGGGAAGCGAGCTGCCATGAAAACTCATGGTGGATCTGAGGGAGTAGCTCTTCCCCCAGGTACAGAGGTGCTGGCAAGGGCTGGAGTTAGAAACCCCCTGAAAACGATGCACCTTTGCTTTGCAAACCGGCAGAGCCCCCCTGGGGATTTTGGGAACTGCCAATGTCGCTCCATAACTCCAGCCCCTTTTTCCAACCGGGAAATCGGGGCTGCACCGCCCCTCGGCTTCCCGAAGCACAAACCCCTCCTGGCTGGGAAGCAAACATCTCCCATTCCTAACAGGAACTAAATTAAGCGCTTTTTCCTCCTTTGCCAGCTCACGCCACACAGTATCCCCCTCAATCTAGAGAACATCAAGTGCTTATTAATTACATCTGAAGTGGTTCCTCATTAGTGCTGACGCCGTGAAGGATGAGTCACCCCGGGATGGGGCTGGGGGAGAGCGTCAGCCGCGGGGCCAGGCTCACGCTGCCGGCGCGGGGATGCTGGCACGGGCAGGGACACGCGGCCACATGGCTTCCTTGTGTCCGTGCCACGGCACTGGAGGACATCGTAACTTGGGTTACACTGGGGCAGTGGGATGCCCCATGATGGAGCTGGACCCCTCCATCCCGGCGGAGACAAGCCTTGGGGGCTGCAGTTTGGCTGACTGCTTGAGGATCGTGCCCAGGGATGGACGCGGCAAGGGGAAGACAGACGCAGCAACGGGAAGACGGACGCGGCAACGGGAAGACATCCTGACCAAGGCGCAGCCACTCTCCCACATCCCTCATCCACCCCAAGAGCACCACGCACAGAATTAATTAGGAAAGTAATTAAGAGAGCTCCCCTATGAATATTTATAACGGAACGACACATAATCACTATTCCTCGGAGGAAAGGCGCCTTCTTACCCAGCCGCGGAGGGGAGAGGGGAAACGTGGCACCGACCGGGGGACCAGAGGCACTGGCTGCTCCTGCCTTCACACGTACTTGCCTGCACACGGTCCCAGCCCCTGGGAAACTGCCTCCATCATCCCACGCGGGCCTGAGCAAAGCACTCCCCTTCCATCCCTGGGGGCAGCAGTTTCGGCCGTGTTTCCCGCAGTCGGGTGCAATTTACTATTCTTTCTGTATACAAGCATCATTTATATATATTTGGTACAATTTTTCTCTCTCTTCTAGTAACACCTCCCTTCCCACCCTAAGCAGTTAAATGGTGGCCGCTGCCATTGACTTGCCCCGCTCCTGCCGAGCGGCTCACATCAGTCCTAACCTCCCGGAGCCAGAAAACACCTAAAAAGCAATTTCTGAAAGTTTTACCCGCCTCCCTTCCACTTACTGATTTTTTTTCCCCATCCACACTCTCCGCTCTATTCTTCCCAGTCCAAACCACTCACTTCCAAGCATCTTCCCCCAGTAAGCTGCTGGCTGAGTCCCCACCTCACTACCTTCATCCCAACTTTCCAACACCCCCAATAGAACAGCATGGGAAAGCACAGCGGATCATGGAAATTTTGACTTTCCTTCCCAGTCCCCCTCTCTCCGCACACAGTTGAGCTTAAAAACTCTTCCCGATCCCGCTCCAGCTGGCAGGAGAGCCGGTCCCGGCAGCATCCCCGCCCCTCGGCAGCCGAGCCCAGCTGCCACCGGGCACTGCGATGGCCAACGGCACTCACTACAAAAGAAAATCTTGGAAAAAAAAGTGTTCTCGTGGCACTTGGGCTCCACTACCAGATAGAAATAGGAAGCGTGGAAAGGTGAAAAAGCGGAAATAACAGATGGGCTCCTCGGGCAATGCATCGCCGCGGTGCCAGGGGCAGAGGAGAGGGGACCGCCAGGAAGATGAAACAGTTGGATCCCCTTCCATGTCCCTCACCTTTTCAGGTTCTCCTGTGCCCACCCATGGAAAATTTGGCTGGGGCCAGATTTTCACTCTCTCCTCCCTGCATGAGGGCTGGCTTGCAAACGATGCTCGGTCCTAAGGGCAGAGCCAAGCTTGCGGATCAAGAGCAAAGGGAGGAGGTGGAGACGATGTTCATAGGAGGCAGAGATGATGTTCATCCCACAGTGGAAGTGCTGGTGTTTTGGAAACGCACCAGAGCCACCTCAGCAGCCTCTGGGGTCAAGTGGCACAAACCAACCGAGACCCCAGCCTGCAAGGAGTTCAAAGGAGAATTCAAAGCAGACAACAGGTTACAGTAACTCAACGCGACTCGGCATCAGGTCACTGTTGGTTGCGAGCGTTGCTGGACGGAGCAAGGAGCAGCTCAAAGCAGTTTCCAGGCTGAAGCACAAGGGTGGAAAGCTATGGTAGCTCAGCCTCTGCAGCTCACTGACAAGCAGGATGGAGCTGGAGCAGGCAGCGTTCCAACAGCTCAATGTCCAAGTGGAAACCAGTAGCGAGTGGTGCCCCTCAAGGGTCCATACTGGGACACGAGTACTATTCACTATCTTCATCAATGACATAATAGGATTGAGTGCTCCCTCAACAAGCTTGCAGATGACACCAAGCTGAGTGGTGCAGTTAATTCGCTAGAGGGAAGGGATCTCATCCAGAGGGACCTTGACAGGCTTAAACAGTGCGCCCATGTGAACCTCAAAGTTCGACAAGGCTAAGTGCAAGGTCCTGCACCTGGGTCGGAGCAACCGCCGGTATCAATACAGACTGGGGGATTGAGAGCAGCCCTGTGGAGGAGGACTTGGTGGACCGGTGGGTAACAAACTGGCCATAAGCCGGCAATGCGGGCTTGCAGCCCAGAAAGCCAACCGTATCCTGGGGTGCATCAAAAGAAGTGTGGCCAGCAGGTTGAGGGAGGGGATTCTGCCCCCCTACTCCGCTCTGGTGAGACCCCACCTAGAGTACTGCGTCCACCTCCGGGGTCCTTAGTACAAGACAGACACGGACCTATTAGAGCGGGTCCCGAGGAGGGACATGAAGTCAGAGGGCTGGAACACCTCTGGTATGGAGAAAGGCTGAGAGAGTTGGGTTTGTTCAGCCTGGAGAACAGAAGTCTCCAGGGAGACCTTATTGTGGCCTTTCTAATATATAAAGGGGGCTTATAAGAAAGATGGAGAGGGACTTTTTACCAAAGCCTGTAGTGACAGGACAAGGGGCGCGGTTTTAAACTGAAAGAGGGTAGGTTTAGGTTGGACATAAGGAAGAACTTTTTTATGATGAGGGCGGTGAGACACCAGAACAGGTTGCCTAGGGAAGTTGTGGATGGCCCATCATTAGAAGTGCTCAAGGTCAAGTTGTTCAGGGCTTTGACCAACCTGACTTAGTGAAAGATGTCCCTGCCCATGGCAGGGGGGTTGGACAGGATGATCTCTGAAGGTCCCTTCCAACCCAAACCATTCCACGATTCCTGCACCAGCTCATCCTCGTGCCTCAGCGAGGAGGCAGCCAACCTGCTCAAAAGCTCCCAGCCAGGGAAAGGACCTTCTGCAAACGGCACGAACGTGCTGGCACCGTCCATGTTGGTGCCACCAATGGGGACAGGAGAGATGCCCAAAGCTGCAGGACGGGACAACACCCACTAACCCCACCTTTGAGCACAGTCACCTTCTCCCTGCCGAAATTGCCACCTGTGTCCCACGCCAGCGGTAGCAACAAGCGGGTAAAAGAAAGTAGTCTCCTCTATCCTCAACATCTGTTACACATAAGTCAAAGCCACCCGAGATTGCAGGGATTTACTGTACGTAGGCAGGTCTGGAAGGTTTTCTTAGCTGTGAAACATAATTTGCACCTTGGGCTCTCTAAGAATAAGTTGTCTTAAATAATAATACGTGATTAAGAGCTCACGAGCAGATCGGATGTGGAGGCAGGAGGTCTGTGATAGCTCCAGGTCTCACCCTGTCACCCTCGTCCCAGCACCGCCGGTTACTGCGAGCGGCGGCCCCACTCCCCCAGCATGCTTAAAGAGATGCCCATGGCAAGGAGATTTGGGTTCAGTGAGAAGATGACGGTCCCCGGCGGCACCCAGAGAACCTTTTTGCCTTGCTCAGAACCATTTCAAGCTTTCAAACAGATTCCCTATTTTGCAACAGAGCAAAACCCACATGCATCAAAGCAATCCCTGCTCCCGAGGGGGGCAACTGGCTCCCTCCGCGCCACGGAGGGGACACGCATGGCGGCGTGCATCAACCCATCCCAAAGCTACGTCCAGGGCAGGTTTATCAAGCGATTGGTTTTAAGCGCCTCAATGACATCGCGCCTGGATGCAGATAAGTAATAAATAAATAAATAAATAAATCAGATCAAAATAAGTCGATATCAAGTCTCACCTCACAGGCAATTGACCCTCCGGGCTGCAGACCCAGCAGAGGAAAGCCACTTGACCTAGAGCAGAAATTCAATCCCTAATTCCCCTCGTATAACGGTTCCTCAGGATGCCTCTGCTTTTACGGATGAGTTTTAGACAGCAAAGCCCAGAAACCAGACCTGAGGTCGGAGCCTTCCATCTCTGGTATGGCACACGGCCCCATGCCCTGCGCTTTGCAACCCTCACCCGCAAAAGAAAGGAGAGAGCGAAGCTTTGCCTGCACTGACCGGAGCATCGTCCCGGAGAGGCCGCAGGGAGAGAAGAGATGAGACGAGACGAGGATGGGGTTAGCCCAGGCGTAGCTCCCTGCTCACGAGGATGCTGCTGCCGGGAGGTCAGCGATGACTGTGCAGGATGCAGCCACACCGAGAGCACCGAGGTGACCAGCTCCTACCCCCAGCCCGCAGCTCCCTCCTTCCTAAAAGCCATTTTTATACAATAAACATCATACAAGCAGGTGAGTCCTGGGTTTAGCAGGAAAACTAAGCGATGCAGTTCCACCCCATGCCATTAATTCCATTTTCTCGGTTGCTGCTCGCTGGGTGAGGCTCCCCTGGGAGCCCCGGGTGGGGGAACATCAATTCCCTCCTCGTGTGAGTTTGCACATCTTAATTTGAGGCGCCCGCAACTGAATATATAGTCTGGTTTGATGCTCCGATGGACAAGGCATGGATCATTTCTTGGCCGTGAGTCTGATGCACCGGCTGAAGACGGATGGATTTTCCCATGGCTCCTCAGCCCTCCTTCGAAGCCCTGCTTAAGTGCGCGAGCGGTGCTTTGATTTAATCACCGCGCTCCTGCTCTCGACGCATCCTCTGAGATACAAGACACCAGGCATGACAAACGACCACTTTTAAAACACTCGGAGTTAACACCCACGGCACCGCTCCATTTGTCACCGTCCGGGTGCGGAACAACCCGGGCAGCAGATGCAAGGGTTTGGAGAGGGTGGAAAATTAAAACCTCAGTAATCTGCACTGATTAATTTTCTTTTCCCCTCACCCTGGTGGGCTCCCATCCTTCCTCTGCACAGACCCACGGGGGCCCTGGTCCTGGCTGGCAGGTCCGACCCACGGAAAACTCCTCTGATAGCCAGGGGAAAGCAGGGCGAGGTGCAGCAGCATGACTCGCTCCACCTAGCCCGTGGCTTTTTCACGGCTTGCATTTACGCCGTTCATTAAAACGTCATCAGCGAAGACCTGTTTCCCAAAGCAGAGGTTGCAGGAGACCTGCAACGCCCGACTGCGAGCCCAGGGCATGGCTCCCAAAGGTTGCCCTGCACAGGGGAGTGCCAATGAGTTATTTCATGGCCGGAGGGGTTGGAAAAACTTTTTTTAATTATTATTACCAGCAAGCTGAAGTAAAAATAAAAAAAATAATCTTTTTTATTATTATTATTACTAGTCAGCTGGGAGAGATGCTGGCTCCTGAAGAGCTTGCCGTGGGCTGTACGGTGCAGCACAGCCCCGAACGCCGGTGAAATCCCCATCCCTTGAGAGCAAACAGCAACAAAACGCCACCGCCTGCAATCGTTCCCGAAAAAGTTCTCTCGTGACTTTAAAAACAAAAAGGAAAAATTTATAGAAAGGCTTTAAAACTCCCCGGGGTTGAGTCACTGGGTTTGCCAGGTGCTGGCCATTTGCAAACAAGGGTGGGAACAATGCGGGCGCCAGACGCGGGCCGGATCCTGCGCTTCCTCGCGGCTCTCCCATTGTCCGGGAGAACAATCCCTGCTCCGGCCGGAGAGCAAAGGGCCTTTGACATGATGGCGGCGGGGTGGGAGTCAGGTCCCCTGGGCTGGCGTAAGCAGCCGAGGTTGGGAAAGCCGGGTGGGCTTTGCAGCCCCGCTACCGCCGGGATGCTCACGGATCCGTACCCACGGCGGCCCCTGCAAGCAACACACGGAGCCTTGCACCCCAATATCCCCCCAAAAGATGAGCTTCCCCCAGCGCTTCAGCTCCCGCGGAAAGTTTCCTAGATGGACCATTAAGAAGCCAAGGGTGTGGAAGCAGATTTACGCCCCTGTTTGTAAACAGGCTCATGAAAAGACCCTTGGGGGGAAAAAAAAAAATGCAATGGGGGACTTCTCTTCCTCTTTTAAGACTGGAATCAATATAACACTCAAACGTTCTCATTATGGGGCAGAGGGGGAATACATAAACGGCCCATGGTACAATTTGAGGAGGAAAAAAAAAAAAGATATACAGAAAAATAAAGCCATCCATCACAGCCCAGAAGCCGTTCCCTAACCCCTCCGAGGCCATGTGCTGCGAGGGTGCGGCCGGGGCAGCCCAGCCCTGCGATGCTCACCCAGCCTCCACGCACCCCTTCCCCGGGGCATTTTCCAGGTTTCTCCTTTGTTTCTCCTTTGGAGGGGTTTGGATCGCAGGGATGACCCAGAGCCCGCTCAGGATTTGGGGGACAGAGCCGGAGAGCGGTGGCTGTGGTGCCTGAGCCGCCCCACCGGCAGCAGTGAGGACACACGGTCCTTCCCCATCCCTGTGCCGGGGGAGAGAAAAGGGCCCGAATCCACCGGAGGAACGTTTTGGTTAATAATGTCTAATTAAGACTTCCATTAAAACCCATCACGCTCATTAAAAAAAAAAATTAACAAGGTTTTCCTGGACATTTTCCTTGCAAAATTATTATGGGGGTTAATGGATGCCTTCATTAAGGCATAATTTAAGAAAAATCACACTTTTTTCTTTTTCTTTCCTTTTTTTTTTTCCGAGGCGCAGTGATTCAAATGCTTCTCCTCCGCAGCGTGGTAAAACTGGGCTGCCTGTTCCACCCAGCGGTGGAAGGAGGGAGATGGCTGCCAGGCGAAGGCAAAGCCCCTGCAACAAAGGGGAGCATCCCTCCATCCCTCCGGCATCACCCCGGATTCGGGAAGAGCTGGGAGAGCTGCCACTTCCCGGCCCAGCCCAGCTGGGGAGAGTGGCTTGGGCTGACGCCGGAGGGGAGAAGGAGCAGGAAACTTGATATTGTGCAAAAAAAAAAAAAAAAGGGAGGGAAAAAAAGGAGGAAAAGGCCCATTTTGAGCAATCGGAGGTTTGTGGCTGGGTGAAACCCAGAATGAAACACCCCCCGGACGTCCCCACCGCTGTTAGGGGTGGAAGGTGCCCTGGCTGCGTGGATGCTCTCACTTTGGTCTAAAATCAGCTTTTTTGATGGTTAGTGTCTGCCAGGCGCCCAAGCCCCAGCGGAGCAGAGGCGCAGCAATGCACAGGGAGGAGGAGACCTGTCGCAGCTCCGGCGTGCCGGCACGCTGCCCAGCCACCCCGCCTTGGGCTGCTGAACAGGAGAAAAGCTCGAAATCCCACCTCCAAACCCGCAGAGAAACATTTTCCCCCGCAAAGCCACCTAAAGCATCGTGAGCATCAGCTGCGCCCGGGCTGCCGGGCAGACATCGCGCCGGTGCATCAACCGAGCGTCCACGGGTGCAGATTGGGATGGAAAGGTTTGGAAACAAACTGGTCCTGGAGCTTGGTTTTCCCGTCTTGTTTTAGAGGGGAAAGCGTTCAAAAAGGGATCACTCGTGGGTTGGGCAAGCCGGAATAAGATGCCGGAGAGGAAGCTGCAGGGAGGCGTGAGGCAGCGGGGTCGGCACAGAGGCTGGAAAAGAGATGCTTCCCAGCCGTGGGGAAGTACATGGACCAGCAGCACGGAGAAAAAAAGACAAATGAAACCACCCTAAAAAGCAAAAAAGGGCCTTTCTGCAGCCCCTGCCATGCTTGGTGTGCTCACCCTGACCCAGGCATCAGCGTGGCTGGGCACGGAGCTGCAGCACCCTGGGACGGGTGCACCCCAAGGCACGGGGGAGCAGGGTCCCGTGTCCCCGCGACACGGCGAGGCAGCCCACGGCTGGCCTCCCTTGCCGCCATCTGCCCACAGGACAAAACCAGTATCACCTCTGTCACTGGCGCAAACCCCTCCGGGGTGCCCCAACACGGCCCGGGCGCAGTAGGACGGACCACGGCGTGGGGAAAAGGCAGGCGAAGGCACAGCCGAACAGATTGAAAAGACCCCGTTCTCAGCACAAGCAATAATTTGATCGGGTAAACTTGATGTCTCCCTTATTGTAAGTGTTAGCACCACTAGTAATTACAAAACGTTCGTAGGTATTATTATTTAAAAAAAAAAAAACAAAAACCACTTAATAAATCCCGCGCTCTGCTATTGTTTCCAGCCTTCCGTGATGGATAAATGGAAGAAATCAATAATTATTGCCAGGGCTGCTCGGTGGGAGGGGAGGATAACGGGGGAACCAGCACGGGGCCACTCACTCCTTGACATTCAACTGGTGGAACGTGTCCCCCCTGCTACTCATTTCCCAAATCCAGCCCTCCACGCACAAAGCAGGAGGGAAGGACAAACGGAGAAAGGAGACAAAGAAACCAAAGGGATGAACAAGGCCAAAATAAATCCCCCCACGGCTCTGGCAAAGGCTCGGCACAGCCCGGCGCATCGGTCGGCAGCTGAAGAAGGGCTGGGGGACCCGGACGCAGACGGGGTAGGCGACCGGCTGCCTCGGGGAAAGCCGGGGATGCCTGGGAGCAAGGATGCTGGAGGAGCAGCCTCTGCATTGCGGGCATCACAGCCCAGCTTTGTTCTTATTTTGTGAGGTTTGGGTTTTAATTTTGCCATTCCCGCTAGCTCAGATTTCCAGCTGTTGCAAGCAAGCAGGTCAGTTCGTTATCCCGACCCAGAGCAGCTCGGAGGCTCCCAACCGCTCTACGACAGGAATTTGCCAGGAGGGGAAAACAAAAGCGAGACAAGCCCAGGAAGCAGCAGGAGCGCTTTCTCGCCCCTTCTCCCTGGGTTTATAAATACAAAGTAAAAATTCAGCACAAAGCTGATTTAGATCCAGACTTTTTCCTTCGCTGGCTTCTCCATGCAATTGAGTTATCGCCTGGTACTGGGAAGGTCAGAGAGAGTCAGCGTGATTCCAGCAGACACAAATTCAGTGCCCCATCCTCAGAGTCAAAAGGGCTAAAAGCTGAGAGACCCACAAACTGCTGTCGTTCTAGCGAGGGGTTACTTTGCCATCATTAGGTTTCAGAGTGAAACACCAACAGAGAAAGGGTTTAATAATTTTCCTCGAGGAGAACAAGTGAAATCCACCCAGCATGCTCATCCAAGGTCTCGAACGATTTCCCCAGGCTCCCAGCAATCCCCGCTCCTGCTTTTCCTCCCACCTCCTCCCCAGCACGATGATGCATTGCACCTTGACCACGCAAGGAAGCCATAAAGCAAGGCTGAGGGACGGGGCAGAGCAAGACGAATGGATTTAATATCAACCCGAACGGAGCGTGGGCTATCGCACCAAATGAATTATTCATCTTGGATTCAATAACAGCCTCCATTTCGCATTGACCCACAGCTCTGACAGGCACGAGGTGCCAAAGAGGATGGGGTAGGCAGTCCCACTGGGTTTTTGGGTATGGCGTGCCATCACCAGCAAGGAGGTCATGCCAAACTCCAACCAGCCCGGGACGGAAACAAATAACGGGGCAGATCGATAAAGAAGATCTCCCTTCCTCCCACCCCCACCTTAGCGTTGCGGTGGTAACGGCCCCCCATCACTCTGACCCTAAAACACGACGATAATCTCTTCGGGACTCGAAATACCCCCAATGAAGATTGCGCTCTGCCTGTGCCTTTCGCGAGCGGCTAAGTGCCGATAAAAGCTGGTATTAATGAATCCCTCGGCGGCCCCGAGCTCTGCTGTCAGCACAAAACCGCTCCGGTCTAATAGCCCCATGACAGGCACAGCCTCTATCCCAGGGCGTAGGAGGGATGAGAGAGGGCTGGGGGAGCTAAACAATTCAACCCTATTTTTTCCCCACCGCTGAGGAATTAAGCCCATTTTCTCAGCCTTAAAACACCAAGGGATTTTTTTTTTATTATTTCTTTTTTTCCTTAGTGACAATTCCCCCAGGCTTGTTAAGTGGCTCATCTCAGGTTGATGAAGGCTTTGAGCAGACGTCAGGAGCACGTGCCTCCCGGGAGCCAGGGTGCGATCCTGGCAGCATCCCTGTGAGGCGAACCCAGCGGGTGAACAAGGCAAGGGAATACGACCCCTTCGTGAGCATGAAGACAAATAGAAAACCAACAAATTATTATTTCTAAACCTCGCCATGTGCCACCTCCCGACCTTTGGGAAGGGCAGCAGCGGGCTCAGGTCTTCCCTCGTGGTCTCCAAGGTCCACGGGGATACAAGGAGGAGCTTGATGGCCAAAGGGTGCACGCGAGCTACCAAGAAGCCAGAGTCCAACCCAAGGTCAAATTTTTACTCAAACGCAATTAATCTTCCAACAGTCCCAATATAAGCCCTGGCTCTGGCTTTTAGGGCTGGTTTTAGTGAACTTCCAGGAGGGCCTGGCACGTTTATGCGTTTTGTGTTCCTGGCCAGCACTGAGCAGGACCTTCAAACGTGCAGGTCCCGCTCACCGTCCCAGCCTTTCAACCATCCTCCTGACACAGGAACTGGGCAATACCCTTAAAGGATTAAGAAGGGAGACTTATCGAAGCTCTGCTCCGGAGACAGCGTCATACCAGCACCTGACAGGATCCCACAGGATCATCAAAAAAGCACGATCCTGTCATCACACACGTGCTTGGTGCCATTTAACCACCCGCTTGGTCTGCACCCACAACGTACTTCGGTGCTTTTCAGGATTCCAAATGCTGCCAGCCGACCCGTAAGAACATTTCTACCCCCTTAGAGCTCCCAGGATCCTGAATTTTCCCCTCAAGGAGCCCGAATGCAAAACACGCTCCCCGCGCAAAGCCAAAACGCTGGCTGGTAGCTCTGCAGAGCCCACTCATGGGTAGCACAAGGGGTTTCTCTGGCATCGGCGCTGCTGTCGGGGAGCGGGAGCACGGTTGGAGACGCGTGCTGCGGCACAGAAAACTCAGCGTCTTCCCAGTGCACAGGGGTCTGCTCGGCACAGCTTTGACGGCGTGAAAACATCGCGACCATTCTTGGGTTTGCACGAGAAAAGGAAACAAAAAAAGCCACAGAGATGGGTCTAACACCCACCCTGAGCGCTGCCAGGCTGTCCCCCTCCACCCTGCCCAAAACTACGAGCACTGGGTAGGTGCAGCACGCTCCTCCCAGGGGGTTAGGGGCACTCAGGACCTCGACCTCCTCTGCCACCCCAACCGGCGGTGGATAGAAAGTTCAACGCCACCAAAACCTGTAGCGGTTTTACATCATCATTGTTTTCCTACATTTCTGGCAAAATGACATTATTTCCCAATTCCAGTCTTTAATTAAAATTAGTTTGGTTTTTTTTTGCGTGATGAGAAAATGTCATTTTGCCATAAAACCATGTGCGCTTTCTGTTTGTTTATTCAATAGCGGAGGAACGTCTTGCCAGAAACACTCTGGTTTGCAAAGAGCCCTCCCTCTGACAGAGCGCTTCAGCTCCTCGTGGGAATAGATCATCTCCCAGTGGGAACAAAACCATGCTCAGTGTCAACCGCGAAACTCAAAGGAATCCACCGGCGATGCTGCTCGATGTGAAAGCAAGGCACGAGCGCATGGACTCCAGTGGTTTCCCAGTTTTCAGAGCCCTGGCATGGGAAGGCATCGCTGTCCCTGCCTTGGCCAGGCAGGAAAGTGGGTTTTCACAGTGAAAAACTACACAAGCTCCCAGGTTTAAAGCAAATAACAAAAAAGTTTCTCCATAGCTTGAATCCCAGCTTTGCCATTTTCACATATCCGGAGCTATAAGCGGAGAAGAAACATGGTGGTGGCCACCCCAAGGAGCATCACAGCCAAGCCTGGTGCTACATGTGCTGCCGCCTGCACCAAAAGAGGTCCAAGTCAGACCTCTTCCCATCGCCCCCCTCCCCAAAAACAGCCCTAAAGAACTCCGACATCTAACTTTGACCTTCTCCTTCTTCCCAACCCTTCCCGGACCTGGTGGTGCCCGTCTTCTAGAAGCTATTTGGAAAGCACCGATGAAATGAGGTTAGCTTCTCATGCAAAAACCCCTCTCCTCCTCCCTCCTTCCAAGCAGTGTACAAGTACAATACCCTAATGTGGGAGAGAAGGAAAGGGCAGTGAGTAAAGCTAATAGAAAAAAAAAAATCCTCCAACATTATTTGGGGAATACTCATCAGAAGGATGGAAAGCGGCAACTGCTATTTCCATATGTATAACCCCACGCTGCGGAGGATTCCAGCAGGCAGGAGCACGCTGGTGGCATGGCTGGGGGAACCCAAAAAAACAGCAAAAAAATTCCAATTAATGCCGAGAATCAGAGCGGCTTCACTGCAGTCAGGCCCGACAGCAGCTGCCCGGCTCCTGCAGCTTTGCTGGGGAAATAACGAGGCAGATGAAAGCCGCTCAGCCAGCGAGTGCCAGCCCATGCGGCACTTTGAAGGCAGCAGATCACAGAGGCGGTTTCCAGAGGGCTCGCGGCGGCGGCTGCACCGGCTCTTGCGTCCTCGCTGTGCTGCTCACCGAGCTTGGCCGCTGACCGGCGCACACCCAGAAGCCACAGGTTGACCGCTGCTCCCAAATCCCTGCCTGGTCCCCGGAGCAAAACCGCTTCGGGGCAGGTAAAAGGCGCAGAGCCGATTTCACAACAGACATTGCCCAAAACAGCTTGTTTGGAGGACGAACATTTTCTTAAGCAAAGTTTAAAAACAATAAAAGCACCTTGCTACCCAAAGCCAACCTTACCTTTGCAAGCCACGTTGTTCTCCGGCTCGTAACCAGCCTTGCACGTACAGCGGCCGATGGGGACCATCCACTCCCCGTCCCCGTTGCAGTACAGTTTGATGGGCACGTCCACCTCCTCGGCGTTGGGGATGCAGGTGCCGCGAGCAGTCACTAGAGAGGTGCTCTCCGCTCCTGTCATCGTCTCCGGGAAGATGGCGAAGTTCTGCACCACGCTGGGGCACTTCTTGAAGAAGACCCTGACGGACAGCAGAGACATACAAGCCCCATAGTCCTGGAAAGCCAGGTAAAAGCCATTGCGGGTCAGGGGCCCAAAACTTCTCACTTCTGTGTTCACCTTCATCAACCTGCCACCAAAGTCCACCTGGGAGAAGCTCTCGTCAGCAGCAATGGTGTCCACTTTGAGGTAGGGTGCCTCCGTCCAGAAGGCAGACTTCTTGGTGGCAATGACAGAGTCTGTCTCGTAGTAGTAGAGGTTGAAGGTCTCCTTGCAGGAGCCGGGGACGTTGGGGAGGCTGCTGCAGTCCCGCACAGTGAAGCGCATCTCTGTGTAGATGCGGTGAGCTCCACGCCGGTTGATGAACGTGGTGAGGAGCCAGTTGTTCTGGTTGGGCTCGAAGACGTTGCACACCTGGTACGTACGGATGGTGTTGAGGTTTTCGTCGTAGCCACTGACTTCTTCCCACTGCAGAAAGGAGAAGGGAGAAGGGATGAGAGGGAGGCAGAGGGACAGGCAGTGGCCCGTGAGTCGCACAGATGCCACTCACCCTGCACAGGGCAGGGCTGGAAGGAGAACCCCAAAGGGGCTAGGAACGTGGTTGTGGACACAGGACGTGATGCACGTGCAGAAACACCACCTGGGCCAACACCAGAAGAAATCCTCACCCTCTCGCCCCTGCACGCCTCTCCCCATCACTCCCAGCTGATGCTAAAACATCTCTTCCACGCTGGCAACCACCTTAGCTGCCCTGAGAAGATGTAAAAATGGGAAGAAAGATGGTCCCGGCCCCCGGAGGCGGGAGGGGAAGCAGCACACGAGGCTACGGCTTCATTAAAGCCCAAGCCAGCACGTGGGCTGGAGAGCCAGCCTGACCCCAGGCTCTCAGCACAACGGGATCATTTCCCCCGGCAAAGAAAACTAACTAAATAAAACATTACCGCCATGGAGAGAGAGAATATAGATTTGCAATTCGATTTATAGAAGGGCATTAATATAATCCAGGCTACAATTTCAATTAAGGGACAGCAGCAAACTGTGAATAGTCTATGATGGCATTAGAGTCCTACAGACAGATTTACAACCTCATAATCCATTCATTTTAACTAATCCATGTTTACAGTCTCCTCATAACAGCATTATTCATATGGCAATCTTTAAGCAGCACTCTGAATATCATGCATAATTTCCAGGAGCGATGGCTATAGCAGCGCTTGCGCGTTTGTGCTTACTTGGGGGCACAACGGCAGACGGGTGACACCGACCTGCCCCATAGCATCGAGTCTTCCCAAAGAGCTGAGGCACCACAACCAACCCTGCAACCTTACAGATTTTGCCTTCCTCCGTTTTCCATTAAACCACCACGTTCCTCACCTGCTCCCCAAGCTTCCCCCTTGTAAACCACAGCCCTGATGTAAAAAAATGCAGGTTTTTGTTTTGTTTTCAGAGCAGGGTCCTCTGCATGCTGCCAACAAGAACAACAGAATGTTTGCTCCCGGGTCCACCTACTCGGCTCTGCTTAAGCTTAAGCAAAGATCACAGCTCAAGGTTGCACGTTGTTGTTAAGCGATGTTTACCAAACCAGCAATAAAACCTCACGCATCGAGCCGAGCACTCTCCCTTCTCATCCCACGCTGCGCAAGCGGTGCAAAAACCCCTCTCCACCCTGGACAAGTCATGCGGATTCAATGCCCTTTCATTATCAGACACCTTTTCACACGAGAAAGCTGCAAGGTCCTCCCCGACCGAGGGGGTTGGTATTGTTTCCCGTTCCCACCTGGGCTTTGCATTACAGCCCTGTCATCCAATTAGCGCCAGACGACGAGCTCTCTCCCAGCGCTCGCCCACCGGCGTAACGCCGGCCCCGCTGCTCCGCTGCCTTTGCTGTGGGAATCCTCCTCTTCATCCCACCCGCTGGCTCCTGCACCCCAGCTGGGTGCATGGGAGGGGACATGACCCACTATCCTTCCATTCACAGTGCCCGTCAGGGAGCCGGCTCTCTCGCCAGCTCCTTCCACTGAGCATCCCCTGCGCTTTGCTGGGTTTTTTTGGGGGGTTGCAAACGGAGCCTCAAAACTCAAAGCCAAAACCTGCCAGCGGACCCTGCGGCACTTCAGGCCCCCAGCACACAGGGCTGCCCACAGCTGGGAACAACATGAAATGCCACTTGGAAAACCCTTATGAGGGTTTGGGGCCGGATCCTGATGCTCCCTTGGGACGAGAGCTCCTGCAACAGGGCACTGAAGAGCAGCAGCTCCCCGTGGCTGAAAGCCCCGCAGTGCCAGCGGCTGCTGCGATCGATGCTCTAACAGTGACATATGCATCATTTTGATGAGATCTCACTAAAAAATTCACAGGGAGCTGGGGATTAAGACAATGTTCTTCTCTGTCTCCACTGAGATTTGAAGCACGTCCAGAAGGGAGAGCAGGAGGAGAGCCCACATCCCACCGGAGCCAGTCCCTGGGGGCCACAGCCCCTGCTGCCCAGTTGGCATCCGTGCCCCGGCATTAACGTCAACAGCCCCCCCGAGCCCCGGGATGCATCTGCGAGCCAGGGTGAACAGTCGCTCTCGGAGCTCAGCGCGCCATGGGGGGATGCCACCACCCAAAGGGACCCAAAGCCATGCCAATGACGGCAACCCCAGGGTCAGGAGAGGTGGCTCATCAGATCCCTCTACCTCCAGCCCCAGGAGAGACGAGAGGAGCCGAGGAGAAGGAGCTGATGCCCCAGCAGCAGCCAGGAGCCCCTCTCCCATCCTCCCGTCTCCTCCCTCCTGCCCCAAGGAGTGGGAAGGTCCCGTTTATAGACGGCTGCTGCTCTTCTTCCGCTTGTTTCTTTGCTTCCCTCTCTGGTTTCTCTCTTCTTCGCTTGTTCCTGGGGTGCTATGGCTTCTTGCTACGCCCCAAAGCAAAGGCTGCTAGCACGCTCTCAGTTTTTGGATGGAGGAAAGCAGGGCAGAGGGGAAGTTTATGGTTTCTTATCCCAGCTTTCAGCAGTTTGGGCTGAAAAAGAAAGAGCACAGCCGTAGGGTGGCTGGTTTTGGGCACTGAAGACTAAAAATAAGAAAAGACCAACTAAATTTGGGGTCTTCATTGACTCCAACACAAGCAGAAATCCCCATGTGTATTAGCATCTCTACACTGCTCGGTTGGGTCACGCTCTGCAAACCCTCCCTGGCACCCGCACTCTGGACAAGCCTCACCCGAATATTGGCCATTATCGCTAGACAAGCCAAGAAGCCGCAGAAATCTACCCTCGAGTATTGTTGTGAACGATTAAACGGGACAAACCCTAAAACTCAGTGCTGTAACCAGACAGCTCGTAAAGACTACCGCATGCCTGGAGCGAGAGGAAGACATTGCTTATTTTCAACTGGCGTCCAACCTACTCCAAAACCTGCCTCAGCTGGGACAGGATACTCCTGGGTTCACTCCAGCAGTCCAAAACATACTTTAAGTTGCTCTGCATCCGCCTGATGCTACAAAGAAAAGCTTCGTCCATGAGCAAGGGGACTTCACAGGGGAAGTCAAGCTCTCCAGCACGTGCTACAGACTGACCCTCTGCCTTCTAACTGAAGGACTTGGTATTTTAAAATACTTTGTGGAAGATCTAACATGCACTCCTGGAAAGGAGAAGACTCTCCAGTTACTCACCAGTAACTCTCAGAGGAGCGAGAGTTGGATGGATGCGTGGATGCGCACGGTGGGATGCAGGGATGCGGGCTGGGGAGAGGCTTCGCTCTGCTACTCCGCCGCGCCTCACGACGCAAGCTCCCCGCCTGCCTTGCGCAGTCTTTCAGCGATAGCAGCTGCAGGCAGCTATTTATATCCCCTCTCCATCACCTGCACGCGGCCCCCCTGCATTTTGCCAGCAATTCATCCGGGCCCAGATTTTTTCCAAAGCAATTCAGTGGCAAAGCCCCACCTCTGACGGTCCTGGAGAGGATTTCGTGCCCGCTACATGTGTGGTTCACCTTTGGTGACAGAGTGCAACCTCATTTCTTTGGAAGACCTGGCCCAGCCAGTCACACCCTAACAAAGATGCAGCCTGGCATCCTTTCCACTTCGGTGCCAAGTCCTGGAGGCCCCGGGGACAGACCCCGCTGCCGTACCCGTCCCTGCCCGACCGGCTGCCTGTCCCACTATGATTCCCATCCATCAACTCACATCCCCTCCCACTGTTGCTCCTCTCCCCTCCGGCTCCCTCTCTCACTTTCTCTGCCAGGGGAATGTGAGTCAGGTTATTTTATGCTTCTATTCCTCAAAGGCTCGTATTATATAAAAAAAAGATGTTTTAAGTGCCTCAGGGTGTTTTGTTCCTCATTACTTCATAAAAGTGACATTAATAGCCAGGGAAGAGCACTGCCAAGTGCAATTAGGGATGATGTTCCAGGTACGAAAGCTGTTTTGAGCCTGCTAATGTTTCCTCATTACAAGCCTTTTGGCACAGGGAGAGGGAAGGCACGAGCAGGGGCATGGAGAGCGGTGATGGGGCCAGACCCTTCACCTGGGAGGAGGACAGGTACGGGACAAGAGAGCGCAGGGATGAAGAAAAGCTCCATCTTCGTCGAGAGCCCGGAATAAATTCAGGGAAGGGACGCTCAGCCCTGGAGCAGCCGCGCAGCTCGGCACGGCGATGCCCTGGCTGCCCCACACCAGCCCGATGGGGCACCGCTGCTACCACTGCGATTTCCCTGGCTTCCCACCAGTGTTTTAAGATAAATAGCGGGAACCCCACGAGATCGCCCAAGGATCAGCTGCACGAGCGGCACTTACCCCCGAAGGAGGGTTGGCGGTCCAGCCCAGCTCGGCCGTCGCCGTCCGCGTATCCATCAACGTTTCTGAGGAAACACAAGAAAAAGAAAACAAATTCATTAATCCCAAAGTTTTCAAAGACATTATGAGCACAGAGCCACAGAAGAACGTTCAGTTGCTTTCACGGAGCGTGCATCTGACCCTTGGAGCTGCTCAGAAATAAGACAGCAGATGTCTTAACACATCTAATGAACTAAGGGCAGCTTCACTCCGGAGCAGACGGTGCAGGACAAGGCTCTTTGCAAAGAGTCATGGCCTGAACACAGCCCACGCTGCCACCTCTGACCCTCCCAAACCTAGAAAAGGAAAATAGCATTACCAACTCAAAAAAAAAAAAAATGAAAAATTAAGAAGGATGCTGCATTTTGTGGAGTCATTACATGCACGTAGGAAACCCTGTCTAAACCCGAGCAGCGAGTTTGCGTTAACTCCCTGGAAGCAGCAAGAGGCTGGGGGGTAAGTCTCCCACCACGGGCAGAGCCCACCCTCTCCCCCACCACCTCCCTACGGGCTTTTCGGCGGGTCCCATCCGACTCTCTCGCAGCTCCTTGCTTCGCTCCTCAACGCTAAACGTCCCCTTTTATGCACTACATCTGTCTGGCGCCCTGAGTTGTCATTGCACACAGTTATTATCTGTCAGAGTGATTTCAAATACGCGAATAAAAATCACATTGTTGGAGCGGTGTTCCTCGGCTGGGGTTCTTTTGATGGAGGATTTGGTGGGAGATATTTAAAAGCTGTAATACAACTGACATTTCCCTACTTTTATTCTTTAAAAAAAAATAACAACAAACAAAACACAACAAGAATAATAGTGAGAGCGACAACATATAGAAACAGATGGGAAAAATCCTCCAGGTTTTATTTATTTGTTTGCAGCAAGCAGACATGCAGATTAATTTCCTCGATTCCTGTATCGCGACCAAATGGGAGGAGGAGATGCGCCGGCTGGCAACGCTGAGCATCTCCCGTCCCTCCCCTATCCTCCGTGGTCACAGGTACTCGCGGCAGCTTTGCAGCGCCAGGAAAACGGGTGCAACCAGAGAAATAAAGGTCAGCAAATAAAAATCAGCCCAGGAATATGAATTGCTGCCGGACTGCTGCTTTTAATCTCTCCGCGCCCGCTCCAGCAATCGCAAGTAGGAGACGAGACTCCTATTAATCTTCTCACCCCTCCCATTGCCGGCTGCTGCGGGATGGGAAGCCGGAGAAGCGTGACCAGGAACTCCCCACCCTGCCACGAGTGATAAACGCTCCCTCTCCCGAAATCCCCGCCGGAGCTGCCGACCCGGCCCGGCTGCCAGAGAGGTGAGCAGGGCCACGGAGGCAGGGAGAGCGAGGCAACCCCCCCAGAGATGGAGCGAATAGGCACTGGGGGAGCTTGCAAAGCTTCTGCACCCCTAACAGGTCCCAGGGTGCTGCTGTGGCACTGCCGGGGGGGCTTCAAAGCCCACAGCCCCTTGCACCCCGGTTTTGCCTGCCCGTTCCTGCTCATAGTGCCCTCAAAGCGGAGACGTTTCACCCCCGGTCCGTGCAGGGAACAGAAAAGTGTGGTGGCCTTCATGCCACCGCAACACGTCCCCGTCTGCAGCTTCAGCCCCTTTCTGTTTGGGAGAAGCCAGCTAAAAATGACACATCCCACCTACAAACTCCTCCCTGGCCCCGAATGGGGCTGGGGGCTCGTGCTCCGGACCTCCAGCGAGTTTCTGCTCCCACTGCCCTCCGCCTTCCCACTGCCACTGAGTTTTACTTCCCTTGCAAAGAGCCCCACGCCTCATTAAGCAGTCATTAATCCTCACTACAGCCCTTCAGATAAGCAGGCAGATGTGTCCGTGCGCAGATCGATGCGAAGGTGGAAGCGGAAGGCCACGCAAACATCTTCCAGTCCCTCCTCCCGGCAGGGCTATGCGGGGAGGGATGCTCTGAGAGCCCCTAAAATGCTTGGCGTTTTTCCCCGCGGCAAGCAGGGCGTCCTTGTGCCACGCAGGGGAAACTGAGGCAGCGGCGCCCAGAGTGATGCAGGGAGCATGGCCGGGCTGGGACCGGGACCCCGCTCACCCACCTTCTGCGGTAAATAAGGACAGGCTCAGTTACAGGAAAGGCAGTTCTTACAAGGGTTTATTCAGAAAGGATTTTCACTCCATCTCCCTTCCTGTTCCATGCGCTTACAGCTTCCTTCCCCAGGCGTTTATCTTTCAGCGGGGAGATGACAGAGGAATGTACCTTTGATAAAGTACAGCCGCGGTGCGGGTTGGTAGCACGCAAAGACCAGCTCTGCTCCGAAGTGGCATCCACCAGGATCCCTCCCAAAATCTCATCCCTTCCCTCCTGCCCTGTTCCTCCCCAAAGGCTCCACGTTTTGGAAAGAAAGCAGGAAGGCACAGCGGCAATGCCGGCATAGCACACAGCACCTCCCGAAGCAAGAGACTTCAAAATAACTACATAAATAGAGAAATAAATGAATAAATTGAAAAGAACCACCGAGAATCTTTCACTTTAGAGGTTTCCGGAGTCCTCAGGGGACTGCGTGGCCTGTGGCCAGGGAGGTCACGCTCACAAAGTTTCCACCACAGATCCGTAACTTGCGCTTCGACAGCTCCGTGTTTCTAAGCGATTTGCAAACCGAAGGAAAAAGAGGGCTGAGAGCCACTGCTAAAAGAAAAGCCTGACCCTCTAGAGACCAGCTCCTGCTCAGATCCTGCCCTGACTCCCAGGGACACTGCCATAGATGAGAAGATCCGTAACCTGACAAAATAGTTTGGTGATTTGGTGGTTTGGGTTTTTTTTTTAAATAAAATACAATGGTTAAATCCCCCCTTTCAGCTCAAATTCCTGCTGAGCTCACCCAAACCCCGTGACTGCAGAGGGACTGGCACCAGAAAGACTTGGCTGAGCAACTTCCCATTGACCTCTGCTATTTCCTCTTGGAGGAAAACTTGGATTTTACTTCATTTTCTGGGACGTACGAGTGACACCGTGACCCCGGGGGAAACCCTGCAGGGACATTTACGGCCAGGCAGCTCGGGGCTAAGGCTCTGCCGAGCACCCTCCTTCAGCAAGGGGGTGATTTGCAGACGTCTGTGCCCCTTACCCCGAGATCCCTGCAGAGATCCAGTGCTCATGTCTCCATCTCCGGGCTGCAAGACACTGCTGCCGGTGGGGGGACACAGGGATCACCCCCCCCGGCCATCCGTCTCTTGGGAGCGGGTAAAGGAGGGACAGGCAGTAAAATCCCTGCTAATGAGGAGATTACGGTGGACCAGTGCCTGAGCATCATTAATCAGCAGAGAAGCCACACAGACACCTTGCACCTCTCCTCCCGCCTGCCACATCCTGCTGTAAGGACCAGTCCTCGTTATTTGGCACGGGATATTAATTAACCAGGGCCCTGCCTGGGGCAGGGGGGTCCTGCTCGTCCCCCTCAGCCTGGGCAGCCCCCCAGAGGTGTCAGCACAGGGGGACATCATCTCCCCATGCCTCCTACACTAGCATGGCATCGCTAGCCACGGCGGGTGAACCACATGCCGCCTGTCCCCCTGCATCAGCCAGTGCCCACACCTCCACCGTGCCAGCAGACGGGCTCAGTGCCCAGTGGGCAGGCGTGGGCAAGACACTGCCCTCCCCTTGCCTGCTCAAGGTACCGCTCCTCCAGCAACTCCTTCCACGCCTGACCGCCTGCACGTGGGCACGGCG
Organism: Gavia stellata; assembly: GCF_030936135.1. Taxonomy (NCBI): domain Eukaryota; kingdom Metazoa; phylum Chordata; class Aves; order Gaviiformes; family Gaviidae; genus Gavia; species Gavia stellata. The sequence goes on from NC_082604.1 coordinate 2,859,796, forward strand.
GATGCCCAGGGGATGCTTCGCCCGGGAGGGAGCTCGACACACTCGCTTGGAGAAGTCTTTGGGACCTGATCCTCCACCGAAGGCAGCTGACCAGGCTGTAATGGCTGAAGCCCTCGTTAGGGAGAAGACGAGCTCTGCTACGGCGAGTTGAGCTCTCTTAGAGTGAAGAATCTTCAGCTGTATACAGTAGATTTTCTTTAATGGACACATTACTTTAAACTAAGCCTTCACCATCTGTTCCAGTCCCTAATTATCAATACAAAAACAAACGTCTACTCACAATTACACTCGTAACGAGTAAAGATGCCAGCAATTAGAATGCACCAGCATCCTCGCTGCCGAGCAGCGTATCCATCTGTGATGGCACTCGCGCGATCCAGGCAGGGAGGACTCGCTGCCGTCCCGGGCTCCCCGCACCCGCCGGGGCAAAGGGGTGCAAGATGCGGCTGGAGCCGATGCCCGCAGTGGGATAAGCTGCATCTCAGAGGAGCAAAGGGTGGGCTGGCATCATTCAAGTGGCAGGGGGAAAATAAGTTATTTGAGGTGAGAGCAGCCAGGCGCGGAGCAGGGCAATGCAGGATCCACTGCGGGAGCCTTCATTTCACACCAGCTGATGCCGTCTTGCTAACCAACCTTCCCGACAGGATTTAAGCCTCTTCCAGAAAAACCCTCTGAACCACCCCAAAACAAAGCTGAGCTTATTTCCCGAAATCCCCACCCTGAAGTTATGTTTCAGACCTCTCTAGCGTGGAGGACTCCTGCGAGTCCCACCATGAGAAGGTGTGACTTCTCCCCGGCAAGGAGCGGGGTCTGGCTATGGGCAAAGAGAGATGAAGGCAAGGAGGCCAAGCCAACTTGATCGCGTTTCGACGTTGTCATCTGGAAAGAAAGAGATACGACGACAAATTTTCTGCTCAGGGAGGCCACAAAGAAACTTCTACAAGTGCTGCACTCCTCAATAGATGCCTCAGGGACATGGTCCCTCTCCCAAAGCAAGAAGCAGCAGCTCTCGCTCCCGCAAGAAGATAATGGCAGGAACCAGCCTAAGGCACTCGAAAGCAAATGCTTGGGCATATGCAAAGAGACGCAGGCATGTCTAAGACGACCAAGAGGAAAAAGATAGAAATTAAGCAAAATAAGGAGAGAGGAGGCTTGATAACAACAGATGGGTAGAGGGAGATTTGGAAAGGATGCCAGCTGCTGGAAATAAGTCCCCCGAGATGCGTGGGGAGCGGAGAAGTGCGTGTCGATCGCTGGACCTTCGGAGGGAGAGGGGAGACGGGAGGGCAGCCGTCGAGCGAGGGGCAGGGCACACGTGGCCGTGCGGGGCTCGGGTCCGGGGTCTGGAAGGGCAGAGGATGCTCTGCAGGTGGGATCATTGGAGACTCATCCCAATGTGTCCTCGCAGAGCACAAAGCGAGCCTGAGCAAGCACCGATGGGGTCAGCGCACGGTCCAGCCCCAGGGCACGTCCCCAGGCAGTCCCAGCCCCATAGCATGACTTTCTGAAAGGGAACAAAAGCAAGCCATTGTTTTTGTGGGTTTGTTTTTTTTTTTTTTTTTAATACACAAAGCACCATATTTTCCCCTCTATTTCATGCTCATAAACGCCAAGCTTTCTTTCTGCCCCCTCTTTCTCTCCCAAGAGCTTCAGCAAAATCAGCCCAAGGCAAACGCACAGCTTGGGAAGCTTCTGTCCAAGTTTGGTGACATTACCAGAGAAAGGGAACAATAGAGAAACAGAGCCAAGATACTTTATTACAAAGACTAGTGCTAAATAGCATTAACTGCTATGATGCCACAAGCTCTGCCTTCCTGCGGTTGTCGTGACTTCAAGCCGAGCCCAGACTGCATCACGGCTTTCATCACCGCTACCTATATGTCGAGGTTTGCATCACGCCTCTCAATGTCAACGGAAAGAAAGTCCCGCACGTGCCAGTGGAATAATTTGAATTTAATTCTCACTATTCCCCATAGACGAAGAGGTTCAAGCACACATCAGGAGGTTGTCTGAGTAGTTCTAGGTTGCTCTCCATGACCATGCTTCCCACCACAATGCCCCGAAGATGCAATCCAGGTTCACCTGTGCAAGGTTTTAATATATCCTGGGCTTCAGACTAAGCTGGGACAAAGAAAAGCAGGAACACAAAATCCACGTGGCTCTGCCACAGGGACCAAGGCAGCGAGCTACTGGGCGCACATCCCACCCAAAAACTCTCTTCTGTGGGAGGACTCCCCATCTGGTTCCTGCTCCTAATTGGGAGGGAGCGCCGCTGCTTGCCCCTCGTGCCGTGAAGGAGCCGGCGGCTACGCGGTGTGAATGCCATGACATCTCCCAGACGGTTTAATTACGGCGCTGGAGAGGGTAAGAGCAGGATCACCCTCTCCCCTTTGATAGGAAACTGCTAAGAGCAGTGCTTGAGAGCACCGACTTCTGAAAGAGCCGCTTACAGTATCTATACACTTTCAGTCAAAAATATTACAGCAACAACTAATTACGTCCCATCATTCCCATGGCTCTCTGCCTTTAATGGTGCATTTTGCTGCTACAGAACGACGGTGAAACTGCTCTGGAAGTGCATAACGAGCTCTCCCCATCAATCTCCCGCGGGTTCGTTATGAAGGATTACCCGCCAAATAACAAACCCAGTTGAGAAGGGAGAGGATGTGCTAAACAACAACAAAACAAGTCGACACCAAACGCTTTCTGCCTGTATTTTAAACGGAAAGCGCCGACGCTTTGGGGTCTGTATTAACCTCTCAGGGGAGAAGAGCAGCCATGTGAAGACATATGTCTTCTCTGTGAAGACATCTCAGCCGTGACACCACCATCCACAGCCACCAGCCAGCGTGAGGAGGTCTGCAGCGGCCAAAAAAAGCGTGGTTTTGGTTGGAAAGGGAAAGAATTTATATATATCAGCCGAGGACAAGCGTGCTGTGTCAATTTGTGACGGGATGCATTAAGCTGCGGCCGCACAGCACAGCCCCGGACCTCCTCTGGGATCTCCCGTCAATGGCATGGATTTCAGCGCGCAGTGAAGATGCATCGCAGCAGGGCAGGCGATAACTTAATGAAGCTCAGATTTGGGGGTGTTTGCTCAGCAACTATATAACAACTTTATCAATAAACCGCTGCCTGCTGTGACTGCGGGATGAAACGCTCTAATTACAAGCAGCAAACACTATCCATATCAGGATATAGTAAATTGAAATATGCTGGTTGATGTGCCTGAAAGCGCCCAATAAAATACCTGCCTAATTTTTGCAAGCGTACGTGCGTACACATACACGCGGCAAACCCGGCATATCAGGCAAGAGAAAAGCCCAGACAAAAACCCCTCCGCTGAGCCCCGTGCCTAACACAGGCTAAAAAAAAGTTGGGGAGGCGAAGCGAAACGTGGACCGTAAGGACCAAGTCCCATTTACCAACAGTCGCTCCTCCCTGCGGACCGCGCAGATGAGACCCAGCGCCAGCATCTCCCCTCGGTTTTCCCGCTTGACCCAGCACAGGTACGTCGTGTTGGATGCGCTCAGCCAGAGCCATACAATCCATTTATCATAATCCCACCGAGGAGAGATACAGTAAATCAACGAGACAACCTGCCTGCAAATAAATTACAGGCAGGAGGGAGAGGGGGAGAGGAATAGAGAGGAAAAGAGAGAGAACTGCAGAGGGAGAGATAAGAGAGAGGGAAGGAAACAACAGAGAATTACCAAAAAAAGCACACATCACAGGGAGAAAAAAGACAAAGGGGACCAAATCAAATATAAAGATAAGAGAAAGAAGATAGGGTTCTCAGTACCTTTTGTTTTGCAAATTGTAAACCTGTTTTGGAAAATTTGGGAACAAGTTTTAATCCACCGAGCTCAAACCGGACATCAGAGGCGATGGGAAAATCTCAGGATGGCATGTTACAGGTAACCCAGTATTTTCCAAATATAAAGGAGCTCATTTGCTCCCGTAGTAACAAAGTCAGTCGCCAATAGCATAATTTTTGTAATTGCACACTGGCCACGGAGATACAAAATCCATACATATTATACGCGTAGTCCACACGCAAGTATTTACAGATGGGCGCAGAGGCATTTAGCAACTCAAAGTCAAGCAGGACCAAGGGCTGAGAGAGCACTTTAGTGAACGCTCTGCCCCGCCGTGACAAACCCAGCCATCCCAGCAGCCCAGCTCCTCCACCACGCCACCACCAGAGGAGCGATCCAGGGCTGTGAGACGACAAGGCTATCTTTCAGGAGAACGTTTTCCAGAACAACGTCACTATGCGGTTAAATCCTCATCTTTGCTTTCTCAAGGCTGGGTTGCCAGCAAACATCACTGAACGCCGCAGCCTGCCACGAAAATCACCATATGTCAAGCCTGGCTGTTACTCGTTTCATCCTCCAGAAGATGCAGAACAGGAACTCAGCCACCCAGGGATGGTCAGAGGCTTTTCCAGAAACCCTAACCTCCAAAAAGCTTACGAGGCTGCCCAGGAGAAGTAGCACCCTCCAACTCAAGGTCCAGCTAAGTGGTGTGAGAAGGTCTGGCTTGAATGAGCAACTGCTTAGGTGGGTGAAGGGCAACCGTCTGCTCTTCACCATCCATGCTATCACCACCCAAGAGCACACGCCAAAGCAGATGAAGAGTGAAGGTCAAGAGTCCGAGGACACTCTATCCCTTGCCACGCAGTCGGGTGGCTTCAGCACGAGCTGGACACAGCAGCCTCACACTCCTGGACTTCTTGGGTGGAAACCAACCTCCCTGGACAACCATCTCGCCAGCCAAGTGAGCAAGGAGGATCCAGTATCCCAATCCATTGTACATGCCAGCAGGAGCACAGCGCCTTAAAGAATGGCAAGGATAAACCAAACCTCGGGGAGCTATGTCAACAACATCATATTTTCTGCTACTTTTCTGTAGCTCACTTCTTGGCCAACAGCCATGAACCAGCGCTGGCTGTACATGGTGTGCTCCAGCCAAGTTGAATAGAAGCAAGCGAGCTCACCCAACAGGATGACATTCTGCTGGAGCTCTTCTCTTAGGAAGAGGGGGCTTGATCTTCATCATGCTATGAGAAAGCAAGGAACCCCAAAAGAGGGGAAAAAAAATAAAAATTAAGAGCAGCGTTTGAGATTTCCCACATAAGGGTCATTGACGCCTGACAAGTTCAGTGGAGCTGGGCTCCTAATCAACTGGGATTCCCTTGGAGATGATAGCTTCTAAATACAGAATTAGTCGACTGAGAAGACAGAGCAGCCATAAACATCAATAGCATCCGCAATCACACGTGCTAGGATAAATTAAAAGGACATGCAGTCTTCACGCCTGGATGCACAGGACGTTCACCCGTGGGATTGCAGGGGGATCTCCCCAGCAGCGTGCTCACACGTGTCTTACGGCTGCACCGTGCTCGGCTACAAAGCCAACCTTCAAGGCCACCAGTGCAGAGGCAACGCTGGAGTAGGTGCAATAAGTCTTGCTGAACTAATGCACCAGACCTGTCCCCCCTTTCCCTACGGCTGTCCTTCTCTGCTGGATTTATTTTGCCCTACTCCGGGATAGCACTGCCGATGAGCAAAGCTCTAAAAATCAAAACATTTATCCTGCATTTCCCTACACGCCATCATTTCTTTAGAGATTCAGGATGAGTCATTGTCTTGGACCACGTTCTCCAGAAAAGCTTCGCACTCGCTACAAAAACACGCATCTCACAGAGCCCTAAATCTAAAATGCCAGCCGTGCTGTCAAAGAGCCCTCACGACGAGAGATGCACCTGGCATCGTCCAGCTCCTATTTACTAGATCTTATTTTAAAATGTCAAAGGGATTCTGCACGAGCTACGAACATGACAGACTGCTCAGACGGCGAGCAAGCACCGTCGAGGGACTCCAGCTTAGCGAACGGCATCCCTTCGCCCATGCGCACCTCCTCCCGACGCAGCCAAGTGCTTGGCATTTCCCCCAGACACCAAAATTCAGGAGAAAAGCCTCCCTTTTCACCCCGACAAACCCTCAGCTGCCAACAGCCAAAGCCAGACTACTTGGTTGAGCCAGAAACCGAATTCCCCCACCAAAATTATAGCCTTGCAAAGAAAAACCCCAGCTCTGGACAAGCAAGCGCAGAGCGAGCGCAGGGTGAGCTTGCCGGCGCGGCTCCGGTGCAGAACAACCGCAGCCAGATTGATCCTGTATTTTTTAATGCAGCATCCGACACGCACTAAAGCCTTCAGGGAGGCCAACCAATTATTTTCAGGTGTAAATAAGAACCGAACAATAGCAACACCATTGCTGGTCCGAGGATGCATCCCGAAGATCCCCCACTCGTGCGCTGGGGGTCTCGGGGGGGGGGCGGGGAGAGCAGGGAAGGCAGGGGAGCGAGAGCAGAAACGCACAGGGATGCTCTGACTGCCGCTGGAGACGACGAGCTCAGCCCCAGCCGCCGGAGCACAGCCGTCGAGGGGAGGAGGTGGAAATATTGAACCTCAAATGGAGGAAACTGCAAAAGCTCGTCAGCAAGCGGCTCCCCGCGCCGCCTCCCCTCCCGACGCCGGCCGCCGTGCCGAGCATCGTCTCTCCGGTTTTTGCACCATATGGAGTCAGCTCGCGAGTGCAAATGAGGCAAAGAGCGCGAGAGGCAAAGGGAAATAAATCTGTGCTGCTGCGGCAGCACGGGGAAGTCTCCGTCAGGACGTGGCCGGGATGGGGGAAGGCACTGTCTGCATCCCCTGGGGACGCCTTGGCGGAGAGCCCCCGTCGCCTGCCCGGCCCTCCCCGCCATAAGGCTGCACACGTGGGAAAGGGGATGTGGCAAAGCCAACAGGTCCTTCGCAAAGGGCACAGCACCCCGTGAGCAGACCCCCGCTGGGTTTTTTTTGCTCTGGCCCCACATCCAAATGCCGCTTCCCAAAACGCTCTGCAAACCCATCCCTTGGCTCTCCCAGCTTTGCCTGCGACTTATCTTTTTTCTTTGGGTTTTTTTTTTTTTTTCTTCTCCACTTTCCGATTTGGTCAGAACAGCCAATGCCGGGCGGGATCTGTAACTATCCTGCATCCTCTCCTGAAAATTTTACTATCAATCCGAGCCATCTTTAGGTACGTATGCACATGACAGCTGGTCCGTTGAGTAAATAACAAAAAGTGTTTGCCAAGATTTCTAACCGCCTGTTCACGCAAGGTGCTGTACCAGCTCTGACGGGCCAGCCGGGCTGCGTTAAACCCTTGCCCAAATACGCCGACAGCTACCAGCAACTGCAATCGCCCCTTTGGAAGATGCTCTTCATCAACGGGGTGCACATCAGGGGCTTCAGGACCCCTCTTCGTAAGCTCTTGATGCATCACCTGAACTGCGCCAGGAGCAGTGGGCAAATTGCTGCCTGCCTCCCCCAGCTCCTGCCCGCGCAGGGGCAGCACCAGGTCCTCCGTCTTCCCGCATCCCCCTACACCAGGAGCCCTGGGATCTGTATTCTGGGAGAAGAGAGGAAAAACGAGCACTGCTCTAAGTCGACCTTAAATCGCAAGATTTTGCTCACGACCGTGCTTACGCCGAGCTTTTCCTGCAAGCTGCAGGGGCCGGTTGAGCCGCTGAGCGGCCACAGCTCCCACCGGCCCTGGGAGACAAGGAAGAGGAGGAAGAGGAGGATGCTGGCAGGAGGCTCTGCTTGGCAGCCGGCTTGCCCAGCACACCCCTGCCTCCAGCCCCAGCGCCTGCGCGGGTGCAAGCTGGGAAAAGGCTCTAGCATGAAGACGGCCATCTGGGCACCGGGAGCGGCGCCAAGGCGGGTTCGGGGGATTATCTCCCCCCCTCCTCGCCAGGACGGTCTCCTTCCTGAGTGCACGGGTAGAACTGACTTAACACACGGGTGACACCTCACCAAAAAAACTTCAGCATGGGGTTGCAGGGAGGTAAGCAAGGAGAAGCCCACCAGAGCCACCTCCGGCAGCCTGCCAGCCCGCTCACCGGCTGACCCCCGGGAGGTGCCTACAGTCCACCGCGGGCGAGGGATGGTCCCGGCGTGACCGGCACGGCTCCATTTCACGCAACGCCAGCTCTGCTCATTTTTAAAGCGGCGCCGGTTGATGATAAAGTTCCCCCTAAGCTCATCTCCATACCCACCTCTTCTCCTGATGACGCTGACCCATCCTCCCTGATTGTGGTTTCCTCACTGAAATAAATCACTTTAAGTGCACGTTGTGCTCTGGGTCTCATTACTGTTCATCATCTTCTGCACAACGGAGCTGTCACATCCTCACAAATTCTCTCACCTGGGCAACATGAGAGCAATTTGGGAGGGCAGGCAGGTGGGGAGAAAGCGCCCGCAGCTCGACAGGGTGCCAGGAGCTCCCCACCCCTCTCCTCCGCAGCTTTCGGATGGTGTGCTCACACCTTCAGCCCCACACACCCCTCGTGGCATGAAAACTCAGGAGAACAAAAGCAAGAAGGTGCAACACACGTGCAAGACGGGATCCTTGCACGCAAGCACCCAGAAGATGGAAGATGGCAGATATACCCTGATGGCCAAGAGGATCTTCCTTCAGTGAGGTATGTCCCTGCAGGGAAACCGCCTCCAGAAGACATGGCATAAATTCTCTCTCCCCCCCAAATTTCAACACCTAAGGGAGGAAAGGAGGAAGAGCCGGGCACGAGGGCAGCAAGATGGTCACCAAACCTTCTCCAGCTGCGGATCCTAGGCAGCGCCACATTCAACTCCTCGTCACAGACGGGCGCTTCCAACTCCACGAGGTTACTCCAGATTAATCCAGCAGAGAAGATTGCAGTTGAGCTTCGCACAATAAATTAAAAGCTCTGTGCCAAAACCCCGCGAGGACCGTTCAGGCGATAGCAATGCAAAGGCATCGTTTGCCTGTCACATCGCTTTCGAAAGCCAAACACTCAAAGCGAGAAAGGGAGCAATTAAGGCTGCCGCTAATCTTGAAGTGTCCACAAAGACGGGTCTGTTGGTGTTTTATTGAGGAGGGAGTGCAAGTGCCACCAGCTTCCAGATGGCCAGCAGCCCCGCGAGGGGCTGGAACCTGCCTGGTATGAAAGGCCAACCCAGCCAGCAAGGAAAGAGCTGCTCACCCATCGCCACGCGGCTGACGCCTGCATCCCTGCACATCAGCACGGCTCCCTAGGAAAAGGAGCTGTTTCCCGACACGATATTTGGAAGGCTGCAAAGGTTCGGGTTTCCCACCACGTACACAACACCTAGGTACATCCTTGAGCATGGCCATGGAGAAGACATGCTGCTCTCATGCCTTCCGTAGGGTCAATGCTCACGCCTGTCCCTCTGTCTCCCCCATCCCATCTCAACTTCGCAGGAAAACACCCCTCGCTGCCCCGGTGACCACGGCAGGAGGAGACCCCTGGAGATGCATGTGCACCAGGACATCCATCACTGCCGGGTAGGACACCCCAGGCGGTCCCACAGCCTTCGCTCGGCTCTCCCAGCAGCCCACCCCTCCCCAAAACCCCAACCAGCCTGCTGCAGCCCAACCTGGAGACCCCACGTCCCCCCACCTCGCCCAGGGCACTTGCACACGTGTTCGCGCACGCCGGCACGGAGCGGGGGGGGAAGCTGCGTTGCAGAAATAACCCAGGCACACAAACAAAAGAGCACAAGCCATTAATCTGGGTGAACCGGAGGAAATGAAATCATTATGTCTGCAGCTACAACATCCCGAAGAACAAATTTCCTGCCTGGATAATAAATGGATTCTTTTGTTTCACGTTGGCCCCAACCACGTGACTGTCTTGGCCTATTCCTCATCCAAAACATCTTGCTGTATAAATACCCAGACAGGCTCAAATTTCAGCTGCTAAAAATACGTTTTAATTATAATAATATATAATAATAATAACAACCAAAAAAAATATCTAGATCTACAGGCTCCCTTGGCCTCCTAAACAACCTCTGAAGGCTTTCCAGCACGCAGACAAGCAAACAGAAAGTCCAAAAGTTGCCAATTACAGCTCAACAGCACAAACCCAATCTTTGAAAGAAAGACTGAGGCACCCGACCGGCAGCCCTGGGTTAACGCCCACAATAAATAACCCCTGCCAGAAAAAGAAACGATGGGTACATGAGCATTTTAAGCATCGACGGCCCAAAAGTACCTTATAAGTACGTCCAGGTGCCAGGATGGGGACCAAAGCCACACGGCACACCGATGATGGCTGCGAACCTTGGGGCTGTGCAGGTTTTCTTCTGAGGCAGGTTTTCTTCTGGTGGCTTTCTGAAGCCTCACTAGGGCTTGGGATTTATTCGTTAGATGGATGGGGATTGCAAGTTCTGGCCTCCCCTGGCTTGGCGAGGGTATTTGTCAGCTGTAGGAACGGCTCTGGGGGTCTCGAGGGATGCAGACCTCTAGGAGAGTTGCGTGAATTATTGGTTTCAACCGTTCCTTTAATCTGCAACTCCCCCAGATCACTCGGTTAAAACCATTTTTGCATCTAACTACATATTTTGCTTCTGATTTCAGCTTCTCTTCGCCCGCCTTCCCAGCTTTACAAACACATAGCAAACACCGCAACAAGTTTCAAAACAAGACACAGTTTTGAATCCAAACATCAAAGCGCCTTGGTGCCAAAAGTCTAAATTGTTTGGATGTTAAAAGAGAGACCTCCACGAACAAAAACGAGCTCAAAAATCCCCCTGAGCTAGCGGACAGCTGGAGGCAGGAGATTCAACCAAGCCCACCACGCTCAACCATAGCTCTTAACTAAGGGTTGTACTTGTTCTCCATCACCCCGAGCATCCCAGCACCCCAAGGCAAAACCTCTTCTCTTCAACTTCAAACATAAGCAGAGGAAACCCTCCTTTTGAAAGCCGGCTTGGTGCACCGTGCCAGCAAAACTTCAATTTTGTTTTCCTTTGTGGGTCATCTTTCATTTCAATTATATTTTGGATGCTGGGGAAAGTGTCCAAGCATAGCTGCTGCCTCCTTTTAATCACTTATCATTGCTGTTTCTTCAAGGAAGGGGAAGGAAAAAAAAAAAAAGTCCTTGGAAACTAAATATTTACACACCCACATACACTAATCCCAGCAGATCCAAGGGTGGGAAGCCTATTTAAAAGAAACATCCCTAATTACTTTCCCATTTTGAAGGGAATAATCTGGCGATTAGCTAGAACGCCTTACTCAAGTAATCACTTTTTTTTTTTTTTTTGAAGAGGAATAATCTGCCGGCGTGTGCATACACAGGACAGGGGTTTGACAAACCATTTCTATACGCTTCCCTCACACACAGCTGCCGACAGCCGAGCGGCACGGAGGGGCCGGAGCCACCCCCGAGATGACGTCCATGGCGGAGGGGGACACCAAAACCAGCTTGGCCAGCGATGCGTCGCCAGTCCCTGGACTGCACCCCAGGGAAACCTCCTCGCTGGGAAAATGGCAACAAAGCCCCAAACACCTCGAAAAGCCATCAGTCACCTTGCAACGATGCCCCAACAAGCGCCCACGTCCCTACCAGCAGTGCCACGAGAGAGGAAACGTAGCAGGTTATTAGTGCAACACGCTGGTTTATCGGGAGCATCGTTCAGTCCCTTTTTGCTGAAGATGATTATCTTCTCAGACAGTACAATGGTTTCTGCTGGAAAAAAAATCTAAATAATCCAGACCAGGGGATGTATGCAAGGATTTCCAAGGTCCCCCCTGCCACAGCAAAGCAAATAGCAGCTATTTGTTAATTAGCAACGGCCGCTGCATTTCTCAAGGAAAGGGCTGAAGTCTTCAGGATAGGTGAAGGTTTGATTATGAGACTCGCACGGCAGATCATTTAGAAAGATAAAACCGCGTTCGCTCTGCCGCAGCCAGCTATTAAAAGTGGAGAATGTTATTTCAGGTAATAAAGAGCAAGACCTGAGGACTAGCCTGGGAATTCAAATTTACAACTTGTATCAAATTCATATGCTGTAAAACTTCACCTAGTTTATAAGTTTCTCGCCAACTTCATAAAACATGTTTTATTATTATTGTTTTCTGACTCTCCTGCCTTAATAAAATTCCTCTCCCAGCTTGTGTGGGTGTTGCATTATAAACATTTGCACTTTGATTCATTCAAGACTGGAGAAAGCTTTCAAGGTAACCTATTAGGAATACTTGAAATGTTTCAAAGACATCCCAGTTTCCCCTGAACATCACAAAGCTTTAAAGAAATACAGAAAAACGTGCCTTGCCCCCAACCACCTCCAAAAATCTGCTGGAATGGTGACTCAAGAGATGACATTTGGGAGCAACCGAGCGGCACGCCAGCCCGGTGGGCTCCGTGGCCGGCACGGGGTGAGAAAACACGGGGGTGCTCGGGGCACGGGGTAAGGCAGGTGCCCACCCATCGCTCCCCAAGCCCCCTCGGCAGGGAGCCCCGGACCATTTTCTCACAAGGACCGGACCGTGCGAAAGTAGGGGTTTCCCCGTCCCCGGTCAGCCCTGGCGAGCGAAGCCCAGCGCTGGCACACAAAGGCAGAGCCGGAGGGTGCTGTAAGCAGCATCCTTCTCAAAGCAGGCCACTTTCTCCAGCCTCGGCCAAAGCCCATTCAAGTTAATAAGCGTCTTTTTATAGCCTTCAGCAGGCTTTCGAGCAAGCCTCTCAGCGCAGCAGACTCCCGCGTGTGCGCAGTGGTGCCAGCCATTTCAGTAATAACCCACGCACGGCGCAAGGAGAGATAATAAAAGCCGATTTTTAGAAAGATACCGAAATACAACTAGCTCACGACCTTACAGCTCCCACCAGCCCACATCCACCTCCTCTCCTCCTCAAGGTCGGCTTCGGCATCCGTGGGTCGGGGTGGGGGGCATCGCCAGCCGACGGCCAGAGCTTGGGGGGGGGCGTACCCAAGCTGGGTCCAGACAAAAAGGAATCAGTGCCTTTAATTCCTGCACAGTTGACACTTTTCTGTTTCACTGAGCAAGAGTAAGGCTACCTGGTGCGATGCATGTGGCTCAAGGAGCCGCACATCCCTCCTCCCAGGTACCGCGGCGTGGAGATGATCCTTCCAAATTTTATTATACCAGAAATTACCACTTTACAGCTTTGTATCTGGTCCCAATGACATCGTTATATGTGACCCCTCGGCACCTCTGCCGAGAGCCTGACGAGCTCAAATGACTTAGACCCCCACCAGCGATTTCATCTCAAGGGAAAAAGCGTGGACAGCAAAGGCCATGCATCTCCGGGGGGTTCACCGCCTGCGTGAACCTTCTGGACAGCTTCAGCCAAACCCCACGGGCTGGGGAGCAGCTCTGTGCATCTCGGGGTCGCTTGCAGCCAGGTCGTGCCCGTAATTCCCAGCACTCGATAAAGGATGCAGAGACCCAACACCGCTGCTTTAAAAATAACTACGGCAAAAGCGCAGGGATGGAGCAGCCACGTGGTGAGGGCATCGCCACGTTGCTACGCACCGCGGGCGAACGACACCTATGGCACAACCTCGCTGGCACCGCGGGTACACTACGGGAGGCAAAGGTCCTGAACTGCTCAAAAACGTTGTGGGAAGTACTTCTGGCAATGCACCAGTGATCTTGAAAAGTCTAATTTTGTTCTTTTCAAACGCATTTGTTTCAAATGAAAAGCAGAGTTGATGCCCCGTGGAGCACTCGGAGAACATCCCGCTCCTGCTCTGTCCCCGTGCGTCCAAACACGGACACGCTGCTGCCCATCTCGTTCTTCGGGCGTTTGGAAATACGAAGATACAGGTGTTAGGTAAAAAAAAAAAAAAATAAAAACAAAGTGCCCAGCCACCTACCAAGGCCAGCCCCCAGCTATTTCTTCAGGTCACCCCAGCCCATCCCCAAGTACATCGGGTTGCCCCCCTCCCAGCTCCCCCCGGCCGGAGGGCAGGGGGCTGCCCAGCAGGACGGGAGCAGAGCCCCACAACCATCCCCGTTCTCCTCCTGACCCCCCCCCCGAGGACGGCGTTTCCTTTTCAACTCTTCTGCTGGGTTCCTGGTTTTCCCAGGGAAGATGTAATTCACACCCCTTCGCCTCTTCCGCGGTGATTTAATGTCTTTTGAGCAAAAAGCAATTATCCTCGTATCAACAGGACCCTAGCGAGGATGATAATGAGTCGGCTCCGACCCCGCGGCTACGGAAGCGGTTGAAGCAAGTGGAGGTCTCTAGTAATCAAAGGCCCGTCCCCAGCCTCCGATTGCAAAAAAAAGAAATAAAAAACCTCCATAAAATTTCAACCGTCGCCGTTCCCTGCTCCATCCCTCCATCTGAAGCGTATGTTTTAGCACTAGGAGAAAGGGGAGCAACACCGGCCCTGGGTCCCTCCTGCTTTGCCATCCGGGTGCATTTTGGGTGTTGCTTGCCGGTTTGCCTGCAGCACCCCACGGCAGGGAGCGGGCACGGGGGGATTGATCTTGTGCTCAAAATCAGACAACGCAGCTCTGTTTTCCCAGGTTCTGGGGCTCAAGGAGAAGCACCCCCCGAGCCCGAGTCAAGCCCAGAAGGTGACCTGCCCTGCCCCGGGACTGGCACGCTGGGCCGGGCAAAAAAAGATGTCCCCATGCTCTGCCATGCAAACGGAAAGAAAATAGGAAAAGGGAGGCAAAGACGTGGACACGCAACAGGTTATGGGCTTTGCAGGACTGGAGAGGCTCCCCGGGAGATGGCAGAGCCGGGGCGGAGAGCACCCAGTGCTGCCAAACACCGGGGCAGCGGGCTGAGCTGCCCTTCCCCTCAAAAAACCAAAAAATTAAAAAAAAAAAATACATATATAGCCAGACAAAGACACCAAAACCCAGCCGTGTTCAAAGCAATCCAAGGAAGATGCTGGTTGGGTTTGAATAATCCAAAACTTGGTGCCCGGTTGCCGCTGGGATGCAGTACCGGCCCATCGGAGAGGCGGGCAGGATGCGAGAAGGACTTTTCGGGAGACAGGATCCTGAAACAATCCTTTAAAGTCGTGACGAAGCCCCCATCTGGGATGGGAGGAAACAGCTGAAAAGCGAGGATTGCCACAGCCTCTTACCTATTCCCAGCCACCACTTTTATTTGCTGCAGAACAAAGCTTAATCAGCGTCCAACACCAGTAACACCAACTGGATGCCTCCCTAGATATTAAATGTTTTTCTCACTACACTAACAAGCACATACCTGAGATTTTACTAATTCCTAATTACTTGGCATGGCTATTTCCAAATTAAAAAAAAAACCTCCCAAAATAATACTGTAAAAAAAAAAAAACCAAGATAAATTTAATACTGTATTTTTTTCTTCCCCCCCCATCTGCAAAGTCCTTGAGAGGACTCCACCTGCTTATTAAGGGGTACAACTTAGAAGAGAAAACAAGCAAATTACAGTCATTACCTAAAACCACCCCTAAGCTTCTCCCCTTCCAGGCGACCGCTTGCCATCACCTTCTACCTGCCCCGAAAGTGGACGGCAGGACGATGCCGGCCGCGAGGATGCTCTGGGGGCTGCAGGGACCGGCTGCTCTGGGGCTCCATCCTTCCCCCCCCCCGCCCCCGGCAGCATCGCGCCCAAACCCGGGAGCATCCCTCCCGCCAGGTTTAGGTTGGAAGAAGCGAGGCCGAAGGAAAGTAGTCTTCCTCGGCCGGGGCTCGGCGCGGAGCTCCTTCCCCTTTGAACTGTTGTCTCTGATTTTTCACTGCAGGGCTCCCAGCAGGAACTTATTAAAGCCAGACCAAAGCACGTATGCTTTAATAGTAATTAGGTCACCCTGGGTTGTGGGCTTAGCAGGCAAAACTATAATTATTTAGAAACATCAAGTTTAAATGCCAAAGAGTCTTAATGGAGCTGAGCTAATTAACCAATTTCAACTGAGTAACTGATGAGCTTAAAAAAACAGAAAAAGAAAAATCAATGATCATAGACAACAACATTTTCTTTTAACAGGTTGTTTTCTTGCAGCAATTCTCAATTGCACAAAAGGAGACCAACAACCCCCGCTAACCAAATATTATTGTAATTAAATATTCAACAGAAAGCCTCTTCAATTATTCAAAAGACTGATAACACTTGTTTATAATTGGGGTGGTGGCAGAGGTTTCCAGCAGCAGGGATTTTGTACATCATCGGGCTCCGGTCGCGGATGCAAACCCACACGGGCGGATGGGTCGCGGCATCGGCACACGGTGCCGGCTCCGGCACGGCTCCACCACTCCCATCCCTCCTGCAGAAACCGAACTCGGGGGAGACGGATGCTTTCCAGCCCAGATACGAGAAAACGGACCATACGGTCCACACGCTTTCTGGATTTTTGTTATTAGACCAAAAATTTAGGGGACTAATGGCCAGTTTCCAGGTTTCACACCGTTTTCCGATGGTAGCGTTATTCCCCCGGCAGAGAATCGGGAGGAAAAGCAGACCCCGGTGTATCATTATAATTCACTAAGCGGCATTACCATAGGAAATTACAAATTAGCTTTTCAGCAAAGGATACAGGGATATTTAGATTAGCTATAGAGAAACTACAGAACCTTTCAGTCCATTTATCAAAGCTCTCGTAGCTCCAACTTCCAGGGAAATGAAACAATAATAAATATTGAGAAGGGAAAGTTAATCTCTGCTGAACGCGCTTTAATAATTCAAAAGTTACAAGAAATAAATAAACAAAGCACAGACCCTTTAGCTCCTACAAACACATGTCCCATTTTTCTCACCATTTCTCATGATGTGATTTTGTGGAAAATGGATGGTGACAAAAAAAAACCAAACCCAAAAACAATCAGCTGTGGTTGGGAGCGACCACATTTACAGTGCAGGAGGGAACCCATCCACATCTGCCACTTATCTGGAAAGCCGTAGAGCTGATTTGGGCTAGAGTTTGCTTTCGTTGTCCCCAAGGAAAGGGCTGTGTTGCCTCTACCTGCTACTGGCTGGTGTCTGCATCAGCCCCGTGCCCGCTCCCTCCCCTGCACACTCCCAAGCGGCCTCTCAAGCCGCTCGCTTTTGGAAAGATTGTATTTTTAGACCCTACAAGCTGGACTGTGCGATAACCAGCTCGGTGTCCCGGGGCCACCCAAGGTCCCAGCTCTCTCCTGACGCTGCTCTGACATCGCTCCATCCCTTTCTGCATGTTTCTGCTCCCACATCAACCTCCGCCGAGAGAGGAAGCGGGGAGGGATGCCGGGGGCTCAGCCGGCGGAAGCACCCCCCATTCACAGGTGGATCACGATGCATCTGAATGTCTTCTGGATTCATGTTCATTTGCCATCCCCACCACCACTTTCCAAGGTGCTCCCGGTCACCGGTGGACTCAAATTCCCACCGTGTGGGTTATCTGCACCACTTCCATCACACTGACTCCGGCGACCTCCGTAAGCGACGCGCGCTCCTGCTTCCTAACATTACAACGGAGGTTATGCCTTTCCAAATCACTACCCAGCAAATATCCAAGCTTAACATTTGCCTTGCACAAGTATTCATGCGTGCAACACTTGGTAGATCAAATGTTTGCAGAAAGAGAACAAGGTCAAATTGAAATGCGTTTTCAAATTCTAATGAATATTTGGGGAAAACGTTCCCTCCCCCATCCCCAACTATTTACTCAGCCTCACTGTGCTGTTAAAGGACTGCTTATACCGACCGTGTCTGTTTAGGGGGAATGGAGCGCTGCAGCACCCGTCGGGCAATATCATACAAGTTTGGGGCTCCTGCATGAAGCCATTTCCATGCCAGGGTACAATGAGCTCATACCCGCAGCTGGGAGAGGTAAAAAAAAGCCTCCTCAAGCTGGCTGGATCTCAGACGGAGCGGTGCAGCACACACCGCAGGCATTACAAGAGCGGCACCCCGCAAGCCCCAGCCTTGCTCCAAGCATCTCTTCCGTCAGCCTCATCCCACAGCACTCCCGCTGCACCAGGGACCAGCATCTCCGAGACTTTGCTGACCCGATTAGCATCGAGTTACTCGTTGCCCAAGGTGCTATTTTCCCTTTTTCACCGAATCTGAGTATTTCTTTAGCTTGCAGAACCCATCTCTGCTAGAAACATCTATTATTCAGCACCGTGGCCTGGATCCAGAGCCAGACGAATACATTTGGGCTACTTCATCATCAAACATCAATATTTTCTTCCGATTTTTAAGGTCAGTGGATGATTTTTACCCTGTCCTGTTGTATCAGGAGCTGCACCTGGGATGGGCAAGAGGCTACCTTGCAAACCCCCCGGTAGCTCATGCCACAGCAGACAGGGCCACTAAACAAATGGGAGCACGGGGAGGCAACCCAATTTCCATAGAGAGATGGCGAGCAGAAAAACAAATGTATTTATCACAGACCTCACCTTCTCCACACCTGCCTTTCACAGAGCTCCTTCAGGGCCCTTATTTGCATCAACCGCTCCAAGACCATCTTCAGCGTCAAATAAACAGTAATAACGACAGCCCAACAGTCAGGCTTTCCATTTTCAGCACTGCTTTTCTGATCTCTCCATCATTGCTGCCGCTCGTTTTCATCTCTAATAGGCATCCAGAGCCGAGCCGCCAGAGCACTGTAAGTTATTCAACTTTCGGCTGCGCTACGTTCAGGGAAAGTGAAATTCATAGCTTTAATTAAGGCGAAAAATACATCAAGACCTTCACCTTAAGGAAGGAGACCAACATGAAATACAGATGCAGGTAAAGCCGCCCGCAAGATGGGTTCAAGTGGGACCACCACCGATTCAGGGACAGCCATACCACGGCCGTCTCCACCAGGTCCTGAGCCGCATTTGCACATTCCAGGGACAAAAATCCCCCTTTTCAGGTTTTCCAGCGTTTTGTCACACTGTATGGCGTGAGCCACCGAGGTCACCTGCAGCGTCGGGCCAGCAGGACCTACGGAGACGATGCCTTTCCTTCACCTCCATCCCCGAGCCTGAGCAGGAGGGAAACGGGAGGGGAGGAGGAAGACTGAGGCAAGGCATAATGAGTCAGCGATACCAGCAATTAGTCATAAAAAAGCAACACAGGCATCTGCAGTCTCAGGCCCCTTTTCCATGACTTGACAAAATGCTTTCCCTTCAGGCTGACAAGATCTGGGCTCACTCATCATGCCAAGAATAAGGTTTTTCCCCTTAGGGTTTGGTGGTGGGTTTTTTTTCCCCCCAGCCAGTTTGTGCAAAAAAAGTAAAGGGTTGGCTGGATATAAGCACTGGCAAGTTCTCTCTTGAAGACTGATTTAGCTTCTCCTTGAAAACCGCTCCGCTCCAGGTGAAGCAGCTGGGCCAAAGGTGGAAGCCCACGTGGTGATGGTGGCGGTGACGGGAAGGGCGGCGCGGCGGCTGCCAGCCCTCAGCCCGCTCGGCGCAGGCACCGCTCCGGCGCCTGGCGGAAGCGGAGGAAGCCCAAAGGATGCCTGCAACAGATGTGTGCATCCCGAGCCAAAACAGGAGGAGAGAGGATGCCCGGGGCGGGCGGCGCGCAAGGAGCAGGAGCCAGGGATGTCGCTCTCGAACCAAACCCGCATCCCCGGTCCTCTCCGGGGCTGCGTTTCCAAAGGCAAGCGAGCGGATAAGCACGGGAAGCAAAACTAAGCCGGATCCACCAGCCCCGAGCAGGGCTTTCCACCTCCCTCCCCGTGCTTTGCTTATCGTGATGCTGCAAGCAGCGATACAGGAGAGGGAGAGAAAAACCTGGTTTTTAAAAGAGCAGGCGCCAGGCAGGGCGATGACGGATAGGTGAGCAGGTAGGCAGATTAAATAGCGTACGTGGAGGAGCCGCACCAAAATGGGCATCAGCCCCATCTGACCTACTGACACCTCAAACTCCGACAGCTGCTGAGTTAAAACATGTAACGTCGGCCCATTACCACCCTCTCTATATGCTAAATGTGATTATATTTGGTTCAGCTAACACGAGAGAGAGCACGCGAGCGGCTCCTGAGTGATTGCAGGGTGTGGGAGAGACGGAGTATTTGTTTCTGTCATCTTCTTGCGTCCCTCTTCCTCTTCACAAGCCACAAAAAATAGAAAACGACTATAAACATCCAGGTGTCCGGCAGAAAATGGTCAGCTAAGCCACAGAATTTGGTAAAAATCAAGTAACCGTAAGAAAACTCAGATAAGCGACTCTACTAATCTCTGGGTTCGCGTGCCACAGGCAATGAGTTAGCAAGGTTTGACGGAGGATAAAGAGAGACGTTTTCAGGCAACCCCAGCCCTGACCCCAGCTGCATCCTCCTCCCCCTCCAACAGGGTCCAGATCCCCAAACATCTCCCCGCCGCCATCCCGGAAAAAAGACTTTTTGTCTCAATGGCTGATTTGGGATGCAGGGAGCCATCCCTCTCTCAGCTGCTTCTGCAGCCTGTGGCAGAGCCGGGCTCCAGCCGCAGCTTTGCCTTGCTGCCGGAGAGGGCTGCCGGCAAAACCGGTCTCACGGCTGCTCCAGGGGGAAAGCCAGACCCCGGGGTAGGTCAGGCTCTAGGAGATGCTTCAGCTCGCTTAGAGAAACCCACGTTTTAATCTAGCAAATTCAACCTCTGCACCAGGAGGATCCGTCAGATTTAAATAAGCTCCATAAAAAGGTGTTTTCTTTGTACGACCACACCAGGATACCGTCACCTTAACTCCAAATCAGATTCAATTGCTCTGCCTCAGAAATCCCCCGTCCAAAATTTTCCCTTAAATCTCCAGTCTCTCCCACTTTACTATCCAAGTCATTTCCTCAGCAGAGTAGGAATAGCACCAATCTTCAACAGGTTCGGTCCCAGGCAAGGATGCT
This sequence comes from Gavia stellata, assembly GCF_030936135.1. NCBI lineage: Eukaryota > Metazoa > Chordata > Aves > Gaviiformes > Gaviidae > Gavia > Gavia stellata. The sequence continues at coordinate 2,880,458 of NC_082604.1, forward strand.
GGCTCTGCCAGCCCAGCACGTGCTCCCGGGGTGGCTCCGGGCAAGCTGGGGAAGACCCTGCGTGACACAGGGACATGACACCCAGGAGCACTCTCCGACAGGGACCAAGCCGAGGTCTCCCAGCCAGCCACGATTTCGGCACTACCTCAAGCAGCTGACGCTGCAAACGCCAGCTAGCAAAGCACTGCTAACAGGTCTTGCACCTTCACGTGCGGCTTCGCGACCGAGCAAACACCCGCCTGTTTGCATCACGCTTAGGCAAGGCACCAGCATTTCCAGCTCAAGGTATTTCTACGGAGATGCAATAAGGGAGGAAACCCGAGAAATAAGAAAAGCAAACAAACACCTGGGGTCAGCCAAATCTGATGGAAAGCAGATGCTGCAGCGAGTGGGCCTGACCTCCACGATCCGGCAGACATGCTCGCAAGCGGAGGGCAACCATGGTCAACACCGCTCCCAGTCCATCGGAGACTATCGCAGCAGCGTTTCGGCTCCCGAACCGGCTCCGTGCTACCCGGAGCTGAGCCACCAGTCTCTGGCTGCTTCCAGCAGCCTCCAGTTCAGCCGCAACCATACTCACATCAGCTAAGTCCCCCCAAGGAGGGGCCAAGCCCCACACCGGCTGGCAGCTCGGTTCGCCCACGAGACCCCACGCATCATCTCTCCGCAACCACACGTTTCTTGCTGCCAACAGGCGAGGGGCCGCACCGCGTCCCCCGCTCGAGCGCTGGGCAACCCCTGCCACAAGCCCTTTCGCCCGCGTTGTACCAGGAAAAAAAGGAGGTGGGGGTAAATTTAAAGGGGGGAAAATAATTAATGATATAAGCAACGCTTCCAAAAACCACGCCGGCCACGGAGCAGCGAGGCGAGCCTGGGGTGCGCTGGTGGTCCTGCCAGGCCCACCGCCCGGAGGCTGGGTCTCGGCTGCGGGCACCGTCCCGGTGCACAGCGGGTCCCGCGACCGGGCGGGCGATGGGGGGAAGACTCGAGCCCAGCGGCGGGAACCTCGCTGAGGGGACGGCCACGCGTCTGCCCCATGGCTCCAGCAACGGGCCAAGCGTCTCCCGGCCCAGTCCGACCCCAGGGAAGGAAACCCCCTGCCCACACCTCCTGCTGCATCCGTCCTCCTCTTCCGCACAGCTCCCCCGAGCTCCCACGGGCGTTGGGAGGCAGGGGAGGAGGAGGATGGCGTTGGGAGGCAGGGGAGGAGGAGGATGGCCAGAGCCAGCCCGCCCCACAGCCAGGGCCCCCGGAGGTGTCCCCCACCGCCACCCCGGGCAGGGCTCTGCCGGGGAGGGGATCCAGAGAGGCCGCCCGTCCCACGCAGATCCGGAGGGGTTTCCCAGAGCCGTCCCCGAGAACTGGAAACCCCTCGGCCCCTTCCCGAGGCCACCCACGGCCCCGCGGGCGAGCCCCGGGGCTGCCAGCACCGCCGGCGGGCCGGTTCCCGCGGGCTGCGGGAGGACGGCTGGCACGACCGGCCGGTGCCAAGGGGGGAGCCCCGCGCCCCCTGAAGCGGCCGGGCGCCGTGCCGGGAGCCGGTCCCGTGCCGGCTGGCAGCGCCCGGTAAGCTGCGGGGCGGGGGAGCCGGTTCCCCGGCCGGTCCCCGGTTGCCGACGCCGCGGGTGGCGCTCCCAGCCCACGCGTGCCGCGGGCGGGCGCAGGGACTGGCGGCTCAGCATCCCACCCCCCTGCCCCGTCCCGGGCCCGCCTCACCTTCCACGGCGGCCGCGGCGGCGGCCAGGCAGAGCAGCACCACCAGATCCGCAGCCATCGCCTCCCCGGGCCCCGCGCGTCGCTGCTCCGCAGGCGTCAGCCGCTACCGGCGGGCGGCCGTGAGCGGGCATGGGGGTGCGTCCGCGGGCCGGGACGGGGCAGGGCGGGCCGGGCCGGGGCCGCGGGACGGGACCGCGCCGCCTCCCCGCGCCGCCCGGGTCACATCGCCGCCGCGAGTGGGGCGCGCGGCCACGCCGCCGCCGGCCCCCGCCGCCGCCCGGCCCCGCCCCCGCCACCGCCCCGCCAATCCCCGCGACGCGCCCCGCCTCCGCCCCGCCCCCGGCCGCTGCGCGCTGCCGTCCGAAGGGGGACGGCGCCCCCTGGCGGCCCGACGCCGCCGCCCCCCCCCCCCCCTCAGCGGAACCCCCGACGGGGCGGACCCGGAGCCCGCACCGCGGGGAGCCGGGGAGGGGCCGGTTGGTTCCGGCCGCCGCAGTCCAGTTCCCCTGTGTCGCCCCCAGAAGTAAGCCGGAGCAAAGAGGCAGCCCCGCACCGAGGCGGGCCCCCTGGCCCCCCAAAACATGGCTGCTCCTGCCTCAGGCTCAGGACACAGCGGCCACACAGGGCAACGCGGGGGTCTCCTCGGCCTCCCGCCTTCTCCCGGCCCCCTCACCGCTTGCAGTGCATCCCTCGGGGGCCTGAGGCCAGACGGGCACCCGGGGGCAGGGGAGCAGCAGGCTGCCCTCCCTTGCTCAGGGGACACCCGGGTCACCAGGCCTCGGCGTCCCTCTGCCAGCACCCCTGCCACCGCCAGCCCAAGGCTCCCGCCCCCGAGGCCATGGCCTGGTGCCCACGGGCCTTCGACGGTGTGGGATGTCACCCCTGTGCAGCCGGGAGCCATTCGCACCCGCAGGCGCTGAAGGGAGCCCTCCAGACAGAGGCTCACCCCGTCCCCCTCATCCCACAGGCCAGCTCTGGTTGCCCTTCCCAGGGCTCAGCATCCCCCTCAGCTCCTCTCCCGGTGCAAAGGTGACCCCATCCCTCCCTCTTCCCGGGTTCCTGCATCCCGGCACACGCCAGAAAGAGGAAAAAAGTGAGGGCAGGGAAGGCAGCAAGGGCTCGTTGGGATCACGGTCACCTGCCTGCATTCAGGGCTGACGTCTGCTACCGCGGTGGGACCAGCAACCCCGCAGAGGTACCGAGCACTGGAAAATCATCAGCTTTTCAGTGAAAGAGAGCACAAAAAATATTCAGCGGTGCCACGGGAACAGGAGTTTTCTTTTGTGGTTGTGCAAAATATATTTCAAGCAGCTCCTATTCAGCTGAGCAAATAACAGAAAAAATTGCCAAGAACATTCTGGCTAAGTTTTAAGGAAATTTGCTTTCATCTTGACAACCCTTCTTCATTTCCTTCCCATGAATATCTCAGCAATCCAGTTTACTCACTCAGAGGATCACAGAAAGAAAACTGTGAAGTAAATGTCAGTATTATTTGCATCTTTATCCAGTCTGCCACAAAAGCAACACCATGTTATTTATCTGATCTAGCACAACTCGGTAACAGCTCAAGTATAGAATATTCATGATGTGCAAAGCAAAAAAATGTTAATCGTTTGAAAATACAAGAGCGAAGAGCTGAGCCTGTGAGTTATCCAGAGAACTGCCTCGGGTGGTTGGGTTTTGGTTTTTGTTTTTGTTTTTTTTTACCCAAGTAGTTGTTACCAACTGAAAAACCTGCATTCAGAAACTAACGTTTGACCAAAAAAAGCCTGACAATTTTTGTATGGGGAAAAAAAAAATAATACATCAATATTCTTCTGATTTCTTTTCAGCTGGCCAAAGAGTTGGCTGCGCTGGGTAAAAGCCAGCTGTGTTTGTTCAAAAAGCTTTCTATTCTGTCAGCCTTGCTTCGAGTCTCTGAACACCAACGCTTCGCTTCTCCTGGAGGAAGCGGCTCAGAAAAAGCCTCTTCGCCACATCGCCGTCTGGAGGGTGGGTGCGTGTCACAGGGCCACTCTTTCTCGCTCACCCAATGGGATCGTGGCCACCGGCCACCCCAGAGCTGTGCCCACCACCATCCCATTGGAAGAAGCTCCAAGGACATTGAATCCAGCCCTTTTTTTGGTGCGTTTTGCTCTGTTTCCCCCTCCAAGCCAGCTGTTTGTGGGAATCTTCTCCCACAGCACCCTATCCATCACCTGGTCCCCACCTCAGGACCAGAAAGCCACCAGCAAGGTCCCATCTCACTTGCCTCTCCCTGGGCCCCCATGTCCTAGAGCTGCCACCATCCCCAGCAGAGCAAAAGGCCCCAAACTCCAGGCAGCAGCGGCACCACGCTGCAGCTCTCAGCAAGCACCCAGCAGAAGGCAAAACCACCCCTCTGGGCCACGAATAACCTCCGGTCCTGCCCGCCAGACACCCATGCAGGAAGGACACGGGGCAAAGCTCTGCTAAGAGCACGAACAGCCTCCGGGAAGGCTGTTGGCAGCCCCGTGCCTGGTGAGCACGGCCAGTCCCTCTGTTCCCGCGGTGCGCAGCCGGCAGCACATCGAGATGGCGGCAGTCAGCTGCCAGAATTAGCTCTGTCTTAATTAACAGCTTTGCCTTTGTTCTCTGATGATGCTTCAGGCGATGCCAAACCCTTTCTGGAAGATGAAGATCTGGGATCCCAGCAAAAAGAAACATCAAGAGTTATCATACACCGCAGCACAGATCTCCTCCTCAAAAAAAAGTCACTTGAAACCGCTTTCGGGACCGAAGGTGTCACAGCCTGCGACTGTCCCCATCCTCCCCTGCCACACTGCACCAGCTGTGAAGGGATCAGCTGAAGCACGAAGATGAATCCCAACTAGGCACCCCTGTGCGTGCGGTGGCGGGTACCATGCTTCAAGGGGGGCTCTGGAGGGATTCACCCCAAATCCTTTGAGCTGCAAAGCAGCAAGCCCAAGCGCTGGGAGCCTGATATCTCCTGCAACATTAGGTGCATCACCATCGGAGGGTGACTGAGGCTCTGGTCCCGCACCAGAGCTACCACCCAGCTCAGACCAGGGGGCTCGCTGGGAAGGTGCCCTTGGTAGCAGGAGGTCCCTGGCAAGCCGCTCGCTAGCGTAGGAGCGGCATAAATGTCAAACAAGCCTTCCCCTGCACCAGCCCCGCAGAGGAGCTGGCAGAGGACACAGGAGCCTCCCCTAGCCAGAATAAGCACAGGCGCTAAAGCAGCCGTGACGCTCCCGGTTTATTTTCTAAGCCGAGGCCAGGCCTGCGGGGAGAGCAGAAAGATTTCCGCACAGCACAGAAGCCATCCTCAGCAGCGCTCTCGCATCCCTAATCCTGCCAAGGTGGTGGTGCAGGCTGCTCCCAGCAGCTTGCCCGGGCATTAACTGCAGAGAAAAAGCACGCACCTACAGCATCCTCCCAGAAGTCAAAGCCTGAGGAGCTGATAAATCCTCTCCCTGATACGAAAAGCAGATTCCTTCAGTTTTCCAGCATTTCAGCTTGTCTAGTATGCTGCAACATGCAAGCTGGTGAGACAGGTAAGCACGGGTGATGCTGGTGAGCAGCATCCAGCCCCTGCAGCACTGCCTGTTCAGTGCACCTTCTGCAAGTCCAAATAAATGTAATATGATGTAATAACATTCATTAGCACCAGTAAACACTCAGTGTATTCAGGGCACAACTCAGTCACTTGGCACAGTGCAGTCCAAACTGCTTACTGTAATCCCAGGAGAAATAACCTCAGGGAGACTTCTGGACTTAAAATACCCTAGGGAAACTAAAGGGAGGGAGGGAAGTTATTCTCCTCTTCAGGCTTTCGCAGAAAATTCAGGTATCTTATCAGCTGTAGGAAGGACAACTCCTTTGTCATGTGAACAATTTGAGGACTAAATTGAAGCGAGACGTGAAGAAAAAGTAGGTGAGATGAAGGTTAATTTGGCAACCGGAGTGAGAACAGAGGGAGCTAGGGTATGGAAGAGTCTATTAATTCCCTGGGCAAAAGAGAGATGCAGTCAGAGCCAGGACTCAGAGTAACTCCCCGCACAGTAGCAAGAGATAAATTGCAAGTTCTTCTCGTGGAATATTCTGTTTATTAAGTACAGAAATAGGAGACAGTCAAGTGCCAAGTGCCTCGAGCCTCTCAGCGCCTGAGAACATATTAATCACTACACATGATTGAACAAAAGATGAGAGCGGTATTAAGACAGGCTCTGGTGTGACACCAGGCATCATCTAACGCAATGGACCCGCAGCTTTCTCCACTCCGCACTGCCACCAGCTACGGAGGCAGGGAAGGTGCCTGCTCCTCTAGCGATGGACGGCAGGACGACCTTTTTCTGCAGGACAAGGTAAAGATCAGTGAGTTCTCCTCTTAGGAGCAAAAAATACTCACTTTGATTTCATAGATGCTGCAATTTCTGCTTCCCAGGTTTTCTCTTTAATTGGGTTTTTCAGATGTCCCAGTAGACATGCCGGCCACAGGACAACACAAGCACAGATCAGGCATGCTACTTGCTCCGCGTTTTTCCTTTTTTTTCCCAGTCTTTCCAGGTGGAAGGATCTCTTTGTTCCCTTTGAAGGCAGAGGATTAACAAAGACAAATGCAAAAGAGAAAAACAAAAATTCTTTTGTCTGAGGATGGATGACTTCTTTTTATCTGTTTCTAATCTGGCTTCAACTTTCATTTCTTTAGGACAAAAAAAAAATCTGACAATTAAATTTTATGCCAAGGCAAGCTATGATAAGTGACAGAAGCACTCCGTCTCAGGGTCTCTGCTGGCTCTGTGAAGTCAAAGCATTCACGGTGAAGAAAGCAAAATATAGACAGACAAACACTTTCAATGGAGATTTAAAATAAAAACCTCTTCTCATGTTCCGAATGCAGAAGCTACAGAAAAATGTCTCTCCTCCAAGGAAATTTCATTATCTTGAAGCGAAATGCAATTTATCTTTCGAAGCTTTAAAAAAATCAGGGAGGGGAACCTGCCATAGGAGTTTCACTTTATCACAGCATTTGGCTTGCTGCAGTCTGAGCTGTGTTCCTACTTCTGGAAGCAAACAAGAGATGTGAAGTTTTTAAGGTGCAAGTCTATCTAAAGCAGCAGGGAGGAGAAGAAGTCCAGCCTGCTCTATAGCTGCTGCTTCAGGGTCCCTTTCAGATGGTTTTTTTCCTACTGAAATCACCCCACAGAGTCCAAAATTCTGGCTGCAGTGGCTGGTTTGAATCAGCTTCCCATCTCATGCACAGGAAAGTTCCCATTTTTCGTACTACATCATGATGTATTTCCAATTGTCACCTTGATCAATGGTCCCATGAACACTATCATAGGGGTAATATGAATTTTTTTTTCCCTTTCCCATCACTCACAGGGTAATTACACGGATGATTGCACTCAAGGGCAAGAGCATGTGTCCTGCACCCTTGCACAGAGCACAGCACACTGCGCCTGGTACTGTTGGCTTCACCGGGGCCAAATAACACGAGGTTTTCCACAGGTAAAGGGAACAAGACCAGGAATATTCAAGCCTACAAACTCACGTGCTAGATGCGTACACAAGCAAGTGAATGTCACTGCAGGCACTGTAGCCTGCCTGCTGTATTTATCATTGATCTCGGAGACGGATGGGTGTGAAGGCCAGAAAGACCTACTGCACCCCCCTAAGATGACTGCATAGACACTAAACCTCACCCAGCAAGTTTTGCCTTGATCATTTGGCTGCTTGCAAGAGAAACCTACATCTCAACAAAGTCTTTACAAAGCTATCCCTTTGTATATCCCAGGTACACATTCAAACTGCCCCAGCAGCGCTCATGGGCCCCTTGGAACAGGGATGACTGGCACTGCAGTGTCAGTTGACACCATTCAGCCAGCTGCCAAGACCATGAGATGCCACGTCCTGGCTCCTGCCGTGCTGCTTGGGGTCTACACGATCATAACCCTGCTAGTGACCTGCACATCCCTAGCTCCGCTTCGTGCCAACAACCAGGAGGGGAGGAAGACTTCACCTCGTTACTCTGGCTTTCCCATCTCTCCACGCCACAGCTCACGATGCCCAGGCACTTTACACAGCCACATTCGATTGCGACTCTTAAGGCAAGTAGCTGGAAAAGAAGTGAAGCGAGTCTGTCAGGCTTGATTGGCAAGAGACATCAAGAACCCTGCAAGAGGGGATTTGAGGAAGTTTTGCATTTCAAACAGAGCAGGCAGGCAGAGGTTTACCCAGAGTAAAGAGGGAAGCAGCAAGGCTGCCGTTTCATCGGTTAACATCTGGCAGCTGCAAAGCTCAGAGATAATTCTGCCTCCGTCCTCCAGAGAGTTCGGATCTGGGAGGGATGCCAGAGACATGGCAACCAGGAGGGGATGAAATTCCTTCACAGAATCCAAAACAGGCAGTCAAACGTCACGATATTCTTCCTCCCTTTAAATAAGTGACTCTTCGATGCTGATTGAGCTTGTGGAAATTTTTTTCATCTCAGTGGAAGGAGGGAGGAGAGCAGAGAGAGATATACAGGTGGGGAAAGGGGAAACACAGACAAAAGCTTTTTGGACAAAAAAAAAAATCGCAGCTTTTTTATCAAAACCTGCAAAGACTTTTGATCAAAGTCTGCAAAGACAGCTTTTAACAGTTAGTTACCCATACATCCATTTTAAAAATGCCAACAAGGAAACCAAATTGTTTCCATTTACAAATACTGGGGTTTGGTTACAGAAAACCAATAGAAAACTCTGGTTTTGGATAAAAGAAAGCTAAGCCTGCTCTGATCTTTCAGCCAAAGCTTGAAACTTATTGAGGAGTAATTCTGAAAATTAACAAGCATACACTATAACAGCTCGTGTAAGACCATCACTTGCGACTAGATTATTTCGTTGCAGGCAAAAGGATAATCTCCACCTGAGTAGCATCCTATGCCCCCTGCCTCTCTGCCAGCTTTGCACTCAAGATGACCGCAGCCCAGCCTGGGAAGGTGATGGTCTTCACCAGGAAGGGGTAACAGAGCAGTAAGGCAGTTTTTCAATTACAGAGGAAATTGTCCTCATGAAGTCTGAGCACATATGCTGCCTCTCTGCAGGCATTTCTCCCGTATATGTCACCAGGTTCATCCCAGAGCCCTTTCCAGGTTGCGCATCCCTCACTCAAGGGTACAAACCCTGGGAAGAGGCAGCTCAGCAGTGCCGTCCCACAGAGAGTGGCATATGCAGTGGTTTTCAAGAAAAGCTCTGCACTTGAGCACAGGTTACTGGGAAGGTACTGGTTCCTACAGTCTCAGCACACCCCGAGATCCCCATGCCTGAGCAGCAGCTGCCAGCCCCAGCCACGGGTGGGCCTGTGCAGAGACCCCTCAGACTGGAGAAGGTGTTCCTTGCTGCTACAAATTGGATGAGAACCTTTGGGGAGCACCCAAGCAAGGATTGCTGCTCCAGTTCTTCACCCAAGCCAGCTGCCTCCTCTCCCCAGTTATTCATTGACAAGCAGCACCATTAGGCTGAGCCCAGACCCCCCAATTTTCCTGCTGCCTGGGCTGCACCCCAGGCTGGGGACCAGGATCCCCAAGTCCCCTCTGGCCATGCAGGTGACAAGTTTTTCTCCCACCAACCTCTGGAGGTCAGCAACCAGCAGCACTGGGGCTCTGCGTTAGGAGCTGCTGTCAAAAAAACCCAACCCAGGAAAGCAATGCTGTGTGAGGAAGGACCCAGTGGTCTGGGCACAAGATGCTCCCTCCATACCATAGGTGACCCCAAATATTTGCAGGGCCCAGGCACACGTCCCCCCTGCACTGCTTTCCTTCCCTGCAGGCATGCAGGAGTGCAGGACCTTCCTCATTAATAGGAAATGATTAATTTCTAAAGCCTTCTTTGCCCATTTAAAAGCTATGGGTCTTGTGCCAATTTGTCCACAAGTAAGCCCCGTTTCTGGGAATAGGAATGAATCCGCATTTCACTTTGCCAACCTCCAATGTCATTTTCTCATTGCATAGCTGAAGGACACTACAGCAAACCCTTTACAGCTAAATCATTACTGAATTTACAGAGGTTAGGAGTACCTGGTAATGTAAAAAAACCCACTCTTGGTAAATTTATTACATAGAATCTGACATTGTCCTGCATAAATCTCAGTGTTCCTGGTAAACACAAAGATTTCCAGTAAATGAAAGACACCAACAAGAGCATAGGCAAGAGAACTGAAGGGTTACCTGGTATGGAGGGGAAGCAGGGCAGAGACCGCATCCAGACCTCTTAGAAACCCCCAGCAAAACCCACTGTGCAGAGCAGGGAAGGGGAACATCTCCCTCACCTGCTGCAGAAAGGTAAATGCCAAAGGAGGAAAGCAGGAGAAATCCTCCTGCTTCCCCCAGCTGCGCAGGGAGAGACAGCAGTTCTGCCAGGACAAGGTTGACATCTCCTCCCAGGGACACGTTTCCTTGGGCATCAGCAGGAGAGCGAGCAGGCAGCATACCTCAGAACCACAGATGTGTGCCAGAAGCTAAATATTAACCAAAAAGGAGGACTCCCCACCCAGACAGGGCTGTGGCAGGGCATGAGGGCTCCTGGCTGGGCTGCGACCCGCTCTCTGCTACCTGGAAATAAGTTTTCCTACACACCGGGAAAGAGTTTTCACTGTTGGTTTTCATCCAGCTCTCCAGAAAAGTAGAAGTCTCACTTTCAGGTGAGGATCATTAATCTCATTATTTTTAGAGGACATTTCTAGGTGTGTTCTTAAAGATCCGGGCTCACGGCAGAAGCACAAACAAGAGGACTGGTCCATCATGCACTGATACAAGATCATTCCCAAAACTGAGTGGAAGCAGATGAGCAATAACAAGTCTGGGATGGGGAAGATCGAAGAGGAGAAATGGAGGACATCTGGCAGAAGACAGCCAACTGGTCCCTCCTCTCCCCATCAAGGGAGGGCTATAACAACCCAAAAGCTCGCTGACAGTCAGCATGGGCTATGGGACATTGGGTCCAGCCCGCTGCTGACATGCAGGTTCCTCTTTGGAAGCAAGCAGCTGCACTTACCTTCCATGTGCAAAATGGTCCCATACTGCAGCGTCCCGGATGGCTCAGTCACATAACTCGGTCTCAGGGTGATAAGGCACAGATGCTCAGCTCAAGCCACTGCTCCAGTGGAAGGAACAAACAGCCCCTACTTTGCCAGAGGGGAAAATAAGCACTTTACTCATCCACAGCCTCTGCCATGGGGCCAGGAGTCAGCCCCGGCCAGCAGCAGGCCTGCCCTGCCCACCTTTAGCACCATCCCTCTCTGAAGCACCCAATATAGGACCTCAACCTCTGCAGCAGCACACCAGCTCTGCCCCTGCCTGTACCATCTGTGCTGGGACACAGCAAGGAAAACCTAACAGGGATGGCACCCAAGGGGAGAGGGCAGGCACGAGGGGTTTTCTCATGACCCCATCACCGCAAGGGATGTCATCAGAGCCATTAAGGCAAAGGCTCCTGCTGTTCCCTTCAGGCATTTTCCATGCAGCAAAAGTCTTGAGTTACACGACAACACAATGTTATCAGACACCCAGATTTCCCAAAACGAGGGCAGCTTCCTCCAACACTCACCTTCTGCGGGTGCTTCACTCCTGCGTACCATCCCCATCACATCGCTAGAGCTACTTGCAACAGACAGAACCTTCTGCAGTGCACCTGGGTCCTTATTTATCCTGTGACCACATCCCAGCTGCGACTCATTTCTTCCTAACAGGACTCCTCTGCAGCTGGGCTGGAGAACCCCGCTGGGGTGCTGCCCACAGGCAGCGCACAAAACCTCCGTGTATCACCCCACCTTCAGCTCTCCCTCACCAGGGGACAGTCCCCAGAGACTGCCAGCTGTGGAGGAGCTCCCAGGCTGCCCAAGCAGAGGAAGGTGCTTCAAAAGCAGCAGGAAGGGAGATTGGGCTGGGTTGACAGGGCGTGACATGCTCCCAACCCAAACTGCTCTACGCTGTGAACGTGGCCAGGCAGCCACAGGGCTGCCACCAGCACCTTCGCTGCTCCCATCCATCAGCATCTCCTTACAACCCAGCAACTTGCACTCACCCATAGTATTGCTCCCACTTTCTCTCCGGGAGCTTCAAGCATCTCCTGGCGACATCACGCTACGCCCCCTTCCTCTCCCTGCCCTTTCATTTCTCTCATCAAAGTTTCTTTTCATCTCCCGCCTCCTTGCTTCGGGTGGTTACTGTTCACATCTCAGCAGCCCGCAGAGCCATGCTGCTGCGCTGGGAAATGCGCTGCACCCAGCGCGGAGGTGGGGGAGCGGGCGCCGACATGGTGCCCCCCCAGGGGGGAACATACGCCAGCACCGGAGCAGCTCAAAGCCCTGCTGAGCCTCATGAGCCCCCCACAAAACCCGCAAACAGAGTTACAACAGAGTTATGTGGGATGAGGTGCGTGTCCGCGTCTGTCAGGCAAGCACATACATAGAAAAAGGAAGACATAGCACAGGCTCAAAACACAGCGTTTAATTTGGGGGTGTCTACACATGCACGAACGTGCTCGGGTCATGCTAGCACAGTGAAGGGCAGCGATCCTAAATGCTAAAGGAAGAAACGGGGCAATTGCACCAGCGTAGGATGAAGATTCCCTGGGCTGGACAGACAGACACAGCCAGAGGCGCAAAGGTTATCTCCAGATTACAGGTGCAATGCTCCCAATGTCAGGGTGCGGAGATGGTACAACACGAGAGCAAGACCCAGGAGAGGGAGAAGAGATAACAGCTTGAGCGAAGCGACGCTTTTCAGCCCCTTTGGCAATAGCGAAATCATCCCTTCATTTCAGATTAGCTGATTTTTGTGTCTGTCTGATTTTTTCAAAGGTCAGAACGTGTGTGTGTGTGTGTGTGTGTGTGTGTGTTCGTTCGAAGCAAAACGCTGACCCCTTTTGAGGCTATTTAGTGTTACGTTTGGTTCATTCCCTTCATCTCTCTCTAAATAATTTGGAAAATCTTTAAAATCGCTCACACTCAAAAACAAACTGTTCACTGAAACAACAACTTTTTTTTTTTCTTAACCCTTTCATTGTTCCTTGTGCCTGAGGGCATCACCAGAAGGCCCCCAAACTAATGCCAGCCTTCCTCAGTCCTCGGCCGCCTGCCTCTGCCTTCCCAAGGAGAGCCGAGGCTTTCAGCAAGCATGGTGTTTTCTGCAGAATCAAGGACACTGAGGGCTGACCCAAAACCACCAGGAAAACCCTGCTGTGCCATCCTGAGGGCAGCCCTCACCGCGAACAACCCGCAACTGGGAAAAAAAGTTGAAGAACGGGAGATTTGGTGGCTTGGAAGCCCAAGAGATGAGATGCCGCATAGAGACATTTCTTTTTTCAGCTAGAAGTAAGCGTGCCCCGCACTCAGCTCGTAGCATGCCTGTCGCAGAGCATGCCCAAGCCCCATCGGCAGGGTAAAACACAGGCTTTGCCCCGCTTTTGCTGCTCCAGCCCATGCGGCTGGCAGCCAGAGGCTGCAGCACACAGGCTAGACTGAACTGGGGGTGCTGGGATGAAAACACACTTTTTTTTCCCCATTTGCACTGAATGTTGACATTTTTCCAGAATCCAAGCCCCAACAGTTGGTTGTAAATCATTCATCAATCACTATTTTTATAAAAAAACCCTTTGCTGCCTCTCACCACCAGTGAGCCAGGCATCGGGATGAGACAATGACACTGCCTTGGGGCCAGACAGCGCCTCGGGGCTGACACACGCCAGCCGTAACTTTACCTACAATTTTACAAACTGCATAAGTGTATGTATAAAATAATCTACTTATTTCTTTAAAAAAAAAAATCAACAAGTTGAGAACCACACTACAACAGACAACCTTAGCTGTGAGCCCTTGATTTTTCTCTGATATATTATATCCAAATACACCGATGCAACGAGTGGAACGTACCAATTTGGGTAATTGGTGAGGGCCTGAGAGCATGTATGCACTGCTGATCTGGTTGCCTTAAAATGTATGTATATTTACAGTGCCAGCTTGTTTGCATTTCTGATGGTCCGAAACGCTGAGAAGGTAATCAGCTCCTCTAGTGCACGCAATCAGCTCTGCAGCGTTCTCCGCTCTGTTGTGGGTGAAGCCGCTCAGACTGTAATTTTAAAGCTGACAAACGCCATTAAACTGTTAAATGGAGCAGGGGAAGGCTGCTGCCGAGAGCAGGCACTGTAGCGGATGCTCCCTTGAGCCGGGAGGGCAGCCAGGCGCCGTGGGGAGATGGAGGTGGTGAGAAGCAATGCCGGGACCCAGGGCTGACCGACGGTCATGACGGGACTGCGCTAATACTTTGAGGCTGGTTTCAATTTAAGCCTGAGCATTGGCTTAACTTTCACTGGATGTTAGCATTCCCGTTCCCCCACCTAAAATCCACTTGAGTAATCAGCTGTAAAGCTAATGACTTGGGCCCCAAATCAGCAAAGTACTTGAGCACATGCTGAAGTCCCATTGAAAGAAATTAGATCTAAGCAGACGCTTTGCTCCAAGGGAAGGGGGCTTTACATAAAAAGTAGCAAGGAGACGGTTCAAAATAGGTGTAATATTCTATGGAAGCAAACCATAGCCGCTCGAGTGGTCTCCGAGCACCCTGCTCAGCGTTCACAAGGACCCATGTGAAGCATGGGAAACATAAAGCCTTAGACCTGGCTTTATTTTGTTGGCAGCCAAACCTAAATAGGCTTCAGAGAATAGTCCTGCAACTTGCAGGCTGCACCCAGGTCCTGTGCAACCCTCACCCATGCTGTGAGAGCATCTCCTGGGGTGCCCTGAGACGGCAGCTGGAATGGGATTAAGGGCACAGCATCCACGGTCACCCCAGGCAGGACCAGCATAACCAGCATCTCTGCATGGTGCCGCACTGGGATCCCCCAGCAAGCTGCAGACAGGCTCTGACCAGCACCGCTGCCTGCAGTAAGACACAGTAAGAGCAACAGGCAGGCAGGGTAACAGCCCGGGGACCCCAAAGCGAGCCCCCTCCTCCCTGGCAGCACTCCCCTGGCTTTTCTGAGGACGAGTGCCCGGACAGAACTGAATCTGCACATTCCCCCAGCCGTACTGCGGCCATGCTCCCACCGCGATGATCCCCCTCGCGCCTGCTCGCCAGCGGGTTTGCAGAAACCCAGCGTCTCGGCCCCCCCCAGCTGCCTCCCGGTCACGCTCCGGAGTGACGGGAAGAGCAAAGATCAAGTTTCCCTGTGCACCGGAGAACAGGAATAGCGTTCGCTCCTGCCAAGGCCAACACCTCGCTCTGGCAGGTTGCGCAGGTAACCAGCCAGCATGGTTTAAATCTAGCTGTAACTTGCCTTAAATACGGGATTTTACAGCCCCACATGATGTTAATGCATATACGTGGATATGCATATATATCGATATCTGACCTGATTGAAGGAGATGGTTTTCCTGGAATTTTTCCAGACTTTGGATATCTTTATTACGGTGAATTACTTAGGTCAAAGCCCTAACTTGTGTAGACTGGCACAGCTCTGCTGAAATCAATTCCCCTACGCCAGCTGCTGCTATTTGATGAGGTGGCCCAGAATCTCTGTATTGGTTTTACTGTCTTCTGCCATCATCTGCCTAGTTCCCATTTCAGGGCCTCTCACTGAAGTTTGTCTTTGTAAAGAAATTCAACCAGGAGGCACATGTTCAGGCTAAACCAAAGCATAAATAGGGCTCAGAGAGAGGAGAAAAGGGAGCAGATGTGTTGAAGAAGGCAGCGCTTTGCCGGAGCTGCTTGGCGCTGAGCCTTGTGCCCAGCCCTCTGCTAGCCACTGCGCGAAGTCCTGAGCATCTCCCGGCTCTCGGGAGCCAGTTCAGCTCAGAGACACGGGGTAACAGGGAGGCTTTTAGAAGCAGTAACGAGGACTGAGCTGCATAGGTTGAGCAGAGTTGATGCCTGGTTGTAGCAGGACGGGGCTGAGAGCACACGCAAGGGCCGCTCCTGTGCTGCAGCACACTGGGAGGACTTCTGCCCCGCATCGTCACGGCAGCTGCCTGGGCTCTACCTGCAGATGAAAAAGCCAAATGCAACCCCATTCTTTCAGCTAATCCATCTGTAAATGCTATAAGCCAAACAAAAGGCTGAATATTTAGGTAACAATTTTAAAATGATACTCGATTCTTTTATTTTTCAGCTCATTTTCATTTTGTTTGTAGAGTCTTGGGGAGAGGGTGAACGCTGCAAGCAGAAGAGCGGACCAGAACAGCTTTACTTGTAACTGAGAAGTTCAGTCGCGTTCGCCATCTCGGGTTTGCTTTCTTTAGGTCTCCCAGCGCTTCAGAGATTACTCCTTGGTTTCCTGGAGATCCCCGGGTCCGACACTTCCCCTTAATCCCTTCTAAAGAGGTGTCCAGCCCAGGGACCGAGCATGGGACCAGCCTGAGACGTGGTGGACCAAGAGGCGTTCATGCTCTCCCACGTGCACGCAAGGTGAAAAGACATCTGCAAAAACGAGGAAAAAAACTTTTTTAGAAAGGTCTCTTGCAGAAAGTCAAAAGCAAAGTCATAACAGACATCTTTTTTACAGAGGCAACTGCAGCCGGCAGGGTAAAAGAGAAGGCCACACTCAGCCTCCGCAGTGGGACTGAACCAGTTTACGTGCTAATCCCAGTGTGAGCAACCAGAGCTGGCACCAACCAGAGCCAGTTGTCTGACTTCAGCATTTGGCAGGGAGGGACGGATGAACAAAAATATGTAGCGCAGGCACTGGCTGCCCAAAGCCACGGGTTGTTCGCTGTCAGCAAACGGAGCCAGACGGAAAAATAAATACAGAGAACATCTTGAATTTGGAGAGTGATTCCTCCGCCGCTGCTGGGCTCAGCAATACCCCTGCATTGGTTTTTTAGTGCCCGCAGCACGTTTTATGGTGTGGCCAAGGGCAGGGAGAAAGCTCCCATCCCTCTCCCAGCTCCCATGTGTCCGTGCAATGCCTCCAAGCTCAGGGATATTTCAGCATTTGTTATTTTTGCAAAAAAAAACCATAATCCTGAGGCCAGAGCAGAGGAGGAATGATGGCAAGGAAGGGATTTTGGCAGGAGAGCGCTGGAGGATGATGCTGTGAAGGGGTTATATTCTAGGGGACTGTAGCCCGATGCTCCCATGGGATGGGAGCTGACAGCCCGGGACCCTAGCATCCATCCCCCCGGATGCTTTTGGAAACGCCACCTGTACATGTGCAACATCATGACGGTACATGCCGCTGTGACAGGGCTGGCACCCGGCTGGCAGTGCAGAGGGCAGCGAGGCGGCACGGGGAGGGAGGAAGGGATGCGAGGCAGCATGCAGAGCTAAATAAGGCCACAGAGGTAAGGGCAGGATCATTTTAAACAGTTAAAGTTTCATTTTAATGGATATCACAAGAGGGAAGACATCCCTGATGGGCAAAGGGCAAAGCATGTACTTTTCTTTTTCAGGTTTTGCAGCCGGCCTCCCTGAGGAAATGCAGCACGTCTGCATCCATGCCCCCCTCCCTACCCCACAACTTTAGAACCTGTTGGTTAATTTTAGCCAGGTCAGAGGGGGAGATGTCTCAGGGAACTTCTGCTCCTACGCTTTCTAGGAAATGGAGACAGCCAGGTCGTGGACAGCCCTGCTAATGAACCCCACGGGGAGATGCTGCGGGGGGAGTCTGCTACCCAGGGACACAAAGTCCAGTCGTGCCCTCCGGCTAGTAGCTGCTCAGCACTTGTCCTTTATACCCGTATCTATTTCAGGTTCAAGGGAAAACCAAGTAGAAATGGCTAAATACTAATCCTGCTCCTCTTCCCAGCGATGCACCCAGCAAAGCCTCTCCCCCTTTCCTCCCTGGGGAGAGCTGGGCACCGGGGCAGCACCGAGCCCAGGTACCCTGCTCCCCCTCTGCGGGCACAGCACACTCTTTTCCTTGGTCAATATTTCAGTCTGCAGATCAAACATCTCAATTTCCAGCCAGCTTCCCTATGGCACGCAGTTAGTGAGGCTGTATTTTCTCCCCAGTTCAGCTTCCCCATTTTTTGGAGAAATGTGGCACTGCTACTTGCTCAAATGCATATAATATCCTTTCAGCAAAAAAAAAACTCTGAAAAATATTTCTGCTGTTGCAGCTAAATGGCCAAACCCCAGCCAAGCTCATTGAGTCCACTTCTGTTTTGTATTTCAAACTCTACCATTAAGCTTCTCCAGCTTGAACAGCACGGCTCTACAAGCACCTAGCAGGGGTGTACCCACACCTTCCCGCCCAAAAAATCTGTAGTATTAGCATTTCTGAGACCGGATCAGACGGCTATCTGCTGGAAGTAATCAAGGCAGAAGCTGATGGTGCCTTGGCGCACCGGAGACCTCATCCAGCCCTAGTTTTACGAGTCTGTGCTTTGCATTGGGGTAAACTCACTGCCACTTAAGCACATTAGCTCAAGGACAACTAATTAAATAAGGCCAAGCAAATCAATCTTTGGAAATAACGGCTCTAGTGAGCCTCACTTCTTTCCGTCCTTGTGAAGTGATTGTGAACTGGTTCATTTTCTCACACGTTCCCTAGGGAAAATATAATATATCATTTTTCCTGACCTTCCCAAACCTTCCCAAGCGTTTGCTGGCAAACCATGGCACTGGGTGCACCTGCTCCAAAACCAGCAGGGAAAACATTCCTCTTTCTGAAAAGACCTAGTTCAGAGAAAGGAAGGGTTTTCTAACTCCTTCTGAGGCTGGCAGGAGTCTGATATCACCCGTGGACTCCAGCATCCCACATTACCGGAGCAAGGAGGGTGCATGCACCAGAGGGGAGAGATGCCAGGCGAAACCCCTGCGTATCACTAAGCAGAATCACAGCAGCGATTGCTTCACGGTTTGGTTTTTCCTGGTCTAGTCTGAATCTCGTTTGACTTTGGGGCTGGAGGGGCTGCAGCTTGGTCCAGCTCCTCTTGCAGTCCCACAGGCTCTCCCATGGCATGGGGGAATTAATAATTACATGTGGGCCAGGTGAGGAGTAGTGGGGCTAGAAGGCAGCTGTAATATTTCCCTTTTAAAAGACTGGCAGGGCAGGAGCGGGAAGATAAGTGGTAATTGATCTTACTTCTGCAGAACAGCATTTCAAAGTGAATTATTAGGGATGAGTCGGTCGTTGCCATTTACGTTTCACATGGTTGATGGCAGACTCCAACTGCCCCAGGGACAGGAGAAACAGCACAGCCCACCTAGCAAAACACCAAGAGCACAAACCAACCCACCAGCAGTATATTCATGAGTGGAAAAGACCCTTCCCAGGCACCTGGGCAGAGCCTCTGCCCTGCCACGGTACTTCTCGGAAGCCTTCAGCAAAAACCAGCTTTAAGCCTCTTAACCTCTCCCTCCACCACAACAGTGGATTTGCTCCTGCCTAAGTTAGGCAACCCCAGGGCTGGCTACCGGCATGAGCCGCAACATGTCTGCAAGTGCCGGGGGACCTCGGATGCCCGCCAAGCCACGGAGCCATCTCTAATATTAATAAACCTGGTGGCTAAGCCCATCACCCTGGCTTCAGACACCGTCCCAGGGTGAGGGTGGGTGCACTGCTACTGAAGCTGATGGGTGCCCAGCCATTTAGTCCACTGTACCAGCTGCTCCTACCTCTCCGTGTTTGGACACCAAGTGGAAACGCAGCTAAAAATCACTGTGTTTTAAACCTGATGGATTCGAGCCCAGGCGTTGCCCTTCGTGCTTTTAACAGCCCGGCACCTCTCTGGGTGTCTGTACACAAAGACAGGCAATGTCATCTTCCCGCGGCTCTCTTAACTGCTTATCGATCCCAAAGAGCCTTCGAATGGATTTCTCTGGCTAGCTATCATCCTCCACAGCCTGGGAGATCCCCTCTATATTATAAAGTAGACATCTCAGTTATAGCTTTATTTACTGCGAATGAGCAATTAAGCCATCCCGGTTCGATTTATGGCCAGCACAGATAACTCCTCTTAACACAAGCCAAGGCCAGTTTAACTTTTGGATGCTTTCCTCTTGCCAGGTGCAAAGAAACCAGCTTCATTTGCGCATTTTTTTAAGTCTCTAGCCCAAATTCAAACCTCCCCTGTGATCAGTCCAGTACAAGCTGGGAAATTATTCCCCAAAAGCACCTTTAATAGATTTCCACTGCGCTCATTGCAGTCACGAAGTCAGAGCTCAACTCATCCAGCTTTATTTTCTAAAAGCCGCATCCTGAAGCTGGTATTCGGGATGTTGGTGCTTTCGGTACCCAAAGGGATTTAAACATACAGCTCCATATTCAGGAGAGCATGGCAAAGCCACCAGGCTATAAGGTACAGCAGGAGAAAGGCGCACCCAGCCAAGCCCATGATGCTGCTCCACTTCAGGGATGAGAAAGACACTGTCGCGAGGGCAGGACCACCCCAGCAGCCGGCTGGTGACGGGTGGACCCAGCCGAATGTCCAGCCAGCCTTGGTGGCGGGGCTGGGAGCCAGGACATCCCTCCCAGCCCCTTCCCGACACGCTCCGGGGGTGCACCGGGATGGTCAGCATCCCAGCGCACAAAGCCTCTTGCAGGTCTGAGCCTTAGCTGCTATTCCAACAGTTTTTGATGGATAATGTCCGTACTTTACGGCTTTATGGAAAATTCACCTAGATTGAAGTAGATCTGCACTTCACTAATTTTTCCAGCTACCAGCAGTGAATTAATCCAGTTGGAGACTGATCTAACTTCTCAATAACGCCCAGATTTTCCACATTATCAAATTCATTTCTCATTACCCATTAGGGCAGATGGAGTTTTGGTAGCCGGGTGGATCACCTCGACATCGCTGCGGAATGCCCCTTCCAGACAGCCGAGCCGCCGACAGCCTGCTGAGAATATGCCCGGCTGACGCATGTCCTCTCCCGGTGAGACTCTTTGGTCTTTAAAGACAATCTCTTTTTAACTAACTTTATGTCTTGGCAGGACAGAGCGTTAAGATTTGGGGGGGGCAAGGGGAAGCGCTACCATTTCTGACTTCAGGAGCTGCTACACGGCATCAGTTTTTAAAATACATTGTAAGAGTGGTTGCCTTTGCTTTGGAGCTAGTTTGTTAGCTCAGAAACAGGCTGAATTTCACATTTCTTCAGCTGAGCTCTTCTGCATTTGGACTGGCAGCGTGTCCTGCTATGCCCAACGTACCGGGATGCGACGTACCTTGCCTGCAGCATTGCCCTCACCACCTGGGAGCCGTGGATGCGGGACCCCCTGCTAAAGAGCTGTTGTACCCAGCCAGCTCTCTTCTCCTGCTTGTTAATTTGACACCCAGTTTCTGTTCTAGGCCTCCTTTGTCCCCTGGCGTGAGGTGCTTCCCTGGCTGATGGCCTGGAGAGCGTTTCTGACTGCCCTACAAGAACGATGCCGGAACCCACTCAGCTACTCGCACGCCGCCCACCAGCCGGCACCGATCAGAGGCACGCTGCAAGCCAGGGGGAGTGGTAAACAGCTCAAAAAGCTGCTGTTTCTTAATCATACACTTAGAAAGGTTCTAAATAATACATAAATAAATAAAAATATCAACAACCATAGCCTGCCTATTTTTGAGCTAATCCTTGCAAACAGAGATGGGCTACACTCTGCGTGCCAGCTCTGCTAAACTGGTGTTGCCTCCCATCTCTGTTGCCTGATTGAAACGAGATTAATTTGGTTTTTAATCCTATCAGTGTTCCCGGAGCAGCCGTTCCAGGGCGTTTGTGTGGAGCACCCTGGTGATAACCCAAGAGTGCTTTAAAAGCAGCCACAGCCTGCGTCAGTAAACACCTCCTCCCTGCACGATTGCAGGTGCCACCACCCAGCAAACCTGCTTTGCCTTTCACTTTCCATTCCTGCACCCTCCCGGGCCAGCCGGGAAGGAGCAGGTAACCTGCCCCAGCTTGTTTCCCTGATGTCTCCCTGCACGGTATGGCACCTGCACGCATCGGCCTTTCCTGATGCATTCACACGTGTGCTTTCAGTCAAAAAACACCATCTCAGCCTGCGCATTTGTACCATGCCTGGCCAGGTAAAGGGACCTTCTCCCTTGCGAGCTCACGTCAATGGTACTGCCACTGTGACTCGAGCTCGCGGGTACAAAGATCAGCCCCGGCAGGAGTACCTACTTGATCTCATTTCCTCCTTCTGCCATAACTCATCCTATTTACTCTAAGGCAAGAGAAGCTGCGACCTGTTTCACAGCATCTCAGAAGCCCAGAGGTCTCGCTCGCACCCTCGCCTGCATGGGAAACATCAGAAGCTCCTGCATCGCCTGGGCAAGGAGGTAATAACAAACCCGGCACACTCCTCGTGTGAGGGATCAATGCCGTCTCAGCAGCCCCTGCTTTTTAGAAAATATTGCAGTATACAGCGCGCTGTGAGCAGCATCAGCTCCTGGGGAGGTGAGATGGGAGCACTGGGACAGGAGGTGTGCTGGGGGAAGCTGGGAGCACTGGGACAGTCACCGCAATCCCTTGGCAGTACGGCAGACTTACTTATATGCTTATTTGGCCGTTTGCTCTCAAACGTAAGGAAAACAAGAGGGGGAAAAAAATTAAAGACTTATGCCCCTTATATTTGTTCCCCTTCTAGCACTTCGGACAACATCGGAATGTTAATTTAGCAACTTCCAGGCAACTTCCAGTAGCCTTATTTTATTGTACGCTACTGCAAATTAATTTAGGAGGAAAAAAACATTCAGCATCTGAAATACAGTATTATTTCCCACAGCATTAATTGGTGGCATCAGCACTGCGTAATTTGTTACTGGTGGCATATTTCTGTGTGGCTTCATTTCCTTAAAAGCATGGGAATTAATTAGGTGTTTCTGGTGGTAAGGGTCTGGCAGGCACCAAGCATAATGTGGGCAATCACCGGAGAGGCTTCCCGGCTGCACGTATGCATTAAAGGTTAGTAAACCACTGGTGTAAATACCACAGCTCCCCTGATTTATGGGGATTAATTTACACCGAGGCAGATGTGAGTGTTTACACCAGCTGAGCACCTGCCCCTCTATATTTAAGTGCAGAACAAGAATTCACCTCATCTAAGTAATATACGGCAACATTTCATCACCGGTATTTGTTTCTAAGTAACTGAGTTATTGAGGATGCCTTTTCCCAGCTAACTGATATCCTCAGAAATTTCTGTTGAAAAGGAAGTCAACCAGGCAGTGTCCAGCCCCATGATGTCATTGGCCCCATGATGTCATCATCTCCGTGAATCACAGCCCTTCTGCTGACACTGTAATTGTATTTCGCCTCCTTTACTTTTATACATGGAGTAACTCCTGGTGGGAAAACACCCAGCCGTCGTACAAGCGAACAGCCCCGGTGAAGAGCTGCCGAGGGGAAAATTTGCTGCTGGGGATTTGTGCCCCCGGCTCTGTGTGAGCATCACGTGCAGTTGCAGGCAAGAAGTGTCACCTCCCCGTTCAGCGCTGGGGTGATGGAGCAGCTGGAGGCATGGCCCACGCCACCCGCTCCATGGCAGGCTGGAGCCATTCCTAGGAAGGAGAGAGGTGGGAGAGGGCTCGAGAAAAGGCCAGAGATTCACGGCAGGGGACACCCACGCCCGGCCCTGGTGCCAGTTTCAGCCCCACGGTGCTGCCTCGTGGGCAGCCACAGCATGGCATCAGCATCCTCCCCTTGCGGGATGCCCAGAGCATGCCAGGGGCTGGAGAGCCGTGGCTTTCGGAAGAGGAGGTTGAGCTGTATTGATGCTACAAGATGGATGAGGCCAGGGAGGGAGGATAAGATGCTCCACATGAAGCTTCACGCTTTACAAGTCAAAGAACATTGCAGGGCTGTAAACAAAATAACTGCAAAGAATTGCAATAATGCAATGACAGAGCATGCCAACACTACGCGTACATACACACACATATCCGTATGAAACAACTTAAAGGCAGAAAGCTCCTACCTGATGCCAGAGGTGCTGCACCGCCACGGACAGCCTGCCCTGGTTCCTCGGCAGCGAGGCGGGAGGCCACGCTGATGGGCACGGCCAGCCCAGCCGCAGTTCTGACAGCTGCACCCGTCACCTCGCCGCCTGGCATTGCCCCAGCACTGCGGCGGAATTAACGCTGCCGGTTGGTTAGTCTGATTTGGAAATACGTTTGTGCCTTTTTCTGGAAAAACAAAAATTACGTTTCTCTGAGCCAAAAACAAGAGCGAAGAATTGCTGTATCTTGGGCCTTTATTGTAAAGCACAGTCAATACTTCGTTATGGGGTCAGAATTAAAACAGACAACGGCTCTGATGTCACCAGCGCGATGAGTTACAACATCTCCTGACGACCCTGTAACCATCTTTAATCATTTTAAGTCGCGCAATATGCGATATAACAGGGCAGGAGTTTTGCTGGAAGCTCGTGAGCCTCTGCAGCGTGTGAGCATTGCTGGGGTTCGAGAGCCCAAGGCACAGCTTGAGCATCAACAATTTCAACTCCTTTTTGACTTCTCGCTCGCAACACCTGGCCAGAAAAGCTTATAAATCAAAATATAGTGTGTCCAGGGGTCCTCTGACTTAGCACTAAAATGGCTTACCCTAAGAAAACCTTCCCATGTTTTACAGTGGTTCAGAATTTATTCTTAAATGATATATTTTATACATATACATTATATATTTATATTAACTTGACCTTTTAAGAGCTGCCCTGTGCACTTGTTGAGTGTTACATATAAACCAAATATGAAATATTTCAACCAACAGCTTCAAGATGACGTGTGGGTAAAATTCAGGGCTGGGAAAGGCAGAGAAGAGGCAGGCTCAGAAAATCAAGTACTAAAGAGAAATGTGCCTTTAAACCCAGCTCTGCACTGGGTTCACGAGATGCTTCACGCCCAGACCTCAGTCCTCACTCTCCGAGATGCAGACAGGAGCTCAGATGACCTCTTTGAAGTGTGCTGAGATCCCCGAGGACAAAAACTAGAGATGCAATGGTGACTTGAGCTGCCAAAATCCTAAAAAACTAAACACATTTTGGGCTGGTCAGCAAATAGCAGAAATGTTATAGGAATTAGGAAAAAATTCTCCAGTTTCTCATGGGCCTTGTATAAACGACCTTTCCTACGGGTAACTTGATAACTCTAACAACAAAGCAAATCCGAAACAACCTGAGTCTTCAAGTCATAGCTGATAACTAGTGGCAGTGACTTTCCCAATGCAGGGCTTGCGGTATTAACATTTAAAAAAATCACGAGACCCTCAAATATCATGACGCTAAGTCTCATGACCTTTAAGTCAACTAGATTCATGTTGCTGTTTCTTTGACTCTCGCTGCGCTTTTAGGATGGAAACAAAAGACCTTGTTAGGGTTAGGGAACATTGCAGGGAGCCACCATCACCCATTTCTTCCCACATTTACTTTTCTGGTCCCCTAAATTCAGTTATCGTAAACACTGATTTATTTTTAAAAAGTTCTTCTCATTGTTGAGGCATTTTGATAATCCTTAGTTTTAAGCCAATTTGTGAAAGATTTTTAAAGCTCGGTTGAAATTCATTTCCCTTTGAAGCTCAGTCTGACCAGAAACAGCACTAAGCAAGTCCTGAAGTTTGTTCAAGTTGCCTCACGAAGAAAATCTCTTTCCACCGAGCTAGGAGTGGCCTTATGCCTTTCACAAGTTAAAAGGAAATGAGAGGGCTAAAATTCAAAGACAGAATATTAGAAAATTCCCTAATACTGAGGTCCCAATGCACAGTCCCGTGCTGCACCGCCTCCCTGGGTGCACAATACCCGAGCACTCCTCATTCAATCCTTTCGCCACGTTTCTGCCTTTGATAACGCAGTTTCCTGAAAAAGCAAAACCGAGTTCAGAGAAAGCATTGCATCGGACTGCATTAATTTTGTTGGCTGAAATCAAAATGTAGAGTCAGGTGTTTGACGGCTGCTCTATAGCACTGAGCGAAAGCCCTTCCCTGCTTTTCTTCTGCGTTGCCAAGGTGCGTACTTTAGATAAAAGTCCTATTTCTAACCGAGGCACTTGCTGCAGTTCCTGTAAGCGAGAGGACAGGGTCTGCTCCTGCTCTCCCCCATCTTTCTCCGCGTCACAACGTGCCTCGTGGCTCCTGGCCCTCGGCTTTACCTGCTGCCATGAGCAGCAGCCTCTCCCTTCCCTGCGATCCCGAGTCATCCCCCAGGCAGGGACCCCCCGGCATCCCACCTCCGGATTGCAAATGAGCACAGAAAGCCATCAAATCCTGCTGCCCACGTTTGGCAACCCCGACCTTCTGCCTCGCTGGCCGCTGCCCTACAAATCTCTCGGCTGCTCAACATCGCACCAAGGCTGGATGGAGCCGAAGGCGCGGGGACGCTGGAAGCCAGCTCAGCGTGCCCCTGCACAGCTTAGCGATGCCCAACCATCTCAGCCAGCGCTCTCTATTTGTATGTACAGATAAATATACACAAGGCAGAGCTGAAAAGACAGAGTCAGCTCCTCTCTGAAGTCCTTCAGCTCCTGTTACCGCCAGATCCCCAGCGCTCTGCGGCACGCACGCTCTTTATAGCAGCCGTCAGCCTGGCACAGCGCGGAGCAGATGGTCATAACGACTTGGCCCAGGGCCGCTGTCAGCCCCCGGCTCCTTGCCTCACATGATGTTCACCGTGCCACCTGGACCTCCTGCGCGCCTGGGCAGGACACCGTGCAACCGGGGGCGAAGCCAGAGCGGTTGCTGGCGTGGCAGGGGTTAACACTGAATGGTCCCAAAAATCTCCAGCTCATGGTGCCCCGGCATCTCCGCCTGCCACGGATGATACTGCTCCTGCTCGAGCATCAGCAACAGGCTTGGGGTAGCTGTGGGCAGCAGTCAGCAGGGAGAGGAGCCCCGAGCAAAGCTGAATGGCCGAGTGATCACAGGACCTCAGGCAAATCCTCAGAAGTCTGGTTACCACCCAATAATTCCCTCCTCTTGCTGGTTGTTGCTGACGCAGCTTCGTCCTGCTGCCGCGGCTGCCCAGAGGTCCCAGAAAGCATCCGCGGCCGCTGTTTGCCCCTAAGACAAGGGCACAAGGGGCAGAAAATGGCAGAGCGGGGCATGCGGCCAGGGCTGCAGGAGGAGCAGGGATAGAGGTAGCAATAGCAGGGACAGAAAACACGTCCTGCGCCCGGCCGGCCGCCCCCAAAAGGGGTGAGGAGCCAGCGGCACCCTGGGCACAGCCATGACCCATCGTCCCTGCGGGGCTGGGGAGGCTGCAGGGAGCCTTAGGCAGGGGAGAAGCCACGTGCAGAGACTAGCAGTGTGCATCGCTCAGGTGTTTCCCCCCAAAATTAGAGGTTTTGCACCTTCATCAGTAAACTGGGGGAAGGGGAGGGGTTGCTAAGAGCAATAGCTGCTCTGGGCAATTGCACGAGAGCCCCCCCCGGGGCTCTGCGATGCAAGCATTAATATTGCAGCATTAATAGCGCCGTGAGCACGTGAGAGCCTGCACAGCTCTCCTCGGAGGAGCCCCGCTCAGCGAGCGGCCAGCCTGCGCACGTCCATAAAGAGGAGAGGCAGCAGCGCTCCAACTTCCTGGCACTCGGGGAATCTTCCCAGATCACGTTACGTTCATGTGTCCTTGGCTCATCTCTGTACAGTTGAAAAACACTGTAAGGGGAGCCAGTTAATTGAGACAGCTGGTCTCGCGGAGCAAAACCCAGGGAAAGAGTTCCTTCCCGTTATGCTTAATTGGAGACCTGTTGCTTTAACCAAACCAGCCTATTTGCACAGCCCTGCTTTCCAGAGATGCTCTCGGCCGTGCATTAGCCTGCCGGTCAGGGTTAGAGGGGCCGTGCTGCCTGCCGAAGCTGCGCATTGCTCCCACACTGCTCTGCAACACGGCCCCGCGGAGCGGCCAGTTCCCCACCGTTTCGGCCCATCAAATTAACCAGAATCAAGGAAGGCGTTAACAGCGACGGCTGGACGCTCCCTCCAAGCTGACACGGAAGGAGGGGGATGAGGGCGGTGGGGAGGCGACGTTATTGCAATGACACTCAGTATTTACTCCACTGGTGATGTGTGTCACAACCTGTGCTGCGTTAGCGTACAGCACAAAAGGCTCCTGGTCCACGGGGGGGATGTTCCTAAGCACTGCCAAGATACAAATAAATAACGATAATAATACTCGAGGGGGGGTGTCTGTCATCTGACCCAGCACCCATGGAAAGAGCAAAGAGCCGGCTGCCCGCATTCGCCGCCAGCGACTTGAATCCGCTGACATTTGGCCGCCGCGCGGGGAAAGTCTGACAGTTGTTTCGCAGGGGAGCGGCCGCGGGCAGCTCGACAGCGGGCCCGCCGGTGACGGGATGTGCTGCCGCCACAAACCGGAGGTGTGCTGGCACAGGTACCCGCACCCGCACGACTCCAGGCTTTACTGGTGCAAACCATGCACAAGCAGACGAGCTCCAAACGCTGAGCGCACGATGCACAGCCCTCACGTGCAACACCCAAGAGCTCTTATCTTACCTTTTTTATGGCTCTCTATTTAAGGAGAACTTTTAGAGCGATGAAGATGCTTTGTCTCTTCGGTAAAGGGGTTTCCCTCGTTGAACGGAGACCAGTCCTCATTTCCTTGGCCATGCAGGGGTGGTCACAGGGGTTGGGTCTTCTTTTGCTTGAATAACCCTAAAGCAGACAGGGACACAGATGAGGAGAGTCAGACTTGCCTGCAGCCCAAAGGCACCGGCTCCTAACGCAGCCCTGAGCCACGGGGCAGGGAGAAGGCAGAAGGTGATGCCACGTGCACATCACCAAGGGTCTCCCCCGGAGATAAACCATGTGAAAGAAGCAAAACACAGATTTGACGGAGAACTACTCACCTCCAGGTGGGCAGCTCGGTCACTCGAGAGCTGTGAACTGATGGTCGTGTTGTCTCTTGCAGGCTCTGCCGGAGCTGCAGAAGCGAAGATGAAGGCAAAGCCGACGACCCCAGTAAGTCAGTTGTGGGACCAGCACTAGCAGTAGATTAGGTGGCACTGATGTTTAAAAATGCAACCTGAAGTATAGCACGCTGGGAAGGCTTGGTTTGTGGAGGACACTGCCTTACCTCTCCTGCTTTTCCACTTTCTGGGGCTCTTGCGAAAAATAAAATAGCTTTCCCTCATCTTACCAAACAGGAGGGATAAACACCAAGGGAAGTTGTATCAGGGAGTGATACACAAATTACCAATGTCACCTACCTGGTTCCCTAATTTCCCAGGAACTAATAAAAAGCACGAATGATTAAAAAGGGTATTTGATTTGGAAGCGATGCTGTGGTACCGCAAAGTTTTGCCACTTGTGTTCCAATACAATGTTGTAGCGCACTTCTGAATTTGCTCTTCTTTTACCTCTCTGCATGTATGTCAATATCTTACATGAGATGGTAAAATATTTCTGGAAAGAAAAAAAAAAAAAAAAGACTAATCCTGCTTGCAATGAAGTGACTGATACTCCTTCCCACCGAGTTTGGCTGCGCTGAACCTCAGCATGTCTGCTCTTGCCTTTGATGGTGGTCCGTGTGCTTGGCTGGATTAATAGGGAAGGGAGGGCGGTTGGTACTCACCGGCTCATCTTCGGAAGAACCAAATTATGGGCTTTGCTGAGCACAGTGGCTGTTTCAGCACTATGGTAAACCTGGGACTTCTCTGGGCAATCTGAAGGAGCCGGCAGGAGAGAGAAGGCAAAGCAGAGCATCGTTCCTGGGGTAACGGTCCGTGCACACTCCTCCTCCCCCGAAGCTCGGGATAACAGGAGCCGGCAGGAATCGAGCCCATCACATTTCCAGTAGGAAAGCTGAGGGAACAACACTGTCCTTGCAACTGTCTCAATGACACGAATAATGTGCCGCAGAGCTAAGGGGGACAAATGGTAAATCTCCAGCTAAGAACAATGATAATGAAAGTACAGAAGTGAAAATTCATTACTTGAGTCTGCTCGGGAGCTATCCTGAGGGACCCTCTTAGGCTTTCTGGGTTGCTTTAACCCTTTGGGTCTGGCTCCAATACTCAGGCCGGTGTGCTGTGCCGCTGACTGTGCTTTCCCCCCTGTTTCTTTATTAAAACAACTTTCTCCTTCTCTGAACAAAGCACCGTGCATCTCACCAGACCCGCAGCGTTGTGCCATTCGGCACTCAGCTTCCTGAAACTACACAAGCAGAACGAAAAGCATAATGTGATTTTTGGTCAGCTGCTCGAGGAAAGAGTCTAATAACGTTTTCTCTTATTTCCAACAGCTCACGTGGAGGTGGGAGCAGTGACTGGACAAGACAGACAGCCCAGCTCCACAGGTGAGCTCATTCCCTCCCGAGTGGAGAAGTCTTTCCTGACTACTTTTTGGTCTCCTGGAGCAGAGGGGATGTATTTCAGTACTGCTAATGTTTCTTAGGATGCCCGGCATCCTGCCAGGTCTCTGAAAAGTTAGAGATGCCCATCAGACATCTCCATGGCAACCCCGGGATGCTCATTCCAGTGTCCGTGTCGGAGCGGCAGACTGCCAGGTTCATCTTCTAGCGCCTTCTGGAAGGGCAGCGGGAACCAAGAGGGTGGCTGGTTCCTCTCCATGCCCTACCAGGCTGCTGGGGAAGCAGCACGCCTGGGACCTTCGACCTGGGGAACCATCCAGCCCGCTCATCCAAGGTGGTAGCGAAATAGCTGGCAAAGCGTGAAGGTTTGGCCGGTGCAAAACTGCTTTGGTGTTTTGGACTTCTCCCATGGCCAGGGTGAGCGGCAGCGAGCGCAGGCAGCCCGTACTTGGCAGGTGCTGCATGCTACAGCAAACAGCCCGTGTCTCCGGCAAGCACCCATTTTTGGGTGGGAATGGCAGTAATGCAGTCAGCCCGAGGGAAGGTGTGGCCCTCAGGGAGGGCAGGAGATGCGGTAAAAGATAATGCCATCAGTGCCAGCTTGATAGAGCAAACCCATGTGTTGCCTCCTGGCCCATGAACAGTGTCGTTACCCACAGCGTAATGCGAGGAAGGGGCAGCTCCAGGCAGTGCTTACCTTCTGGTCCTTGGCCAAAAAAAAATAATGAGTTTACGTGTGGAAGAAATAGCCCTGCCTCCCTATGGATGCATTCTTCCTGCCAGCCAGCTTCACGTGTTGTGAGGGACAGAGCAGACCTCCTTCATGTCGCTCCTGGCCCTGGGAACACACAGAGTCAGCAGCACTCCTGGTTCAAGGACCCCTATGTAGCAAAACCAGGCCTGACTTGCCCTGAATTAAGTTTATCCATCTCCTATTTGGCATTGTAACAGCTCATTCAGTCCTGACAAGCACCAGATCCTTCATTCAAGGGCATCTGAGATCACATTTTGGTGGATGTAGTTCAGAGAGGTACCCACTGAAACACCAGGGTTACTCCTCCAAACACAGGTCTCACAGCAAATTGGAACTGTACAGCCCTCACTACTGACACTGTGGCTGTGTCCAGCAGCAGATATGCATAGACCATCTCAAAGACAAGAGAGAGTTTCCTCAATTGCTTCTCTAAGTCATCGGCATACTTGCTTCCATTGCTGCCGTTGGGTCATCAGCTCATCCAATAGCTCAGGTGTCCGTGACCACCCTGTAGAGCATCCAGCTCCTTCCACAGCATCCTGGTCTCTTGGGTTAAGAAGAAATAACCCCGGTGAGAACTGTTTCATGACCTTGCTTCCAAATGAGCATTCAGGTTCTTTAGCTCTAGCTCCAGGTAAACACAACCAGGGAGCGTGTCCATCTGCAGACAAAGCTCCCGAGGAACAACAAACCCACTCGTATGGTGTCTCAGGAAGGAAGCTTTGGGGGTTTAGTCCCCCCAGGGCCACTGTCACTCCAGAAGGGTTGATTACTACAATGTCTGCTTTCCCTCAAACACCACTACTCATACTGAGCTGCACGTATTTTTTTCCAAACTTGCTTTCCATTTACGTTTGTCATTGTATTAGAAAACACCAGGTTGACTGGGCAGAGGAGATAACTCATGTGTCTACTGGGTCAACAAAAAGAAGGGCTTTGCTCATCACTGCAGCAGAGAGATGTTGATAAAATGCAAAAGACGATGCTTGATCTAGCAAAGCACCTTCTGCATCTCCCAGGAAGTGACATGCTGCTTATTTAATTAGAAGGGGCAAGGCTCCCTCCTGAATAAACCAGAAATAGCCTTCCAGGGAAAGAAAATAAACCTGCTTGGCTATTCTGGAGGACTGTAGGAAAGAACAGCTATACAATCGCCCCCAGAATTGCACAGTACAAGAGCCAGAGTTTCGGAGAAAGGGTGTGTTGAGAAAGCCAGTCTGCTCAGGGGGGAGAGACCCCCTTCATATTTAATACTGGTGTAAGTAAATATGGCATGGGTTTCCCCCCACCCCCTGCTTCATTTCTTCACCTATGTCCCTTAAAACATTTGTAACCGTACTACCCATCTCAGATGCATTTTGCATCGTACATCAACCTAGCTTGTCTGCGGGTAATTTTATGCTAAGTGGTTAACAATAAAGCACGTCGCCCCAGGGCATAGCTAATGCATAATTCAGGTTACCGGGACACCTTAAAAAAACGATCCCTAAACACTCTGCAGGGTATCCAAAGGCTAACACAGACTGTCCCTGGAAAAGCTGAACGAGCCATTTTGAGAGCTGGTCTGGCAGTGGTTGGGAGAGGACGAAACCTCTCGCAGGGCTCAGCGGCAGCCAGGTGAGCTCGCTGGCCTCCCAGCGAGGTCAGGGGGAGGCGATCCATTGCACTCGCCCTCATTGCCTTCAAAGGATGAGTTATTTGCAGATTATAAAAGGATTAATGCCTTAATGACCGCACGGAGCCCGGCCAGAACCGCTCTCCTCATCTAGAAAGGCCAGCAACAAAATGTAAGCCAAGCAGCACGCTGAAGGTCAACAGATCCGTGCTCTGACAGACAAGACAGCATAGCTCTCCCGCCCTGGCAACCTTTGGTGGCGAATGTCCTGCCAACAGCCCCCTCCCTCCCTCCAGCAGCCCTGCGTGCTGGGGACAGAGGCGGCCCTGCCTTCGGCTGCTGGTGCTGCGGGCAGAGCGGCATCCGGCTGCCACCGCGCCGGGGAGGAAGACCACCCTGCCAAAACGACCCAAAGTAGCCGAGGCCACTCCTGCAGGTCCCTGCCACCAGGCATCAGCGTCGGTATTTTTCATTTTTAAGAAACCTTAGCAAAACGTCTGCTGAATCTTCAGTTGCTGAAAGCTTGTTCTTCAAGGAACAAAGAGCAGCGATCATCACGGCAATGCCGTTTTTCACTGAAAAAAAGGGAAAGTAGCAGAAACCTGCAGAAACATTTGCAGTCCTTTCTGAGCACAGAGACGCGACACTCGTAGTCCCCAAGCCACGGCTCCACTCCTCACCCATCTCCATACTCCTCGTACGGCTGCTTCTAGCATCCCTGTGCAGGCAGCCAGGGCAAGGGTGTCCGCACGCTCCCCAGCAGAACGAGTGCCGGGCCGTATCAGTAGCAAGGGGCCGACCAGGCTTGGCTTTTATGGACCAGCAATCCCATCCGAGATGCATTACCTCCTGCCAGAAGCTCTCCCGCCCGGCGACAGCTATTTCCCCAAGGCAGGTAGACTCCAGCATCAAAGCATCACCCCCGCTGCCGTTCTTCCTGGGGGTCACGGCATTCGATTCAGTTCTGCACCGACCCTCATTGTCTCCTTGCAATCTAAATACGTCCTGACCTCTCCTTGCAGGACTATCCCAGCCATCAATTAGCTTCCCAGTTGTGTGGATACCAGGAAACTGAATACACGGGTTTATAGTTCAGTGGAAAGTTCTGCTGCCGTCTTAAATCATAAAGCACAGCTGCTGACACAGCAGAAGCTGCAAAATGAACAGAGCATCTGAGCAATCCGTGGTTTGGAAGCCACCGGGAGGAGAATAAGCGTAGCGTCTTGCAGCTCTGTTGGAGGGAGGAAGAAAGGACAGGCAGGCCAAAAGAGGAGATTAAAACTCATCAGAGTGCAATTGTAACGCGTTATACAACACGAACGCGTCCAAAGTTAACTTGCAATTTGAGAGAGAAAATGGCAGCTGAGATTCAATGCCTACAAATGCAAAGTAATGCCTGGGAAAAAAAACCCAACCGCACTCCAGAAATATATGCACACAATAACGGGCTCTAAATGAGCTATTCTGAGTCGGGAGATGGATCTTGGGAGTCTCTGTGGATAGTTCTGTGAAAATACCCACTCAGTGGCGGGCGAACAAAGCCAAGCTAACGCTGGGACAAGACTTTAACAGGAAGGGCACGGAGAACAAGACAGAAATCATCAGTGTGCCACACTCTAAACCCAGCTGTGCCTGCACATGGTGCAGCATGCCCGGTCCCGGTCCCCCATCTCCAAAGGGGTACGGCAGAGCTTACAAGGGCACAGAGGAGGATGAGCTGCGATGGGAAACAACTCCTGCACAAAGGCTCTGTAGCTCGGCACAGGACGGGGGAAATAGGGATATTATTTGTCGTAACACGAGAACCAGTAAGCACCGAATGAAAGGCAAAAGTTTTAAAGCAGTGCCTATTAGCCAATTACCAAAGGTGTCATCAAGGGCTCATTAGTTCCAAACTAACTTAAAGGGGCTGGGATTCATCTGTAGATGCCGTCACCGTTGCCCCCACTGAAGTTACGTGCCCAAGCTTCCTCTCCAGACAGTGGAGAAGACCCCGTACCACTGGGGTGTCAGCCATCTCCCCAGAGGGGACAGGTCAAGAGAACGTGCCCCGCATCTCTACATCGAGGAGAAGGGCAGCCCCAGCACTTTCTCCAGGCACAGGCATCTACAAGGGTCTTGGAAAAGCATTCGGGCACCCTCAACCACAGCCCTGGCAGGACCGAGGTCTCCAGCAGCCACCCTTCGACACGGCGGAGGCACAGCATCTTGCCACCACACCTTCTGCTGGAGCCTTTACGGACCGCAGCAAAGGCAAAACACCTGCAGAAGAGTTAAAACCGCTTTCTAGGGGAACGCAGCCTGCAATTTTCCTTTCTACCCAATGGGATTCAAATAACCTAATTCTTGCTCTACATTTGTACGGTCTGTCTCTCCCCTGGATCACCCCTGGAGAAATGACGGCCATGTGGTAAATACATGTAATCACGCCACTCTGATAGCTTCTCTTGTTCTCTGGCCATTAATTCATCTCCCTGGGACTTAGGTGAACATTTTAAATCCTGCAGCAAATTCAAAGAGCTGCCTTTATTTTAAAATCAACGCAGCAATAAAAGGCTTTCTTCTTTCCTTCCTCAAAATGTAGATTTTTTTTTTTTTTTTAGCTTCAAAAATATGCTGGCACACAGACAGATGTTTCTGGTCGTGACCTTATCTCAGGCCAACGACAGGTTTCCTATGCAAGGTAAATGGCATGGCTTTAAAAACCCCCTCAAACAAGGAGAGCTTGCTGCTGCGGGGGGAGGTAGCAGCACCCACCTCAAGCAAAGCCTTTGCCTTCATGCTCATGGCACCGTCATAAAAACACAATCAGGAGCCTTCCCTTTCCCCCCTTGAGGTATCCTTTTGTTGGGAAAAAATAGAAGAAAATAAAATGCAAAAGAGCCTTTCAAAAACAACTACCTTCTCCCTGATGATCGATATTTCTAGGAGAGCAGAAACTTCCTGCAGATGCTTTCATTGCGCTGGAAACACGTTTTGGCTGAACGCAGCCGAGGCTGTCGGGGGAAAGACAGCGGAGCGGTGCTCAGCCTGCAGTACTGCTGCCTGCGGGCAGCTGGGCCAGGGGCAGCCAGATCACCATTAAGAGAAATAAAATAAGAATCCAGTAATTTTTACAGCCCGCCAGGAAGGAAAGCGCCAGCAATAACCGAAGCAGTGACCACCACGTGCTCGGCTGCGGAGGCTCCGGCTCTGAGCTGCCAGGGAAGAAATGCATCGGCTTAACATCAGCTGGTGCCACCACAACATTCTTTTGGTGTTTGCACTGAGTTCAGCTCATGTCCTCAGTGTGACTTGGGTTGCACCAGCAAAACCTTCTTTTATCAATGTCCCCAACCAGATTTTTTTCCTTCTTGTTGTCACTGAGCCATCACCTTTTTGGAGCTGGAGAGGAATAAGGTTTAGAGAAGACCAGGAGGAGGAGTGAGATGCTGCGCTGGAGGACCAAGGCCAGGACGTGCAGGGAAATCACCGTCGACGGGCAGCGGCAGAGTGAAGTGGGTTGGTGGGAAGATGCATTAGCCAGAGCTGAGTTTGGTGTGGGACCTGGGCAACAGGCTGGATATTAGGAAAAATTTCTTTACTGAGAGAGTGGTGAAGCACTGGAAGAGGCTGCCCAGGGAGGCGGTGGAGTCACCATCACTGGAGGTATTCAAGGAACATGTGGACGTGGCACTGTGGGACATGGTTTAGTGGGCATGGTGGGGTTGGGTTGATGGTTGGACTTGATGATCTTACAGGTCTTTTCCAACCTTAGTGATTCTGTGAACACCAGAATTAGGATTCAGCTGTGCCAATGAGTAGTTCAGGGGATCGGATGGTCCCACCCAGGAAGATGAGGGAGGAGGGACCCACAGGAACAAGGGCTGCACCTCGGACAAGCGGCTGGGACAACGGGGAGGAAAGGGTGCTCCTTGCCGGGCGGCACGGGCAGGAGCGGGCAGGAGCGGCAGGGCTCGGTGACAGGTGAGAGCGGGGTGCTAAAGGCCAACAGGCAGATGGCAAAACTGTGATTAGAAAGTCACTCCAGCCATAAATCTCGGGGACCTGAGCCGGAGACGGGCAAGCCCCAGATGGCTTGGAAAGTCTGCCTGGCAGAGCCCAGTGCGTCTCAGCGTCCATCTGTCCCTCCCTCCTCCTCAGGTTTAACCACCTCCAGCTAGCTCCTTACAACCAGAGCTGAACCAGGGACCCCTGAACCTAAAACTGCTCTGATGCAAGAACTAAAGAGCAAAACCCCTACCTGGACCCCAACAACAATATTATCCATCCCCAACACGGGGCTCTCGCTGCGTTACTGGGGGTTACATGCAACGCCCCATCCCTGATGCTCTCCTCTTGGCAGGGATGCTGCGGGCACAGCCCAAGGGGTCACGGACGGTGCAGGACCACACGAAGGTGCACCAGCAAAGCTGGATGGAGGAAGGTTCCCCGCAGCCACGCACGCTATTTCTGGATCAGCCGAGGAGTTGCTTAGGGCTGGATTTGCAAGCAAGCACAGGGGCATATCGGCTGTCCATGCTTTGGAAGGGGCTCAGGAACAGAAAAGGGGCAGGAGATTGGGAGGGAACAGGATTTATATAGAGATCCATGGGGAAAACCCGTGTCTGCGAACATGAGTAACCTAACACCGGGCAGGAGTACCAGCTCCTGTGCATCCAGGACAACACCTTCCCCCAGCCTGCGGCCAGAGGAACCCAGGCCTCTCACACTCCTGCCCGAAAAGCGCTCGCAACACCCGCAAAAAAGGCACCTTGGCCGTGCCAAGCTCCCGAAACCCCCTTCTGCCAGCCGGTGCCTCCCGCAGCCCTTCCTAACACTGCTGGAGAGTCCTTCAGCCCACAGGTGCTATCGCTCCCCCGGGACCACCGTCCAAGTCGGCCGGGGCTGGCAGCGCGGGCGGGACGGGGGCCAGCGGTAAAATTAGAAAGCGTCTCCCTGCCAGCCCCTTCTCCGAGCTGCAGGGGCCAGCTGAGCCCAGTTGCTAACCCGCGCTGTAACCCTTCTTGTCCCCCATTTTGTAGGGCCGGGAGAGTTTCTAGAAAGGCGGGGATGTGCACGGCTTTCCTTTTTGATTAGGGGTCTCCAGCTACCCCAGAGAGGCGGGCTGGTGGGCTGATGGAGGCAGAGGAAGGTTGATGGTTTTGGCTCCTTTGGGACAGTCCAGCTTGCACCATGCAATTCCCCTCGCTGCTGTCACTTTGCACGCCGAGCAGCCCTGCAAAGGCTGAGCCTCCCCACCGCGAATGGCTGCTCGTGCCCCGTTTCTAGCCCCTTTCCCCCCCACCGCAGCTGCTGCCCTCCTCCTGCAGCAGTTATTGCTATTATTTATACTCCTAAGCATCCTTTAAGTTTCCACCGCGGGAGAGGATCAAAAGAGAAAGCCTTTTAAGGATTTCTGCCAGCACCGGGAAGCGAATCCCCCCCAGCGAACAGTGCTGCTGGGGGATTTGAGTGTAGACAAGTGCTTAAAGCCGAAAAGGGCAGAGAGAGAGAGGAGGGGGAGCCGAGGGCACGCTCTGAAACCAGAACCACCCCCCCGGCCAAAACGCGGCTCCTTCCTCTGCTTTGGGAAACGGATCCCTCCTGCGATTTCCTTTCAAAGGTGACTTGTAACCTCTTCATTAGGGTCGGCTTTGGCAGAGCGCTCATGGTGCAGTTGGCAGGGCCAGCCCGCCGGTGCTGCGGCTTGTGGGGAGCGCGCTTGCCTTTCCAAGGGTGGAAAATAAACACGGCAGCTCGCAGCAGCAGCAGCTCGGCGGGAGGACCGGCACCCGGGCCATGCTCTGATGGGTACCATGGACTTTAAGACAGATCCCAGTGCAGTAATGATCAATTTGCTGCTTATTGTCCACCCTGAGGAGACAGCGAGCAAGCAGAAAGGGCAGAGAGAGAGGCAGACAGAAGGCAGCCGCAGCGCAGGTAACGTCCCGCCCGCAGTCGGTGCGAGGGAGGGGAGGGCTGCAGGTGCAGCACCAGCTGCCCAGGAGACAACGAAGCGAAGCAGCAGCTTTGGAGCAGGGTTTGGGCTTTTCCCCCCCCTCTCTCTCTCCTCTTTTCCTTTGCAGACATGCTGCAAAACCCCCAAACTTCAGACTTTTTTTTTTGCAGAAACCCAGCCTGCCTGCGCTGGTCCTCCTGGTGCAGGAGAGCCCTTGCTCGTGCAACGTTGCATGCTGCATGTTGCTTGGCGTCTGGCTCTGGTGCATGCAACCCAGGGTGCAGGAGGAGGTGACATATGCACGGAGACTAATCTGAGGACCACGCTTGCACCTTGCTCTGTCCTGTGGCGGCCCTGAGATGCCTCCACGGGCTCTCTTGGCAGTGCAAGGGGAACAGGGGGAGAGCTCGGCAGCTTCACCCCAGACCAGTGCCTACTACAAAGAGTTCAGGGGCAAAACTGTTTTGTTTGAAGCGTGTCTAGGCTTTGTCTCCAAGGATGACTACCCTGAGCCATTTATAGCTACAGTTTGGGACACTCTCCCTGGCCCAGCTCCTATCCTTCAGGGGATCTTCCAAAAAGCTAAGGCTGTGCTCTGCAACTGTAAGGGGACCCTCCCTGCAGAAGTAAAAGGAGAAGAAGGAGTATTCCTGCTCTAAAACCTTGGGGAAAAGCTAGATTTTCAGATAACCAGTTCCAGGCTAACAAGGATAAGCAGAGCTGACACAGAAGTTGTGTTCATGCTGCATCTAACAGGGCATCCAGCACCTACCCAAATACAAGCAAGCCCTAGGGAAGCAACTTAGATCTGGACTATCGCACTTTCTTCCTGATGGTATTTTGTACTTTAGCAACAGGGGCTGCAACAAGTGCTGCAGATGAGACAGGGAAGGTGGATCCCGATGACACCTGGGTTCAGCTGGAACGATGAGTTACATGAAAGGTTTTGGGGTGCTTGGCCTCCAGGCAGTGCCAGAGCCTCATTCCAGGAGGACAGCTTGCCAAACTCGCTTTTATATTTTATAGGTTTGCAGGACGATGGAAATGGAAACAGCAGATCACAGCCACCTCAGGAGAGAGACCTTAACGGTATGTCATCTTCTCACTCTACTGATAAACTAACCACAGTACACCAAAACCATTTGCAAGCCTTTAGCACCCAGCTGTGCCTCTCAAGCATAAAGGTGCTTGAAACAACCCATCCCTTTCCAGCGCTTTGGGGGGGCTTCAATGGAGGCACACGGAGGCCCTCGGGCCACGTGGGAAGGTCCCCTCCATGCTGTGCTCTGCCCCAGGGCCAGGATGCACATCGGTGGCACTGCAGAGCCTGTGCCCGGCCATCTGCAGGGGACTCTCCTGCAAGCTGCCGTGGAGCTCGGTCATATTTCAGGTGCACGGAGCTCTTACGTTTCACAGCCAGCTGATGGCAGGGGAAATTCAGTGCCCCAAATTGCTCAGGTTGCAGATCGAGCTTCCAGAGACTTCCCCAGCACTCACACAGCTTAAGCAGGGCCTGGGGTGTGCAAGAAACCTTTGGGGTTTCAACCCATCTATTCACCAACCCTTTCTGCATCTCAGAATCACACAGAATCACAGAATCATTAAGGTTGGAAAAGACCTGTAAGATCATCAAGTCCAACCATCACCCCAACCCCACCATGCCCACTAAACCATGTCCCACAGTGACTCGTCCACACGTTCCTTGAACACCTCCAGGGATGGTGACTCTACCACCTCCCTGGGCAGCCTCTTCCAATGCCTGACAACCCTTTCGGTGAAGAAATTTTTCCTAATATCCAATCTAAACCTCCCCTGGCACAACTTGAGGCTGTTTCCTCTTGTTCTGTCACTTGTCACTTGGGAGAAGAGACCAACACCCACCTCTCTGCAACCCCCTTTCAGGTCATTGTAGAGAGCGATGAGGTCTCCCCTCAGCCTCCTCTTCTCCAGACTGAACAACCCCAGCTCCCTCAGCCGCTCCTCATCAGACTTGTGCTCAGAGATTGCCAGGTGCAAGGCAAGCGCGATTGCTATCCAGGAACCATGTGGCTGCTAGTCTTGAATGTTCCCCTGCCAATTCCTCACCCCTCTACCCTGAAACAGTTCAGAAAGAACATCTGAAGAGGTTACCCCCAGCTGCACGCAGCCAGGCTGCAGGACTGCCACGCAACAGGACAGAGCAGCTCTCGGGGAAGGGAATCGGATCATCCGACTTGCTTTCCCGCTAGTCTAAGCCTAACGTGGTGTCTAGCAGAGAAAGGCGGGGGGCAAAGGTAAAGCAAGACAGCAGGTGATTCTCATGATACCAAACAGTGGATTCTAGTTATACCAAACAGGAGCTTCGCTTCCCCAGGCCAAGCAATAGCAGCATATAAAAGCCACAGCTGTGCCCAGTACGGTGCTCGGTAGGAGCTTTGATCCAAGCCCCTCTGAAATCAGTGGTGGCTGGATGGTGCTCACAGACTGTGAGCAAGCAATATTTCACGGCAAGATGCAACTTTGGGGTTTGTTTTTTGGTTTTTTGGGTTTTTTTTCGTTTTTTTACAAATCTGATGGTCTCGGACACCAGATAACAAAAACCTCCACTCCGGGAAGCAGATAAATATTCAACACACTCTCGCTCCTCTGTCATGCTCAAGAAGGTCTGCAATTGGAGCTGCAGAGCACAGGTCAGAGCCTCCATTACGAGTGAGAGCACGGTATTGATCATTTACCACCTCAAACTAACGGCAGGAGTATTTAGTATGCATATGGGAAACCTTCCCTTGCAGCTCTACCTTAGGCACAATTTAAATCCCTGGGAGGATTAGCAAGGAATTCAGACGCCAGAGGAGCAGGCAGAGCCTTCGCTCCTCTAGCAACACAGGGGTTAATAAATTCCCCCTTAATCAGCCGCGTTAGCATCTTGATGAAGCCTCTGACACCACCGAGCAGCTGGTGCTGCCGCAATATTTACAAACTGTATTACATAAGCCTCGCCCCAACCCCACCGAGGCACACAGGCTGCGGCCCCATGCCGCGCCGCAAAATCCCATCATTCACGGGCCTGATCCTTGTCACAGCCACGAGGTACGAATGGTATCTGGCCTTCAGGACGAGCCGTGAAAACCAGGTTCCTTGCGCTGGTCTCTGGTGGCTGGCAGGACGGCGATCCCATGACGCTTTGAAAAAGAGCGAGGGATCGCCCTGGCGTCCTGGCCAACGTCCACCCCGACGCCGGCAAGGCTCGAGCACCCAAAGCCGCGCGGGAGCTAGGGCTCAGCATTTGCTGACCGCCCTGGCTAACCCTCAGTGCAGCCCAGGGGAACGGATTTATGCTGCCTACACTTCTCCAGGCGCACCAGGTACTCCACGCACCTCCCTCTGCCCCAAGGACCCGGGGGTCAGCCGGCACTGCTGAGATGGTCAGGGCCTCCCAGAGCACAGAGGAGAGAGATGGAGATGAGGATGAGATGCTGAGAACCACACCAAAGTTCCCGCTCAGGGACTGCGCCGCCTCCAAGCTCCCCGCTTGTCCTTCCCTCCAACCCACTTCTCCAAACACATACATACCCGCTGGTCCAAGCACCCTAACCCCCCTACCCTGAGCGGCAGCGCCTGCTCCAGCCCTTCGCCAGGCTGGAGCATCCCTCCGGAGCGGGGCCAGGCACCCCTGGACCACAAGCAATCGGGCTTCGAAGCCGGAGAACGAGGTCGGGCTTCTCGTGTCATTACTTACTTCACTGCTGAGCAAAGGCACAGATTTAGTCCACCTCCATGCTGGGCACCTCCCCTCTCTTCAAGGCCCTGAGATGTTTTCCTTTGTACAACCAGGGCGGCGAGTCTCCAGGGAGCCCTGCAAGGAGACGCAAGCCGTTACTTCATACTCTAACGAAGGTAAGTGACGACCCAAGCGATCACGGGTTTTCAGAGCAGGGCTTCAGTGAGCTCCCGCTCAAGCTTTTTCTGTAGTAAAATAACCTCAGAACACCCCAAAAGAGCAAAAAAGCCCCACCCTGACCATTTTGTGAGCTTAAGCATGAAGAATTAAAAATCCCAGGGGAGCCTGGAGAATCCTTGGGTCTTTCAGTGTGGATGCGTGGAGGTGGGTCCTGGAGCACCTGGGTTCCCACCACCCCCCCGACCACCAGGACATAGCACAGATGTAATCAGAAAGCACGATAAGAACATATTCCTGCCTATGTCAGATATTCCAGTGCTGATGGAAGGGTGCAAGGGCTGGAAGAAATAATATTGGCAGAAGTTTAGCTTAAGGCGGCTGGTTGCAGAAGTCCTTTCGTAGGGTAGATCCTTGCAAGGAGCCATCCCTGCACTAGAGCAGGGGCAGTGCTGGGCCGGCTGCGCCCCAACGCACTCACTGGCCAAGGACTGGTCTGGCCACAGAGAACAAGGAGAAGAGCAAGTGTTTCTTTCTAAAGGATATCTTGATTAGGAAGAGTAAAAAACATCATAAAAACATCAGCAGCCATTTCATACCATTAGTTTTTAAAGCAAGGGATGCAGCACTTTGAAAATTTTCTGTGGAATTACGTTTTTTCATTTGTTAAATGCCTTTTAAAGTTACGGGAAGGCGGCATTCCTCGCCGTCAAATTTGTTTCTTGAAAACAAAGAATTTTGATTTAGGAGGGAAAACTGAGAAAGGGGAAGCTGGCAAGAAAACTCACAAAACCCCAATGATAAAAATGATCTTGAGAAATAACAAAAGACCCCAGAAAAGATAAAAATCATAAGGAAATGA
The DNA here is from genome assembly GCF_030936135.1 of Gavia stellata. Classification (NCBI taxonomy): domain Eukaryota; kingdom Metazoa; phylum Chordata; class Aves; order Gaviiformes; family Gaviidae; genus Gavia; species Gavia stellata. The sequence continues at coordinate 2,923,422 of NC_082604.1, forward strand.
TACTGTTTGCACTGAGTCACGTCTTTGAGAAACAACTTCATTTTACCTTTGAATTAACTGATCAGATACACTAACCAAGCTCTGATCTTGACACCCTGATATATGCAAGCATCCCAGAATCAGAGTCAAGCTCTAGGATTCAAAAGGCTTTTTTTTTTTTTTACAGTTTTTACAGTTTTTCTTGCCTTCTGCTTTTGGGGCTTTAAAGGACATAAAATTTCTCTGCATAATCACAGGAGATAAACTTTTTTAGAAGTTAAATGCTGTGGAAAAACTTATTCTTTGATGAAAGTGCAGATTCCTACCTAATTAGCTGGTTCCAAGAGCTGCCTTTCAAGGAAAACCCCAAATGTCACGAGACTCTGGATAAAATTGCAGGAGGTAGCACGTGCGGTTGGATGGCAGCCCCGAGGTGCATTAACATCTTGACCTTCGGTCTCCAAAGTAACCTCTGTCTGATCCGAAACGGGGAGCCCACGAGTGCGCTGAGGTCCTCCAGGAAACCCCGGGGGCTGCAAAACCTTCTGAAATACTTGCAAAAAAAAAAGAAAAAATGTAGTCTCTTATAAAAAGTTCAAGTAATTCTTATAAGACACTCCCTAACTTTTTTCCTTGTACTTCTCACTATGAAACTTTAAACGCGAGACCCCCAGGTTTCCACATGAGGTTGTTCTGGAGTGTCATGGCATGCAGAGCACAAGTCCCCCGGCATGCCCGGACCGCAGCCGCCTCTGCCAGGGTGCCACCTCTTATAGGCAACAACCTTTGCCAAAAATGTTAATACCACAAGTCAAACCGTTTTCATAGCTCTGAGCCTTTTTCTGTGTGATTCCAAGAAAAATCAATAGAAGAAATTGATTTGTTGCTTACCGTATCTCCATCAAGAGCTATTTAATATGGTGATAAGCCTTATTTTTAAGCTGCCAACATAATCCTTACTGAGAACCTCTGCTTTATTTATGATCTGCTTTATCACCTGTTAGGCTATAAGGGGCTGTCTTTTATTTTTTGAGAACTGCAAATCATGGCGGAGGTGACCACAGGCTTTCTGACTGTACAGTTTTGCCCGGAAAGCCAAGCGCTTCGGTACCTTCGCAATCGCCAGAGCTGCCGCTTCTTTTGCTAAAGTTGAGGGTTGGCTTCAGCGATGCCTCGGCAGGCAATCCCATCCTCCTCCTCCGTGTGCTGCTTAGTTTTCCCTTTCTTAGGGAGTTTGTCATCATTTCTTGCAGGAACCCAAGTGACAGTGGAGATTCATCCCAAGAATACCACCCCACAACTCTTCAAGAAACTCTCCTTCGGAAAAGGTGCAGCCCGGGCTTTGAACCCTTGCAGAGCGGGTCGAGGGTGGGAGGGCGAAGGGGCCGCATCCTTCCCTTTGTAGAAGTAGGGAGGGCAAGAAGCCCTCCGGGAGCTCAAGGAGATGCTGCACCCCTCGAGCCGGGGTAAGGGGGGATTGCACTAACCGTGCCGGGGTTGTTGCAGGTCCCCGGAGGCTGCCCAGCCTGAGAGGTCAGGACAACAGAGGTGAGGCTCTGCTCTACCACGGCGCGCGTCTCCAAGCCAGCCCTCGCCCAGGAGGTTGCTCCCAGGAGGAGAGAGGCTCCCTTCTCCCCACGGGGGCTCGAGGCTCTTGAGGGGATGCCAACCCCTATGCCCGCTCTCCCTGCCAGGCAGATGCTGCTGGACCCTGGCAGCGCCTTGGGCTTGAGGAGCAAAATCCTTCTACTCCTGGGGCAGGGAGGGGGGGTCCTTCTCCTCCAGCCCTGGGTTGAGGCGGGTGGTGACAGTCTGGGGGCCGCAGCATCCCTCAGAACTCCTCCAGCTGCCGCAGAGTGCTCTGCGGGGTTATCACCTAACAGCTCTGGAGCTCAGCTCTCCCTTCTTCCACGTCTGGGGGGTTTGGCGGGGTGGTGGGCAGGGGTTAGATGTCCCCCGCCCTCGGGCTAGAGCAGGAGACGCCTGACTGCTGGGGAGCGTGGCCTCTGCAGAGCCGCAGGACAGCGGGGAGGGGATGCAGGGCGCAGCGGTGATCCAGGCAGCTTCCTTCATCCCTCTCCCCTCGACAGGGCGTTGACATCCATGTCCAAATGCAAGGGAAAGGGCAAAGAAAACCCTCAATTTCAGCTTTTTCCACCCACTCCTGCTCCCCAGAATCACTTATTTCTGTTTGTCTTTTTTCTCCTGCTAACAACTGCTCACCTCACGCTCCCTTCCCCAATTTTCTAGGTTTCCAGAGGACTGAAGCCCCGCGGCCACCAGGAGGAAAAGACCTGCACGGTAACTATCAGCTGTCCCCCTGCCCCACGCCGGTGGCACGGTGGGACGCAACGTGGGGCAGACCCACATAGGAAGCTCTTTTAGCCCTAGAACCAGGGCTGCTGCAAGCCTAGACTGAAGTGCACGGACAAGGGCTTTAATTTCTATTACCACGAGTAGCGTTCGGCTTCCTAACCCCCTGTTCATCAGGGTGGCAGATGGGGATGGATTTGCGAATGTCACGCCTTCCCAAGACCTTCCCAAGGCTCTACATCCAAGGAAGGCTACTCTGCAAACAGGCATGATGCGCACTTCCTAACTGCGCTGGGCTACGTGAGTTACTGCAGCTCCTGCATCTGCGGGGAGCCTTTGCAGCTATAACCCGACAAAGATAAAAACCGATAACCAATTTTAAAAAAAAACATCCTGTTCCCAGAAGGCAAAAAGTAATTTTCAGAGCTGTAGAGAGTGGGAACCTTTAAACGCGTAAATCTGCTTTATCTCTCTTTAGGTCAGCGTAATAGCCCTTTTCAGGGAAAACCGAGATAAACAAACAAGCCTGTTAAAGAAACAGATGCCGTGTGCCTACACGCCGATTTTGGCAGACGGGGTGCCTGCCCGGCACAGGGTCGCACCTGCATCCCGCCTGGCAGGCTGCACCGTCACTGGGACGCGGGATGCCCCATAACCCCTCCCTGGGGCAGAGGTTTCCAAGAAGAGCAGGGCTGACGTTAACAAAACACCTTTACAAGTGGGCTGGCGCTGGCGGCAAAAGGGCCAGAGCCCCGTTTTGGGGAGATGGAGGGGGAGCAGGTGATGACTATAGATTTCAGAAGCGCTGCCAGCATCTCGGCTAGGTTAGGATGGACGCTGTCGGAGCCTCTGGTGCATCTTGCTCCCACCGGCACTAGCTGAGCAGGCAGTGGAGGGGGGTCCTGCTTGCTTAGCAAGGGTCACAAATAAAGCAGTATGCAACCACCCCAAGCCCCTGTGCCCCCACGCGCAGCCCAAGGCAATTCACTTCTCCTTGTCGCCTCTCTCCAGGCAAGCAGCAGCTCTACGGCACCGTTCATTCACCTCTCCCAGCACTCGGGAGTCACACAAGAGCATTTTCACTTTGTGATCTCTTTTAAATCCTTTTTTCCAGAGAAATAACAATCCTACAGAGCTAGGTAGAAGAATGTCTTTAGTCCTGAATGGCTTTGACAGTATCTGACAGGGGGAAGAGATTGCTGTAGAGCTCAATTCTCTTCTCACCAGCTCGGAAGAAAAGGGAGGGCTGAGCAGACGGCGGTCCAGGGGAGACGTCCATCCGACCCGTCTGTGCACTGAGCTATAGGCGCATCACTCGGGTGGCTCACTGATGAGAGAAAACAGTGTCAGCTCATTCACAGACTTAAAAAATAAGTCTATCTGATTCATTAGGGCAAGTTATTAACCCTTCGGTTCACACCAAGTAGAACCGTGAGCCTAGAGCCTGCAAAGATGCGGGCAGAGGGGTAGGTGCACCAGTTTCAGTCCGACTGCTCCCCACACATTTCTCACACGCTTGAATTCACGCAGAATCATGGCCCTTTACCAAGCAAAACAGTCATCGCTTTCAACAAAACTACTGGAGAAATGCAGCTCTTTGCTGGGTTTTATTTAAAAAAGTCGTCTTTTTGCCAGGGTTTCCACAGCACAGATTTTCCCCAATACTCCTGCATTTATCTTGTGCACCTCCATATAATATCCCGGGATTTTCTATGCCGTTGTACAGTGCCAAAGGTGCAGGGGCACCTCTGGCTCCAGCATTGCCCAAATTATACCAGACTAGACAGGACGGCTCCTGCTTTCCATGCAGCTGGCAGGGACCTCCCGTGAGTGCCCTCGTGTCCTCTGCTCTCTAAGCACCCGCTGACGGATGCCTCCGTGGGTCGGGCAGCACCTCTGCACTGTCCCCTTGTTCAAGCGTACAGCCCGGAAAAATACCCCCTCCCTTCCCGAGACAATGACAACTCGTTTCTTCCCAGCATACCCATGGGACAAATCCTCTTTGAAATCCATGCCAGTAGATCTGCAGCAATTTGAGAAGCTGGATGCCTATGCATTAAAAGTAAGTCTTGCTTTTGCCTCTGTCCTCCTCCCAGCTCCCCTGCGGGGACGTTCCTTGAAACCTAGCTACCAGCACTAACACCAGCTTAGTCTGAGCTATCGGGGCAAGTCCCTCAAAGTCTCCCAAACAAGCAAAAAAACCATTTCCTTGCAAACATCAGCAACAGAGATCCCACTCTAGGAGGGAAACTATGACCAAAAATACTTGCTCGAAACGTGGAACCACAGCTTTGTATTTCTATTTTTAATGAAGCTGGAGTTAGAGCTGTCTCCTGGCAGGTGGGGTCTCGCTAGCTTTAGAAGAACAAGGGAGCGGGGAGGAAGGGAGATCTACCACAGCATTTCTTCACCACAATCTTGCAATGCTTCCTCCTCACAAACAGGTAAACGTCAAGAACAGCGTAGAGGAACTCGTCAAAGCCCTGCTTAAACAAGCCCGGACTGATCTGGAGAAAGTCCGAGCCATATGGATGTGGATATGCCACCACATAGGTAGGTCAAGAGCTTCAGCTGAGAAGATAAGGCTGTTGCTGTCACCCCCATTACGCTGCCATTGCAGTTTACTATATATCTTGTGGGTTAGTTTCACATGGTGGGTGGGAGGAAGGCTTTCTGGATGTATTTATCCAGAAATATATTCAGAAGTTCTCTCACCATCTCTGTTTCCATAGTCCCTCCCGAGCACTGCCGGGCCCTCCAAGGTTTGTGCGTAAACGATGTGTTAACTCCTACCCCCCATACTCAAAGGTGTCAAGTACAAGTACTTGTACAAGGTACAAGTCCCTATCATTGAAGCAGCCGGGGCGTGAATCCAGGCTGCCAAGCCCCGGAGGTTTGGTTGTCACCTTCAGAGCCATCCAACGCCACCAGAAGTTTCATCTCCACCACCCTCCTGAATCCCCGCACCTCCCCACGCAGCCCTTCCCAGCGCTCTCGGCATGCTGGTGCCTTTGCTCCGGGAGGGTCTCGGCGTAGCATAGGTACTACCAGGACCCATCAAGCTGCTTTGCCCAGCTCAGTGTCATCCCAGCTGCTTCTGCAGCTTTTCTGTTGTTGTCTCTTTGGGCAGCAGAGCCACCCTTGCAAGGAGCAGCCTGGACAGCCCATCCTGGGCGAGCTGCCCTCTTGCCTCTGACAGTCTCTTGGCTGCTTAGGTGCCAGCTTTGCCCGTGTTTTTTGGATACATCCCATGCTGGTACCTAACAGCGTTCGTCCTGTTGATATGTCCATCGGCCACGTCAGCGCAGCACATCAGAGAGGCCAGCTTTCATAAAAGGTGCTGGCACCTGCGCAATTGCCGTTCCTGCCCGTACACGCACCCTTTCAACCCTCATGAGAGCTGCAATCACTCCCTTTCCCCGGCCCCTTCCTACCCAACCCGAGCAACGCCGGTGTTTCAGAAATAACCAAGGGGTGCGAAGAGGATGAGGAAGGAGGAGGAGGCAGCATTTGTAGCCTCTCCAGTCTGGCACGTCAGAGGGGGGAAAAGGCTTCTTGCTGCCCCAAGCTCCTTGGTGGGGGGAAACTGGATGTGCAACGTGATTGCATTGTGCATTGCACATGCAAAAATGTTTGTTTCCCATTAACTCTTGGGGGTAGAGGGGGAGAAGCACAGCTATTCTTTCCCTCGCCTCTTACGCATCCCGGCAGGCTCTGGTGCGGTGCCGTTCGCTGGCTGAACAGGCCAGCTGACGGAGAGCAGAAGAGCAATTTGGGAAGCTCTGGCCTAATCTCACGCCCACTGAGATCAGCAGAGCTCTGCCAGCAACTGCACGGTTAGTATAGTTAGGTCAATCCCAAGCAGCTTTAATCTTGCCCTTAAATATGCAGACTGCTGATTTCACTGCATTTCCTGAAACCGAGCGTTTGACTCATCCCAGTGCCGAGCTCCCATCGGCCGCTGATCATTTAATCTTTACGCTATAAACTCATTTCTGCCTGCCGCTGCCTGGGCCAGATCCTGCTTGGGATGGCCAGTCCGGTTTGAGTCGGTCCATTTACCTTATACGCCTTCACGGGACATCTCTGATCCCCGACAGGTACGCTGTCATCTCCTCCCAAGACGTTTTTACAGCGTCTTGGCCCCGGTTCTCCTTCCTTCCTGCAGAGGCTGACCCCTATTTACATGCATGGGGAATCAATGCAGTGCTAGGAATTTAAATTGGCTGACAAAAATGCAACGTACCTATCCTGGAAGAGCGCTGGCGATGCTTGGTCCTTCCTTGTCTGGGCCTCATTTTAAGTGAGATCACTGCTCCCTGGGTTCCTCTTCCTACCCCGTTCAGCTCCCTGCCCGCCTGCGATGGACTGCTACCTCCGCTCAGCAGTAGCACTAAAAGAAATTATTTTAGCTATCATTTCTAGCATAACCACAGAGCCACGTGCAGCCAGCTAGCTCTCCGTGCCCCTCAAAGTGCTCCGCAGCTTTGCGGGTGGCCCCGTGAACAGCCCGGGTCGAGAAGCCAGCCTTTTGCTACAGCCCCAGGAGCCAGCCCTGAGGCAGGCGTCAGCTGAGCCCCTTAGATAAAAACAAGCGGTTGCAGCATTTCAAAGCACAAATACAGCGTGTTGCCAGCTTTTTTCCTCTTCCACAGCATTAAAGGGAGGATGAATCAGCTGATGCAGCGTTCCTTAGAGCTTTGTCAGAAAAATATGTTCGTATTTTAAGAAAGAGGTTATGGACATGACCAAGGTTGGTCGGTATTGAATTAACCTTCCCAGACCAGTTCCTCAAGCTCTGTCTGAAGGAACCCTGCTAATTTGGTTAGAAGCAGCTAGGTTTTTCCTTTGAGCATTGTATGTGAAGGTTAAAAGCATGGCAAGACTTAAACAAGGAGGAGTGTTGTCTCCAACATGCTCCCATGCAAGAGGTAGGCACCGTCCCAGAAGGAGCTTTCCCAAAACCTTCTGGAGATGCCCTCTCCCCTCCACTACACAATGCTGTTCTACATCCATTCAAACAAATTAAGATTTGCTACGCTTCTGGGTATTAATATGACTCACTTGCAACAAATCATTTCAGGTATTTCCCAGCAAGCTACTTTCCAGGTTATTTTTAATACAAATTACTCATAAAGAGTGCAAAAAGCTCCATGGTTTCCTTTGACAGTAACACGAGTCTGACTCCTTCAAATGCAGACCTCTTTGCACTTTAGCAGGACCACTCAAGCCTGCAGTTCCCCCTGCACGACGGCAGACCCCTGGGGAGGCCCACTTTCTCTAAAAAAAGCAGAGTTTCCCTCGCATTTGGATTCAACTGCTGAACCCCAGCCCAGGCTTAGAACAAACGGTGATGAGACATAGTCCTCGTCCCTCTCCCCCCGCCAGCCGTCCACGACATCGTCGTGCAGCGCGCGCGCCACGGCTCGTTTCTCTTCGCTCGCGCTCACGGAGATGAAAAGCAATCCAAGCGTTGCTCCTGCTGCCCGTCGATCCCGTTGCCTCAGGCTTTTGGATGAACTTTCGTCTGTGTTCCTTCCCGCAGAATACGACGTAGTGGGCTACCATAACAAAAGCCAGCTGTCGAGCAAACCCATAGATGTGCTTCAGACGGGGAAGAGCATTTGTGAGGGATACGCTGGGCTCTTTGAACAAATGTGCAGGTAAATTAAGCTCAGAAACATTCAATGCCAGGGAGAGTTAACATTCATTGTCATCTCTGTGCCTATTCTGTCTGCCTTTGCCTTGACTGATGTGACTTTAAGCAGGACGTGGAACTTTAGCTTTCAAACCATGCTGTGGAAAAACAGCAAGTCCTAGAAAGGTCAATTTTGCTTCCTCCTCCTTCCCCCTCCACCCCCCCTCCCCAGCATAATTTACTTTGGGCCATCTGCTGAGCTTCGCATTGCATTAACATAATGGCAGATGAAAACACGGAGCTAATTTGGTTAGAAGCAGCTAGGTTTTTCCTTTGAGCATCTGTATGTGAAGGTTAAAAGCATGGCAAGACTTAAACAAGGAGGAGTGTTGTCTCCAACATGCTCCCATGCAAGAGGTAGGCACCATCCCAGAAGGAGCTTTCCCAAAACCTTCTGGAGATGCCCTCTCCCCTCCACTACAGAGGCACCACAGGGACACTGCCTCACACCTACCGCGCCGTTTTCCACGGTCAGTCTCAAGGTGCATCACCGTTGAGGCCAATACTGCAATTCCCATTTTACAGCTCCGTCGGCATTTAATGACTAAAATCCATTCTCCTGCCTAAAAAGCTGGTTGGCTTCACCAGGGATTAGTTGCATAAACGAGTGGGATTTCCCCCACAAAGCAGGACTTGACAATCACAAAGCCGTTTCGTAGAAGAGGCAGTCCCTTCCTGGGCAGGGAGCACAGGCGCCTTGCACGTGAAGGCAGCGCAAATCCCTTCTCCCTCACTTTTCTCCAATCCAGTAAAGGAAGGAGATGGCCGTTGCGCGAGGCAACCCTCAAGCACCACAGCAAGGAGCAGCAGCTCGCCTCTCGCAGCTGTATGCAATAGTTTGGCTTAGGGGAGTAGTGAAGGCGATGAAGGTGCCTGGCAAGTTTAGGACCAGCCTTATGTAGAAGGGTTGTCCAAGAGGAGAAAACTGGACCTGATGACTCAGGGACACAAGATTGGAAGGGGCTTCCTAACTGCAGGAAGCAATGGTGTACTTTCCTAAGAGCATGGGCTTGCAAGGTGGCTCTCCCAGCGAGCACCTTCTCAGCAGAGCAGCTTCCATTTAGTTTTGGAAAAAATTAAAGACCAGTTATTAATTGGCATGTGTAAGTAACAATTGGCTTTCCACACCATCCAAAAAGATTTGGAAAGGTTTTCACCGCGAAACAGACAAAATCTACAGGGAAAAGGACTGATATTAAAAAAAAAAAATGCTGTGCCAGATGCTGAAGTGGTGAATGCTTCCAACCAATACCACATCCCACAATATCAGATCTCGCTTTCTGAAGAGTAAAATAAAGAAATACAATGATGAAGTATGAATTTTAACTGCATCTTATGGAACAGTTATTAGCAGTTAGAAGTGGGGGAAATTTGCATCTGTTCATTAAAAAGCATATGTTTAGTTCATTAAAAACATTAATCTTTCCAAGGATATCTTTTACTGTTTAAAGGCTCTGTTGATCTACTCTTAATTCCCCAGTTCCAGGTTGATTATTCATTTTATGATTCGGGAAATCTCCCCGTCATCCAGCCTATTACTTTTGTCAAATATTAGCTAAATGTTTCGCTCCTTTCCTGAAAAACTATAACCAGAGACAACATACCCTTTCTTGCAAGGGGATCTCCTCATCCCTTCTTCTTGGGCACTGTTCAAGTCTTATGCTGAGTCTAAGCATAAAGGCAAGAGGCAAAGAGCAGTCGTCTCATACAAAGGTTTTTCAGAGCCAAGTTTTGGGGAAAAAAGGGTCTTTTAACATGCCTTTTTTTCCTAGCTGCTGTTGAGGAAACTTTCACAAACAACCCAATTTGCCAGTCACCAGGAGCCCCTCAAAGGCCCTGCTGAAGTCAGCGGCTGACGCTGATTGAGTCCTACTTGTCCCCATGCCAGCAGGGAGAAAAGTTCCTGTTGCAGACACAAGACTGTCACCTTCGACCACAGCTTTGGCAGCCAGATTTCTTCCCATTAGCTGCGACTCCTGTCACAGAGGAAAGGTGGGCACAGATAGTGGGAAGCTGGCCAAACATCAGGCGTAATAGCAACAAACGTCAACACAGGCTTCTGACCAATATTTTAGCAGCATTTATCAAGAATTAGCTTCTCGGCTGACAACCAACTCAAGGAGGTAGCGTGGCCGAGTGAATCAGGGAGTGTAAATTCATTAATTCAATTTAGGGCAAAACCTAGCAGTCTGGGCTTGGGGAGAAACTCGCTTACCAGAATTAACGATGAAGTCAAAACAAGTATTTGCACTTGAGAGGTTTCAGCAGCACCTTTGGGAGAAAAGCTGACTGGCCTCCCTACAGTGGATCTGACCACTTAGCTGCTCCTTATTCATAATTAGTCCGCAAATAATCCAGGTTTCCCATCCTCTTGCTTTTCCTGTTTTCTACAGTCAGCAGCTTTCCTTCCTTTCAGGCACAGGAGTGTACACCCACCTACCATAAGTATAAACCGTTCTGTCTCCCTCTGGAGAAGCCAGATTTGCTTCTTTTTTAGATGAAATCATCAAAGTCAACCTGAAATCAAAGGGAAGAAGGTGCCACTGAATTCCAGTGGCACCTGTAGCAAGATCCAGATTATTTCCTACTCTTTTTGAAGCAGAAAAGCAACTTAGCTTTTAACCTCCTTGCTGCACCAAGCCGATGTGGCCAGCTGTTTCTTAATTCAGTTCTTCCAGTCCACCTTGGACTTAGGTCATCTTCTACCATCACTTTGCCACTTCAAGCATTTCTGGAGATCTTCTCAATCTTCTCTCTGCCTGGTTAATTTATCTGTATAAAGTAATTTACACAAGAACAGAGACACGATCACTCTTCTCACCAATACAGGATTGCTCTTTTACAGGATGTTTTAGCCTGTTTTTTTGTCTGTCCATTATTAGAGAGACCACTGTGTAAGTGCTCTGACCTTTCTTTTGGGAGCTTTGACCACATCCAAGCACAAACTCTTCTTGCTGCTTTGCTAACGTTCACTGTAAGTGAGAGCACAGAGAGAACGAAGGGCAGAACTTGTCCCTTAATGTTTTCTTTGAATATCCCAGCTAACGAGAATGTCTAGAGAAGCCTAGAAGGATTAGACACCAATCCCCATGAAATTAGTGGGAACTTGGTACTTAGCTCCCAATAGGCCTCTTTGAAACTCCTAGGATCAAATCTTCCTTAAAGCTCCCGGGCCAGCTCCTAGTCTCAGTTACATCATGTAAATCCAAGCTCTCACCAGTCTTGTCAGTGGAGTTGCTCCAGATTTACTGCCCAGCTCCACGTTAGAATTTGGCTCACAGGCGACTGCAGCCTGGCAAAGACTTTACAGACCACCTGCGACACCAGGTTTCTCAATGGCATTCCTTCCAGTCCTGCCGCATTCATTCTGAATACCTCGTGTGACAGGCAGCGCCTCGCTATCGCTGCGTAACGGCCCACGCTGAACGAGAGCTGGCTTGCACGCTCCCTACCACAGACTGCTTCTCCTCTTTGCAGGCCATCTTTAGCAGGGATGGGGTACTGCCGCGTTTCTCCTCTCCGTATAACTTGGTCTTCTCTCCGCAGGCTGCCCAACGTGAGCTCCCCGCTGGCTCTCGATCAGCCCTTTGCAGTTGTGATTCTCTTTTTCACACTCTTTCTTAAAGAATTTAGAAAAGAATGTAAGAATTTAATTTAACACTCTTAAAGAAAGAGCATCAAATACCTAAGTAACACAAAGACGTCCAGGTTTGAGTTCAGTAAGTCCGTATGAGAAGCTGAAGTGACCACCTCCCCTTTAAACCAGCATCATCTCCGTGAAAAAAGCAGTCCTCCCTACGAGCACCGCTGCACTGCCCATTACCAGCCAGTATCTGTTATCAGACCTCGACTTCTTAACAACCATGCTAATTATCTTCCCCATAAATATCACCTTCCTTCTGAGTTAAACCCACATTATGCAGACAATCTCGCTCTTGAAGCATGCACAGTTTATTACGTAAGGTAGCTGTTCCATTTAACGTACTTTTCAATGAAGAGGAAAAATGTCGATACCATCCTACCCAAAAGACAATCCTCTAAGTGAAGCAATTTTAGATTAATGCTGAAATACGATGCCTATGTTAGAATCCACCGGTATCAACAGCAGAGAGCTTATTAACACAGTGCTTATTTAAATCTTATTTACACATCAACATAGGTATTCATTATTTTTTAAAAAGAGACTATTTAATCATTTGTACCCTGGGCAAGCGCAAGCTCACGCTTTAAGGAAACTAAATCAGCATCCACAATCCCGCGAGGTCTAAGATACCTTAGTTGGTGTCAAAAACAAGCATGAACAGACACACTTTTAATTTATAATTACATGGGCTAATTGTGGACAGCATCAAAGGGATTCCACCGAGTAACAAGACAGAGAGTAATTAAGCACACTTCATCTTTGTCATCCTCCTCTAACAACGTTAAATTGATGGTCCATCAGACAAAAAGAGAGGGAAGATGCAAAAACGGGAAGAGAAAAGCCCCCTCCTCCAGCGGGACGCTCTCTCCACGTGCCTATGCAAAGACTACGAGAAAAAACGGCCCCTACCCAACAGCGCGGGCACCGTTCCCTTGGGTTACTCTCGCACGCCCACCCCGTAGGAAGCCGTTCACTAGCACAGCCCAGAAAAACACAGTCTCTACATGACGCTAGTGGTCAAAGGGGGGATGCAGTAGCCTAGACATTTACCACAGTAGCCTGTCACTGGGGTCGGAAGTTGGAGTTTTCAAAGAGGTACACTTGCATGCTTCAACATTTAAAACCCCTAAATCCCGTGGGACCCAACTGCAAGGAGGCACCTGATGGAGCTGGTCCACTTGACTACAGGATTGAAGTTCTGCAGACATGCTGGACTTTGTTCCTCACGTCCTTCCACAGAAGTACGCTGAAAGGTTTAAAACAGAAGTCTCCTGCTGCATCTTACCCTTTCCTTTTAGTATTGCAGGAATCCAGTGCATGAAGCTGTTGGGGTACTCTAAGGGGTACGGGTACAAGATGGGGCAGACCTTCACAGGGGACTCTGACCATGCCTGGAACGCCGTCTACCTTGATGGAAGGTGGCATTTACTCGATAGCACCTGGGGAAGCGGTGCTGTTGACGATTCTTTCACCAAGTTCACCTTCAGGTAAAGAACCATCCTCTATGTTAACAGGGAAACCTACCCCAAAGGCAGGAGAAAGCTGATGGGTGCAATAAGAAACACCAGTGACAAATTTTAGGTCCCACAGCAAGACTCAAAGCCCCGAGCAAGGGATCTGGGCTGCCTATGCAAGGGACGGAGCCCGTACCTGCAGAAAGGCAGCGGCCCTGAGCAGCAAGCCACACAACTGCTGCAAGTGAACTCGTTTTGCTCATCACACCTTCGGTTTATGCAATACTACGCGGCGCTTGATTCATAGCTTTCAGCTGCCTGAGAGGGGGTCCCGGCACCATGCTTTCAACCAACAAGCAGTGCCTCCCTCTTTCTTCAGGAGCCCGTGGTGGCGGGGGGTAGCGGAAATACCCTGGTTTGATCCGAAAGCTCAGCATGTGCCCTGCAAATGGAAGACCAAAGCTCAGGTTCCCTCTCCGCCCGGAGAATTTCAAACCCGCTGACCTCAGTGTCTCAGCAGCCGACTCCGACTTCCTCCTGCTGAAACCACCACCACCACTGTGCGGGGGAAGAATTAACTCTTTATAATTACTCGTTTTCCTTTAATCTCTTCCTTCTTCTTCCAGGTACAATGAGTTTTATTTTCTGACTCACCCGGCTCTGTTCATTAACAATCACTTCCCAGATAACAGTAACTGGCAGCTTCTTAAACCAACCCTGACGCTGAAAGATTTTGAGAACAACATGCTGCACAACAGTAATTTTTACACGTTGGGCCTGCTGACCGCACAGCCGGAGACAGCCGTCATCCAGACAGGTAACACCCTGCCAAGGGGAGGCTGCAGAGCACCCTTCCTTCTGCAGCCCCGCGTCCACCACCCGCTGTCGTGCGGGTAGTGAATGACGGTTCCAGCTTGGTTCTGGCAAGCGGAGCGCACCCAAAGCTCTTGGGGCAGAGAACAGTCTTTTCTCTTTCTTTTTTTTCTTTTTTTTTTTTTTTTTTTGGGGGGGTTTTTTTGGTTTTTTTTGTTTGTTCAAGCTGTGAAAAATTCTTGTAGCCCCTGGGTCTAAAAGAAAGCCTCAATCAGCCCCTGAGGATGAGTTTCTCTATCAGCCAGCATCAGTGGTGCAAAATTAGAAGGGTTTTTTATATTATTTATTAGCAACTCTGGCTTAAAAATGAGATTAAAACCTTTTGCGAAGTTCAAAAGGTTTGAATTACTGAACAATGCATAAACAGGCACTTCTTTATGCGATACTGAGTAAGTCCAGCAGCTCTTTTAACATAAAACTATTCAGGTAACACCACTGAACTACAGGGCCCACAGTTAAGATCACCTTCCTTGGATTTTAAAAGAGCTGCAGGAATTGAACTAGATAGCTGATTTATGAAGGCTAAGAACCCGGAGGTAAAGGCAACAACGTTTTAGGACTTAATGCTGTCTTCAAGCTGTTTGGGAACAGGCTCATAGGGAGGTAGATTATCTCATATCTACGTACTGGAGGGTTCCTGCACTTTTCTCCGAAGCTTCTTGGAATAACCATTCCGGACTAGCAATCAGGTCTAATTACATCTAATTAAGCCCTTCTTGAGTGCGTGGGCTGACGGTACTTTCAGTTATGTTTCACGCAGACTTTCATATTCTATAGGACCACAGCTCTATTTCAGTGTATATCAAAATAGGATAAATGCACATCTCCAAAACAAAGGCCACTCTTGACTTCATTCATTTTAGGGACGTTGGTAGAAGCAGGCAGCTGACAAGCTATGACCTCTCAGTTGCAGCTCTTTCTATTACTATTAGGGACGCTGCAATTCTTTGGGACAGATTAGTCTTCCCAGAACGGGCTGTACATGCAAAAAATGTACTGAAACTCCTACGCAGTTTCTTTTCTTTTGTGTTTCCTAGTAAATGGAAAAGCCTCTGTATCAGTGGATTGCCGTTCTGCCACATTATTTACGTTTAAGCTGAAGGGAACAGATGAACACGGTTTAATGACTTTGAAAAAACACGGAATGAAGCTGGATATCTACCCACAGAAGACAGGGAGCCACAAGCTGCAGATCTTCGCCAAGCCCTCCAAAGCCTCGGAAGACGTCTACAACTGCGTGTTAGAATACGTCGTAGAGTGCAAGTCTGTGGACAAGACCATGCGTTTCCCAAAGGATCTGCATCAGCCTGTTGGACCAAGCTGGTTCACGGAGCGGCAAGGGTTCCTGAGGCCGTCACACCCCGACCCCATCATTCACACCAACGATGGGCGGTGCTCCGTCACCTTCACCCTGGGCAAAGACATAAGCGTCTTAGCCTCGCTGCACTCCGACAACAGCAGCCTGACAGAGGATATGAGAAGGCGGCACATCATGCAAATCCATCGCGGGAACCAAATTGAGTTCAAGATCCATCTCCCCCACGCAGGGAACTTTGTTCTGAAAATCTACGCCAAGAAGAAGTCAGATCCCGGCAATTACGACTACATCTTCAACTACCTCATCACTTGCCTGAACACTGAAGCGAAGTGGCCAGCTTTCCCTCAGAGTTACAGCAAGTGGGCGGAAGACTATGAAATACTGGAGCCGCTCTCCGGCTTGCTGCCGGCGAATCGCAACGTTCAGTTTAAACTCAAAATGCATGGGATAGCAAAGGTGCTAGTTCAAGCCGAGAACACTTACCCTCTCACCCAGAGCAGAGGCTACTGGGAGGGAACCTGCAACACTTCGGGATGCAGAGAGGTGTTTGTGATGGTGCATGAGAATGCTAACCACAGCTTTTACTCACACGTCCTGAAATACGAAGTTGAAACCCAGTAACGCCCCCTCCTTGTTCTTTCACTCACCTGCACGAACCAACCTTTCCAACCTGCCCAAAACCAATACAGCTTTAGGAGATCGCTCATTCTCTCCATCAAATCTGTTCTTTCGACGAATGCAGGACAACACTTGCAGGCTTTTGTAAGACCACGGGCTCAAAGAAGTTCAAAGAAGCAGAAAATCCTGTTAAGAAGGGAGCAGCAGTGAAGAAATTAAATAAAACCCTCACCTATGTTTCGGTAATACTGCCCAGACAAACATTTTGAAGAAAACAACTGACTGTCTGGCCATAGGTCATTCTGTGCCAGCAAGGATTGCTGGTTTCCAAGTTATGGACCATAAGAAAAGTCTTACAACGGCTACTCCAAGAAGAATCCACCTAGTTATGGGGCAGGATGAAGAAAATACACCCTGGTTTTGAGCAGCAATATTGGACATGAGGAACTTCAGGATATTTAAAGTGAGTTTCCATATAACTTAAGTCAAGTTGCAAAGTACATCCCAAGATGATGTCTTCACCCTTAGGAAGAAGACACAACGCGAAGTTTTCTGGTGCACTTCATTGTCTTACAGATTTAAGTGATACTGCGAAATTACTTTTTACACTGACTCTTAAATACAATAAACAAAATCATTTTTACCTTTTTATATTAGAGTATTTGAATTGTAAACACTTTTTCTGCAATATTAACACTATAATCGTATCTCAAGCGTATAGGTGTTTCCATAACTAAAACTACAGTAAAACGGAGAATAAAGTTCTCAAAAACCACTCCTTACTCCAACTTGTCTACGCACTACTGCAACTAAAAAACTTAAGGGGTTATGTGGAATAGCAGGCTGAGTGACATAATTATCATGTAAAAAACTATTTGGTGCTGTACTCTTGGAAAACCCCTACATGAACAAGGCAAAGGTGGTCTTCTAGTGAATCTCACCACAAATACACACGTCCTAAGATCAAGCAACATTTTCATAAAGGATTCAGATGTCCGTAAGTGTTAGCATGACCTGAGAGATGCTATGTTTGAGCTTGAATTTAAAATAAACCTGTTACCTTTTTGCATTCTGTTTCATTGACCAAACGATACGAATTCCTCTTCACAAAGCCTCTGTATTTTCCACACGAAATACGTGCGTTATTCCTACACTCCCCTCCTCCTCAGCGACCGGGTGGCAGAAATCCCGCAGGCTAGCGAAGGGCTGCCCGTCCGCAGCAGGCTGACGGCCTCCGATCCCTCCTACCTCCCTCCCTCTACCCCAACCTCCAGGTTTGAGCCCCCATTTTAAGCCAGTTGAGTGAGCGTGCAGGGTACCCGGAGCCGTATTCACGTAGCAGAGCTCTCAGCGAGGACGCAGGCTGCCGCCGACACGAGTTGCAGGCATGAACACAACGCGTAGGCTAACAAAGCTTACTCTAGGGTGCCAGGAGTAGAGCAATGCTTTGGGGTCTTTTTGTGCCTGGAGACAAGGAGGCTCCATACGTGACATAAAAGTAGGTTTTAAGGCTTCCCCCAAACAGCCAAGCATCTTTGCCCTCAAAAAGCAGCAGCTCCTCCCCGCAGGAACACTAACAAGCCTTGTAGCCCAGCAGGCATCCACTCCCCGGACAGCAACACGTACTGAACAGCGCAGATGCAGATGCAAGAAAGACTCGGGGATTTTTTTATTGCCTAGGACCTTGAAGGCTGAAGCAAGCCTTGTCTGTAAGCACTGACAGCCCTGGTTTATTTTGGTGCCTAGCAGAAGAATTCTTTCTTCTTAGATCCCATTTTTCCAATCAAGAAGGACACATTTCAGTAGCTTTCTTTTTACAGGTCAAGCCGATCCAGTCAAACACGTCACTTCTTACAATGGGAGGATAAGGAGGCATCCCAGAGAGCTTAGGAACCAAAGAAAACTTACTTTTTCCAAATAACGGGGTCAAGGATACCAAACTACACACACCCTTCATGCAACCAAATACTTGATGTTCACTTACACGTATACAAACAGGCAGAACCAGCGGGCAGCCACGGTAAAGCCTCTCCGCAGAGCAGCGCCGGTATGAATGCGGTCCCTGCTCCTCACCTCAAAGACTCCCTTTCACCAAGTCTCTAAGCCCACATGCTCTATTTCTGTCTCAAGTTGGCAGGTGGGGGGGGAAAAATATCCCAAGGGATTAAAGAGGATGGTTTATACACTATTGCCCCCTACCCAGCACAATCTCGGGGAGTATTCCCTCTTCCCCCTACACAGCACTGCAAAACCCAGGCACCTGCGATTACACACATGTACACAGGCACAGACTCATTTAACCCCTCAAAGAGTGACCCAAAGCACTGTCATACCCATGGAAGAACATCTGTAGCACACGACAGACAGACAAGAGCCTGCAACAGCTTCCCATCGCTTCGAGATGCTAGGCTGGTGCAAAGAGAAGTACTGCAAATACATTTCCACATTTGTGTTTCAAACTGAGAACATCTGGCTCAGTCCTGCAAATGTGCGAGAAATTGTTTAGTGCTATCGAAGGCATGAGTTCAAAGACACACAGAAACCCTCTCCAGCTTCATTAATTATAAAGCTTCCAGGGCCAGGTGATTATTCCAAGGGATGTTTGACACGGCGAAGGCAGGGAATGCCCGAGAAGCCCTGCAGGCCCAGATAAAAGCACCTCAGAAGTCTGTACCTGCTGTGACGTCTCCCTCCAGGATAAACAAGTCTTTTTCTCCTCCCCCTCATAAAAAATGCACATTCTTCAGCGCAGCCAAGGCTCTAACACCAGGAGAACATCGCTGGAACAGACTTCTCTGTTACCTTGGGACTGTCAGCTCTCCCATTTCAGTCAGAGTTCTCCCTTGGCAGGCGTTAGGACCGAGCAGTTTTTGTAATCCCTACCCCACCGCGAGGTGCAGTTACTCAGCACTGCGAATTCAGATCGCTCGGTTTTGCAAACGTCTTGTTTCTCAGTGAAGGTAAATTAAGTATGCGTAGAACAAGTTGTTACCTCTGGCAAGTGTACCGCTGCACTTCCATCTACTCACGAGCTAGCTTCCTCACCCACGGAACGGATACGGGCAGTATACAATCAGATGCACTGCTATTGTCATGCTGGCCATGAGAAAGGCACACACTTATAAAACGACCAGCGCAGGGAGAACAGGCAACTGTTCAACTCATCACATTGCCTCGCTCAACCTCTGTCCTCTCCCGTTGTCCGTGCACAGCAACTCCAGAAACAGCAGGCACGAGAGTTTGTGGCACTGCCTATCTGCAAAGAGAGAAGCTGGGAAAGACAGAGCGCATACGCCAGCACAGAGAAGTAATTCGGCAGTTCCCCTGTCGCAAATTTTGCTCTTTAGATCACTTTAGATCAAATTTTTACAGCCTACTCCCTGAATGAAGCTGCTTATTACACATATTAGAAATTGATAAATACTGTAGGGTCATAGCTGCTAATTAAAGAAATGGATCATCTTCAGTTTCGCTCTTCGCTTCTGCCAACGGGAACTGCCAAATACCTCTAAAGGACAGGGATACGGAAGCAAATAGCACTAACGAGCCAAAACGTCCTCTAAACTTCTGAAAACACTTAGTGCGTGATGCTGCTTACTTAACAAATCTGCAGGAAATAGAAAATGGTTTATAAGGTATCATTTAAAAAATGGTACTGCTGTCACCACTGAAGACCATGAGGAATCCCTAAGAGTTCTGGCACACCACACGCTCAGTGAATCTACAGGTTCACGCAGGAAGGGGGAAACAACAGTTTGTTCTATTTAGTTTTCATCAAAATGCCCCACAATCAGCAAGTCCTTACCCGAGAGCTGGATAGTTAAGGTGGATGTTTCAGAAATGCTTACCTACGGCCAGCGCTGAACAGGAACCGAGGCCAATGCTGAGTATGTGCAAAATGCACCAGTTTATCCCCAGCTGCGGGCAGTTAAAACGCCTCATTACAAAGACTGCACAATGAGAATCCAGAATGGATTTGAGGGTTTTAACCTTGTTCAAAGAACTCCAGAAGAAAGCCAAAATAAAAGGACTTATTGATTCCAATGTTTTTCAACTCTGGAATGCAAAATTGCTTGACCGAGTGGAGTCCAATTTTATGGCATGACAAAGAGGCTGCAGTCCACAGACAGGCATCACCTTTGCTGAACTCACCTGCCTAATCTGACGATTGGTTTTTGCGTGCTTATGTTGCTTTTGGATTCCTGTTTCTTGGCAGCCTTAAGCTGCTCTAGGACAAGGTGAAGGTGACTGAAAGGAAGAGGAAACTTGCGGAGATGGACAAAGGATGTCTCTGTCCCTAGGTTTGCCTGTACCAAGGTTGTAACGGCTCTGTCACAGAAGAACTGCAGAGTGCCCCTGGAAGAAAGGCAAGTCTGTAGGAAACAGGTTCTGTTCACCCATTAACAACTCACTTTCCTTGAGGAAGGACTGAATATATTCCTCAAAACAGGTCACAGATGTATTTTAATGCAGCAGTTCAACTTGACAGGACAGTGTCCAAGGCTGCCTACGTTCAAAACAAGCTGATACCAGCTTACACAGCAGCTGCAATTATGTCTGCCGTACAGATGAATCTCACTTCTTTGTGGGTTCTCCTCCCATACAATTTCATTTCCAGTTCCAACTACTCTCCTTTCTTTTACAAGAGCTGTGACCACAGTCAGAATTCAGCCATTCATTCCTCAGCTATTTTGCAGTACTTCAAGCAATGTGCAAGGCAAGATAAAGACACCAGACACTATACAAACAGTAAAGGGCAGAAGTTGCAAAAACCAGGAAATATTAAGAAATTCCACTAAAGGAGAATTAACTAGAGAAAATACAAGTAGCCTAAAGGGAAGAGGAATTACATTCCTTGTTCCTTGAAGAACATAGCTGCGCTGGGAGGGAAAGGATGGCAAAGGTGTTGATCAAAGTTCCTGATGGGAAGGCAAGATAAGCCACAAGAGATTTACTCTCTCTATTTTTACAAACAACAAAAGAGGTGTTTTTCCATTTTGTTTATTTCAATGCTTTACATGTATAAAATATACTTAAAATACTTTACATTAAAATTAGCAAAGGGTTTACATCTAAAAAACACCATAATCTCTTTGTGAGTGAGTGCACAAACACATACCTCTGATGCAGCTTTCTGACCTACAGCAAGCTGACTAAAGTGTTTGTGGTGTAATACCCTCCTCTCTAAAATGTTTGATCTGATGGAGTTTCCTTTCCTCAATATCCATCCTGCTGATTCAGCTCAAAGCGGGAGATACGGCCTCTCGCTCAAGCTCCAATGGCAACTGGTTCATAGGTACCTCCCCAACTGCAGTTCGGAACCACGTAAGTAAACCAGCATTCCAGTTCAGTCAGAAACATTACTCCTGGTGTCCAAATTGTCTCACTATCTTTTCACTTTCTTTTTTCAGTTCCTCAATGTGGGCATTTAGGCACTCCAGGACGCGATGGGATCTCAGTTCTTCCTCTTCCAGGTATCTTGCAGCTATCGATCCAACTGAAGCTGTAGGCAGGGCGCACTAAAGGGAAACAAAGGGATTATCAGGTATTCTTTCATCCCAAGTTTCAGTCAGAAACACTACTGATCCGCAAACCACACAACTAAATACGCTTCTAAAGGGCTTTTGTGTCATTTTTGTCTTTTTGGACAGACTAAGCACTCAGCTCTCATGCTTGTATCATAGGTAAATGTCCCTCCCAACAGCCTCCAACCAACAGTGAAAGCTTCCCAAGCCTTTGCCAAAACTGCAGAGAGTAAAATCAGTACCTCAGCACACGTAACTTTTCCATTCCAGTAGTTCCCCTCCCTAAAGCACTTGGGGGCTAGAGCTGAACAGAAACAAGCTCTCCATCTGCCTACATAACCGTTGCACTTCACAGGTGGAACCCTGACCCCAGAGGTATCGATAGGAATTGACTGTTTACTTAAGGGAACTGGAGTTTCACTTCAATTACCAGCCTCTCCACTACAAATAACGAGAGGGAATGACACGGCATGTGCAATCATAGCATAACTCTAGAGAAGGTCACTACAAAATACCATGGGTTTTGTCCTGGGTGTGTTAGTTCTGCCTCACAATTAAGGTCTACGTCTCGCTCTTCGTCTTCATAAAAATCTCGATGAGCAGTATCACCTCAATACAGGTTCAAGGGAAGGGAAAGAACTGCCAGACTGGACCAGCACTGGGGATATCTCTGCTTTCTTTTATATACCTCCTCTGCTCCCCAGAAATAATGGGTTCCTGCTACAACCTCACAGGGGAAGTACAGACTGAACTCCCACCACGGCTCACTGAACGCACTTCAGTTCAGCTAGCAATGGTCAATAAACTACCCCAGATTTTTCCCTTTACAGTCAAGAACTATTCCTGCTACTCCCATCACTTACCCACAAGTTCTTAACTTAGAAAAATAACATTGTGAACTAGGCTTAATGTATGAGTTGATAAAGAGAAGCTTCCTGCACAGGGGCTGGCAGGTGAATTACAAAGTTACTAAGGGGCTGCTTTCTATTACAGAAAACTTGCCTCAGTGTCTTGGCAAGAGAACGTAACCAGTTATTTCCAAATCCTGGAGTCTCATGGTTTTCTGTTTTTTTATCAACAGCCAGGAACAAAGGGAAGCAGAAAAAAAGGCTGCAGATAACAAGCAAATCTCTCCCATCCCACTATTGCCTACTGATGAGAATTCTCCTCTCTTAAAGGAACTGATTTAAAGACACTGGAGCCTGACCGTGAGCAGGGAGTCCCAGTCAAGACTAGGAGAAATATCTGCATTTCCTTAGAAACCTTATTTCTACCTTTCAGAACAAAAAGCAGCACATTCCCTAGAGCTTCTCAGACCCTGAAGCGGAACTCTTCGCACTTCAGTTCCAATCCTACAGTCTGAAGAGTTTCCATTTAGAATATTACAGTTCCCTGAACTCCCAACATTTGTTTTCTGGACATGCCCACAAGCTACTTTAGGCTTGAAACAATCAAGTAGTAAATCTTGGTAGTAAACCTCGTCAAGATCTACAAACCTGGCAAGCCTCCGCTTATCTGTGCATCAGCCTTAGAGACTCTTCTCCGGGCTCCCCACAAAATAAAAATAGCTGTCGTCACTGCTAACAGCACACAACCAGAGGAGAAAATACTCCGAAGACTGCTAGGGGCAACAGGTCTGGAGGAAGGATCAGCACCCAGGATTCTCCCCTCCATGAACTACTACAGCCCTGTCTGACCCAGGGTATGACAACTGCTCTCAGTGTCCCTCTTCCATTCCCCTCCCTGCTCGAGCCAGTCTACAGCCTGGTCATTACAGTGCGTTCTGGGATATATGGTCTTAAACACCACAGGAAGAAGTGATCGAGTCCAAGTTCCCTGTATCTTGGGCAATTGCTCCAGCAACTGAGCTGAAGTAAAGGGACAGAGAAGGTGCCAACACTGCTCCCTACTAAAAAAGTATGATCAGCGACTGGTAAAAATAATAGCCTCCCCTTGTGAAGCACGGATTTCAGGCTTTCCTATCAGCTGGCACAAGCGACTTCAAGTTCAGTGTGATGACTACTGCAGTCCCATTCAGAGGGGGGAAACCCACCCTGTGCATTACAGTGAATGTAGATGTGCAGCACCAGCCTTCAGATTCACCCAGAAACTGTATGTCAAAATACTCAGCACTCTACATCCACTCTGAGCCTCTACTACAGACCCAAGCCAAAAGCTGAAGCAGAATTCTGACGTGACAGAAGCAGTTCATGGTACACACTGATGTACAGCACCAGTGTGGAAAGAACCATGAGCTTCTAGAATTAGCTCATCAGTTAAACCAAACACAAAGCCCTGCCCCAGAGAGTTCTGAAGAATAACCGCATGGCTCCCGTTCTCCAAGTATTAACCATCCAGCAGTGTTTTTTTTCTCCCTGTTTAACATTTGATGTAAAGAATCATACACACCATGCAGTCAGACCATACATTAAAAAATCTGTCTCCTTTTGCCAGATGAGAACCCAGCTATACCCTCAGCTGTTGAATAGCAACCAGCTTCTATGCAACTGCTTACCAAAGGCACAGATTCTCTCTGATCATTTGAGATGGACTGCTTAGATGATGCTTCTGCAAAATCTTTGTTTCCATCCAGCACATGGAGCAAAGAATCCGTTCCCAGCAAGGCGCCCAAAGCAAGTGACTCCGCGCAGTTCTTCCTGCTAGTCTGGGTGGGTAGCTCACCCGTCTCGGGGGTCGCCGTTCCTATTTCAGCAGCCCCCTGTCTCTGGGGGTCCCCTTGACGATGCTGAATAGTCCCATCAGGCTTGTGTTGTATTCTCTCTGCTTGTTCATCATGTTTGTGCTGTGCTTCCTGAGTTGATCTGGAAGGCAGGTTTGAACATGTAACTGTTTGACAGTTTGCCTCTTAGCAGCCAAACTTCAGCAAAAACTTGCACAGTGATAACAATTAACATACAGGTTACTAATAGCCCTGACAATCGAAGCTGGCTCTTGTTTCTGTAGGACTTCCACATACACATCGAGTCTCTAGGGAATTCTCTCTTACTCTCCTGCTATTGCAGATACCAAAAACTACAGACTGCACATCCTAGTACTGCAAAAGGAAGGAGCACAGCCACCTGGGCCAAATTTAATCCCTTCACTGAAAAGAGCACATACTGCTTCTCAATCAAAGAAAAAGGCAAAGGCAGTCAAATATAAGCTGGCTTTGCAGAACGCAAACCAGCTGGGACTAAAAGCTATTACACTACTTAAAGCATAAAGGCAGATTCCAAAACAGTCCTTTGTGTTCTCCCATATGTACTTTGTGCTGGAGATAGATACTATACATAAAGCACGTCATTAAAAACCCACACATCCCCAGGCCTTCTGTTCTCCGTCATAATAAGGAAGCAGCATCCTTGGGGTCATGCAGCACTCACCTGTACTGCACATCCCTGGCCTCAGGCTCTTCGTCCTGCATCTGCTGAGCAGTGTCCTTGGGTTCATCCTGGCTGACCTGTCGAGTGAGCTCCAGTTTTGCTTGGGCCTCTGCTAGATCCTTCCGCAATTGCTGGTTCTCAGATTTTAATTTATTTAGTTCAACAGCGTAGTCTTCACTGAGTGCTCTTAGGGTGACATCTTTTCCCTAGTAGACAGAGAAGGGCTGAAGTCAAAACTCCGACTTTGCAAGACACCATAGTCAAATCCAGAGCAAAGGCCAGCAAGCAATTCCTTAAGGCACACCCTCTAATCCCAGTTTTGACTGGCAAAATTTTCAAGGCTTTCATAAGAGCAAATCAATTATATATGCCTTATTGTGTCTGCATCCAGACAAGCTGTGCTGATCTGCCTAGGAAAGGAAGTCTCTCTCACCACTGGATGCTTTTGAAAACAAGAAAAAACAGACGAAGAATAGTTCAGATGTCTCTGCCTCTGGCCTTGGGATAATGAGAAGGACTACACGACCTCAAGTTCTCCTCCAGCTGTATATTCTAGGATTCTCTCACTCAGCTAAGATGCTATCTCTCAGCCAAAGCTGGGAACACTCAGGTGGTACCCCAGCAAACTGTCTCAGTCCGAGCAACTCTCCAGGCATCAAGCTCTGCCAGGTACGTCCTACAGGTGTGAAGAAACACGTAGCCCAGTGGCTTAGCTCTTGATGAGAAGTAACCACGCTTGGTGAGAAACTACCTTCTATGTGATCTATCAGCAAAGCTGTTTGCAAGAACACTTCTAGATCCCCTCACTCAAATTAGCAAAGGCCTGTGGTGATAATTACAAAAGGCTGTGCATACACCTCCCCACCTGGAATGACCCATAACCCTTTAGAAACTTTCACTGGTAGGAGCAAATTCTTTTTTTCTTTTTGAAACTCTGAATAACTTGCTTCTCCCCATCTTCTCCTTACTAGGCCAGGTGGCTATCATTTCCATTGTTTCCACTCCTCCGACAATCCCACTTTCTTTTTGCCAATTCTATTAAATTTAGATGCTTAAATCATTCTTATCACTGCTGTATCTAAGGACTTTCCAAATGTGCATTAGAAGAACAAGATCAGTAGCTCCTCTCCCATGAGGCTGTGGGGCAATTTAAAAAAAAAAAAAAAAAAACCACAACAGGTTTCTTGCTTTGTACTTTGTTATCAAGCTTTTGGTAAGTCAGGCAGGCAAAAGCCCACCAGGCACTTCAAGCAGAAAGTAATGGGTCTTAGGTCATTTTGGTCTCAAATCAGCCCTCCAGAAAGCTTTGTTTTTTCTCCATCTCACCAGCCACAAGCTTCTGTTCGAACACTTTCCCAAGAACTTGGCACATTTGACAATCACCCCGAACTAGTATTAAGAGCTGAGTATTTCCTTCCCACAGATCTGACAGGATAAAAGCTCTGATGATATACTCCTGTTAGCTTTTCAGCTGTCTGAATCCAGTCCTTTGCCCCCCTGTGAGGCATCTATTCTGGTTTACGTGAGATAGGACTTGCAAACTAGCCATTTCTTCCTTCACGTAGGCACTAAAATGAACCACCTTCAAGGTATTACTCTTGCCAAGACTGCAGCTCTTCCACGCAGGCTCCCCTTCTCCCCTCCGGAGGAGGGCCTCACCTAGCTTCAAGAGTGCCACAACAGCAGGAGCCCACCACAGAGCCCCTTCCCGGCGCGTTGCCCGAAGGCCTCCAGCCCTTATTCCCAGGCTGGGATCTGCCAGTGGAATGCAAGGGACAGCCCT
The DNA here is from genome assembly GCF_030936135.1 of Gavia stellata. Lineage (NCBI taxonomy): Eukaryota > Metazoa > Chordata > Aves > Gaviiformes > Gaviidae > Gavia > Gavia stellata. The sequence goes on from NC_082604.1 coordinate 2,950,009, forward strand.
GCTGAACGGCTCCTCACCAGGGGGGGAAACATGCTCTCACCCCAGAAATTGCAAGGACCAGAGCAGTTACAGCTCTGAGACAGGTCAAAAGGACATCAGAAATTTAGAATCAGACGTTTGAGGTAAACTGGCATAAAATGGAAATGCAACAAAATGTACTAAAAAACATGGGCCAGACCCCCACGGAGAAGAAACTGAGATGAGGGCTCTGTTTCTGCAGTTCTCCTCACTACTCTCTGACAGAACAAGATGCTCAGTATTTCTGCGTCTTATTTCCTCACAAATTGCCCCTTCTGCTTGGGTTTTAAGTTCACTGAACTCTACCAAGTATTTTGAGAGGCCTGGGCAAAAACTATTGCTGTTCCCAGGTAGGGGACAGACAACACTAGCCCCTTCCCGTCTCCGGTCCCTAATGCATACCTCTAGCATCCCACACTCCGTTTTTTCCAGCATCTCTGAGAGATGACGGTTTTCCAGCCTCAAGGTTTCCAGCTGGACCAGAATTACCTGAGGAGACAGAGGCAAACAAGCAGCTCAGAAAAAAGAACACAACACATGCCCACAACACCCCACAGGCATTTTCCACCCTCACTTCAAGCATGAGTACAAAGCAAGGTTTGGGCTGTTAGTTCTGCAGGGACCCTACAGAGAAGGCCATACAGATAACCATGCACAATCATTTACTTTAGTTTTCAAAGATGTCATCATCCAGGCCCAGTTAGCATGAGTGATGTCGAAGAATTCTGCGGGACTGTCAGTTACAGGTTTGAAAAGAAGAGGCAAGACAGATTCAGTGAACACTATAAATCAGAAGATTTCATCAGAAGGGTCTTTGTTCAAAGGCTGAAGAGAGAAGGAAACTATTAACATAGCTAAAAACTAGGATGGTATTCCGAGCCTTCAGACCCCTTAAAGAGACAGCATAAGAGTCTTCTGCCTTTTTTACCCTGTGCTCCACCGCTTTCCTCTCTGCTCTTTCAATCTCTGTTCTCAGCCGTTGTTCTAGGTCTGATGTGGAGCCACTGGCAGATGCAATTGCGATGTCCCGCTGGTGTAACTCCTGTGTCAACCTGGAGATTTCCCTTTTCATCCCTTCTAGCTCACTGCTGTGAGTTTGTTCAGCTTGAGAGAGCTGCTCTTTCAGCTGGAGGAAGATATGCACACACCACCCACGAGCTTTGAAAAGATGTTTCAGCAAAAAAAGCAAGAGTATTGCACATGGTAATGTGAGTTCTAAGTCCTGGAAAACCAAATGCTCTACGTAACAAGCCCTCTGTGCATGCTTGTCCTTCTTGACTGAAAACCACCTCATCCCAATGTTTTTCCACACCATAAACTGTCAGCTGGGACAAGACATAAGTTATGCTGTGGAGTATTCGAGAAGACCCATAGTTGACCAAATCACAGTGTCTTTAACTCACCATTCTACCTCCGTGGCCAACAGCAGATACCCAAGGGTTTGCCATCACTGGGCAAGCACAGTAACACTTTCATAATATAACCTTGCAATTTGCCACTCTGCCTTCCTGAGGTGGAGATGGTATCTTTAAATAGCTCTAGCCAGACTTTTCTTCCATGAATCTGTCCGAGTCTTTTGAACTGGTATTAGCTTGTAGCAACTAAAGCTACCCATGGCAAACTTCCACAAGCTAGCTATGCAGAGGGTAAAAATATACCTCTTTGTTTTCCTAACGCCAGTTGATGACCACTAGTCCCTGCATTATGAGAGAATAATCATTCCCTATTTACTTTCCACATGGCAGGCATGATTTTATTTTTAGTAGCTTCGATCTCATTTATCTCTTTTTCCAGTTTGGTAAGTCCTACTCCATTCAGCTGTTCCTTGTATAAAAAACACCCCATCCTTTTGGTCATCTTTTTCCACACCTTGTCTTGTTTTATTCAATCCTTTTTGAGATGGCAGACCTGAATTGCATACAATACTCTGGTAGGCACACTGTATATTTATTCAGTGACCTAACAGAACAACAACACAGGATAATTTCTTCCCTAGTATTCCGTTCCATTAGCCAGAAATATTAGCCACCCAAACCTCCAGGATTTTTCTGAGAGTTACAAACATTTTAGAAAATTGAACCAGATGATCTCTGCCTAGCCATGTAAATACTATACATACGGTGATTTATCTCCATGTCACCTCAATGCCTCCCAAGTATATAAAACAGAAACAACCATAATAAATCTCTCTTTCCTCCCCAGCAGCCTGCAGGAGATTCATTTACTGTGTGGCTGTTTAAATGTGTAACCAAGCACGCATCTCTGGCAAGATCTGCACCTCTGTACATTCAGAATAAAGGATGAAAGATTTTCACAAAAGTGAGGTTTTTCACTCAAGTCCAATAAGGTTTCTACTCTAACCAGGCTCCAGCGAAAGCTCTCACACTAACTGATCTAGACCATAATTAGAAGTCAAGCCTTCTGGAGGGCTTGCCTCCCTTGGGTGCGCAGAGCACTAGGGTGAGGTTCTCATGGCAGATGAGCTGCCCCATTTCTTCCAGACCCTGGTTCATGTCTAAGTATCAAGCCTGAAACAAACTCCCTTATTCACATATGGACTAGAACACATTTGAACCCCTGTCTCAAGTCTGGTAGGACATATTACAGCAAAACCCACTCCCTCCCTGCTCTTCATCCTTTTGGGAGCCTGTATTAGGCTTAAAGTCAGGATTCCATGCCTTAGTTTCTTTGCATATTTGCCCCTCCAGCACTAATTCAAGTACCTCCACACCGTAGAGAAGTACTGCGTGATGTAGGCGTAGGCCTAAGAGATGCTCACAAAGTAAGCCACGCAGCCATGTATAGAAACCTGCAAACCCATCCTCCGAACCCCTCCTTTGTCAGATCTGCTCCTTACCCTTCAGCACATCACTGCCTCCACAACCCTCCTGGCCTTTGATCCCATTGGCAGCTTTGCTAACGGTGCTCTGCAGTCTCTGCTGAGGCACGTGACATGCACGGGAACGGCTGACTTCACAAGTGCCTTTCCCACTCTCCAGGAACAAAGCGACGTTACCTTTTTAATCTCTGCCTTTGACTCAGTATGGCGTTCTTCCATTGACTGCAGCTCTTTGATATTCTCATCCAGCTCTTCACTCAGCTGTACACACCTTGCATTTGAAGACACCAGGCTGTGTGCCAAATGTAAAACTACAGATTAGAATACCCCAAGGAGGAGGACACGGTCAGAGAAACTTTGATATTCCAAGCAGCCTATGTCTGTCATAACAGAAACTGGACGCTTAACCTAAAAGTTCCTTACCAATCCTTTGGTTTTGTTTACCAAAATAATTTCAAAAGAGATCAGGAAGCTGATCTGACAGATAATAGCTGTTTCTTGTTTGTTTCTTTACCATTCTAAGATTACAAACTTGCCATGCAAACATTAGTCTGAAAACCACAAACTCAGAAAGGAAGACTTGTTTATAATCCTTATTTCACAGTAAGGTCTAGATCTGGTTCTTACCAGCTGACTAACAAAGACTCCTTAACCTATTACCAATGAAGGTGCTAAGCCTAAGCAAGCTAAAACACTGAAAACACCCACAGTGTGCGGTGAAAAGCAGCCAATCAATTAGCAAAATGGTCTCACTATTAAACTGCAAAATGAATAGCATTTGATTTCTTCAGCCCTTTGATATTTAAAATAAGCCTACAAAAATCAGTGGGACTGGTTAACTTGATGAATACCATCTATTAGGTATTATATTATTATCCAAGTTTCATTGCACATGCAGGGAAAGCAAGCAGTTGGCTACCTGTTCTCAAGATGAGTCACTTCTGACTGTAAGTGCTGTTCCTTCTTCTGGGCAACGTCCAGCTGCAGTAGTATATGCTCCAGCTCCAGCCCCGGAGAAGACAACTGTTTCTCTTGCAAGCGCTCCTCCAGAGCCCTAAGCAGAAACATGAACTTTAATCTCAGCACAGAAACGTCATGTCTGAGTTCACTAATATGGGGAACATAACTGCCATTTTCTTGGGATTCTCTGAAAAACTCACAAAACCCAACACTGGGCGACACCTGCGTGCACTGTGGATATGCAAACATACCAGCTGTATGACAGCCCCCTGTCTGAGTTCAGGCTGATTAAAAAAGTCTACATCCTATTTTGATGTTGGCCTCCCTGACCCAGACAGTCTCCCTGCCATTAGCAGACATCCAGCTTGCAAGAAACTGTGCGGCTGTTAGGTAACATGCGCCAAAACCTTTTGATGTGGCCACAAGGACCCTGTAGCTTTTGCACGTTGCTAGCGCAGAAGGGGAAGGCCAAGATGATTTTGTCACATATGTAGTTACTTTACCAAGACCCTAATCTGATGTCATTAAATCGATGAGAACTTTCACCTATGTTAACAAGCACAGTATCAAATCCTGAAAGGCCTCCAGCACTTGACTGAAAATGCCTGGGGGAAAAAAAGCTGAAAAGCTCAAAAGCCCTGTGCTGCCTCCAGAAATCTAGCTGAGCAGAAAGCCGATTCCTTCCACACTCTTCACTGACTATCAGTTGATTTCAAAAGCAATGCAATTTGGCAAATGCTGCAAGGAAGCACAGCACTTGTGAGAAACTAGAGTGTGCCATTCTATGTATCAACCAATACAGATCCAGCCGTATGAAAATGCTTCTACCATCCTCAGTGGGAGAACCTGGAATATAGATCTGGATTCAAGAGCGTAAGTACCAGTGAGGTACAGATGCTACCTGATGAGGAGTTCTTTTGTGTGAAGAGTTTCAGTCACCCTGGCCAGCTCTTTCTGTAACTGTTCCTGGTGCAGCTTGGAGCTGTCAATGAAATCCTCCTGAGACTGCAAGGTGGCTCTAAGTTCCATCTTCTCATCCTGTAGCACCTGCACAGGAGGGAGAAGGAATGACTGTTGCAAGATGGACCAAATCAGTTTGTTCTAATGCGATGAGAGGTTGATCAGACTTTTAAGGAACCTTTGGAAATACTGCAGAGCACCACATGGGTACAAAACCAGCTTTGAGGCCAATCGGGAACTTCACAAAGGCTCCAGAAAGAGACGGGAGCTCTGGGATGAAGAGCCTTCCTGCTACTTCTCACAAGCACTGCTTTATATTCAGTTTCCTTAGAGCTCCTCTACTGACCTCTAACATTTTCTTGGATTGCCTTAATTCTTCTTGAACTCTTTGCTGATCTTCCAGAATCATCCGATTGTTTTCAGTCAGGTCATCCACTCTCATGCTAAGCCTCTCCACCTCCAACTCGTTGGCACAGATAGCATCATTGGCCCTTTCCAGCTTGCTGGTTAAGTGCTGGATTTCCGATCGGCTAGCCAGCTCCACCGACTCCAGAATCTGCTTCCGATTGGCAAGCTGAGTCTACTAAGAGCAATTGGTTTGCATTAAAGCAAAATTATAGAAAATACAGTGTATCAAAACTACATTCAAAACAACTACTGATTTCTTTGTGTAACAAGTCACATTCTCAAAGTAAGCAACACTACCTTTCAGGGAATTAGGGAAAGTATTGTTCCAGGATTACTCGATGGGTAAAACTTCTGAAGGCAAAAAGAATAAAAAAAAAAAAAAAAAAGAAAGAGAGAGGGCCCTCTGATTCCAAAAGGGGTTCAAAGAGAATCTGGGAAGAGAGGATCTCAAATCACTCAAGTTGTCCGAGCATGAACTGTCAAAGAACAAAGCTGCCTACTATGTTTTGCTCGTTAACCTAAGGCTAGACCAGGAGAAATGGCAGCATGTAAGAAGGTTTGTAAATACCATAGACAAGCTAGAGATTACCCAATCGTTAATTCCACACCAGGACAGAAAGCAGCTCTTGGTGCACAATGAAAAAAAACACAACCACCAAACAGATCAAAAACCAAACTGGGTGTAACAGTCAATTATGTTTTGCTTTATGCAGTAAATACCTGGTTCTAACAGCTTGTGAGAATGCTCACTTTGAATGTTTCATTGTCCTAATGGCAGACAAAAAAGTTATAAGGAGCATATGACTAGCGAACAATATATGCTCTATTATTTATAGGCACAATACTTTGTTTCATAGCATTTCTTTCCACGTAGCTAGCTGGTGAAATTTAACAAGCCAGCTCTCATATAAGCTTCTAAGAATAGTCACTTCATATATTCCCTTTTTGCATAGTACCTTATAATTTTTAAAGGCTGAAACAAAATATTTGAGTAGTCCTTTACTCCCAATTTCTAAGAGTGGCAATTCCTGCCAGCTTCAGAATCACCACATGCCTTGATTTATTGCCTGACACATAATGCCTCATAACTGAGAAAACTATAGGAACTGTGCATTTGGAAAACTATGGTATAATTTTGATTACAGCCTTTTCATTATTTGAATAGTCATGACAGAAAAATGTAATCAGGAGAGGCAAGAGTTTAAAGTACAGCCTTTCTCCCCACCCAAGAAACTGGAGCACCAGACTACCTGAATATTTATTGCTGCATTAGGAAAACATTTAAGCTATCTCTTATTTCCAGCCACAGAACATGCAGGACAGCACAGAATTCCAAGTTTCACCTGTTGACTTTAAAGGCTGCAGGTGTTACAGGGAGGTGCTCATCACTGGGTAAGAATGCCAGGCTTCCCTAAGCTGCACTGAAAGATATGAGGGGAAGCCAGCTGAAAGAAGAGAAAGGGGAAGCACTGTGCATGGTCCCAGATCTCAGCTTGACCTTGTGCCAGAGAAACAAGCAAGCATACAAAATGCATAGAAACATCCAAGGCAAAAATTTAGCACTTTCATGCTGGGCTCTTCAAAGCAATTGGGGATTCAGGCAGTCTGCTCACAGTACCTATGCACCTAAGTCATCTACACCACTTAGGAAAAATCTCCCCAAATTCCTGTTTTTCTGCTGCACAGAAAGAAGAGTTCCTCTGCGCCCCAGCATACCAGCCTGCACTCCAAGGACACATCTGTTCTCAGACAATTGAGCTATCAATGATACAAAGACAGCAGAGCAGCAAGACCTTCTGCTCAACGACTCCCTCTGCATTTGTAGATCTACAAGTGTCAGCCGCTCACAAAGCCCCTGTCAGAGCCAGCTTCAATCCTGTCATCACAAGCTTCCTCCTTGCAGGAGCTTCCACTCAAGAGCAACTCAGGAGCCCATTAAGTGTAAAGCCCCCAGCAAGAGCTTCTTATCAGTGTCTGCTGTGATTGTGTCAGTGTGACTTCACAGCTGTGCTCTAGGTCAATTCATCTTGCTCTGCTGCAGCACCACTAACTCACTGAACGATTAGCTTTTCAGGAACAGCAGCCCCACTACTTGTTGCCTTGAAGAGACCTTAAAAAAAAAAAAACAGGGGGGAGGGAGGCTGAAAACTGCTGTCGCTTCAGTACTTTGCAGAAGTATCTGTCCTAGGGGAAGACTATTTTCCAACATCATCCTCTGAGCTGGACCTACGAGATACGTATTTAGCTACTGGCAGGTACGCAGCTTTGAACCAGATGACATGACGTAACAGCTATTTTAAAGCATCATGTGCTGTGGCCTCTGTCTCCCAGGGAAAGCTTCATCCTACTATCTTCTCTGCTAATTGGAGGGGTGGCAGGGAGAGCTTGCACAAGGTTTATCTAACCTCTGTTGACAGACTCCAGATCTTTTTTCCATACAGCACTTATACAAGTAAACCTTATTCCACCGGGATGTTAAAAGTCATTTCAATGGCAACCTAAACTGGATTCAAGCCTGAGAGATTTCATTAGTCTCTCCCTCTTCCCCCCTCCCTCCCCTCCCTCCTGCTGCCAGAAACAAAACAAAAACTTTCAGCACATATTAATTGTACCTGAATGAGCTCAGACTGCTCAGCCAAAGCCTTCCTCTGTGCTTCCAGCGATGCCACCTGCTGCTGATAAAGCAAGCGCTGCTTCTCCCAGTCAAGTGATTTTTGACGAAACTCCTGCAAGAACAGCAGGGGTGGCTCGGAGCAGTACGTCCATGCAGTTGACAAGCAGGCCCCCCTTCTAGTTCATACCCATGTTTGCTTTCTCTCTCCACCATATCCTCATGCACCTCTCCCCACAGCAGGGAAACCATTAGCCAGTCATTTGATGCACCAACTCAGCAGTATAAAACCCCTCACATACTGTGCTTGCTGTATTTCTTTCCCTCCTGAGTTAAAACATCAGTGTCAATTATTGCTGTTTACAAATGTTAAGTGCTAACAGATTCATGGCTAGTTGCATGGATTTGCTGTCAGAGGTTTCAAAATTCAGACTGTCTTTAGCTTCCAAAACATGCTGCTATTGAAATCACTAAGATGGCAAGGATGAACTACAGAATTTAAATGCTAATCCCTGCTCCAGAAATTGGACACTACGTCAGTCAGATGTGTTTGTTAGCCACATCTTCAGGGTACAGTAGAAGAAAATTGAGTGTGGTTGAGCTCAGCATAGCAGAAAGATTAAAAGATGAGACAGGGTTGAGAAGTTTAACATGTAGCTCCCTCCTCCTCAAAGAAGTGAGATGACAACCTCACTACACTGGAATTCATTCCATTCATATAATTAGTTACCCTTCCAGCACCTTCTTCCTTTTATTTAGTCTAAGAATAAGAACAGCAGCATAGTTTATCCTGTGTACTCAGAGGCCCCAACGCAGGAAATTGCCTTTTTTACACAAGCAGTTGAGAAGAGCTACACTTGGGAGAGTAGACAGAGCGTACTTTTTAAGCATCATTCATAGTCTACTTCCTAGTTGACTATTCTTTCATCAGTGGAGCCCAGAAACTCAGTTAATACATACAAACTCTGACTAGCATTTGCTTTTTCGCTACATACCTCCAGCTTCCTGGTCAGTCGGCTCATTTCAAACTGGTCCTCCCCCTGCCTCTTGTTAGCTTCTTCTCTAGTTTCTCTTAGTTGTTTCTTCTGCAGCTTCTCATAGCTCCTCCTCAGCCTGGACAACTGCAAGGAATTCAGTGAGAGAGACAACTTTGTCCAAGGCCCCACGGCAAGAATTAAACAGCGCTTTGAAAGAAAGCACACAAAATGGCTTCACACAAACAATTGCCCTAATCAAAGCCACACAGCTTGCAAGTGAAGACTTCTATTTGTGTAACGAGCCTATTATACCAACAGGATTGCAAAATATGCCGAGTTGTATAAGAGTAGCAAGACGCCACTGAAGTCGTGACATCAGCAGCTCTAATTAGACCTCTGTCTTACCACTATTAAAACACGACTGAAATATTGATAAGATGGAGGTTTACATGTAGCTGTTAATGCAGGAAGAGCACGGTACCCACCCCTCTCTCTACAGGTGGCTCCCAGCCACAGCAATAGCAGGCAGTACCTGTGGTTGATCTCCTCATACAGAGGGGCACATCACACCGCACACAGGGTGGGAGGTAGTTCTACACAGAGGTACAGTTTCTTATGTGATTCTAAAATACACGTGTGAAGCTCAGGTGGGAACTGGAACTCTTCCGCTTAGTGGTAGAAGGAAGATTTGAGAATTGCCGTTATACATACTCTCCACACTACTTCATCTGTCATTTTCTGCTTAGATACACCATGTATTTCACAATGAGTGGAGAATGCCAACAGAAAATATCACTCCTACGCCCACTGCTAGAATGCTAAAGCCATATCAGAAGCAGGAATGAGGAAAAAAAAACTCTTGACATTTAAATGACCCTCTGTGCAAATAATCACTTGCAACTTGCACGGAATTTTCCATCTGATGAGCTCCCCCCAACTCAACTATTAAATAAAAAGTTTCCAAATAGCCACATGAATTTGAGAAGTCATCATTCCCATTTTACTGATGGAGAAAGCTCAGCCCATGGATGGACAGAAGGACCGTGAGAAGAAAAACCATCTGAATCAAGACCTCACGCACTGGTCACAAAAGGTTCTCCAGGGCCCTGAGTCAGCAAAGTACTTCGGCATGTTCAATGGGAATGGACAGACGTACAGGCTTAGAGTTAATATACGAACATCTTTTGCCAAACACATCAGGAAATTACAGGTTTAGACACTGCACCTGTAATTTTACTGGGAATGGTGGTAAACCGAGACAGAAAGAATTTCCCCAAACAGTACTAAGAACAGAAGACTAAGGAATATTGGAGCTTAATGCCACCTACATTAGCACTGTGCTGGTAAAATACCAACACATTGCAATGTTGGCCACAACACACACGCTGTATTTTAGCCTTAGCAATTTAGGCAGATCTGCCAATGCACCTCAGCTTTGCTTTGCAGTTCCAGTGTGAACATCTAGGGAATGAAGGCTGTTAGTCATACTGAATAGCAAGGTGTTTTAAATGAGGACAGATGCCTCCTGTCGTCAAAGCAGAGACTACCAAATTAATTTAACTTATGGCTTACAGTGAGCATGAACTAGGCCCAACCCTCCAGAGAAAACAGGTCAATGCTCTACTAGCTGTTCATGCCATTTAACTCACTGCTACTGACAAGCAAGTGGAGACAGGCAAAGCGTTAAGACATAAACATGGAATGCTGTTATACCACCTGCAGGACATTCCACGTGTACCATCTTGCGGTGAATAAGAAGCTTTTTGAGATGAAAGCTCTGAAATTATTTTCAAAAAATATTTTCTGAGTATACTTAGTTTTCATTAAGTGTACTAAGACTAATATGCCTTGAGAGAACAAAAGCCTTACTAACAAAATCAGAGTCAATGGAGGCAAAAAGAAGATGACACTACATACTGTTCTCATCTCTTGACCTCATACAATCCAGGCTAGTTACACCACCACCCTGCTTTAATGTCACGAAATGCTGAAGAAGCAAACTGCTGCTGCCTGTACCCATGGCAACTTCAGAACAAGCACTACGGTGACTAGGATGGGCGAACACAGGACATTTCTGCAGTAAACTTCTGCAGATGAAACCTGCAGCAATACATCTAATACACTTTTCTACTCCCAACAGTTTTCTGTTCATCACCAAGTTCCTCCAAAGTGCAAAAACCAGGCCTAATGGACGATAAAAATACTACTTTGTCCACGCTCAATGCTCTTTTTTGTAAGAACATAAACATTAAAAGAACGGGAAGTTTTAAAACCATGGCGTTTAAACAAAAGCAATGACGCAAAGTATTTCACCTATCAGATCATCTATCAACCGGGAACTAAAAACTCATTTTCTTATTGCAACTCACCTCCTCTTGAAATTTCTTCAGCTGTTGTTCATATTCTCTAACCATGTCCTGCCTGGCTTTTTCCATGTCTTCTACCTGGTGACGCAACATGCCAACCTGAATGAAGAGTTAAAAAGCAAATAAATAAAACAACAGAAGTGGACTTTATTGTCAGTAGGTACTGAGATTAGTTTTCATTTCATAAATATACATTATAGTAGGAGTGGTAAATGACTATTAAAAGATCCTAATTCTGTTAACAACTGCACGCTTCAAGGGGGTCACTCACTAAGAATCAGATTAAGTCTATGACTAAATCTTTGGTAGGCTGGGGCCAGAACTGTTTCTGTTCTGGCCTCTTGTTTTGAGCCAGTTTCTGGCTTTCATTTTTGGGGATGAAGCTGACGGTTTGGGCTTGTGTCAAAAGGCTATTTCTATCTGGTATTTTCATCAAATTCTTCATAAACAAGCATTATGATTTCAAGCTATCTACCAACAGAAAAGATGGCCATGTCATTACCTTACTACGCTCACGTGAAGCAGAGATTCCAAGTAATACATGGAGATGAGGGGGACAAAAAAAGAAACAGGGCTTTGAAACTCATGGGAAAGACTTCCCTTACATTGATTCAAATACTCCTGTGACTCATTTTTATCATATCCCCCCCCCATCTTTTTCCCATCCACAACCCAAAGTGGCCACCTTTCTAACTGCAGGTCCAAAGGACAGCAAGCCAACACATTAAAATTAAAAGAAATCATAACAGAAAATTCGTATGAGTAAACCAAAAGCATGAATATACTCAAGTACTGACTTTAACCATAGTTTACAGTTCAGTTTTGAAATCAATGTTTGCTTTTGATGGTAAGAAATATTTCAAAAAGTGTCTTGAGAAGACACAATTGATAATAACAATGCTAACCTACAGGATAAAAATAATAGTTCTTGCAAATGAAAATCCTGTGGCATGACTCCAGATTTAATAACTCTGTAACAAAGACATTAATTCCAAAACTTGCCATGCGGACCAGTAGAAGCCATGCGGACCAGTGATCAAATGCTTCTTTGGGTTTGCATGTAACTGATTAGAAATTACAATGTAAATCAGCCATTAACTGACTAAAGAAATGCTATGAATTTGACCAGAGCTGCACTTATCTGTTTCTCTTTCTGCTACCTTTTGCTGTTTGTTACTTTGTGTTGACTTTGACTGTCCCTGGCATATTTTTCCAGTCTAAAGTAAAACAAGAGTCCCGCTTAATATTGTGTATGTTTAAGATAACAGACTGTTCTTCATTTAGAAAGATAAAATTCTTTATCATAAGTCCTTTTAAAAAGAGAGTAAAATTAATCTTGTCAGAGGTATATTCGATATTTTTAAGCTTAAGCACCCATCAGTAGAAATTAATCTGACCAGTCTCTCCGTAATACTTTTGATGTCATACATGACCTTTTGGGGTCTCCATTAAGAGTAGCTGTTGTGGTTTTCTAACAGTGGCTACCATATTATTATAATAATATGACCATATTAACCAGAAACCACAGAGTTCTTAACCCACCGTTGCTACAGCCTGTCACATTTCTCTTTATTTTACTAGATTCCATACCGAATTACTAAAAGCTACAGCAGTACTTGGGTAATTTTGAGGATGTCAGACTAGTTGTAGTATAGTTGTACAGGATCCCAAAAAACCCAACTGCTTGTGCAGTCACCGGCTGGCTTTCGACCCAAGAAGTCAAAGCGACTTCCTCAGAGAGCTGCCAAAACACAATTTGTAGCGAAGAGTCTGCAGAAAGATAGGACACAGCTGCTATAAATATAAGGACAAATTTTAAGCACTTTCAGAAGAAGTCCATGTGGCTAGATCTTAAGATACAGCCACCCAGACTCCTGCTGGTTTCCTCCGATCCAAGAAAAGATACACCAATTCATTTGCACAAGAGAAAGTTTATGGTCCACATCCTATGCAAAAACTTCACTTACTGATATTTCTCCCCTGATACAGAAATTTGGTGCACTCCCTCCAGGTCTTTAGTTAAAGGCTACAAAACCTGAGCTGCGTGAAATAGCCCTTGGAGAATCTCCTAGCAATATCTTGGTGTAGTTTACACCACTAAATGTTCTTTCTACCAATGACTGCACATTGCTGGGCTCTCGATTACCGTTGTATCCAGATTTAGCACTTCGGGGTTCTCTCTAGAAACACTGACAATTCAGTCTGTGGACTTCCACCAACCCTTAGGGAGTTGACCACTTGACTTTGATTGAATTACGAATCAGACACCTTGTTCCAACAGGCTCCTTTGGAAATTCTATTCCTGATTTCCCATCATGAGACAGGCTCCTGTTTGGCTTAACACAGCTATTTGCTAAAGTTAACCCCTTGTTTTGGCTTAGCATTTAAACATTAAAAAAAAAAAACAAACCTGATGAAACAATACCCAAAACACATCTCCATGCAAAGTCAAACTCTGAAATTCAGGTTCAGTCTTTATATTGTATTGTAACATGTAAAACACACAGGTCGACACAGGAAACTATGAACCTGAGGCAGTACCTCCTTAGATTTTTCCTGCAGAGCAGCCCTGGCAGAGGAAAGCTCCTGCTCTCGAACGCTCAGGCAAGCTTCCAACGCCTGTGTCTGTCCTTCCCATTCAGATTTCTTGTGAGCCACCATAATGTCGATCTGCTTCATCAGCTCCTGCAGCTCAGCCTCACAGGAAGTCAGGAACCCACCACTGGAAGGGTAAGAGCGTGAAGTTACAAAGCAGGCACCACCCAAGAGAGGTCCAGTGTCCCATACCAACAGCATCAGCAGAACAAACTGACTTGCACCAAGGGACCAACTCTGCACGTGCAGTGCTTTGAACCCTACGAAATTAGCTCTCAGAGAAATATACTCAATATTTACGTTCATCCCATTCTCTAATGCAATATCTCACAAGTGGTATGCTCGTTATCATGGGGCAGAGACCTGAATTTGGCAATGACCAATGAAGAATGCTTGTGAAAACCCAGTGAGAACAAAGGACCTACACACTTTAAATGTAGGGGGTTTGTCTTCTATTCAGAGAACAATTACAAGCACCTATAAACACTTATCCCTTTGTCTCGGTACTATGCATTATCTACGTAAACCAGAGCATGTTTTATCCATATTTTGTATTCGCCTTAATCGGTCTCCAGGCAGAGGTATTTTATACCAAGTTTCAGTCACCAGAGAAATCATACAGCCAAGCCATCAGCTCCTGAAAACAGAAGTTTATCACAAATGCAGACAAACCCCTAAGTACAGGGGGTTGGATGACAACATGATAATGAAGAATAAAACATTCACAATCCATTGGGGAGAGCGTGCTCCCTAGCGACGCTGCAATTTCTAATTTGGTGCAGTAATTATTGAAGCCAATTCAACTAACTCCCCTAAAACTTCATAAGCTGCTAAGCCGGGGACAATATTAAGGCTTGCAAGATACAGCCCTAGAGGGTAGTGAACTCCATGATGATCTTTACCCCTTTAATTTGCCTGTCAAACAGGAAGCACTGAAAAGAAATGGAAATCAATAGGTTAAGGGATTGAAATTTCTCTGTTCCCCCAGAGCATATGCACACTTCACAACTTGGCAGTTTTTCTATAGGGAAAGAAATACTTCTTAAAGGAGCCAAAATCAGTTAAATTTGAAGTTCACCCTGTCCTGCGAGTTAACCAAAAATTAGCAGCTATTACGCAGAGCAAGAACATTTCCTTCATAGCATCTGCTCATATAAAGCTAAGTCTAAACTTGATTTCTGCAACCAGCTCACTGTAGATGATACGGTATCAGTAAACTTGAGTCACATTCTCAAAGATGACTATGAAAACGGCATCAGTGACTTTTGCTTCACGCTTGTTTAACACATAAAACATTTTTTTCCGTTATTGGCACTACAGTCTCTCTCTGGGATCCAAAAGTCTAGATACGGTCACCTAAGACAGAGCATTAAGGACTCCTCGGAGATGAATGGGAGTCTGCAGTTTCAGCATGAGCAGAAAATAATCAGATGTTTTCAATAAAAACAGGTAACAAAGTCACATCTCATTAACCTTGCAAGGCTGTTACAAAAAAAAAAAAAATATTTATTCACACCTTTAATTACTACTGCTCCTGATGTGGGACGGTAAGAAGGGTTGCAACAACAAAAAAAAAAAAGAGGTAAGGTTTTCAGGAAGATGTAAAATTAAAATTCTAACAATTAAGACTATAATATCTGACAAGGGATTATTGCAAAGCCAGCTTACCCAGTGACTTTGCTTCTGCACCAGCTGAAGGCCACTGCACACTGTATTTGTCCACAAGCGTGCGCTAGTGGACAAACTCCAAAGCCCTTATTTTAAGCAACGGAAGCCTTGTCTGATACCAGAGGATTTGATTCTGAGGAAGAGGGAAGGTCAGTACTTAAACTATTTCGAATGACTGGTGTACACTGTTTGCATACGTACCTCCCCTGCCCATTTCTTTGCATTCCTTCCAGCAAAGCCTCCATCACCAAATCCTGGTGGCTTTAGCAACTAGGGAAGTACACAAAAGCAGAGGTCACCCATGGCAGTGTATGAACAAGGCTACTTCTCCATCCAACTGCAGAACAAGCAGAAGTCCACAGGGGAAAGAAGTTAAAAAAATTACGTAATATACAATTAGCACACAAGTACAAGTGAGAGGAACAGCGGTCGCTTTCATAAACTTACAAGCCAAATATACCAAATAAGGGAAAACAGATTTTTCTACAAAAAAAAAAAAGACCCAATGCAACCATTCAGCACTATCAAACTGCAGTGATATAATCATGGGATCTAATGAAAAGAATAACTCAAACAGCAGCACTGAAAGGGAATCTGCACTTCAGCAAACGGGCAAACTCAGCACACTGGGACCGGCAGATCTCCCGTCTCCGGGTGCACCGAACTGTGGAGGATCAGCGACACTCGGGGACTTCCAAACAGGCCAGCCCAAGATCCACCTGCGACAGGGGCATTTCTCACTTCAGAGAAAAACCATAAGCACCTTGTAGCAAATAGCAGTAAGAATCTATCTATAAACTAGGTCTCTCCCAGGTCTCTGTTGCAGACTAGGTTCAACAGACTACACAGTTTACCATCGCATTCAGGACACATTGCTAGTTCATCTAGTTGTGATCATTTTCTTTTAAGATAGCATTAACTCTTTAAAAATCCCTCTGGTGCCTCAAGCCAGGGAAATAAGATTCACAGGTTTACAGCAGCAGTACATTGTCTTCGTTAAAAATTACATCCTTTAAGTCATGAACACACGTTGTGTATGCATACACAGAGGTGTTTCACATATTTGTGAAGCAAGAAAGGTTTACATTAAAGGCCAAAATGGGGAATTTAAAAAAAAAAAAAAAAATTAAGTTACCATGCAACCACACCCAGAAAGCTAGAATTTATTTCAGCGGCTCCTCCATGGAACTGTGGCTCTCTAACAGAAAACTGGTTAAACTCATCCTGAGGATACAAGACTACAGTTCAATTTCACTCTGTGGAGGTATCCACACAATCTCCTGTTTCCAAAACATCTACGCACTCTCTCAAGAACGTAGAGAAGGATCCTCACAACATCTTTCCTCAAAGATTAATATGGCATTATTAAGCAATCCACAAAAGGGGGAGCAGGTCACAGAAAGTGAGACTTTCAGAAACGCAGTCTCAGCTTTGCTCTCTTTCACTTCCATCAGAGCTTCTATCCTGCTCCTACAGCATTTTAAAACACCATCCAGAGATTAAAGGCTGTCCTTGGGAGCTCAGCTGTATTTTAAACCATGCACATACAGAAAATACGTATTTCACTGAGGGGAAAAAAAAAAATTCCTATCCCTATTCTGATAGTGCTTTGTCTCTCTTTGGTCCTGTCTGTGCCTAACAAAATTCAATCAGTATGCAGAACATCTTTGTTGTGCTGCTGACGAGCAGATGAGCAGAGCCCCAGGGCTGCTGACAGCACTCCAAGAGAGTTCTCCAGGTGGCAACAGCGGACATTAGCCAGTAGCAGCTCTTCTGTTTCATTCTAATCACACCTACACTGAATTGATTTTCAGTAGGTAGCAGAGAGATTTCATTGTCCACCACAGAGAACGTCTACTAAAATTCAAAAAGAAAATCCAGAGAGCAATCCAAGCTCTTTATCAGCAGCTCCTTCCGTGAGAGGCTGGCATCAGTTCGACACTGAAAGCTCCAGTGCCATGAGGAGCCTGACAGCATCCACTCCTGCTCCTGTTAGGCTTTAAGCAGTGCCCCCAAGGTAAGATCCCTGAATCTGCCAGCTTTGCATACTTGCCAACTTACCCGGGTTTGGGAGAAGAGCCTTAAAATCAGACCCCTCTAGCCAGTGCTGATGCTGCATCAGGTTTGTTGACTTAGTATCATACTTGTGACCTACCAAGCTTGCAACTGGTGATGTGCAAGTTACAGGCAACCAACGAGTAAAGACCCATAGGGACACCACAAGAGGAAACAATCTCTGCCATTAGCTACAGCTGAAGCAAGGAGAGCTGGCCTGTCACTTCTGAAATTGAAGAAAAAGGAAGTATTTGCAAAAAAAACAACCAACAGAGATAAGAGATTTAAAAATCAACAAGGTTTAGCGCTCCAGCTCAAGAAAGAATCGTAGCAGTAAAGTCAAGCGGAGAAAATTTGACAATATGCAGGAAGACTGAAGAATACTGCCCATGAGAAAAGACTGGGATTATTCTGCATTTAAAAAACCCCGTAGGACGCAATTTTCAGGTGCTGCTGGAAGGAGGCTTACAAGGAACAGAAAAACACGACCCAGGGTGCAGCCAGAACTTCCCAGAAGTCCCCCAAACACGTGCTCAACCTGCCAGCCGCTGGAAATGCCATCCCCGGCTGCCCTGAGGCCGGGCAGGAGCCCGGGGGAACCGCCCCGGCCCAGCGGGTGCTTCGCCGGGGCAAGACGCGCCCCGGGAGCGCGTCCCCTCAGCCGTGCCGGCCGCCCGCTCCACAACAGCCCTCCGGCAGACGCGCCCTCGTCCCCCCCGTGCTTTAATTCCTCCCCAACGGCCGCCTCGACATGAGCGACCACTGACGCTGTTCACACACAGCCCGCCCCGAAGGGGAGCGTTTCGGCCCGCAGGCCGAGGCGCTCCCCGGGGAGAAGCCCCCGGTCCCCGCCCGGGGCCGGCCTGCGCGCCGGGCTCCCCGCACCGCCCCGGCCCGCTCGCTGACTGCGGGTCGGACCCCGCGGCGGGGGGCGAGGGTCGGCGACCCGGGCCGGGCTTGCTCCCCTCGCCACGAGCACCCCGCCACCGGTCGGTCCGTCCGCCCGTCCTCCCACCCCCCCGCCGCTGCCAACCTAACGGCGGAGCAAAACCGGGGCCTCGGCGGCGGGAGAGCGCGGCGCCTGCGCGGGGGCCGCGCCTGCGCACTGTCGGCGCCGAGGCCGCCGCCCGGAGATGGGCAGGGTAGGGCGCGGGTAAGGGGGCAGCGGGAGCGGCGCGGGGCCGCCGGAGGCGGGGGGCGCACCGGGAGGGCCACGGGGCCGCATCGGCTGGGAGGGTTACCGGGAGGGTCACCGGGAGGGCCAGGGCGCCGCATCGCCCCGGTTACCGGGGCTGGGATGCGCTTAGGCCTGTCCCCAGCGCCCAGCCCGGCCGGCCCCGCCCCGCCGCGGGGCCGCCCCCCGAGCTCTGGGTGCAAAGGCAGGGCCTGGTCAACGTGCAGCTCCGGAGCCAGGCAGGGGCAGGTGGCTCCCGCCCCCTCCCAGAGGCCCAGGCCTGGCTGGGTTTTGAATAAATGTCGGTAGGCTCCAACCCTGGCAGGATCGAGGCGGCTGCTGCTGCAGGAGTCAGTGGGGCGAGGTCCGAGGTGACGCTCCAGGGAGGGCAGAGCACTCATCAAACCCCCCCGGGAAACGCCGGGCATGGATAGAGTAGCCGAGGGTGGAAGGCAGGGCTTATTTTCCTCCTCTTTTACCAGTTTCCTGGGCTTCAGGTTTTGGCAGCATCTCGTGTGCCATGAAATGCTTTGTTCTGACTCTTTCCCAGACGCGGGAAGGCGCGGGTGAGGTACTGCGCCGATCAGGGACTGAAAGCGAGTGGGCAGCAAACAAGCAGCAATGGTTCTGTGCAGAGTTAGAGGGGACGGGGGAGCTCTAGGTCCTCTAGCTCACTCAAAAGAGACTTCTAAAGGTCAGTAGCTATAAACACATGTTAAATCTCTATAATTAATAATAACAGGCTAGTTTTAGATACTCATCTCTGATGCACATCAATCTGCAATCACTTGACAGTCGTCTTTTCAGATGAAGTAGTTCTCCTGTGGTTATAATCCCTTTCTGAGTGGATTAGGAAAATCAAGGTTTTCCATAAAAATTTAAGCTTAACAGAAGTTGGATGGAAACTGGAGCAAGCCCGTAGCCCAGACTCCAGCTACGTGGCTGGGGACGTGGATGTTAGAAAGAGTATCTGCTTTGTGTCACAGATTTAGCTGTACTCGCCTGCTACAACGATGGACAGCGAAGTGCAAAGGGATGGCAGAATCCTGGATCTGATCGATGATGCGTGGAGGGAAGATAAATTGCCGTACGAGGATGTGGCTATCCCTCTGGTAGGTGAATTGCTGCTTATCAATCTGAGTTAAGACTGGCGTGTTTATCACTGCCCCTTCCAAGAAACGGCACTGAGAGTATTGCTTCTGGTGCAGCTAATTTGTACAAAAGGTTCCCGGGATGGAGCTGACTCACTCTTTTCTTCTGCTGTCTGCCAGTCGTTCCTGTGCGCATATGAGGACGTGGATGTTTCTCTCCCCCTTCCCCTGACGAGTTGCTGAATCTCCTCGGAACTGGAGTGCCCTTCCCATTGCACAATTCTGGATTTGGCATCAGGGAGAAGTAGAATAGTCCTTTCTTCTGTGCTTCCCCTTCATGTTACTAGTGTTTGAAGTGGTTTCCCCGTTGGTTTGTAGAACAGAGAGGATCAGTCTCATGCTGACAGTTACAGTCTTGGTTACGCTTTATTTCCACTTTCTGAAATTCCATTAAAAGAAGCAGAAGATTTTTCAAATGTCTTCCTAATCAGTCTTTTCCAACTACACTGTTGCTGTTGCCAGTTCAAGGGTAGTAGTGAACGAACTGGCACCTGCAGTGGAACTCTTGCTTGTAGCGCCGCATCCAATGCAGGGCAGCTATCTTCTCATGCAGCATACAGCTGCTTGTACAGCTACGAGGCCAGAGAGGTGCAGCTGGGGGAAAGCTACCTCTGATCCCACAAATCCCCAAGTTGAAGCTTCAGGTGTGCCCCAGTGATGTGTTCCTTAGCCATTTGGGAACTACCAGGGAAGTGCGAGGTATCTGAGGATTTTCCCTTTCCTTGTTCTCTCTGGTACACAAGCTTTACCCTGGCTAGTACTGACAAAGCAGTCATGCTAAGATCGCAGGGGTTGATAGGCCGCTAGTTTCTTTTAGCACCGAGACATTTCCAAATTACCAGTGACATGGCTCAAGCTTTAGCCCTTACACCACTGTCTTTTCAGAGAGGGCAAGGAGCAGCTATACACCTCCAAAACCCATATATACAGCACACAAGTTTTCCTGCCAAGGTTTGGGCTTGAGAGAATGATCATAGAATCATGGAATCGTTTAGGTTGGAAAAGACCTTTAAGATCATTGAGTCTAACTGTTAACCTAACACTGCCAAGTCCACCACTAAACCATGTCCCCAAGCGCCTCATCCACACGTCTTTCAAAAACCTCCAGGGATGGTGACTCCACCACCTCCCGGGGCAGCCTGTTCCAATGTCTGACAACCCTTTCAGTGAAGAAGTTTTTCCTAATATCCAATCTAAACCTCCCCTGGCGCAACTTGCAGCCATTTCCTCTTGTGATTCTCAAATATGAGAGCCCACGCCCCACCTTTGCTTGGCATAACCTTTATTAGGCAGGCTGAATATTATCAACTAGTTCCTTGCTGACATTTGCCTTTACCCTATGTCCAAACATTACTGCTTCTTTCCTTACAGCCATTTCTTGAGCTACTTAAAGTCACATACAGATGGCAGCCTCAGAGCAGGAAGCCTCATGAACTAACAACAGAAAGAAAGGCCTGGCTGTGGATATAAAGATCCCCAGGGATGGGATTGGCTCTGATCACACAGAAAAACCAGCACAAATTCACAGGAGGCTTACTCAGCGGCATTGTAAAGGAGCACACAGAATGGCTGTAAACCGGTATTTGAGCCTGTCCTGAGCATCTGATCCAGTGCTCACTCGAGACATTCCTATGAATAAAAATGGACTCAAATCATGTGCTTTTTTCAAAACTGAAAAATTTTATTTTGCTCATGCTGGGATTTCCAGAGATCTAGAATGCAGAATTCTTGCCCAAATGGTATCCAGCAGAATAACACGCACTCTGTGTTACTGCACCACTACAGCAACACAGAGAACAAATAATATAAGGAAGGAAAATTAAGTTTCAGTTAAACTATACTTCCTCCTTACCGTGTCGTGAGCAGCGCTGTGTTGCACCTGGTAGGTTTTCTGACTTCTGCTGTTGATACAGCACAGCCACACCTGAGTTCAGCATGTAGAAGGAGGAAGGATTTCTCACCTGCCATAGGAAAGTAACAGGTTACAGTTGTCTTAATAACAGCTATAATAAATGCAGTATCTGTATTCTTGGCAACAACAAAAGAAACACATTGCAAACAAGCAAGGGAATAATTGCATCGTACTATTATTTACTTACTTTGCATTTGCTATATATTATCCTTCTTCACTGTGTGTGCAGTCTGAGTGTATAGCAAGGCCCCAGGGTCCTAAAAAAACAATTTACCTTTCAGATTAAGCACCGTATTCATGTGAAAAGAATATTTTTCATAACTGGGCTTAGTGATATTTTTAAGTGGATCAGTATGTATGATAGGTATTGTTCAGATGCACCCTCTGGTCTCGTTTATGGATTTTTGTATTTATCCATATGAAGTCTTAGTAACCCGCTCCTTTCAGGAACCGTATTATGTGTGGAATGCATTGTACCTCTGTTTTGTTCTCAGAATGAGCTTCCTGAACCAGAGCAAGACAATGGTGGCACAACCGAGTCTGTGAAAGAGCAAGAAATGAAGTGGACAGATCTGGCTCTCCAGTATCTCCATGAAAATGTTCCACCCACGGGAAACTAGTCAATCAGTGAGATCTCATGCAGTGGATGCATGAATGCAATATAAAAAATATTTTTCCACCGACCATCGCTGTCATAAGCTCCTCTAAGGACAAAACAAAGTTTCTGAAAAAGGCTCGGGTTCAAACAATGGGTCTACTCACAGTGACCAAACACAGTTTAGAATGCTTCTATAATGAGTGTGAAATAACAACGGCTATCTGATACCTCAGAGCTAATATCAGAATGTTTCTCTTATGTAAAATTATTTCATACCTTCCGTTAAACTGTTCTTAAGTTGGCACCAATTATGATCTTAAATGTTTTCTACATGTGATTAAAGATGTAGTTTTTACTGTCTCAAGTCGCTATTGATTTCAAAGCTCACAATGGGATCATTTCCGCCTCTGAAGGCTTATGTCTCAAGAAGTATGCCTGTGTATTCTGTGGTTAGAGGTCAGTGTACAAAAACCAAACAACCCTACGTCAGTTGTTACATTTTTTAACTAGTGTGTGGCTGAGGAAGGTTGTGTGGGGCAGGCACAGAAGACTGGTCAATAGGATTCAAGCCATCTGTAAACACAGGTGGTTATTTGAACTCCTCATCTCAGGATTTGATGGTGGTGGTGGACAGCATTTCCAGTGCTGACATCCTGGGTGTGTTTGCCAATATGCATACTGTAAACAGTCAGTCTCATTTATGCTAAAATGGTGGTTACTCAAAATCATTGCCTTTTGAGGGATGCCTGAGAGTTACAAGGAAGAACCTGCCAATCCCAGTGTACCACCTATTGAACTGATAGCCACTTGGATGAGCTGTCTCAGATGAGAAACAGAGATCTGAGGAAAGCGATGGGGAAAAGAAACAAGTGGGGCTTAGCTTCAGGCAATAAATTGTTACCTCTTTTTGTGCTGAGAAGAAAGGCAAGGCCCTCTCGATCTCTTTATCTCATTTCATCTCTGATTCTCAAATGTCTTTTGCAATAGGTAAAAGCCTTCTGTTCATCTTGCATGTTTCACTGTTGGACCGATTCCTTCACACCATTGGCAGAACTTGCTAAGGAGGAAATATTTTGACAGGGTTTAGGATTACTGGTAGAGGTGAGAAAGGAACTGGAAGGAAAACAATGTTTCAAATTATTTTCTTTTGCCAGTGCATCAGAAAAAGCACTTTCCTGGAGCTTGCAGCTTCCAGACTCCACAGAAGTTTTTTGGTTTCTTTTCTCAATGTTTATCCTCGAAATAACAAAAAACAACTTTTGCCTGTGTGATTACCAAATGGAATCACAGCACAGCACATGTCCTGTGAGACTGTGATTGCTGAGTTGCGTGAGGATGGAGAGCTCAAGGTGCTCGTGAAAAAAAAAAAAAAATCACTCATGTTGCTGGGTGCGCTCCTCTGTCTGAAGCGTAAGCCGTGC
The DNA here is from genome assembly GCF_030936135.1 of Gavia stellata. Taxonomy (NCBI): domain Eukaryota; kingdom Metazoa; phylum Chordata; class Aves; order Gaviiformes; family Gaviidae; genus Gavia; species Gavia stellata. The sequence goes on from NC_082604.1 coordinate 2,973,722, forward strand.
CCGCACCAGAGAAGCGGCACGCACTTGTCTGAACAAGAAGGAGCTGCAGACAGCCAGCAGGCAGAGTTAAGGATTAACCCAAGAATTAGCAAAGTCAAAAAGCTTAATATGTACAGCATGGACCAAAGAAAAAGCTATACAGCTGGGAACTGTAATAGTTCAGCTCCTCGTTGGATCATCACCAGTGGGAAAAAACAAGAGCCTGTGCTTAATGAGGTGTTTCTGATCCTCCCCACGTTCCCTTTCCCTGACCTACGTTAGAAGAATTTGCAAAGAAAACATTAGGCAAAGCTACCACACAGCTTCTATCCAGCAGCCATCCCTGCTCTCTCTTCCCCTCCCCCCTTTCACCCCTTTACAAACTCCCCACCACCCTCATCTTTCCCATTTTGCCACCAGATCTTCCAGCTCCAATTTCAGACTTCCTTTCCTGCCCCTGGCAGTTGGCTTCGCATCTGCCATCTTCTTCCTCCCATCCAGCAGAGGGGAAAAAAAAAAAAAGCCTTTCTTACTTGAATTAGAGCTAGATTCATGAGGTTCCAGCAGGTCTGCAGGAAAATGTGTTGGGGATGCCAGATGTACGAGCGTCATCCAAGACAGCAGTTGCTTGGCAGCCCAATGGATACCCAGATTGGCTCAAACTGGTACCTTCCCCTTGTCACGACATCGTGCTGTGCATCTGCCTCCTGCGTGAGTGACAGGGTCTCGTAGGTTAGAAGGGATGCTGGGCCACTGTGCTGAGGAAAGCCAGGGAGAGTAGGGATCGTCATGAACGCTACCAGCGTAGGGCCCTGTGAAACCAAGTGCTGGCCCTGCCCAGATGCTTATCAGACTTGCAGTGACACCTACGTTCTTTGCTGTCTTTTGGCATTCTTGGCAAACGACAAATAGACATGCAATAATTTCCTTAGTTTCAACACGTGTAGGCAAATTGCTGCTTACAGCATGATACCAAACCATTTGTGTCTTTGATTAGTCATTCCCCAGGGCAAACTATATTTAAAATAAGGAAACCTGGTGGAATAGAAGGTGCCCCACCTTTTTAAGAAGCAGCTTTAATTGTATAACTGAAGACTGGTCTTCATTTCTTGGCTGGTAACTTCCTCCTTTCACCACACCTACTGTTACTGGCAGAAAAGGAGAGCAAACTACTGTCAGAGGGAGCAGACACATGCCAAAGAAATTGTGGGATCCTTAAAATCTTTTACCTGTAGAAGTTCCATGCAGAAGTCCATATGCTGAGGCTGTGTGTCGTCTTCATCTACCTTTTGTATGGGGTGAAAACAGGTAAGAAGTCAAACATGCGTTCTGAATGTTTTTTGTCAAATATAACACGCTTTCTATGCTTTGCAGAAACATGAATATATCTACCCTCTGCAATATAGTTACTGCGTAGGGTTTTCACTAGCATTATTTATCTTGGCAAAGCAAATTATACTGGTTACATGAATGTAGTCAGCTCTAAGAGTTCCAAATGTAAAACCAGAAGTTATTTTTTATTATCTTTTCCTCACTTCGCAAACATTTCTCTTGTATAAGTATTATCCATTGACACTGAAAATGTCATTTGAAATCGTCAGCGAAGAATGATTTCTTTTCAGTAGTGTCTTATGTGACAGACGCGAAGGATGAATTACCATTTATGAACAATGAACTTCATTTGATATCCTCACAACCCTATCGAGAATTAACCTGTGTGACAATAAACAAATGTACTGCCTTGTGTTAGCATACACATGGGAGCAAGTCAAGTTATAGCTCTCTGCTTTGTAGGGAAAACAAACAGGATTAAAAAAACCCCAAAAACGTATTCTTATAAATACTAACTTGTATTTCATCAGGTTTGCTTAGTTTGTTAAATATGCTGTAGGAAAATTTAGTAGTAATAAGTGGAAAAAGAAAATTGTGTGAAAAGGCACCAAGGAAACCCAGTGAAATACTGAAGACCATTTTCAGAGGTAGAGGGCACACTCTCTCTGTGGAAAAGTGATAGAATACTTCGATAATGCTACCGAGATTTGCCCTGTGGAAGGGAAGTGTGCTTAAAGCCGAAGACTTCGTTATTGATGCGTAAGACCGGCCTGTTGAAACACACTGTAAAAAGCCCAAGCAAGGTGATGGTGTTTTGAGTGTCAGTGAAACTGCAAACAGACGCAGAAACAGCAACACATTTATCTGAGGTCCACGCAAGGCGTTGACGGGGTGAGCAGCCCCCTTCGCAGGCTCTGTGTGGCAATACAGTCTCCTGAGGACCACAGCTAGGACACCTACAAATCTGACCAAGTGACCACTGACCCACTGAAGTGAAAATCTGTTGGAACTTCACTTTGGAAGAGGACAGACTGGTGGAGTTAAAAAACTCAGCTGCTATGCTCTTCATGCAGACAGCCTCAAGATCACAGCCCCAAAATGCGACTATTGCAAACGCCGCCTGTCTATAGGATGAACATCCAGGACAGAAGGAAGAAAAAGCTTCCAAACACCATCTCCAAGAAAGGAATGAGAGAGACCAGGGGAATGAAGGCCTTAAGTAGCACTGACTGCAGTAAATACCACAGAGTCTGCCTGCGATGGTTCTCATGACCACAATACTCCCACCTGGGAGTATATAACTTCAGAATATATATCTATATACATACGTAACTTGAGAACCAAGTTATTCTGAAGGTGCCCCTCCTGCTGCAGTAGTGCCTCAGGGGCTGATCTCAAGCTCGAGACAAAAGATGTCCAGCTCCCACGTAGGAACATCGGTTTAACAGATTGGTATGCCCCCTGCTACAGGTGCTGAGATGTCAGAGCACCTTGCCCAGGAAACTGCTGTTTGCCGTCCTGTCCTGTTTTACATATCAGAAAACTGAGCAGAAGGAGAAAAGTGAATTGCCTGAGGCTGTTCAGCAAGCTAATGCCAAGACAGGGCTGGGAGCAGGTTAATGGGACAGCGGGTTAATTGCCACATCTATTCACCTTTCCTGGAGGGAAGTGGTCTGTTGGGCACGGGTTAAGTACAGTGCCAGGCTGTGAGTTTCCACCTCACTTACTTGCTTGCAGAGTTAATCTCAATAAGCCTCTTGCCCCATCAGAGAAATCTTGTTGGAGTTTCAAAGACAATTCCAGCCATTTGGGTAGGATTCACTGTGCTTATCAGAATGAAGAGCAAAGCCAGGATAACTGGCTGTCCTCGTGTCAGCTTCTGTAACACATGGTGGATGAGTCTGGGGATACGCACCAGCCTGCCAGAAGAGAAGCTGGCAGGTTTTTCCCCACTATTAGCACTGATCTGATTTTGTTATTCAAAACAGAACAAATCTAACAGCCTTGGTGCATGTATAACAAGGCATTTTAAACAATTCCTGTGTTAGGTATTAGCAAATGCCCACCAGCTCCTTAAAAGCTCTTCTTTACCAGAAGGTTTGGGCTGTTCTGGTGACAAACACAGTGCTCCTCTGGGCAAGTCTCAGCACAATGCAGGAGAAATAGAAACAAATTAAGCAATCAGTGCAATCTTGCACCATATAGAAGTAATTCTTGCCTGGCATTTCTGTCTGTATTACTACAGCTTCAGTGGCGGTAAAGACGATTAACAATACTATGTAACAATACTATACGATAACTAAACCAATTTCTAGTTATTAGTAAAAATTAAACATAATTGTATTTTTTTATGTTGCAGTAGCACCTAGAGGACAGTCCTTGAGTATCACTGTCTATGCTGGTGTATATCAGCAAAAAATGGTAACTTTTCCCTGCTAGTCACTTTGAGATCTCCACACGAGCAGTGTCATAGGAGAACTCTTGCTGCTGTTTCTCTGGAGCACCCTGGCACTGTAAGAACGAGGTGAGAGCAAGCTGGTCAGGAGGCAGCCACCCAGGTCACCCTTACTCTTGCAAGCGGGGCCCAGAGTCACGCTGCCCCTGGGAGCCCCGACTGAGGCATTACAGAGGCAGAACACCCTCAATTCAAAGGCCACCGATTTCGACCGATGTTCACTGGGCCTGGCTGAGGGCTCATTTTCCACCGCTCCTGTCCCGCTCTTCGTATTTTACCATAGGCTTTATACAGGAAGGACTCCATGGATTTCAAATGTTAAAATTTATTTCTGAATTTATGGTAGCAATTTAAAATATCCAGTTGGACTTAATTGCAACATCCTTTTAGCCTATTAACTTTTATTTCTGGAGCTCCTGGGGCTTCTACAAAGTAATTAGCAGAACTATGGCAACTGAGCAGATTATTTTATGTGCTGGGCACACAGCATTTCCATCACGCTCATGCTCCTGATTTCCATAGGAGGAGAAAAGGGAAAGTTGCTCATAGAAACTGTGAGAGTTTCATCATTTAGAAATTAAAATGCACGGAGTATTGGAGATTTGCTAAAGCATAATTAGCTTACAGCTGCAGGTTTTCTAAACCCTTCTACCTACTGCACAGCCCTTTAAGCAACAAAGATCAGGAAGATTTCTCTAGCAACTGCAGCCTGAACAATTATTGCAGCCCAGGGTGTATATGTGAAAGAGACACTCTCCCACAAGGTTCTTTGATAAGATTAGGGGGATTTGGGAAAAAGGATTGTGAGCCAGCAAGAGGCTACAAAACCTGGGAGGGCCTTCATAAGCAGCGTCTGTCTGGAGAGAGTTATTCCATTCCCTGCCAGTGCCCTGTTGGAGATTGTATTGGACTCTGAAGGCTCAGCTGGTGTTCTTCTGGAAAAGCAAGGAACAAAGACAGGCTTTCAAATGGCAGAGACCATCCCATAAAGCAGCACTTACATAAAATTCAGTTACTGTACAGCTGTGTATAAAGCAATATCAGTAACATATCTCATGCAGTCAAAGGGTGTCCCATTTTGCAGTCTGAAATAGCAGGCTGCATCTGCAAATACAAATGAAGCATTGAGCTGTCCCTCACAACAGCAAGATCCTCTGCAGCTTGTCAGCTCCAGACTGAAGTTACAAACCAACCATGAGGATATCTCTTTACCCTAGAACCTGTCCAGAGCAGCTGGGTGTGCTCTCAAACCAATACAGCACCCATCCTAGTTATCAGTCTCCAATACCTTCCTCACAGGAGAGGGATTTTTGGAAAGAGTCCATGCCATCTCCCAGCTGCTAGTGGAAGCAGGGCTGTGCTGTTTCAGGGAATGCTGCTCCGACAAGGCACGCTTACTGTCTTTGTTCCAACATGGCAAGAAAACCTAAGTTTCAAGGTAACTCCAGTCAGGAGCATGATGGAGAGAAAAGGAGTAGCCCCGGCTCAGACAGCTCATAACATCTGTACCTGTGTCTGTGCAGGGCTGGCAGGTAGAAAAGGTCAAAGCAAACGCATTGGTGCTAACCTCAGGATTGCCACACTGCACTCTTTTCAGATCCCGGGGAGACATGCCCTGCATTCACAGCTCTCAGCATTGGCAACGCTTTGATAGGGACAGACCTGAAAGTGAAGCTGCTGCTCTACACCAGACAGAACCCAAACTGTGCTGAGGAGCTTGATTCAACAGCCTCCAGGTATCTAGATGTGACCAAGAAAACCACCTTCATCATCCACGGATACCGACTTACAGGCTCCACCCCGGTCTGGATCCCTGACTTGGTACATCTCCTGCTTTCTGTAGAAGACATGAACGTCATCCTTGTGGACTGGAACCAGGGGGCAACAACTCTCATCTACAGTAATGCTTCCAGAAACTGCAAGAAAGTTGCTGAGATTCTGAAGAAACTTATTGATGAAATGTTGGTAAGTTGAATGTTCACAATATGATATAGTCATTAACGCACAGTATGTAAAGGGCACAAAGGAACTGTTTAAACACAGCAGGATGTCTGGGAAAAGAAACTCCTAGAAAGGCATACATTCATTTTTGGAAGTGCAGCTATACTGCAGTGCCAAATTCTACCCTTGGACTTGGTACCATGGTATTTTGTTGCAATATTCAGTTTACACTCTAAGTCTCTACATTTCTGGATACAGAACTCTACAGATGTGTTCTCCCATACATAAAAACTCTATTTCCACTTTCTGGATGCCCAAAAGTCAGCTTATGGGGATCAGCTACAGCTCGCAGCTCCTCTAAGCTGTTGCACAGGCACAGTCAGTGATGACACTGGATCATTAGGATCGTTGTGTTGGCTAATGCCTTGCAGGAACCCATGTGAGCAACTGGAGTTGTACTCATGGGGCCCATGAAAATAAAACCATTGCCTGAACTGTTCTCATCGCAGCTCTCTCAGATATGGGCCTTCAACACAAGTGCTAGTTGTACTGTGGGACTATCAAAGGGGGAATATTTACACAGAGTGGAACACACCAAGGGAAAATGTGGGAAAAGTAGGGAGATGCATTTACATTACTCCTCCTGATATTTTTTTATCCCTAAAATCTGTGACCACGAGTACTTCTAAATCTCAGGTTGATGGAGCATCACTTGACTCCTTGCACATGATAGGAGTGAGCCTGGGAGCACACATCTCTGGCTTTGTGGGACAGATGTTTGACGGTACACTTGGAAGAATCACAGGTAAGCCCTTCTTCCCGTCAGTCCTTTGGCTTTGAGGATAGCTGCTCACCGTGAGCGGAGTGAGCTGCACGGTACTGAAGTGAAGCTGTGCGCGCGGTTTTGTGTTGCAGGCCTTGACCCAGCAGGCCCCTTGTACAGAGGAAAGCCGCCTAGTGAGAGGCTGGATCCTACAGACGCACAGTTTGTTGATGTCATTCATTCGGACACCGACGGTATGTGACATTTCTCCTCTTTACCTTTAAGGGGAAACCTAGAGACTGATGAGAAGCACAGGGAAGTGGGGGCTCTGGTAGGCAGCAGTGCTGGGGGATCCTTGCTCCTTTGGCCCAGGAGGACAGCAGTCTCCTTTGCTGGTGCTATGAAGGGCTCTGTGGTCCTGTGTTGCCCACGCTGTGCTCAGCCCTCCCTCGGGAACTGCTGGTTTATTTGCATTTCAAAACATGCTGCTGTTTTATAGCAATTACAGCCTCCTGGCCCATGAAGTACAAGGGCTTCGGCACTGGTGTAGGAGTGCCCTGTTGCTACCGCAGCACACAGTCCTGCCAGAGCAGCTCCACGCCAACGCTGCACTGCGGGGTCAGGCTGCCGCCAAGCACACAGCATCTCAAAAGCTAGTCACACAGCTCAATGCCTTACACACAGGTTGGCTATCCCCAACCCTGTGGCTCCCTGCATGATGCTTCCAGTCTTCATCCCACCTCCTATGGGCTAAACCTCCCTCTAGGGCGAAGCGGGAACCTCCCTCAGCCCTCTCCTTTCCCAGCCGGTGCACAGCACGTTTTCACACGCCCCAGCCAGGCCAGCAGCGTGATGCAAGCCCTCCGCTCTGCTCCCACTGACATCCTACCTCCAGCCTTTGGCTTTCCCACCTCATTGCTACCTCTCATCTTCTCCCAGTCCCTCCAAGAACCTGAACTGCCACAGCACAGCAATACCCAGTGTTTCGCGTCCCTTTTCCTCTCCCGCGCGCAGTGATGCAAAAAGCCAAATTTTTTTACTGTCACACGCACAGACTTATTTTAGGTATTTGATACCATTGCTAAAATGACACAGCTGGGTCACAACTGTTTGGCCTGCTGCCTAAATAGATGAATGGCATTAATATGCCTGCACAGGCAGGCATCTTAGAGATAAATAACTATTATTTTTTCCAGTTAGTTTCTTATGTTTCCTTCTTCTGCATTTTACGATTTAATATGCCCTCCCCACACCCCTGATATTTTCTTTTGTCAGGACTAGGTTACACAGAAGCACTAGGCCACATAGACTTCTACCCCAATGGTGGGACCGACCAGCCTGGCTGTCCACTGACAATATTTTCTGGTAATTAACTCTGCTTCGAATTGCACAAACACTGACAAAATGTTTCCAATCAGAAAAGACGAGAAGGCCAGAGAAACATCATCACTGCTTAGAAAATACATGAAAACCATATTCTGGGAAAGCCATAACAGCAATCTCTTCCCAGCACAGATGTGGCACACTGACGTAACAGGATTTTAGCCGATGTGCACCAGGCAGACATATGAGTCAGGGGTGATCCCTTGGGGGCGAGCAAATGGGATTAATTTTCCGTGCAAAAAGTCATCAGGTAGATTTGCGCCTTCGTTTTGTGATTACGTTTAGAAAACCTGTGGGGTATTTTTTTTTTTTAATTACTTAGAACACACACAAAACCCCAAGGACTAGCAATGGCAAGAACCTGCTCAGAAAACAGGTTCAAGATGAATGTGGGGTAGGCAGTTATACTGCATCCAATGCACCTTTCTTGGCAGTGACAGACAGTGCAGTCTGGCAGGTAGAGCTCTAGTCTTGAATGCAAGAAAGCTTTTTTCCTTTCCAGCCTAGCAGCAGAACTGGTTTTATGAAAGCTGGGCGAAGAAGATACCTCACAGAAGAAAAGGCAGTAATGTGAACTCAACCCTTATCAGACCCAAGAGAATCTACATAGGAAACCAGCCTGAAACAAAAATCCATAGGAAATGAGGCTTCACTCGTTTTGGTGCTCACGCAACCACTCATTTTATTACTTATGTCTTTCTAAAGAGTTCTTTATACCAAAATGGGAGGCCACGTGCAAAAAAAAAAAAAAAGCAATATCCAGCTGTCAGGCCTGAGCTCAGAGACAAGAGAACACCTGAGATGGAGTAGGATCCGTAACCGCAGTAACAATACAAACAAATATGTTTTTAAAACCAAAAAAGACAAAAAGAAAAGTAAAGTAGACCTAGGCAGAGCTGAGTGCACTCAAAGGGAGAGGCTAGTGCCCGCTTAGGGTTCTGCCACAGCCCAGTGCTCCCCAGCGCAATCTGTTGTGTTCAGACTGGTCAGTGACTGTCCACTGGTGTGTCCTTTTTTGCTAGGGCATTAATACTTTTTTCCTGAAGCATGAGGATCGCTAACAAAATATTTCTTCCCTATGCATGATGAAGGATTGCAGTATTTCAAATGTGACCACCAGAGGTCTGTTTTCCTGTTCATGTCATCCCTGAAACAGAGCTGCAATATTACTGCATACCCGTGCGACTCGTACAGGAATTACAGGAATGGCAAATGTACCAGCTGCAAAACTTTTTGGCCTATGCCATGCCCCATCCTAGGTAAGGATCCAGGGAATGCAAATACATCCTGAATACACGTGTCTGACAGAGCTGCTGTAACTTGGCGTGTGACAAATGTTTTGCTAAAGGACTAACACGACACGGTGCTTTGCAAAAGTATGTAAGTTATTTCTCTGAGGTTTTTCAGATGGTCTCTCCTTGACTTCTGCAGGGGTACAAGCCTCTGCTGCAGGCAAAAGAGGCCGGAGAAATTTCCTTCCTCTTTGTACACTCACATCACGTTATGATCTACAACAGAAATCCACATGATAAAGGATCCAGAACTAGAAAAGCCAAAACAAGACTTGGGGTCTTTACACTAAAGTCACAGAAACAATTAATTAAAGTCCGTTAGTTGCAGAGTTTGAGGGATAGGGGCATGTTCTTGCTAAACCAGAATCAGTCTAGGAAATTTTCAGCACCACAAACCCCTCTTGACTCTAAAAGGAATAGCAGAGGGGTGAACAAAGGGTATTCTGGGTTTTTTGTAACTGACCCACAGAGGTGTCCCAGCCTGGATGTGACAGCCCAGCTTCAGGCTGCCATTTCTGAAATGCTGACGCTAAAAAACCTGACACTTCCAGAAATGAACTTGCAAAGCTAAAAGGATGATTTTCATTCTGCACTGCAAGATGAAATCCTTCTTGACCACATATATCAGATGTGGAAAAAGATCAGTCTTCAAATAAGTGCTGAACAGTAACCAGGCATATTTAGACAGGCAGTTGGCTTTAGTTACCCAAGTTAAGTTAAGTCCTGGTATAAGTCTACAGACTACGGGGGCATGTGTCACAGTACTACCTTGCAGCTGGCAAGCAATAGACTCTTTCTTAAATACTTGCTTTGTTATTTTCAGCAATTTAGTTGCTTATATACCTGTGCAGTAACTCTCTGTTTCATTTTCAAACTGTCATCTATAGGTTATTATGCCCACAAGTGGAAAAGCTATTTAACACAACAGAGCCATCCAGTGACAAGTATGTTTTTTGATACAGCGGACAAAGAGCCATTTTGTAGTAAGTGATTTCTGAGATGATTTTCCTTTGTGTATTGCCTCCTTCAGCAATAGCCAAGCAGAGATGGTTAGTTGCTATATTGGCATCATAGCTAGCATTTTAGAAACAAAGCCAGTGGCTGCTGGGTAGAATTGTGTCCATCTGCAGTCTTGCCATTACATTCCTTATCTGCAAACCTGCCTGGTGCTGTGAAAGTCAACTGCTCACTAGGGATGTGCAAGAACAGACTCATCTTGCTTACAGTGCTAGGACATTTGTTGAGAACATGCAAATGTAACAGAAAAGGGTAGTTCCTAAACCATGTTTCAAAACAACACACCACTCTTGTGTGCAAGTAAGAGGTGTGTGGGAACAAGGAGAGTCAAAGATGTGCTCCAAGCTGAACAAGTAAAAAAGCTACCCTGGACAAAAGTGAAAGGCACAGGGAAAGGGCCCAGGCAAAGGGGAATCAGTGAAAAAAGGTTTCACCCTCGTGATCCCCAACATACCAAGTCATCGGCAGGGATTATGGCCTGAGCTCCAGTGCTGGTCAGCGAGTTAATTCAGTGAGTTACAGATCAGAGTAAAGAGCAGACGATTCTGCGCTGAGACAAAGAAGACAAATGAAAGATACTGAGAACAGAAATGAAGGGCTTCAGAGGCGGGCAGGAGAAAGAAAAGGCTATCTGAAAATGAACAGGGAAGGCAGGGAGCGAAAGGCAGCGTGCCGAAAGCCATACAGAGAGGCCGTCTTGCATGCCACTTGTGAGCCCTCCCTGTAGTGCTTTCCCAGACATCTCTTAGTATTTCTGGTAGAAATCTCTGCAAAAGAAGGAGAAAGATTTTAGAGATGAAGTGAACGGGTTGTGTCAGATGAGCAAATGGAAGAAAGATGTACTCTACCTGCAGCTCAGCTCCCAGACCGCCGGGCTGGAAAGCAGAGTGTGCAGAGTCTAACCACCCTCTCTCTCTCACCTCAGTTTATCACTACTTTGTGGATATTATGACATGGAACAAAGACACCAGAAGAGGCACCTTCAGCATTGTACTAGCTGATGAAACTGGGAAAAAGGCAGAATCTAAAGTTAATCCGTAAGTTTTACCAATCTGATGATCTGTAAATGTTAGCAAATCACTTGGTACAACTGCACCTGGGAGGAGGCAAGATATCCTCCTCTAATTTCTCTGCAGATACTTGATAGTGTACGTGCCTTAGGGCTTGCCTGGCCCTATGCGATTTTCCCACACTCCCCCAGCATGCACCAGCTGACAGCCCAGCCCTTTGGTTTTGGACCCTTCTCTGTCACCTTAAGGACTGAAGTGGGCAATCCCGGCCAGCGGCACAACTGGCCTAGGCTTCCACTAAAGCAGGAGGAAGAACACCTCTCCCCCTCTTTCCTTCCCCTTCCAGGGAGTGTTCTGTTCCAGCTCCGGGTGCCCAAGACAGTTGAGTTGAACCTGGGCCTGAATATCTAACATCCAAATCAATTAATTCCACTTGGAGAGGCAAATTAATGACTGGTGTTTATGTGAACATGCAAATTCCTGATTGATCTAAACACACTTCAGCCAAACAAGTCCTGCTCAACTGGTTTTCCCAAGTGCCTCTAACAGGGTATTCTCTCACCTGTATCTGCCTGCACTGGAGCAATCCACATAGCTCCCTGGGGCTGCACAGCAGGAGCAGCCCGCTCTGCCGAGCCTGTGACAGCCCACCAGGCAGCAGCCTTACACACACACACGTTGTAAACACCTTTGACAGGTTAAATCTTGTCCTATTCGTCAAGCCTCCTAAAACTTCTAAACAAGGCCAGTCATTTTGAGTGTTGCAACCAGGATAGGCTTCCAGTCACAGCTGCACCCTTTGCCTTCATAAGGGAAACCTGAAGCTATGACCGTACAACCAGCTACATAAAGAATGTGTTGTGTGGCCACAGCGTTCTTGCGAGCAGCTCTGCTGCTTTCGCCCCAAGAGCGGTGCCGTTTTCATGCATATCTCCAAGTGGAACTGGCTGTTCTGTCAAAAAGGACCAAGGTCAAACCCCAGCCCTGCGAGGCTTCACGTCTTTAAGCCTGTGCTATTTTCCTATCCTGAGAAGCTGGATTACTCTCCATTAATTCCAGTCAACACTGCATTGTTTCACAGATGCTTCTGTGCATTTGGCAGAAGAGAACTATCAGAAATTAATTAGGAGCACTAACACCCCCAAGGTATAGTCTTCCATTTGCAGAGCTACCTCAGCCACAGAGCATTGTTACAACCTATTCTGTAAAGTCCTGGATGACTCGGTCCTCAGGTCTGCACAGCCAGCCATGTATGAACATCATTTGGGTCTAGTCCTCTCAGGTTCAAAGTAGAATCACAGTGAGGATTCTGCTTTGGGACCAGAGCAAACAGCATCAGACCTCCGTGTCCCCATTCCCACCCTAAATAACTGAGTGCAAAAGTGGCTGAGCAGGTTCACACCTGGAGACCTGAATCCATACCCCTTTGCTGTGAATCAGAAACTCATCAGAAGTTCAGTCCTCCTCCCCCAGCACTGTTTCTAATATTATACTGAATATATTAAAAGCGGTGCTATTCCCTTGGTGACTCTCGGACACCTTGTCTGCTTTATCTTTAGAGAAGCTGCAGCCTTTCAGCGCTACAACCAAATCACTTTGCTAATTGGATTCGACCAGGACTTGGAAAATGTAGAAAGAATTTCCTTGACATTTTCCACAGGATCTGTCATTGGCCCAAAATTCAAACTCAGGATTCTCCAAATGAGGTTCCGGTCACTCACAAATCCAGAAAGGTAAGCAGAGGTTTACAAACCATTTCTGTTACTGTAAACTGGACAGAAGTAAATGAATCTCCCAGATGCCTGGCCTGGCTGAGTTCGTCCAGAAGAATTATATTTATCACACAATCACTAAGGTTGGAAAAAACCTGTAAGATCATCAAGTCCAACCATCAACCCAACCCCACCATGCCCACTAAACCATGTCCCACAATGCCTCGTCCACACGTTCCTTGAACACCTCCAGTGAGGGTGACTCCACCACCTCCCTGGGCAGCCTGTTCCAGTGCTTCACCACTCTCTCAGTAAAGAAATTTTTCCTAATATCCAGCCTGAACCTCCCCTGGTGCAACTTGAGGCCGTTTCCTCTTGTCCTGTCACTCATCAGTTGGGAGAAACTTTATTTCACATTTAATAATTCTTGCACATGTATCTTGGGAATCAATTCTGCCTTTAGCGCATGCACACAAATCCCATAGCTGAACTTGAACACAGAGGTTGTCTTATTGTACTGAAAACAAGTCATTAGTCTGACTCTGATGTGATCTGACATTTTAACCTTTGCCAGAGAAAATGACCTTTGAGTAGCTACAGAGAAGCTGCCCAGGCCTGAACTCTGGGCTGAAAGTAAATGCAACTCTCAGGGAAATACAGAAGTCCAGCCCCAAATATTCATTTTACATCCCAGTCGATTTCTATGCTCAGTCAAACAGGGAGATTAATTTACTCCTGGAATTCCAGTAACTGGGAGCTGCTGGCCACTATACCTCAAAGCACTGACTACTGCCCATAACATCACGAGATACCTACCAAGTCATTTGCTGATGAGATTTCTACAGCTGCTTCCACCTACAGCAGCTTGTCACCTTGTTAACCTCTGTCTGCTCTACAGTCCTACCCTTAAACTTCCCTGATTTTTAGGGCACCTTTGGAGGAGGGGATCTCTGCCTGAGCTCAGCAAGTACAGGAACTCTTAGGTTGACCTTGTGTGCGAGGACAGTATGTGGACATCAAGCCACGCATGCTTTAAATTCGGGTTAAAACAAGCATTGCACATCAGAGTGAGAAGGGTGCAGCAAAAGAAGGACAGAGTTGCAGAACGCATTTCTTTGCAGTTCATAAAGGTCTGCTACCCTGACATTAGTCTTGGAACGAGGAAAATATTGTACACGTCTAATAAGCAAAGTCCTTCTGCAGCTCCCCCTCACTGATGCTCCCCTTCTCCTGTCCTACATCTCCACAGTCACTTCCAGCCCCGGATCCACATTTAATCTTTTAAAAATTAGATGCAAATGCCAAAACATTTCATCAGAGGCTGTCCACTCATCCCTAGGAGGGGCTGCCACAGGCTATGAGTACAGTTTCATGACTTTTTTAACACCATTAAGTAATCAGTCACTGTCCCAGGGAGGGCTGTGCTGCCCTCTCTCCTTCCCTGTGCCAGGGCTAACGCTCGCGTGGCCCCAGGTGAAAGCCTACGTATGTCCTCTGTTTTTCGGCTGGGCTAGTTCCAAGCCAGATCAATGCCTGGTCCCAGCTCAGGGCGGCAGCACGCTCCCCGATGCCGACACCGGGGCATCGGCGGGAACACGCAGGTGGGCAAGGGGAGGTGGAAGAAGCACCCGTTTGGTGGCCATGCAAGTGTCGATCGGCTTAAAGGGAACCGTGAACTCTGGGGCCAGGACCTCAGCTTGCTTGCTGTTCTGTTTCGTCATGAGGCAAAGCAAAAGAGAGCGTAGAACAGAATGGGAATGCGCTCACGGTGTCCCTGACGGCGGTAAGCCCACCTGAAGCGAGGTGGGCCTCACGCCGGTCGCCTGGAGAACGTGAGGTATTTTAGCCGAGCCCCCGGCACGCCGGGAGACTTGCCTGGGGGATGACCCAAGAAAGGCCCATTTTTCACTTTTGGCTGACGTTGACTGTTTTTACGCAGACCACAGCTGTGCAGATATGACCTTGTCCTGACGGAGAACACCAAGAAAACCTTCAAGCCCATCCCATGTCGGAGCAGGAGCTAAAACCCGACTGTGCTGTTCCTGAACGTGACCTCTGAAGGTGGCAGACGTTTTCACAGCCACACGGGGACTCACCTGAGCTCCTCGGCGCCTTCTGTGGAGACCAACAGGGTAGCGGAGCCCTCTTGTCACCGCAGGGATTTATAAACGGGGCTGTAAAAGCGACAAAAAACCGATGGCGTTGTGTGTGTGTGGAACGCGCTTCCCCGACGGAGCCGCCTTTGTGCCGGCGGGAGAGGAGGATCCCGCCCGGCCCTCAGGGGCCGCTCCCCGCCCTCACGGCCGCGCCCCGCCCACCGCCCCGCCCCGCGCCTGCGCGTCCCGCTGCGCTGCGCTCCGCGGCGGGGCCGGGGCCGGGGCGGGCCGGCGGGCGCGGCGGGTCCCATCGGGGGATGTGGCGGCGGCTGAGCGGGCTGCTGCTCGTCTTCGCGGCCGCCACGGCCGCCCTCTGGCTGCTGTCGGCCCGGCTGAGCGCGGGGCAGGCGCGCAGGTGGGTGCGGGCGAAGGGGAAGGTGGGAGGGGGGGGCGAGGCGGGCCGGTGTTCCGGGTCTCCCCGTGTTCTTCCCCCGCCTCAGGCCGCTGCGGTTCCCGTCGGACCTGGAGGAGCTACGGGAGTTGGCCGAGGCGCTGCGGGACTACGAGCGGCAGCACCGGGGCGCGGCGCTGGCCCTCTTCTGTGCCGCCTACCTCTACAAGCAGAGCTTCGCCATCCCCGGCTCCAGCCTCCTGGTACGGCCGCCCGGCGGGAGCGCGGCGGCGGGGCCGGGCCGGGCGGGATGCGGGGCGGGAGCTGGTACGAACCCCTCAGAGGGGCCCTTTGCCCCCGGTCCCGGCCCAGGCGTTGCCCGCTGGGGCAAGGTGCGAGGTCGGTGCCTTGCTGGGTGAGCCACGGCTCTGCCGGGAGGAGACGGGTGTGTGCGATGCCCCTGAGAAGGCAGAGCGACCGAGGCCGAAGGCAGCCAGGCTGAGGGGACGCACACGCGTGTGTGTGTATGTGTGTCCGTCCCCGTGTCCGTCCTCCCACTCGGTGTTGTGCCCTGGCAGAACGTTCTGGCTGGAGCGCTCTTTGGGCCGTGGACTGGGCTGGTGCTGTGCTCGGCCCTAACGTCTGTGGGAGCGACTTTCTGCTACCTGCTCTCCGGCGCGTTCGGGAAGCGGTTCGTCGTCTACTACTTTCCCGATAAAGTGGCTCTGCTGCAAAGAAAGGTAAGAACAGGCTTGGTTCTGCAGACACCCAGAATGCCCCCGGGGGGAGGCTGCCTTTTGGGTTGACTTAGTAAAAAAAATGCATACATGCAGGGGATGCATCTGGTCAGTTAAGGGCCTCCTCTGACACAATCTAGGAGCAGACCGCTCTCTTGGGAGCAAGCCTGTTTGCAGAGGAAAATCCCAGATCCCAAGGAAAATCAGAAGTAAGGTAATGGATTGATTGGGCAGCCCCTGTGCTCCAGAACTGCCTCCACCCATCCCGTGCTGCGTTGTACAGCTGGAGGTGGTTCTGCTGTTGACTTCCCGATTCAGGTTAGATCCCATTTTCACCGCTTGCGTGGAAGGGGCTGGCTCACCATTATCATACATACATAAAGTTGCCACTTTTCATCAGTTCTGGACTGATGTTATGTTGTGGCACATTAGAAGAAAACTTAAATTCACTTCAGTATCATGGACATTCAGATGTTACTGCTCTCTGAAGAGCAGAAATAATTTGGAATGTTTCTTTTGGCAGGTAGAAGAGAACAGGAGCTGCTTATTCTTCTTCTTGTTGTTCCTGAGGCTGTTCCCCATGACACCAAACTGGTTTCTGAATCTCTCAGCTCCCATTTTAAACATCCCTGTGTCCCAGTTCTTCTTCTCCGTTCTCATCGGTAAGGCCTCGGGAGACTGTCTGAGGGGGCAGCATGACGTTGCCTCCCTCCTCATCACTGAGCCCTGGGTAATATGCTGACCTGGGGAAGGCAAGAGTCATCGCTGTGACTCAGCCCCAGTTAACTGTTTGCCTTCCTGCTGCCCTAATACTTAGAGGTCTGAGAGCATTTTGCAAATATGTGTGCATCAGTAACGCAGCAAAGTTTTGAATCACACCCCGTTCTTTCTGTTACAAACACAGACCCCCATGTCTGGCCTTGGGCAAGGGCGTATTTGAGCTAATTTTACACGGGGGGGATGCTAACAGGCTTTTTTCTGCTCTGATTCTTTCAGGTCTTACACCATATAATTTCATCTGTGTGCAGACAGGAGCCATTCTGTCACAAATCACATCTTTGGATGCCATTTTCTCCTGGGACACGCTGCTGAAACTGCTTGCGATGGCTGTGGTAGCATTGATACCAGGGACCCTCATCAAGAAATACAGCAAGAAGCACTTGAAGCTGGATGAAGACAAGCATGCTCAGTTACTCAATGGCAAAAAGAGCTTGTGATGGCTCAGGTGCCCCAGATGCTGGGGGACTGCCTCTCAAAAGCTGCAGGTCTCTGTTCCTGTGGGTTACATTCTGCATGCTCTGTGCCACCATGGACAATTGCAGTTTTTAATCGTTCTTCTCATCTAAGAGGAAGTGTAAGGTTATTATTTTTAATGAATGTTTAACTGTGCGTGTATCTACACGGAGAGCGCTATACAGGGGCTTTGTGAACACTTCAGTTAATTTGCCTGTTTCCTTTAAATCAGCCTGTGTCTCCAGTGTGCCGGAGGGTGTTGCCAGCCCACTGCCCATGTATTAGCAATGGGAAAAAAAAAATCAGGAGCATTAGCGGCCCATGAGGAAGGCACAGCAGAACCCCTTAGTCCCTCCCAGCTCTTGAACAGAGGGGCCAAGCACCGCACTCCCCGCGCTCTCCCTACCAGCCCAAGTCACAGGCTTCCCTCGGGCTCCCGCACCTCCCACCCAGTCTGGGATTATGAGCCCAGCTAGTCTCGGTGGGGTGACTGAGGCGGCAGCAGACAGCTGCTGCCTGCTGGGCGAGCCAGGCAGGCTGGGTTTCTGCCCAGCCTCATCCCTTGGCACCGAGGAGTCCACAGCACACGAGGCCATGTTGAGCTGCAACAGCAAAAGCCTTGGCTGTTTTTCACCACTGCTCTAGTAGCAGCGTTGCCCAGCTTTAGGCAGGCCCTACACCCTCCTCCCTCTCCAAACCCATGCCTATTTAGCATTTTTGGCCTAAAATGACGAACCACGCACTTCTGTGCTGTTAGATGCAGTAGTACAAGTACCAAGTTGAGAAAAAAGTAATGATTTTTGGGGTCCCTGCACCTTCTGTAGGAGAGCTTGCACAGTTGTAAAAGACTCTTCCTCTGTCACTCAGATGTTAAGTAAGCGCACCCTGCAGCAACGTCGTTCAGGTTTTGGGGGCAGCTAAGAGCTGCCTGTATGCATCATTCATCTGTCAGCACATATGAAAATGCTTCTGAGGTCTATCAGTGGCTGCTACTCCCCACAAAGGCTAAAGGGGAACAAAAGAGGGAGGGATGTGCCTGGCTGGCCGTGATTGTCCTTGAGAAGCACCTTTCAACCTACACATTTGCTCATGTATAACTAGAAGGTTTCATCCATTTTAGCACCTTCCCCATCAGCAGGGTTGGACCTGAGAGGGACAGCAAGGTTCCCAGCATGAGAAGTCATGGTTGCAGATTCAATCCCCCAGCTCACGTGGCAAAAATCACTCATTTGACAAGAGCAAAAGCCAATGCTTAGGGACATGGGGGTGCTTGGTAGGGTACGTGTGTCCGACCAAGCCTCTGCCCCGCTACCTGGAGCTCCCAGTAGTTCCAGTTCAGCTGTGTTCAGAGAGAGGTTAACAACAAGCTGCTCGCTAACATCGTGTTAGTTATTAAAAGGCTTCATGACATCCCAAAGTACATGAGAAACCATTCCCAGATCACCAGACCAGCCTGAGAAGCATTGAAGTACACTGGCTTTTTATTCCATGCATTGTTTGCTTTGATAGTCATTCTTGTTTCCATCACTGTACACTGTTCAATACAAAAAAAATCAAGTTTGTATCAGGAATCCGCAGAGCAGGGAGGAGAGAGATGAACACTACTGGACAGGGCCAAGATGAAATGGTTACTTAACACGACAGTGGGGAAGGCAACATTCAGCTCTGGGAGAAAATCTAGGCTAGTGTTCAGGAGCTGTCAGCAGCCATGAGAACCGGATCAGGGTAGTCGGGATGCTGAAAAGGGAACCCACGGTTTACTTCTGTCCTGCAAATGCGGTGTTACTGCCAGGAGGAAGCAGGCTGATTTATGCCTCTCAGCCCCATACCGTGCTAAGAGAGAAAGTGCGAGGAACCGCAGCGGAGGCGCCCGTACAGCAACGTGGAGGTCACGTCTGTGTGCGGTTCTGGGTGGGTTTCACTAAGGAAAATGCCTACATAACCCCCTGCAGAACTGACGGCAACCATCCCAGGAAGGCGGGGGGCTGCTGAGCCACCCCTGCCCGCACGCAGCCGAGGGCACGAGATGTGTGTGCAAGGGGAGGCTGGGATTACATCTCCACGGGTACGGGGTTAACATGTTTAGGCAAGGGGAGCAGCCCTAGTGGCAGTCCCAGGGGGACACTGCATAGTAGGCAGCAGTTAGGAGGAGCGACGCTGGACTGTAAGAGTGCAATGACCTGGGTGTGTAAAGAGACTAGAGCTAAGTGTGGCAGGAGATAACCTGAAGGGTTCAGCTCTGCTTTTCCAGGCTGCAGAATGGGCCAGCGTGTCCCTGGGCAAGGACGGGGAGGAATCAGCACACATCCAGGACAGATGGCCCAGAAGGGTCCCAAAATCCCACACATCAAAGCTTCTATGCTTCTCTGCAAGCCCAGAGGAGCTTCATCACATGGTGGAGGAGCTCTAAGCAGAGACCGCAGCTACCAAAACCCCTGAACCATCGCCGAGTGAAGTCCCTGCACGGAGACTCTGACGGGCCTGAGCCTGTTGCTGGAGGCCTGCCCTAGGACACGAGTGCTGCCCACGGGCAGCGGGCACCGCAGGGCTGTGGACTGCGTTGACACGGTGCTGCCCGCAGGCAGTGACCAGCCCTACCTGGTGGAGCTCAGGAAGCCTGCCAGATCTGAGCGGCAGACTCTTCAGGGGCGTAAGGCCTGGCATCCTCTGCTGTGGGGGACATTTGATGGTAGTTCTCAACCTCTCTTTATGCAATAGTTTGGTCTTCCTCTTTGTGTGCATGTGTTACAAGCACACAGCTCTCCACTGCTAAATTCCTGCACCCCGGCCTCCAGCCTCCTGAGTAACCATCTGCACCGCTTCTTCCACGCCAAAACCCCTCTCATACCACGACAGCAAAGCCATCTCTGCCCCTGCCACCTCCTCCTGCTGCTGGCCGAGAGACAGAGAACATTTGGGAGGAGAAATGAGGGATGGGAAGAGAGAGGAAACAAGAAGCAAGCCAGGAAAGAGCTTCACTCCCCACGGCATTCTGCCTCCACCCAGAGCTGAGTATTGCTGCTGCAGGCAAGGGTGAGCTGATCGCTCCCTCTCCAGCAGCCTCTTTGGTCCTGCACGGGTGATCCACCATGCGGATCCACTGCTGGCCACCCCTGATCTCGTACCCGCTGCCCGGAGCAATTGCCCTCCTCTCCGCTTGTCCTTTTGGATGCTCTTGTCAGGGGATCTCGTGACGGTTATTCACTCTGTGATCAATTCAAAAGCCACTCGCTCCCTGATCACCATTCCCCACCAGCTAAGGGGCTGCCAACGCGACCGGCAACACGAGCAAATTGCAGCATCGATCATGAGGAATATCACAGGGCCCACGGGGCTGACTGCATCAATCCCTCTCAGACCAGCCTTGACAGGTTCTCTGCCCCGGTATAACAGCATCCTTGGAAATCACAAGAGGCAGCAACTACTGACAGCCGCTGAGACCAGCTCTGCTCCCATCTCCCCCAGCGACCAGGGAGAAGGTAACATCACACAAACAGATTACAATTTGTGCTAGCGGTGAAGCCAACCTTCTGATCTACAGAAATAATAATAAATAATAAAATAACATCATAACTTAAGATCTGTGTGTAGTCCAGCTACAAAAATTTAAAAATATGGGATAATTTAACTCATACAATACTGCTCTCTGTATAAGTAAGACATTTTCCTTCATTTCGCCATGAGGCTATAAATTACCACAGTTAAATTCAAACCAATATTTTAACATAAAATGTAAACAAACAAAGCAACAGAAGTACCTGTCCATGGTCCATTCCTGCCGTTCATCTCAGGCTGGTGTGCCAGTCTGCAGAGCAGCACCCAGCAGTGCCACCGTGTGCCGCGCACACGTGGCACAGCCGCGCCAGCCGGCACGTTAGGAAGGGCAGAGTGAAAGCTCTTGCAGGGGGACATCAACTAAGGGGTGGGGCGGGTGGGGGGCACGTGCTCTATCGTTTTGTTCTCTTTAAATATCGATTTAGAAGAGTAGTGTTTGAAGGGAAGGCACTATGAGTTCTATCAGAAAACAAATTTTTCTCATCTGCCAATGTCTCGGCCTGTCACGTACCAGTACTATCCTCACTTTCACCTGCAGAGTTTCAGCTTGAAGGAGAAACAGAGGCCTCAGGGTACACCCGAGACACAGCTGTGCCACAGCCACCATCAAGATTCCCTGTGCAACCTGTTTTGCACAAAGCCTGACATGAAGGGCAGGCAGCTGTTAATGCCTTCAAGAATGTACAGTGAATAAGGAGACAGAGCAGGGCTGATGCTCTTATCTAAGCCAGTGATTCCCAGTCTTCCCCCTCAACACACAGCTCTCTGCTGGTTATCGATGCTGTTGTAGGTGAGAGACTGCTTCTCCAAGTCCAGTACAGGCATCTCCAGTTTCCTCTCCAGAAGAGTGCTCAGGCTCTGCAGAATGTGCTTTCCACGGTTTGCAAGTTCTTGCTTTTCCAACACTGATTTGATTGATTTCTTTGACTGACTGAAACAGACAGGAGGTAAGAGGAGGAAGTAAACTGGGAAATGGCACACTGCATCTGAAAGAGGTTTCCCTGCTCAACTGGAGATCGACACTGCCAGAGTGAAGCAAGGACGATGTTAAGAAGTGCTCTTATACCAATTCTCGAGAGGACGAGGTTAGAATACATTTGCAGGATCTCACAACAAAATGCTGATTAAAAAAAGAAACTAAAAATCCTTAAAATAAAACCCACTATTACATTCCTGGGGATGTATCGACTCAGAAGACCCTGGATGTTAGCACCTCAGTACCAATTTTCTCCAGGAACATGTCCACCTTCTGATTAAAAATGACCCAGCTGGTTATACTGAATACGCTTTGTTCACAGGTTACCCTACAGTAAGGTCTTTTTATGCTTCCTCATTTGATAAGACTGAGTGGTTTCGTTTTCTTGATCTGTTCTCCAATCTTCAGGGCCACGAGGCCTGGTCCCCTGTGAAAGCAGCAAGAGAATCCCCCCACGTTTGTACACAAAGCTGTCCAGGCAGGACTCCCAGGATGTTTCTCTGTAATGTGCTTGCTTTCTGAACTTTTTTTTTTTGCAACAAGTCTGTGTGTCTATAAATACAATCCACTCTTTACAGTAAAAAGTGTTAAAATGTCAAAAAAATAAATATCCATGTTACAGTAACTAGATTATTCAATAAAATACATCCCTGCCATTCTTGATTGAAATGCTCAAAGAGAATTAATTTCATTTGGACATTTTCCAGAGATTCGGGTTATTGCAAATCACTCCTGGGGTGGGAAGGAGAAGCATCTTCTCTTCCTGTAAAGTGTGATGAAGGGGAATGAAGTGGAATCTCAGGGAAATCAAAATACCAGTATCAGGAAGCTTTGGGGGAGATCTGTGTTACCAAGTAGCAGAGCTGCAGGGCTTATTGGTCCTGACCGTGGCATCAGAACACTCCCCTTCAGAAGAGTCACAGTCTGATTCTCCAAACTGTGCTGGGTTCTGCAAAGCAAAAAGAAAGGGGAAGACTTGAACAACATTCCTACGCTGCAGAGCAACCACACCATCCCAATCTGACCCAGCAGACAGGCAAAGGTCACCACCAGTAGAGAAGGAGAGATTGGCAGCACACAGGAGATAGCAACAACTGACAAGCACCCTACCAAAGGTCACGTCTCCCCTCAACGAGGGGACAGCAGAAAAATATCTGCTCAGAGCACCACCAAACACAGACGGAGTTATGAGAAGATGGTGCAGCAGGCTCTGCCCTACCCCTCCCAAACACTTGAAAGACAGCAGAAGGAAGAAAATCATTCTAGCTTCATCAGCAAGGCTGCCGATGGTTAAGTTTGAGGCAGACCATTTATATTGCTTCCGTTTCATTACCTACTTTATGTGCTATTTTCTGTCCCGCTTAATGCAACTGCAAATCCGATGGCCTCGCAATATCACACTCATCTTGACCGGCAAATTATGTTCAGCTTTGTTTGTGCTACTTTCCCCCATCTACTCATCCGGCCAAGTATGAGAAAGACCAGGTATTTAAGCAGTTGCTTTGCTGTAGTACATCTACCACAGCATTTCTTAGGCAGTCATCCAACTTTCTGGCCCTTGGATTCCTTTCCATAACATTTTTTTTTTTCTTTACTCAATTAAAGAGGGGATTGCTGAACTTACAACTCACCTCACAGCTGTGTTCATCTGCACAAAGTTTGCCCAGAGACATCTGAGTCTTGACTCTCCTCACAGCACACTCTTTGTCTGAAAGCCCATCAGACTGGGTGGAGATTTCAATGGGGATCTCTGGAGTCTGGGACAACATGTCCTCCAACTTCTCAGCCAACTCATCTTCCAGCTTGGTGGCCAGCTCATCCGGGCTGTTCGAATGATCGCTTGTGTTCCCCTCCTCTCCATCGGACACAGAGAAGTTCTCCGAGCTGAAGGTTGAGTAGGACTGGCAGCTACTAATGCAGCGGTGAGGTCTGCAAACCAGGAGAGTAGTTCAGCTTGTATCGCAGTGCCTCTGATTGCAAAGGAAAAGCAATTTCCTGGGTGCTGTGTTCGGCTACCCTGCTACAACTGGCCTCAACAGCCCCCACTCCTGGTGCCCACTCAGCCCTGGGTGAGCCTGTCCCCAGGAGCCCACTGCCAGCTAGAAAAGTTACAGCTTCTCAGTGGACAGGTTTCTGCGCACGCTCCCACTGCGCCGAGAAAGAACGAGCTGGCAAGCCAGCACAGCGTTACAGTTCGAACGTAAGGAACTCTTGATTCTGATGTGTAGCAAGGGTACCAAGCAGCTTGCTTTCAAGACATATATCACAATCAAAAACCTCACAACATTAGTAGTGCAGTGAATGCAGAGTGGCTGCTACATCCTTACACAGGTTCCCCTGGCAAACCTCTCATCTTCCCTGCTGAAGCATGCAACGCAGAGCAGATTTTTTCACCTGTACTTTTAACTGGCATCTTCAGTACGACAAGAATAGGGCTCGCTCACTGCCACAGGCAGCCTGGGCCGTTCAATCCTCTTCTCCCTAGCAGATACCGCTCAGGCGCAGTGCACGCAATACTGCCTGGTTGCTTCTCCACACTGGGCTAAGGGCTTGATCCTTCCAAAAACCTCTTTGAGCAAAACAGGTCCTATCCCTAGAAAAGGCTTTACATCAGCTCTCCAAGAGCTTCTTCCCACCCTAAGAACACATCTCCAGCTGAGTCATAACTGATCTGCAAGGCTGACAGCAAGAGCTCTGCAAAGTGTTAGGCTGCCTTTCACATCTTGGAGCTATGGAAATCTACCACCTTTTAAATGATTTAGTTCAAGATCCGCATCTCTAAATTCATCTGTTCTTATTTGATCTTGTCTGCTACATGTTCGTATTAGCTGATCTGCCCTGGAGCATATTTTTCTTTAACAGTCCTTTTTCCTAAAGAAAGGCTGTACTGTAGGGTTCAAGCTAATTCAGCTGGGAATATCTGCATCACCTGGCAGGGATCCCAACAGCCAGTCTAGAATTTAGGTATGTGCACTCAAAAAATAAGCTCACAGTTACTTGAATGTGGAAATCACCTCCTGCCAGGATTCAACAGTAACGGTACAAAATATCAGTTGACTGAACACGCCAGGAGACCATAACAGGTCATCACATTGAATTCAGGAAAGGCAATTTGTCTTGCAAGTTAGTAAATCACAGAAGAAGCAACAATCACACAAGAACCATATGATTCAAAAAACTCACCTCACCCAGCGTTCTATCTCCAACCCTAGGCAGGAATAATTTCCCAATAATCTGGGAAAAGTATGAGAACAGGGTGTGCAGACAGAGCCTGCTTTCTCCTGGCATACCTTCCTGGTTTGTACCGTTCAGCAAATCAGACTTTTGAGCTGAAGATCAAACCTGGATGACAGTGCTTAACAGCCACTGATGGATCTATACGCCATAAATTTAACATTATGACTTGTTTATATTTTGATTTCCACAGCATACCTTGACAATGAGCTCCACATCTGAAAATGTTTTGGATGGAAAAAGCAATTTCTTTTGGTCATTTTAAGCCCCCTGTTTGCTTCACTAGGTGTCTCTAACATGAATGTAAGGAATCATTCCTTGCCTATTTTCTCCACATAAATTACCATTCCATGCACCTCCAGTATTGCCTCTCCTCCTGCTAGACAAACATTCTTCATGGATTTAATCTCTTCTTCTATGGAAACCGTCTCTAACCATTCTTGTCACACTTCTCAGTACCTTTTCAAATTTTACCATGGTCTCTGAGCTGCAGCAATGAAGGTGGCATTCAGGATTCAAGCTGCAGCTGTGCCGTGGGTGTACACAACAGCAGACAAACTTTTATTTTCTTTGCTCCTTTCCTAACAACCCTTAACCTGTTTGCCCACTGGATCACTTCTGCACTTCAAGCAGCTGTTTTCATAAAGCTGATGCACCAATGCCGTGATCTCTTTCCTGAGCACAGGACTGTAAAGCCCGCTATTACATCTGCTTAGGTAGGAACGCCCCCTCAAGTCTCTTATTTTACAGGCACCAGCACCAAATTTGATCTGCTGTTTTGTCACCCAGCTCCTCAAGCCTACTCGAATCAATTAGGAAGATGCTGGAGTCAGTCCCCCTGCAGCACCAGTTAATAAACAACATTTGAAAGAGTTCACAAAGGGTCCCAGCATTCAGTAAGTCTGATTCTGGTGAAACAGATGCAGCAGCTTATTTTTATAGGCTGAATAACGTTATCAAGTGTGATCAAGTTGTGCTACAAACAGCCTGCAAGCAGAAAAGCTGTGCTGGAGAAAACATCTCAGAACAGGCTGAAAACAGTGAGTGAACACGGAGGATCACTGAGAGCAGATGGGAGGCACTGAATGTGACTCTGTTCCACAGTTTCAATGCTGGTGTGCAGCTGCTATAACAGTTCTCCTCCTGAGTTTTGTCCCGCCAAAGAGAGATTAGAGTGAATTCACCTTTTACCTTTGTCTACGAGGAAACTCCACTTCACTGTCTACTTCGCCCTCTTCCTCTTCTGAAGAGTCATCACCGCTCTGGGAGAAAACAAGGACAAGAACGATATCACATTTGTGAAAGAACAAACATGCAACTCCATGGTTGCCCCTTGGTCCTCCAGGACAAAGTCACTGTGTCAACGGGCTGCAACAATCTAGATAAGAAAAGAACTTGTGTATCAGTGAAAACTGACTCAGACATCTTCTTACCAGGAGATTATTTCAGGCAGTCTTAGTGCTGCCATTTCTGAATGTGGAGTGATTGACTTTGAAATACACTGGAGTACTTCAGCAGGCACTGAGTACATAACGTTCTGGATTTTTACAGAAGCAAATCAAGTAATTAGTATCACACTGAAATCCACATAAATTATTGAACTGATCTGGCACTCCCGGCTTTACAATTTTGACCCTTTTCTACATGACGCCATCACAAAGCAGGATGGTGGATAACACAGCCTTTGCTGGTGGGTTTCACCAACTAGAGAACATGAGTTTTCTTCCGTTATCTACTTCAGTGAGCACAGAACCTTTTATTCTCCTTTTCTCATCCAAATCTACCCCTTGCACTCTTGTTCTTTTTACAGCTTCCTTCTCCTGTCCTATCTGAACTGACAACATCAGGTTCAGACTCTGCCTCTATCTCATCCCATCCCCTTGTAATATGAGCTCCTCCTCCTCCCTTCATTCAGGGCCCAAACCACACTCTTGGTCTGGTATTCATCCTCTTTTCCTTCACTTTTCCACCCAGGCCCAGTTTTCCTGCTTTTTGAACTCCACTCAGACTGGTTCCTACTTCTCTCACCACCTGGATGGAAGCAGGAGGAACAAAGAACAACTCCATTTCTGTACAACTGTGCTGTAACATCGTTTTGACTCTCACAAAATCTTCACAAAATACATGAGAACTACGACTTTTGGTCAAGGGAGACAGTTGCTGGCAGGTACAGCAAAAGACCATAGCAAATGGTAAATGTCTGTTCCAAGGCACAGAAGTGCTACAGATTCTTAGTGAAACTGGTACATGATATTTAATATCACCAAAAGAACGCATTTACCCCTTCCTTTGTTTTGAGAAAGGCTTGAAAACATTGAGACTGTTTCAACAACAAAAATTCAGGAGACCAAGTTTCAGCTGAAACAAAAACTGGCTAAATTGCAAGTAACAGAGAACTAGGCCCTATCAAAACCACATTTGACAACCCTCATTATTAGCAGCACACTCTGATATGCCTACAGTACTTCTCAACGAAATTGACTTTAAAAGTATGTGCAGATCACCGAGCCAAGTTCAGATAGGCATGATTTCTTTAAGATAAAGTTGTGCATGTAACACTACTACTATGCATGTGGGAAACACGGCTTTGCTACTATCCTATATCCAGCCACCAGCCTATGCTACACACCTTCTTTTGGCAGAGAGGGAAAAGAGGAGCAAGCTTTGTTTTTTTTCAAATCGCTATGCTTTGTCCTTACCTTTTGAAGGGGTCTTGCTTTGCAAGGTAGCACTGAGGAAGCCATGTGCTGGGGAGTGCCTAGGGCGGACGCCGAATTACAGTTGCTGAAGCTCTCTTCCTCCATCTTCTCAATGAACTGCGCATTTTCGTATAGGGAAACAGACGTTGGTGACTGAGAATGGCTCATCCCCGTTTCAACAGATGACATCTGTACCTGACCACTGTCCTCTTCCCTGCACTGAAGACAGGAATTATATGGATCTGTTTTGCAACACTCCCAATGATCAGCTTTGCTTTCTTTGCTCTCCAGATTCCTTCGGCAATCTGCTTCCATGGCAGCGGAGATGAGATCGGGGCTGGAACCAGACATCCGCCTTTGCGCGTGGTTACTGAGAGGGCTCCGCAGCGCTGCTGCAGGGCCAAAGTACCTTAAGTTGTTTGCGCAGTTCGCAATATCTTGTCCGTGGGCATGAAGCCGTGAGTGATGGCCATGGGGATGGCTGTGGCCAGGTTGCTGCGGTAGGCCGGGATGATGAGAATGATTATGAGGTGGAGGTGGGGGTGCATCATCTTGCACTGGCTGGTTTTTCAAGATCCCTGCAAAATCATTGTAGCTGCCTTTGCTGTTCCCTCGGCGGTGACGTGGTTTACTGCGGTAGCGGCTTTTGCCACTCAGTGTTGACATTTTGGGACTTCCTGAGACTGGTGAACCATTGGATGCTGCTTCTGTGCTGGGTATGCCCTCTGACTTCAGTAGATCTGGCCTGAGAGACAGTCAGCAGAAGTTACACATTAAACCGCAAACTAAGAAATGACATCGGCTCAGAGCCAGGATGAAGAGGCAGCTGTAGCCATAAGCACACTCAGCTTTCTAAAATTGACAGGCTTTCCTCCCCTTCAGCTGTTTGACTTCTGCATTTAGTTTCCTTTGATCCTCTCCACTCAATGTCCTTTCTGTTCAGCCCATCATGCTCTACACTCCTTTCTTGCTGCTTTCTTCCAATATCTGCCACATACTCTCCTTTTCCCGCTCTTATTTTGATGCTCTGCTCCCAAAATAGCTCCCTCCTAAGACCTTGGTGTAGGGCATGTCCCTTGCTATGTGCATATACAATGCTCCACACAATAGCGTCACAATCTGCCAATGGTTATCAGCCTGCTAATTTCAGAAGCACATGTGAATATTATTTCAGAAGTGATTATTCACTGTTAATCAGGACTCTCTAACTCCTGAAATCCCAGAAAAGGAAAGAATAAAACAGAAAGCTCCTCTGGAAAAAAAAAATTTA
The DNA here is from genome assembly GCF_030936135.1 of Gavia stellata. Lineage (NCBI taxonomy): Eukaryota > Metazoa > Chordata > Aves > Gaviiformes > Gaviidae > Gavia > Gavia stellata. Next base: position 3,002,797 of record NC_082604.1, read on the forward strand.
AAAAATCTCACTTTCTGAAAGTCATGCAGAAGACAAATAGCTGAAAGGACAGCATGAATTCCCAAATCTCAAATCCCAATTTAATTCCTCAACAATGAATCCATCCTCTCTGATGACTGGCTGATTTCCACAATCCCTCACCCTACTTACTACCATTCAAGTCAAGGATGATCTAACTGCTCTTTGCTTGGACAGTTAGGAATTCAAGATACACATTAGATACCTCCTGTCAAAGCACCATCATCTGTGAAAAAATCATCTGGACCAAACGGTTCCAGAGAGCTGCCCAGGTAGCAGGATGGCAGGACTCATCCCTTCTACCTTAAGATAATGAAACAATTGTGGTTCTGAGGACCAGACCAGGCCCAAGAGTGAACACCCCTTTGGCTTGTCCCGTGTTGTCATCAGACTCAAAGGGAAGTAAGCTGCCTGCTCATCTCAGTGGGGATCTACCGCTGGTGCCTGGCACAGAACTAGGTTGTCGCTTCTTACCGTTTAGTCTGGCTGCCTGGTTTATGGGAGACCCCTTTTCTCTTCATCAGCTTCTCCACTGTATTGGGGTGGATTATTGGTCTGACTGGGTGGCGTTTGTAAGTCCCAGGGTATTTCTTTTCCACTGCTTGTTCCCTCCTGAAACATTGTGGAAGACAAAAAAAAAAAAAAACAGATCAGTTCTCTCTTTATCCAGCTGCAGCTCCTGCTGGACAGAAACCCAGCTCCACTGCGAGCACACTGCGTGCCTGTTTCTCAGCTATGGCTGGGTGCAACACAACATACTGTTCTGGGAAAGGACAAAGTCATTTTCTAAATTCTCTCTGCAGAGATCAGGCAATTGGAACAGGGCCCTGGCGCGCAGTTCAGAAAGAGCACTGCTTTTCTCTTTACAAAGGGGCCAAAGATGCCAACACCAAATGGGAAAGGTGCCTTTCTCCCAGGCAGTAACACTGGGTAAAGATACGTGCACTAAGAGGTCTGCAGTAATCTACTTTTAAGGGGCCTCCCTCTGCTTGCCAGCTCTTTCTTTACCCTGTAAGTTTGTCAGGGGACACTAAGTCTACAAGTACTACTATGCAGTTTAAAAATGAAGCATTGTTTTTTTTCTCCTGTACGGATATTGCCACATGCATGGCATGCCATTATGCCCAGAGATACATACTTTATGAGCTCCTTCTCACGGACCTCCAGCTGCAGCATAATAGCGCTGAGCTCCATGTATAAGTTATTGGCTCGCTCCAGCTTCCTCTCATAGTGTTCGCGGATATCCAATGCATGTCTGAAAAACAGAAAAGTCATTATTCAACAGTCTGATGTCCACGGACCAAGAGAGAAGAATAAGGAAAAGTACAGGTGCTTTAGGAAAACGCCTTCTACAAGCCAAATTTGCCAGCTGCATTGCACTGAACCCCAGACAGAGCTAACAGTGAATGACAATTAAGAGCTTGATACAGCAATGAATCATTATATGATTTAGAAGGCGTTTAACAGTCTTGAAAGAGCGGCAATGCTTCCACTAGAGAAGCTGCAAATGCCTCACATGCATCCACAAGCCCTTTGGCCGAGCCCTGACCATCCTGTTTGCATAGAGAAGGGGCTAAGTCAGCTTCTAAAGACACAGGGAAAGAAGTCATCTGTTTGTATTTCATAAAAAGCAATATGCCCCTACAGCTCTAGTATAGTTGCAGAAGACATCTTGAACCACAGCGGAAAGATGTGACCATCAAAAGCTCCCTAGGGCTAGGGAACACTGATCGGCAACTACATCAAACTGGCTGAACAAGGTTTCCTTTGGTTTCTCAGGTTTGACATAGAACTGCTTCTTGGTGTTTTATGTTTCTCTGTCATAACTATATTTACAAATTTGTATCACAGAAGATAACACTTCCCTTTCTTAAATAAACATTCTGCTTTCATTTTTAAGTTGGTCTAATGTTCCAAATGAATTTCAGTGGGCTGATAAATCGGAGTGTGTTCACTTCTCTGGAAATAACTAATCCAAAGAAAGTATCAGGGCAGAGAAAGCTCACAGCAAACTGCAAGATGCATTTTCGACTGAGATGGATGTACCTGCTTAGTGCTGTTATCACAAACACCAAAACTCAGGCAGAAATATTCCCTGGTAAACACACAAGCCTTTGCCTGTCTGGCCTGGAGGAAACTGTTCAGACTGCCTAAGAGAGTTTCCACTGTTTCTCTCTCTCTCTAGGTTTCCATCAGCCAAGCAGTGCTCAAGGCCTAGGGCATGCCCGTGCAAACTTCAGTTTCCGGACTCACAAGGAATTTAGGCTGCCCGAATTTATGCCACCAGGAATACTGAGTCCTGTTTTGGGGTCCTCAGCACAAAAGGAGCGTGAAAACAGGCAGGGGCTGGAGCACATGCCCTGTGAAGAGAAGCTGAGGGAGCTGGGCTCATTCAGCTGGAGAAGAGAAGGCTGGATGGGAAAAGTGAGCAGTAAACATAAAAGACCGTCAACAGACCTCAGCTCTTCTCTTCGACGGCGAATCAATTCTTCATCTAGCCGGTGGATACAAGTTCCTTCACTTTTAATTTTCTCAAAATGTTTCTTCACTTCTTCTCTCCATTCAGCCTAGGAAAGCAATCTACTTTTAGGTATTTACAAAGAATTGGGATCGCTAGTTGCACCAAAGAAAAACTCTTGGGCAACGTTCTTTGTGTCTGCAGAAAATTACAGGTTTGGGTTGAAAACGTGTTTCTGTCAGCTGAATTATTTTGGGTAACAACATTGCTGCATGTTTCGTTTCAGCATTTTCAAATGGTATTTCCAATTTTGTGCTCCAATTAGATCATTTAAAACATATCTGCATTTTCTAAAAAGTACTTTTAACAATTCCTAAAGCTCTTTTCATCCTAAGACAACATTTTCTTCCCTTCTGCCATTTAAAGTAAACAGAAAGGCTTATGATTTGGAAAGCTATATTCATGACAACGATGACTGTCACTAGGGTGATACTAACTCTATTTGCCCTTTGACGCCCTGCTTCTTGCAGCTTTAATAAATGCACCCACCTCCTCACATACACCCCAACAATGTACAGATCCTCTGTACTGGAGGCAAGGTTTCATTTTCATTCCCTCCTTGGGAGCCGACAATAGCTCGCTGGGTAGGACTCAGAGGAATCTCTAAGAACATCCTTCTAGATCTTCCCTGAAAGTCCCAGAGTCCCTTCAGTGCCCTGTAACAGCATTTTGTCCCACTGGCTGCCCCGCTCATCTTCACTGTAAATGCAATGGTTCTGCCCTCAGCAGCCTCACGGTCTCCTGTACAACAGTACTGGGAGGACAGCTGGGAGCAGAACATCTGAAGTCAGCAGTCTCAGGGAGGAGCAAATGAGACAACGCTGAGTTTCTGACTAAAGTCGGCAGATGTCTCAGTTTGTGAAAGCCTGGGTAAAAGCTTTTCAAATACCCATCAGTTTGCTTCTCCCCAGGAATCAAATTGCAGTCATGGATCCAGACTTTTGCTGTACTCGATGCAGCCTCCGAAATCAGATCCTTGGAGCTAGCTCTAGTACTCATGGGCTACAGCCATTCTCCAGTTACCTGTGATTTGAAATAGGTTTCCTGAGGAGTAGCCAGCACGTCAGCAGATGCGATATCCAGGTGCATCAGTGTCTGCCGGAAGGAGGGACGATTCCGGGGCTTGCTCTGCCTGGAGCAAAACAGACAAGTACCCAAGCATGAGATGAGGTTAACATTGCTAGCTTCTCCTACCCTTCTGAAAGGGTTTCTCACTAGAACATACTCTCTGAATTATGTAGCTGACAGATTAGACCAAAGGAGCTTTTCTGGTTTTCTCTTTTGCTGAATATGAGTTTATTGTGCTAGAGTTGTTTTGAATTCAGTTTTTGGTTTGTGATGATCTATTCTGAAGAAACAAGAGAGATGAAAACCGTTTAAAATAGGAAAATGCGAATACAAAGTCCAAGATAGGATATGAACTGAAACTGTTCCTAACTGCTTTGTCAAGAAGAAACAGATCTCAGTTATCCCATTAATTTCCAAATTTTATAATGGAAATACTCAATCTAGTAGAAATGATAATTTACATTCAAGGAAACAGGGCATTTATAAACACCAAATGTATCTATGTTGCCACGTAGTACATGCCTGAGCCTACACAGTGTTGTAACGCACTGAACATCTCTGTAAGATCCCATTCAAGTACAAAACCATTTGTATCTTTGAGAAAAGAGACCAGTACTCCAGCTTCTGGACTGAACCCACCAGACTTGCTGCATGGATGGAGCACTCAGGACAAGAAACAGCTTCTTCAGCCACCTCTCCCCTACAAACCACCTACTTCCACTAGATGGGGATACCAGTGTACGTACTGGGTGTTCAGAGCTGCACAAGCTGCCTCCTGCCCTTTGCAGCCTTGCGCAGAAGCACGGCCAAGCAGAGCACGTCTCAGCACTGATACTGCAACAGCATGACCTGCTGCAGCTTAGGGTCAGGGGGGTAAACACCCGCTTGAAAAGATCCATAAATGCTCTGGCCTGTTTCTCCCTCTGTGCCATCGGAAAGATGGTGGGTAAAACTCATGGCGTGGCAAAATGCTGGAAGAACACTCACACTCTGTGTCAAGATGCAATTACAAAGACAAAGCATTAATGCATAACCCAAGACCAAGAATTTCAACTCTAATCTGGCACGTGGAGGAAACTGAAAGCATTTGCCATATCTATACCTGTAAAATCCTGGTTTCATACAGAAAGCTCGAATTTCTCTATGTCCAGTTCAAAAGCCAGCCACTTACAAGGGGGCTTCAGAGTGGAAAATCATTTCCTTTCACTCTGGAGCCAGCCTCAAGAAATTTTACTCCTACTTTCCTTCCAGCTCCTTTTCTTTTCCCACAGAGCTACCTTTTATCACCTACTTTGCTACAACAAAGCAACCACCTCTGTGAAGGCTACTGAAGATGACCTTCATGCTGCCTGCTCCTGATTCACACTGGACAGGCAACTCAGGGGTAACCACCACCCTGCTGGGGCCCCCCCATCAAGCTCTACACCCCCACTTCTCTCCTGTTCAACTCCTTCCCCCTCACTAGCCTGTCTCAACAGCGCCTGCCCACTCCCTCCCCTGCCCCGTCCACCCAGCAAACCAGATGGGTCTCTTCTTACTTCCTCTAAGCTCCAAACGTCCTTCTGGGACCCGAGCCTGCTGCCACAAGGAAGCAGAATCCAAAATGTTAAAACTGATTGCTTTCATGACAAATGTGAGAGTATTTAGGGCCCTCTGCTCCGGGGTCAACACTCCCACCCTGACTCTGGTTTCATCGGTTTTACTGGGCATCTGGCAAGAGCTGGGAGCCAGCCCTAGGTCTGTGCGGGGTTCAGGCTCTTACCAGGTCTGCTTCATGAGGATTTTGAAGCCATCTGGGCAGGTGGAAGGGACGGGAAGGTGCAAGCTGTTACTGCCCACTCCCCAAATGATGGCCGAAGAGTCCACGTCCTTGTAGGGAATCTCTCCCGTAAGCAGCTCCCACAAAACTACCCCAAAGGACCTGATGAAGAAATAAGCCAGGAGAAAAACTTCTGTGTGAATTCAATTTAACAGAAACATCTGAAGCTTGGAAAAAAATCCCTTTTTTTGTCAGGTATGTCTGATCTGAAATTGCAAGTAGGTGCAACGGTTTTTATATACTGGTTTTTAACCAAGAGTAGCTATTTCACACACCAGGTAACTCTCCCTCCTCTGCCCCAGCACTGGGCTGAACACCAAGCCACACTGGTTGTCACCCACCCTTTCCTATTTCTTTGTAAGATTTTAAAAGTCCTGAAAGCACGTTTTCTGTATAGATTAAGTCTTATTCCTCTTAAATGAAAAGGAAAGTTAGGTTTTCTGAGATAGACTTTTGACTGTTTTTACTGGTAGTAACAGATCATCTACTACTGGACAGACAGAACTGATAAGTGTCTTAACAGAGACAACACAACAAACGTTTTGTGGGTTTTTTACATTTCATATAACTTTTTCTTCCCCTAGCCAAAAGCTCCCTCTGCTGTCACGTGTACTCCTAGGTAAGAGTTTCATAGGTTTGAGACTCATCACTATGACGACTGCAACATAGAAATTAAGAAACAAATGCAACATGCGTAAGTGTCGGTATCAGAAGCACATGGAGTCTCATCTGATACTTCTTTTTTGTGCTGAAGCGAGGAAGGCTAAAGAAAGAAAAAATTAATTAAGAGAACTTTGCCTGGGAAAGAACCTCCTATTACAAGAACTGAAAGATACAGGTAAGAGAACTCACGTTGCTTCTCTTCCTTAGTGAAACGATCAGTGAGGACCAAAACCTTAATTTATAACCGCAGTTATTTGTCTTATTTACAATCTTCACTCAATAAAACAGTAAAGAAGTAACAAACCAGTCAATTCAGAGGTAAGCAAAATGCTGCCGAGAACCAACCCCACTCCTACTGCACGTTAACACCCAGGCTGCGATACGAGGTGACGTACGACCCTCTCCATTCCAAACCCAGACGTATCACCTTACTTGCATGCCCCATCCTTCTGTGGGACACCAACCCTGCCAAGCTTGGTGGCAAGTCAAACCAGGAGAAAAGCGAGAAGTGTGTTTCTGGCTTGTATGAACATCAAGTTGCTTTTATTAAGTACAGAAGAATATCTAAGGGACAAACTGCCTGGGTCTGAGCAACCATCAGTCAGGACACAGAACTTCATGTGAAAAACGTTGCACTTTCAAAGCCCATTGGCTTCAAATCATGTGGGGAAAAAAAACCCCAAAACAAGCAGCATTTGAACATTTTTTCTCTTGAAATCTTTTTTCCCGCAGGCTGCAGGAAAGCAGGGATCCAAGTGGTTGGACAGCCTACCAGGAACCCCCATCTGGTTTCAGCTTTGTTATGATTAAGAACTGACAAAGGATTTTCAAGACTCCTGATAAGATTATAGATTTATTTTTTTAGCATGCTGTTAAAGATGAGAGAGAGCAGACGTCTAAGCAGCTTAGGAACTGTTCTCATTTGTTGTCAGCATTCATGAACATTGCTTTTACTTATCTTGGGGGAGGAATGGATGTCAAGGAGGAGTCTGAGCATTCCCCACTGCAGCGGACTGAAGAGGAACTTGCACCAAAGGCACCTCTAGGTTTGCACCAAAGAACAAAATCTCTAAGTCACTGAGGAAAGGAGTAGAGGAGTGCCCACAGCCCTCAGAGCAGGGCAAGAGCTGGTTTTGATGCTCCACACAATATTCCTGAACCTAAGCCACTCTGAAGGACAGAAAGCTGAGGGTGGAAATCCAGCACCATTCCTCCTCATGACCTTGTGATTCAAAGGGAGGAGCTCAGAAGACAAACGGTGAGTGTATTTTCCTTCCAAAACAACCCGAGAGTTTCTCCTACAAGAGCTGGCTATGCTATGGCCTGCTACATCCGCACAAAATGAACACGCAAAACACTGCGGGCAGAAGAGCTGAATACCGCAGATTACAAGACCTTCCCTTTCCCTACAGGAAATCTTGACTTAAAGTCATGACCCAGCTCCGAGCTAAAACACCAGCAGCAGGCTGCTGTCTGGCTCCACTCACGCTCTAAACCACCCACAGCTTCGACCTGCAGCTTCATGCTGCGTAAGGGAGGGGACAGCATTTGAAGTTGAAAAACCACAAGAAGGAAAATTCATCCTGGCTGTAGAGCAGGGAGAAGGCCATTTGTCTTGGCTACTGACATTTAATATGCAGAAATAACAAGATGAGGTTCCCTTGAGGACCCTGAAACCTGTGGAGAGGCATCCCAAAGGAGCTCCAAGGCTGAGTCCTCTCTCAAGCGTTTTTAATAGCACGGAGATCTGAACCTTTCCTTGTATTCCTTTGGACACGGAGTACATTTCACATGGGATGGAAGCAGGTGTTCAAAACTCTTCCAATGTGTCCTGGTTTCCTCCCTCTTGGATCCGGGGTTAGATTCACTGGACTATAATCCTGTGGCTGTACATATAACAGCCAAGCCCAGTATGCAGAAAGCAAAAGGTGGGCGGACCCTCCAAGCGAGCAGAGCAGAGGCCTCCCTACACCTCAAGCGTGGTCCTGAAGTGGGTAGAAAGCAAGTGAAAAATACCCTGGCTGCAGAAGTTGCTGAGGGGGCCCTGAGCACCAGGAGTGGAAGAAGGTTCTGGCCTGAATAATGACACAGGGAAGAACCGTTGCATTTGCTTACTGCAAGACACAGATAGTCTGCACGGAGTCTCATTAGGCACCTTCAGATCTCACCACACAGCTTTTACACACGTATGTCATTTCTCCTTCCGTTATAGCCCATCGTTCAGTAACGAAGTTCAGGGCACTAGGCAGATGGAGAAAGGAATAGTCCACCACAGAGCAAACTATTCTCATGCCCAGGATGAGAAAAGAGTGCTGAATATGTAAATTGCTGGAAAACCAAGTAGCTAAACAGAAGGTGAAGATACTTAAACATTAATACTACTCACCAGATATCCACCTTTTCAGAGACGGGCTCATTGCGTATCACCTCTGGGGCCATCCAAGCCACAGTTCCCGCAAAAGACATTTTGGTACTTTTATCACTGAGTTCTTTAGATGTACCAAAATCTGAAATTTTTACTGCATCTGTGTGTGTAACTAAAACACTGGAGAGAAAAGAAAAAAAATAAAAAAGAAATCAGCATTTTGCAGTTTTGCTTGTAAGTCAACAGCCCCTGGGAGTAAATCTCTTCTTAATCAACACGAACGGTTGATGAGGCCATGCTGTTCACAATTCCAGTACAAGAAAAAAGATTATGCATTTTCACCAATGAAAGCACTCACTTTCTTTGGGGTGGTTGTGTTTTGTGCCTCAAATGCATTTCTAAATGCTACAAGTCAAAATCAATCTTGAGAAAATTGCAAATTAACAAGTTACTGAAGATTCACTGTATCTGGGGACGTTTCAAAAGTTTAGTAAAGCTGTACCTTTAACTGCGCTGTAAACCATCTAAAAGTATTATCTTAACACACTGTCACAATCATGTCACAGGCTAAAGGGCTGATAAACATCTAGGGAATAAGAATATAAACAGCCAGATAGTTTTAGTCAGAAAGCAACAGAGAAATGAGAAAGATGCATTCCAAAAAAACCAGGGAAATAACAAAAGAACAAATAAGAAGGAAAAATATAAAAGCAGAATGCAACAGAATACCCCACTTTCAAAAAGGACCAGACACCGTCAAATCATTAGAAATATTTCCTGACTGCTACTTATCATGTGAGATACTGGTAAGATTTCCAGTCTTGTTAAATTGCAGCACAGGAGGGGAGCGCCAACAAGTTTCATTAGTTTCACTCTCATTAGTTTTGAGTCAACACGGAAAAAAAATAACGGGGCTTTTGACCTAACTTTAAACTATTCCTCAAGAAAAAAAAAAAAGACAATGACAACTGGGGCACAATTAAGTAGCTAGAGACTCACTTTGGTGACTTGAGGTCTCGATGGATGATTTTGTGAAGGTGCAGATAATTCATCCCACTTGCAATCCCCGTGGACCAATCCACAAGCAGCCGAGGGGTGACTTTCCGCCCTGCTCGCAGGACTTCGTAGAGCTGTCCATGTGCACAGTACTCCATGATAATACAGTAGCATGGGGCTTGAGTGCAAACTCCCCTGTCAAAGAAAACACACAACTAGTGAGTATCACAGAGTAGAAATCCCAGAGCAACTCTCAAAGGTGGCAATGAAGGGGCGGGAGAGTAACCTGTTTACTCTGCCTGGGCAAGCCTCTGCTAATACCTCCTGACTGACCAGGAAGGGGAATGTGTCCTGCATGCCTTGCACAGGAGGACAACAGAGGTGGGTTTCCTTCAACTTCCACACCTGCGGATTTGTAGGGTTCACAGCAGGCGTTTTGTGAGCCCGCGTGCAAAGTGCAGCATTGGGTGGGAACGGTGTCCGTAGCTTTGTTTTCACAGCAATGTGCAACAATTTGAGAGGTAGTATAACTGCCCATTTTGTCCCACAGACAGCTTAGTCCCTGGATTTTAGAAACTTGGCCAGGGTACATAAGCAATATCCCTGCATAAAGGTACATTTCTAACAAATTTCACAACCTACTTGAACGCAATGATGTTAGGATGTTTGAGTTTCCGCAAGTGCTTGATATCCGTTTCGTTCTGATCTCTCACTTTCTTGATGGCCACCTCCTCCGCCCGGAATTTTCCCAGGAAGACGGCTCCCTGCGCACCGCTGCCCAGCCACTGCAGTTCCGAGATCTCCTCGAACGGGACCTCCCAGGTATCTAGGCACAGGCAAGCAAAGGAAACAACGTAAAAGGTCAAGACCACAAAAATGTTCTGCTGCAAGGTCACACCAGGACAGCACCTGCCACCTCCCTTGCTAAATCTCAAGGTGGACTTTTCTGGGGGTGGTAGATGGCATCTCCTCCCAGCACAGGCGCGGCTGAGGCACACACCGTACATGCTCAGCCCCAGCTTCCCTTTCATCCAGCTCCTCTCCCCTATCACAGTCGCCTCCAGTCTGTTCCTTCCATCCTCCCAGCTGCTTTTTCAACCGCTGACCACTCAGGTGAGCCACTCCGACTTGGCAGGCGGCAACTGAGCATACCAGGGACACTGGATTGGCGATTTAGGGAGCAGGTCCTCTACTCCAAAATTTAATCGATGATGGTATCTTTTATAAAGTACATGACTCCATCGAAAAGCATAGATGAGAAGAAACATTTAACACTGACAACTGACGAAAAAAACCCCTTGAGGTTTTTTTCCCCCCGAAACAGGGCAAAAATAGGAAATAAAAGGGAAAGTCAGAGGTGGCAGGTTATAAAATGCAGAGCACCAAGTTACCCAACACAAAGCACATTAACTACCACCACCAGTCACAGAAACAGGTCTTTCCCACACCAACATTGTGTATATCAGTGTCAAACAAACAAAAAAAATCTTAGGAGATTCCTCCTCTTAGTTACCCTCATGCATCTTGTAGGGATACTGCCAGAGTGGTCCAGTAGCACAGTATAAACTGTTTCAAGACGGTTGTACCCACCAAAACAGAAAGCCTTGTCTGCGAGTCACCTTGAAATTCCCTTAACATCCCAGGAACAGCAAGATAAAAGGCAGGCAATAATTTATTTACCGTAACTCAATAAATGTGTAAGTTCAGAAAATAAACTACTTAGCAGCAAAAACAACAAGTAACGCACTGATTTCGGAAAGAAAAGCAAGCTGCACCTCTACAGATCCCTATTTCGGATCACTACAAAGACACACCTTCTTGTTTCATCCAGTCTCTGAGCCATTGGGGTGTTCCCAGGGCTGCAACCGGGATTATGCAAAAGTCTCCATTTTAGATACTGTCACCACTGAAGGCAAACTTACTTATATACCCAAAGTGCCTCTGGACTAATCCCAATTCAAACCTTTCCCCCAAACCATTCCTGCAACAGTCGGACACTAGCTGGATGTCGACTGCTCTCTAGGCATGGCCAAGGAAAGCCAGCTCCCACCCCGAGCCAGAACCCAGCGCTCATTCTGCTCACTGAACTAGAAAAAAAAAAAAAAAAAAACATCGTTAATCTACAGCCAAAATTTCCTTCAACTTGGCAGGGCAAAGTTCAATCCTCAGCACATGTTTCTTCACAGGCACAAGTCTATTTTTCATACCGATACATCCGCTTGCAACCTTACGTTGTACAAAGATATTAAGAGAGCACATGCAGCTCTCAACTGAAACGCATTATAACTAAGCAATCCCAGTAACTGTGGATTTGCCGCAGATGATCCCTATCCTCGATTTTCAAGAATGCCATGACACTGTGAAGGTGATATTGCCTGCCAGCAAATGTGTCCGTTGGTATTGAAGCAAGAAATGCCTGTCCGTGTAAGAACCTAAGAGAAACGGATGCATGAAACATGCTGTGACCGCTATCTTGACCACAGGACATTCAAGTATTTTAAAATAATAAGCGAACAACTTAAGTATTGTGACAAAAAATTGCTCATAATTGGTATTTAATTCTTTAGACATTTAGACATGTAAAGACAGTTCTTTAGATACGGAAAATAAAAGAAAATAAGGAAATTCATAAATAAATTGAGAAGATCTGTATTTCTGTTTGATTCACAAATGCATTGCTTCTGAAAGAAGGTGGCAAATACAGTTGATTTTTGTGTTTGTGGAGGAACAGTATTTTTACGTGGGCAACACTGAAACTATTCCACTGTACTGAAATAGCTGTGTCTTTACATTTGAGAAGACTGCCTTTCCTGTACAAGGCGCGCAACGTCGTCATTTATGTCCCTGAAGTACCCAAAGTTTGTGAGCAGTAATGGGTAACTACATTGCTAGCATCTAGGAGCCCTAATTATCTCTTAATATTATCTATTAACCTCTGCAATGGCAAAGGCAGAGAGAGAATATAAACAAAGTAAGCAAAAGTTCACGCGCCTCCTCCTGCAAAGCCATCTCGTGTTTATTTGATAATATTTATCCCTTCCCATATCCCACTTGCACCCTGATCATCAAGGGCACGATACAGGGAAGAGGTTTCAGTGTAGCAACAATCAGTGAAACATCCTACATCTTTGGGAATTTCAAGAACAACGAAGAGCCAAACCATATGTAACGTGTAATGCAAGAGTGGGAAAAAAATCCAGAAAAACTCTTTCACTGTACAGGAGCATGTTACTACATTTCAAGACAGCCAGCATCAGCAATTCGTTTGGCTCCCATAACATATCAAGCACCGAAAAGCTTCCCAAAGAAAGTGATGCTGGGGGAGAAAAGCACTGGACTACATTCGGTTGAAAACCAGGGTTTGTTAGCGTTAGTGGTGCAAACCTGCATTTTCTATTACAACCCAAACCCACCGATTAAAAAATACATCTAGATTACCCTGTGTATGTGCTCCCTACGGCTCCCAGGGACCACCCGCAAGGACAACAGGCTGACAAGGGTCAGTATTACAAAGTTAGTCTTACCAGTTCTGCAGAGGCACAACGGGCAAGGTTGGAGAAGAGAGGACTCGACACACCGCCAGCTGAATACAGCTGAAAGTTGAGACCATGCACACCGCCCGGACAGCAGGTTATAAAGCTCTCCCCGCTGCCTGTACGGACCCGTCTGGAACAGCCCACAATACCCTGAAGCAAAGACCGGTGAATTACGGCTGTCCCAGCTACGGCACATCTACACACCGGGTACAATGAGAAACAGCACACGAGAGGTGATGCCAAGATCTCCGTCATCTTATCCAACAGCTTGAAACAGAAAAGGACTTGCATAAACCAGCAGCAAGAACTTGGGTGCGTGGCTATGATGACTAACCACAGTTAAGTCAAAGTGCCTATCCGGAAGAGTAACACCTCAGATGATCAGCAGGGTGCAAGGAGACACGTCTGGACACACTAATCAAGACTCGACTGTACTGCCAGCCTTGTTCAAGAAGTCCGTTAACACTGCTCAGCGAAACATCCTTTGAGTTTGCCCAGACTTCAGGGCTTGCTACAGCTCTCCTAGCACCCCCCGCCTCCTCCAGCAGAAGAGAGACGAGGATATCTCCTACCAGGATGGAGCAGTTGTTATTCCAGACTCTTCTGGGCTTAAAGAAACTTGTGGGATGGTTCACCTAAATAAATTAAAGTGTAACAGCAGCAGGAATTACGCAAGAGCATGTGTTTCTAAGGTGATTAAGAACCATTTGAGTAGAATGATGGGAATCTATTTCCCATGGGGAAGAAACGCAGGAGCAGCCTGAGCCATTGAGCCAATCTATTTGAAGCAAATTTTTGCCTTTTGCCAGCGCTGGCTGCTCGCCAGCATTGGCATTACGACAAGGAGCATCTCTGGTTTACAAAAAACCCACTAACACAAGCACATTTCGTAAAGCACCTTGCTCTCCAGGTTCACACAAAAATGAACACGATGATGGTAAACACATAACCTGTGAAAGGGAAGGTGAAAGCAGCTCCTGAAGACAGACTCTTAATCCAAAGGCAATGGCTCGGAAGTCTAATGAGTCCGTAGAAAACACAAACAAGTCCTAGTATAAAGTGCTAGAGTCCCAACGATCCAAATGAAATAACTGGTAGACGCAAATTAAAGAACTAAGTATATCTCCCTGAAACCACTCACCAACAGCCTTTAGAAACCAGTGCAAACAACTGGAAAAACACAGTCAGGAGTGATTTTATGGGTCAAACCCAACATATTTGAACCTCAGATAATCAACTGGCAGCCACTGAGCAATACAAAAGCAAACACTCCCTGCAGAAATGACTACTCACCAAGCAGGTAGAGCATTGGGTGGGAATGGTGTCTGTAGCTAACAGCAAACTGCAAAGCAGCCATGAATCTATGGCTCTGAACATGCTCATGACACTGAGAACAGCAAGATACTTCTGTGCGTACAAAGAGGAGCTCTGCGTGCACCCCCCAAACACAACCACGCTCTCAGCTGCTCATTTTCATTAGTTAGCGCTTCAATCTTTTTTAATAGTGACTTTCACACAAAAGAAAGTGTCCCCTGTGGGCCATCAAAGCACACATTAAACTGTGGTCTCCAATGCATCTGCTGTCCCAATTATATGCAAAATACGATCTCTTCTTCGCCTCGCAGGTAGCGTTCCTGAAGCTACCCATCCGAGTTTACAGGCACACGCAGGCAGGTGACGGCTCAGCAGCAGCCAGCGATAAGAAGTCTGACCTGGTGAGATAGCACTTGTATGGGATAGTCGCAGAATTGCCGGAAGCAGCCGATGTAACTCTGCATCTGTGTCCTTTCCTTGGAAAGTTTTAGCTTCACTTAAAATCACCAAGCATCCAAAACAAAGAAGAGTAACACAGACATACTGACACCATGCCTCCTTTGAATGTTATCCGACTGTTCTGACACTCGTTTTCCTTCCCAAGGAAGGCTCCCCAGCCAGACGCAGCCTCATCCAAAACTCACCATCCGACTCCACATATTGTGCAATCACCCCAATAGTCTTAATTCCCCAGGGAATTTTCAGTCACCTTTTTTATTTATAGGCTCAACCATGTGTGACATGCTGAGCTTACAACATGCAGACAAAAACTGAGAACCAACTTTGCCAAAGGATTTCAAACCCAAGTAAACTCTTGCTGAGCCCATAGGTCTGACAGACAAAGAGGCTGCTGCTTAGGAAGGCACCTGCCATTCTATAAGGCAGAGGTGCATTTCCCTGCTCGGAGTTATGAAGTGGAAACGACTGACCCTAGGAAGGAGAAGTAAGTTTATTTTAAGGCAGATTAATCCAACGTGTTATTCAACAGCTCTGCTCCCTCATATTAGGAACTGTTCCCCAACCCACCTCTGGGGTTCAGATATGAACCACTCAGATGGGTTTTCTGACCACCTATCTCCTAATTTGTCTATGCCAGAAAACATTTGATTAACACTGAGTCATGATCACAGCAATACAGGAGACTTCTACCCCCCGGTATAGTATGGTGGCCAGGCTGTTCCCATTTTCGATAAGCCTCAACCATTTCAGCTCCTTAATTCTAATGACAGCTTGTTCTTTTCCCATCTGCCACTTCCCTCCTGCTGTGCTAGGGGAGAAATTAGACACCAAAGGCAGAGCATACTCTGCTCTTTAGCTTTCAGTAACCCCTAAAGATACATATATGCGATTGGCTGGGACATTACTTATTCCCAAACTATGTATTTTTTTATATATATATATATATATATACACTCACCCACACCCCCATACATTTATACATTTACATTTATACATCTGAATGAAAAAGGTGTAAATAGTAAAGGACATATTTCTGGAAATATAAATACTGAATGATATTTTAAAGAGTAAAATTACTCCTGAATAAAAAAGCCCATAAAAGCTCATGTATTATGCCCATAGAAAAGCAATACTTCTGCTATTTGGTGGTCAACTGGAGACAGCCTTCACATGCACGTGCAGGAGTAGAAATGCCTATGTCAATGTTTTTCATCTGGCATGATGAAAATACTATGCCTATGTTTTTCATCTGGCATGAAAAAACTGCAGAACTGAAGTAGCTGGTACACTCCCTGTGTTCAACACAATTCTTTCTGATCCTCACTTAGACAAATACTTGGTTCAGATTCAGACCTTGTCACAATGGTCCAAGGCATGCGTCAGCACAGGCAATTGTGTTTGACTCCGTCACGAGCTGCCTTTGCTACAAATGATGGCTGTTGGCTGCACAGTGCAGGATTTCTCTTTGCAAACCCATAATAGGGCTGCACGAGACAAAAATGGTCACATGGGAAGCCGGGAAAAAGCCCTGGGTTGCTTTCCTCATCTTCACACATTGCCCCAGAACCAGTAAAGGTTTACTTCCCTACTCACCTTGCTGTTGCAGTTTATAGTCTGTGGAGTATGCCTTGCCTATGATGTTCCACACGGGCCTCAGACAACCGAAAAGTCCCTCAAGAAACCCACCGCTCCCACTGCCTGATCTGTTGAACTGGACTTTAACATCGTCCGCTCCACTGTTGCTCTCTCCATCCATAGTGTTCCTGTTGCCCTGAGGAATGGCTGTTTCAGACTCATCCTGCTCTCGCAGCTGCAGCACGCTGTTCTCAAATTGGTCCCTAGAGTCCTCGCTGATGCTGGTCAGCACTGCTGCAGTGACCGGGCTGCTCATGTTTTCGATGAGGTCTGCCTGCAGCAAGCCCTTCTCACGCACATCCTCTATGAGCTCGGGGGACGGGTGGTTTCCAGCGGGTGCATGTTCATCATGTAACCTACTAAAGTCTTTATCTTCACAGAAAGCTTTGCCGATCGAGGTTGGAGAGGAAGACAAGCTCAGGCGCTCCTGAGTACTGGCCATGATGCCGTGAGTGTGCATCAAGGAGATGGTCTGAGTTGGTACTTAGAGAATTAGTACAACACAATTCAGATGTGACACTTGGACCCAGTACCTGAAACGAGAGGAAAAAGAACAACTTTCAAATTTTTATTTAAGTATTTTCACTATGTGCACTTCCACAGAGGCGAGCTGATAATTAACTAGACATTCCAGACAACTACTGATACTTAGTAAATAATTACTGCCCTAAAACAAGCAAATAAATTATTCCAACAGAAACTCCACTCACACAGTACTCTCAGTAACCTACTGCAGGAATTGCCAGGTAAACAAACACCACAAGTTTTAAACAAAAGCCTAAAGGTCAAAACCCTGAAAGACTCTGCAGCAAAGAGCTGTTTCTTCAGGGTTACTATAGCATTTATCAGACTGAAGCTGACCCCCAGGTGTTTCCAGCTCAGGTAAGGTTCGAGTCCAGTCACCGCTTCTGGGTCTGGCACAGCCCACAAGCTCAGAATTCCTCTGCAAACCCTTGAGATGAGGTCTTAGAGAAACAAAGCACAGTGATACAGGTACCCTGAGTCCACCCAGGGACGGGTCGTAGCTGCTCTCTCAGAGCCCCACCAGGTTATGACCCTCCTGGTCCTTTAGTTTAATCCTTTCAAATTTTATGTAGCAAGTTATGTTACATTCTCTAACCACGTATGTGTCACCCTCGTAACGAACTAAGATTTGGAGAACTTCACGGGAACAGTATACCCTTGTCTCTGATCTCCCTCCTTCCACAAGCCTGAGGAACATCTCCTCCCACTGCTCTCTGCTTTCTCCCTCCATGAAGTTCCCTGGTAGGCTGCATATAAACTCAGAGCTGGCATCCCTTTTAATAAGTGCCCCCATCTTTTGCTACGTGCTCCACCGAAAAGACCCTTTTTCCACAATCCAGCGTAGTGTCACCTTTCTACAGAGCGGGGCTGCGCTGCGATAGCTGCCCGCTGCCACGGCACTTTGCTGGGGGACAGCCGCTTCCGAAGCAAAAGTCTCTAACTTTGCGCCAGAAGTAATTACGCACATTCAGCCTGTAACACGGAACAAAGTCCGATTTGAAATTCCATCTGAAGTTGGGGGGGGGGGGGGGGGGGGGGGGGAATGGCATTAACAGAATTGATTTTGTTAAAAAGGAAGATCGGTTATGCTGGGTGCAAAGTCCCGGGCTCTGCAAACAGCCACTGCAAGGAAGAAAGAGGTGGCCAGGTAGCACGCAGCCAATGGAAAGGGAACAGCTCAGTCCCGTAACTTCTCAAGACGAGGTCATTACAGAGATGAAAGATAAGAGCTTCAGCCCGGTGTATGAAAAGCTCATGCCCTGGGCTTCAGTCCCTCTCCAACAGCAGAAGCCACAAACGGGAACAGCCAGGAGCCTGGTTCGCATTCCTGTATTTCTGCCTGATCATATGGGGTATGCGTAAAAGCTTTATTAGAAGAACGTCATTTCGGTTGCGAACTTCGTTCTTTAAAAGAAAGCAAAATAGCAAGTGAGGCAAAAATGGCAGCACAGTCCCGACTAGTAAAGGAGCCGAGTTAGACTTGTACAGGCAGCTCAAGAGTTGGTTATTCCTCACCTACCTGTGGCCAGCGTTACAACGAGCGATCCCCCAGCCGTAGGGTGACTGCAGCAGTATGGTTACTACTAGTAGCAGTGGTTATATGACCACAGATTTTGTTGGTCATATAAAGAAGAAAAGGGAATCGTTTCAGACCTGAACAGAATTCCAGAAAAATACCAAAACTACTCCAATTCAGCCCTCCTGGGCACTGCCTCTGCTCATTTCCAGAAGTCTGAGAGAGACAAGTGATGCTTTAAACAGAAGCAAAATGTGACCAGTGTTCCGGCAGAGGAATCTGCTTTTCATAACACAGCATATTAAGCAATGTAAATAAAATGTCAGTCAGTTTCCCCTGCAAGAAACCCTCGAGTAAGAGCCAAAACAAGAATTTGAGGTAACGGTATCCCAAAGTATCTCAAATTTAAACAATGGGAAGTGCATTAAGGATTAAATCAGACTTGGAGGATAAAATTGTTTTGCTGTTACGTGACTCTTGGAGTACATTAATATCATCTAGGATTTTGCTTTTACCTTTCTATGTAGTTTTCTGACTTCAGAATGCATGATTATGTAGATTTAACAGAGAAAGAACAGCTTTTCCTGTACATATTTAATATTTTCCTAGTTTCTAAATGGACTATCGGCATTGTATGTGACTCCTCCTCCCCCATGCATTTCTCAGTATTGCCTGGAAAGTTGAGTCTCTCTTTTCCATCCTGCTGCTGAAGCACCACAACATATATCTATTATGCTGCTAATAGCTACGAGACCGCTCTGACCCTCAATTCACTTCTACTCCGATATTATTTGCCCTACAGACACCTGCAGCCTCCCACTACGATCAAGGCTCAATACAGCAGGCAGTGCAAGTGTATGCAGAGAATCCTTTTTTCTGATCTCAAGAAAAAGATGAAGTTTAGGCAAATCACGTGCATTTTCTGGGCTGTATAGTAGGCTGATCACAGAATCGCAGGCATATTGGCTGGAAAGGACCTCTGGAAGTTATCAGGTTCAGCCTCCCTCCTACCTGCAGCAGCGCTGTCACAACAGAGCTCAGCCACAGCTACCATAACCCAGCCAAGAACAAACACCCAGATTCGGGGATATCAGGTCGGTCTTAGCAGATCAAATTGCCTTCTCCAAGACTTAGCTGTTTCAAATTTTAAAAGAGCCTTTAAGCACAGTGCCCTGACATCTTACATGCCACTGTATCTGCTTCATATATATATATATGCTCGAATGCTGTGTTCAGTTTTGGGCCCCTCACTCCAAGAAGGCCATTGAGGTGCTGGAGTGTGTCCAGAGAAGGGCGACGGAGCTGGTGAGGGGTCTGGAGCACAAGTCTGATGAGGAGTGGCTGAGGGAGCTGGGGTTGTTCAGTCTGGAGAAGAGGAGGCTGAGGGGAGACCTCATCGCTCTCTACAATGACCTGAAAGGGGGTTGCAGAGAGGTGGGTGTTGGTCTCTTCTCCCAAGTGACAGGACAAGAGGGAATGGCCTCAAGTTGCACCAGGGGAGGTTCAGGCTGGACATTAGGAAAAATTTCTTTACGGAGAGAGCAGTGAAGCATTGGAACAGGCTGCCCAGGGAGACGGTGGGGTCACCATCACTGGAGGTGTTCAAGGAACGTGTGGACGAGGCACTGCGGGACATGGTTTAATGGGCATGGTGGGGTTGGGGTGATGGTTGGACTTGATGATCTTACAGGTCTTTTCCAACCTTAATGATTCTGTGATTCATGGGGAGAAGAGGCATGCAAAGTTACAAAATTATTTTCAAACTGGCATGATACAGCCTTATTTAGGTACTTACATAAGCAGCCTGATTTTTCAGAGGTTTAGTGAACTCATTGTTTTGAGAGCATGAGACAGCGGCATTTATTTTAAAACCACTCCCTATCAAGCCAGGTTGAAGTAAAGTGGTCCAGATACATTGGTGGGGGGTAGAAGGCAGTTTCTGGCACAAGGCATCAAAGCTGACTTGTTGGGGAAACGAATTTTTTTAATTATCTTGCATTACAGTAAATTCTGCAATGTGCAACCTCTTTCCTTAGCAAAATTTGATTTAACACACATAAATTAGGTTGTCTTCGACCTTGCCATCTCTTCAAACGAGGGATGAAGTGCATTTTTCAAGCTGTATCATCATGCCTCCCCTATTCTTTTGGTCAGAGTACTAAAAATAGGGCTGAGAGAGTTCCTGTTGAACTCTTCCCAATAAAAGAAATCTTAGTTTCATTCAATGCAAAGAAAAACATTTTCTTGAAAGTTTGAAGTTTCATTACATATAGACCGTTTGTCATTTGGGATGTCAATGATCTGTATGCGCCTCCTTAACTTTTACAGTGAAGAGCACAGTCGAGCGGCGTTCTGTTTTTGTCTTAGCGATGCTTCTGCTGTAGCAGTCTTCAAGTCAAAAGCTGAAAGCTCTCTGTGTGTAGGAGGACTGTGCGCGTATTTAAGACACTCAGATTTCACAAAGTGCTTCTGCAAAAGCAGACTTCAAGGCAGACCCTCTCATTTGAACTATTTGGATGAGTTCATGCACTCTGCAGCTAACAAATTTATTTTAAGTCTATAAGGAAATTTGAGGCTCAGTGTAATTTTGTATGATCACAACTTGTAAATGATTCCATTTCCAGGCAAAGCATTTTTCCAGGAAAAATCCCACCATGCCCAGACAAAAGGAGCACAAAGTGCACCTCTTCTGGGAAAAGTGATACTGCACCTCAACACGTCCGACAGCCTGAACTGCAGTTTAAAAGTATTAGAAAAGTGAAAGTTTACCCAAAGCAGCACCAGAGTGGGGGAATCAGTTATCACAAGGCATGCTCTCACGCTGCCTGATACTCTGTCCGCTCCTGGAAACATCCGTCTAGTAAGTGCTCACACACACACAGAGCAACCAAAGCACGCAGCCGCCTACACAAGCCCAATCTTTATGAGTGTGTCAAAGCAATGGTCAGGTTTGAAGACATGGCAGAGTTAAACAAATGCCTTGCAGGAACCATAATGGAAGTTTCTCCTTTAAAGAGCTGTGCTAAAAATAAGAGTAGCAAATCACAATTCCAGCTACAGCACACAAATAAAATGTTAGTATACTGTAAAGGTTGCATAAGTACAAAGCGGTCGCCGCTCAGTTTCCTAACAGCACAAATGTCTAGTAATATCAAGTTAGTTTCCTTGAAGCACTATTTCCTATATTACCCAGTCAAGCATATTCTATGCTTGCACTTCCAATATACAAAGGAAATAAAAGCAACTGTCTGATCCATGTTTAAGGGTGGAAAATAGAGCAGCTGGCAGAAACTAGCCAGCTGATAAATGGCAAAGACCAAGGACAGAAGAGATTCCTCTCCATATCCCTACTTACACTCAAACCCTGGCGTTCCCTTGCTTTTTCCCGGTACTCAGTGTGATTTCCTTCTGGCTACATTAGGTACAGCAAGGTAACTACACCTTTCTGCACTGACAACACGACTGCAATTTATGTGTATCATCTCAAGACTAATGCAATACTCCTGGCTTGGGACAATACTTTAAAATGTTCTAGGATCTAACAAATACGCAAAAAGAATGCTTATAAGTATAGTTATCTCACTACACATATCTTGCAGCTGAGTTCTCCTGCCCCTTGTGATCAGCTCTCGATCTCTACAGGGAATTTTTACAACAGGTTGATACACAGCCCTCTCCCATCTCTTGACCTTCCACACTGTACAACTTTAGCACAGGAAAGAACTGAGAGCTCCTGAGCTGGCAAGTACCAGAGCTTTGGCTGTCACTACTGACCGTTGGGTATTGAAATCACACGATTTTATTTCACAGCATTCCACAAACTTTTTCTTTTCCTGGTCTCTTGGTGAGGAAAGTGCTGTATGAGTGGATCAGGTACTCCTCTTATGCTGCACTTTTATGGTTTTACATTACTTGGAATATACGCTCGTGTTGTGCATGGTTGTTTTGAACACAAACTGTAATAGCAGATTTCTTAAGAGAGAATGCGTTACACATCATCAAAATGCAACCTCTTTGTTTGCAGGGTTTTTGGTTTTGTTTTAGGGGTGGGTTTTTTTGAAGTCACATTATTCAGAGGAAGGAATTGCAAACAAACACATCCTGAAGCTTCACCCAGAATTGCTTTGCCTTCCTCTCCCTATTTTGTTAGGTTTTCAAAAAAGAAACGAGACTATTAAGCTAGCCCATATTAACTTGGTGCAGTCTAGCCCACGTTACGGGCAAATCTTTAAGCTAACTATAGAGAAGCCCAAGGCAAAAGCTTGGGGTTTTTTTAGGCAATCAATCTCTTTTGAGACACACTTCTCCTTCAAGGAAGGATGCTTCTTCCACATCACAACATACGTCCCATCTGACACCCGCATGAATGCTCAGCCACAATCCAGCCTTATTTTTAAATATTACAATTATGACATTGCCAAAACATAACTAATTTCTGATAAAACAGTTGAAAATTCTTCATCTGACCCACTTGAGATTTTCTGACTGTCACTGCAACAGCTCTGAACACATTTATGGATGTACCCTCACTTACTCTACATGAAAACAGCAACTTTATGCGGGAAAACTGCAGTGTTGTAACACTATCTTTTTTTGTGCTTTACCATGTTCTTTCTGGTTGTCAGATAAACATTCCACTACTTCTGTACCTACTGCAGAGTACTGACTGGAATATATACTTTTAATTCCTTTCTCCAGTAAATACTTGATGCCGCCTCAACATAAGACAACTGACTTCTACAGACACCATAATCACTTCTCGAGCTATGCAGCAGCAATTGCTCAGGGTTTACAACTACTGTGATCATTCTAAGACATTAAAATATTTTAAGACAGTCACAGGCATTAAGCACGTGAGACCACAGATGTGTAGCTATGTCCATATTATCACAACAGAAGCTTGAGTTCATGGGTCTGCTGACTTAAGTTAGCCTTTATTCAATATATTCAGGCTATCCTAAAACAGGGACGCATCATTTTTGGCAAAAGTGATTTTACAGTTGTAATATACTTTTGTCTGTTGCTGTGGCAGTGAGAAAGAGAACTCTGCCTAGCTCTCTGGTCTGAACCCTTTCTGACAATGACAAAAATAGTACGGTATACCAGCCAAGAAACATTCATAACGGCTGAATTCAAGCTCTGTGCATAGAGCCAGCTGGAGGTTTGCTATGCACCTTATACATTCCAACTAAGCCTGTCAGACTAGAAATAAGTGGCACCTAGACTACAGCGTAAGAAGAAACCCCACCGCACCAGAATGACAGGTTCATCTATCCCCGTTTCCTGCCTCCAAAACCCAAGAACAGGATCTGCAGACAGCAAAACCCCCCCAGGGCAGTCCCATCCCAGTTCCCCGTGATCTGCACCTCACCGACTTTCTCCAGCAGCAGCACACAGTGGTGTTTTTCTATTCTATAGCCTACAACTATGTTTTTCCTGTGCAAACGTGTCAAAGATTTTTTTAAACCAGAACAGTTTGACAACCACTATGCTGTGGCAAGGAGTTTTGTAGCTTAACTGTGCGCTGCATAAGGTAACACCAACAATTCTTCGCTTTGCATCTCTCATCTAATTCCGTTCTTCGCACAACCAGTTGTTCACTGTTTCAATGACACCTGAACCCTATTTATCTTCTTAGTGCCAGCTGTGATTTTATGAACTCTCTCATCCTCCCCTCTGGCATCTTTTCTGAAGTCTAAAAATTCCCACACTACCTACTCATTCACCCTGTGAAAGCTGCTCTGTATCTTTGATCACCTCTCCACATCTTTTCCATTTCTCCTGTTTCACCTTAGAAATGGTGGAGTAAGATCACAGACAGAATCCCTGATGTGGGCACACCACAGAAATGTACAAAGGCGTAATGATCATTTTTGTTCTTCATTTCTTTCCTAACTATTCCTCTAATGCTACCTGATCTCTAAGCATGCTTCAGGACGCTGAGCTAACTTCCATAGGTTTCTTACAACCTTAAGGTCTCATTCTTGAGCAGTAAAAGCTAGTTCAGAGCCTAATTCTTACGTAAAGGATGTTAAGATTAAATTGTATTTAATCAATACTCAATTTGACTGACATTTTATCACCCAAGTTCATGAAAGCCTTCCAGTACTCTCTGCAATTGGCTTACGTGTTTATTACCCTGAACACCTTATTTCCGGAGCCTCACAGCCTAAATGCTCTTGCTTCAGCATATTCTTAAACGATCTGGGTAAGGGAAGAAGAGGTGGCAAGAGTACACGTAGTGCAATCTCCAAGGCAGAGCCATATGACAACTCCTTTTAGAGAAAAACTTTTAGAAACATCACTGTCGATTTATCCCTACTCTTATTTCATAACATTTAACCAATCATTTGGCTGTGAGAGGGGTGTCCCTGTTATTTTATAGCTGTTTAGTTTCTTTAAGAGTCTCTGGTAAGTATTCTTGCCAAAATCCCAACAGATCGTATCAACCAGATCCCCTTTTCTCACATGCTCTTGACTCCTCCAAAGAAACTTAATAGATTCCCACAGCGTTACTTCACCTTAAAAGAACTGTGTTGACTCTTGACATTTGTGCATCTGTACTGGCTCTCAGCATAGGAGTGAATTTCTACCTCCACAAACACTAGACAAACATTTAACTAGGAAATTCCTTCAACATAAGGTCACAAATTCGTGGGGAGTGGAGAAGAAGTGCTCGATTTGGAAAAAGAAGTCAGGCATCCACTTCTTTTTTTGGCACGAGGAACAAGCAAAGCAAAAAAAGAAATCATCTTTGCAAGCAAGGCAGACAAAAAGCCAATCCACCCTCCCTTGTATTCAGGAAGACCTCTTCAGCTGATTCCAATGAAAGCGAGATTGATTCCTGTTTCACCTGCTAGCCAGCTTTGCAAAGCGCAGTTTGTGAAATAAGCAGCTTACATAACTGCGTATTTTCAGCACTACATACATAAATGCTTCCTCTATCCTGTATAAGGTATTTTTGGATCTGCTAAATGCTACTGTGTTCTTCCAGGGCTTTGCATTCTTCTGCTCAGAAATTGCATAATCCGATGCCATAGGAAATAAGCGATGTTGCATAATGATTCTTATATTCACTGCAGGATTTTGGTACTACATGTTTCTGTTGCAAAGCAGCCCTTCCTTGTGTTTCTGAATTGAGGTCTTCGGTTTTTAAAGAAAGGATAATCTATCAGCCAGCTGCCTTTGGGGGGCAGGGGTAACAAACCAAGGACCATCTTGTACCGTGCCATTACAAGAATTTCATTTCACAAAAATCGGTTTAACTTTGCTACTTCTGTTTTCCCTCACTCTGGTTGTTCGCATGTCTTGAGCTACATGCGTGCATTGAACACCAGAAGTTTCATATACAATGTTCTGATGTCTAATTGATCATTGATACCTGCCATCACAGGCTCATCAATACTACTGTAAAACATTTGGCTGGTATAAAAGACTAAACACTGATTAGCCTTTTATACTACTAAATTACTATTGGAATCTGTCTTAGATCAAAATTTAGAAATGACCTTAAGTTACACACTCTTCTCTTTCATCTTTCCAGCTGCCTTCATAGTATGATTAAAACCCAGCCACAGATTTCAGGCTCCTTTTCTCTCTTCATTCTTCAGAATTCTGCACTTCTTTCTTACCTCATTAAAGATCCATGTTATATTACTAAATGGCAATAACAGATTAAAGGATTTCAATTCAAATATTTTACAACTACAAAACCCAGGAAAAAACTCGAAGTTAAGTTCCCAGACGCCTTACAGCTTCTTTGACGTGCCACATGAAGCCATTAAAATGTTCCAACGCACAGTATCCTGTAATTTCCCCCACTTACAGAACCGAAACATCGTATTTTCCTCCAAGGAGTTCTGTTAAGATTAATTAATGTCTGAAAGATCTTTGAGGATGAAGATCAATACCAGAGCGCTATTTTCAGGAATCCAGTGAATGAATCAAACTCTCACTTTAATTCATGTGAGGCATCAAACTGGTCTCAGGTAAATTCACTCACAGTTTGATGGTATTTTTGTAGTAGATACAAATTATTCCATATTTGCAAGGCACACTTAATACGTAAAGCTATACACACAAACTTCTCAGCACTAACAGCTTATATGCTTCATACCCCGTATTAAAGTAACTAAACAACTATCCATGAAAGTACAAAAATTACTGGGGTACGTGAAATGCTTTGGCCTCTGTCAACGTTACACTAGGTACCAGAGCGTGCGCACACGATGGGAAGGGGACACTTGAAATCCAGCTGGCAGATCTCACAGATGAGAAATGACAGTAGTACTAAGTTATATTTAGTAAGCACCATAACACTTCTACGAGCAAAGAGGATTACTCCTTGACAGAGAGGCAAGCACAATGACTTGCTCAGGAGCCTCTATTAAGCCTGTATTACCAACACAGTGTAAGGGGTTAGAGCAACATCCGAGAGGTGTGATCCTATTCTTGGGCCACCAGAGCTTTACGAGATGGTAACGTGACCAAGACAGCACACACAACACACAGTCACGGACTGAAGAACCGTAGAGGACCCTCCGGAGGCCTGAGGTGAGATGTGCCATCTAACAACCTGCAGAGACCTTCCAAAGCAGCGCTCAGCCCCTTGGCTCATCCCTACTAGATCACTTTTTGGCTATGGTTGATAAACCAACGTTTGAGAATCTCCTCGGGCACAAAAGGATGGTGAGGTTAGATTTTCTGTGTTTCAGCAGAAAAGCCACAGCTGTACAGCTGCATTACTGATTTTGGTGTCTTCCAGAAGACCCGAAGGTAACAGAGTAACGGGTTGGGGACAGGAAAGGACAAACTTCCTAGGAACGAAGAAAATGTCCACACTGAGAGACCTCCATTCCTCAAGCCCACTACGCTGGAAGAAGTCCAGCCTCCCACCCACACCCCACCAGGACTTTCTCCTTCCTCCCCTTACACCACCTCTCACGCTGAGCTAGCGACTGCTCCAGAAGAAACAGCACAAACAATTACAGGTTCACTGGAGGATTATAAAACCCACGTACTTTACACAGAAAAATCTATTCTTCACCCTGGCCTACACCCAACTGTTGCTAATGCCTTTGAACCCACTCCAACGACCGACTTTTCGGTTGAAGTTGTAAACAGGGAAAGAGGACAGAGGTCAAAATACATGTCGAGTATTTATAGGGGTGGGAGTAAGTACACACAGTGTTTCTGCCGCAGCTGCCAACTTGCTATTCAATCCAAAGTAGTACGTGTTTTAAGGTGAAATATTTACTCCCTCTTCCCCAAGAAGCAAAAGTGATTTGCTGTAATGTCACAAAAACAGCAGCCTACAAACGACTAAAGCCCATGCACCGGACATATTTGCCAAGGAGGAATTAAAAAAAAAGTCCCATAAAAGCTGGCCAGGGTTTGCGAAAGTGCCAAAGCCGTGAGAGCTTCAGCCTCTTCTGCAGATGCAGAGGTACCATTTGCCTCAGTTGACTCATTTTGATTCAGTTATGGCTGAGAAACTCACTGGAAGCTGCAAGAGCAGTAAGTCTGCTGCTGTCCTCCTCCAGACACGGGATCTCGGGTGAGAGCTTGGCTAAAACGCCCCATGCACGGCATGGTTCGGGCGCCTTCCCCTGCCTACCTTGGCCCCAGGGACCAGAGCTGAAGAGAACCTGCACTGATCTTAAATCTGTTCATACGACCAATGTCAGAGTTCTTTTGGTTTTATGTATGAAAGCTTTATTTAAAGACTCTGCCATTTTGAGAAGTCCTACTATTTGAAATCCACTCCACACATCTCAACTGCAGAAAGCCTGGAACAGGTACCAAATACGAACAACTCCAGGCTAATCAGTCACCATCTCATATTTGCTGTAAAAAAGTCATAAGAAAACAGGAAATACTATAAAACCTTTCTTATCCTGCCTCTGCTTAGGGCAGAACCATATTTTAATAACTACTAATTGTGAAACTGCTTACCTATGAAGAGATTTTCAAATAAATCATTATTCAATTTCCTGATCCACTGGAGATAAGCCACTTACCAACTCTTCACAATAGGGGACAAAGGAGGAAGGTTAGTAACGCAACCAGAAAAAAAAAAACCACCCACCCACACATTTTTAAACACGAGTTCACGTATAGCTGAGAAGCGGTAAGAGTCCCTACCATATATTCTGCGCTCGAAGTTATTTGCTAATTCCAGGCACAGGGGTCAAAATGAAGGCCAGCTATAAATTTAACTATCAGGCAGCAGGGGACAAAGACAAATCTGAATGACAGGACCATTCTAGATCAAAGAATCAGACTGGAGGCCCGGAATACAGGAAACAAAACTGGTGTTAAAGGAAAACAAACAAACAAAAAAACCCCACCACATCAAAATCATGATTTATTTGTTTTTCACAGCCAAAGTCTTTTACAGGAACAGAGGTTCAAAGAGTTGTCTTTCTCTAGAAACAAAAGCCTGCATACATTTGGGGACGCAACAAAAGGAATAGTAACAAAAACTTTTAAACCAATGACAACTTGAACCTCCGCAGTCTAGGATATCCCGAGATGTCTGTGGCTACACACACAGCAGTTACTGCGAAAAGTGCCCACGTTGGCGAGTCAGACCGGCTGAATCTCTCCCTCTATTTCGCTCACCCATTTGGGTTTTATTTCAAATATTTTCATATTTTCTCCCTCAAAGTTATCGATCAAAATACATTCCTTCAGTTTATTCTATTGAACAGACAGCCTATTGATAGAATCATTCTATCCAAACACATGGGCCCGATGCAGTCTTTCTCCAGATCAACTTAAAATACCCAATTTTTCATTTACTTCAGGGAGACATGTGGCTTGATATGATTAAGCTATTGCAGTACCTAAACCACCCCCCCAAAACAAAAATAAAGAGCAGCTCCGCTCATTTCATTGGGAGAAAACATGACATCATGCCCCATTCAGGTAAGCAAGAATATGACAAATCTTGCCCCAGTGAACAGTATCATTAACGGCAATGGTACTCCCAGCTGCCTCATCTATTAGGAAAATGAGGGGTAAAAATCATGTGTTCAGCACAACAGAGACAGCTCAAACTGCTATTTTCAATAATAAAGGATCCAATTCCTACCCGGCTGATAGAAAGAAAGACACATCTCTTCTTTATCTCAAAAATAAAATTAAATTATTTATTACTGTAACACAACAGAAGAATTATTTGGTTAGCCCACAAGGAAAAAAAAATTGCAATTGCCTAGAAGGCAGAAAATACAATTCTGCTTCTTTATACTATCTCTAGTAATTCTTATGTCATTCCCTGTATATGCCATATATATCCATTCTCCATTGCCATTCCCTTCCCCTTTAAAAGGGGGGCACAAGAAGATAACGTGCAAAATTGCAACTGAAAAATGTCTAGCACACCGACAAGCAAAAGGACAGGCCAGCTATCAGATTTATATACAGTGATGGATAAATTAAGGTTTCACGTTTCCTCTTCCCTTCTCTCAGCATCATTTTTTCAGCCGTTTCACATCACAAATGCAACATCCATCTGTCCTTCTGAAATAAATGGCGAGAGGGTAACACTGACCATTAAACACACACGCACACACAAACACACGCTTCAAAAAAGGCATTTTCATCTAAATACTTACAAGCATTAAGATTTCCTATGTGATGCTCCATTTTCTTGTTTTAAAAAGATGGAAGGCAAAAAAAAAAAAAGGAAGTGTTGCAAAATAAAAGGAAATTCCACCCACACAATCCTGCAGCCTGCTGCAAAGAAGCAGAGAAGCGTGCTGACGTCACGGATTCATGAATGGATGTAAATCGGGCTGTTTCGAGATTCGGCGGCGCTGGCTGGGGCTGCGCACCGCGAGAGGGAGAGGGGAGCAGGGGGGCAGCCAATCCACGCAGGCACCGCCGGCCGCCTTCTGCCAGCGAAAATCTGGGCACCAAAGAGCCCGAGGCCACCGCCGAGCCGCCCCCCGAAACACGGGGCTCTCCCGGCAGCTGGGAGGGCTGCACGCCTCTGTACTACGCGTGCAAGGAGGGGGAGAGGACACTGCAAACAATTTGTTCGTAACTGAAGTGAAGCTGTTGGGTAAAATGGCATCGCTGCTGCCATTCCGCGGAGAGGACCGGGTGAGGACATCCTCTAACGCCTTCAAGTCATTGCTCCGGCGAGTTTCTGCCCCTCCGTACAGCTTGGATAACAACAGCGTATCAAATAACAGCCATCTGTTACAGGAATCAAATGTATTTACTAATCGGAAAAGGAGTTTATCATCTCTCTGGCTTCTTTCTGGATTACAAACCCTGGGTATTATTATTATTATTATTAAAATAACCAAATATAAGCATGTGCTGGAAGGAAGCTGCAGGGAGAACAATAGGAGGCTTGTATTTGATTAGTGATGCAAAAGCACCAGCAAAATAAAAATAGGAGCACTAACAAAATCACGCATTCAGCTCTCATCAAACATTCCCAACAGTGGGCAGACAAGCTCACAACGTCAAAAACATTCAGAAGCAAAAATCGGAGCACGCACAGTTTCGCACTTGCGGCTATGTAATGAACGGTGGGCACAACATGCGTGTATCACAGCCCACCAGCCATTTTCATTTCATTTTCAATTCCATGCCAATGAATATACTTAATTCTGCATACCAGATGCAAGGGCGCAGGGCGTCATTTTGGACGCCCAAATAGATGGCAATGTCCTGGTGAACGCACACAAGAGCGGCTATGATTAACTTGGATTTGGCCAGGGGAAAAGCACAAGTTTTGCCTTATTTTTGCATCTTTGAAATATGAGGGAAGGAGCGGAGGGATAAGCGTAACCAGGAATTAAGGTCAAGGTTTCAAGGAAAACCTAGGCTGTAAGCTGTGCAATTACACCATCTCAGGGTTTACCAGAATTCATCAGTCTGATCTCTAAAACTCCTTCTAAACAATTTGTAGGCTCCAAATCATTACGAGCCAGAATTTCCATATTTTCATCACCCATTTTCCTAGCAAGTAGAAGCAATTATGCCAAAAGAGAATGTCCCAAAACTTACTCTGGTGGAGCGCATCTTAAGAGAATGCCTGAGAGAATCCCACCTTTCCTTATGAAAACTAGGTAACATCCCAAAATAAACCCGGACTGGATATAACAACAATGCGGATCTGGGGTTAGAACACAAGGATTTTGTGCTACGTCGTATCATGTGAGCCAGCACCACCGATATGAGCTTGTGTGGAGGAAGGAGAAGAGCAGGATGCAAAAGCCTTCCTGGAGGTTAACACAGCCACACCTACAGAGACAATACTTACCTAAAGACGTACTTATGTGAGGGGATAGGTAGGTGCCTGCATGTATTAAGACAGTAGGTTTTTTTTTTAATGCATCTTTGACACGGAGCAAGGAACGGACAGCCAGGGCAGCACAGCTAGTTCCTCTCTTCTCCAGTTCTGTTAGGCCAAAAGACACCGTTGGGGAGTCATTGGCATCCTACCTCTGCTCCTCGCATCTTCGTCTCTTAGTTGGACCACAGCGTATTGTTAGATACTATCGCTCCACCGAAGAGTTGCAATGATAGGAATGCATTAGTATGCTCTGAATTCAACAGCGGCCACAATAAATTGAGCTTTGATTTTAGACTTTGGTTTTTGAATTGAGCTTTATAAAGCTGGCCAGAGAAAATTAAAATGAATGCAAATTTCTTGTTACCTACTTCCAAGATCAAAGAAAGTGCAGGCTAACTTTTGCTGAAGAAATACCTATTCTTTAAGAGCTAAAAGTCACAAAACCCAAATCATGAGATTTCTACCTAGACAATGCAACCGCTACAGACTGAGCGCTACTACACGCAAGGAGAAGCAGGAGTGGAGGTATGGTGAGAGACATCTCTTCAAAGGGATCGCTTCGTGTCACGATTTCAAACCCCAGTTGCACCAGGTTACTTAGTTCAGAGGAGCTGCTCTGACTCCCTCCCTTCCCTTCCCCTTCAGAGCCCAACACTCTGCCTTACAGCCAACCTCACCATCACGGTACGAAAACAACAGCTTCCAGATTTCCCTGGCATTTTCAAAACTAAAACGATAATTTACTCTCTTACCCTAACGCAATAAGGGATAAATTCAGGAACTAGAAGGGGGAGCACAGTACCACACGCAAGAAGTGGAAGAAAAGGAGACATATTGCTATAGAATGAGAAAAGTCAGAATAAAAATAGAAAGGAAAGTAATTTTCAGAGGTTTCCAAGAGTTAATTGCAGTGACATTTAAAAAAACACCCAGCAGGGTAAATAAGTGGGAACAAAACCCCAGGAAGACTCCAGCAGAGGAAAAGAGCTTGTAGATAAAACTTAAGATTTTCTTCTCCATGGTGACTTGGTTCAGCATACCAACACTCAATTTCATCTACGTCTCAACAGCCTAGGTTAAAATTTTCAAACACAAAGGTCCTGAATTTAAAATGCAAGATTACTCCCTTAAACTCATTATGAAAAAGAAGAACCAATCATTGGCCTAAAATTGATGGCTGTTGCAAGATGATGGCGGTAGCCAAACAACAGCATTAGAAAACAGGGTGGTTGCAACCCGTTACATACTTTAATAATAGACATTACATTTTGATGCATCAGTGGTAAGTTGATCAATATTAGAAAGAGAAATTCTTCTCCTTCTCATTCAAATACACTGGTAAAAGCAGGGAACTCTGTGAAGTATCAGATGCCCAAACACGATTCTACAGATAAGTTTAGTTCAGTATTAATGTGAAACAGGAAAAAAAAAGGAACGAAGTACAACAAGGGTGTAAGATATTAAAAAACCATAAAGTTCATAAGAGAGCATACAAGTGCTAGTGAAAAATTCACAGGTAGCAGGATTGCTGAAAGGATAGGTGAGTAACTAAGTAACTAGACCGTTAGAGGCATAGCAGGCAAAACTAGTAGTAATGGGTGTAAAAAGGAAAGCTAGAAGTATTTAAAAATTAAGGTTTTTTATAATTAAAAAAAAAATTAAAAATACCTTCGCCATATTTGAAAAAGACAAGATAATTAAGTACTTTCAAGCCAATTAGTAACTAATAGGAATGTTACACAGCATCTGCTAGGCATAACATTTCAAGCTGGCACATCATATTAATTTGAGCCCAGTCCTAAAATAATCATTTAACAAGTTCTCCAATCCTGTGACCTGCAATTCTAATAAATTGGAAAACTACTAAAATTGCGCAAGTTTGAGAATAACAATATTATGCCAATATTCAAAAATAGCATACGTTTGCTATTTATAAGCCTTGGTAACTGGATGCTGATCTTGGGCTAAAATCCTAATACAACCTTTGATTGGAAAGGATGGTTCTACTGCATGGGACCAAAGGCTCATTCATCTGTGTGCCTCATCTCTGACGGTGGCCAGTAACAGACACACAGGGAAGCTGAAAATCAAAGCAAATGCCTCACACTTCTTGTGGCGTATTCCACTAAGAAAAGCAGAAAATTAGAAAAGAGATGGAAGTGACTCAAAGGCTAATTTCATAATTATACATCAATAAGTGTGTTTATAAATCTACTCAGTACACATTTGGAGGTACAAGAGGGACTCCACTGTGAAAACTTTCTACCTGGATGAATAAGTAGGTGAAGTAAAACAGCAAATGATTCCCTTAACAGGAGAAAGCCTAGGTAAATATTTGCATAAGATAAGATGGCTAAATTGTCAAATTCTAAAATCCGTGAAATCTTTGATCCACTCTTCCAACCCTGTAGGCATACATTCCTCTTCTGAATGTCCTCATCTTCAGCAGTGGGGTGGGTGACAGGAGGGATGGAAATAATCATACTTAAACCATCAGATCTTCAGGCTTTTAACCAGAATCTCCCCAGATCTGAGATGCTGAGAAGTCCTTCCTGCAAAGGCCGGTGAACGGGACTGCAATTTGACAGGACCAGTGCCAAGAGCTAGGAGCCGAGAGGTGTGACCAAAGGAAAAAAAGTCACTCCAAGAGAAAAAGCCCACAAGTGGGACATGTGCAATGCCATGAGAACAGGGTCCCTGACTCAAACTGGAGCTCACCTAATTACAAGCCCTGTTTCGTAAGGGGGTCTGTTTACAGTGGGACAGCCACAGTGATTTCAGACCCCGTTCCTGCCTCGCTGCTCTTGTGGCAGCTGCTCAGCCACCACAGCCCGGAGCCTGTAGCTGGAAGATGAGCCCCCACCGATGAAGGTGTTGCCTTTGGGGTAGGATGAAGCTAGGGTGTACATTTTGGTGACCAAGCTGCTGCTACCCAGGCAATAGGGTTATCACTGGAACAAGGCTCGGACCCTCTCAGATCAGAAACATCAGAGCTGCCTCTGCTCATAAAACAGCCATCATTAGTGAGCCACGGTGAGAGGTGTAGGTCTGCTTAAAAATGAAAGCAGAGAGATGGAGATGGCTACAAACTCATAGGTATGCAATACCCTGAGAGAAAGCTACCCATATCATCAAGTGTCTGCCCAAAAGCTATTCAAACAAACTCACAGACACTTGTACCACCACCATACAGTCCTCAAATGATAGTGCTACCACCTTCTGTTAGCAAAGTGAGGCTTCTTACCGCAAAACCATCTTCCACACAGTTGCCAGTTGTTTTTTTGACTGTGTGCTCTGCAACAGATGATGGGTAGGAGTACATAAGACTATATGATGACTTCCTTTAACCTTGTATTGCCTTTAGCAACACTCCAGGAACTAATAAAAAGACACTAAAGGCACTAAAAGACAACAAGACAAAACGCATTATGTCCTCCCTTGTTTAAGCCTGAGGACAGTATGGGTTCTTTTTTAAGGAGTTTCTGGGTGGTTTTCCCAGCAAGCCTACTCTTTCCAGATGAGCCCTGCCTTTCAGGCTCCTCACCACGATAGAAGTCTGCATAGTTTTAGGAGAAGGCATGCCACTACATAGTTAAGAACATGCACTGATGAGGCTGGGGAAGTTGAAAAGACTACCCTCGCAGATTTTTATCTTCCTGAAGGAAGACAGCCCAGTTCCTCAGACGTAAGGAGAAGCTCTGGAACTCCATCAGGAAAGAAAACACTGCTACATAAGAGACATTAGAGCCCCATCTCCTTGCTGCTAAAAAGGCAGTTAATGCAACAAGTGAACAACGGTCTCTTGATTTACAGTCGTCGTGGCCAGCTGGCATGAAGCACAGAGGACATGTGAAGCAGAACATGCACACAGACACCACCCTTGTGTCTGGGGAAGCTGCTAAGTAAGGTCTTCCGCCTTGGGGGAACTCTCTGCCACCTGAAACTACATGGACTCAGGCCACAGCCTCTCCCTTGGTCAGGGGTCTGTGAGGGCACTTATGTTTATCTCTTTCCAAGCTGCCCATCTGTTTGTACAAAACCTGCAGGAATTCCATTATCTTAAAACCTCCATCTCTAACATGTGGTTGAAATCAAACAATGGGTTTTAAAATTGTCAAGGAGAGGATGAACAAACAGGAAGTCTGCCTAAATACAGATAGTCAGGAGTAGGGTAATACAACTAGAGAGATGAAAGTCTGTTTATTTGCTGATTTTTTCCTCTAGAAACCATTTGAAGAAACCCTTAGCAGATGCCCTGTGAGAAAAGCAGATCTATTTGTTCAGGGAAACAGTCACAAAATAATGTTCCTCCTAGAGAACATGTCAAAATGAAGTCTTCCAGTATAATAAACAACTGTAATAGAATTTCAAGCAGTGAGAAATACTGCAAAAGAAGTAAAAATAAGTATGTATAATTAGCAGTTACAAGGGAAACTTTTAAAGCCAACTGAGCTACAGTCATGTTTCCTCTCCCAGGTTAGGAGCCTGCAAAAGAAACGAGAGACCTGACAATGAAGCCGTATGGAAAGAAAAGTCCCATAATTTATGTTATTCCCACAAAAAGGCATGCATAAATGGGAAGCCATTGGGGGGAGGAATTAATGAAACCGGAGAAGTGATTAAAAAATGCCGTAAAATTCCCCACGGTCAAGTTTTGTTCATAGGAAAAAAATCACCTGCACAAATACAGAAACAACTGCTGAGCAGCTGTTTTGTAGATAAGGATTCAGAATAGAGAGGATCACAGACTGAGCACAAATTATAAGTATCGAGTTGTCACAAACAAGGCAACTTCTATCCATTGACAGGAACACAAATTCCCGATCTACTCAGTTTTGAAGAAACTTTGTCAAGAAAGAGAGAAACCATGAGAGAACTATAAGAAAAGACAAACAGTTAATAAGGTGAGCTACGAGGGACAAGTGAGCTAACTCACTGAGGTTGCTCAATCTGAACAGAGTAAAAAGAGAAAGTAAGACTGAGATACAATATATTTCTATTAAATATAGAAACAGTTTCTGCAAAGAAAGAGGAACCCTATCCTTCACATCTGTGGTGAACAGAAAAAGTAACGGACTCAAACTGCAACAAGAAAAATTTACTTAGGCCATTAGAAGAACTTTTCTAAATGGTAAAAATATAGTGAAGCACCAGCCTAAGGAAGACATGTTGTCTCCTATATTAGGAGGTAAAGGAAAAAAAAAAAAAAGCATCTCACAAGAATTGTCCAGCAATAGTGATGATGATTTGATGCAAAGGGCCAAATGATCTTTTGGAACCTTTCAGGCCTCTTCTCCTATGAAGATATCGAAGTACTGAAAGCTTTGCAGCAAGACCAGCAGCTAAAAGAGTAATCTGATCTTTTGAAGTACGAGGTCTTGCGGAATTAAATCTTTCCATCCTTGCTACTGTTATACAACCTCTCTGAGAAATATTATTCAGATTTCTACCAAAAAACCTACAAAAACTGCTGAAAGGCCATTAAGCCAGCAGAATTCAAGCATTTAGAAGTTAGAGACTGCCAGAATAAGGCACTATATTTAGTACTAAGTTTTCTCTGTAGTACTGTGATAAAGTTCCTTCAAGAACAGTGGATCTGCCCTATGTAAATATTCTCAAGACAAATAAAACCTGCTCAGCATCTTCCTCCCAGACTAGCGTCAGTCATGAAGCTATCAGTAGCTTTTGCTTCAGACGTTACAGCTTTTTTTTTTTCCTCTCTCCCAAGAGACGACTTCTGTTCCCCCACTGCTAAATGCAGACCCTAGAAGAGTCCTCTTGATTTGTTTGAGGTATCACGACACAGAATTACTCACTTCGTGAAGAGTTATGACAACACTTTAAATAGTTACAATCATGCTTAATAGATTTTTGGTCCAGAATATTCAGATTGAGAGCATTAAACTTGTCAGCAGTGGTGATTTTGATCCTTGTTTTCAAGCACAATGTTGGACAACACACTACGATGTAGAAGGCACCCCAAAGCAAGACACACTCAGGACTTGCTGTATGGCATACCAAGTACTTGCTTTCTGAATTAAGTCATAGAGCTGACCTTAAGGGACAACCACAAATTAAATAGCCTTCACCAAAAGGGCACATAAAAGTTAGGCAATGTCCTAATACTCCAACTCAATCAAACCATCAGCTTTGTATTGCACAGGATTTGCCCATTCAGGGAAAATAAGCACCATGTTAGTAAATTCAAGTCATGGCTAAGAGAGAAAAGAATGAGAGTCGTGTTCAAAAACATGTCAGCTGAAGCATTAACCCTGGGACCTCCCAGGACAACTCCTTCACAGGAGTGTTTTATAACCTGTAGTCCTCCATAAGCAGAGTAAAAAAGGTGACTGCACTTCCCTTCAAGCAGAGAGATGTGAGCCTGCTTAAGCTCCAATTTCCCCCTTATTAGTAAGGAAAGGTTTACGGAAAGTGCTTGTATACTTTTCACAAAAGATATAATATACCGGAGGAAAAAACATGACAGACTACACGATGAGAAGCTTGCCTATTTCACTTGCTCTCCCATTACATATTACTATGCGTATAGCACTCCAGTATAGACTGCCTTGTCTCTTAACTGGAAAAAATAAGATAAATAAGAAGCAGCAATGTTGATGAAGCAACTGATGAATTGTTGTTGATGAAGCAAGGACAGGGTAGTTCATGCAACTAATTGCTTTCATTGAGATGAAACCAGGTTCAAATCAAGGAAGAATTTAATTCTTCAGTAAAATACTTCACCTTAATTATCACTCATAACGAGAGACAGCTAGAGTCTAAATATATGGATGCTCTGCCCCTATGGCATCCACCACTCCTCATAGAATGGGTAATTATATTAAGAAATGAATCCCAAAATGTAGTTCCATCTCACATCTTCCTGCAATCCCACTCAGAGGTGGCTCAGGCACCTCCTAAAACTTACATATCCATAGCTTTCTCTGCATGAAGTATCTCCTTATGACAATGATGATACAAACTTAAAGAAAATATATAGAACAAAAGCTTTTTCAGTCTCCTTGAGTGAAGCAACTGAATGTTTTCTTGCATTATGCATATATCCGTTCACTAACTGAAGAAAACTTTAGATAATTTTACAGTTAAAGAGACAATAATAAGTGATTTTTCAGCTAGCATCTATAAAGAAAGCAAGAAACAATTTTTTTTAAAAACATTCCTCTAAACTTAATTCCCAAAAGATTACAGAATTTTTATACAATTTGCTCCTTTTCAGTTCTTCACATAGATATATGCACATTTGGTAACATATAAGTTTTACCATTTAATTTTTAATAAATAAAATAGGTACAGTTAAACTAAAAAACTGCATATATGACACAGATTCAACAGATGATAGATACATTCTTAGGAATAGCAATATCCAAACCACATTAAGTATCATGCTAATATCGAAGGTGATATACATTACAAAAAAAATATCACAAGCTCACACAGATGCATTAGAAGATTAGAGAACATGAGGCAGAAAGAAAGAAACCTCCTGCCGTTTACGTCACACTTCATAAGTGACAACAGACCATAAAGACTCACTTTGAGGACAGAGGGGAAGAAGAGCACGCTTGAAGACCAAAAGCCACCTTAAAGCTCCTAAGCCTGTGTCCTAAGTGGTCTCTCTATCGTGTCCAAAGGTGCTCTTACACGGCTGGCCACTCCTCAGAAAATGAAATTGTAATTAGACAGCAGGACCAACCTGTCTGAGACTGGACTTCTTGCCAGTCAGAGCTCTCTGCCAAATAGGCAGAGACCTTTGCCTCACAGGGAGCTCCCTGAAGAAAAAAGCCAAGTTTTCTAAGAATATGAACTAGAACGCTTTCAGCAAGGGAAACTCGGAGAGACCAGGTCAGTCAGACTAGAAGTAGAAGGGTTTACATCCAACTCTCCCTGCCTGCTGTGCCTTGTTTCCAGGCTTCCGTTTAGCCCTCAATGTCCACGTTGCAGCAAACTCTGCCCAGTGCTGTCTGGTCCCTAGGGAAGTTGCCATCGCCTCTGAGGACTGTCTGCTTCTCAGCGTTACCTTAGTCTCCCTACACGAGCTGCAGGCTCTTGGCTGCCTACTGCATCTCTCACGCCTTCCTCCCTTGCCCTGCTCAGCCTCCCAAAGCTTCTCTCCCTGAGCTGAACCCGGCTGTTCCCAGACAGCAGTCACCTCCTCCGTGATGCAGGCTCCGTCTTCTCAAAGACAGGCAGCACAACTGCGAACAGAAGTATAAAACAAACAAATGCTGTCTACCACAGAAGTGCCAAGTTACTTTTTAATGAGCCCCCCTTCGCTATAACAAAATGGGCTGCGAGCTTGCTAAAGCAAGTCCCTGATCACGGCTGATGCTTGCCAAAGGGACATCGGAGGCAGGACACCAGAGATGCACAAGCTCTGCACTACCTATGGCAACAGACATCAGACACAGAATTAGCAACAAGTGAGCCAGCTAATCCACGTACCTATGCAGAGCAGTTACCTGCAATAGTAAAGTCTGACACTACTTTAGACATTTGACATTATTTTAGAATGATGAACAGCTGCTTGAAAACAAACAAGTAGCTAAAAACATATAGTTCTTACATTACTGAACCTATAACCTGCTGAGATTTCAAAATGAACCACGAGACTCTATATTTTCTGGAATTTTGTTGGTGTCTCTACTCCAGCTACAACAGCCTGGATTCCTATGAGGACATCTGCATTCTCCAGTCAATCACCAGAGTTAAGTACAATGGAAAAATACTTATAACAAAAGAAAAATAATACATCAAAGTTATCCCCTCACAAAATCAATAAATCTGAATTAATAGATTCAAATGCTTTCAGAGTTAAAGTAATATGTGAAAAATCTAAACGCTGTAGGATTAACTTCAACTCAGTCTATGCAAACACTCCTTTGGCACTTGTCCCTTCCTGTTCACTGACATCCGAACTGGATCCCGTTAGGTGTCTGCAGCTGACCTACTGCAAGCGAGCAAGTTCAGCAGTGAAATGGCTATGGACACAGTATAAACCAAGAAGGTAAACTTAACCTCATGCCTACCACTGAAAGGAAAGCATACCTAAAATTTAAGGACAACTGCAGGAGTGAGTGCATTACTGTTTCACATCATCTCAAGTTTCTGACTAGTTACTACCATTTAAACGTCAACAACTGCTGATACCTGATCATTTTTCCAGATGCACTGAAAGCCCATGTCCTCTTGGCTTACTGCACATGTGCCTCCTCTTCAAGTCAGATAAACCAAGCTGTTCTCTGAAGTTGCACCGTGGGTAATGTTTAGGACAGTCCAGCACTGAATTCTTCTCTCTAGAAAGAAGAACAAGAAAACTCAGAATCCTATTGAACAAAAATGTATTTAAATAAATGCTCCTGAGATCATCCCATTAGCACATCCACGTGGCACATTCAAATGCAGCAGAAAACATCCAAAATTCAGTGTGCACTTTCAAAAAGAAGGTGGGAGTAGAAAGAGACCTCAACACATTTAGCACATCCTTTCTTAGCACAGGCATACGCTCTATAATCCTTTTACAGTACAATTTTAATCTAAATTAAGCAAGCAGCTCCAGTAAAAGAGCTCACAGCTTTCCATATTACAAAATTACATCATTCAGGATTGGACAGATTT
Source organism: Gavia stellata (assembly GCF_030936135.1). NCBI lineage: Eukaryota > Metazoa > Chordata > Aves > Gaviiformes > Gaviidae > Gavia > Gavia stellata. The sequence goes on from NC_082604.1 coordinate 3,044,183, forward strand.
TAAAATAACGTACTTCAGGATAATCTGTTAATGACTTTTTACACTTAATTTTATACCTAAACTCCAAGTTATTTGTTTTCCTAATTTTAAGCAAATTTTAGGAGAAGCGTAAGTTATTACAGTCCTCCTACATATATACAACTCATAATACCATTACTCCTCCAGAAACACGCAAGCAAAGAGACAACAAATACTGGGACTTCCAATCCTGAGCCTACTGTATCTTCTTCCTACCCCACAAAAATGTAAAAGGCTGCAAGACTTAGCCCAGTTCTTCATAAAATTAAAAACAATCAATCCCTTGAAATTACAGAACTGACTGATACTAGCCTTTAATGCAAAGACTAAGCTAACTGGTCTTACAAAGAGATTAGCTCTATCTGCAAACATTGTTTTCCTTATATCCTTAATCACTACAGGCACAACAAGGCTACTGTGACATTGAAGAAGGGATTCAGCAATACCAGCACAACTCTCTTGCCAGAATTAAGAGACTTTAGACAACAAAAGCTAGCCAGCCTTGCAAAAACATAGGCACCATCTGCTTCATGTTATGTACCACATGCTATTCAGCTGGTCTTAAGACCACTCCCAAAGTTTGGGAAGTTCAGCATATTCCTAATTTTTTGCAGAAGTAGGAGTAAGCATCACATATTCCCCTCCCACGTCCAAGTCGCATACTTCGATTTAACCCAAGATTAACTTCCAGAATTAAAAAAAAAATATGTAGGAAACACAATAATGAGATCTATAACAACAATCTTTAGTGAGAAAGAAGATGCCACCAGCACTCTTGTGTAGGAGATAGCGATGACTATCAGCAGGAGCTGTTTGTTTTCTAAGGGTCCCTCCCCACAGCAATTCACCCCACACTGTCCACAACCCTTTCTGCTAGCCAGACATTAATACTGTCACACATTTAGTTACTGGCAGTCACATATTCTGAAACAGTCACTTTTGGTGGTAACATCAGAAAAACAATCTCCAAAGGACAGTTGTGAACTGGTAGAATGAGAGGAAATGGCCTCAAGTTGCGCCAGGGGAGGTTCAGGCTGGATATTAGGAAAAATTTCTTTACTGAGAGAGTGGTGAAGCATTGGAAGAGGCTGCCCAGGGAGGGGGTGGAGTCACTATCCCTGGAGGTGTTCAAGGAACATGTGGATGTGGCACTGTGGGACATGGTCTAGTGGGCATGGTGGTGTGGCGTTGATGGTTGGACTTGATGATCTTACAGGTCTTTTCCAACCGTAGTGATTCTGTGGTCATTACAATTATACATACAATTTAAGAGAATAACAGTTACACTGTGTTACAGGAAACAAACATTAAAATCTTGTATTTGAGAAAAACAGTTCACAAGTATAGAAGCTGAATAATTTCTACTGAATATGCCTTAAAAACTACTGACGCAGGAGTAGCAAAAACAAGTCCTGCAAAACAAACTCCCAGCGCTGATAACTCAACTCGGCACACGTTTGCTGGTCTTTCACCAACAACACTGTAAGTCTTGTCGCTGCTGTCATTTCATTTTAGCACTGTATTAGTTCTCTCCTTATCTTCTGTAATATGCCACAAAAACAGGAAAGGTAATTCCACATTCCCAATAAGAAGCAGCTTGTAAAGTCAAGGTTAGGTTACATTCAGAGGCTATATCTGAGCAAAAGAAAGGAAGAGGATGAAATAGCAATATTCCTGCACAAGAAATTACCAATTTGCAACCACGTGTTGCCCTGTACCAGCCCTGTATTAACCATTTACTTACAGAATAATTTCCAGGTCAATCATCTTCCTGGAGGCAGTATGTCGATATTGGCAACAACAGACATGCAATGGTAGTAAATCTGTTCATCCATTTACACCCCTCCACCACCAGCAGCAGAAGGTAATTCTACAAGCGCACCGAAGCCTCTTGCTGTGCTTTCACAGTGAGTTATTTAAGCGAGTGGCAGTGCTCCTCATGGAGGACTTCTCCCATCTTACTCAACAGTTGCAAAGAAAAGTAAAATCGCCAAATCAGCTAAGTCAGCAGAGCTCTGCTGTACGCTACCTCAGCTGAAACAACTGGTCATCAATACCAGCATTATTCTAGTAGGAGCTGGTGCCCAAGTAGTTTTAGAAACGCACCCAGTCAGCAACGCACTGGCACCAGTACGGCGGCCACACGGACATGTCCTGAGACCGAGATGGGGACGCAGCTCAAGCAAGAGCGAGACGTGGCATCCAAATTCCTTAGAAGTGCAGACATTTGACCGCTCGAAAGCAGATGAACATGTATATATCTTGTTACAGACCATGTCAAACACCTAGCAAAAAACCTTCTAGAAATTGGGAACATACCACATAGCTATATAGTTTAATTCTTAATTAGCACCCTGCTGGGAACAATGTTTATTAAGCAGTTAATAACTCCTTCCAACAGAGGTAAAGAGGAATACTTTAAGATAAAAACCAGAATAAATATACATACATTTTAACAGGTTTATTAGACAAACTTGAGAGTTTATATCTTTTTATATATTAAAAATATAAATATTTGCCTTTGTTTACAAGAAAATTATGTGGTGGTTCTATTAAATCAATGAAAAAAGCCCAAAAAAACAGTAATTATGATTTTTACCACTGTTTTAAGACAGGAATGGTGCATATAAACACATTATTTTCTTATTATTTATTTTCTTGCTTAAGGTTTATTTTCTTGCTTAAAAAAACAAACATTGTAAGTAGATACTACAGATGAAACAATAATACAGACTTGAGAGAATCAAAAACACACAAAAAAGGAAAGTGTATTTGATGACATTATAGTTTTAAACACAATTCACATATCTAGAAAACAGCACATAAAATTGGAGAGATGTTCGTAAAAAAAATGAGACACTAGATGCCCGAAGTTGGCAGAATGCCATTGGAATAAATGATTGAATTTCACATGAAAAAAATACAGCCTTCTAAGGACAGATTTTAGAACAGCGTTTGATAACTGCTAGCAAAGGTAGGAATTGTCAGTACCCGAGACGAGAAGGGATTTCTGGGGCCGAAGGACTTTACCACCAGATGAGTTTAGCTCTTCCTGCCCTTCCATTTACTGCCACCTTTTACAGTATTCTATTGGCTTTTAACACTTGCTTTCCAGATTCAGCCTGAAAGATTTTATGCATCTATAAGCCAATACAGAAGACAGTGTGGTGTATTGCGGATTTAAGCTCTTAAAAATGCACTTACCCACTTGGTAAAAACTATTAATGTGAATAGAACAAATACAAAAACCAAACGTATGTAATACGGAAATCATACAAACTGGAAACAGGGTTACAAAACATACCTGCGGATCGGATTTTTTTCCTGTTTAACATAATCGTCATGGACCCAAGGAATTTTTTCAATCTAGTATTTCTCATCCTAACAAAATATCAGCAGAATTCTGAGTATTTGGATTCAAATGCTAACCCCTGCAGACAGATTTTGTTTAAAGAACTGAACAAACAAAACATTATTTGCTTTGAAATTCTTCTACTTGGGGTGAAAGCTGAGCTGTACCAAAATCAATAGGACTGTTAGCATTGTTTTCAACAGAGCTAGAATTTCATTTCCTCTGCCCAACTTCAGATCTGTTAAAGATGCTGCTAACCACCGTAACACAGTTTTGCACTCTCACGATCACATCTATAGTTCAAAATAAAATGTTTTGTGCAAAATAAATACTTACAGGGAAGGCTGCATAAACAGCATGAAAGTAGCAGCTGGGGTTGATTTCTTCAGAGAGTAAACTTTGTCCCCAGCCTGGTTGCTCTGCCTGGATTAATGCTGTTCCTGTACGATGCCCAGGCTTTGAAGCCATGGGAAGTTCCTATCCCGACTCAGCAAGGTGGGAGGGTTTGTTATTTTAACTGTTGGCTGATAACAGCTTATCAGCGAGTTTTCAAAGGTTAAACTCAACACATTTGCATGGCAAAAGTGCAAAGAAAGCACAAGGAAAATGTTGAATTAGTGTTCCCTCTCCTGCTGCGGTGGGTCCCTCCAGCGAGGGCCAGAACTATTTCATACACCACAACCTGCAGTGCAGTCCAGCAAAGAAAGTTAAACCAAAACTCCTGTTCAAAAGAAACCGTAACTGAAATATCTTTGGAAGCCAGTGAAAAAGCAACAAAAGTGCTTTCTTTCAAAGGAGGAGCTTGCTTTGCCTGCTACATTCCCACTGCCTGCCACACAAGATGGAAAAGCTAACCCAAAATCTTTAAGTTTGGTCCTTAAATACAAGGCAATTTTATTACTGTTGCCAAATTTATCACTGACACCACAGCTCCATGACAACTCTGTGGAAAACAAAAACAATAAAATCTTCAATTTAGGGCCTGCTATGATTTTTGATTTCTATTCCAAGCATGCTACTGAACCGTAAAGGGCTGATGCAACTTCAAACCAGGAAAAAAACCCAGAGTTACAGACTCATTACTAATTCATCCTGGCTGAAGCTGCATACCAGCAGCTGCTGCCTCTCTCAATTAACAGCAAATATTGAACAGTATTGTCATTTAATGGTGTTTACTGCCTGCTGCCCTGTCCACCGTCACATTTTCAAAGCGTTCTGGCACAGTTTAAAGTATCAACATTAATAAACAGAGCTTAGTTTAACCCCTTATGTATCAGCAGAGTTCATAGCAGAAGCACTTCACTCACTTCATACATGCATTAGGTGTTTGGCAATAGCTGAAGCCCAAAGATGCAAGGTGCCACTAAAACGGTACTTGTCATTCAGAGGCCCACAGGGTGCTTGGCTTCCGCAGAGGTCTGAGCACAAGTGTGAAAAACGATGGGAGTATTTCCAGCAGAGCAGCTCTCTTCGTAAATGAATGCCAGAAAGATGAAACAAAAGAGGAGAAGAAGGAGGACACCACGCATTCAGCCTCTGTTGCTGAAGATTTTAAAACAAAAAACCCAAAACAAATTGGGGGGGGGGGGGGGGGTGCGGATCAAGATACAGCATTCTGTGGGGAGATCAGATCAATGCTGTGATTCCCGATGACCCCACCTCTGCACAGGGAAGTCAAAAGAGCCCACACTTGCACCTTACCTTCCTACCCTGTAGTGTGCCCACAGCCATGCTGCCTTTTGGAAAGACTGGTGTTAAAGCAAATTATAATATAAACAACACAATCAGAGCAAGCAACTGGAAACGATGCACTTCTCCCACGATGCCTCCGCAGGTACTTCAGTGGCCTACTTGCTCTGTGGTGTCAAGTTTGCTGGAAGTCACGTATGTACAAACGACTGTACATATTTTATATTTCATTTACATGATGCGTTCCCAGCAAATCACCAGGCGGTAGCATCTCAGAGGCTCTCCTATGAGCTTACTGCCAACTGGGCCAGGGCAAATGGGTAGACACCAGCAACCTAGAGAAGAGAGGGGATGCTGAGCCAGCCGAATTAGACTGCAAGGTGCACACTGGCAATTTAGATATGTGAAAAGATCAAGCAGCTTCTGTAAGGAATTCGGTACAGTAAAAGCTAGTATAACACCATTCAAGCTGATATTGAAGTTGGAAGAATTCACTTATTTTTGAGGTATCGGACCTTCGTACCAGGCCTTCTGCAGAGACAACTGCGTTATAAGCATGGGAGCTCCAAGGAACGATGCCCTGAGGGACGTGTCAAACGTGCAAGGGAATGGCTTTGCAAACTTGGCATGTAAAAGTAGTCTCAGGATCTGGCCAGGGCTTTCTGAGCCTCTGCAAGCATACTCTTCTTGGTTTAGCTCATCTGGCTACAAGTCCTCTCGTTTTCTCAGGTCGCCTCTATCTGTATTGTGTACAACTCTAATACCCAGCCTGATTTGTTAGGAGGACTCATTCCCTCCAGGTTCCTCCACCACCTTGTGCCGATGGTGTCTGAGGTCTTTCAGATATATTAGGTGATATGACTAATACCTGCCATCTGTTCATTGTTACCTTCCCTCTCTCCTCTCCTGAAGAGGAGTCATCAGCGGAGCGCTTGTTCTACTTGATCTATTTTAGGAGCGTGGGCTTTCAGCATCCATGCAGCACTGTTTTAAGCGAAAAAAGTTAAACCAAAGAAGTAGACCATGCTCTTGCAGGGAAGATTGAGCATTTGCAACATCCCTTGGGTCCTGTAAAATTCTCTGATTAGGCTCAGAAACAAGCCTCTCTTCTGCAAAAGTTATCTTTGCTCCCAGTGTGCCCAAGAAACCCAACCACTGCCCAGGTTTGACTCCAGGCTTCAGGCCACAGAAGAGCCTGCAGATAAGATCCAGGCCTTGAAGGTACCTCCCCAGAAACCAAGCCAGTCAACACAGCTTACAGCATCAGTAAGTAATACGCTGCAGCACTGTGTTACCTGGTTTGAGGAATAAGGAGCTCCTACTCAGTTACACCACCTCGATATAGGCCACAGAAAAAGGTACAAATAACTGGGGCCAGATCTCTGCCCATCAGACCGGGATGAAGTCTTCCAACTCACAGGGAATATTAAGCATTGCTTATACCGACAGCTGCTCCCCATAAGCTATGGTTAAGGAAAAAACAAACTGGACACACAAAGGCAAGATGGGCTGGAAGGGAGAAGCGCCAATGGAGGATAGATAGTTTTGCTGTATTTCTTGCAGGAGCTGTGTCAAAGTGCAAAGAAAAAAGTCATCACGCTGTAGGAGGCTGAAAGACTCGGGATGGAGCAGTGAGGAGTCTCTGGCCCTATAAATGTTTAATTTGAGCAAAGCAGCAGATTTGTAGTAAGCATAGTTCTGCTGTTGCTGAACTGCACACTCCTGCTTTGATTTCTAAATGACACAAAGTGAAAACATAAGTATAAAAATAAAATAGGAGAAAAAAAACAGGGAGATTTTTATACCTGGCACTACAGATGCAGCATGCACAAGCCAGTAATGTACTCAGCTCTCTCCCTTCACTGCTGCACAACGCCGCAGCACAAGGGCTAGCAACATAAAGAGCTCTGAAGCAGTTACCTCAATTTCACCAACAGTTCGACACAATGCTGGGAATAACATCACCTGAGAACAAGAGCTATTGCACTGCACCTTAGAAAACAGCAAGTGCTGCAAATCTCTGATTAAAGGCAGTACATTTCCTGCTAAGAAAACTGTGAAACTGTAGAACCAGAGAATGAAGATGCATGTGGAAATACTGAAAAAAATGAATCCACAGAGCCCTGGGAGCAGAAAAGGGACCCACCTACAACTGTTCTTCTTGCAACACTTGCCCTAAAAGAAGGGCTGATTTTCTCTCTGCCGTTTCCCTTGCAAATAAAACCCATCAGTAAGGATCACCCCTTCCCCATCATTTCCTGGAGTTATTTCCATCCCACTCTAAACAGTAAGCTCAGATTGGTTAAATAAATTTGTGAGGGGAGAAAAGTTGCTAATTAGTATTTCTTCCTACTAAAATGCAAGATCCTAAAAAAGCAATGAATACATTCCATGACCCCATGAGATCTCCACCTCCGTTTTTCTACCCTTTCCTACTCTTTACCTCCCCCAGACTGTCACCTGATCACCATTATCTGCTTCTCTCCCCTCCACCTTCAGAGAGGAGCCTATTTCCCTTCCCTATTTATATTTTTCTCATTTCAAACTCAAAAGAATTTTTTTCCTGCTTCTATGTCCACTTGCCAAAATTCATACAACTACCTCTCTCTCCACCAGCATATTTAGTCTTCTTCCCTGTCTCCAATCCTAAAGAGAAATGTGGCTTCACTAAAAGGTTTGGTTAAACCCAGACTTCACCTCAGCAGCATAACCATATTATATATGACTTATGTCACTTATCCCAAGCCAGCTATCCCCAGGTACCGAATGCACAAGCATCGACTAAGAGCAGGAAAGCCCTTTGCTTAGCTTTCCTCACTCCCAGTACGAGAGCCTCATATAGCTGAGCACGCTGGCAAGCTAGGAAATAGCAAACGACAAATGCTACGGAGCCTATTGAAATCTGTCCAGCCTCTGGAAATCCTCCACGCAATAAGTGTAGGTCATCAATGAGTATAGGTTTTTTCTTTGAAAAGTATGAACAGATTTGAAAACGCATACACTATTATTCTCATATTTTGCACTCTCCTCAAGGTGGGGAGTATATTTTAGAAAGTGATCATGAGTTTCAGAAGCAGTTCCAACAGGTAGTTTTCTCCTCTCCTGAGGCAGTGAAAAACAAAATGAAGAAGAAACAGAAACCCGCAGCACAGCCTCAATTAACCTACAAGGACACAATTAAATGTTGCAAGTACACCCACATCAGAAGCCTCTTTTCCACTGCAATTAGCTACTGGCAACAAACTTGCAAAGCCAAGACAGCACCTTGGGGTCTTCTACATATACCTTATGTAGGAAGGTATCACCACTGATAAAGCAGGACCTCAATTTTCTGCTGGCTGCTTTGAATTTTCAGTTTCCCAAAAACTGATGTCACATGGCACTTCTCCTTGCAAAACAGCAACCTTTGCAGGCCTCTGGAGAAAGGAGCCAAATCCAATACTAAAAAGATACAGATGACAACCAAAATACTTGTGTGCCATGCTACTCAAATGACAGAAAACATTAAATATTTACATTGACACATTATGAGATGATTCTACTATAATTGCACTCTCCTGTGACACAATCATGCTATTTTTTCTTACGAGAAACTCTTTCCTACTCTGAATACAAGATCGATAGTACTGAGCAAGCAAAACAGCTGTCCCGTATCTCATCAAACACTGGTTGATGACCTTGTCCTCATACAGCGGGTGCAGAAGGGAGAATGTTCCGAGGAAGCAGTCCACAGACAGACTCACAAAACACCTCCAGGAGACTCAGCCTTAGTCATACTTTGTGACATCCAACTACAGGGAGGATCCCTCCTTACTAGGATCAAGGTGACCGTGGTTACTCCCAGATCAGGACTCTGTCTCAGAAGAAAGCACAGATACATTAAGTAGTTTGAGCCATAGCTATACAAAACCTTCTGCAGTGTTTCTTGGGCGATCAGTCAAGCTACCACCACCAGAGCTATATTTTACATTTTATTTCTCACCGAAGAGCCAAAAGGAAGCCTCCCTACATCTCCAGCTGACAATAGCAGCAGTAGCTCCATTCTTCCAGTACAGAACCGGCTGTAAATATTGGCGGAGAAGATTTATTCCCGCTGGGGACTAGTAACTGTCTTTAATTGTTGGCAGCAGTTGGGGCTGGGGGAGTCTCTCTTGTGCCAAACAGCAGACAAAACAAAACAAACAAAAAAATGATTGCACCTTGCATATACTGCAATACCCGAATCTCTGTAGCCTTGAAGGGGCCACCGTGTTTGTGTTTAGGCTGAAAGCAAAAAAATATTTTAGAAAAGCTATACTCTGCTACTACAGCTACTTAAAAGCAAAATGACTAAAAAGGTGCTCTGTCCTTCACGTTGCAGATTCAAGGGTGAGGAAATACCACATACAGATATGTGACCAAAACATCCGAGGCGAATCGCAGGCCTGCAGACCTGCACAAGGACGATGACCCTAGTCAAGGTTTTTTCTATCAGTTTTACAACACTGGTAAAGTTCACTCCATAAATACAATCCCAGCTTGCTAGAAATGGATTTCTGCCTGAGCACAGTTAATAAAATACACACCATGAACAGAAAATACAGGTTAAACAATGCTCTGTGTGTGTCTGAAGTTCAGCCACATCAGTATAGGCTGCCATTTTTCCCCATTTTCTTCAACCAGAAAGGGTTCAGGAGTTCATTCAAGTTTTTCACAAGAAATTCTTCACACAAGCTGATCAATATAAAACAATTTTTGGAAAAAAAAACTATTAAAAGTTCTATTGTGGGATATTTGTTCTACTCCTACCAGGTATCTGTGTAAGCTGGGTTGCAAACCTGAAGGTCAAAGCTAGGTGCTGACATGGATTTGTCAACTGTCCCCAGGAAGACCAAGAAAATAGTAAAAGGAGCATCCAGAAAGAAGGCTGAAAGACAACTCGGTACGCCTTGCGAAGACTACACCAAGGTTTCCGCAGGAGGAGATTTCTGGCTGGGCTATAAATACAAAATAATCCTATTCAGAAGCTGTCCTGTTCATCTGCTGAAGAGCTGCTAGCCATTATAGAGGAAGGTGACAAGCTGAATTTATAACCTGGTGAACTTTAAGGCCGAAGAGATGGAGAGCAATAGCAGGTGGCCTTTGATATCAAGGTCTTTGCTATTGCAGCTTCAGTACATATTCTCTTGCTCCAGGCAATCACTCGATCTCACATGATTCCCAGAAAGACCAAATGCTACTTCAGAGATTGAACGAAGCTCAGGATCAAAAAACACCTTGGAAACATGAAGCAATCAGAATGATGCAGCTCTCCTGCCAAGTGCCCAAGGTAACAAAGGTAATCAAGATGAGGGTACAAAATAAGACTTTGACTGGAGATGGTTAGTGGTTAATACAGGTATGATTCTTCTAGGTTGGCTTTTGTGAATATAATCATCTGAGATGACAGGAAGGACAATTTTCTTTAGCACATTAGAAGAGCTTGCTGAGAAGAAAAGAACACTTAATGCTTACTTCTGCCTCCCCTTTGGGTTTGCCTTGTATCTTCTTCTGTGTAAGAAACAGGGTGATCAAACTTCTTCCTTCCCACATGCTTCTTTGGGAGGCATTACAGAATTAGCCTCATTGCTCCGAATAGTTCAAAAGCAAATGTGTTGTACGGATAACCAATCTCAACTACATGGGAACATATGTATTTAATCTGAGAACCACAGAAACTAACCTTGATGTTGAAAACTGTAGACCAGGAAGAGCAAGAGAGGGGACTGGATCTTTACCCAAGAGTGATGATCAATTCAGAATGAGGAAACACAGGCAGTGGCAGTCTGTTCCCTAGGCCCTGCAATACCTCCTGCAAGCCTAAACACACTGGTGTATCTTCCTGTTCTGGTAAGAGCATGACAGATAATCCCCAAGATAAGCTAAGGGCAGGACAGCACAAGCGAATGAGTTGTTCAGGACTATTACATTCAAAACCCATTTGTCAAAGGGAATCACCAGACAATGGAACGAGGTACGGTGATTTCTAAAGATGACAGCTGGGTTCCTGGAGCCTTTTTGTGTGGGTCCTGACACACTAACAGTCTGCCCAGGTAAGAGACAAGAGTTAGCCATGAAGGTATGGCAACTGATTACCCATGGTTATTTCTTTTTTCCAATTCATAACTTCAAATATCAGCCAGACTGCTGATAGGAGAATAAAGATACACCACTATCAGAAATTATTCATGAAGATAAATCCTCAAGCACAACACTGAGCTCCTAGCAAAGAAGAGTAGAGAAGTATATATCTTCCTTTAGAGAAGAGCCCCATTTCTTCTAACAGGTAGTTTATTGATTGTCAACTTGGACTACAAGGCTAACAGCCAAGAAGCATAATGGTTACTAGTCATGGCTATTGAGCAAACAGCCTTGACATGCGCAGCCACATGTGGGACTGCTGTCTAACACCTGGCCTTCTATATTACACCCTTTCATTCCTTCCAGTTGTCTTGTTACACTTGCGCTTCAAAAAGAGACTAGAAAGTCTGCTTACTAAATAATTCCCGGTAAATCACCACAGGTTGTTGCAATGTGAAGGTTAAAGGTACCTCTCACACAAGCCCACCTTTCAAGCTTCTGTTCCTTGAATATGCTGCTCAGAAATGTTACTTCTACTGCAGTGTCACAATCAAGTATCTCAGGACATGGCAGGAGAAAAATATAATACCTTAGGAAAAGGAGGTGAGAAAGGTAGGTTAAAAAAGTACTTGATGTCACTCCTCCGAACATTTAGGTATCAGCTAGACAGCGAAAGGGGTTTACTACAGTTTCTTAGCTGCTGTGCCTTCCCTGCTCCCAGCATCAGGGGAAGCAACGCCATCAGATGATGGTAGGCCTCCTGTGTAGCCAGCGTAGCACAATTAGGCGGTACGAGTTTGGGGAGAAACGACTCGTAATGGCTCAAGCATCAGACTTGGTAACAGAGAAGAATCCTTTCCTGACAAACAGGCAGGTCAAAGAAAATAACATATTCCTTTGACCTGCACATCTTCCTGCAAACACTCATACAGTTTGCCTTTTTTTTTTTTTTAAAGCACCAGGAAGAGTGAAAATCAGGCCTAATCCACTTACATGCTTTGGCAACATTAGCCTATTTTCTATTTCCACTGGTAACTGCTACTCACCCTTCTTCCATTCTAACTTCTGGTACATTTGTGTACTCTCCCCTCTCACTAGCAAGAGTGAGAGCTGACACTTCTCTCACCCTTTTTTCCCCTCTTGTTGAAACCTTATTTCCACTCCTCTAATAGTTCTTGACTTAACTGGGACAAGGAAAATTATTCTGGGCTTCTCTGTCCCAGCAGTTAGGCTATTCTGTATTAACCATCCAGAGCACTGAAAAATCATACTGAAGCCCCAGGCAACCATTCTAACACTCCCTTAAATTCATGGTTTAATAAAATTGCCCATATTTACTGGACATGTCTACAGCCATATATATATATGTACTTTCTATCCTTCAGTGTTAATAAAATTCAGAAAATTCTCTTCACTGCTACACATAGCAAAGTTCATTTAACAGCATTCATTCCAAGAGGTCCCAATAAGCTAAATTTCTATCCAACATTAAAACATAGCTATTGCTTAGGCAAGATGGTTTTTTCCCATCTTTTTAAGCAATATGCAGAAGCATTTAAAATACTTAAGAAGTCTTAGTAAATATTACACACTAATAAAATGTAGAATTGTGTCTACTAGTTTAGGCATGCAGCTGAAAGACCTGACTTTCAAAAGCTGGCTACACTGCTGCTCCCTCGGCCTGTTTTAATCTAGGCTAGCACATCCAGCCACCCAAAAACAGAGGGGAGGAATTTTTAGGTAGGCAGGGTATACTCTTCTCAAACTCTTGACCTTAATTTTGTATCATCCAATGCCCAATATCAATACCATTGCACCAATGTTTATTTTTTTAAGGGATGCAAACGACCCCATTTTTCACAGCAATGTAATTAAGAATTTGTTTCGACTCATCTATAGCAGTAGCAGTTTTCAAACTACATGTGTACCTCTGAAGGTATGAGCTTTTTTCAGAGTAAACCAAAATGAAAACCTGCAGTGGCATACATCCTAAACTCCATTACAGAGCCTTGCCACTTCTGGTGCAGAAACAAAGTGAAGGTTTCTTTTCTATACTGTGAGAAAGCAAATCTCCTGCATTTTTCAGATGGCACTTCGCATAAACTGCCAATCATTTTAAATGCAAGAGACAGCATGCTAGATAAATGTATCATAACTTTCTAGAAGAAAAGTGCACCCAGAAAAGCCTTTCCTTTGAGTCACGTTACCTAAGTTTTGAAACTCTTCTATCAGGCAAAATCAGGGCTGGTTTCCATTTCCTGGAATCTATACCTGAAATAACCAGCCATGATTTGAGTTCACCACTAAGTTACGCTGTTCAGGTTCTCAGCACACAATACTCCCCCATCCACAAGCAAGGAATTAAGCACCAGCCCATTTAGCCATCTCCACTTTGCCCATCCTGACGCTGGAAACAGAGAGCGCGAGCTGAAGGCTGATATCGGTATAGGGCAAAGCAAATAAAGATAGCGGTATAATAATTTTTTAGATAAGAAGCCAGCGCAAGCACAGCTGTCTAGAAAATATACAGCGGAGAAGCAGGAATGTACCAAAGCGTAAGTAGGAGTTCTGTTAGAACTGAAATTACACAGACTGAGAATACAATATCCTCTACTACCGCTGCAACATTTTGTCAAGCAAACATTAAAGCATCCCCTTAACTGCCATCTCAGGAGAAAACACAACCAATTTAAAAGCACACAGCTCAGTTCTTCAAATACAACAGAAACACTACCGAGCAGCAGCACACGCACTATCAGGTTTTGGGTGTTAACCTATGCACGCTCAGTTTTCACTTCATAAGTTACAGCTACAATGGACAATGCGAATGCACAATCCATTTGATGCACCTGCCTCTCTCCCGACTCCCCCACCATCGGCACAGGAACAGAACGACACTTTTAGGTCCCTGCCAGCAGTAGGCTTCAGTTTGCGTGCAGACCCCTGCCATGAACTAACGAAACAGTCCCCGGCACCATGAGTTGTCACACTCACCGTCTCCCCTACAAGACCCCTTTGGGAGAATGAATTCGCAGCCCTTGCTGTGATAAAGACCCGGTCAGCACAACTTAAACACAGAGGAGGACCGGCAACTGAAGCTCTCCCCAGCCTCGCCTGCCATTAGCAAACACACAGTAAAACACACTGGTACATCCAATGGATCAGCAAGTGGGTTTGGGTGGGGTTTTTTAGCTTTATTTTATTTTGGGGTTTTTTTAATCTCAGCAGTACTGTATCTAGTAGTCTTTACAGGAGACACCATTTCTCTCCACTTTCACAAATAATTATGATCCTCTCACAAAAAGGTACACAGCTGTATTTGCAAAGGTATATATACAGCGTTAAAGTTTGAAACCCTCCAGCTTATTGCAAGCCTTTTTTTGATCCATGTACGTATATCTCTGGCAGGGTTATGCTCCTGATTTCAGCCAGCCCTGTTCAGATTCAGCACAGCCGATTTTCTGGCGGTGCAAGCACATTCTAGGTGAAGTGCAATACGAAGCTCGCCATAAGGCACACGGCACCCGCTCAGAGCCACTACCTCAAAACCTCTGTGACAGAGCACTTCAAAGATAGGAACAAAAACTTGAAACCAAGTTAACGCGTTGGTAGATGAAATAGCAGCTGAGATTGCCTGCACTTGCCTTCCCAGGCTGTGACTTTAATTGGAGCATACTGGAGTGCATTAATAACAATTTTAGACAGACCAATATCGACTTCATTTATTTTTACAAAGCCTTTCTCTGCCCTCATCTTCACTGACTACACATGTCAGAGAAAGGTCAAAATAGCTTCATTTTCTTCTGCACTGGACAAAAACGCATGAAGAATAGCCAGTAAATTTAGCTTATTTCATTTTCACTGTGGCTTAAGTAAGAACAGAAGGAATTTATTATCATCAAATTGACTCCAGCATAACCTGTCTGCTTTTATCAAGGTTGCACGAACTATAAAGATAAAACCAGAAGTCCACTTTGCTCAAGATTAAAAAGATGCATCAACTCAAAGACTGTTCAGATTTCAAGGAAAAATAAATTGTGGTAACAGACATCTGAACACAAGAGTTGAGCACCTTTCTGAACACAGCTATTTCAAAATAACAGATAATGCAATGCTGATGCACCAGAGAATGGTGACTAAGTGCTAAATGAACCAAGTAAAAGTTTACCATGGACCTTAGCAGTAATACTAAACTTCTCCTTTACTTGGGAGCACTGAGCAAACGTTATTTTAATAGAAATGTAGTTCTTTTCTGAAGTACATTGCACTTGTCATCTTGAAAACAACATCATCTTATTTGATAAGGCAACATCCAGACAAATAATGCTACCCGGCAAATCTACAATGAATTGAATGCTGTACCTCTTACATACTAGTCAGTATCTAATCATTACACATGATCATAACGTAATCAATCTTTTTTTTAAAATACATCCACACAATATTTAAATGTAGGAAAAAATATCATAAAAACAGAACTGTTTTACTCAGGAAGCTGGAAAAAATACCACAGGAATCTGAAGCGATACCTCCTTTTCCCCTCCAATGTGATAAAAGGTTTTTACAGTTTAATCCTTTAACTAAATGACAATTTGATGTGTTCTGCTTACCAAAACCGATTTTCTTAATAGCAGATCTTAATAAAAGAAAAGCGTGCGGTCGCTTTCAGTCTGGACACTTATTCTCTAACAAAAGTGGGCTGCAGACTCCTCCTGGCACAGTGAGGTCCCAGACCAGGAATCCCTGAAGTTTTGTTCATGGAAAGTTAATTGCAGTGCAGTGGCTGTTTAAAACAGCTCGAAGAACAGCAAGCCTCAGGATGACGCTGATAGTACAGTCTCCTTTGCCATTAAGTGAATCCTGTCAGTCCCCAGTGCTAATATTTCACATCCAGTTGAAGCAAAACACGTGGTTCCCAACACAGCAAATGAAACATCCAAAAAAGCCTGCGCACATCTAGCAACCAAGCTGCCAAAACCACCGCTGTAACACTCACAACAGCTATAAACTCAATGTGGGGATGAATCTGATGGATCGTCCTCTACGAAACTTGGTGTGTCTCAGGCTGCCTACACTACTTGTACCACAACTGAGTTGCCTCTGTTGTGCTTTTGGTTTATAACATGAAACCCTCAAGATCTCCAGAAGAGATAAACCCATGATTAACTGCACTTCTGTAAGCATCTCTAGAGATGTCTGGAAGAGCTCCCCTTGGCAGAAGGGGATAAGCAATGCCTTGAAGACAGTATCAGCAAAAGCAAAGGAGTATCTAAAAGTTTATGCAGTTCTCCTCCACAGCTCTAGTCTCCAGCAGCCCAGACAGCTCCCCCAAAATGGTCTCAGCCATCCAGCACTGGAAACGTTCTCCCTCTCAAAGAAAATAAGGATGACAACTGATTCTGGCTGGGCAGCATCATCCAGTTTGTAAGTCTTTGCCCAAGGTTCAAACTGTCCATATTTATTCAAGATTCAGGTTAAATTGGTGGCAAATTTTTCTCCCGATGAAATGAGAATTTAATCCAGAAACACTGAGGCATTTTCAAATCCCATCAGGCAACAAGTGATGACGTATCAGGGACAGACAGGCAAGGGAGAGAAGCTGACAGGGACCTCTATGCCTATCCAAGGTCTTACACTTAGGATAAAAGCCTGCTACTGTCTAATGCATGTGAAAAACGGACACAAATCCAGAGTCTTGGCAAAACCCAGTGGTTATCCAATACGTGAATGTGTGCACACTGCAAGCCAGTTTTACAGTTCCTGGGTGGGCCAGCGGATAACATGCCCTATTCCCTCCCTAGCAAGAGCTGCCCAGTGAGCACAAACACTTGAAGCACCCTGTCCCCCCACATAAGCTGCAAATCTCTTCTTCAAGGAGACATATCATCGTTATTCAGCCACCCTTTGGCTGCAGCAGCTGCCGGAGAAGCACAGACCTCCCATCTTAAAGCCCTATCCGCAGCAGCCAGCTGCCCTTAAAGGCAGTCAAGCGGGAATGAACTGCTGACACCAGAGCTGTTCCTAGAGCCGGAGAAGGCAGCGTGCTTTGCGCTCCCACGGGAGGCCAGAGATGCACTTCCTCTGGTGCCTTGTCCTGCAGGAGGGATGCGATCAGAGCAGGCACCAGAGCCAGCTTGCAGGCCATCTGGCAAACCACGATGCTGCCTCTGATCAAGAGGAGGCTTTGAGCCAAGAATCAGTACCAACTGTTTTACTGGAAACATCTCCAAATATTTTCCAGCTACCGTTGAAAATATATCCTTTAACAAGGCTGGAACGGCTACTAGCTCCAATGGAGGTCTGTCTCTACCACTGCACACGGTGAGAAGACCCTGTGCTGACAAAATCTGCTGGGGTTGTGATAGCAGCGAAGAAATTAGCAATTCAACAACAAGCAAGAAACAGGAGCAAGTACTCAGAGCAGACAGTATCAGGAATACCAGCACTGCCTGATATTTACTCAATGACTCATACAGAGGAGGATCCATCCATTTAGGCTTACTGACCAGTATGGGAACAGGTAATAGAAGAGCTTATGAAATCACCGGGAGCTCAGCTCTTCCTGACCTCAGAGAACAAAGAAGCCTTACAGCAGCAAAATATCCTCTTTTCACTCTCCCTCTTTCTTTCCCCTGTTGCACAATCTTTCTCCACATATTAAAGCTGCACTTTTCACAAGATGAAGCAGAAGAAGCAGGAAGCAGAAGAAAGAGAGAGCAAAAGGAAGAAGAGGTATTTCTCTTCATCCACATCAACAGAAAAGTGCAGACTACACCAGAATATATATTTCCAAGTGAGATTCCTTAGTTTTCAAGATTTTTTGGCAAAAGGGTTCACACAGGTAACATCTTTACCTTCAAAACATCCTTCATCCACACATGAAGAGCATCTGGTATAACTACAGACTTCTGCAATCACTCAAACATCACAAGAACTTTTCAATATTGGAGATTATTATACAGAGAGTTATTTATGCAGAATTCACAGACTGCACTTAAAATATCCTTCCCTCAAAAAACAACTGAAGATCATTATACAACTATGTAACCATTCACAGCCTCTTCACATATAAGGAACGCATAATCTAGAAGAAACTGTGGCACTCTAAGATCTACAAGCATGTTTTGAATGTTTAGACTGCAAACACGGCACAGCTAAAAATTATTATTTTTTCCATATACAAGGAAAACACACTCAACTTACTTACAGGTCTTGGAATACGTCCTACTTTTCCGTAGCATTAGTTTAGGTTCCACATTATTAGGCAGAAAGTGTGAAACATCAATAGCAAGTTCCTATTTAAAGTCTTCCAGGAGTTCTCAGTGTCTAACTACATATAACAAAAGAAACTCAAAATCCAGTTGTCCCAGCTGACAAAAAAAGATACGCAGTTGACATCAGTTTGTACTTTTGAGCACTTCAGTATTACTTTTCCCCGCACATACCTATAAGGAACACCCAGGCCAACACACTTAAAATTAATGAAAAAGCTGCTGATTCAGGAAGATGGACCCAATACTGCAAATCACTTTCATCCAGGACTAATTTTCCATACAAAAGTCCCACGGCTCTAAGGTATATAAATTAAGTTACTCATACGTGTTGCCAAAACATTCCACAGCTCATCCTATAGAATCTGAAGAGGACACTTGCAAAACACAGGCAACTAGTCAATACAAGAGAACCTTTTAGAACTTAATAACACCTTTTGGTTTTGGGGGTTCCAGGTTTCCATTCTTTTATGCAGAATTGTGCAGATTGTACCAGACCAAATGGCACAAATGAATGTGAATAGTATTTCTCTCTCCAGCTACAAGTCCCTTCTTCCTCCGGTAGTAAGACCCCCTGACACTGCATACCCTCTTACCTCTGTCAAGTACTACACTCACAAGAGGCTCATCAGCACTACCTCACATAAAAATATTTAAGAAACTCACACGGATAATGAGACACAGCTTCAAATCTATAAAAACACAGGAAAATCGAGTTCGGCGTAGGCTGAATTTCTACCACGCCTTTTTCCTCACACTGAAAAGGATTTGTGCACAAGAGGCCCGCGACTCCAATGCTGGACATTTTAGAACAACTTCTGTGCAGGCAGAATGACAATTGACAAGTGTCTAGACCTATTTTTCACCATTTACACTCCACTATTAGCTTTGAGTTCATAGGTGCTAGGTTGTTCATACCAAAAAATAGAAAAATTGATTATCAATAAAGTAACCAACAGTAAAGCAAATTTATTAGCCTAATTAAAATCAGAATTAATGCTGCTACGCAGGCAAACTTAGGCTTACATAGGCTCATGGCTTCCTTTTTTATGTTATTTATTAAAGTGTCACTAAAGTCTAAAACATGATATTTTAAACCTTAACTGTTTGCCTCAGAAATCCTGGTTTTATTTCAATGTTGAGTGCAGGACTTACATGACATTTCCCATTTTGATTTCTGTTATTAAAGGATTTTAAAACAATACTGTACGGTCACTGACTACAGCCCTAAGGGGCTGAGTACAAAAATAACAAAAGATATCACAAACTCTACAAAATATAATTTTGATTTAATTTCATTCAAGCATTATGTTCTTTACTTTGGGGAAATTAATTTACCATCTTTGACAGCAAGCACTCTTCTTCAGCCACTCTGAATGCTGATAATATCGTTTGAGGTACGACTGGAACAGAACTTGAAAACGCCTTAACTAATTTAATACAGTCACCAAACTAAGCAAAAGTTTGTCTTACAAGCTTAACCATCTCATCCTGCGAATAACACACCTGCATTTCCTCCACTCACCAAAAAATATCCATGTTCCCGTTGGTTCACCTCCTTCACTAAGTACTCTAGCTTTTTCAAGAGCTTCCTAATTAATGATAATGATTCCAAATTAATGATTAATGATTGGTATGGTGGAAAATATTACCTACTTCCTACATATTTCTCCCAATGATAAAATACATATTTTCAGAAGCATGCTTCTATGGGCTGTGCCAGCCCAGAAAGGCAGTTGCACACTAAGCTGGAATGAGGACAGGTCTGTCTTTGGGAAGGCTAACAGGCAAGGCCCAAGACATCGGGCAGCTCATCTGTCACATACAAAACCTACTCACCTTCAAGACATGTTAGTTTCCAGTAGAAAAGTGTGAATAGGCTCATTTTGGAAGATGTAATGGTCCATCCGTTTCTGTCGTTAATTCTCTTTGCTCTTCCTCTCAGAAACTGGTATTCTGGAGAGATAAAAAGAACTTCAATTTAAAATACAGCTCTCTCAGATAAAGTTACTATGTTACATAGACATTACATTTTTCCTGGTTTTTACTGGGCACACTAGAAAGTCACCTGAAACCAATCTCATGGGTCCAGTCACTGAATTACTATGTTGTCTTATCTCAAAGGCGGCTTCTTTCTTTACCCCTGTGACCCTCACAGCTTACACATTTACTATCTACATTACAGTAGCATATTGAGAATTTATCCTAAAGATTGGGAATGGGGAAATTACTTATTTAAAGTCATACTGGTGCCAGAACTGAGAATTACACCATGTTATCAAAAGTCCCTTTTCACCTTGTCTGCTACATTTTACATACTGATATATATTTACTACACTTAGGTTTATCTCAAAACCACGAACACTGAACTTTTCTGCTTAATTTTGCCAAGGTCTTGCTTGGGGTTCTGAGGAGTTTGACAAACATTTGGAAAATAAGGCTGAAAAGGCAAAGCAAAAGCACCGGGATTGTAAATGAGCAAATGCCACATTAGAAACAAATTCCCTAGGAGGCCCATTTTGCAGCCAAAATAATTAGATCACTAGCAAGAATCATCCCAAGTAGATAAATGGTGTGTTACGAGATTAACCAAGGTCATGGTCTCTTATATCCGGCTTTTAAAAAGATTCCTCCCCTACAAACTTAACCCTAGGGCTCCATCCAAATTAAGAAATCCATTGTTGATGTACGTCAGTACAAACTGAATCAAAGCACGCTATAGTCTGTCAAGTGCTGACTGCCCCAGGAAAGGCCACAGGCCTTCCAAGTGAGAGAAATCCGCATTTGAGAGCCACCTAGACTCTGTGACTGCTGCTGCTGGATGTTCAGAGATAACTGCCAACTCATTAAAATCCAACATTAAAAGTTTATTAAATATGCAAACATTAATGGAATGGGACTAGCAGCTACTTAGGCAGATAAAATTTCAACACAGCACGTCCTGCAGTTCTTGCCAGCAATATTCCGTCATTTTGGAAGTGTCCGTGAAAGAGTCACAACGCTACTCAAGGCAGTGAAACCCTCCCTCTTTTTTAGATTACTCAGGTCACACTCTCAAGGTTCCCACTAGTCAGGAAGTCTAGGAAAACACAGCTATTTCCCAATAATTACAGATCAGTATATATTATCCATTTTCACTTTCACACTCGACTGCTTGAGATGCATAGTCTCCCCAAGACTTTTTTCTTCCCCTTTGGCCATATCTGCAGGGCAAGTCCCACAGCTCTCTGCAGGCTCACGGGTATAGAGGTTTTGCGTATACTCCAAACTCCCTGGAGTTTGAAAGAACTACAGAGAAAGAAGGAGTAGAGTGTCATACACACCAGCCACTTAAAAGCAACTCTTCTGTAACTTCAGTAACTTTGTGCACTCACAATGTGTGTGTAGAGCTCTGCTTGGAGCTACTCTTTTGCAGCTATCTAAAAACAAGCATCACAGTCCTCCATGCAAACAGCAATCTCAGTACATTTTGCTCCACAAAATGCAGTTTCATTCCTGGATGACTCTGCAAAGTCCCAGTGCTTGGTGAGTATCTCAACAAACCTCCAGGTTTTTGCTGTAGAGTGACATCAGACTTGGAAGCGTTCTTCGCTAATACTATCAGCATAATCTGAGCTAGCCTGGAGGGAAAGGAGGACAAGGAATATCTCTCACCACACAAAGCATAAACAAGCTCCTCAGAGTCTCTAATGCACCTCCAAGTGACTCTGGCAATAGCCTTGCTCTCTCAGTAGTAGCTTCAAAGAGCATCTGGAAGATTTAATCCTCTAATTATGCCAAAAAAAAAAGTCTTCTCTCAACACACAAGTGTGGTATAGCACCTCGTCCTTGGAGATGTGAGGTTTCAGAAAAAAGACTGAAATGAAATCTTAGGGAGCAACCTGGAAAAAGCATGACTCACCAGGAAAGAAGTGAAATTAAGGAGTATGAAGTACTGTGACCTGCAAAGAAAATAGTGAACTCATTGAGCACAAGGAGTGGAAACTGGCCATTTGGCTGAGCAGGTTCTTTACTCCCATCTTTGCCGGTTCTGATGACAGTCTTGTACTGGAGAAGAGCGGGCTGTTGTAAGTGTCAAGAACTACCCAGCACCCAGCCTGTACGATGCAACACAAATCTGAAGTTAGGGTTTTCTTTCGGTCCTGCACCATACGGGCCTCCCAGAAAACAGGCAGAAGGTTCAAGGATGCCTTGGCCAGGAGGGAATCAACAAAATCACCCATCCATCATCTGATGCAACATGAGGCATCACGTGTTGCAGAACCTTGAGTAGCAGCCAATGTGGGGTCAGACATACAACGGCTTTCCACTCTGTGAATCAGGAAGCCTGGGCTTAGATTTAGATTTTTCAAAGGAAAACTGACAGTTCCTGCTGGAAATGAAGGCAAAGAAATCGACTTCAAGGCAATCTGGTTTCTGAAGAGGGCACTGACTAAATCAGAGTCTAACTCAGAGTCTAGGGAATGATCTTTGCTGCTTCACTGTGTTCAGAACAACAGGAAAGCAGCCAGCTCACCAGCAAGCTCGAGGTGCTGGTCCCAAGATCAACCATTCCCTGACAAAGCAAAGGAAAACCCGTACAAATCCTTTCATGTCTTAGGGACATCACGATGACTCTTTCTGTTGCAGCTTGTAAATTCTGGCCCTAGACAGAGGCGGAAAAAATGACTCTCCAAACATTCCCTGTGGCTCCAAGCGCTAAAAGGCTTCTATAGAGGTATCTCCTCAGTCGACTGCCTACCTGGTCAGCTTACTGAGCTCCTGAACTTGACTGCACTAATCACAAAAACACATCAAATCAGTTAACCAGCACCAGTATTTCCTTCCATTACAGACAGGCAGGTACATCGAAACTACAGGACACTGTACCTTGAGGAACGTAAATAACCCATTGAAAGAGCGCTCTATTTGTAAGTGAACCAGGAAGGTCAAAGTACTCTGTGTCAGCTATATGACATACTAACCTTCACTTCAGAAAATACGAAGAGAGAGAAGTCCTCCCAGCAATCCTATGACTAAAGCAACTTTTAAACATTCTCATTCCCAAAGGGGTGTCCTAATGCCACCAAGCAACTCTGCAAACTTTAGGATTTGGGTTGTTATAAGAAAAACAGGTAGAAAAAAAAATTATGTTAAGGAAAACTCAGAAGTCAATCTGCTACCTGCCAAGGTCCATGGCACTGCCAGCATAAGACCCCAGGACTATGTGTTCTCCACCTGTACCAACATTGAGGTGCTTGGCTGATCTGAAGCCAGCAGCAGTGCTGGATACACAGCACCAGTGGGAAAGTGCTCTTCAAGAGACACCCAAGTAGTCCAGAAACAGGGAGGGATATAAGTGAGAAGAAACTTATCCCTTTTAGCACTAAGCTGTCCTGCCACAGACCAAAGGTCAAAACTGTAGTGGCCACAGCACCAGGCACCAAATAAGACAGTGACAATGCAACCTGACAAGACAGGCTGGCACAGCGATCCGGAGCTGCGGTTGTCGGGGGCACTGGCCTTTATCTATGAATCGTAGGGCAAATCTGTTGAGCTAAGATAGGAGCAGCCATAGCTCACAAGTCTCTGAAAGGTGGACAAGGTGTTCGCTGGCAACAATAACAAACCAATGAAGTAAAATGAATGTTTTCTCGCCGACTTGCTGCTGGATGACCCTGCTAACACCCCTTTGCAGAAGACAGGATCCTCTCTGACAGAACCGCCACCAACAGCTGATCCAGCACAGTGACACCAGAGCTGACATTGCTACACTCCCCTCTGCTCGGCTCCGAGGTTAGATAGGCTGACCACCTTCTCCCCGAGGGAACTCCAAAAATAGCACACGCTAACTCAATGGAGTCTACGCCTGAATACACCACGGGCAGAGGTCTTTGTTCACAGCTCACACCACAGCAGTATGCTCACTCAGTAGATGGATGCAAGGAGAAATGTAGGCCACACATGCAGAGAAAAAGAGGTATCCAGACTTCAAAGACATCATAGATCTCATTTTCAGAGTCAGGAAATGAATACCCATTAAAATAGCCTGCAAGTGCTGGGGTACAGCTCAATACAAGCCAGATGGGCTAAGGGAAAAAACACACTTCATCAGAAAAAGTTGGCCTTTTTTTCCCACTAAATTGCCCAATGAATCATTAAAGAAAAATCTTTGTGATGTAACTATTCAGACTTATACAAAGAACACTCGTAATTAGCTCTCGAAGTAATCCTCTGACCACCATCTGGAGTTCAGCCTAAACCTTGACCTCAGTCACACCAAACACCCATGCATCTTTGAAAGACACCTGAAAATGAATCACATTGCAACATTAAATTCACAACGTGGAAAAAGTTGACAGGAATGCTAAAAACCTGAACCACCTTTTACTCCATGGGCTCTTCAAAGACAGCTCTATAAATGCATGTTCCAGAACATCCAGAGAGTGAGCAAGGAGCAATTCATGCCCATCGCAGTTAGGCAAATGGTTTCAAAATGAGTAAGTAAAAAGGCAGGATTTATCAACCCAATCCTACATCTAAAACAAAATGCTTCTTCCGTTGAAACCTCAGTTTATAGCAAACAAAGTTAACACATGACATACCCAACCTTCTTCCAATAACACAGGAGAAAAATCTTCCTAGAACTAGATTCTGACGGTAAACCAGACTTACCAAAGATATAAAATAACTTATTCCCCCACTCACGTATAAACAGCTCAAAATATCTTACTATTAAAAGATGCAGAAATTCCTTCACCTAAAGCACCTTAGATGCCTTAGATGACTGGCTTTTTTTTTTTTTTTTGCTAACAACCTCCCGATTAGCTTGAAACTCCTATTCCCCACTGACAAATAAGAAAGTCTAAGATGCCTCCCACCTACAAAGCATCTTAGCTCAAGAAAAATGAGTTTTCTTTAATCTATGGCTCAGTGTTGCATGCTGAGCTCCCCACAGCAAAGCATTCAAGAATGATACACTGAGGAACAAAATTTATCTCATCAGTTCCAGAGGAATTCTTCTATTTTCAATGCAGTTTAGCAAGCAGATTTTAGACCTTTGCAAGAAAGCCCACAACAGCAAGGGAAGCAGCATGGAGCAGGCTGTAAATACTGAACCAGTTACGCTTAGTTCCTATTTGAAAGTGAATCTTTGCAAGAAGGAGAAATGTTTATTTTTTCAAGTGATCGTGTGTGTACAAAACACAAAGAGCCTTCTATACTGGGAGGCATGGTCCCAGAGACAAGACCTCCTGACACAGGAGGCACACAGAATTTCTGCCAGCTAAAGGTATGTTTAAGTATAAATAAGAGCAAGATTAGAAAGGACCACCAGACTTGGCACCAGCAATGAGACCCCAAATTCTAGTCATTTTACTACCTACAGAGAGACAGGCGATGACTGTCACCACCCCCAGGTGCAAACTTAATTATTTGCTCACATCATGCTGCAGAGACTACCAACACTGGGCATGAGTGTACTACAGGAAGGTTTACACTCACGTAGTTAAAGACTACTCTGCAAAAAACACATTTTTTACATACTTATTTCACTCTTTTCCTTAAATGGTATTTTAATTAATTTTTATCTTCCACAGAGACAAAAAAGAGACAGAGGAATTAACTCTACATTTAATCGGTTACAAGCATCACCAAGCTAAGCCTCCCCTGCGATCATGAGCTGCTTCTGTGCACAGCTAGAGTGGCTTCAGTTTGGCAGGGAGTCACTTGAAGTTGTCGTTATCTTTGCCACGATACCTTTCTCCTGGCTGCAGCTTCAGCAAGGGTTACACAAGACCAAAGTCCTACACAGCAAGTCAATATTTAACTTAAGCATTGTACTGTTGAGACCCACCTAGAGTATTTGATATAGTAACTCATTAAATCATGCACTATCTTTTCTAACAAAGAATAATAAACGGCAATTTATCTTTTTTATGAGAAGTTGTAAAGATAAACTCTACAAGGACAACAGTTAGATTCAGCTTTAATAATTTTAATAAGGGTCCTAAAAGAAAATGTTTCCCTGAAAGGAATTCTAAACAATGCGATGTGTACATCGCAGAACAGGTTCAAGATAGGGGCAGGAGCCACAGTGCAAAACTCATTTAAAACTAAACCACACCAAGTTCAGGAAATTCAACACTTTTTCAAGAAGTAGTATTTTAACACTGCAATTAAGCCATTCATCTATGTCACAAAGGCTTATATAAAACTCTTGGGCGTTACAAGAGAAGTATTTATTCTCCACTAAATATCTGAATAAAATCTATGAGCTGCTGTACTAACATAGACTTTAAAATAATACAATAAACAAAAGACTGATTTTTTTTTTTCCAGGCCAATTGTTCTTAGTCTTAGTGAAGCTAACCAAACTGTTTAGTTCCAAAAAAAATTCTCTGCATGCCTCTGATGTAAATAAAGTTTTGCTAATAGCCTCATCTTTTACCACCTTTTTGGACCAAGATCTTTCCGATGTCAGAAACAGCTGTTAAAATACAGTTCAGACCAAAACTGAGCAACTGAGAGCAATTTGTTGTACATCTGTTTCAATTCTTTATCCACCTGGTTTTGTGTCTAAATGTGATTTCTTTATTTACTGCCAGTACTCCCATCTTTACATTTAGCAACAACTGCTTTTGTTCTCTAAAACTGAACATCTGTTTTAGCAATAATACCAGCAGAGTTATTGGTGATAATCACCACAGGTAAATTTTTAAAAATTCTCCAGTTCTACATTTGCAACCTTCCACATGTACCAGTTTGGTAAAAATTAAACTTTTTCAGGAAAGAAAATAAAAATATTTCTACTGTAAAAGAGGGGAGGGAGGGGACTGGGAATATTAGCCACATTATGAAATAAGGAGACAGACAGTATTGCACAGCTTTCATCTAAAACAATACCAAAACAAAACCAGAAGAAACTAAA
Organism: Gavia stellata; assembly: GCF_030936135.1. Classification (NCBI taxonomy): domain Eukaryota; kingdom Metazoa; phylum Chordata; class Aves; order Gaviiformes; family Gaviidae; genus Gavia; species Gavia stellata. The sequence goes on from NC_082604.1 coordinate 3,071,520, forward strand.
AAAAAAAAAACCACCCCACCAAAAAACCAAACCACTAACACTAGGGCAGCTCACCTCTCCAGGGAAGTGCAGCCTCAGGGAACACTTTCACAAGCAGCTTAACTGATTTTGATCCATGACACTGCCTAAATGGGCGGACCTGCCTCTCCCTGTTATACACACCAGCATCAGTACAAACACCCAGTCAGCGCCGTCAGTTCACTTTCCGCACGGTGCTAATTGCCGGCCGGTTTGGCGGATGAATCCAGCCGACCACGCAACCACTTATACCTGCACACGAGAGGCAATGAAAATGGACAGTGGGAGGGCTGGAAAAGAGGTGCACAGGGCCACCCTTTTCAGCAGTAATATCATCTTAAACCTGCTCTCTTGAAATTCTAGGCTTACTGATACATACAGTTACCACACAAAAGTAAACTTTCACATCTCATGCTTCCTTGGAGCAATCAGATCAGCACTCAAATCCATCTCAGAGTGAATGCAGAAAGTATTTATCTTTAGTTTTTCACTCTACTTTGAGAATGAGATCAGTATGTTAAGACCAGTCTATCTCTGAACTAGAAAAACTAGAGGATAAAAGAAGAACAATTGCAAATGAAGTCACAACAAGGTCTTAGTAGTTTCCAGCAGCAAAAGCCCCACAAAGCTCAAATGAGAAAGGTTCCTATCCATTTTCTCTAAGGGTTTTATTTTCCTCGTACTATGCTTGCAAGGATTACTTATATCCATGTCCTTCCACTTAGCAAAAATAAGACAGAGGTACTAGACTCTGCCCTGGGAAGTGCCTCTCCCTGTAAGAAAGCAAGATGCTGTCTTCCTTCACAGTTCTAATTGCTGCACTACTTACCAGTTATCCTCTTGTTTCACTTTACTGGGCTAAGCCAAAGATAGTCCAAGCAAAACACCTGCTAAAGCCATCCCTTTCACTCTTCCATACTTCTGCCAGACGAGAGAAGCATCGAAATTACTACACGTTGGGGTTTTTTTCTACTGAACAGGGCACAAAACCATAGAAGCTCGTACTGATTGATTTTGTCAGCAGCCTCTGGGACGTTCTGCTCAGACAGGATAACGATAGACACCACAGTCTTAACTCAGCAGTGCTCTGCCTCAGAGTCTGCCTGGAGATTTAAATAAACGCTTCCTCCTCCCCGGGAAGGGGAGATAATACCCTGAGATGGTTCATCTGCCTCAAAATAGGCATTACCAACACCTGGCTTCTTTATAGGGCTGAGAAACAGCTAGCGCCACGGATACAGCTCTAACTTGTTTTTTCAAATACGCAAAAGTCCTCTTTTTTTTTTTGAAATATGCAAGCGCGGAAGCTACGCGCCTCCACACAGGAGCGGACAAATCCTGGCTCGGCCCCTGCAAAGCAGCAGCCACACCAGGGAGCACCGGGACGCGCTCAGCGAGGCGGCGGGCGGCAGCTCGCAGCCCTGCGCGCCCGGGGCTCACCCGGGGCCGTCCCGAGGGGAGAAGCGCCACAGAATCACAGAACCACTAAGGTTGGAAAAGACCTGTAAGATCATCAAGTCCAACCTTAAAAAAAAAAAAAAAAAAAAAAAAAAACCACACACACAAAAAACAAACCACAACACACCAAAAACCAACCCACCCAACACCCACAGCACCATGCCCATCAAGCCACATCCCACAATGCCACATCCACACGCTCCTTGAATACCTCCAGGGAGGGTGACTCTACCACCTCCCTGGGCAGCCTCTTCCAATGCTTCACTACTCTCTCAGGAAAGAACTTTTTCCTAATACCTAGCCTGAACCTCCCCTGGCGCAACTTGAGGCCGTTTCCTCTTGTCCTGTCACTCGTCACTTGGGAGAAGAGACCAACACCCACCTCTCTGCAACCCCCTTTCAGGTAGTTGTAGAGAGTGATGAGGTCTCCCCTCAGCCTCCTCTTCTCCAGACTGAACAACCCCAGTTCCCTCAGCCGCTCCTCATCAGACTTGTGCTCCAGACCCCTCACCAGCTCCGTCACCCTTCTCTGGACACGCTCCAGCACCTCAATGGCCTTCTTGGAGTGAGGGGCCCAAAACTGAACACAGTATTCGAGGTGCGACCTCACCAGCGCCGAGTACAGGGACACGATCACCTCCCTGCTCGGCCGGGGGCTGAGGGGCCGCCGGAGCCGCCGCTCACCTCCGGGGCGACCCCCGGCGCAGGGACGCTGCCCGCGCCGACCCTCCCGCTACGGGGGCCGCTGAGCGACAGGAGGGCCCCGGCCCAGCCGCCCCCACCGCGTTACCTGGGCACCGCGTCCGGCGCCGGCAGCACCGCCCCGCTCGGCCCCGGCCTCCCCTCTCCCGCGTCACTTCCGCGGCCGCGCTCCGCCCCGCCGCCGGTAGCGGGCTGCGCAGGCGCAGAGGCGCGCGGGCGGCGCTTGGGCGGGAGATCGTGAGGCGGGAGATTGTGAGGCGGCCGCTCGCGGCGGGCAGTGCCGGCCCAGGAGCACCTCGGGTCTGCCTGAGGGGATCCCCGCCCGAGGTCCCGCGGGTCGGAGGAGAGCTGGGCCGAGCGGAGGCTGTGTGGGAATCGCAGCTGCCCCGGGCAGGGGGCTGGGAATCGGGACTGCCAGGCAAGGGACAGGCCCCAGCCAGGCCAGTCCTCGGCCTCCAGAGCCGCCAGTTCGATTACTTGCATGGGCCGTCACAGACAGGGGTGCACCAGGTTTGTGGCTGAGTGCAATTAGGGCTTGCAAACCACGAAGGGGTTTTATTGTAATCTTCGGTTTCCCCTGGTTTTGAAGACTTACTGATAGCAGCCCCAAGATTCCGATAATGTTTCAGCTAGTTCTTTCAGAATACTAGGACGCAGCCTACCCGGCCAAACTGGATATTAAGATGCCAAACTTTGGCAGATGCTTTTAACACCGTACTTTACTACTAGACAGAAAAGAGTTTCATTAGTGGTACATCAACAATCTGGAATGGAGAGCAGAAACATTGATTACATACGTCTTTTTATCATCATTATTGACAATTTTACTGTCTCCTTTGAGAAATGGCCGTCTACAATGACTTGTGTTGCTTTTATTCATCATAAGTATATGAACATTTACATCATATCTCAGTCTTCTGTATAAATTGCCTGGCGTTCTTCATGTCTGATCCCTCAAGTTATTCCAGTGTGTCGGGGTGTTTCATGGTGACGCTAATACAGCACAACAGTACCTTAAACCACATGTAGATGCTGTGAACAAGGGGCCTGTAATCTTGTTCTTCAGTGGTTTTCTGTGATGCTTCCCTGTCTTTCATAGTATTTTCATTTGCTCGTAAGGACAGCCACATTGCTTTAGCGCTAAGGCAATGGGATACTTTGAACATTAAAGAAGCTTTCTGAAACTGTTCTGAATTTCCATTCACACTTCTATCTTCTGCCAGTCAGTTTTATGCTGGGATAGAGAAGGGAGTAAATTAAGAGGGCACAGATGAACAGTAATGTCCATATTACCGTTTATGGGGATGATAGCAAACATCCTTTGTTCACTGGCTTCACCCTTTTTTGGATAAAGTCCTGTATTGCTTTTGGTGATATTGTCCACTGTAAACCAGCACACGTAATATAAATAAACAAAAAACAAAAAAAAGGGCAGCGATACCTGTATGGCAGCACAAAGTGTTTATGTTGGCTCTCATTTTAAAAAAATTCTGAAACACACTCCCCACTTTTATTTCTCCGCCAGTGGAAGTTGGAACAGGCACGTCCATCACGCTGCAATGTGCACACTAAGCAACAAGGGACTATCGCTGCAGATTGCTCCACTGTCTTGCTGGTTTGTCGTGTATCAATCCGTGAGGAAGGTCTCTCTGCTTGCACAAGCAATTCCACGGCTTGCCAGGAGGTGTTGCTTTGAAACCACACAAATACCGGAGCTTAAAAATCATGAAATAGGCTTGGACTATTAAAAATAACTGATAGATACTTTGGTCTGGCAGGGAGAACTCAAAAGCCTCCATTTGAAATGGTATTTTTTGTTTAAGACAATTTAAATCTGAAATGCGCGGAGTAGTACAGAGGGAAATAAATGCTCGGTGGCAAATACTGTGGGTTTGTACATTGCTAACAAATACGTTACAGCAGCTTTATCTTTGCAAAACTGTCGATGGCTTTGTCTTTGCAGGTCTGGGTGTTAAAATATATATATAAAAAACAGACCTGATGCAGTGTGGAGTTTTAGAGGGGTAACCCTTGGTTTCAAGAAGCCAAGGTAAAGCCTTGTTAAGACAAATAGTTGTCCTGCTCAGAGAGCTGTCGCTGTGCTCTCCACACCTGCACACGTACATTTTAAAAGAAAATGAGCTTTTTCTTTCCAAGGGAGAGCGCGGTGTTGGGTATACAACTGTTCTCCACCTACAGCCCTGTTTTTAAGCACATATTAACAGACACAAATTTAATTATGCATTTAATTATGCCCAGCCTTGGTCTAGAAGACAGAACAGAAGTTTCCAAGACACTTAAAACCTTTTTTGCTCAAGGCAAAAACACCTCAAAGGTTACCCAGCAAGGAGGAAAACTTTTTAAATATCTCTTTATCGCATCAAGCTACAACAACCTCCATTGCTAAAACAAGCTGAGGCTTTTCAGCAGAAATTTAAACTCCAGAACAGGATGATATTTCACAGCCCGCAATATGCCTTGTGTAGATGTAGTTACCACACTTACTCCAGCCGTGCCTTTCAAAGGGTTGTAGGTACCAGCCCCGAGGCAATGAACTCCCGCTCACTGAAGCTCTGGAAGGCTGTTTTTGGAGACAGTTTAGAAAAGGACCTCACAGTTAGCAGAGGAGGTCACCTAAAGGTGTGTATAGCAAAAGGAGCCTTTGAAAATTATTTTATGATCAGATATTTATCAATATTGTTTTTTACCAGAGATGAAGCTATTAGCCAGGATCAGAGAACAGTGTACCAGACAAAAGATTATAAAGGCGAGGAGATCAACAGCTCTTTCTACACCAAATAATTGTTTTTAAAGCCAAAAAAAAATGTTGAGAAAGTCGTAGCTGTAAAAGGGAAAGCAGAAAACAGCAGTTGGTAAATTTAGCTGGCCCTCTGAGCTGTCGTTTCAACAGCAGGGTGCAATTCAAGCCTGATGTTTAGACCAGCTGCTGTCAAAAACCTAAGTTTTCAGAGCTCCCGCCCCTCTCAGCACTGTGACCACAGGGTTTACCACAAAACCTCAGCTTGGATTGTTCAATACAGCTAGTTAGACTTTCCATATTCCTCAGAGGTAGTTTCAGCGGAAATATTCTACTCCTACAGCTGGACCATCACTGCAGACCCTCCTCTTCAAATGCCTCTGGGGCCAGAAATTGACCTATTTTGTGCAACTAGTCAAATAATAATTTTCCAGGAATTTTTGTTCTGTGTGAATAAGCTTATAGCAAATCAAGCTGCATTTTCTGAAGTACCTTGCATCACTGATATACTGGAATAAAAATTAATCCGAGCCTCCTATAAATAAAGCACTTGTATCATTCAGCACTTCCTGAACAAGGCTGACGATCCCAGGAGGTTGTAGGAGACTTGACAGCCTCATGTTGCTCCGGCTCAGGAAGAAGCAGGATTCTTTTTCTTTTACCACAGCACATGCTGCTGGGGGCGGGGGGGGGGGGGGGGGGAGGTTGGAAGACAAAGCACAACATTCACATTCATTGAAATCTGTCTTTCGGTGAATATCCCTCCTTTCCATTTCTAGTAATAGGGTCTCTAAGGATTTGATATTCCCATTTTGAGAAACCTTTCCTTTCTCCAGAGCTGGCACCAGGTATATCTTCTGAGCATTATCCTCTACTACATAGTCAAAAGACCAGTAATCAAAGGGATGACAAAACTTAACAACACCCAGAGGAATATCCACAACCAACCTCACTGCCTGCCTTGTCCTGTTGAACGAAAGCCTTTCATTACTACTCAGACTTCCTTACGCAAAGGTAAGCCTCTACCATAATCAGAGTTTACCTCTGAAATGGCATCGGCTGCCGCAGACAAATAAGAGTAGAGCTGTCCCCTAGCAGGATGACAACATGAGCAATTTTAGATACTCAATTTTAGCTGTATTTCTCTTTGTACAGCAGGATATCTTTTCTTTCAGCAGCCTAGGGCTAGAGAAAGTTGCCATCATGTCTTGTGATTTCATAGTCAATGGCTCTTTTTGATGGAAGTATAAACTGCCAGGTAGTCTGCAGGAAACAGCCCTGCTCCTCGCGAACAGCCCTGCTCCTTGTGGAACAGCCTTAGAAATAGAAGCACTAGAGGCCTGTGCAAGCTTTTGGTGAATTTCTCAAACGCTTACGGAAAGAAATTTGACCATCTTGATTACATTTTGTCAAGGTTAAGTGCACCAACAGGCTCTGCAACCTCGACCCTCTCCCATGGCTGCCTGTGCTCAAGACCAGCTCTGATATAGCAGAACTGCGCTGCCTTGGATCAGAACTGCTAAGCGGTCAGAGAAAAAAACAGCAAGAAGCATAATCTGGGGCTCCTGCCCCTGCACTCATCTTCTGCTGTTGGTTTGGGACTTGCATTTAAGCACAGGCCCTTGCACAGCTCAGCCCAGAACAGATTAAATACTTCACAGAAAGCTCTGAAGACTTTAATTTCCTCTGCCGTGTGCACTTAAATGCACTTCCTCTTCTCACTACCAAACTCTGTTTATCTTTAAGGAAAAAAAAAGACAAACATAAAGCTTACAACAATAAACCTGAAACATTTACTGGAGCCTTTCCATGACTCTGCAGAGTCACTGAGCTTTCTTTTCCTGAGAACTGTTTTCTTCTATGTTTATTCATGCTCAGAAGGGTCCTGTTTTGTCACAACTATAGCAGTTGTATTCTTAAAGGACAAGTAAAATAGACCTGTAAATTATAAACAGAAAGTAGAAGTCATAGTGATCTTTGGTTTCATTCCGGTTAATAAAAATACAACAGATCAGTTAGCCCTCCAAGGCATAGTTTACAACATTTGATATTCCATTCCCAAAACACACTGTTTTACAAGCAAATTGCAGAGTATTACCCCTGGGTTTGGTTTGGTGGGTTTTTTTTACATTACTTAACAAATGACAGAAGAGCTGTAGTGATCCACCACAACAGCAATAACAATAAAGGCAGCAGTTGCTACAAGTGAAGACTCATACAGACCTTTCCATACACATCAATCAAGTTCTAAAATTCTCTATACCTGTTCCAGACCAGGGGAAGGAGCTGCAGGATTCTGCCCAGTGGCTGACTTTTAAAGGCCAAGAGCTATGAAAGAGAAATTATAGAGCTACAAAAATATTTCAAGCAAAGTTAACTTTCCACAGCAAGCTAATTAGGATAAACTATATCCCATCCCATAGACTAAACCAACGCCCTACAACCCACAGGGAAAGACAGGCCTCGTTACATACCCATACCTGGGAGAAGCACGTGTGGTTGCTGGTGGTTTTTTTCGGGAGTTACTGGGGGATTCACCCTGGTCTGGGGGGCGGCTCTGACATGTCTCTTACCCGGTGCCGCGAGCAGATGCTCCTGCAGCATCCTCGTCATGTTTTCTGCATCGCATCTTGAATGGCTGCACCAGGGATGGTCGCAGGGCAGGACAACCAGACAGCAACAGATCTGTGTAAAAAGTTCTTCATTGTTCAGGAATTTTCCCTCTGAAGAACCTTTTCTTTCTCTTGAATTACATTTTAGTGTGAAGGATGTATTTTGTAATATTAGAAGCTCCTTTTTTTCCCTACCTCTTTAGCTTGTTTTTACAAACTGATAATTTTCCAAGTAGGATTTTACAATGTGGCAAAGCTTACCACAACCTCACTTCATCAGCTTCCCTGTATTAATTAAAAACATCACGTGGGCCTTAGCCTCTTGCGGCGTTTTAAGCAGGACCAGCCCTTTGTAACAGATGTTTTCCATTCAAACACCAAAAGCATGTTGCGTACCATCCACAATCCTGCACTTGGGTCACAACAACCCCGTGCAACGCTACAGGCGTGGGGACGAGTGGCTGGAAAGCTGCCCCGCAGAAAAGGACCTGGGGGTGTTGGTCGACAGCCGGCTGAAGATGAGCCAGCAGTGTGCCCAGGTGGCCAAGAAGGCCAACGGCATCCTGGCCTGTATCAGAAATGGTGTGGCCATCAGGAGCAGGGAGGTGATCGTGCCCCTGTACTCGGCGCTGGTGAGGCCGCACCTCAAATGCTGTGTTCAGTTTTGGGCCCCTCACTCCAAGAAGGCCATTGAGGTGCTGGAGCGTGTCCAGAGAAGGGCGACGGAGCTGGTGAGGGGTCTGGAGCACAAGTCTGATGAGGAGCGGCTGAGGGAGCTGGGGTTGTTCAGTCTGGAGAAGAGGAGGCTGAGGGGAGACCTCATCACTCTCCACAATGACCTGAAAGGGGGTTGCAGAGAGGTGGGTGTTGGTCTCTTCTCCCAAGTGACAAGTGACAGAACAAGAGGGAATGGCCTCAAGTTGCACCAGGGGAGGTTCAGGCTGGATATTAGGAAAAATTTCTTTCCTGAGAGAGCGGTGAAGCATTGGAAGAGGCTGCCCAGGGAGGTGGTGGAGTCACCATCCCTGGAGGTGTTCAAGGAACGTGTGGACGAGGCACTGCGGGACATGGTTTAGTGGGCATGGTGGGGTTGGGGTGATGGTTGGACTTGATGATCCCACAGGTCTTTTCCAACCTTAGTGATTCTGTGATTCTGTGATCAAGCCATGACAACGTTCCCCATCCTTCCCGAACAGGGGTTACCGTGGCTATCGCTGCACTGAACGGAGGGGCTAGGTGTAAAATAATGCCCGAGGAGACCGAGGGTGCCTCACTCGGCGGGAAGCGCGCGTTAAACCCCAGGCAGAGCCACCGCCTCCCTGCAGGCCGCGGCAGCCCCGGCCGCGGGCCCGGGGACAGCACCCGCGGTGTGGGCGTCCCGCCCCGGCGGGGCCGGCCGGGCTGCGGGCGGGGCGCCGCGGGGGCCGGCCCGGGCCGAGTGCCTGGGCGGCGGGGAGAGCGGCGAGCGCTCGGCATGGCGCAGTACGCAAGGGGCGCCGCCGCCGTGGCCGTCATCCGGCTCCGCAACCCGCCGGTCAACGCGCTGAGGTAACGGCGGGCGCGGCCGGTTTCCCCCGCGGCCCGGGTCCCCGGGCGGCCGCCCGCCCGCCATTTCCTGTGGCCGCCGCGCCTCAGGGGAAGCCCCGAGCAGCGGCGGCCGGCTCGGTCGCTGGCGCTTGCCCTCCCTTGCTGAGCGGGATGGGGGGTTCTCCGATTCCCTTCCTTTTCCCCCCGTTTCCCTTCCTTTTCCCCCCGTTTCCCCCCGCCCTTGCCCGTGCGAGGCCCCTCCTGGTCCCAGGGCAGGCTGCCCGCTGAGAGCCTCTGCCCAGGGACCTCTCCAGACGCCGCTCGGGTACCTGCACCAGCCTTTGCAAAAACCAGGCTCTTTTTTTTCCATGACTTCTGCTCTTTATTGTACTTTCTACTGGGTCTTCTTTCGCAGGAGAGGTGTCAGGCTCATCAATCTGTACTTGCTGTCATCTCCCCTGGAAGCTGTTTAAAAACTTCACGTATTTCTCATCACCTTCCAGTCTTTAAGCATCAAGACTATGCTTCCAGCAAGAAATTGCACAGCAGCCGTAGCAGTTCAGCCCTTTCACCCTGGAGTTCCTTCAGGCAGTAGGTGAAAACCAGCTTTTCCTCTCCAATTTGCTGCTCCGCCTGCCCCACGCACCCCGCAGCGCTCCCTTGGCAAGTCCCTGCGCTATCCGAGTGAGCGCAGGGGTGGGGGCAAAGGGCTTTGCAGATAGCAGATGTGGGTCAACAAGAGGAGCTGGCACCAAGATTCAACCACAGCCAGGGCTGTCTGAAGCGAAGGCGGTTCATTTGCCTTTTAAAAATGAGTAAGGAATTGACCTCTAAATACTGATCTTGGTCAAGAAAGGCCCCAGGCGATCTCAGACACAGCCAGTGAGAAAGTCAAACACCAATCTGTAGGGGCCCCTGAAATTTTAGTTTTTCATGTGTTTTGAAAAGGACATACGCGCTTTTTGGCTTTACATAATTTGTTATAAGGTGCATATTTTAGTTCATTTAGTTCTGAGCACTGCATAGGCCCTTTTTAAGCAGCTGTAGTTGAAGAGCTGTTCTGTAACAGTGACCATAGTGTCTATTCAGTATATATTCACAAGCCAAAAAAATCCAATGCAGTTATGCTCAACTTCTAAACCAGAAAGTTTGTTAAAAAGAAGCTGAAAGAGACAAGTGAGAGCATGAATAGGAAATACAACCTGCTGCTCTTCTGTAGCAAGCTACATGGCTCTGTAGTAACTGGCTGTGCTCACTCTTTTGTTGCAACACGTTTAAAAGTGGAGTAAGATCATTTTCATGTGCCCAAATAATTATCATGAGAAAACAAACTTGGAGGGACTTGATGAGGTTAGATGAACTAGACATACAGACTCCCAGAACTGCAGGGTGCAATACATCCCTTGGGCCTCCTGTGCCCCAGATCAGCCTAAGAAAACTTCCAGGCTGTGCCCACAGTTAACTTTGCATCCTTACAATGAAAAGTACGAAATACAGAGCTAAAGATATGTGCTTAAGGAACCTTAACTCTGTCTCTTTTGAGAAGTCCTTGAGAAAACCCAAAATTGCCTTCGAACAGCAACTGCTGTGAAGAGAAGGGAGAAGGAAGATGCTGGCAGAACACTTTAGATCCATTAAAAAGGCAGTTTCCATTGGGTGCTGTATCTTCACTCCCCACACACCTGTATTGTGCTGCCCACACTCCCTGAGAGCCCCGAGTACTTACTTCACCCGTGTAGGCTTATTCTCTCGTGACGACCTCCATAGCACAACCTAAGATGGGACTGCTTGTGATCTTGGCCATGGTTCCTCACAGCCTCTGCTCTGCTCGCAATGGTGCTGCTGTGACCGGCAGCGAGCCAGCTCGGGGTGCGAATGTGACTGACCACCAGCCAGATGGTTTGGGTTGGTTTTTCAGCCAGCCTAGCTCTGTGCGTCAGCTCCTTCTGCAATTGCACGAGGAGCACTGTTGGCACAAGGGACAGAGTAGGAGTACGTGGGGAAGGGTGGGAACCTGCCCAGCATGGATTTAAATCAGTTAAGCTGCTGTGAAACTTCAGCTTGAGACATGCCTGTGGTCTTTGATTGCATGTCAGGGTAATACCTGTTTTAGTAGGGATCAATAATTAGCTGAGACCTGGCCATGGGTAGGAAAGGTAGAGCGCACTCTGATCCTTGTGTGTTCCTTCTGCTTCTGCATATTTTATGTACTGAACTACAGGGGAGCAGGTTTGTGATTGCTGTTGGAAATGTTTGACTACGTAGGTGATAGCAGGCAGTGAAAGTTACAGACAGGAACCATCTCCTGCCATCCTGAAAATTTAATTTCACAGCAGGCACAGATGCTTTTTAAAAGGCTGGTGGGTTTTTTCCTGCTCTGCTCCAGCTTCATCCCTCCCTCCCAATTATATGTGGCACTTGATGCCAGTCATCCCAGCTCCCAGGCCATCGCCCTGGCCATTAGCACTTTAGAAGCCACTAGTGGGTAGGAATTTGTTTTCTCCTGTATGACGCCATGTGCTGCTGTGCAAGTACCTCCTGGGCAGTGCTTTCCTGAGGAATGTATGCTAACTTGTGAGTCTGGCAGCAAATTTGGCTCCCACACAGACTGCCCTTCAAGTTAATCTTTCTTTCCACCAACAGTGGTGATGTGCCAAATTGGATTTGTTTGGGGGTTTTTTTCCTGGTTTGCAGAAGTTTAATATTCAGAGGTCTGCATTTATGAGACTATGGCATAGAGAGAAGGGATTTAGATAGGCAAAAAACTGGCAAGTTTTGGGGAACAGACAGACAAGACTTGCAAGAGAAAGAACCAGCCACACCTTATTAGCAGAGGCAGGCTGCTGGCACTGAAAATTAAGAAGGATGTGGAAGAGTATTTCAACGTCTGAGCTGGCAAGTGCAGAAAAGCTCCAGGGATGATAGGGTAGGACATGGGGTAGGGGAGTGGACGTGTGGGATTATGTAAAGTATAACAGCATAACAGTCATGATTGGAAAGGGCTCTCCCTGGCTGCTAGGATTGTCCTTCTGACCCCCGATCAGCATAATGATCAGAAAATGTAAAGGAGATTAGAGAAGCTGCAACTTCAGATAGCTAGCAATGATGGGAGAGTGTGATTACCTGTGTTGGACTGGATCAGCACCTCATCAGGATGAGATGCAGAGAGAGAATTCTGAGATGCAATAAGTGTCTGCTTTGTAAAACAACTATTCTAAAACCCCATAGAAAGGACGCCATTCTGGGTTTGGCCTTAATTTCTGTGCAAGCTGTATTAGCTGCTGTGTGACAGCAACTACTACACAGCTGGATCTGACACTGAGGCAAGAGAGCGCAGAGCAGGTAGATCCAGCACACAAGTACTTAGTTTCAAGAAGGGAATTATGTATGCTCAGCAGTTAGTTCAAACAAAAACGCTGCAAGAAGCTATCCAAAAGACAAGAAGCCTGCAAAATGGGTGGAGGCTGGATTATTGTTGCTTGGGTTGGGGATTTTTGGTCTTTTAAGTTTATTAGAAGCCCAGGTAAACTATTCAGCCAGCAAGTGATCCAGTAAAAGCTCTGCATGGCTTGATGAGAAAAATAAGACTAAGGGAAAAGTTTGATATTTTTAAGAAGTGGAAAGCTTACTCAAATGAGGAGAACAAGAAAGCCCGTAAAACATGACAGGAGAGATGTAAACTGGAAATTAAGACTAAAAAAATATAAAGGGTGCATCAAGGCATGCTAAAAAACAATAGCAAAAAATTCTTTACCTAAAAAAATATAACCCAGAACAAGCTTACAGGATGCTGAGCTCAAAACTGGCAGTTACAGCTCAGGGAAGAGATCCTTACCTTCGATAGTTCTGCGAAATCATCAGCTCAATGTGCTGGGGCAGCCCAAAAAGCCCACAAAATATTGAATACCATCAGGATGTATGTTGAGAACAGAGCAGAGGGCATCCTTTTTCTGCAATATAAAACATCTTAATTGTTGTGTGCAGTTTTGGATTTTGCATTTGCAGAAGGATATAGGGACGATCCAGAAAGGGACAACCAAAATAATCCAAGGGATGGTGCACCGCGTTAAGAAAGCGGACTGAAAAAGCTGAGTATCATCAGTTTGGAGAGGAAAAGGCTGTGGGAGAATAAGGTCAAGGTTTACAAAATCACAAAGAGAGTAAATAAATTGAAGGCATAACCCTTTACCAAATCCTGCAACAGTTGAACTAAGGGCATTTGATTAAACTAGTAGGAGAGTGTTTTAAAACAGATAATACAGAGCTTGCTGCCACAGGAGCCTGTGGAGGCAGATGGATCAGCAAAATCAGAAAGGGATTAGGCAAATTCACGGATAGCAGGTGTATAAGGGATGCTGAAAAGAATGCGTGTAGCCATACATAGCAACAGCCCCAGTGCAGTGATTGGGGATGTTGGGGGAAGTGCAAGGGGAAAGGACCAGACCTGCATGTTTTCCATAAACAGCATTTTCCACTGTTGGATTCGAGTCTCACTCCTTTAAAGGTGACTAAATAAATTTTCAGGATTCCCTTGAATTACTTTTTTTTTTCCTTTAAAATGAAAGAAGTTCACATTCACAAACCCTAGCTAAAATCTGAAATTATTAAGGCAAATTATAAAACCTTGTTACAAATCCAGCACATCATCACTGTGATGAGTTTCATGCAAAATAAAAAAAAAATGGTGTGGTCACCTACAAGAATATTCTCTTACCCTGCTGTGCACATGTTCTTCAACAGCACCTGCAGTGTGTTTCTGAAACCTGTAACGCTGAATCATCTTGGCAGAATCACTTTTCTTGCAGTCAAAATAGTACACGTGGTGGAGCTGACTACATAGCATGGGATTAAGCGTTGATTGGAATGCATGGAGTGAATTTTTGCACTGTTACTGTTAAATGAATGACGCTGTCACAGTAATGAAATACTTATGCAAATTATGGTGACTTTTTGTTTCTTTAATGCTCTAGCTGGTTGAAGTTGTGATACTCTGGAGTATTTTTATAGTTTTACTGTCGCACATTTTACTACGATGCTTTCAGCGAAAATTACATCTTTTAATACCAGTTATAAAATGTGAGTTACAAAGCAATGCAGCCTGTGTGTTGGACTAACATATCCTGAGGCAAACATATTGCTCCTTCTTAGGAGAGCAAGAAACTGCAAGAAGCCTGATGTTTCTTCCTTTTTGTCCCACAAAATTCCCACTGGGAAAAAGTTGTATGGAGGGAGAAGTGGTATTTATGCGAGTAGAGGGTCAAGTTATTTCCATTGGGTTAACACAGGTCGTGTAGGTATTGAACTGTTATTTTGTGGCAGCCTCGATGACTGATTTTTCTTCTGGTAGGAGTATGTTGTTGTAAGTGCTAAGGGCTTGTAACCAATTTCCTACATAAAATCCTGAACCTTTCCATTTAATGCAGACAAACCTTTTATATGAGCATTTTGCATCTGCTGATCACGTGCCTGCAACAGACACAGAAATGCTTTGATTGCTTCTTGGCTGTTCCTCAGAGAATTGTGCCATTTTCCTACACAATATTTTCAAATCAGTAATTTAACATTTGTTTGGAATCCTGGTACATAATTTTTCCCCCTCTTTGCACCATGTAATGACCCTTTGTAAAGGGTAATGACATTTCATAATGGTTTTCCCTTTAATCTTCCAGCTGCAAAGTGAATTTGGTATTTCTGGGGCCTGGCTCTCCCCTGATGCAAAAACAGACCTCTAAGAGCAGTGAGCATTGGGTGCAGCCTGTGGGCCCTCCTCAAATAGCAGCAGCCACAGCACTTCATATTCTAAAGGGAGTGAGCTAACCCCCAAATTTTTAATATGTATTTTTTCCTACATAATATGAAACCATTTATTAAAATTGGAAATGCTTTCATATTCTGCTACATAGAACTATATGCACTGGAAGGACATTTACCAAGTCACTGAATAGTTTTTCTTTGTCATGGCCAAATTATTCTCATTTGAAGTTTCGGTTTTCAGAACCATTACTAATGTCAGACTTCAGAGTTGCCTTTGATGTCTGGATGAGGCAATCCATACATAACTGGCTGTTCTCTCTCCAAAAATAGCACTTCTCCGTCTCTGGTTGTCAGGTCTCAGGGCTCCCACTGCTCCTTCTTTGTAGCATGGCCTTATCCAGGCAGCAGCTGATCCTGGAGACCCCCCTTGGCAGCCCCCCCAACTCTCTACTCACCCAACAGCCCTGACTAATAGACTTTGCTAATAGCTTCTCTTATTTTTTTATTTTGAAGGAGGAATATGTAGAGGTTGGCTGGCAGGACTTCACACAGCTGGCTTACAGAAAACTTCTTGGGCTCCCCAGGTTGCCCTTGTCAGTGTACGGATTTTTCACTTCAATGCTGCAGGCTGCTGCCTTGCATAAATAACGTGATCACCCACCCTGGACACACCTAGAAGCATTACACGAATACAGTGATACATGTTTCACCTACTTTATGACAAGCTTCCTTTTTAAGTGAAATGCCCTCAAATATCTTGAAAAACATGCACAAACTGAGTATGCATCAGGCCTTTCTATCAGTTCCTTTCAATTCACGCTCCTCATCTCCCCTGGGCACCAACAGAGCTCCGCTCTCTTTTTATCAGCCACCAAGCTTACACGTGAAACAGAGCTTTCAGTTTGGAGAAGGTCTGGGAACAGAAGGTGTATTTACAAAGGACTGGGCGAGCACATATGATACTTCTTTGAGTATTCCTCCAGCCTCCAACTGCTTGCGGCTCCGATTTTCTGAATCAGAGGCATGTCTACATATGTAATATGCATACACACATGCACACAGAAAAGTCTCTCTCACAATGTATACACTTACATACTTACAAGTGTGTATATGGATATAGTTTAGTATCTAAATTAAATATACACACAATTTGTGTTAATACTTCTATTAATAAAGTGTTAGGTTTTAATGCTTCTATTTTTACGTACCATCCTCTTTATTGTCACTGTTTTCTAAAACAGACTATACTCTCCATGTCCATCCATACAAATATATATATAAAATTAGCTTCTAAGCTTCCAATGGTAAGTGAGCATACAGTCAGGCCAGATTTTTTTAAATATCTGGTTTGTAAAAATACTATTTATACTTCTGCTGTTCCATTTTGAAGTTCTTCGTTAATTCTTTGCTGGCCACATTTACTGCTTGCGTCTGTGGAAATATGTTCAGATAAGACAAAAAAAAAAAGAAATTCTGCTTAGGTTTTTAGGCCCAAATTCACTTTGACAGGATCCCACACAAGTTTAAGTCTGGACCTATATACAAATCTTCGCAAGGTGAAAGCATTATGGTGCTGTGACAACTGACAACTAACTCTGTGTCAGGTGTTTGAAAGATAGCTTTTTATCCCTGGAGCTCATTTCCCTCTTTGAAAAGTTCTTAGATTGTCAGTGGTTTAGCATTAATTACTTTTAAATTATGCTAAACTGTTTTCCTAAAAATCTGAATGTTTAATTCATAAAGGCATTTTCAAAAGAACATTTCCTTAATGCTGCTTGCTTTGGAAACAGCAGTGTTATAGCCACAGGACGACCCTCCAGCAAGTGAATGACAGGTCAGCAGTCATAAGCTTGTTAGATTTTGGTGCTTGCCCTTGAAGTGAGAGGGAGACTAATGAAAGGATTCACCCGGAGAGGCTGTTGCAGAAGACAGGCTAGGGGAGAGACCTGCTTGGATGTACTGCTCATTTTCACTGGGACGCTTGGTGGTTATAACACAGACCTCTTGGAAGGGTAATGTACTTGATTGTTACTCACTGAATCTCTAATTTATTTCAGCTTGACAGTTCTCCAGGCATTAGAGGATGGACTGAAGAGAGCAGATGCAGATCCTTCAGTGAAGGCTGTTATGATTTGTGGTGAAAATGGGAAATTCAGTGCAGGTAAGACATTTTTCATCAAACACAGCCCGAGAAAAAGAGGAAACACTCTCCACCCATCATGTCTGAAGATTCTCTGCCTCGTGACAGTGCTGATAAAAGTCCTGATTTGGCTGGAAATGGCCACAAGACAGTGGCCTTTTTCTATTCTGCTGTGCCACAATTGGCATGGGGCACATGACAGGCTGGACTGTCCAGGCCAGAAATAAATTGGTATGTTCATGCTGAAGTGGGGGACAGCTGCTCATCTGCCTGATATACAAAGCAAGCCACGGAAAGTAAGGAGGCATCAGCATAAAATCTCTGGACCATCAACGGGTCCAGTGTATGGAACATACCTGGGGCGGGGCAGTGGTGAATAACAGATCTTCTCCAGTTGTAGAAACCTGGGAAGCTAGGGAATTTCTGTGGAGCTCCACATTGCTTGTTAGTAGTAACTTGCACTTAACTATTCCAGACTCAACTTTCTGTTTTTGTTTAACCAAGCATGTCTGCAATTTTCTGTAGTAACTGCATGATCATTACAGTTACTATGTATTTTTGTATTTAGCCTTCCCGAGCTCTCTGAATAGGCTCAAGGAGCCAGGGTTTCTTGAAGATGATCCCAAAAGGAGTTGATTCCTGTTAACCACTCTCCTGCCAGCAGCATGCTCTGCAAGGACTTGATCATCTGTGAGCAGCTATGTTCAATGGCACAGAGGAGAGGATCATTCCAATCGCTGCCTTACCCACTAATTCCTGTTAATCTCTTTGTGCTAACTCAGGAGCTGACATTCGAGGATTTTCTTCTCCGAAGAGACGTGGTGGTGCCTTGGGCCCCATCATCTCTCTCATAGAAAGAAGCGAGAAGCCTGTTGTGGCTGCCATTGAAGGCATTGCCTTGGGAGGAGGCCTGGAGGTAGCACTTGGCTGTCACTATCGGATTGCACATGTGAAGGTAACACACGCTGCAAACTAGAGAGGCTGGTGAAGGCATCAGGAGCCACGTACATATGGCCATGGACAGGGTGGGAGACTGCTCCTGAAGAGCAGTGGGACAGAATGACTTTCCTGGCATCATCTGCTCAGAGGAGGGGGGGCTTTATAGCTACAGAGTACAAGTCTGTATGCTCAGACACTCTTCACCTACACCACCACCCCTGTAACAGCATAAAGAGGTATTCTACATCACCCTATATGCCACCTAAGGTGGGTGCCATTAGGAGTGATCTATAAAGTGACTCCAAATCTCTTAAGAGCTCAATGGAAAATGTACAAACTATTTTTTTTTTTTAAAAAACGAGGCAACAAAACCTAGATAGATTTTTAAGAGGAGACAGGACCCCCCTTGCTGCTGCCCCTGGCTTCTCTGCCATAACCCTGCTCAATGTCAAGTGCACCAAGAGCCATTTGAAAGAAGATTACGGAAGAGTTCAGTATGTAAGTGGTACCAGTTTTCCTTTACTAAAATTCCAAGAATTAGAGTAGGGAAGTAACAGTTAGGTCACAGAGTGCCCTCCAGCATTTGGTAATAACTGCTTGAAAGCATTAGTTTACACATCTGTCAGTCTGCGGGATGCTGTTGGCCCCTGAGCCCTCCTGCAGTGCTGTGCTAGCACACACACATCCACTGAATGGTGGTGTTTTTCCTGTGCATTTGTACCTAAGTTCTTGAAATGGTTGAGCGGGCTTTTGCCTTAAACATCTTACGGGGCAAAAAGCAAGGATGGAGTTTCTATGTAGAAGTTTTGAGGCTTCCTAGAGGAGCAGCATGTGAATAAAGGTCTGCTTGTCTTCTATTCTGCTCAGTTTGTAATTATCACTCTTGCTAATCTGATTTGTTGTTGAATTTGACTTCATTTTAGGCACGGATGGGTTTACCAGAGGTCACCATTGGGTTACTTCCAGGTGCTGAAGGTACTCAGCGACTACCCAGACTGATTGGGGTACCAGCTGCTCTGGATATAATCACTACAGGTAAAGGGCTGTGCTTTGGCCTTGCTCTGTGTATAAGAACACAGCACTGATTCATACCACCAGCTTGGTCTAAGAAACATGAATTTCTTTTACCCATCTAGCTGCTAGCATTGAAATTCAGCTTGCTTCCACTAATGATGGGCTAACAAAGGGACATACATGCTTCTGAGGCATGTAGTTAGTAATGCATTTTATGTACCTGCTAAGGAGCATGTCTTATATTTGAAGCCAGCTATGCACAAGTCATTTGATCAGATGGAAAAGAATGAAATTGCCCATCATGCCCCACTGTAGTCACCTTATTTCTCTTTTTACCACAGGAAGACACATTCCAGCTACTGAAGCACTGAAGCTGGGCTTGGTTGATGAAGTTGTGGAAGAAAACACAGTTGAGGCAGCAATTCGCTTGGCAAACAAAGTGATTGGTGAGGAAAGAATTGTAGCAATGCCAAGAAATAATTGGCTGTGTTTCAGGGCTGGAGAGAGTCAGAACAAAGCCCACCAGTTTGTTCCAATTTCTATGCTCCATTCATTGAGTTTTGGCATCCATATAAGATAGAATTCATTGCAAAATTTGTTTTCTGTTGTCTGAAGTGAAAAACTCAGATGCAGAAGAGCTGCAGAAATTCAAGTAAGGATTCAGAGAACAGATACATATCAAGTTCTCCTGCTTCTTAATTATATATCCAAACTCACATGCTCCTCTGGGCTGCTGCACTCCACTGATTCTGGGGAGTACGTGCTCTCCCCATACACAGTTTTGGATCACAGCTGGTATTTCATGTATTCTGGTTGCACCATCAATAATGGCTGAGCAGAAATAACTTTCTTCTTCTAATGGAAGGCTGGCACATCCTCAGCCCAACTTCATGATCCCTGTGTCTGTAAGTGACTCTGTCCCTAATCCTTTAGCTGCTGTGTAAGAAAATAGCCTGTGGAGATTGGAGGGATGTGGAAAGATTTTTCCTTCCACCTTAGAAATAACAAAATTGAATTCAATGGAGTTAACACAGGAAGAGGAACACTCCTTGTGCAGCATGAGGAGCATCGCCTTGAGAGAAAACAGGAAATTTTTCCACTACTAACCTCCTTGTACCTTTGGAAACAAACATTGTTTTCCATCAGGATTTCATCTGGAGCTCTGTCACAATGAGATGCATGCAAGGAAGGAAAAAACCCTTTCTGCTTTGATCACATGGCCTTTATAGACAATGCTTTTCCAAGCTGGGGTGCTGATTTTGCTCCTGTGGTTCTCTTCAGTACAAACAAGGCCCTTTCTCCTCTGTAGGAACACTTCTCCTGTGCTAGAACTTGAGGCAGCCTAAGCTTTGTCCTAGGTGACAGCGCACCATATTTTTTAAGATAGTTCAATGAATGGGCTATTCATAAATATCAGCATCTTTTATACTTCCCTACAACTTGAGATTTAGCAGATAGGTGCAAAAGGGTATTCTTTGGCTCGGTTTTCTGTAAGAGATGCCCTTCCTTCTGACTGTATTCATCCTACAGTATTTTTGGGCTTCATTTTTAGTGCAGAACTGATGACATAAGCAGTCCCCTTTTCTCTTTCCCTATATGTAATCAGACTATTTAAATATAATGCTTTAGAAAGAGATGGGTGATGTACTTCACCAATCCTTTTAAGAAAAACAAAGATACTTTGGCTCACTGATTTTGTTCGTTTTGCATGAGAACTCTGTTTCTCCGTCTGTTGGGAGAGCAGTGAAATATTACTACTCTTCTAAGGCAAATTAAACCAACAGTGTTCCCTTTGATGTACCCTCTGGGCTTCTGAATAATGCCCTGCATAAGAAGATCTATACCACTATTGATGGCAACAGCAGTGTATCATAAGATGAGTAATAGATACACATTGCTAGAACTGGCAAACCAGCAAGCATTCTGGATTTCAACAAATGCTGCATGAAATTGGGTGAACTTCAGATAATTTGTATGCTTATTTCCTCTGTAACAGACATTGTGCAGTGGTTGACAGTTGTGAAAGTCAGCTTGACCTTAAGAGGAGAACCTCAGGAATGAACCATTGAGCACACTATTCCTCAGTGTAACTCTCTTTCTGGAATATATGTCCTGTACCACTACTGGCTAATTCTTCTTCTGTAGCTTCATCTTCATTGGAAATTGTCACTACCAAGAAAGAAAAATTTTGAGAATTGTATACGCATACAAAGATCCTAGCTGGATGTTCAGCAGGTAACCTGTCCCAGTCTTACTCATTACTAGTGGTAGGTTTTCTGTCTGTTTATTGCTGGTTTGAGTTACCCCAGTAAAAATGAGTAATGTCATTGAAGGTGTTTCACATCACACTATATACCAATTCCAACAGGACTTTAAAAATGCTTTCAAACTCCTTCCAACAGCTTTACTGGCATTTACAGTATGTGCTTTAACAGTGAAATTACTGGCAAGTCAGCTAATCTTTATTGCTTTTCTGCTTGGAAAATTTCTCATTAGACCTTGCAGAAGACCATGAAAAGTTTTGATGCACCATTTAGCCTCAGGTTACCTGATAATTTGAAAGCAGAGTCCATATGTTCCTTTTGAGTCATTCCTGGCTTTGGCCTTTGCCTAAAGTTAATATAATGCTCCTGCCATACAAAGGCAAACCAGCGCTTTTATTTCACTACATCAAGCATTAACTCAGGGCTGCAGAAGAGATGACAGTCTTGCATAGCTGATGTGGTTTTCATTCACATTGAGTTCTGTTTTCAGTGAACATTTTTCAGATAATCTTAATAAAACCAGAGACAGTTGCACAAAAGAATGCCATCACAGAAGTCTACTGTCTTTGTATACTGTGCAGCATTTTGTTTCTGATGAGTTTTTTTTTTTTAAAACATGAGGCTAACAACTGCTGGCTTCTTACAGAGCAGCTTGGCTAAATAACTAGTTTTGTCACTGATGGAATTTCTATTCCTGGGAAGGCTGTACTGCAAGATAAGTCTCAAAAAATCAATTCAGAAATTATTATCTTCTAAAGCTTTTTGAGTGCTGGAGCTGCAGTATCTCATGGCAAGAGATCAGTCTGAAATGACTGGCCTCATTGAAGCAAGGGTCCTTGATTATCGTTTCGATACGCAGTTGACAGAGCTACCTTTACGGTAGGTATGTTGGGAAAGCATCTTCACCCATACATTTTTACAGATTATTCCTAATGAAGAACACCTTCAAAAGGAGTTCTGAAACAGTCCTGAATAAGTGATTGTAGGAATACAGAGACAATTATTGTTTCTAAGTTAAATTTTTCATTCAAAAACAGTAATTCTATATTGCAGAAAGTAAGTGAGCGTATGTTCCTGGCCTTCTTCAGGCAAACTGGCCTCTTCAGGCAAAAGAAAATATCTTCACTTTCAAAGCCATTTTTTAGAAGGAATAGACAGGAGCTAAATCCTTAGAGACAAGGAGAATATTCTTTCATTAAATGTGCTTGATAATCACTGCACTAATGCAAAGCTGCATTATATAATTTGTCCACCTGATGGCATCACAAAATTGAAAAATTGCTGTAATTGCTCACGCCAGGCAGTAGCTTGCAGCTTACACTGCCCACCTCTTGCTGGCCTGCTGTAGTCCTCCTCGGCTGGAGGAGAAGGCGGCTGCTGGTCCTCTGCACAGCAGACTTCTTTGAAGCTCTCCCTTCATATATAATCATCCCTTGCTTTCTGACCAGATCTGCTGATTGACTTTTGCCATCTTCTTGGGGCACAAAGGTATCAATGGCTTGCACCGAAGAGCCAAGGAAAATCAGTTCAATTTAGACTAGCTTAGGCCCCACAGGTATTAAACTCTGCATGGAAAGATGATTATGAGTTTCTGACTGTAAGCCATTAGGAGTAACTGGGGAGGAAGCACGTGTTTCTTCTGAGCCTCATAAAACCCAAAGGAGCACCAGATACTGCCATTAGGTAATTGCATGCTTTAAATGGAGACTGTTGGAGAAAGGCTTTCAGTTACAGTTGCAAGGGCCTTTAGCGCGTCATCTCTGGGAAGATGTACGATAAAGACATTTTAATCTCTCTCCAGGGCTCATGATTCTGGCTGCCACTTTCTTTAGGCAGAAGGTCTAGCAAACTGCCCCTTTGACACAACCAGAGTTTGTGAAAGATCTGACATAAACTGGGCTTGTCTCTGGCAGGCCTGAGGCCACTGCAAACCTGAGGAGCAGGCTGAGGGGTCCAGTTTCAGCTTTGTTTCTCAGAAATTCACAAGCAGTTCACTGCACCAGGAAGACTGTTAGGCTGTCCCTGCCTCTTGCATGTGGAATCCTGTAATATCCCGAGGGTTTACAACTCTGGGATGATTTTTTTTTTTGCTTTAGATAGCACAATATTTGATACTGCATGCTTACATGTTGCTTTTGCTGAGAGAAATGTTATAGACTTGCTCTGTCCTTTGTGCCCCCTGGACTACAAACCCTAGTAAAACAAAGCAGGTATCTGTGCTAGCTCCTGTGCATGGATGATGCTTTTCCCTGCAGCACTGATGTCCAATACTGTTCATCATGTTCCCGCTGCTTTGATTTCAGAAATCAAGCCACAGGTGTCCCACACTAATCTCTTCTTCCCAGGTTTGGATTCAGATAATTTTTTACCTGTTCATAAATATGCCCTTGATTCTTATTAGTATTGCAGAAGCAAAGACATTGCATGGAGATGCTCTACAAATACTTAGCAAAACCCGTTTACCTTACAGCTAAATAGGAGGTTTATTACAGGACCCTGAGGAGAGTTACTTTTCTTTTTTTACTCTGAGGAACCAGCTCATGTCCCCTATCAGTATTTGTGCTTAAAAATACTATTTCCTATCTGAAGACCAAGCTTAAAGGCTCCCACTAGTGTTCCTTTTTTACCAGTCCTTCCCACATCAGAGACATCATATGAAGTCCCTTGATCTGCCCAGTCTTAAGTGGCCTTCCAGCCACCAGATCTGCTTTCTGGGACAAACCTGAGGTTTCCTCTTGTGATGAAATGAAACCCACTGTAAGTCCGAAATGAAACCCACTGTAAGTCCGAAATGAAGGACTGTGGATAAAGAGCATTTCTGGGTTGAAAACGTACATTTAGGGGAGAAACAAAGGATTCCAAAATAAAGGAACATTATCCTGACTAAATCCTGCAATACTGGCAGATACAAACTATATTCACTGTCAATGTGAAAACATTATTTTTATGAACTCTGATTACAAGGGAAGCTACTTACACAGTAAGTGTTCATCTTTTTGTGTTCTCTAAAAGGCTTAATTAAAAAGCCTGAGCTCTTAAGACCATTATTTCAGGAAATCAGTATCTTAACTCATCCTAGAAACTCATATTTCTGCTTCTCTTAAACATTGCTCAGTCTTAGAAGAAGGGCTAGAGTCAGGACATGTTCTTTGGGCAACTGTGATTGCAGTGCCGCCATTATTCCTGCTCTTCAGCATCCTGTGTATGATTTCCTGCTCCCAAGTCTTCTGCTGATGCACTGGCACTTTCCTAACTCAGACAACAGAAAGAAAAAGGGGAGCCAGATGCAATATGCCACCTTTGAAGGGAGTGTTTTCCTGCTGCAGAGCTCGTAAGAGAAGCTAGGGTAATGAGACTGTATACCAGAGGTCTTCTTCAGCATAAGGTTTTCATTTGAGGGGGCCCACCCACCATCCAGCAGTCCTGGGTGCTTCTGGGAACAGCACTGCAGCAGTCAGTGCAGTAACGTTGCTACATGGTTAGTTAACGATCTGGATGTGGCTATGATGACAAAAGGATCTTTGTGAAAATGTTGGAACATTAAGGAGATACATCCTAAATTTCTGATCTTGTTCCTCCATGGTCTTTATTGAGGCAAGCTGCCATTAAGAGCATAGGAACAGCCTGAGTATGGACAGATCAGAGATCTAGCAGGCACCAAGGTTTCTACTTCTGAAGAGGATGGAGATGATTTTGGCATCTGAAATGTAACTAACTTCCCTCAATTAAAATCCTTTCTAGGTATCACCATAGCAACCTCTTGTCTGTAATGAGCCTCATGTATTTGTGTGGCTGCTTGATTCACCCCTTGCTGACACAGAAGCATGAACTCTCCCTTGTTATTCATTTGCTCCCCAACTCATGCTGCGTGAGCTGTCCTCTTGGTTAGTCCCAAAGTAAATAGAGGGACTCCTGCTGTCCAGGAAGAATTGAAGTCAGGGTATATTTCCCAGTCTGTCTTATAAATGCCTGGGTCAGGACCCTGGCTGGATTTCATCTGGCTAGCAAAGTTGATTGGGTACCGAGTACTAAACAATACTGGAGGAAAACTTTAGTACTGCAGCTTATAGAAAGAACCATATGAATGTGGCAGCTGGGACTGTGGAGTAAGAGAACTGGAAAAATCAAGGCACTCTGCGTAGCTGAGGAAAGAAAGGAGAGAATTTCTTCTTTGAAATTGAAATCTTGCTTTTTTGAAGTCTGAGAAGGGACTTGAAAAATTGTAATTGTCAGAGCAAACAGAAAGCTAAAAAGAAATGTCAGAAACTTCAGTTCTAGACCCAGATCACTGTGCCATGCAAGCCCCAATGCAGTGAGCTTAGGAGGAAAAGAGGTAGACTGCAAGGAAAAGAGGTAGACTGCATTCCCAGTCTATGTAGAAAGGGGTGAAAATCTTTAGTCTTCCAGGTGTGGATGCTTTGTTCTGTAACTCCATTTTTCTACCCCCAGGCCAGCCATTGGGACCCCGCAGGCTCAGCCTGAAGCCAGTTCCAAAATTGCCCAACATGGAAGCATTTCTCAGTGAGGCTCTTGTGAAGGTGAAGAAACAGGCCCATGGGTGCCTGGCTCCAGAGCTGTGCTTCCAGGCAGTCAAAGCCGCCACAGAGCAGCCCTTTGCAGATGGAGTGCGGAAGGAGCGAGAGCTGTTTAACATCCTGCTGACTTCAGGCCAGGCCCAGGCACTGCAGTATGCTTTCTTCGCAGAGAGAGCGGTGCAGAAGTGGACAACACCCAGTGGAGCTTCATGGAAAAGTGCTTCCCCTCAGCCCATCCACAAAGCAGCTGTGATAGGTAAGGGAATGAAAAAGCTGTTGTGGTTGCTAACTGTGCTGCTAACAGCAGAGCTGAAGGGGAGTGGGATGAGTATAATCGGCCTTTACTCATGGCAGAAAGCTGAAGTGGGATTCCCTAGCAGTCACGCGCCAAAGTCACTGGTACCCATCACAGGCAAAGATACTCCACACCCAAAGGTGACATGCAAGGAGGGAAGTTGTCACTGCATTGGTAAGCTCAGAAATTCAGGTTTCAAGTTACATTCCGCTAGATTGTAACCTGATGCCACCTCTTTCTTTGGAATAATAACTTCCTTTCACTTCAGAGACAGCTTCCTCTGTATACCATAAGCAGTCTTTTCCCTTTTAAATACTACGTTGAGTCCTGGCTTTGTTCCATGTTATAAGCAGGTTGGCATGAAATTCTCCTCCTCCTGGTCTAGTTCTGTACTGCAGCTGCATGTGCACAGAGTCACTCAGGGATATATTAATACAAAAATGTTTTGACAGCTGTATTTTAAGAAGATTTCATCTCACTGGGATCCACTCCTGCCATTTTGTAGCCCAGCAAGATAATGCCTTCATTAATTTTTTATAAGAGCAATTTAAATAAAACCTTTGATGCACTGCTGAGATTTTTTTAAAAAGTATCTTTCAGCTCTGCCTGTTGATAGTAGCACTCAAAAAATGGTTAGACGAGTAATGGAGCACTTGGAAAACATCCATTCTGTTTCAGAGAAAGCTCACCAGATCAACACTGTTCCTTCCTGGGTACTTCTCAGGCCTCTTGTGCTCTGCAATATGACCTCTCTGAAAGCTCATTTCAGGCCATAGAAACACTTTTTTTCTGGAAGTTCCCTTCTCTTCATTAGCTGCCATGCCATATTTTTAATGAAAATGGCTTTTAAACATCAGTCCACACACCTTGTGAGGAGGATCTGTGGCTGTTATAGCATTCAGGTAAAGAGGCATGAATTATGGCCAAGTTTATCATCTGACTTGAAGAGCACGGTACTTGGGACACATGCAATCCCAGACAGGTCCACCCTGCAATGTGTGCTTTGGCAGGAAGGGCTTGTGTTGAAGTTTTGTGGGAATTATCAGGTGACTAGAATGGACATTCTTTGCTACATACTGATAAGTCATGCCAGAATAATACATTTGCAAAGTCCCAATCGTAATGACAGTTTAGCCAGAAGGGCTGTTGAGCTCTGATCTGCTTATTTTGGTGCTGTAACTGAGCTAGAGGGAATTCTAAGGACAAATGCAATCTCTGTTTGAAAGTTTCTAGTAGAAAGATAATCTGTATTTTATTTCCAAGATGAACTGGCTGAGCTACACCTGCCATCCATTGGATTAAGTATTTGCATCTCATGTCCAGACAGGTTTCTGAATTCTTATCTGAAATTGCCCCAACCTCTGCCCCCAAGTTTCAGTGGTTTTGTAGCTGGTTACAGACAATGTTCAAGTTAACCCATTCTTTTTGCAGAATAAATAAAGTGCTTTGACACTTTTGCTGCAGAGCAGTCTGTCACACTCTGGTCATTTTCATTACTCTGAACTTCCGCTAATTTTTCAACACTTCATAAAGCGCACGTAGCCAAAGCAGGAACAGTACACCAGGAGTAATTATGCTAAGACCAGGTACCAAGATGTTTCTTCTTTGCTCCTACTTAGTATGCTCAAGGTAACAGCCAACTTTCATATTAGCCATGTTCAACACATCCTGCTAATTATCTACTGGCAGGGAGCAGCTGTGCCCCAGGGATGGGGAGCCAATGGCAATAACACCTCCCAGGTGGACAAAACCATAGAATCTTTGAGGCTGGAAGGGACCTCTGAATGTCATCTTGTCCAACCCCCCTACTTAAACAGGGCCACCCAGAGCCAGTTGCCCAGGACCCTGTCCAGACAGCTTTTGAGTATCTCCAAGGATAAAGACTCTACAACCTCTCTGGACAACCTATGCCAGTGCTCAGTCACCCCCATAGTAAAATAAGTGTTTTCTTATGTTCACATGGAACCTCCCATGTTTCAGTTTGTGCCCATTGCCTCTGGTCCTGTCACTGGGGGCCACTGAAAACAGTCTGGCTCCATCTTCTTTACACCTTCCTCAGGTATTTATAGACATTGGTGAGATCCCTCTGAGCCTTCTCTAGACTGGAGTCACAGCTCTCTCAGCCTTTCCTCATGAGACACGCTCCAGTCCCTTAATCATCTTAGTGGCCCTTCACTGAACTCACTCCAATAGCTCTATATCACTCTCGTGCTGGGGAGCCCAGAACTGGTCACAGTACTCCAGGTATGGTCTCACCAGTGCTAAGTAGAGGGGAAGGATCACCTCCTTCAACCTGCCAGCAAGATTCCTCCTGAAGCAGCACGGTATACCATTATCCTTCTTTGCCATAAGGTCATATTGCTGCTCATAGACAACTTGGTGTCCACCAGGACCCCCAGATCCTCTTCTACAGAGCTGCTTTCCAGCCAGTCAGCCCCCAGCATATACTGGTGCATAGGACTATTCCTCCCCAGATGCAGGGCTTTGCCTTTCCCCTTGCTGAACCTCAGGAAGTTTCTATCAACCCATTTCTCTCTGGCAGCACAACCCACTGCTGTATCAATTATTTACAGTACCTGAGCAGGGCAAGCAGGGCAGACCCAGAGATCATGGCCAGGATCTATTAGAAGTTCAGATGATCAAGCAGAGTTCACATGATGATGCAGGTCCAAGACAGAGTTGGGAAGCCAGTTTGCCAGCTGAGGTCTGGATCAACAGTGTCCGTAGCCTGGCACAGTCACAGTAAGACACCAGAACTCCTCCCATATAGCTTAGGAAGGGACTGAAGGCCTAGGTCTGAGCTTAAATGGGGCTTCAAGGCCCATGGGCAGTGCATGTGGGTGGCAGCTCCAGGTGTAGCTGGTCAGGGTCATTAAAGCTTATCAGTGCATTCAGGGCCTTGACACTTTCCAAGACTCCTAATGTCTTTTCTGAATCACCGCTTCTATCAATACAGCCCCAATAGCCCACAATTATAGCTTGCTTTGTTTATGCTAGTTGTTCATGTTATACTTCATTTGATAATTGACATCTCCTATTTTGGAGGTTATTGATCACCTCCTTTTAACTCTGAATCCTACACCGTATTAAGTGTCACTGCTTTCCATCACTTCCTTCTGCCACCCCACTGTGCTTTTTCTCCTTCCTCTTGAAGGTTTTCCTCCTATTTTGCCTTTTGATATCAGTGAAATTGCAAGTCCATTAGAGACAGGCGTAGGACGTGCCGACACAATTGTGTTTTTTCTTTCAGGCTGCTGTAACAAAAAGTCATTCTCCAGCCAATACCATGCTGTACAGTATCTCATAATTTCACATTCTTGATCTTAAGTACATTCTTGCAGCACCAGAAATCAAAATTTTAGGGATGATTTTTGAGGGACTGACACCTTTTGAAATAGTGCTACTCATCCATGTAAGTACTCAGTCTAGCTAGGTGATTCAGGGTCTCTCTATTTTCACTGCAGACAGGAGGGCAGTCAGAGCAAGATGTTGCATCCATTTTGGATGGTCAGAAATCATGCAGACTCCATTTTCCAACAGACAGTGCTGTGCTGTTTCACACACTAAAACCATGTTGCATTCTGCTGCTGCTTCCGTCTTGTATTGCTGCACGATGGGAAGCAACTAAGAAGATCAGGTTGACTTCCTCCTTGTTCAGTACCTTTTCGGTAGGCACATAGGACCTTCAGGGTATGGAAGCAGTGCCGTGAATGCTAGGGGAGCCTTGCTTTGTGGCTCCCCTGTCTGTCCAATATTAGCAGGAACTTGTTGGAGGGAGCTGGCACATCGCTTGCTGACCATGTCTTAATGTAGATTCAACATCAAGGATGAGCTATCATTTTTGTAGGCATGCTTGATAGATAGCATTGCTGATGAACTGGCAACCATTCCTGTGCAGTGCTGGCTTCCCGTCAGCTGCCATTGTCTGCAGTTTGCTTGCTGAAAGACTGATAAGTGGGTAACACCCAGCTACGAGGGACCCCTCCTGCTCTTGGGAGCAGGGAGCAGTCCTTGACTGTCTTCAGCCACGTGCAATGTCACCTATTTCATTTGCTTCTGCTTGTTCTGAACTCTTGGCTCCCATCTCTTTCCACTTTCTCTGGTTTCTTGTCACCCAGAAAAAGAGTTCTCTGTCCCTTCTGCAGTCTTCCCATAGCTCCCTGCTTGCCTTGAGCATCACATTATTTCCGCTTGAAATTAATACCCTGAAACAGAGAAAGAAGCAGCTCCAGTTTGCAGCAGTCCGCCACCGCCAATTGCTCATTGTTCCAAAAGCTGGAACAGTCTTTGCATATTTTTACCAATCTATAAAGTATTATTTCTATTACCCGGCATTTTAAAGTCCAAATATGCATTATAGTTCAGAATGTTTTCCACTGATCTGTATTTCTCTAGTGTGTGTGACTGCACATGAGTTGCTTTGTACATATTTCGTGTTCATTTGTTTTCAAATTTGTTTTTCAAGTCCTTCAATTAATTTTGCATGATTTTTCATATTCTAAGTACCTCATGTGATAGATCAATAATTAACAGTCATTATTCACTCAGCTTGCCCAGCAAATGGATTTGTCATACCCATATTTGGCCTGAAATTACATGGGTTCAAGTGTAGTTTTATTTATATGTCAAAGCTGCATTTCACAAGAAAAGACCAGAAGCAAGATGGCTAGACACTGTTCTTTTTCCTGAAGCAGATTTCAGTCTCCTTTTGAAAGATGTGCCTTGGGCATGAAAGATGGTAACACGGCTCTGAAAACTGGCCCCTGCGTGGAAGATAAGAATATAGGATTTTTTCATGGTTTGGGGGAAGTAATTCCCATGTGTTTTGGTCTGTGTGATCTGAGCCGAGCATGCAACATTTCCCTTTCTCTTTCTTCTACAGCCTTCTACACATGTAAGGCCCAATGATTCCCTACCATTTTTTTTCTGCTCTAATATATTCTTCCCCAAGATCACTCGGCTTTATAAAATTGAAAAGGGGAGTCCTCAGAAATGCTTCTTTCCCTGCTAGATAGCCAAATCTCTCCTTAGTTTTATAGCCCAATTTTAGAAAATATTTCCAGGGGAGTCATACCATGCAAGCTCTAATGTAACAAAACCCTTGGGGCTTTCATTACTCTCTCTGCCAGCTTCATTAAACATCATTTCATACAGGCCACTGAAGAGTTATAGAGTTATGTAGTAAGTTGAGAGACAGCTTTTTTAGGTCAGAAACAAGCTTGGCAAGCTCATATCTTATCTATAAGCCTATTCCTGTGGCCTAGAAAGTGAAGTACTACAAGCCTGTATGCCTGTCTATCATGGGATGGCTAAAACCTAGACGGGAGTACTCCTACTACATGTGGATGACAGCAAACAGGGGAATTGGCTAACACCACTGCAGAACTTCCCTTGAAAAGAAGGCTCGATAACCTCTGCTCATGGAAGAGATTCTGATATAGGAAGAAGCAGCATGCTCATATTGCGCGAGAACTGCTAAGATTTCGGTCCTGAGACTGACGCTGAGAGGAACAGGGGTAAATAAGGCCCAGGGTGTGTGCGTTATTTCTTTAGTAGAGCTTGGAAATTTTAGGGAGAAATCCCAGGTCTCCACCCTGGAAAGGAAGAAGAGACTTCAAGAGGGAGCCATGAAGCAGCCAGATGTGGAACTGCAAACCCTTGATGTCTAAAGAGAGCCTTAAAGATGGGGCTGGGCTTGGGGGGTGTGCACGAGGTGGTGAGTTACCCTCCCACACTGTTTGAGAAGAAAGCAGTTTGTGCAGCTCACCAAAGACAGGGGAAAAACTGTCTCTAACTGTCCCTGCTACCGCATCCAAGGCTCTGAGTACTGAGCACAGTGGGAGGACCTATTTGCGTTTGGGGTTTTTTCAGTCAGCAAACCATGGACACTGAAATTCTAAGAACTGATTCATGTTCTTCTAGTTTTATTTTCAATTTAGTTTTTACCAGTACTTGATTACGAAGTAGCAAATCTAATTTCCTAGAAAGAAACTTCAGCATTTGCTTGGGAGTGTAATGGTTTATAAGCAGGCTGCCAGATAGCGATGTCTGTAAAAACTATCTTGTGGCTAAGCAGGGAATGTTTTAAATGTCTTGTGTGTACACAAGCTGAGGGTGGACAGAACTAAACCATGGGTATGTAGCTTGCAGGAAAAACATACTACCTTGTTTGACCTTGGTTGTTGGAACTTGTTTAAATGATGACATAATTTCAGCTCGTCTTTACAAAGCTGATTTAGACAAATTTTTTAATCCCCTTGTTTCTGTTTATTTGTTTAGCTGACTTTCATTTGTAAACCTGGGATTAAAAAAATCATTTTTACAGAATTATAACAAGCCTGTACTTTGTCTGGTTGTTGCTTTATTTAGGATATTAATAATCCTCCCATTCAGATGCTTCGCACTTTTAAAGCTGGTAAAATTGTGCTGGCCTTCTCTTACTAGTTTGTATTAACTTCGTCCAAAAAGCCTCCGTCATGGGAGAGCAGGATAAATAGCGTGGGCTGTGTATCACAGGAAAGTGTAAGCGTGCAGCTTCCTGTAATGTAATAGAGGGCAGAGCTGGTGGAAGGGCTCCGAAGGAGGGAAGGGATCAAGCCAGTAATCTCTACACTGGTATTCCTGGGGGTATGAGCTGGTAGTAGCACATTTATGGATCTTGGAGAAAAAAAATACAGCTTGAGTGGATGCTCAGTTACAGGAATTCTGGGCAGGCGCTTTAACTGCGTGGTCGGACAAGGAAGACCGTGTCTTTGTGAATCTTCAGAAGTTAGGAATGGCCTGTGTTGGAGGACTTGGAGAGTTCCCAATGGGCAGAGATGCCTGATATAAAGTGCGAACAGCAAGCAAAAGGCTGCTGATGTTCCCGAGTGATTAAAAAGGAGATAGAAGATGTTGAAATCTGGATTAAGAATACTGTGTTAGTTGCATCCTGTTTCACCTGGCGACAAGGGACATGTAAGACATTAGAGACAAAGTTTAGAGAAGATCAGTGTCCAAGATCAACTGAATTTTGTTTGCTTCAAAGATTACGCAGTGAAGTGCAGAGGGAGAAGAGGAAGGGGACAAAGAGGAAGCTTGGAAGAGGGAAGAAACCAATTGTCTGAGCTTTGCTGGTGTTAAAATCTATGGGTGCGGTGAGTTTGCTTACACTAATGTTCTTCTATGAGTGCCCATAAAGGACCACCTCACAGGAGCAGAGAGGCACCGATATCCTCAGGCTGAAGCTTGCTTATGAAACTGCCTGCCAGAAGTTGTTAACAGCGTTGAAGCTGAAACTCAGATCTCCTGTCTTTGATCCCCAGGTTCTAACTCTTAAGTGATGCTGGTTTCCGTAGGTATAAAACTTTGCAGGGAGAAGACATGAGTCACATGGTCTGCACACACTGGAGTGAATCCCACTGGTATTTTGTAAGCTTGAGAGGACGTTAACTTGCCTTTACGCTACTGCTTTTCAAACACTTAGGCTCACTGAAAGGGAGAATTCACCTTCCTTTTTCCCAGTCTTCAATTCTTTTTTTCTATCTGTGCACCACTCATTTTCAATAGGCTTCCACTTTTTATCTTGGAGATAAAAAGGAAGTGCTACTGTCAAGTGATTAATTGTAACATTTTCTATTCATAGTCTCTGATTCTGTCTCACTTTTATCCCTAGGGCTAGGAACAATGGGCCGTGGCATTGTGACTTCTCTGGTTAAGGCCAACATACCTGTGGTAGCCCTCGAGCAGAATCTGGAGTATCTGAACACGGGAAGAAAAGCTGTGATGCTCCTTTTGGAACGTGAGGCTATGAAAATGGAGCAGGGTGCCCAAACCCTGGATTTCCAGAACCCTGCACGTCTCCAGTTCACCGTGGACTTTGATGTGTTGCGGGATGTAGATCTAGTTATTGAGGCTGTGTTTGAGAACATGGCACTAAAGAAGGAAATATTCCACAAGCTATCAAGAATCTGCAAGCCAGGGGCCTTTCTGTGTACAAACACATCAGCCCTGAACATTGATGAAATAGCTGCTGCCACGAGCCGCCCGCAGCAGGTCATTGGCACGCACTTCTTCTCCCCTGCTCACGTGATGAGGCTATTAGAAATAATCTATGGCCATCGCACATCCCCCACCGCCATCGCCACTGCTATGCAGCTGGCCAAAGCACTGAAGAAAGTTGGAGTGGTGGTAGGGAATTGTTTTGGGTTTGTTGGGAACCGAATGATGTTTCCATATGTTCAACAGGCAGTTTTTCTTTTAGAGGAAGGAAGCAGACCAGAAGCCGTAGATCAGGTTCTTGAAGATTTTGGGTTTAAGATAGGACCTTTCCGAATGTCTGATCTTGCTGGGCTGGATGTGGGCTGGAGGTCTCGAAAGGGCCAGGGCCTCACCGGGGCCTCACTACCTCCAGGAACACCTGCCCGCCAGCGGCATGGCCATCGCTACAGCCCACTGCCCGATCTTCTGTGTGAGAACGGCAGGTTCGGCCAGAAAACTGGAAAAGGCTGGTATCAGTACGAGAAGGCTGGGGGCAGGACGGCCAAGCCAGATCCATGGCTTCATAACTTCCTGGCCCAGTACAGAGACACCCATCACATCAAGACCCGCTTTATAGACCAGGAGGAAATCCTGGAGCGGTGTTTGTTTTCCCTCATCAATGAAGGGTTTGACATCCTGGCTGAGGGAATAGCGTCTGGCCCAGAACACCTGGATGTAATTTATATCAATGGCTATGGGTGGCCAAAGCACAGGGGTGGCCCCATGTTCTACGCTTCCACCGTCGGGCTCCCTCGCGTTCTGGCTAAACTGCAGAAATACTCCGAGGCCCACCCTGATGTTCCTGGGCTACGGCCCAGTGCCTTTCTGAAAAAGCTGGTAGCTATGGGGAACCCTCCCCTCAAAGAGTGGATGTCCTACCTAAGCCGGCAGAGTAACAAGCTGTGATTTTGTTGATGCCTGCTATATAAATTCAATGGAGGCTGATCTCATGAAACAGGTGCTGTAATTGCACTGTGTTTTCCAATCAAAAGCAAAGTGCTACAGGCTCGTGAACAATGTCACTGACCTTCCTGGGCCTTTGCAGAGAATTACTCTGGCCGATGATTGATCTCAATCTCCCTCTTGCTGCAGGTAACCACTGCCATCACCCACCCTTCCCACCACCAGCCTCACCCACCTGCTTTGCACATTGCTCTGTAAAGGCCCATCTCATTTTGCTCTGCCTTCAGGTCTTCACAGCTAAACAGCTCTTGCAGTCTGTCTTTGTGGACGGGAGGGAACAGCATCCACAGCCCACAAAGCAAATCAGGGTAGGAGGCAAGAGAGAGATGGTCACAATTCACCTGAGACTGGATCTACCAGATCCTGCCCTAAGTCTGTTTCCCAGTTTGTTCAGGACTTCCCTGTGCAGCCCACCTCCACCGGATTCCCTGGCTCTCCCAAAGACAGCCAGTTGGAGCCCGCTCCCTTCCCGCTGCGGGGGGAGAGGTGGCACAAGGGACACAGCATCTTTCAGAGGTAAAGTCGAATGAATTGGAGAGAGCAGGATTGGGCAGAGAGCAAGGGGCAGGGCTGGTACCATCCCTCCTCCCTGCTGCAGAGGAAATGCTAATAAATCACAGAAAAGCCACAGACGCATTGACCTGACTAACCTGCCCTGTGGTGCTGGCTTACAAGTGGCCTTCTGCATCCAGACTCCATCCTCCATTATCATTATCCCCACCCGGCTTTGTCCAAGCAGAAACATCTTCTGGCATCTCTTAAGTGTGGCTATGTGTTGCCATCACTCCCCCTGTCTTGCGTGCCTACAGCTACCAGGTCTTGGGACTCAGCGTGCTCTAATTGACCAGACCAAAGCCTGGCCTGGCACTGACTGGGTTTTCACATGGGCAGAGGGCATGCTGAGAATTACGCGGCTCTAAAGCTGTGTAGACTGGAACGCTGCTACAGGCACGCAGGGAGGCCGCAGGTCTCTAGCAGAGAGCAGAGAGAGAGTGAGCCAAACTTGCTCCAGGCTTCATGTTTTGGGACAAAGTCTCCCGTTTCTCATGTCTAGTGAATGTATCTTCCAGTCCGGTGTGGGGAATAGGGTGGTCTGGGTTCCCTTCTCAGGAAGATTGTCATTGGATGTCTAACTTCTGCTTTTTATTTGAATAAAAGTGCTTGGATTATCTGATGACAGATGATATAATCTCATATGGAAAAGCAAAAAAAGGAAAATGTGCTTGTGCTTTCTTTATACGTACCTCCATCGCTTCTCTACACAGTAGAATTAGATCATTTTCCTGTTGGGGTGGGGGTGTTGTGTTTGAAAAGGCTGCATGCTTCTTTTTTCTAAATATGTCTTATTTTGCCCTTTATCTACCCCTCTCCTTCAGTGGGTGAGGGTGCAAAACCGAGGGCAGGAAACCCTTCAGAAGTCACAAGCCAACCCAAGTGCCTGGTTCCAGGGAGGATTTTTCTCCGGGACCAGAGAAGGAGCTAACTCTAGGCCCAGCAAACTGCTGCAGTTTCCCCCGAATGACTTGTGTGCCACAGCTGAGAGCAATCCAGCGTTTGCTCAAAGGTGAAGCGCTGCTTCCACGCGGGCAGACTCCGCGTGACGTGTTACACAACAGCACTGGCTGGTGCTGGCGGCTGTCATGTCATCTGCAGGACAGCTC
The DNA here is from genome assembly GCF_030936135.1 of Gavia stellata. Lineage (NCBI taxonomy): Eukaryota > Metazoa > Chordata > Aves > Gaviiformes > Gaviidae > Gavia > Gavia stellata. Next base: position 3,108,179 of record NC_082604.1, read on the forward strand.
TGGACACAGTGCACTGCCCGGGCTAACATCCCTTCTCCTGTGCCTCGTGCCGTGGTGTTCACCCGTACTGGAGTCAGGAAAGGGTGATTCCGCTTGCAGTGGGAGCAGGCTTGCAGAGGAGAGGGCATGCCCTCCCTCTGTAGGAGAGATGCCGGTCTCAGGATATCGAGACCCACGAGCTTCTACCCTGTGGCCAAAATGCCTCTTCTCACCTGCAGCACTTTTGTGCTGGTGCATTTGATGTGCCCATTCCCCTTCTCATCTCCCCTCACAGAAATTACTGAGAACAGAGGGTGTTCACACTAGTAACGTCTCTCCTGACAGAAGTTCATTTGTAAATTCCTATCGACCAAAGCAGCATAGCATTGATCTGTCTGCCTTACATCCCAGCCAGCCATCAGTGACACTGCTGGCGCTGAGAGGTTGCATTCGCAGCTCCGAGAGGGCAGGCGCGAGGCTCCCCGCAGCTGGCAGGAGCGTGCGGGAGTCCCTGCCTCTCGACTGCTCTGCTCCCGGCCGGGCGAGAGCACGCCAAAGGACAACCGCAGCTCCCCGGACCCCAGCCCCCCAGAGCAGCGGCCCGTGCTCAGCAGCCTGATTCGAAGCCCTTGGTGTCTTCTGACATCCAATCTAATCAGAAAGCACCAGCCTGTTTCTGTGAGCCTCTTTGGTAAATTGTTAAAATAACAGCCTTGCAAAGTCCCCGATCAGCTCAAATATGCAGTGATACCAGAAATATGCCCATGAGTGAAATGTTTCTTCATTTAACAGGGAGAGAACACGGCCCCACGCAGAGGAGAACTTGATAACCGTTTGGTACAGGATTAGTTTTCCCACCTGTCTTTTTAAACCAGCTAACTATTTTCACTCAGTGAGAAACTATCTGTTAAAAATGTTTTCCAGGTAAAACCATCCCTACCGGCGAGGAATGTCCCCGGCTCTGCTTGCTCGTTGCAAGTCCGACCCTTCTAAGCTATAGGAGTGTGAGCTGAGGTTGCACAGTTCTCCGGCACGGTGAGGCCTTGGCGACAGACGCACATTGCACGCTGGCTCTAGTCCATCCTTAATCTTTGGGCCCTGCTTCTACTTTCATGTGAGTGTCTGGCTGCAGATCTGTGGTTTCTGCACAGCGGGGACGCTTGCTTTCGGTGCTGAGGATATTCGGTTTCAGTCCTGCGAGTACCCGTGGTCTCTCGCATGCAGCTGCAGAATTGTTAGATGTCTTTAATTAAGTCAGTGAACTCTGCCAGTGCAGCAGATGCCTCCATTAACTGCTCAGCCACAGGCATTTTGCAAAACAGTAAAGAATGGGAGTGCACCAAAGGAGAGAATTGCTTTAGCTTTGATCAGCGTGTCCCCTGCAGCACTGGGCCTTCAAAGGGAGGCAAAAAGCTCCCTGCCTTACTGCGTGCGAAGAAGCAGTGTCCTGCAGCCCATGTCCGAATGGGGCGGGACACCTGAGTCTTGCTAGACGCATCTACACCCGTTTCTGTAACCCATAGTTCACCTTCCTTCACTTTATTTCTTTTTAACAGAAAAGTGATCTTACAGCCCAGGCTGGGTCCGAGAGTGGCTCTGGAGGCAGTTCTCCTTGGGCCGGAGGTCTCATGGGAGCTGAGCTGCATCCCCTGTTTGCTGCTGGCGGGCTCCAGGGAACAGGAGGACAACAGGACAGTGTCAAAGAAACACCTGATTTTGCACTCAGTTTCTCCTCTGCTTGCAAACAGCTGAGCAAGGTCCTGAGGGTTGGCAGATTTCAGTGGGATTTCAGCAAAACAAAAGCAGGTAAGCCTTGAGAAGTCATTCAAAAGACGCTTTCCAGTGCAATTAACCCCGGAGGCATTTAAAACGTACAGGCCTGCGAAGCTCCCTCAGTCCTGATGACCGGTGCTGAGGAAGGCTCAAAGCCCCCTGCTCGGTGCAGCTGGGCACCCACCTCCTGCCCAGTTAGGCTGAATTTCACGGGTCCCATCCCTGAGGCACGCTGTAAACCTCCCTGCCACCCTCAGCCAGTTCCAGCTGCTTTTGTCCCAGCAATCAAAACCAGCCCCAGAAACGTCCCTTCAGCCTGGTGAAAAGCTCTCCCTCGCGCCAGAGGCAACCATCTGCTGAGAGGGAGAGGCTGTAGCCTCCACTTGCACATCCCAGGGATGCGAGGGCATAAGCTGGGACGCAGTCGCGTGTGCCCAGGGCTCACCTGGCACTGAAATGCTGCAGGAGGGAGTGAAAGACTCCCCGGGACAATGGAAGGGCAGGAAGGGCAGCAGCAGACCAGGTGTGTGCTGACCGTCCACGTGCATTGCGTTGAAAGGAGCCGGGCGTACCGCGGGTGAGCGTTCCAGCCCTCCCGCTCTGGCGTCTGGCCCATCTGCCGAGGCAAAGTGCTCGTCCCCACTCCTAGCAATGAGGGAGGGCTCAATTCAGAAGGGACCAGCAGGACCTTTTTGTGCAGCCTCCATCGTAACACAGAGGCTTCCCCCAAAGAGCCCTGCACCATCCGGCCGGTTCACTCCATCCTCCAGCGCCTTTGCTGGGTGGGGGAAGGGGGCTGTGGGGGTGCAGGTGGGGAGTATTGCGTAAATGCATATGGCAAACAGGTTTGGCAGCCTGACCGGGGGACAGAGCAGTGCACAGGGTAGGAGCTGCTCACCTGGACGTGCTGGTTTGGCGGGTCTCAGCCTTGTGCCTGGCTCAGCACCGCTGCAAGCGGTGAAAGGTCCCAGGGCCAGCAGCGCTGCCGGGAGCTGGTGTGCACTGCAAGTCAGGGACGATGGTCAGAGGTTGTTCAAAGTCTCAGTGCAACTCTCTGCTCTGCAGTTATCACCCATATCCCTTGTTTTTACCCATAAAGTGCGTAGCCGATCACAGTGATACAGCTGCGGCTTCATTGTTCTTAAGCTCTTTTTGTCGGCAGGAAGCAAATGATTCTCTCAGAGCATCTTCAGGAGGGTGTACAGCATGGGGACACCTCTAGGATCTCTCCCAAGGACAGACCCCAAAGGAACTGTCTGGGAATATTCTGGAGAACACAGAAAAATAAGTATTTTTTGACTACTTCTGACAAAGTGCTATTGGGTATTGCACAAAGATAAGTGACTACGAAAACGACCAGTTTGATTTCTGTTGTAACAGAAAGCTGACTTCAGCTCTCTTAGTGCTGAGCAGAGGAGCAATAAAAGCAAAATTTCCTTTCAGACGTGACAGGGAAACAAGCCCACCGCTACATTTAGGAGACCAAATAATGTAGCCACTGCTCAAGATAAATCCAAACTTTAATTTTGGCCTAAAGCTACCATTGTTGGAAAATAACAATACACTTTCATATCATTATTAAGCAGAATTATATCTACTGATTATTTTACAAAACGGAAGGCAAAGTTTAGCAGTGTTTTTAAAATCACTGCATGCTTAGAAAGAAACGGTTTTCCTGATTAGATGACCTAAGTAGCGTGAAGAATCAAATGCAAACCAAGCACCGCCAGTGCCAGGGGCCACGTCTGCGAGCAGCTCGGTCTCCTGCTCCGTTGCCTCTGGCACCGCAGGGACGATCGGTGCCCGCCTGCCTCGTACAACAGCCACGGGCCGCACGCTGGGAGCGCCCCGGGTCAGAGAATCAGAGAATCAGAGAATCACTAAGGTTGGAAAAGACCTGTAAGATCATCAAGTCCAATCATTACAAAAAAAACCAACAAACCCACACCACACAACACCACACAAACAAACAAAACCACACCACACAGCACCATGCCCATCAAGCCAGGTCTCACAATGCCACATCCACACGCTCCTTGAATACATCCAGTGATGGTGACTCCACCACCTCCCTGGGCAGCCTGTTCCAGTGCTTCACCACTCTCTCAGGAAAGAAATTTTTCCTAATATCGAGTCTGAACTTGTACCCGACCGTGCCATCCCGCCCGCCTGCCTCCTTCTCACGCTCCTTGGAGCCAGGCGGGCTTGGCCGGGACCGGCCGCTGCTCCCGCCGCTGCGGGATGCCTTCGGAGATCACTGAAATCTCCCAACGGGTCAAAACGTACGGCCGTGCCCTGGCGCGCAGCGTTCCCGGGGGGACCCAGCCGCGACCTCCGCCCCGCCCCGCCCGTGGGACGCCGCCACCGCCCGCCTCGCTGCCGGAGCGGCTTCGCCCTCGGGCCACCGCCGCACAGCCCGGCCCGGCTCCGGGCGGGAGGTGCCGAAGGAGGGGCGGGGCGGGGCGGGGCGGAGCCGGCGGGGCGGGCGGCCGGGCCCTGCCCGCGGCGCTGCCCCCCGCGGCGCTGGGCGGGCGGGCGGTCCGCGCTGCGGCTCGGCGCCTTCTCCTCCTCCTTCTCCTCCTCCTCCTCCACCACCTCCTCCTCCTCCTCCTCCTGGCCGCTGCGGCGCGGGGGCTGCGGGCGGAGCGGCGGCGCCATGAGCGGGGCGGCGGCGGCGGCGAAGAGCGAGAAGCTGGACGAGGCTCAGGCGCTGGCCCGCAGCTGCGCGGGCAGACCCGACTTCCAGCCCTGCGACGGGCTCTCGCTCTGCGCCACCCACAGCCACGGCCGCTGCTTCCGCCTCCACTGGTGCTGCCACCTGGGATGGTGCCACTGTGAGTGAGGGAGCGGGCGGGCGCGCGAGCGAGTGAGGGAGCGCGCGGCCCCGGCGGTCCTCACCCTCCCCGCGCGCCGCGCTGCCCCGGGTCCGCCTCACGGCCCCGCCCCGGCCCGCGGCGGGGGTGCCGGCCGGGAGGAGCCCGCCCCCCTGAGCTGTCCCTGCCGAGGCGGCAGCGCCGTGGCCTCGCGGCCGCCGGGGAGAGAGCCCGGGGCCGAGCCTGCCGCCGCGGGACCCCAAACTTCGGGGCTGCTCGCGGGGCGGGGGGGGGGGGGGGGCGGCTGCAGCGGCGGTGCTCGGAGAGTCGCCTCAGGGCCCGGCGGCCGGACAGCCCCCGGAGCCGGGGCCGGCCCAAGGGTGAGCTGCGTGCGGCGCTGGCGGCTGCCTTCCCACCCCGCCGCTGCTGTCCCCGGCAGCGGAGGAAGCGTTCCCCAGCCGCCTGGCTGCCGGTTCTGATGGTTTTCCTCTTACAGGCGTACGGTTTCGGTCTCGTGAGTAGAGAAGTAACTGCTTTAGGATATACGTAGCCGATAGTTCCCGTTTCAAAACCCAGCGTTGGTCCCACTCCCTTGAAAAGGCGCCCGCCGGCTTTAATATCCGTATTCAAGGTACCGACGTCTATAATCATGGAGGCTGGGGTTGAACCGGGGAGGTCCAAACATAGTTTGATGAATAATTAATCCCACGGAGCCTCGAAGAGCACAGGCTTTTCAAACAGCGTGTCGGTGTGAGGTCAGGAGATGGTGACGGAGCTGTGCACTGAGGGCGCGTTGCGTTTTGGAATCTTAAAGCCCGGGTGGTGGGGATTGAAGCCGGACCCTCACGTGAGGGTTGCTTGGTGCTGCTGAAGATGTCCCTCGAGTCCTGACATCCCCTTCTCCTCGGCAGTCTGTCGCCAGCTCTCCTTGTAATTTAATCTCCTGCATGCATTCCCCCTCACACACACGCTTTTTGCAAATTTTGCTTAATGGGGAAAAGGGCCTGCCTAAAAAGCCACCTTTTATTTGGATGAGAGCTTCTATTTCAATTAAATACACATTCTAGGAATTCCACCTTGGTTTGGGGTCCATTTGAAATCAGTTCCGAACATTTTTTTTTCTCTCGGGGCGCTGAAACGTGTGCCGTGTGGTGGCACAGCTGGTTACGAGAGAAGGTGCCATAGTCACCTGCTGCACAGGGAGAGGGATGTCTCATCGGCATTTCATCGATGACACAAAGGCCCTCGAGCTGTCACCTAGATACACTCTTCCAAAATTTCTCTAGTCTCAGTTATTTGTGGTCGCCGTCAAGATAGGTGAGCTTATAAGCGCTCTGGGCTACAGGATCGGAGCTCAAAATGGTGTTTATAAACTGGAGATGTTACCTGAAATTGGTTGGGGATGCTCCTGGGAAGGGGAAGTCAAGTGCGGAGCTGGGAACACCTAGAGAAGAGACATTGCGGAGAAGAACCTGGGGATTAAGATGGATCGCAGACCGAGTGTGCGTCAGCAGCAGGAGGCCTCTGTGGTAGAAAATCCAAACCCAGAACCCGAGCCTTCACTTGGGGAGGCATTAACAGGAGCGTTGCGAGCGTGCAATTTAATTAGTCTCTTCAGCTCAGGAATGATGAAACCAGACTGATGGGCTCAGTGTTGAGCATTGCACTTTAAAAAGCTGTAGACAGAGAACTGGGGAGGTTCTGTAGGAGACCGCAGTGATCAGCTTAGAAAATACGGTTTACGAGGGGGTGCGAAAGCAAAGGGGTTGCTTGGGCTGTAAAAGATTGATGGAGGGAGGGGAGATGAGCTTTGCAGAGTGTAAAGGTAGCCTTGCAAAGAAAGTTGTGTTCTAGTCCTTCTCTACACAGACTTGGAAGATCACCGGTTATCGCTTAGCTGGGCAAGGAAAGTTTAGGTTTTACATTTTAACTAGGAAGAGCGACGAAGCAAGGGAACAGAGTACTTAAGAAGGTGAGGAATCAGGGCCCTTGCAGGCCTTTACGGAAGGCTTAGCCTGGTGTCTCTTAGGAGTTGCACGGAGCTGATTCCCTCTTGGAAGGACCGCTTGAGATCCCATCCAACCCTTAGCTTCCCTGTGGCAATCATAAGGTTTAAAAATAATTATAGCTTTTGCAAAAAGTACAGACTTCCTTCTTAATTCCTCCTTTACAGCTAAGGAAACTTTGAGATACATTTGCCCCGTGAAACTGTATGATTTTAAATGAAGGAAGTCACATACCTCATTTTCTTGTTTAATCTTCTGAAAGCCGGGAAGAAGAGCGCTCCCTTCTTGCCCTGTTATGTCCTAATGCAAATTTCAGAGCAAAAGATCTCTTTGAATCCTGTTCCTGCAGAATGAGTTGAGTTGGACTTAAAAGGGGTAAGGATGAGTCCTATGATGGAAAATTGTACAGAGGTCAGAGATGTAATTAAACCGGGTTGGGAGTTATCTTCCATAAAGGCAGTGCTGTAATGCTGGCTTGGGAATCCTCACAGGGTTCTTGAAAGTGGTTTTCTGCGACTCTTAACTGCTGTATTGGGGTACAGGAAGCTCTACATCAATTAAAATGGCCTTTGAAGTATTATTTTCCATCAGTGTCCAAGGTCCTGGAGAATGCCAACTCGGTTAAAGTGCACTTACGCTGACAAATTACAAAAACTCACCACCGCTACAATGAGTAGATTGTCTCCTCATGTGTATTCAGGATCACATCTGCTTACTCCGGTGACAGAAGCAATTTAGCGTTGCAGAGCCACTTGGCTATAGAAGTAATAATTGAGAAAGAACCTACTCTGAATTCCCCAAAGCCGTTTTTGTTGGCACGCTCTGAAGTGAGCACTGCTTTAAGCGTTCTCTTTACCTCCGATGTTTCTCTGTCCGTAAAATGGCAATAATAGCTGGCAGGCGAGCTCACAGAGCCTGTCTAGTGTATCCCAACAGCTCCGAGAACCTCAAGTGCTGTGGGCAACTGTATGACTTCTGTGCCTAAGCCTGGGAGTTTAATTCGGGTCGTTTTCAGTCTGTTTCGGGCTTGGTGGGGAGCAGATTTCCCTGTGAGATGGGAGGTGGTTCTCTAATGTGCCCCTGTGCCTGGGGAGCTCTCAACCCAGCTAAAACCTCGGTAAGCAGGCGCTCGCGAAAAACGCAGCACCGGTGGGCTTGGGGAGGCTGCAGATGGGAGGGCTGGCAGGGTGCATTGGGTGTCACCGGAGATGCCTGTGGGCATTGGGGGTCCGGGAGAGCAGGCAGCACCTCGCCTCCTGCTGCAATAGATGTCTACAACACCCTTCCCCTGCGTGCTGCCAGCCATCTGCGCGCCTGCCGGCTCCCGTCTCCACGTGGAAGCGGGATGAGGGCTCAAGCCTTCTGAGCCCTCTTCCCTGCAGGGGAGAAGGTGTTGGCCCAAGAGGTGTTTTGACTTCAGCCCCTGCGTTTGTCCCGTTACACATTTCTCTTGCTTGCACGGCGCCCTTTCGGTCTAGCCCTGCGTGCACTCCCCTTGCCAGGGTGACAGCCTCCTGTTCACCTTCCTCCCCTCCCCTCTGACAGCCTTGGGGGGGTTGGTTTGTTAGATTCGGGTTGAGAGCCTTAAATTACTCAGATCTACTTTTTCCAGAGTCAGAGAAAACACACGCCCGAGGCAGGTCTGCAGCAAGGTGCCTGCCTTCCTTTCCTCGCCTCGGGATTTCCGCCGCGGCTCTGATTCGCACAGATGCTGCTTGCGAGGCTGCTGGCTGTGTGGTGGTACCTGCTTCTGTCAGAAGGGATCAGATCCTTGGGGTTACATCTGTCCTGACAGCAAGACTTTGTGTTTTGCTAATTTTACTTCCTTAGAGTTAGCTCACCAGAGAAAGCATCACACTTGATACAATTACAAGATTGGCTTCATCCCTGGACAATGCAAAACCAGGGTATTCTGTTGCAACCATGTTCCTTTTTTAATCTGAATATCTTGCATTGTGTTAAACACCTTGCAAAACTCTCAGTACGTTATGTTGCAGTTATCAAAATTACATTATGAATGCATTACGTTCCACAATACTCGTTTCACAGCAGTTGTATCAATAGACAGTAATTGCGCTACCTTGTATTAGCCTTTCTGTGATTTTTTTTTTTTTTTTTTTTGCCCTGGTTCAGTATCAAAAAAGCAGGCTTTTAGTTATGTAAAGCCTCTCATGTATCTTATACTGAAAAATAAACGTGGCAAATAAATCTCAGTTTTGCGAGATTCAGCTGTTTGGACCGTTTACAAGAAAACAAACCGAGCACGGGTGAAAGCTGTGAGGTCTCCTTTGGGTGGTCAGAAAGGGAAAACAGTTGCTAGGCTCAGACATGTAAAAGGATCGCGGTGGCAGTATAAGTTTTAAAAAATACAAATGCTCCCCCGCCCTCGCGTTTTGCTAAGTGGTGTATAACGCATGCAGGTGTGCCTTGAAATAGCTTCCTGCTCCCTGCTGTGCTTCACGTAATTATGGAACTGTTACACCCTGAGTTTAGATCCAGACCTGGCAGCTTCTGCGTGAGGTCAGGCAGGCTTGGCAAGAAACCCAGGAAACCGTCATTCCTCGGCCAAGAGGAGAAAATGGGTTTATACGCTGGGTGGCATGCCACGAAGGGCATGTGTTTTCTGGGTGGTTTTGGGGAGAAGGACTTCTCTCATTTTGGCTGTGCCAGCACGTATTCTGGGGATGCACGATCAGCGTATATTCACATTTCTTGTTCATCTGCCTGCTGACCAGGGAGACCAGGGTTTCTCTCTTGGCTCTCAGAGCAAGCTCCATCGCTTCCTCATTGTGTCTGTTCTGCGGGCGTCTGCAGGTCCCCCGGAGGTGCACCAGCCAGTCGCAGGTTTGGGTCTGCGGTCGGTCTCTGCTGTGTGCTTGGGCGGTGAGAGGCGATTATCCATCTCCACAGCTGCTGCCAGGGAGTGAAGCAAATCAGTACAGTCACTGCACCTGTGGGTACTCTGAGCAGATATGTTTCTTACATTTTTCTCTACTTGAAATACCAGTGGTTTTATTTGATAACATTTTTAAATAAAAACATTGGTTTTCTGTCCCCCAAAACTGGTGAAAGCTCTCTGTCGAAGCCAGCCTTGATTATACCTTGTCCAGAGAGAAAGATGTGGTGGTGTGTGTCACATCGTGTCTCCTCCCCGTCCTCTGGCAGCGTACGCACCCTGGCCCCACGCATCACGGGCTGGTATTTCCCCTGCTACCCAGCGATGTGTGCCGCATGTAAGTAGCTCCGTGCACACAAGTAGCATTTCCGTGGTGTCTCTCCCACCTCTCGAGCGACAGAAACTGTCAGCAGGAGCTCTGACAATCTTTGAAGCCCGTGTAATTATTCAGACCACAGTCCGCCTGTGGGAACCATAAGCAGGGAATCAGCAAGGCAGCCTTTCTTTCCTGTAACAGACCACTGTAAGGGAGCTAAAATGGTTATTGAAGGTATTCAAGTGCGCCGTGACAGAGCTTGGGGGGTCTAAAGAGGAGTTGTGTCTGCCTGCCAGCCAGCTTCTGTTGATCCCTCCATGTTAGAGAAGCAGCTACAGCCCTGGAGGGGTTCCCAAAATAAGCCCTGGGCTGCTCTGCAGCATTGCATACATTGTAGATCTCCAAAAGCCTCGCTTTTGTTCTAGTGGGTTTTCTTTGCATTGGTTTTTGGTGCCACGAAACTCTCCACCACATCCAGGAGAGACCAAAAGGGCAGTAGCGTACCAGTGCTTTACGTGTGTCTGTGTCTGCGAAAGGTGACGTAGACTGGAGCTTACTGGAAGTAGCCAGCCTGGCACTAGTGACGGCAACTTGAATTTCAGCAGTGCTGTTCCACAGGGCAAAACTACATCCTGATGATTGAGCTGCCGGATAAATGTGAAAAGGGAGTTGTTAACATGCTTACGTTTTAAATTCTGAGACTGAGTATTTGGAGTAACTCGTAAGTTTTTCTTTGTGGAAAACTCTCTCTAAACAGGAATGGAGCAGTGGGGCTAGGAACTCTGTGGCTGGGTGTTCTCTGAAAACACGGCTTGTCGTGGTGGGAGGATGATTACAAATCCTAGGAGAAATAAATAGACATTTTTCATGTGCTTTTGCTATGAAAAGGATTTGAACATCCATCCCGTTTAAGTCCGTCTATCTGGGCAAAATGTTTGTGCACAAGCAAGGCATTATGCCGAGCACCAGGCAAGAGCCGCAGAAGGGTGGGTTTTTCAGCTTGTAATGCGAAGACTTTTAATGAGGATTTGCTCCCTGTGGCTGTGCAAGATCTTCTCTCCACCTGTATTTTGAAGAGCTATGATATTCTAGCTTCATTTCACTAAGCTGTACACAATGAAGGGAAGAATGTCAGCTTAATATATTCTGAAGTGTAATTCTAAGGGAAAACACTTACCTGCCAGTTTTTTATGGGTGCACCATTCTGGACCTGCATTGCGTTTTGTTGCTCCGATTTTAGTTATAATCCGCAAATCACAGTATGAATGTACTATTGATGCTGTGTCTCAGAAAGAGAACCCACAGGTGTAAATTCATCATACCCTGTGGGAACATCAGTGCCTTTGAAAGAACCTGCTGGCATTCATTTTGGAATCCTTACTATAATGCAGTTATGTTTAGAGACATGCGTGTTCTATTATTATTATTAACAAAACCCCTGATATCACTTAACAGGAAGAGACCACAGGAAAATCTTTAAATTCCAGTTACTTGCTGTAAGCACGTCTTGTAGGACTAATTTTTCTGTGCCTCATACAGGATTGAATAGAAATCACTGCACTTCTTTCTCTAAAAGTCCCGAGGAAAAGGGGCTTTGTGTACCAAAACGCTGTCTGCCAGCCAAAAGCTCTTGTTTGCCATGCATGGCTACCAGGCTGTGTTTCGTAATCTGTCTGTCCGTCTGAGGAGCGTGATTCACAAAGAATTATGTCTGCTTGCCCAAAACTCCGCTGGTAAGAGCCTCTGAGAGTTGCAGATAAATGACACCTCTCCTCTATCGCTGCTTGAAGGGTTAACCTGCTGCTTTCACGAAGCCTGCTCAGGACCAGCCTGAAATGATGAGGCTGTGGATGTTTCCTTCCAGAAGCAAGTACTTCCGAAGGAAAAGTTCATTAACCTTGCGTCCTGTCAGCTGGTGCGGTTGTCTGTGAGTTCAGGACGTTCTGAACAGCTTGGCGGTGAAGGCTGAGCCTCTGCTCCTGCTCAGAGGTCTTCATTCTGGTAAAAGGCTTCAGGTACTTTTCTCACTGCAGAGGAACAGCTCAAAGATAAAATCCGTGCTGGAGTACAGTGCCTCTGGCAAGTGTGTGGCTTCCTTCCTGGACTCTGCAGGTGAGGAAATCTGTTTGCCAGCTTGACTCTGCGAGCGTGCTTACTCCGAGCGCCTAAATGCGAAAGTGTACGGCTGCAGCGCCTTCTAAAACATTATCCTTACTCTTGTGGTTGCTGATGGACGTTTCATGGGTCTTAAACTGCAGCCCACGGTCATATCCTTGCATTGCCCTATGAGACAAACTGAGTCACGAGATTGTCATCTTCATGGTTTCCATCCTGCAGGTCTGCAGAGCTGCCTGGGTGCTCAGGTTTGCTGGAAGCACTGGAGAGGGCTTTCAGGTACTTGGCACAGGACCTCGAATTTCCTGGCAGCACTTCTGTGCTCATCAGGAATTTGTTTTGTGGCTGCTCATGTGGATGCAATCAATCAGCAGAGCCGGGCTTGTAGAGGATGGACATCTTGGGGTGTTTTTATGTAATGGCTCTCAATTTAACCAACGCTGCCTTACACTTCATGACTCACTTCAAGCCTTGGTAACTTAGTTCTGCACATTGGTAAGGCTATACCAGAATTTTTTTTTTCTGTAAGGGACAAAAAGCAAAATGCTTTACTCACAAACATTGTACGATGTTCCAGAATGATGGCAGTGACAGCGTGGGCTTAGCTGTTGATGGATGGCACAAGCTTATACTAATGTAAAAAGCTGGTTGACAGTAGATTGGATTCCAGATAGTGCATATCTCCCTCTCTCTCTGTGCATATAAAGTGACCCTGTTTTAGTGTGTTGTGGTTTTTATTCCAGCATCTTCATGAATTTATCTGTCCATGAGATACAGAGTATGTTTTCATAATGGCTTTGATTCTTCCACTAATCAATTTTTATGTAGTGTCTGATCACAGAATTCAAGAAGTGCAGTTGGTGCAATTTAGAGATGTTTTTGCCAATAGTTCAGTATATACACATAGATGGAAGTCAAAAACCTACTGGGAAAGTAAAATCTGATTGCTTGGCAACTGGGCCTTGTTTTTAATATACCCATACTTTAATTTAGGCAACGTAACAGTTGGAATTTATATATAACCCATGTTGTAAAACAATTTCAACAAGAGGCATGCATTTGTATCCTTGTTCTCACTGGTGGCTGCGGAGCTCGAGAGCCCACATGCGTGCTCTCGAAACTGCTTGTTTTGCTTGTGTACTTACGCCCAGTCCTGAAACCTTTTCCCTGCTGTGCCCAGCGAGAGCACGCTCTGCTCTCGTCCCTCTCGCTGCTTGACGCGTGGTGCCGGTGCCGGAGCACACCTGCAGCCATTGCAGGCAGGGTGCTTGGCTGCTTCATGCTGCGTGGCTGCCTGTGTTGTTCAGATTTCAGTGCTTTGCTCATCCTGAGCCACATTGCAAGTGTTTGCACTCACTCACAAGTGCCTCTTAGAATCATAGAATCATTTAGGTTGGAAAAGACCTTTAAGATCATCGAGTCCAACCGTTAACCTAACACTGCCAAGTCCACCACTAAACCACGTCCCTAAGCCCCTTGTCTACACGTTTTTTAAATACCTCCAGGGATGGTGACTCCACCACCTCCCTGGGCAGCCTCTTCCAATGTCTGACAACCCTTTCAGTGAAGAAGTTTTTCCTAATATCCAGCCTAAACCTCCCCTGGTGCAACTTGCAGCCATTTCCTCTTGTCCCTGGTGAAAGGCTTGGACACCATGAGTTGTGTCAGGGTGGACTGATCAGCTCAGTCTTCTGCAGCCCACCAGCATTAGCCTGCCTGTAGGCAGGGCAGGCAAAAGGAGACACTCACCTTTTTGTTTTTCCTACCCTGCACCACTAGATCTCAACATTCCCCAGCTGGTGCCGTGGGTTCTTGGCCCTCTTGGTGTGAAACCGAGGACGATGCTTTTACCTCTCTGCCGGCGTTCGCTTACCCTGCCACAGCAGCAAGTGCTGAGTTTGCTCCCACCTGCGTTGTCCAGCTGCTCTGAGCCATTTGCCCGCAGTGGCACTGTGTGATGTGATGGCCCACCTCCTCCGCCTCCAAGGGTGGTATGTGGTCTTTTACTTCTTCCTGCAGAGCATTGCTGGATCCCACACCCCTCCGAGGGAAAGGTTGGCACCCATGCCTGCACACGGCGATGTATTCCGGGCGTAAGCAGGGAGAGTAGTCCTTTAAATTCTCCAGAAATGGGTTCGGTAGAAGCTTGTAATAGAAATACGAAGATTGGTTTGAATGAAGTTTGAATGGAAACACGCGTAGCCAGGCACCAGAAGAAGCAATAGGACGAGGGTTAAAAGAATGGCCCGTATTGATAATAAGGACACTGTTCCTGGCAGTGAAGTTGAAGAATGTGTTGTTTGTCAAGCCCAGAAGGCTCGTGCTCTGGTAAGGCCACCGCACAGATGACTTGTCAGCAGGAGACCCTGTACTCTGCCAAGAGGAAGGGAGCAGCACAGGTACAGCACATCGCATATGCCATCGTTTCTCCTGTCAGCCCACCAAGAAAACAGGCCGGAGCCGTAAAGATGCATCTATTCCAAGCTACAAAACCCAACCTCCTGCCTCAGCTCTCTGTCCGGGCTGTCTCCTGTGGGCACAGAGCGCGAGTCTTTCTTGCATGGTACAGTCCTTTGGAGATGTCTTTCTATTCAGGAACCCATGAGCTGTTCTGCTTATTTGAGAAATCACAGGAAAACATTCCCATTCCATATAGGGGTTCAGGGGTACGCTGTACTATGCACCTGGAAGACGACTGCAACTTGTCTCTCTAGCGCCTGGGATTCCTCTATACCAGGAAATGCCTTCATTTTCTAGGTAGCTTCTGACACTGAGCCCTGCTTATCCTTCTTTGTCACCGTATCAGCACACTGACTGTCTGCAAGAAAATGATGGGATGCTGAAGCTTGAGCAGATGGTGCACAGGGATGGTTTTGTAGAATAAATATTTAGCACTAAGCCATTTTTTGCTATCTTCTCTACTGAATTTAAAAAATACCTAGTGTAAGTTGGGGATAACATTTTTCAGGGAAATGTGCAAAGAGTGACTGTTCTCCCCTTTGGAGGTAGCTTTGTCAAGCGGTGGTGGAAGGCAAATATCCTTGGGCTCAGATAGCCAGCACTTAGCCGCTGTGCTCATGGTAAGCTGTGCTTGCGGAGGTACCCAAGACTGCCTGCTGCGCTTTTCGTGCCTGCGCTGTGGGGTGCCCGTGTTCCTGTAACCCAGCCAGGGCTGGGCTTAACAGTACCTGTGATAAGCATGACACTTCTCGCAGGTACCGAAAGGAAAGAGCTCCTTTCAAAGCGCGCATGTGGTGCATGTTGTTGTTCATTGCTTTTTTTGGGTGTCGATATTCTGTTCCCTTACCATGGTTAGTAAGCAAATACGGCCCCTTTAAGAGGGTTTATGGCTGCATGAAACATTTTCCCAAGCCTCCAGGGTTGCTTTTTCTTTAAGTCTGGTAAATCCATGTAAGAAACGAGAGGAAAGAGCAGGAACGATAGAAGGAAGCTCCAGGGTCTGTTTGCATTTAAGAGTTACCTGCTCTTAAGCGGATGTGCACAGCAAACCCTGAAAGGCTTAGGCAGCTCACAGCATGTACAATCACAATCCTTTTTGTATTTAAAACAAATCAAGACAAAAGGGCATTAAAATACAAATTTGATGAAGAAAAACTTGCTGATTCCCCCCCCCACCCCCCTTCTTGGTTTCCTGTGAAAAGCTTATGGCTCATCAAGCCAAGAGCTGTCACAGCTGTCTCTCGCTATACAGCAATGCGAGGGAACACCTCTCCTTCCCGTGAGGAGAGAGCTGGCAACTGTACAGAATCACTGCTGGGGAGCCACCGTAGAAACATTGCTGGAGCTGTTCTTTTCCGTGCTTGGATGAGGTCAGGAATGGGATGGATCTGTTAGTGCTCTGATGTAGGTGCTTCTGGGAGAAGGTGCTGTTTGTAAGGATACGCTGCTTCTTCAGTCAGAGCCTGCTAATGTTTCCTGGTGTATTTCCAGACTGCTAAGGTCCTCTTGCATGGCTTCTTTTTCTTTTATAGTGGTGGTGGGGTAACTGGTGTTCCTTTGCAGCCTTGGCTTGTGTCCTTGGAGCCTCTTTTACGACCCCTTACTGTGCCTTCCAGCTGTGCCAGAAGTACTGGAAACATGCAGGGTGCTCTGTTTGCGTTCCCCGCACTAGAAATTTGTTTGAAGAATCTCAGTGCTTTTTCAAAGCTGTTTGGAAGAAGCACAGGGTGAAAGTATCGCTTGCATTAAGGTGTTGCATACCGTATCTACGAGGCTCCTTCAAGGTCAACAAGCATTTTAGTTATGCTTCATTATAACCACCAACGGCACAGTTCAGCTCTACTTGAGCTTGTACTGCAAATCTGACAGCGCCTCAGTGTCCTGAAATATTTTTCTTTTCCTCTGGTGGCTTAGTCCGTGTCTCACATTCCCAACACAGCCCATGACGTTTTGCTAGATACGACATGATGGATATTCTGTACGATACAAAGAAAGGGAAACTGGGTTAGCAGTGTTTTTTATTTTACATGTGCCATCTGTAAATGTACTCTGGGTTTCTCCTTCCATTTGTTCTCACCCCTCTGGAAAAGCTATTACTGTGCTCTAAGCAAAGCGTAATTTGAAGCTATTATAGTCCTTGGTGAATATTTATGGTTAGGGCAGTCTTTGTTTGAGAAGGTTTGTTGTCCCAAGCTGTGCATATAACTGGAGAGGGAAAGAACAAGGAAGGCCAGAGGCAGTCATTTTGTCCGCTGTTGCAGCCTGCGGCGCTGGAAGGCAGCACCCTCGGGTAGGCACTCGGACCCGTATCACGCTTTCAGATGACCCTTCCACACTGCTGAACGCTTCTGGAAAAAAAGCTGTGGTGGGTACCTCAAGCAGGCTTAGGGTGCTGAGTGCCCTTCAATATACATCTCCAGATTGTAGGCAGCGAGCTTTGCTTTACTCTATAAAGGAGCAAAACCCTCCGTCTGCCCCGACTTCTGCTTTGTCAGTGGCGAAACGATACCCACTTCCTTCCCGGGCACGGGCTGACCGTGAGCCGGTCTGTTACGGCAGAGCTGTCTGCCACCTGCGTCACCCACCGCCCCGGGGATCTGGGAGAACCAGCTGGGTGTTTGACAGTTTATACGCTGTCCTTGGGCTACTGTGCCAATCCAGGCAGCAACACACTGCTCCAGCTTGTAGCTGTCATCACCTGCGAGAGAACTTCATTTGGACGTCAGAGGGGTGTGCAGCCAGTCAGCTCTTCCTAAAGGGACAGACTTGTCTCTCCTGCCACTCTGGTGAGAGATGAACCAAGTCCCGCTGGAAGAACGCGTGGTAGCTCTCCATCTTTTGCTATGAAGAAAGCCAGTGCTTGAGAAGCTGATCTCCAAGGTTGCCCCACGCACAGAGAGGTGGATGAGCCCCTGTGCTGAGAACTCTCCTTAGACTAATGCAGAGTCCCTCCAAGCTAATACTGTCTCCTGTTACACATGCATGACGAATACTTGCTTCGTCTTCACTCCTTCAAAGCTGTGCAGTGTTTAATCAGATGGGTTTTTTTTCTATGTTCTTCATAGTGGGACCGATTTCCCTCCCATGTAAGTTGATTTTTTTGGCAGGGTTGTGTGTGGCAATAGCCTTGCATAGCTGGAGTGAGAATCCTGGCTGACTTTGCAACCAAAGATCACTGGTGGTGTTACAGAGGCATAGGTTCAAGCAGAAACAAGTCGCCAGCACTTAAAGAGCAGCTCTCTGCTGTTAAACCACAGGCACCGACTGCACACACCCTTTGTAGACCCTTATAGAATTGTTTAGGTTGGAAAAGACCTTTAAGATCGTCGAGTCCAACCATAAGCCTAACACTGCCAAGTCCACCACTAAACCATGTCCCTAAGCGCCTCATCTACACGTCTTTTAAATACCTCCAGGGATGGTGACTCCACCACCTCCCGGGGCAGCCTGTTCCAATGCCTGACAACCCTTTCGGTGACGAAGTTTTTCCTAATATCCAGTCTAAACCTTCTCTGGCGCAATCTGAGGCCACTCCCTCTTGTCCTCTCACTTGTCACCTTATTCGGTGGGAACACACAGCTGCCCAAATGTCAGCCCACGCGCTTTGTCCTACGGTTGAGGTCACTGCTTCAGCCTCCCTGAATCGTGCGTCGCAGCCAACAGCTCTGAAATCTCTGGTGAGATCGGAGCTGGTTCTCCTCCAATGCACCTCGGCTAGGTGCTTTCACCGCAAGCTCAGGCGCCTGGGAGCAGTTCCTACGCTGTACGGGTTAAATTGAGCCAGGTTATGGTTAAATAGTGCACAGTTAGCAGGTCTTCGTTAACCCTGCTGATTTTTAGAGAGTAGATGAGCTGGCAGATCGGAAGGTGTAGAAATCTTTGCCCAAGCAGCTGCAGGGGAAAGAACACATATGAAAAAAGCTTTTATGTTTCAGTTAAAAGGTGTCTAAAATGTCTTGCATGCAAACAAATACACACAGTATGTATTGCTGACTTAGACTCGTAAGATCCACAACTGAAGATCCACAGCACTCATTATTTTCTGAAGCACATTGCAATTCATGTTGTTGTTTATTAGGGAAAAAAATCCTTTAAAGTAGCATTTTGAGAGGGTAAAACATGAGATTTTGCTATGAGAAACCTCACTGTTGAAAGATGGATTTATTCTTTTTTTTAATGTGCCAAGCACATTAATGAGTGTCAGAGGTAAACTAGAATGCTGGGACGAAGGGAAGTGGAGAATAAAATGTTTAAGCAGCACCTCTGCTTATTTCATGGTTAAGTTATTTTGTATTAGCCATGGAAATTGCTGCTGTGTCTGTTCAGTGAGGATGCATGCAGACTGCTCAATTAGCAAAAAATCAGAAAGAAACGACCTCGTGGCTTGCTTCTAAAGGCTTCTATTTGTTTTTTGTAAGCGGGAAACACTGTAACACAGCTTCCAATCAATCAGCCACATAGTTCTGGTAATTGATGCCACAAACAGGCTTCATCCATATATTATATGGAAGCGTGCGTCTACTTCTGGGGATAAAAAAATTTCCCAAGTTGCGGGAGTTTGCTTGAGGTCTGCAGGTCACGATGGAGCTCACCGCTCTGCTGGCTTCTGCCTTAACCTGCTGGCAGGTGTCACTGGAGGCGTGGAGCCAAGGCTTTGGTGAACAGCATGCATCCCATTTGGCAATAAAAAGCCTATCTGCGTGAACAGAGAAGCAGGGAGATGAGCACCGCTCAGTGCTTACCTCCTTGGACACGTTTGGAATAGTTGTTTTGCAGTTGGGTAGCGGCTTTAGCACGTGCTAATTCTCCGGAGGATTTGGGTTTTAGGTTTTCACAAGGGTCAGTTGAATAACGAAGAACTGGAAAAACAAGCAGTCCTTTTTAGTTGTGCACAAACTGCTGTCACTGCGTGACTGGGATCAGCCAAAGAGGTGCCGTGTTGACGGAGGATACCGCTTCGCGAGCGCATAGCAGCAGAAAGCGCAGGTACCGGTGCAGGCTTTCCATTGCGACAAATAGTTAAGCGTAGCCTGCGTACCTGCTTCTGAAGTCTCTCCTTGTCTCGCATCTCATCATATCATCTGTTAGCATACGGCTGTCGTGAATAACTGAGACTTACCATGAAAATAATTTTGGCAGAGCCTAGTTTCACACATTTCCTGTTAAACACCCAGGAGAGGAACGGGCTCTTGGCTCCCCTGAGCCCTTTCGCCACGGTGGTGGACCTGCAGAGCCAGAACTGTGACGCTTCTCCATAGCGGCTATTATAGTGCTCGAGAGCTTCCCAAACTTCTGCAAATGCAGCAAACCGCTTTTCACAGTTGATTTTTTGGAGTTTGATTTTTCGACGTGTGTGCGGCACGTGCAGTATTTTTCCTTCGCTGAATTACCGTCTTCCGCGTAGGCAGCGGTGGCAAGTGACCCAGGAAACAACTTGCGATGCAGTGTCTGGTCTGGCATCTGTATTTATGCAAAACACTGTAATTTACAGGAGCATTCATCAGCGCAGCTCAATTGCAGAGTTCTTCAACTGACTTGGTTGGAATAAATAGGCAATAAATTACGTGCTAACGTATTAAAAGGAACGTATCAGAATAGGTGCTCAAAATACTATCTGATCATAGACTTTTGCCAGCTGTTTAAAGTCAGCAGAAATATTGCTGTTTATTTCAGTGGGAGTTTGCTCAGACCGAGGCGTACTATAAGAGAACTTGGGGACTTGTGCTTTTGGGATAGTTTGCTGTGAAAAAGGCATCCCTGCCAATCCTGCAAGCTTGCAGGGGTGGGGGGCGATCTCATTTTTATATGTCTGCATTTATTTTTCATAGGATGCACCATGGCTGATGCCATTATGTAGGGTAAGGAGTTGTAACGGAGGCTGCAACCACAGCTTTGTCCGGGATCCAGCCCGAGTCCCAGCTGTGAGCACCAGCACCCCTTAAAGAGGGACCCGATCATGTTTTAAAACAGACATTTAATCTGTCTAAAATAAACAAACTTGGCCCTAAAACTAGCTGAAACGTAACAAACTTGTAGCAGAATTCTAAAGAAACGTAGCAATCGGTTCATGTAGAAATTGCTCTTTTTTCTGTAGGGCGATTCCTGCTTTACCCTGGCAGAGCTTGTCCTTGGAACGTGAGGAAACGGTTTCAGCCTCTGTAAGGTCACACAAACGGGGATCTGAAATCCTCCGTTAAGAGAATAGCCGCTGTTTTCTTCTACCCTGAAATCGGTGCCAGCAGGGCAGTTTTGAAACACACAGAGAATTAACCACATGCTGCTGCAATGGTAAAACAACCAGCTGAGCTCCCGGGTAACACCTCATCTGCCCCCGCCTCCTCTTTTTTTTTTTTTTTAGGGGGGGGGGGGGGGAAGGTCAAACCGATGAATCAAAGATTCATCATTCAGTGACCGTGCTGTAAGCTACCTTAGCTCAAATCCCCTGCTTTCCTCTCCCAGCGTCCCCCAGCCTTCCGCCAGCACGTGGTGGCTATTTGAAGTGGAAAAACATAGTCCTGTTGTGCAGATACCTTTTTTCTTGATCCCGTTAAAATCTTCCCCGGGGCCTTCCTTGGACCCTTCAAATAGAGGTGGCGCAAAATAAGAGTTGAGACATTTTTTTTCACTAGTATCTGTTTTTTATTGTCGGTTGTCAACGGCACAGAATAGGAGCCCATACAGAAGCACCCCAAAGATATGAATATAAATACAGCGTTGGGGTTCAGGCGAGGGTAGGTTGATCCCACGTAGGCTGCGTTTCAGTTTCCATGAGCTGAATTTTATCAGACGCTATTCCAACCAGCAGCACGCTAATCAGTCATCCGATTGTGTTGCTTTGCAAGACGGTAGCGTATTTAACGTTTGCTCATTTGAAAGAAGGGTTTCTGGTGAACAGGGGATGGCAGGAAGCCATGGGCTGCTGCTGGTGCAGCGGGTTGGGAAGGTAAGGTCTGCCCACCGGCCCCGGAGTGCTCCCCAGGGAAGCTGCGTCAGCAAGATTTGAAAAATGCCCGGGAGACCCCATCCCTCGGTGACTGCCGGATCCGAAATACCTGTGCTGCTGCTCCAAAGGGCACCAGAGGAGTAAGAGCTCTGCTCTGCCTGTGGTTGAAGTGTTCAGTTGTTCGATGCTAGTGCTTAATTCCTCTGAGTCACAGCAAGTTTAAAAACTAGACCGTGGTATGTTAAAAAGATGGCAAGTGGAGAGGATGTCTTTGTATTTGCTGCCATCCAGCCATAATCAAAGAGGAGGGGGAAAAGCTTGTTTTATTTTCACTGAGCTTTTCCAGTGGCTCTGTTCATTATCATTCCACAGATCGTGGGAACAAAGTGCTTGATGAAGTATTTGAGGGGAGCTGGTCAGATCTAGTCACAAAATGTTCTTTTCTCCTGCCCACCCACTGCCGCCGTCTCGCCGCTCTCAGTCTCGGCTGGCTGCTCTCCCGTGGCACGACAGGGGTGGGCTTTTCTCTTCTGCGTCTCTGGTGCTCGTTCCTCTGGGCCGGCTTTCTGCGTGTGCTGGCCTCGCGCTGTGCCTCTCCCACGCTCCAGTGCTCCCCTGAGCTTTCCCCTGCACTCTTCTCTCGGCTCCGCGCTCTTTGTGGCGTTCCCTCCGCTCTCCCTGTCCGTCAGCCGTGGGGGTCCGAAGTCCCCGCTGAGGAGCGCAGCCGACTTTCGCACGAGCCGTCTCCCTTCCAATACCAACAGCGCAGCAGGGGTGGGAAGAGCCTTCCCCAGCGCTCGAGGCTTCCCCTGGTGACGTGCCGGAGCTGGGCTGGCAAAGCACAGCCTGCGCGTGGGCCCGGGAACACCTCGGAGGCTGCTGCAGCCAAGAGTTGGGACCTCTCAGCGCGCCCCATTGCCGGCGCTTTCAACAGGCAGCTGCGGCATTGACTGCCACGCTGGCTGGGAGCTTGTTGCGGTCAGAGCCGCTCCCACGTCCGGGAAGGATTCCCAGGCTGAGGATGGGATATTTCACTGCAGAGAGGCATGGCGAAGGGAGCGAGCCCTTCCTCGGGGAGAGGAAAGCCCTTCTCTCCTGCCGCTGGCCCGGGCCCTGCTCAGCCTCCCTGAGCAGAAGAGCAATCCCTGCTCCGATTTGCTAAAGGAACGGGTAATTCGGGGGAGAAGGGCTGCACCTGCCTCTGAGCTACGAACACAAAAACGCGTGGCAGATCTCGTCACAGCACAGCCAGATTCATTAATGCAGCGAGACTTTGATGGCTTTCTGCTCCTTACCTGGAGAGCTTTGAGCATCAAAACAGTCCTCCAGTGCTTTGGTACTTTTTCTGCCTTTGCAAAGCAGTATTTGCAGCTCGTGCATCAAAACTCTTCCGAGAGCCCCGCTACTTGCAAGTCTTCTGGAAGTTTGTGCTTTCGTAGTGTACGGACCCCTAGGGAGACATGAATCTTTCAGAGGCTTCATGCAAATAAAATGCAGCATTTTACAGTCTTAGGCATAGCCTCAGGTTTCCCTGTTTTTCCTAGCAAAGTAGTGATTTTCTGCTCTTGTATTTATTTCTTTTAGTAAAGATTTTCACTTTGCATTTGGTTCAGCTCTATATAACCAACATAATCCTATTTTCTTACTACTTAACCAGATAATCAAGATGCCAAAAGCATTTCTGTGGCTTGGGAATTCCCTGATTTTCTGCCTTAAAATTCTAATTGCAGTCATGTATGAACCTCTGGTTCATAATACAGAAAAACACGATTTAGTCCCCAGAAAAAAAGAACATGGGAACGCATGCAGGGAGACTCATTGTAATTTGGAGTGATAATAATATAATAAAATTTGGATCGTAGTAGCAAAGATGTAAGCTAGAACTGCTCTGTGTTCAGTGAAAAAAAAAGTCTCTGAGCATCTTTTCAGTTTTTTTTCCCCTAGAAAGGGGCGCAGGCAGACTTGCTGTCTGTCCCACTTCTTAGCTGTGGAGTTGTGCCCCTGGAGTTAATTTTCGAGAGTTGGTGATGTCCTATAGATGCCTTCGAAGCTGACAAGGGAGAGGAGCTGGACCGGGGTGGGGAAGGTGATGCTTACCTATAGTATCAAGCATCGGAGAACCGTACCAGGAGAGGACTAAATACCTTGAGGCCACTGAAAACAGAGCAGCCGCTGGCTGCAGGGAACCGTTGGTTATTATTAACAGCCAAGGGCAAGCAGCTTGTCATCAGTTTGTTTCTAACTTAAAGATCTTTAAATGCTGCTTTTCTGTTTTCCCCGCAGGTAAATACGTCTATCAGCCCATGACACCCGTAGAGCAGCTTCCCAGCACCGAAATACCCGTTCGCCCTCGGGAGTCTACCAACACCATCCAGATCTCCGTTTCGCTCACCGAACACTTTTTGAAGTTTGCGCCCGTCTTCCAGCCCCCTCTGCCCCCTGACTCCCCGCAGTTCTGCACGATCGCAGACCTCTTCATTGACAATTACCGCGTGAAATGCATCAACGGGAAGATGTGCTACGTGCAGAGGCAGCCTCCCCCCGTGCCCCACAAGATAAAGCCCGAGGAAGTCCCTGTTCGCAATGCCTTAATCACAAAAGAGAGCAATACACCAAAACCAGATCACTGCTCGTCCCCTTCCAGCTCCGAGGACTCCGGGATCAATGCGGTGGGGGTTCACTACATGGAGTCGTGTGACGAGGACACAGAGGGGGTGGCCGAGCTCAGTTCAGAAGAAGATTACAGCCCGGATAGCAGCTGGGAACCAGATGAATGCCCGCTCTTGTCACCCTCGCAGTGCGAAATGGAAGTGATTGAGACTATAGAAACCACTGTGTGATCCGACAAGTTGCTACCAGATCAGTCCAGTTCCCACTCAGTAATGTTGCTTTTGTAGTATTTATATTTTCTGTTTTTTTCTGACAATCCCTTTTTTCCAGTGCACTTGATATTTCAGATTCCTCATGGGAGCGCGGTCACGGGACTTGCATACTGGTGAACCACAGCAGCAGCCTGAGCAATTTTAACGTGTTCTCAGCCTGACCAGATCTCCCACGTCTGCACGTACGGTAGTGATAAATCTTAAGACTTTTATAGCTGAAATAGGCCCTTTTCTTGGTCTGGGTTACATCATATACTGCTTCTCATACGAGGATGTGCCACTCGAAACGTTTCCATCTGTCAGGATGTTTGCAGTGGGCCTTCAAAGCACAGAGGATGAGCTGGTGCAGCACGCCTGCCAGCAGCAAAACCGCGTTGCCCTTATTCTTTCTCAAACAGCTACGCGAGGTGCGGCGACGAGAGGCTCTTTCCGTCTCTCTCTGGCCTCGCGCGTTGCCCATCCTTTTCTCTAGTGCTGGTGCGACCCTTCACGAAGGCTGTTGGCACCGCTCTTCCAGCGGGTTGGTATGGCAGGCTAGAGAATGCACAAAGTGCCTCCAACTTTTCTCCAGGCTATGCACCGAGCATCTGCTGAGTTAGGTCAGGCTCTGAAATCTCCTGAGAAGGCAACCGGTGCTCCGGAGGGGGATCAGTTTCCTGGCTCCAGCTGGCCCCTTTTTCTCTACGTGGATCTCGGGAAGGGGATCTGGCTTTTGCAGCTCGGCAGGAGGGGGAGCAGGCAGAGATGAAGCGCAGCTGTCTGAGCGATTCCATGCTAGACTGGGCTGTAAAATGATAGCTGAAGGAAGTGACTACCTCCAAACACACAAAAAATCCGCCCTCGGCTTTGCCTGCTGCTTCCTCCTGGGCTGGTTTGGTGCCGGACACTGCGCTCAGGACCAAATGGCCTCAGGGTCTGCATTCGCCTGAAGAATAACAAAATTAAAAAAAGTTTTATCAGCCACACCACTGTGTCGGCAGAGCTTGGGGACAGCGTGCAGGTGCCCGTGGGAGGCGGCCCACGGGCTCGGTAGTGCGTGTGCTTGTTAAAATACAGCCCAAGGTCATTCTAGCGGAGAGAGGAAGCTTCGGCTCCTGCTCCTTTGCACCCGCAAGAGCGGATTCTGAACAGGGGTCCTCTCAAACGGCTGGTCAGAGCGAGCTGTCTCGCGGGTGGTTTGGTTTCAGCCCGGCTTGGCGAAACAAAAATGTCATTCTCAGAAGATTTCAGCCAGCTTGAATCAGTTGGAGTCAGTAATTACTGTGTTTTCAGCAGCATTACTGAATTTCTTTGTGTATTTGCTGTTTACGTTTCAAAAGTCTTTGGTGAATATAAGGCTGTATAGATGTGTACAGTTTAGTGACTGATACTAGATTATAGTCCGTGTTATAGGATGGCTCATCTCTCTCACTGTATCCTGACCATGTATTACTAATTTTATACACTTTGTAATCAGTATCTTTAGAAAACGTTTAGGCAACAGTGCGTGTGCTAGGAGTTTACCATAAATGGTTATAAAGTAATACTGTACTTTTTAGACTAACACTTTCAGACAAAAATAATAGGTTTTATAGTTTTGATGACTTACAGTAAAAAGTGCAATGCTTGTTAAATGAGGAACTTGGGCCACTGCATGAATAGATACCTTCTCACAAGGCACCTGAGAATAGTTTTTCTGAGGGCATTTAACCGAAGGCCGTAGTAAAACTAAATAGGATTTATTTATTTTTTAAGGGCAGGGTTGTCTTTCTTGGTTAACTAAGGTTTCTAACAATGTTTTAGTGTCTTCTGACCATTCAGACACATTCCATAGGTAGAAGGAAGCATTATGTATAAACCTACAGCATTTATTCATATTTAATCTTTCAATTGTAATCCGAGTGGAAAGCTGAAAAAGCTCACTCTTGTGCCTGCCCTGCCTGAGCTTTCTTCCCAGAGGCGGCTTCTCCCTCCCGGGAGGACGGAGCGGGCTGGCAGATGTGTCCTCCCAAGGACGTAGCGGCGGCGGGGCCCTTCCCGAGGCCAGGGTGCTCCTCACCAGCTCTCGCGGCGGGCGCCCAGCACAGGAGAGGTCATCAGGACCCTCTGACTTGCCATGAGCTCACCTTGTTTGCAAGCAAGCAGGAGCCGCCGCCTCCGGCTCTTCGGGGGCACCGGCTGTGAGCGTAGTGAAATTCAGTTGGGTATTTCTGACCAAGACTTACCGTAAGATCCTGTGGTCTTGCAGGTTCATATCACTGTCGTCAGGATACATTCTTTCGTAACTGTAAGTAATTAGCAATATTCACAAGCTGTGAGTGTCTCCTACCCAGGATTTGTTCAGATGTCTTAAGCACAATAAGTTGCCTCTTCCCTTTGTTGTACCTGTAAAACGTCCGTGGAGCAGCCTGGTGCGGGACGGGGCGAGTTCTGGAAGGCGTTTCAGCAGCCAGCACAGTGGCAGGTTTCTCACTGTGCTCCATCACGCACCCCAGTTCAGAAACACGCTCCTCACAGAAACGTGATTTCTTTTCTTTGCACAAACACTGGCGTAGACGCGTTGTAAGAGGCGTGCCCTGGGCTCGTTGCTCCACTCTGCCAGGGAGAGGTGTGTATATTTCCTCTTTAATAAAATACTAAACAACTGAAGTTCTGCTTGTCCTAACTATTTCTATATTTTCTATATTAGAGTGAAACATCTGGCATTTCCAGCAAAGGAAGGGTCACTTACGGCTTCAGATGGCGGTACCTGGAACACGCACCCAGGGCTAGGCAGAGAAATGCAATAACCATGTAATAACCACCTGGCTTTGGGCACCTGGTGAGTACTGAGGCTGGTGGGCAACCTCACAGCCAGGTTCTCACTCGCCTGTAAAATACCTGCCCCGGTCACAGGGGAAAAGAGCTGCAAGCCCAGGCTGGTGTCTGGCCAAATTCAGCCGGCTGTACCCCGTTGACTTACCTCTGACCAGGTTCACGTGTGGCTGCAGGCTGGAAACATCAGGCTGGGGCACCATTTTGTAGTTCCTGATGCCAGTGGGAAGGTGGTGATCAGAGCGGGCACGCCGGGCCGCAGGGTGCACGGCGCCGGCACTGCTCCCAGCACGGCAGCTGGGGCTTTTGTGTTCCTCGAGGCAGCAGCGCTGCCCTGTATTCCTGCCATCCAGTGCAAGCTCTGCACGGACCAGCCACTGGCTCTGTGCATTAGTCCTGCGTGCGTGGAGAGCAGCACCTGCCTGGTGCCGTGTTCTTCCTGGGAGCAGCTGGGACCCTGAGGGTATGGCACCCCAGGACACCCAAGTGCTAGTGACAAAACGAACAGGGGGAAGAGGCGAGATAACGATCACCAGACCAGTAACACACGTTGTCAGGGCAGGATCTGGAGCGTGTTTCACAAGCCAGAGGTGACAGTATAGAAACACCACTGCTATTGGGTTGCAGCTGTGTGAGCAGAGTGATAAAGGGGCCGCTGGGAAGGGACACTGCCCCGTTTGGTGTTGAAAAACAGTGGGTTGAGCTTAGCAGTGACAAACCTCTCTGGCCATCGGCGCTCGTCACACCGATCCTCTCCTCCCTGCAGCCCCCAAGGGCCTGCAGCACCTTTTTACACATGCACGTGCACTCCCCCCGTCCCCCAACATAGGCAAGAGGGAAAGTCTGTGCTTCACCCGCAGTGACAAGATGCATCTTTCTCTACCAGAGATCAGTGGCAATTGTGCTAAGAAAACAGCAGCCAGCAGCGCTGCCAGACCAGCAGCCCTCTTACCCACTCCCCGTGTGCACAGCTCACGCAGGAAAGTTCAACCAAGGGTCTTTTTAATGGAAGTTTGTAGGAACACACCGTGCGCAGGTTAGTTAGCTCACACACGTATCGTTTTCTGCATTCTTCAGCCTTTTCCAGGTTTGCCTGTTCTGTGCCCTCAAATTCCGCAGCTGCTGCCGTGCGGCAGTGGGCCAAGCCTTGGCAAAACGACTGCCGTTACTAGTGCAACCATTAAAACTCAGGTGTGGCACCCATGCACAAAAACAACACAGCACCGTGCAACGCAGGCTCTGGGCACAGGACAGGCCGCACTCCTCCACTGGAGTGGAGCTGACTCGGTTATTTGGCAAAGTTACCACCGCTGCCGTGAGCCTCCGGGTCTGTGCAGGTAGGCCAGTGCTGCGCGGCCCTTCGGCATGCTTGGTTTCGCCCCCGGAATTCACAGCTTCCAGCCCAGCTGCCCCGTGGCCGCCTCGGTTTACTGAGAGGCAGCAGCAGAGCTGGGAGATCACCCACCAGCGCCCAGCAAGACTCAGCACAGCACAGAGGGCTCTGGGAAAGGCGGCGAAGCGGGGGAAAGTCCGGTGTGGCGATGGAAAGGCTTCCCAGCACCAAGATCCGAAACCAGCCATGGCGTTGCCGCAGCCGGGGCTGGAGGCAGGAGCGCTAGTCTTCAGCCAGCGGCGGGGGGGCCAGATGGAGCTGGAAGTTCTCGTTCTGGAAGACACTGCTGGTGGCCGGGTCACCGTGGGAAACGCTGAGCAGCCCGTGCTTTTCACCGCCGTGGCCGCGAGACAGTTCTGTCAGGAGAGCTAGCTGCAAGACAAAACCCAGACGGATCACTGTCCGGCAGCCTGGGCAGAGTGCCTGGAAGCGCTCGTGCAAGGTGCAGAAAGGCAAAGTGCTCATAGGGGGCTCACCTTTTTCCTGCAGCAATTAGAAAAACCTTAACACATGTAAAGAAGAGGGTATACATGGTATGTAGTGACCCTATAGAGCTCAGAGCAGGACAACAGTCCTGAGCTGAACAACTTCCCAGGTGTCTTTAGGTTGTTTTAAAGTTACCTAATTGAAACACAATCCCAGAAAGAGCTGAAAGTGCCAACAACTGCAGCCAAAACAGGCAGGAGGCACAAGGAAAATGCAAGGGACAGAGGGAGCTGCACTCTCCTTGGGACAAGACGGGGGGCAGGAGGAGGGAACCTTCTGTGTGATCAAGGGAGCCACAGTGTCTAGAGGGGAGGTTATTTGCAAATCTAAAAAGAATCCGAGAAACCTCACACCATGGATGCTTTTCAGGCCCAGCCCCAAAGCCAGCGGTATTTCCATGGCTCCACTGCCAGTGAATTCCCCAGCACAGTAGATTGCCAGCACTAAAAGGAAACCCAAGAGAAGAGCCAAAGCCCACGCTGCCAGTGCCAATATCTGGCTCGACAACATGCAAAATACCCTTCACCAATTTAAAACCCCGAGGAAAACAGGTGGTACATACTCTGGAGGTTCCTCGGTTGAGTCGGCAGAGTTGGTCAAAAGCTTGGATTTGCTGAGGATCCAACAGAGACTCTGAAGTTGTCTGATAAAGAGAGTGAGGAGGAGGTTACAGAAACAACACACAAGATGTCAAGTTCATACACACAGAAATTCATCCCTGCTCCTGTCCTTGGGCCTGCAGCAGCCAGTCCGCAGCCTGTTTGGGGGGCTTTTTTAGCCATCTTTCCTCTGGCTTGAAGCCACTGTGTGCCCCTTCATTTTGGGAAAAAAAAAGTCCTATTGTTGCAGAAAGCACAGAGATACCCTTACATCCACAATGACTTACTGTTGGGGTCTCTAGCTGACGGCAGACAGGCTAACAGTACTAAGTCACCTTTGGGGGAAGAAAGAAAATAGGAAAAGAAATGAAACAGGAGAAGCAGAAGAAGAGAGACAGAAAAGAGGTGGAAAAACTCCCCCGCAGCCAGCTGGGAAGAGAAGTAATGGGTCTCTGCGGACGAGCAGCCTCTCCTGGGCTCTCCTCCAGGCAGCAGCAGCTCCCCCCGGTCCTTTCTCGTCATCTCCTGACAGTCTCCCCCGGCCCCGCTCAGCCTCCCTGCCGGGTCCCCACGCAGCGCCGACCGCAGCCTGCTGTGATCGGGCACAGATTGCGCGTGGCTATTATGGAGAATGACTACTGTGCCAAAGACTATTATCGACTAATGGTGTCTCTCCTAAGGTCCATTTTTTCCCCTAGTAGGATGTTACAGACTAAAAGCTAGGAAATGAGGGGTGAAAAGCAGGGGGGGAGGCAAGGTGACTCACACATCAGTGGCAGCCACGTCCCCTGAGAAACCAGACGCAACAGACGTCACGGTACTGCCCAGCAGTGTCAGTGTTTGCGGGGTACAAGCAGCTGGGTACAAGGGTAAGTGTCACCCGGCAGCGCCGGGGCAATTACGGAGTTGCGGGTGAGGGCAAACAGAATTGCACATAGAGGGACCACAGCCTGCAACAAGAGCGTTACCGCAAGGAGAGCTGCACACATAGTCAAACTGCTTTAAAAAGCATCCTTTACATATCCCAGGGAGAGATGACAGAGCATCACAGATTCTTGTAGGTTTGTTCCATTTTATCACATCACAGTGTTTCTATTTTGAATGTTTCTGCTCGTATTCCAAAGCAAAAGCATCATCAAGAAACTACAGCAGGAGCCAGGGAGAACAGCCTCCCTCATGAGCAGCAATCTGGCATCTGTTGTCTCTGGGGATCTATTTTTAAGGGAACATTCAGTGTTCATTCTCAAATATTTTCCCCAAAATACATTTCCCAAGGGCTGTTAACCCAAAATGCTACAGTCCTACCAGCGGATACTGACTGAAGTTGCATTTACTTTAAACTCTCTGGCAATGGATCAAGCCCAACATGAAGAACTAGTATCGCTGCCTTCAAGGACTGCGATCAACTGGAATTAAGGCTGAGCTCCTGGCCCCGGGAAGGCAGAGGGGCCCTCACCGTTCCTCTAGAGTCAGGCAGGGTCCCTGGGAGTCGGGACCCTTCCCGGTCAGGCACAAGCATGCTCCTCTCTTGCGCTTAGAGGCTCCCACCAGCAGCGAGGCCCTTCTCCCAGGGCAGGCGGTCTCCTTGGGGGTTGCAGCGCATTCGCCGCAACACCCAACTTGCTTTGTACTTCTCATGCTTTACGGTGTGTTTGAAGAGCACGTTCAAAAGCTCTGGGAAGGCGACTCCCAGTCCTCCTTGGGGAAATAAGCGCATGCTGCAGCGACATGGGGCTGTGCGGGGCACAGCATGCTGGCTCCCAAACCTCTCCGGAAGAGCTCGCCGTCAGCTCTTCACAAGAGCCAGCAAGACTCGGCAAACACCCTAGGAAGCACGCTCCGATAATTATCCTAAGCCTGGGGTACGCTGCCATCCAGGTTTAAGGTACAGCTTGCGGCTGCAGCTGCCTGGGGGGGCTGCAGTCTGCATGACAGCTCTGTCTCATGGAGAAGCGCCCTATGTCCCGGGCAGAGCTAAGGGCCTCTTGGACAAGGCTCCTTCTGAGCAGCCTTGCCCAAAGTGGACGATGAGCTGCGGTCTGCGATGGGTAAGGTCTGGGGGCAGAGGGAACAACGTTTTGCCGGATATCACGCTGCCTCAGTCTTTGCGCCTCAATTTTTAATTGCTGCTCAAGGAGAAAGGGAAACGCTGCTGGCAACTGTGCAATGAAAATCAACTACAGTGAGCCGCCTTGAAAGAAAGTTACCGTGGACAAAACCCGGAGCACAAACCCTGCGGGGAGACGGGCACGCCACCACGCAGAGCGCCAGCACTGGCGCCAGCCTCGGCGTCCCCAGCAGCAGCCCACCCCCCTGCACCGGCAGAGCGTTCTGCTCCGCCTGAGAGCCATGTTGTCCCCAGACCCCAGCAAAACTCTTGGTCTGGGAATGCTTTACCCAGACCCTTGGGTTTGTCTTCTCATGCTCTCCCACAGCACCTTTACCTGTCCCTCTCTTCCGGCAGCTCCTCCATCACACGCTCCCCCCTTCCTACTCCTCGCTGAGCAAAGCGCAGCCAGGGCAGAATCTGGCCACCCACCCCTTCAGCGTGTGAACGTCCCAGAGATGGCTCGGAGCTGGCGAGCCCAGGAGTGCTCTGGGGGAAGATGCACTGAACCCACCGCGGGTTTCCTGCAGCCTGACTCATTCGGTTACTCCCCTGAAGCCACGTGCATCTCGCCTTTGAGACGTCCATCAGACAGTCTGAGAAGAGAGGAATGTCCCCAGCGCAGATCGCCCTATGCTGGAAGCATGTGCTCAAACTCACTTCTTCCCCCTCCAAAATATTCTTTCTAATGTAAATAACCATTCGCTAATCACCAGTCAAGGAGCCAAACTTCCATATTCCCTGCACACACGGCGTAGGCTTTGAACCAGAGCGCCTATGACAGCGAGGGTCACGTACCCGCAGCTGGCCGGCTGTACAGGCGCTTCCAAGGGACATGCAGGTCAGTCTCACTTGGAAAAAAACCAAAAAGCGAGGAAAAACTGTCCTCCGCAGTTGCTGTGGCCACAGGCATTCAAGGACAAGGAAAAGGCAGTATAATTAGCCTCCCCTCTTCCGCTATCTCTCTACCACGCGTATGTAACTATCAATCAGTCTGTTCTCCAGGCTGATGAGCTGAAATATTGCAGGCAATTCTTTCTGTTGTCATGGCAACATCTGCTGTCAGGCCTTTTTCGTTTTTAACCGTGTCACTAAAGGCATGTTTTCATTCAAGAGCTACAGGGAGGCTCAGGGTCCAGCATCAGCCCTCGGGCATCAGTGGAATCCACTCGCTCACCCGGCAACACAGCTTCTGCCTCCAGTGCTCTGCAGGGCCAGCTCGCTCCTTATTGTCTAGATCGGTACGAAGCGGTTCGGCACCTCCAAGCCATTTCCAGCCAAATCCTTCAGAAAGGCCTCAGACTAGACGTAGAACCCAAGAGCCACAATTCATCCCCTTGAGGATCTGGGCCAGCAAGGAGAAGAAAGGCTCCTTTTTGTTTCACAGTTCTCAGAGATCCCACCACTATAATGCTAATCTCCGACGCACATTTTGCTTGCACACATTCCACCCCCCTCGGGTAGTCACCACACAGCCCTCCTAAGCCTGCAATTATCTTTAATTTAGCAGCCTCAAAATCCATCATCAGCTAGCGCCTAAGCAAAGCAGATCATACAGCAGTTGTAAGCAGAGGCACCGTTAATAGTCACGCCGAGATATCCATCTAAGTGCTGCCTCTCAGAGCCATACCTTCCACAAAAGATGTTGCTACATCAATTAGAGCATCAGAGCACCACGTTACGCCATAACACAGGGCAGATGCAGCCACAAGCCCTGGGGAAGGCTTCGGGATTCCTAGGAACAAAAGCAACACCCACCTCCCCCACTGACGGAGCCGGATCCGCAGGCAATGGACACCAAGTCCACCTTCTGCCATTCCTCCCCTGCAGCTGGACACTTATTTCACACCAAGGCTCAAGTAGCCTTACAAAGAGGTAGCCAAATTCAGTTTTTTAATGAGAGCTGAGCCAATTAATTTAAAACTAAGTAAATCTACTCCTCTTCCGCAGGATAAGGACCTGCTGCTTTCATGGTATTCCCAGGAACCTGGAACAATCAAGCAAAAAGAGAGCAAAGCAGGCAGCTGCTCTGAGCCAAAGTCACTAACATCACAAAATTGTTAATGAACTTCAAAAAACCTCAGGACATGCCTTGCAGAACGAACAAAAGGATGCTGCTGCAGACCTCTGCAGAGCTACTGCAGAGCAATGCACCACTGCTACGGGACAGACACCGACCGGCTGATCACCACAGAGGTGGAAACGTCTTGCAAGTCACTCTGGGCAATGTGGCACGTGGGCAAACCTTTGCTCGGAGGAAGTCCCAGAGCCACCGTAGCTGCGCTACAGCAGCAGGACGTGCTGCTTCAAGACCAGCCTCCACAGCGTTTCACCACTTACCTCTGCTAGCGCACACAGGAGCGAAAGCCCTGGCAGCGGGCCAGGCCCTGCCTGCTCCTGTTTGGATGCAGCGGCAGCCGGTACCGCCGGGGCTGGCAGTGGCAGGCAAACCGGGACCGGCTGTCTGCAAGCAAACAGAAGCACTGACTCACCAAAGCCCATGGCAGAGCAGCCTTCCCTCAGCGCTCTGCTACAGCAGGAGCAATCTGTCACACAGGTCTGCGCTCCAGCTCTGTCCTCTGATCTCTTCGGGAGCAGAATGGGAAAGGCAGATGTCTCTTATTTCCAGTTGAACTTAGCTGAACTTAAGGAGCAAACCTCCCACTCCAGGCAAGAGAGAGGCCAGGCTTATTTGTGCTCTGATAGACTCACCGCTGCTGCAACGTGAGATACTGCAGTGACCGAGAGGAGCAAGGAGAACCGTCTGTATTAAATATCTAGAAGCACATTGGCACACCTCCATTCTCCCTCTGCTAGCTGGTCTGTTTAGCAGCTCGTGCTTACACCAGGCACTCTTGGAATATTCCCTTGGACTTCCGCTGATGCCTTCAGCCAAAGGAGTGACAACGCTGTTCAGGACTAATTAGATAAACACAAAACCCACATATCCTCGCTGGACACTATGGCCCAGCAGATGAGATATTTATTTATAATGCAGCAGACTTCGAGGGAAGCACGGCAGCACACAGATTAAACATTACATAAAGATGATGCACGCCAGGTCCGTGCTCAGGCTGAGCTCAGTTTAGTGCCTGAACCCGACAGGACGGAAGCGTCACACATGAAGGCAAATAATGCATTTTCTAAACATGAGCTAAGAGGCTGTTGAACAGCATCCCACAAGAGCCAGCCACAGGAGACTCAAGAGAGGCAGTGTTCTCTCAGTGGCAGGAGTCTGGGGAGAGAAAGGGAAGGTAAAGACATGTAGAAGGATGACAAAGTCCTACTTGGTGTAAAAAGGACTAGTGACCCCTCCTGCCAGAGGCTTACTGATAAGGTGACGCCAAACCTTACAGAAAACGAACGCGGACGCCTCTGCTATCTGTCCCCTTCAGCTCCTGACACCCGCTGCTGTTTAAGAGGGAAGTTTATAATGTGCTTAAGAACAACTATGGTCCTGGGAGCTCAGCGGCAGCTGCCCAAGCCTGTCTATGCTCAATTCACACACAAACCAACAAAACACGCTGTTTTCATTGTGCAACATGAGGGTAAAAGGAACGGGGAGGGAGGCGGGACATGGAAACTGCAGCTTTCCATTTGAGGGATTTACAAGAGACAGATGCTCATCTGCCACCTACATTTCTGAAAGCCGCCCTCCAGAACAGCCAGTGACGCCTTCGGCTACAGCAAACACCACTGAACCAGCCACGATTCCTTCTCATACCCTCCCATCTGGGGACTACAAACTGAACCAAAACCTCAGCTTCTATTTATTTTGCTCCCCTTCTTCAGAAGAACATCAGAAGAAAGGAGTCATGCGCACCCTTCTTAACCCTTTGGCCGTTTGGTTATTTCTCAGCTTGGAACAAGTACCAGGCACGGAGGGGAGCAGCAATCGCCCCCTCCAGCAGCAGCAGCGAGCGCAGCAGCACAGGCAGAGGTCACCGGCTCTGTCTGACTCTCCAGCCTGCGCTGGGTCTGGAAAGGCAGCCTCTCCTAGCAGATGGCAAGTCACACGTTTCCTTTCCTGCCTGTGCTCCAAGGCAGATCTGCGAAGGCAGACTGAAAGCTTGCAATTTCGCAACAAAGATGTATGCAATGAGCTGTGCCGGTTCCTCGGAGAACAGAGATACGACTGTCAAGCACTGTGCTAAACTACACACAACTATTGGCAAGAGGGACTGATGCAGTTTGTGGGAATATCAACAGGTTGGAACAGCCCAGCATCTGTCACCATATTTAAATGAGTCTGCTCTACAGATCCTCCTAGATATGAAATGTTTTAATAAAAGGGAGAAGATTTTCATCAAGCCATAAAAATAGTTTCTTTGAAATTGAGATGTAAAGTAAAACAAAGATTACCCACCGAAATGTTGCCATCTTTTCTCTTAACCAGGACATACCACTTCCCCAGGGGATCCTAGGAGCACAGACCAGGCTCACTGGTCTTCGCTTTAGGCAGCCTGGAAGTCAGCTGTCTCCGCTCCGTGTTAGCCTCTCACGGGTCCTAGCGTGCAAGACTTTGGGCTGCAGGCAGTAAGAGGAAACTTCTGCCAGGCTATACGTGAAGGCCAGGGGAAACAATTACAATTCAGTCTGATTTTCTCAAATAAAACCCCAACAGAATAAAGTAAACTACGAAAAGTCCAAGAAAATAGTCTATTTTGATTTAAAAGCTGCTAAAGGATAATTATGTTTTTGAAATTAGTGTTTTTAAATTTGTGGTTTATTTTCAGTTTTAGCTTTGGTGCCAGTCCTCCTCTAGCTGCTAGTTAAGACTCCCACACTGGGTTTTCTTCTCGCTAAACCACTTTTGTTTCCAATATATTACAAGAAATCTTAAAACACAGATGTTCTGCTGATGAGAAGCCAATAGCACAAAGTGTCTCCAGTTCCTTCCTCGCATGGATTTCCTACGCATTGTTGAAGAAGTTAAGGAATCTATCACCAAAGCCAACTCCAAAACTAAAGGACCGGGCATCTTCTCAGCTAATACATATGTGGGAATATTCTCTACGGAGGAGAATGCACAGTCTTGTAAGTGTATAAAATGCTAATTATCTGCTCAGTATCTTTTTTGGGGAAAAAAAAACCCCATGCCTGGATATTTTCAAAGCTATGAAGTCCTTGGAAAATTTTTATATTGCTGGGAGTCAAGCTAATAACTGATGGTCATCATTGCACTGAAAACAGTAAAAATTGGCTCTGTCTACTGATTGATGGAGGTCATGTAACACTTGTCTAGCTCTAAAATAAGTATTGGTGAAAAAAATGTCCTAAACCTTCATTCTTACCCAATAGAAAGCACACAGGCATGCCGCAGAGGGACGTTTAACACCCCAGTTGAGCGATACAGTACGGTACCAACACCTCACAGGTGGAAGTCGGTCAGGAAGCTCTGAGCTGGATGGAAGGCTGCGTTGCAAGGAGGGACGCTGGTGGCAGGCTGCAGAACAGAGCTCACAGGTAGAGTCTGATAAACTGGATTAACTACGGATCATATTCATTGTCCGTCCTGGCATGACTTGACAGGATTAAACTCCTGAATAAAACATATTTGCCATCTGGACAGCTCTAACAATGGTGCCCTTAGAACTCACGCGCAATTCTCACACACGGAATAACCAGAGCAAGTCAGCTTAGGGATTCATGGCGTTTTCTGCAGAGCTTATGGCCCAAGAGCCAAGACTGCGTTCCCCTCCCAGATCCCTAGTAGGTAAGCTGGCAGAATAAATGGAAAACACAAACTAGCCCACTGTAACAAGGCAAATTAGTTTTGGAGATCAATGACTGAGATATCAGGACTATTTCACTTACGTATTTAGGCAGAAGCCCAGCTACTGTGCATTCACCTAATATGCCTCAGTTAACTTCAAACACCACAAGGCAAAAAAGCATTGCAAGTTTTAAATCGGATTAAAAACCCCACCACAAACACACAAGCTTTCATTTCTCATTTATGGTATGATAAAAGGCAAGGAGAACAGGAAAGATGATCAGTTTAGACACAGAAGATGACCCTTGGGAAGACAGCAAGGTTTAGGGGCTAACACAGAAAGCGCAAACTTTTAGTAGCAAAACCAGAGGAAAAGCCCCTTTGCCCGGCCCTCCCTATTCCCCTTCGCTGGGGCAGAATGTCTCAAGCCCTCCTCACAGCAAGGCTCCGTTGAAATAAGTGCTATCACCAGATTCAGTAATGGTTCAGTGCTGGCTTGTGGCATCTCTCCTCCTCCCCCAATTTCAAGGTGATTGCTACAGAAGTCATGCATGCAAAGCAGGGACAGAGAAAACACTGGCTGTTGGGCTGTCGTTTCACATATAAATCTCAACAACATTGCAAAATTCAGACTGACAGTCTTTGTTTCAACAGAGCAGAATCGGTACTGTGAAATGCACTCCAGATGCTCAGTGGCATTTCTCAGCATGAATCTATTCCTAATCCAAGGCTTGCTAAAAAAATTGATACCTAAACTGAAGATTTCACTATGGATATAAACCCACATTAGATTTTGCCAAGAGATGGACTAAACTTTCAGGGTCTTCAGAGCGGTTGCAAAGAAACACGCACCCCACAGATCTATATGCAAAATGACCCAGAAGCTTCGGAGCCGGCTCTGCGGGGTCTAGGGAAGGCAGGGCTGGAAGCACAACTGTGTTAGCATAACCTGCCCCTGGGATTTCCAGTTCGTTGTTTGCAGAAACATCAGCTGCAGGAGCAGCTTGACCAACACAGACCTCTGGGTCTGCCCGGTGTCGGTGGAGTCGAGAGGGAATGCAGAGAAGCCCTTCACGAGGGAACTGAAGCGCCAAAAGGCTGAACAAACCTTGTGACGAACAGAAATAAATCCCTTCTGCACCTGAGCTGGCACCGGAGACCGGTGACCGCTGCTATCTTGGACCCAGGCTGAGAAGGACCCTTGGGAACACAAAAACGTGGCACAGGGTGGGGGGGAGCTCTGCAAGTCTCTCCTTTCCTTCTGTCCCTTTGCTTGCCCGCACCTCCTCTCTCCAGCGTCGTGCGTCATCCACCAGGCTACTGCAGAAAACACGCCTTTCAAACAGACCTCGATTCTGCACAGACCAGGGTCATGTCAAAACAGGCACGGGGAACTTAGCTGTTTTCATGCTTAATTCTCTGCTTAAATTTACTTGAGGCTGCACGAGACCAAACCCTGCCATACTGGCACGCGCCAGCCTGCCCGCAGCAAGCGCTCCTGCGCCCCGGGTAACCCTCCTCACCCTTCTGCTTTTGGCTCCAGTGGCACCAGGCAATACGCACGTCCATCTCCTCCACTTCGCGCTCCCAGCACTTCCCCCAGAAGAAGTTGTCCGTTCTGTAACTCAGACTGCTGCCCGGCCAGATGACTCGTTACCTCGCAGGGTTAATTGATGCTACTGAGCAGCAATTGTTAAGCAAACAAACTTCCTGGAGAGGCTAGAGATTTTACAGCCTTTTGCCAAGCCTAAATATATTCAGCTTTTTAAAGATCTGACTGCGCAACAGTTGAATCACATGCGACTACAACAGTTAAATATTGTAATTTAAATATACGAGGAACATCACAAACTTGGAGAGGATCTGGGGCATGGGGAGGAGGAGGTGGGGGGCTTGAAGCAGCGTTCGGGCTCTGATGAGCCAGAGCCAAGCTCTGCTAGGCCGGCGCTGCGCAGAGCGGGAAGCGATGGGCTTCTCTGCCAAGAGCGCATGACTGAGAGACAGCAGGGACGCAGCCAGCACTCTCAAATGGTCTGGCATGGATATTTTCTAACTAGCACTAGATGATGTCTACTGTAACCCCTTTTCTTCCCCATCTAGTCTCTCCACGTCCCCCTTTAAGCCCTGAGTCCCAGCCAGACCCTCACTTCTGCAGACGGATCAGTCAGATAAAGGGAAGCACCTTCTCCTCCCTGCCCCAACCATTCCCACATCACCTGGAGCATTTTCCGCTGCATTCTGCTATCTTGTCATTCTGCTATGGGTACGTCCGGACTGGTATTAAAGCAGAGACACAGGGGTTTTCTGACTGACTAGCCCATGAGAAGTCCAGTAATAACCAAGTTATAAGGCACTGCTATAAAATGCCAGGCACTTTAATGATGAATGTAATTTTAGTACTTAATCTTGCCTTTAGCTTTTGAAGTTAAACCTGGTCTGTCACACCCATTTGCACACATCCCTTTGGAGTAGAAATGTAGAGGGTAAAACACGGGTCTGCCAAATCTGCCTAACTTCAGAGCCAGTACCCATGGTTCACCGTAGCAGGGCGGTACACAAAATAACGAGCATTTGTAAGCAGACTGGACCACAGTTGATTTACAATCTCCTGGGAAAGCTTTTCTTTCTGTCACCATATAAGAAAATAACACAATTTGACTGCAAAGATTGCATTGTGCTCCATACATTCCTCAGAGATTACTTTTCCCCCAAGTCTCCCCCTTCAAGCAGGAAGCTTCTTTTTTCATTAATGCAGAAGCTGATGGAAGTTGACTAATGCTGTTAGCTACCTTTGATCGGAATTGATTTGGCAGAAATTGAAATAATTTGCTAGAAGAAAACTGAAGTACTACTATAAAAACGTACCCCAAGACTGAATTGCTTTGGTTTCAGAAGTGGAAAAACATTGCTTTGCGTGCATCTGTGCGGGGACAAATGCACAAAGTACCTTGAGGCATTTAGGAACAAACCCCCTCAGTGAGCGCCTTCGCTGGAACACGGGGCAGCGAAGTTCAGCTCCCTCCGGTGCAAGATCCCTAAAAGGCATCCCAAGAAGCTACGTGCCATTTTTGCTTACAATCCACAGTACCATGCCAGGGAAAAGACAGAAGCATGCATATTGAGACTGGACTTCTGTTTGAATTGGGGATGGTGAAACTTCTTGCACACAAATACTGACAATAAATACAAACGAACGATCTGTTCTTTCACCCAAATCCAGCTGCATCGGTCTTGTTTACACACAAGCTTCTTTAAACATTGTGTGAGCACTTAACGAGTCAAACCAATTCCAGATCTTTCACCCAGAGCCAGGTTATCTGTTAGGAAGTTAGAACGGAGGCTCCACGATCCAGCCGCGAGGAACACGCCAGCTTTTAATAATAGTTTTATATAAAACACACCTAAAAATAGTTTGAAAGGAACTGTCCCCAGTGGCCCATCCCAGGCTCTCACAAACAAGACAAAGCGGTGGGTGCATCCAGGAGGCAATCAGCTGCAAGCATCCAGGCTTGCCCTCACGCTGGCTAGCAGTTCCCAGACCTTCCGGATGAACACATTTCCATTTCTTGCACAGCTCTGTATACCCACGCCAAAACAAAATGACATTCATAAACGTGACTAGTTAGCTGCAGACAACGTTTGACAGTTACTGATCATGGGCTTGTCTGGAAGCAAAAGACAGGCATGAGCACAAAGCGATGAAGTCTGTAAGTGCTGCTCGAAGTTTACTTGAAGAGAAACCACCTCACAAACCTTACCTGTGCCAGGGATGCTCCACTTCCCTTTTTTAGCTCCGAGAGGTTCTCGCTCAGTTTTCCTCCCTTGTTACTTGAGTTGCATTTATAGCACATCCACCTCATCAGGCCTTTGGTTACCGTCCCACACTCTTTACTCAGCAGACACAGCGAATGGTACAAGTGGCCACAGCTGTAAAAGGGAAGAGAACTCTGCTAGGTGCTCGAAAGCAGGGTAACGCAGCCTGACAGCTCTGTACTTCGGAGGGGAAATCGCTGGTCAATGGAAAACAAGGCTGTTTATCTGCAAATACAGATCAGCAGTGCATACACTCCCTTCATACCCTCCTGTAGTATTTCTAGACTTGCAAAAATAACAGTAGATGCCCATTTGCCGATACAGTTACAGATCATAATACCACGGTAATAAAGGTCTTGTCTTATTTTTACAGCCACCTAGTCACAGACAAGAAAACCAGAGATGCCAACGGAGTACGTAGTCAGGGCTGCAATAGATCTGAGATG
The DNA here is from genome assembly GCF_030936135.1 of Gavia stellata. Classification (NCBI taxonomy): domain Eukaryota; kingdom Metazoa; phylum Chordata; class Aves; order Gaviiformes; family Gaviidae; genus Gavia; species Gavia stellata. The sequence continues at coordinate 3,149,715 of NC_082604.1, forward strand.
TACAAATACGGGGAAATAAACCCAGGGTGCTGCAGGTGCACAAACTGCACTGCTGGGAGAGATGACAGATAAACTGACAGCTTACTGAACAGCTCCCGCAGAATTGTAAGGCAATTTTCAGCCCAGACGGAGCTGGCTGCATGCAAAGAAGGTCGGCTCTGATGGGGCTGATTAGCCAGGCCATTTACAGTGCAAGGGAGCAGGGATACATGCTCACAGGAATACGTATGATTACTTGTGTAAGTCAAGAGACCAGTAGCTCTTTCTTTCATTTAAAACTACTAACATGATCACAACTGTGACCCTTAACTTTACCTGAAAACAATGATTTCATCAGCAGTTTCTTGCCTCCTTTTGTACTGCTGTAGACAAATGCAGCAGTAGTCCTGCTTTGGGGTAAGCCCTCTAGTGACAGAAGCTCTTAGGTTGCACAGGGACCAGTGGAGATCATGGTTTAAAAGATTCGTAGTTGTCTCTAAAAGGGTCTGCGTGGAAGACAATATACAGAAAAACTAGGTCATTTTGTCATCTCCAGTCTGTAGAAACTCCACACTGATCAATTCTTCATAACAAGCAGCTTAGCAGATTACTAACAGCAAAACCAACCCAACAAAATTGCTTCTCTTTATATGTTTTCTAGCCACTGCCCTCAAAATACTTATCCTTTTATCACGTGTTAATGGAGGCAATACCTTTTCACTCTTAAATAGATTAGTGCTTTATTGATTTTTGTCAAAGAGCATTAAGAGAGGCATGGTAGGCTCATTTTGTCATCTTCCATACCAGACCCTCCTTTTTTCCCCCCCTCTACCTGCTAAGCTACTGCTTACATCCTCTGTTTTAGTAGAAACACGCTGATAAAAATCAAAGCCCAAATGCACTATGGCAATTAAAGTATGAAAAAACCGCTGAACTTCTCATCTGCTAGTTCTTCCCAACTGAGGTTTCCCTTTCTGAAGAGCCAAAAGCAAAATATCCTCAGTTTTTAGCAGTCAGTGCTTCTTTCAGTAACAGCAGGCATCAGGCCTAGGTGCTCCGGTCCGTGATCTACTGATGCTCTGCAGCAGCAACTCACAAAAGGCTGCAGAGGTTGCACCAGTGGTTCACATCTGGCCTAGTCCAGATGTGACATGCAGCATGTACCCGATGACTGCCAAGCAATGACACAGGACCTGTGCTGCTCAGAGCAGACCTCTCCCCGAGAACCCAGACAGAGATGACGGTTCTTTATGTTCAGCCCTCTACAGTAAAGTTATTTCCCATTTTATTTTTAAAGTGGATGCTGTGGCATGGAGGCCTGAGCAGTAGCTAGGATGGTAGTGCCATACGGTAGGCAGAACGAGGGAGGGCGAGTTTGGAGGAAGACTGTGCATTCTGCTTTGGGGAAAAGGAGTTTTCTAAAACTGTTGAAGTTTGGAGACCGCCTGGGATTTGAGATGGGACAGAGAAAGGCAGCAGTGTGATAAAGGTGACATCGAGTGTCAAAGGGTCATCGGGTGACAAAGAAAGTGCAGCAGTACCATTGGGAAGTGGCAAAACAGCCTAATTTAAAAAGCTCTTATTAAAACCACGTAAAAAGACAAAACATATTGGGTTTGTGCCTTTGAATCCCTAACCGCAGGACGAGCTGGAGAAAAAGCAGATGTTTATCCTTCCAGTACATTTAACATAAAGCTGAACTACAGAGGTGTTCACCATGTACCTGTCAGTCCCTTCACCTGCAATCTTGTCTGTGGGCAATATAAACTCATTCCCCTTCCCCCAGTCACACAAATATAAATCACTTGCACATCCATTTACTTTGTCCTGCAGAGAGAAATGGCAAATGAGAGACAGGAGTAGGCTAGATAGCTAAAAGGAATCCCTGTATACAGCAGTGGACAGAACAGAAATGCATGCAACTTACTTGTTCATAGTTAAACGTGTCCAGCATTCCCAGGACAAGTCCTTGAATTTCTCCAAGTTTCCCTTTTCCATAAACTGGATCCTGCATGAAGAAATGAAAAGCTGCAGCTGAATCACAGGATATGACCATTCTGGCTTTTTTTTTTTAATCCTTCTTTTTTCTCCAGATTGGCCTCACAAACGGAAATTATGACTCCAGATTTAAAGATGCTGTACATGCACAAAGACAGCAGAATAATCCTATGTATTGATGGGAAAATTGGTAATTAGCAAAACTGAGTAGATGACAACATCAATACTAATTACTGTGCTTGGGTCAAAAGACTTCAGATGCGACCTTGGAAACTTCATTCAGGAGACGTAAGAGCTGACTGCATGTGAGGAATATGGAAGAAAACAGCAGAAAACACCCTGCAGCGACACAGGAGGCATCAACTCCATCCGTGCTGCCGCTTGACACTGACTGCTACGGGTGTCTGCTGGTCAGCGAGCTCCTGGGCTGCCCGCAGGGCTCCGGGCCCCAGCGTGCTCTTGCCCGGCTCGGTAATTCACTCCGGAGTCTCTTTGCATCCACAGGTCACCCCCCCAAGCTCGTTCAACACCCCCTCAGCTGAAAGAGCACAGACCCAGTGGGCTGTGCAGCTGCGCAGTAGGCAGGAATCCCGGGCAATCCCGGTCTCGCATCCCAGATGACAGAACATCATCCAGGGAACAGGGGCCTGGGGCCCTTCTATTGCTGCAGGGGTGGTTTCCACGTGCCCTGAGCAGCTTTATTTCCGTGTCCCAGCAGCACAAGTGAAGGGTTGTGGTACAAGTCATTGCCCTGGTGCATCTCAACCACATTCCTTAGGCCAGTTCCAAACCAAACATCCCCTTCTCCTCCACAGCCACCCCAGGACCCCCTGAAGCATCGCTCGGTGCAGGACATGAACTCCGGTCTAGGATGCATCTCCCTGTTCTGGGAGCCCTTGGGAGCTGCTCTCCGTGGCAGCACACAGCCTCTCAAACAGGCAGAGATGGGCAAAGCACTGGAAGAGGGGAGAGACTTCTGCAACGTTCTTCCCTCCTGCCAGGCCCCGCTGCATAACAAAAGAGCAGGTTCCTGCTTGTGGGCGCACTAGACCATGCCAGGAAATACCCCTGCCCAACAAACAGCATGGTGAGAGTTTGCCGACAGCTCCTAGTAGCCGACAGCACCAGCAGCCACCAGCACCAGGGTCTCCGGGGCAGAACTGACCCTGAAAGATCTCTCTGTGCAGTTGCAGAGGTGCCCTGTCCCCTACCAACATGCAACATGGTACCACTTCCAACACGCACGTGCCAGGAACACAACTGCCTCCTAATTGTCTTTGCAACAGCAGCAAGATCAGACTAGAACGCAACACAGTGATATTTCCCTAAAGATGATGCCCTGCAAGCTGTTGGCTAACCAGCCAGGATCCAGCCAGTCTTTGCATCTAACATAAAGGGGAAGCAAGGACGAGGAGTCAGGTTAGTAGCAGGATCTACTACTGGCTACTGCAGTGGCGAGATCCACACCGCGCAGCCCAGCTTCGTTCTAGCCGTGTGGCCTGGACAGTCTGATCTGCAGAAGAGCAAGGCTGTGCCCTCCCCACCCCAAACCGGCACCAGCGAAGCACATGCGTGCCTATAATCAGAACAAGTCTACTCAGGAATGTCTCAAAAGTGGATCGGGGGAATTCATCTTTGTGTAACACATAAATCCCCGAAGCTGACAGACCTGACAGATTGAATTGGACCTGAAAAAAAACATTTTGCCCTGCGGGGAGGCAGGGGAAGGGTCCTGGGGGAAGCCTGCTGGAAGCTGAGAGAAGCTGCCTGGTGGAATGGCCAAGACATTGGCAAAAATAGATAAGACTGGCAAGACGTGAAAAGGAAACTAACCTGGAGACTAGAAAAATGATGGAAACAGGAAGAGGAAGAGCTGGATGAACAAGGTTGGGATGAGATGAATGAGAAAAGGAGTAGGAGCAAGGCTGACTCCATGCTGCAACTGGGAACAAGGGAGAGAAAGGAGAATCAAGAATGAAGCAGCAAGTTGACAAAGACGACTAAAGTAGCATGGGAGTTACACTGCAAGATACCCAGAGAGATCACCAAAACAGCTATAGAAGGCAAGACAGGCAATTTTTGAACAACAGTCATTAGAGGAGATGTGACAGGCAGAAACGCCAACGTTCAAGCCTAAATAAAAACAGCACTTAGTAACAGCACTTGAGTCAAAACCAGCTGTAGATATGGAATATACAGAAGAGCCTGACATGCTGCAGAGGCTACTTTTTTACTAGGTGAACAGTACAGCCTCAAACAACACTAAGTTTTCTTTCTGCATGCATAATTTAAAAGCGACAGCATAGAAAGTACACTACCCTGAGTCACCACATGAATTATGGAGGGCAACAGGGAACTCGGGACTTCCAACGCAGCATGTACATGATCCATAACATAGAGCAAGTTATTTTTGTATCCACCCCACAGTCACTTTTGCAAAGCATTCAAGTATATGGCCAAGGAAACCCAAACAGGTAACTCACAAACTGTACAGATGCACCCATTTATGTATAGCAACTCAAACTTCCCAAGCTGCAAGTAGAGACTTTCAAAGCAACTTGTTTCTTGTCTGGATAGAGACAGAGGAGGAAGAGGAGCTACGAAGACAGAGGAATAAAAGAGCCACCTACAGTTTCGCAGATGAGGAACGTGAGCATGAGGGCCAACTTCCAGTTGCTCCGTTTTTCTCAAGTCACGCTTGATGATCTCTAAAAAAATGGCAGGTAGGAAGAGAATGGACTTTTGTCCGAAGAGGAGGCATGCGGTCTAGCAAAGCCTTATACCAAGCCTGGCAGGCACGTGCAAGCGGTGAAGTTCATGCCCATTTCCCACCGGCAGCCGTTACACGGTGCTTCCCAGGCCTGGGCTGCAGCTGCCTACCTGCCTCGAGCACGAAATCCAGAACTGTAATTTCACTTTTCCAGCAACTTATGCTGCTTTCTTCCAATTTGCTGGTGTCAGCCCCCACAAAATTTACAGGCAAAAGAGCCTTGTAGGATCAATTACTTCTAAGGAGGACTATGTTTCATTAATTCCACCTTATAAAATTTGCCTCAGTTTGGAATTTATGCATGCTCCAAATACACTGTACGGGATGGCACATTAATAACAGTCATTTGCACCAAGCCAGGAACAGATCACAGCTCCTGTTTCCAGACTGGTATTTCCCTGGGGACATGGCAACGCTCAGCATGGTAAGCCAGAGCCAAAACTCACTGCCCAGTGCTACTACCAACAAACAGACCAGGAAAACCGCAGGTATCCAGATGCAAGCCAGAGATGCTTACGCAGCCTTTCAGCCAGTTCTGTCTCCTCCATTTCCAATTTCTTCCTGGGTTCAGGAAATTGCACTTTCTTTGTTAACAGCACTCACAGAACTGTGCTAATAAATGCACCATGAACTCAGAAAACGCATTCACTTGCAGCTTGCCCCATCTGCAAGGGGACAGAGCAACTGTTGTACATAAAACTAATCCCGATGTTGACCTTCAGGACTGGAAAGAAAAAAAAAAAACAACCAGGCAGAGCCCTAAGCAGGGACAGAAAAAAATTAAGCAAAGGCTTTCTGGATCTTTCCGCTTCCGCTCTGGAACAGTTTTTAGACATTAATTCTTTCCTTCCCCACTTTGGGGTTCCTACAGGTAGGTTTTAAATTTCTGGCTTCTCCAGTTCTCCATTTTGTAGGAGGCATCAGCTGCATCTCCTTACAAAACATTCATGAAGGGTTACAGCTTTGTAAGGGAGTTAACACGCAACTTTTCAGCCCTCTTCAGACAGCATTGACGTCCTTAATAACAGAGTTTTTCTTAATGCTCAAGAGGATTCCTCTAGTATCTCCCCTAATACTGTTATTTCAGACTTCCTACTTAATAAATAACTTTACAACATTATTAAGGATGAGCAAGAACATAAACGTATCAATCGTTATTTCATATGACTTCAATTATATAAAGTTGAATCAATATGCTGTAACAGGCAGATTCCAGGAGCCTACCTATTTTCTGTGGGAGCTCTGCAGTCTGGTCATAACCCTTTACAAGGTGCCCTTTAGCAAAGCATTTTGGTTGCAAAGTTAACATTTGTATAAGGTATAAGCTGTAAGCAGTTAAGCCCAGAAGAGGAAGAAAACCAGTCCCCTAAAATTGGAATACTCTAATTCCTTTTCAGAAAAGGCAAGATAATCTGCTGCAGTTTGTTGCTGTCATCCACCTTACAAAAAATCACCCAGTTAATTCCTGGTCAGCTGTTCTACCTTCCAGACCTGCAACTCCAGTGCACCTATGCTCTACCACCAAGACTTGACCTCTGTTGGAACAGCTTTTGAGGGGATTTTCAGACAAGCACCACTTGTAATTCTGGGTTTCACAGAAATATTTGGAGGGCTCGGGAAAGGCTGTATGTTCTCCAGGGCACAGAACAGCTGGTTTAAGAATTTACTTACTGTCACAGTTGAAGTGGCATGTCAATAACATTTTGAACGAGGCCCTGCATACTGCTCAGAGCCAAGACAGAACGGTTCGGCACCAGGATTTACAATTTTACATGGCTTCAAAGAGCAGCAACACAGCTTTGCAAAAGGAATAACTACCCAGGGCTAAGAAAATAGAGATCTTTCTAGCTGAGAAAGCTGTTGAGACACAGTGTTCCGAGGAAACACCATGTACGTGTGCCATATTGTGATTCTTCCCCGCAGGGCACTTAAATGGCACTGCCAGATAATCCACGGAAGCAGACGACAGGTCACACTACACAGGACGGCAAAAAATCCAGTGCTCCCTGCTGTCTAACACAGCAGGAGTCTCTTTCCTGATCCCAAACACAGCAAGGGTTCAGAACCCCTGAATGCTTGAGCTGGGCACTGAAGGACATGGCCATGCAGTGAGACATACTCATCACCATTCCCGACATCACCTTCCCAGCTGAATTCAAAGCAACATTCTTGCAAGGGCCGAGCTGTGCACCAAAATAAAGAAAACCTCCCACAGGCATCCAGGGCAAGTGCTGAACCAGTAGTTTAATCCAACACAGCTACAAACACACAAGCAAAAGTGACCTAGAGCAATGCAATCCCAGAAATCCAGAAATAAAGGTTGGTGCGAACGCAATGTGAATGGAAACATGTGGGTTTAAGCACAGGAACAAAGGGTTAAATGAATGGTCTGTCTGGGTAACAAAGGACACTGTTCCCAGCTGCAAAGCTGAGGAGGGTGTCAAGCACTGAAGGCAGCAGACTGCTAAGAGCCCAGCACGGACAAGACCCCATGTCCTAATACGAGGAGGATGACGAGTTTGCAGAATACCACGCACCATTTTTCTGTTAGCCCAACAGAACAGACTACAGACATGTCTTTCAAACCTAGGTTCCAAACAAGGGAAAACAAAACGTGCAGCAATCTGCCCTATGATTTACGGAAGCTTAAGTGAGATTCAGAGGCAAAAATCCACCTTATAACAGCCAGCAACTTCTAAAGGATGTAACTAAGCTGTCCTAACCTAAGCAGTCATCATCAGCCAGAGGAACCCCAGAGACGCAGTGAGGGGCTGACATCCTCTGTGCTGCCCACAAATGATCCAGGTCAGATCACCCAGTCCCATACATCTTAGGTGTCTGCAGATAGGCGAGTGTGAGTGACTGAAATCTATAAAAGAATGAGTGTTAATAGGCAAAGTCAACTTATTTGGAGATCCTGTAAATAAATACCACCTTCCCTTCCATAGGATCTTCTAATGAATTTTACGACACTATTTTCCCTACACCTGTTTCTGAGCTACAAGGTAGCACTTACTACTCCTATGAGTTCTGATACTAACGTTCTTTACCTGGAATTCAGTCCTCCTCTCTGAACACGTTTTAAGAGGTCATCATCTCTACCCATTTTTTGCTCTAGTTGTACAAATACATCTGCCTTTTTAAATCTCTGTTTTGTCAGACTGAATTTGTAAGGCTGACCAGGGAAATGGAATGAGCAGGAGCAATTCCACCCCCCCGCCCCGCCTCCAAACCCAGAGTTGCACATGCTGCTTTAAATAATGCCTTACACATTTCTGTCCCTAGTAAAAGTACTTCACCAGATGCACCGTAAACATCCCATTATCCTTTGCAATAGTGCCGTCACACCAACCACTTCCCTGTACAACTGACAAATAAACTCATCTCTTGCCTCCAGAACATGAATGCCAGCCTCTAGAAAAGGGATTTTCTATTTCTGCTAAAAGAGTCTGTAAGAACAGAAATGGGATGAAATACTTGAAGACTGCGAATAAGAATTGCTATTCTTTTCAAGGGAGAACAGGGTCTTCGTCCACACTGTAATACCTCCCGGCTGTGTTATCTTCACAGTGGTCGCTGGCTTGCCTCTCGCCCCATTCTGGTAATTCTCAACGTAACGAAGGAAAGCCTCCCTGTCAACCTCCCCACTTACTCATTCACAGCTTCTGATCATTTCCTGCCTACATTAAACATCAAACAAAGCTCAATAGGAAACTATATCTAATGCCCCAGGTAAAACTAGACAAAATAAGTTATTGAAGAGGCATTAAGTTTGCTCGACACTTTTTACCTTTGATAAAACCGTATTTCATTTGATCACGCTTTCTATCCACTCTTTTACAACATTTTTCACTGTCTTTAATTATCATTTTTTCCAAAATCCAAGATTGTGCATAACATTAAGATGGAACTAATAGCTTGCTAGAGGTGTGTGTTCACCCTGAGAAGCCTGTAAGCCCTTTTCTACGTTTTCTTCTCTCATCTGGAATAGAAACCTTGAAGAGTAATTCAACACCTTCTCAACCCTTCAATCATTCCACTCCACAATGCAGACCATTTCTCTAGTTCATTTTCTGCATTTCTCAAGGCTTGCTATTAAATCCCAACCTCATCTTTCATCTGTTTTGCAAATTAACAAATCATATCTGCTTGTGATCGCTCAACCCAAGATCCCGTTTTGAAATCAGCTCTTCTACAACATGTTTGCCGCTCACTAACGAACATATCTAAAATAATACATTGCACCATCCATCAAAATGGCCCAATCTTGATCTCTTTCTCCAAAGCCTACAAACTTTGCTTCAGTGTTTTCACAACTGTCCATCCCAGAGCCTTAGCTAAATGAATTTCAACAAATTTAGTTCCAAGTTTTGAGAAATTCATAGTGGCTTTGCCCTTAAAACTGCAAAATTTCAGTTCAAAGTAATTGCAACCTTTGAGATAATATTTCATTTGGTTTGCCGAAATTACCTTAATTATCTTCTCACAGGTCTATGTGTTCCCACATGTCTCCTCAGAGCATCAAGTCTCCCAGGTCATTCTATCAGCTTTTCCAACTTATATCTCACCAGCTGAACTTTTATTGACATACTTCGAGCCAGACAATTAGCTAATCTGATCTTTAACAACATGGAAATTGCTATCACATCAAGAATGTGTTCAGCTCTTCCCAATAACTGCGTGTCACAGCTTGGTAAAAGCTGCTTCTCTTCAGAAACTCACCTGTAGAATCCTCTGCAGGATTGAAGGAAGAGCGATAAATGCAGCCATGTTGTTCAGCACTTGCATTGTCAAACTCTTCAAAGCTGAAATAGCAAACGTAAAAGCCACCAGCAGTTCATTAGGATTCAAGGAGTAAAGAGAGATCAATCGTTCAGATTAAGGGAGTTTTATTTCAGTTCATGTTTTCTAGTTCAAAAACGGTTTTTATCTTTTTTTCTGCCGCATATGTTTTGCGCTAAGCACACGCAGCTGTTTGTATTAGAAGGTATATTTAAAAGTTCTCGATACCACGATGCTGTCCCTTCCCCTCCCACACCCTGCCTACAGTAAACAGTCACATTTTGAGACTTACTTGGTAGCACTGCCGTTCATCTTTTCCTACCGCTACCAAAAACCAGTTTGGATGCCTTGTCCATGTTATAGTCCCACAGACTCTAAAACTTCCTGGCATTAACCTTCGCATGAAACTTGTTCCTCAACCCCCAGTTCCCCAGAGTAAGAGCCAATACTGAGATATGTGTGGATCCAGCGATTCAGCTTCTTTGTGGGGAGCAGTTAGAGCAGTTGGGGAAGTATGCACATTAAGAATGAAAACAAAATAGTTACGCAGGATCCAAGTGTGTTATCCTCTCATCATTTCTGGTATCACTTCAGATGATTACTTTTCTGCAGGCATTAGCTCCCAAAAATGGATAATCTAGGGGATGTTCTGAATTTAGATGAAAAGATGAGTTGAGGGAAGAGGGCCGATTTTTATTTTTGGGTTACTGATCTCTGCAAGACTATCCCCAGGAGTCCAGATATAGCTAATGGTCACTGGAAGGAAAGGAATAGAGGGAGGACGGACAGCATGATAACCACCACGCTTTCTTGTAATATGTTATCATCCTCAACCACGCACAACTACAATCACTGTGGAGCACAGGGCTGGAATGGACCAAAAGATATTACTCTCTCCCAGAACCACAGTATCTAAGCCACTTTTTAACTCGTCTTAAGTCTCCCATAAAGGGAGGTTTTTCGAGATGTGCTGCTAACACCCACAACAGATTCAGGGCACTAGAACTGGAGTAGAGAATTTAGCTGGTGTATCCAAGTTCTACTGACTTTATATACAACAGCCAGGTGCAGGGATAAGCGCACAAAAAGGCTAGGCATGGAAAATGACAGGGTATTATGTTGGAGGTTCCCAAGCGCAGGCTGCAACCTACTTCCAGCTTAGAAAGCCTTTGTACAGGCTGTGCGCCTTGGCTTTTTCACAGAGACCATTCTCAATGAAACCAGCTTATGAGCAGAGGCTATGGTAGGGTTCCTCTTCCACTCAGGACTTAAAAAAGAAAAAAAAAAAAAAGGTATCTGACAGCTGCAGCCTACCAAATGTCCAACCTGAACTCAGTTCTACAGCCACTGCAGTTCAGATGTACTGCGGGAGCAGTGAATTTAGGAACTGAGTAACAAAACCGCTTTTCTTCTATTCATTCGGTAGAGGAGGAGAGACAGCACACAGCTTTTGATTAGTATTTGGGGTCGCAAAGGCTAAAAATACTTACATTCGGAGTATCGACACTGTGAAGAACCAGATAATTTCTGTGGGGACATCATAGCCTCCAGCAGGGGAAACCAGAGGGCCTGAAATAATCGAATGCAAGGAAAAAACCAGTAAGAAGACGGCAGTACGAAAAATGAGCTGTGACCAGTGTCAGAGTCCATTTCCAAAGACTCACTTCCACATTCTGAAGAACGGAACTACATTTCTCATGACTGCAATGGAACAGGACTGAAACATGTTAAAATAACCTCAGAGCAAAGCACTTAGGGATCTGCTTTTAGTCTAGATTGCTTGTATCTTAGACTAACATACTATTTCATTGGGGTCTAAGCACAGAAGACCTTTGGCTCCTGTGGCTCTCTCTTCTCCGTTCTCACCTGTTTCTTTACTGGAATTGTGACAACATAAGAAATCTACTTTTATTCATTCAGTTCCCCACTACTTCTCCATGTGAGACGCAAACTCTGTGGTGTAGAGACTGCTTACGGAATGGGTAGCACAGTAAATGGATCCCAGCTGGAAAGGGGCATCTAAATGCTCCAGGCAGGATCCAGGAGTTGTGAAAATTCACATAATATTGCACTGGGGAAGCCAGCTGTATTGTCTCCACCCCTCAAAGACCAGGCTGACATTAAATTCAGGATTTGTGAACATATTCAGAACAGCAATATTCTGCAGCCACAGTGAGAACAGCATCAACTTTGTGCCGCCATAAAGTTGGCTCAAACCTTACTATGCCTTCTTTAGTGTCTGACATTCAAGCCAAAATTTCAATTGGAGCTAAAAATGGGGGAAAGGATATTGTGTCATCTGCTTCTCCACTGCTGATACGCACTTTATTTTGTGGTCCACCCTTACAAGTGAGGGTTTCTCTCTTGGGGGTCTAAAACCTGAACCACTGCAAGAACAACATAAGGCAGAGGAAAACAATGACTGCTTAGGACATATCGGTATCCACTAGACGGGGAAAAGAAGAGTGAAGAGAAAGTTTCAGGACATGCAGAGGCCTTTGTTGATTTTAGTGATACTTTTTTTTTTTATTACCTTACCTCTCGCTGTTGCTGGTCTAAATTGTGTGAATTCCTCCGGCAAAGGGCAATTGTTTTCATTAAAGTATCTTCAATGTTTTCTAGCAAGGGGAGTTCGGCTGAGCCTAAGTTTTGGAGGGGAAAACCAAACCGCAATTATAAAAAACATTAGATACATTAACTCCCAATCATTCTGCAAAATAAAATCATGTTGTTGTTCTAAAATCTGCTCACTGCAGCAAGCAACTAAATTATACAGACAGGTCCTGATTTTTGGCACTCTTCCTGAATAGCACAATAAATTGGGCATATAAAATATTTCATGTAATCGAATAAGGAAGATCTTAGCTGGGGTTTAGGATATAATTAAGTAACAAATATGGGCACTGCATTTAATTAGGTGCCCATGAGTCCCTGGGCTAGTGAACAGGGCACCTGTGCATGTACTCATTTTCTGCAGGCAGAACATCCTTACTTGTCTGAGAAGTTTGCTTCAAAAAAAAAGCTACCTCCAGATGTCTCGCATCACTGTTCATCTCTAATGCCTGCCAAAGCTCAGTAATGAGTTTGAATGGATTCTAACATCGGAAATGTGTCTGGTGAGCCGGTAAGGGTACCAGTCACAATCCAAAGAGCTAACAGGGCAGATGACCACACACACACGAAAATCCATCTCATTTTGTTTACTCTGATCTTGCAAGAGATCAGAGTAACAGAGTAAGGAAGCGTCATCAGAACAACAACCACAGCCGTGCGAATATAAATTTTAAAAATGTTGCTGCAATACCTAGAAACCTGAAAGAGGATCTCATTATGCCAGGTGTCAAACATACACACTTCACATTTTTGTGTTTATCTCTTTTTAATAGAAAATGGAATTTAATTTGATAACTCTTACTTTCGTCGTCTTGCGTAAGCATCAGCAACTTGCTCTGCAATCGCTGAAACAAAAGAGAAGAACAGTAAACTTGCAGAACCTTGATAGAAGGGGTTTTAAAAGGTATGGTTACAAAGGCTCACCCTCATTTTCTCCCCCAATATGACTAACATGGCAGAAATGTCTTTCCAAATACAGAAAGGAAAACAGGAGCTGAAAGATGATTTTTGATTAAGAAAAACATATTTCAGCGTCTATTATATACTCGATCCTCGAAGACATGCCAGAAAAATAGACCGATCTGCTGAGTCTGCAGACAACGTATGGTTATTTCACAGAAGGTAAATGCTTCTGTGGATTTTATCAGGAAACAAATCGAGAAGCAATGACAAGATCAAACCTTAACATAGGCTATCATGCTGATGGCACGTCATGCCATACTGGCATGGCAAAACTGCCACATTCAGGATTTCAGTGTACCATACCTCAAGCATAACCAGAAAGGCACCATGGATATCTCCCTTCTTCTCCAGTAAATATGAAGAAGCTTCATGGAGCTGATGTTTCTGGGTTATCTGAGTTAAAAGAAAAAAAGGTAAGTGTCTATCTTAAGAAATCTGCCAGTGTTTGTTTACTCCACAAGACAATGATGACCAGATGGTCAGAAAGGATTGTGTCTCCATGTGTTCATAGGCACGTTACCCAGTTTGAGCACTCCTACTTCCCCCCCACCAGCTACACGGCGTCTGTTTCTCAACTTGCAGTATTGCTACCACCAGCATCAAAATCTTTAAAAAAAAAAATCTTAAATCAAGATCAAGGATGGATTACTGTTAAAAATTTTCATAAAGGGAAGAAACAGCTGCCCTCCCAGCACTAGTCAAACTTTGGCAGAGTTGCTTTCCAAAAACCCCTGGCCCATGGTTTCATATACCTTCAACATACTAATCAACGTTAACACAGCCAATCTGCATTCTGCAGTTACTCAGTAGCTTCAGTGCACTAATGGCCTTTTCTCATTAGCCCTGAGACTACATTCAGAATCAGCATATTAAACATAGCTAGCCATGCTGCATGAGAGCAGTTTAGCAGCTCAAGGAGACAAACAGCGTAGGAAATGGATTAGGAAGAGTATCCAGGAACTAATCCACAACCTAGGCTAAAGTACTTTTACAGTACTTTAAAGAGGTAGGAGTTGATTTGAATGCTTCCCCTAACCCCTGCCCTTATAGATGTCTTTCCTACCTGGATGGTTTCTTCCAATCTGCAGTATTCCAGAACTTTAAGTGTCTCCAAAACGTGGTCTGGGCTGTACCGACACAGCAGCTCAATGAATTGCTCAGTGACGCAGGGCGGTAAGTGTATCAGGTCTTGGTTAATGCCTTCTCTGGAATGAAAAAGGCACAAGAGACTCAAGTCAAATTCTAGCCCAGAAGTTTGGCTGGAAAGAAGAGTTTCTTACTCGATTGCGTGTTGTCTTTTATCCTTAATACAGAAGTAAAAAATCTGTTTCTAAGAGAAAACATATGCTGTTTCTAATAGTTACTGGTGCTGGAAGTTTGTTAGTAGGCATTTCATTTGTTCCAGAACATATTCTACTGATGCCTCAGTATAAATTAGACTATCAAAGACCCCCTGTGAAGAAAGATTCTAGTACAGACACCTCTTCAGCAATGCTATGGCAAAGAGGTACAAAGAACTCACCTAATTTCCTCAATAAACCTTATGGTCTTTTTAGATGCTGGCCATCTATTTGTCCTATAGACCTTCTCTGCATGTGTTTGAAGAAATATTTTGTTGCTTTTTGCTTAATGCTCCTGAAATTATTCTTTGACCTGCTGTATCACATTTTAATGTTTCATCTGCTAGAATATGATCCCTTTTATAAAGTCGTATGTCAATGAGCTAGATGCTTCTGTTAGGGAGACATCCCCATTTTTATTTAGTTCCTCTTCTCAGACAGAAGAAAACTGGTGAATTGGGTTTTGCTCTTGCACAGGCAGTAAGTCCATGCACTTTACGGTCCTTGGTAGAGCAGATCGCCAACTGCAAGGTTTTGCACCAGACCCCACATATTGTTCAGCCAAAGGCTGCATCCTCTCTCAAGAGTTTTGCAACCTGCTGCACTACAGAACTATATTCAGCTGGAACTAATGACATCTACCTCATCTCCCAGCATGGGATCTGCTCAGTCAACGCAGGCAGGTGAAGTCTCCAACCTGTGCTGTGTTTCCTGGCCTCGTTATGTCCCTGACCTCCTCTGACCTGTCACAAGCAACGCTGCCGTGATGGTCAGGCACTCAGCAGTGCAGACCCGACACTCTTCTCTCCTGGTTCTCTCCTGGTGTCCCTATGGATAATGCTGCCTGGCCCGAGTCCTTCAGGAGGCCAAACCAGGGCTTCCCTTCCGATTCTAGCCAAGGTAACTTCTGCAGGTGAAGCTCAGAGTACAATTAAACTCATTTAATAAAAATTGGATTAATAAAAAGGATTTCTCCGATTCCTTTGCAGCAGCAGCTGCAGGCAGTGGTTTGTGCAGTGGCCATTTTCTAACCCCTTGGTTTATTATTAAATAAACTCCTAATGTGGAGGAAACAAAACAGAGAACAGAATTGCGTGCAGTGCCCATGACTGTCCCTGTGTCCTGCCTGTTTTCTACTGATCTTGTTTTTAAAAGGAGCAACATGAAGCAAGAGATTTCAGAGTTAGGATGGAAAGGATGATAGTTTCCTAGAGACAGATATAGCACCTGCAACCCTTCCACATGAACAGCAGTTCACCACCACTATAGGTTAAACTTCACGTGGCAGTTCTAGGATTGATGTCTCACGCAGAGAAACAGCAGAAGCTTATCCTGTCTAGGAAACACGGCTCTAAAACATGTTCTGAAGCTCTGCTAGGAAAGAAAACAGATCAAGGTATGTGTTTAGTTTTGTTACCTTTCTGAACAGAAATTCCTAATCAGGAGAAGATGCGTTGATGTGCAAACCCTACAACCACGGGATGGGAAAGGTCTCATATACAATATGATCCTCTATTTCCTGGGAGCTACAAGAGCTAACAGGATTATCATCATCTAAGAAAGGCCAGGAGAATACTGTGCCCCTAGCAAACCAAAAGAAGCTTACTGTGATTACAATGTCAGTCACTTGATTATAAATGATATTTGCCCAGAAATGAAAGCCTCACGCAGGTACTGATCGCAGTGTCCAAAGTATGGACACAGTTGTACAAAAATTGGTATCCAAACTACTGAGTTCTGACATCAAATAGAAGAATGGACTTTTGAAAGACCAAACAAGAACCCTAAATTCTGGCCTCCTGCTTCCACCATCCACTCCTCTCACAGCACACATGCTATGAACTCCCCCAATGCCTGTAAGGGAGTGAGCGTTCTACTCTTTTTTTGACTAGACTAAAATAAAGAAGCACTTTCTATCTAAAACGATCTCTGTCTACCAAAATGGGAAAAATGGCAAGTCATACATTTTTAGCAGGACAACAAACTTCCAGTCTGGAAATAACTCTGGCACCTAGTATGAAGTATGACTTCATGAGCAAGCCAACCTTTTCCTTAACCATTTCACTTAAGAAATGCAGAGAAGAGAGAACAGAAAGCTGGATTTTGATAACGTTAAAAACTAAGCAACAGTCTTAAGACTTGCAGGTCCTGCTCAGCACAGTGTGATCAGGTTCATCTTCCATGCAACCATGCCAAACAGCTCCCCTGCCATACTCTATGTGCTCTTTCCTAAAAAGAAGAGATAATCACTGGTTTCTCACAAAACCTGGCACAAATGAGCTTTGCGAGTGTCACAGATAGCTGGTCAGTGAGAAGAGCCATTGTAACAGAACCTAAAAGTTTAAGTATCCGTTAATATATTTATAGACCCAGAACACCATATTGCTAAGTAGGTTAATACTGTTGGTATACTACACAAACACATGCTGCAAACAGACATGCTTCACCGCGTTGTTTTTTTAGAGGAAAAAACTTCAAGCGTTTATAATGGAAACGTAGCAAAGGCTGTGATTAATGAGCTGAGCAATACACACTACATTCTCTGTTTTGTGTGGCTGCTTATAAGATACAAACACACAGACATTTGGTTTTAATTTCCCCAGGCAATTTCTGTTAACCCTGTTTCCTCCCTTCCCCCTTCCATCTCCTTTAAAATAAATCTCTAGCTGAATTAAATGGGCCAAATTAATCCCTAATGCAATTCCACCAACTAGGATAGTTACGCTAGCATGATGAGTCTTGTCCCCATATGATCAAGCAATCATTTGTATTTGCGACATTAAAAGCTCATTTACTGCTCTAAGAGTCTTTATTTTAATAAGAATTTTGCTCAGAAAAGCATATCAACATTTAGATTGACTGAAGGGAGACAGATGTTTTCAGAAGAACCTAATCACTATTTTATGTATAGATATAGTACAAAGTAGAGGTACATCTGCAGACTAGGTCTTGCATAGCAAGATTTCTCCCTCCTTTCCCACCTCTCTCAGGATACAGTTCAGCTCATTTCGATAGGTCTTCGAAGCAGACAGCCTCACAGCACTGAAAACGGACCACGGGACCTTGAATACTATTAAAAAAAAGCCCTTCCAGCAATCTAGGATCTCTACAGAACACTCCTTACTGAACACATAGCTTAATAGCAATAGGTTAAACCTCAGGCTTGCAGACCTTCTGCTTTACGGTCAGTCACCAGCATATGTAAATCCAAAGTATTTAGTAGTATTTTGTTCATATTTCTGCGCAACTGTCCCACTTATCTTTTGCTTATTGAGTATTCTGGCAAAAACAATCCAGTCAGTACACGGTTTCTCTCCATTACTTGGGATGCTCAACGTCTTACTGCAGTGCAGGGAATTAGTGGACTTTGGAACGCAGAGGGAAAAGGAACTGTTCGTAAGCTTTCCTAATGGACACACGGCACAATGTGACAAGCCATGTGGCCTAATGCACCTTGCTGAACATCAGGCTTGGGGGGGTAAAAGCCGAAATCGTTTGAAAGATCAGATACAGACAGTTGCTTTCTATTGCTGGTTTGAAAACATCACGTGTTGCTTTTGATTAGAAGATAAATACAGGAGAAATGGTTGTATTTAGCTCTAATTACGGTAGAGCTAAATTAGATACGTTTATTACTCGGAGATTATGGAAACCACTCTATGCATAAGATTAAAATCCAGGTTAATTACTACCTTCATCGAGCCTCGCTTGCGGCAAGTGATATCACAGCATAAACAAAGTCCTACTTAACATCCAGCTGGGTATCATTTCTGCTTAACTATTCAATTTTAAAAAAAAAATTATTCATTTATTAACTAAATAATCTAATTTCTCTGCTATAAAACCCAACCAAGATACTTTCTTGGCAAAATGCTGATTTTATGTTGACTTCTAAGAAACAAAATAGGTGTGGAAGTTCCCATCTTGCATACAAACATGACTGTAAAAAAACCTCAGGAAATAAAACATGACCTTTATTTATTTATTTTTAATTTGCATCCTAACAAAATCCAAAAAGTGATTAATTCCAGGTTCTAGCTTCCAAAGCATGCTTTTTATTCCACTTCAACAAGAATTGAAACATCGACACTTGAATTAAGATAACATTATCTTTTTCTACTTCTCCTGCTCCTCATAAAGCCCAATTAATTGTGCAGCCAATTGACAAAACAAGATCTTGCCTTCAATTGCATTAACGGTTGCTTGAAGGCAATTGGAGTTGTGCATATATAAATGTCTTACAAAATAAATAAAGAAAATCAAGGTCTTGTAGCATTTGAAACCGATTCAACAGAAAGAGAACACTCAGTGCTGAAATACTGAAAGAACAGGAGCAGATGGAGCAAGCAAGTAAGGAGACGTTTGCAGTGAAATACGGCAGCAATGCTGAAATAAAACAGAAATGAAAAATGCTAACAGACCAAAACGCTCTTCTATTTATGTTAAACTTGGGCACCTTGGTCAAGCAATCAATCGGTGGGTTGAGAACAGAAACGGCAGTTTCAGTCACAGGGTAACTGTTTCACAACCTTCTCAAAGAAGCTGTTACAGCAATGCCCAAACTCCCACCAGCGTGGGGAAAGGCATCACGTTGCACATACTGGAACCCACGCCACTTCCCAGTTAGGAAGCCAGCATGGGCTCTGCTAAAGGATGCTCCCCAGAACACTCATTTCCATGCTATCCATCTCAACTTTGTGCAGTTTGAAGGGCAAGTCACCTTCTCCAAGCCCTAAACTTGGCTGTAGGCTGTGTATTGATACAGTGTTTGAAAGGAATTTATTTTAACCCATGTTTTCAAGCTGTAGTTTGCAAATGGTCTGATTTTATTACATACCTCGGATCAAGGAGACTCCTCAGAAACTGGAAGAGTAAAAACTGGTCCTGTACAACAGGAGACAGAGTATTACTATTTTAAATAATGTACTATGAACCAGTGATTCCTGAACCATATCCATTGAAGAAAATACTGTTCACAGCTGGTGCCTGCTGAAGAAGTTGGTTTAGGACTTCGTCTTACGTAAATACTCAGAGGATATGTTTGCTGCCAACAGCTCTGATCTCTGAGGGCAAGCCAATCTGAACTCCAAACTGAGAACTGCCTTATCAAGTGGTGCAACCAGCACCTCAGAGATCATACATGTTTACGGCCAGAACTCTACAAACAGGCCAAATAATTTAAATGCAGCAATTCCTGCAGCTGAGTAACCATCAAGCTATTTTTCTTCCATTTATGACAGAGCGACAACTTACCATTACTCTTAGCCATCATTTCTTACAAGAATGGCAACCCCACTGTAAAGAAGCACCAACATGAATGAAGTTTGACATTTTACCTGGAGGTTTGCAATGATGCTCTCAATCTGCTCACCGAAGTGAATGGCTACCAAGTCGGCTGCTTTACATGGGCTCAGCAAGAGCAACTCCTTCGGACAGGGAAACACAACAAAAAGAATTACTTTTAATTTCATAGGCAATATAATTATGCAGTTTCACTGTGGCCATTCGTATTGTAACTGCATCTTTGCCTAGATGAAAGCTGTAAAATTATGAACACCATCACACAAAAAGTGATTTTGAAAAACATTAGAAGGGTAGTTTGTAAAAAGGCGTATTTGAAAGTCGATGATTTTACTACACAACAGGCCTTGTAAAAATGCAAAAAAACTCTTCACACCACCGAGACCACATCTCAGTCCTAGGGCGAGGAAATTATTTCATCAGGTTTTCTGACAACTGCCTTTTACCCCCTGCCAACAAGACCAGCTCGTGCCAACTAGGAGCCATCATCAGAGAGGAAACAAAGCCCTCAGTTGACCCTAGGGAATTTCCAGTCAAATGGAAACAGTGTTTAACCGGCTTGAACTGAACCAAACCAGAAGTTTAAAAGCAGGTTTCTTGTAACTGTAACTGATACCTGTCCAGACCTGAAAAAAACTGAATAATTTCTTTACTGTAATAAAAGGAAAAAAAAAATCTTTAAGATGCCTGTGGGTTTGCATCCTGTCAACCTTGATCTAAAAGGCTTCATATCATAAAAGTTTACATAACCCAGAACATGACTTTTTTTGCTCCTAGTGCTTCCAAATGCACCCATGCTTCCAAACAAATAAGAAGCAACTGCTTCAAACCAATACTGGGTACTTGGTAACCTTTCCCAAAAGCCCCTGCTAAGCCTACAAAGAAGAGACAACATTGCTTTACTAAACAAACCCAACTGTTACAGTGGTAAAGAAAGAAAAAATTCATAAACATACATCTGGAAGAAAAAAAAAAAAGTCTGAAAAAGTTACTTAGCACTAGCTTGGTCTCCAGACAGATGTAGCAGCCACCAAATTCAGCCAATGCCAGCAACAGAGCAGGGTGAAGGGAAGAAAGGAAATAACAAGAAAGACTGTGACTACTCCACAAGTTCTTTAAAGATGCATTTTGTGAGGTTTCCAAAGCAAAATTTGCCTACCATATTGTATGTAAAGCAGCTCTGAGGAGTTTGACCCCACAGCTTTACCGCATGAGCCACAGCTCTGAGTTGCTTCCCCAGCACTCAGGAGCATGACCCCTTCATCTTACAAGCCCAGGCAATCCAAAGGACCCCGAAAATTTTAACCACAGCAGCACAGAGGGATGCAGAAAGGATGTAGTGTGACTGCCTTTGTTTCTCTCTCTGCACAAACCCTCCCTGGGAGTCTTCAGGACTGCTGAAGACAAGACTGACTGGAGGGAGATGGCCCAGCCTCCCAGTAATCGACTGCAGCTCTTGGATCAGTGTGACCTTCATAACCTACCCCCAAGCAAAAGCTTTGGGCTTGGGTTTTCATCCTCTCCCAGGTTTGAGCCATTTGCAGACATGGTACTTCTTAGGTGGACAGCCCTTGAGGAGACAGTACTGACACAAGGCACATGGGTCTGAGGACAGAAAGTGACCACCGCAAACAGCACTATGATTGAAGAGAAGCCCTAGGCTTTGTTTTCAAGATAAACATCAAGGAACAACAGGTACGTCGGATGACGGCGAAAATAAAAAGTGGCACTGATCACAAACCCTACCTTTTGTCATACAATCACCAGGAAACCTTCTCTAGACACTGCTAGTTTCAACTGAAAAGGCTGGTTTGCTACTTTCATACCTCAGCAGATGAAAGGACAGTTGTTCGAAGACCTGAAATCACAGCACCATCCTAGTAAAACGTTATTTACTATTTTAAGTCTTCTGAATGTCTGAGAGCAGGATTAATGGAAAAAAACCCAAAACCCCATAGCAGCTGATAAGCTGTTAAGCCACATGAAATTGTGTATATTGTTCACCAATCCTGGGAAAAGGAAGACGCCAAAAGGAAAGAGGGAGTTGATCTCAATGACAGCACCCAAGAAAGGTGACCTACCAAACCGATCATCTGCCCAGCAGCTTTTTGAAGGAAGCTGCAAAAAGCACAGGGAAAAGCAGCCAGCAGTTACCTGCAAGGCTGGTGGAACAGTGCAAGAAAGCCTGTTTTTAAGAATGGCCATGGACAAGTTGAGAGGAATTTTTTCTGTTGTTTGCCAACTTCAGAAAAGTACACAGCTCTGGGCACTTCTGATGCTGTACAATAATCAAGAAGTGGCTCTGCCAGACTGAGAAAACATAAACAAACAACTCAATATGAAAAGCTGGCAGTCTTAGCCTCCAACAAGCTTATCAAAACCAGTGCAACACAGTGAGAAACACCAGGAAGAGCAACCCAGGACATTTCGGATTTGTCCCGAGACATCCAAGTGTGGAACAGCAATTGTGAAGGCCCCAGGGTGAAGAGACCCAGCAAGTAGACCTGCCTGTAGTTTGATAAAGACACAAAATAAGGGTTACAGAGAGAGGCTGACTCACTCATAATGCCAAACTATTTGGGCTGTATATACCAATACAAGCAGAGACAAGGGATGCAGCAGGAGAAGAATGAAGCAGACACAAGGAAGCAGCAAAGCAGACAGCAGTTTCCTCAACTTGGAAAGCCCATGTGGAACCACAGTTGCTCTGATAAAGCAGTAATGAGCCAGGCTCACTCAGCCACAGCACAACCATCACCACCAGTAATTCCCATAGGCTCTGAAAGTGCATCTGGAGAGTGGGCGTGAGCTCAGCGAGCTGCATGTCATACAGCTGGATTCACAGCGTTTCTTTGTTTATTGTCTTTCGAATCATTTTCCCTCTCGGTCCATTTTCTCCTTAAGTCACGCACTACTTGAAGATTCTGGCAGAGGCTAGAAGTATTCTGTGTCTTTCAAATGTACCTGGTACTTTTTTGTCCACCTCACAGGACACAGACTTCTGTGGCCATTTTCTGCTAAGTAGTCTGGGCAAGTGCATGCTTGTTTTATGGACAGAGTTATTTTCCTGGCTTATCTCCAGATCACCCTGGAGAGGACTGACACCACCTTGTAGGAACTAGAGATACTATGGATTCCCCATGTCTACTGACTGGGCAATTATTTCAGACACATCTCCATCCCCTGAAGCAAAGAGAGATTGCAGAGATGGGAAAAGTTATTAGCTACAGAAGTCTGGCAATAGTCTGTGTCATACAGCAGGAGTCACGACCCCATCTTCCCACAGGTTGGAAGTGCCAGCGTACCAAGGTTGAATGCTATTAACTGTTGTAAGATGAGGAATTTGATACCACAGACTGTGAGGTCAGGGATGTCAATGTCCTGACCTTGCTGCTGCTGCACGCTGGGGAGATGAAAGACTTGCTAATGGTTCCCTTCCCTGCTACACAACACTCACTAGCTATCATCCCCTGATAAGGTCCCATTATCCAGAGAGCAATACTTGCAACCAGGAGACCAAGGAGGCCGGCCTGAATCTAAGAAATGCACTTATATTGATGTATGAGACTACTAAACCTTAAAGTCAGAGCTTCCTGAACAGCTGTGATTCGAAATTGTGACATTTCTGCTTACAGAACAGCACTAGGCAGATCCAACAGGAGTTAGCAGTAGCTCAGGTACCGTGGGTTTAGGATACACTGTACCTCTATATGTTCCAAAGCTTTCTGCCACACCAACTGCTTTTCTTCAGCACTGTAGCCAGGCATGGACAGGATATTGTGAATATAGTTGAAAACTTCTTCCTGCAAGGCATAAAACCATAAATGGTACAGTATGTTCTGCAGCGCCACTAACAGCGTTAGGTTTTGCTAAGGGAGAGCATTTCAAACAGTCTTAGGATGACCTCAGGGCTAGTCCTCTCTCAGCAAGTCAGGATAAGTTATCTGCAGGCGAGATTATATGTCCCTAAATAGTTCCTGAAGAACTGCCAGGAAAAAAAAAGCCGAGAGGAACAGAATTGATGCTAAATGTGTTAAGCACTGAGGTCAAAGAGAATTGTCTTCCACTATTAGAAATGCCCCCTCTTGCTCACAGGGAGAAAGGACAGGACATCACTCCTCAGCTAGGAGCACAGGCAGAGAAAAGAACACTCTAGCAGAGGGTAGGTCAGTTTTCCCAGCATATTCCCGAGTTCCTCTTCGACATTAGCCTCTCTCCCAGTTTCTCCTGCACTGTCCTCCACTCAGATGCTCTCCTGTTCCGTATTTTTTGACAGTCTCCCTATCACAACCTATCTCTTCTGACTCGTCACCCACACAACTTTCAGCACAGTGATTTCATAAGGAGCCGGTGAGATCAAATTTGCCAGACTCTCCTCCCAACTTCTGTTGCTGGTAGGGAAGAGAATACCTCAAAAACTGTGGCAGATATGCAACTTACACACATGCAGAAGGTAATTGCAAAGAGATAGTAAAGGCAGAGAGACTCTGTCCAGGGGGAGAAAAGAGGGGACTGATGGCAGAAACAAAGAAGTATTGCAGTTAGCAACATTTGCAATAAATCCCACCTAGCACTCAGGTTTTACATATTAGCATTGTTTAAATTTAAAAAGAAACCAAAAACTCTGAAGCTTTAAAAAAAAATCAACTCCTCTCCAACACACACACACACAAAGCCTTGACTATAACTAAGAAAACTCAAGTGTAAAGGAGGACACTTTTTAAGACAGAGAAGCACAAGAGAAGAGCAGGGCTGTTGTGCCCATTCGCACTCTGGCCAGCAGGACAGGCTGCACCACTATGGAGAAGAAAGGCCAGAAGCACCAGATTTACTCACCTTTCTCACTGGATCACGCAAGTAACAGCCAATTATTTTGTCATAGCGAAGCTCTCGTTCATACATGAACTCGCAAATCTGATAGCTAAAACAAAAAATACTTTCCACGTTAGGAAAAACACACTCACTCAGTCGAGTCAGCAGAATAGAAGTAGGTAGCTCAGATCCAGCACAGTTTGGCAGCACTCAGAAGAAAATACAGCATGTTTTGTGAAAAGCATTCGGAAGTATCTTACATTACGGTTTTCAGCACACAGGCTGAGTGGCTCCAGTTTACACATGCCATTTAGTATCAGCCACAGGCCAATCAACCTCCCTCTTTTTGGGAAGTTAGCATACGGAACAGAGAAAACCAGAGTTACTAAGGTGACAGGCAAGGGCCAGAGGACAAAAATCCTTAAAGAAATCAGGTTTCACAGGTTCTGCTGTTCATATATCATCTTCCTTATTTCCATAACACACTCAGCTCTAAGCTAGGCCAATCCACAATACCAATCCACAATACCAATAAATACCGCTGAATGTGACTCAATAATGTGTTATGACACAGCTTCCTACCTTCAGATTTTAATAAACTTCTTCAATATTTTGAGACTTTAGATAAAAACAGATGCAAGTGAGGCAAAACAAATGAAAAGTCTGCTAAATAACATTACACTATAAGTCTTTTAGCTCTGATGGCAGTGGCTGAGCTAGTGGTTCTGGCTGTCAAACTCTCTGAAGCAAGGAGAAAAAAAATGCATTTCTTGAGTCTGAAAAAAAATTGGTTGAGCAACTTCTTCTAGAACACGCAGGAAAACAGGCATGGCATACCCCACCACCGCACTTCTGCCCCTCTGGTCCTTTGTAGTACGATGGATTAATTCACGTAACATCCAAATTCAAGACTTGGATGAAGATGCCCCTCCCTGGCTGACTCTGTTCAGGCATGACAGACTCTTTCTGAAAGTGTAAAGCATCTAAAAGAGATGGTGGAAAATTTTAGCCTTTCCAGACGCTGTGTTTGTCTCTCCTACTCAATTCTAAAATGAGTACCATGGGGGTGGCTTCAGACCCCTTCGTGCTTTTAAATCCACCTGTGGGTCTCACCCCAACGAGTCATCTCCATCTGTCAGTGGTAGAGCATTCAAATATACAACTATACCTTTGAACAAAGCCTGGGCTCTAGGATAGGAAGTGCCAAAACTCATCAAGCCCCACAGGGTTTCATGCTGAAGGGTTTCCACAGCTCTACCCTCTCTTACCTTAACAATGCTTTCTGTAAGAACACCCGGTAGAGATAAGATAGAAAGACTGGAAATAAATATGAACATATTAAATGAAGCATATGTGAATGCATAGGGACAATAATCCCAAACACAGCTGCAAAGTAGGAACAAGAAACGCAGAGGAAAAAAGCTTTGGAGGAGATTTAAAGGCAGTATTTATACATTGTACACAGCAACTTACAATTCTGCTTTTTCTGCCATTTGGATAAGACGGCTCTCTTCGAACTGTACTATCCCTCCTGCCTGGAGCAATTCTAAAAGGACCTGCAGATATTGAAGGCCAGTTATTTGTATTGCAGTAGTAGCTGGACAGCCAGTGCCATTCAAAAGTACACTCTTCCTGCTCCATTAAACTTGGTAGTAACACAGGGCTTGTTTTACAGATTTTTTGAATTGATTGCCCATTAACTATGAAGGTCATGTGCTTATCCAGGACTTTCCCTGCCTCTGTTCTTACTGCTGTCAAACCTCTCCTGTGGGCAATGCTGGGGTAGGATCCTCTTTCACTGCTGCTGTGTACAGCACTGCCCAATTTTTCCATGCCAGCTACCATTCCTATGCTAGGCGCCGGCTTTAGCATACGACCTTCAGCCAGCATACATTCCCAATGAGGCTCAACTTCGCTCTACAGTCTGGTTATACCTGTTGCTTAAAGAAACGTTCCCTTGAAGACCGTTACCTGTTGCCTCTCCGAATGGCGGGAGTCATCATCCGGACTGCACAGAAATTCAAGGACCTGTGCAAGGATGTAGAAGTTAGCATGAGTTCAGCCTGGTTAGCATAGCTGTTAGCATAAATCTAATAAGCAGATTGGGAGCACCAATAATGGCAATAGCAAATCAGAACACAACAGTGCAATTTGAATGTACTATTCATCCGTGAGGTACCTTCTACTTGGTCATATAGCTAAGGACACTTAAGAATACTGGAGTAACCAAGAACTGCTGAAAGACTCCAGGGCGGGAAATCTATGGCTCTGCACCAGGATCTAGAACTAAACTTTGGGGAACCCAGGGAATATAGAAGAAATCAGGGGACCCCATGACCCTGCCTTGGGCCACACACCAAACAGCTGGAACCACTACACTGACCCTTTCGACTTCTCTCCCGGACCGTGCCATCTCTCCCAGAAAAAACAGGAAATCATGTAATTCATAAAATTTAACATATCTGTAATTACAGTGTTTAATCCAAACCCATTTAGCCTCCACAAACTTCTTGGGTCTTAAATTATGACATAGGACATATTTTCTAAGCTGTTTTTTATTAGCATTCATATATCCATACTATCATCAAAGCACAACTGCCATAGCCATTGAAGTTGGAATTTCTGGGACTTAACCTGGGACATAAGCTTAACCCATGCAAGCTTTAGGCATGCATTGGTGCATATCAGTCTATTTCAAACAGCAGAGAAGGATGGCGGCCACGCAAACTAGAAATTACCAGCTACGTATACAAGCTCTATAAGCTCGCTAGCCTCATTTTAGTTGGCATCCATTATCTCCCTATTTTGGCATCTTCATACATGTAACAAGTGACAAGAGAGCCACCAAAATGCTCACTGGGACTTAAAGATAAATAGCGTGGTTCCGGGCCCTTATGGGCCTTTCCCTCTCCTGACACTCTAGTGACCACAGGAATCTGCCATTCCACGAAGAGGAGCAGAGGCTGTTCCATCTCCTAGGACCTGACCCTATCTCTCACACAATTCCAGCAGGCAAACTGAAATACAGAACTGACCATGCTTCTGTGGTCTCTCTCCTGCTCCGCTTCTTTGAAACCACAACAAAGTCCCAGCAAGACGCTACCTGTTTTATAATGCACCAGTCCTTCCAGAATTGCTTCAGTCCACAGCACTAGTCACACTTTCTGCGGTGCCGCACCCTGTTTGGAACTTTTTCACCCCTCACAAAGGAATACTTGCCTGGTCAAAAAGCGTCCTGTTCACAAACAACGTGTTGTTGGGCTTGGCGAGCTGGCGGGCAAGGAAGGTAAAGAGACAGCCAACCTGCGATGGGGTGAAGTCAGAATTCTCTACCATGACCTGAGAAGCGTTAGAGAAAAAAGGGAAAAATAAAAACACATGTGATTGATTCTGCAGCTGCCTTCGGGAAAGCAATCAGGACACTGCAACAAGAAATCCCTCTACAGCCATCAAGTCTCCGCCTACCCCAGACATCTACACAATCTCCTGGTGCTAGTCCATCCTGAAAGTCAAAAGACAGGCCACCTTCCATGGCATTTAACTGCGTCACCTGAAGACACAGACAATGGATGTGTCCTTGCTAAATCACCTCTGTCCTAAAGCTGAAGAGGCTCGACCTCTCTGCCGTGTAACTCAAGGGAAATACTCTTGCATGTCCCTGATTTTCGGGTATGATGGGGCTCCAAACCCATGTTTATCTCCATCTCTGTAGTCCGTGCTGATCACTGGACATGTAACAGAGCTTCTGAGCAGGGAAATGTTGTCACATGAGGAAAAAAGATACAATTAATAATTATAGGAGGAAAAAAAAATATATTTGACTTCAAGCCCCAGGCACTCACCACTTCAATTATGGTATGCAGAAGAACTGATCAAATGACTAAGAAATGATTGTAGGTTTGGGGAAAAGTTCCTTTTCTCACATTAAATTAGCTGTTAGTCTATGAATGTTTTGAGAAACTTGTGGCTGTGCTGCCTTGACTTGAAATTACAGAAAAACGGAATATCTAAGAGTCACTACAAAAGGGATTTGAAGCCTGAGGAGTGCTTGTCACCTGTCTGGCATATAAAAACCAAGCGTGATGTGTCCTGACTTCATGTCTCATGCTTCTGAAAAAAAAAAAAAAAATCCTACACACTAAGGGAAAGTGAAATGCCTCTGTTTGAAGAGTCCCCTTCTAAGAGCAGTGGGTTTAGTTGGGAGGAAATCCATCACCTGAACAATTCTGCCAGCTAACATCTAAGGATTGCTCTAGCAAAGCCTAGACATGGAGCGCCTCACAGTTTATAACCTCATTCAGTCTAAGCTTGGGAGATAAAATTGATTTCTTGGAGTGACCCGGAGTTCCAGATCCCCATGAGATACTAACAGTTATCTTACACAAGTGGATGCAGACAGGTAAGACACATTAAAGGAATCAAGTAGAGCTCTGCTTGAAACATCAGCTAATGCTGTCATTCTTTTTTAATCTTCATTTTCTGTTTAAAAAGGCTATTTCATACAGGAGCCTCGTCAGAATGGTGTTAGCTAATAGTATTAAGAATACAGCTCACTAATACAGCTCACTAAAACAACAGGAGTGTTTCATTCAGTTTGGTTTTGTTTTTCACAAACTGGGTCCTCGTCAGCCCGTGTGAAGAAAAATACTGTACCTCTGAAACAGAGCAACCTTACAGAGGCTGCAGGCCAACCATGGGGACTTTCTAAAAGACAGTATATTTAGCAAAGTTTAGATCAGCATTAGCAGAATATCTATATTGACCAAACTATTTTAAAAGCACAGCTATTTCCTAAGTGGGTTTTTCCCCAAAGATAAATTTAAATAAAAAGTTCCAAGATTTTTTTTTTGTTTTTATCCAAAAGGAGAACAGTTTCCAGACCAAGGGACTAACAGTTCTCGTAACACCAAATTGTTTGCCTGCAGATGCATTTAGTCCTGCAGCACTTCTCACAACTGCCCTCCTTTTCCCCTCCAAGAGCAGGGTTGAATTCTGTTGTGGCGGACATTCACTGCGTGGCCAGCAGCACAGAGTAGGGCTGTAAACAGCTCGATCCAGCCTACGCCATACCACAAGAACACATCCCACGGTAGCTCCAGAACACAGCTGCAGCATGCCACCTCCTGCTGACAGCAGCTAAAGACATATAAAAGCATGGTCTAAACCAGCACAGGGCTAACCGACATCC
Organism: Gavia stellata; assembly: GCF_030936135.1. Classification (NCBI taxonomy): domain Eukaryota; kingdom Metazoa; phylum Chordata; class Aves; order Gaviiformes; family Gaviidae; genus Gavia; species Gavia stellata. The sequence goes on from NC_082604.1 coordinate 3,179,461, forward strand.
TTACAGCAACGTCCTACTCAGGCAGGCTCACAAAAGTTCCCCCGCAGTGGCATTATCTCAGCCCCTCCAACACAGCTTACTGCAGCAGCGCTGTCACTGATTTCACTCACTGGTGCCCTTGCTCTCATCTATCGATGATGACAGCGACAGGGAAACACTACTTATGATATGTTTATACATAAACAGCTTCCAAGAGGAGTTACTCATTATTAATGCTGACAGCTCTGAAGGGGAAAGCAAACGGCATTTGGCAGCGATAGCTTTTAATGAGAACACTCATTGTTAAGGAACACAGTCTGCAGATGACAAGCCATTTCTAAAGCACCAGGCTGATAACTCTGACATTCCTCTTCTCTCCCACTTACTAAAGATAGGCCTGTCATTCTGGGTATGTTACATCCCAAACACAGCATTTACAGATACAGGGAGCAGGGTTTTATCAGAAGAGCGTTGGCACCCTGCCAAGCACAGGATTCCTGGGACCTTTTTTCCTGCTCAGAAGGAATCAGGGAGTGAAATCAATGAGAAGCAGATAAAAATAAACTTAACAATGCAGAGAGGAGAAATTTGACAACCAAGTACAGCCCAGGTGAAGTCACAGACAGGACTGTCACCTGTCACATACTCTGTCACCGTATTTAATGTGCATGCAGTGTCACTTCTGAATATCCAACTGACAACCTTGGCTGAGGTGAACCCACGCTCCAGCCCACCACCTTCCCAGAGGTGTCATCCAGGGCAGGACTGGAAACACCTCATCCAAATTACAGGCTTTACTGCACAGTGTTCTATATAATCAGTCAGATGTAAACAGAGAGGTTAGTTTTTAGGCACACTCACTTTCAGAAGTATGTCCACAATTCTCTGTTGATATTCCACAGCTTGCTTGTCATTCTTGAAGTCTTCAAAAGTCTGCATGAGGCAAAACACTGACACCTTGAGCAGAATGCTCTCCACTGTCAACCCCAGAAATACAAGCAAACACAAAGAAGCAGCCGTATCACAAAGCGGACAATGCTTTTAAGTCCTTTCTGTGCATATCACCTAAGCAGCAAGTTCCAAGACACAATTTTCTCTTCTGCAACTACCAAAATGGTTGCTACATATTCAGGTAAAAGTAACAAGTCCAAAGAGGAAATTCAAGAAATTTGGAAAGGAAGAAAGATGAATCTTTATGCAGGAAAAAGATGTAGTACTGAAACACTCCTTACAAATACATTATTCTTGGTTTACCTGTGCTTTAAAGATGGCCAGAGTCTTCACTGTACAATGCCATGTTCATCAATTTATATTTAGGGACATAAAGAACTATTATGATCTCTTCTGACATCTTATAGAACACACATCAAAACTGATCCTGCATCAAGCCAGTAACTACTGGTTTAGCTAAAGCACGAACTTTTTAGTAAGAATCTTACAGATCATGCAACCATGACATAGATGATGAAAGAACTGGCGTTCCATTTTCCTCTTGGAGGAGATCAGCGATCTCTTACCAGAGCAAGAACGTTAAGGAATTCCCGAGTGTCAAAGTGCAGCAAGGTACGAACATAAGGGTAGACCTCTTCATCCACAGATCCCTCAGTTGAATGCAGCCGGATGAGAAATTCAAAGACCTGCAATGAAAATTCAAACAAACACAGCAGATTTTCTAGGGAGTTCAGATAACATAGCACAAGCACATGGGAAAGCAGCATCATTACCTGCTTTGCCCTTAAGCTTTAAAACACCTTAGGAGTCCATCAGCGTTCTTACTTGAATGATGTTTTGTGCTGCTTGTTAGTAGGAAAAAAATTCCCCCTCCTTAGACTCGCCAACCAATTTAAGATCAATCAAAATTTAATATCAAGCAAAAATTAAGGCTTATACTTGCAAACCGAAGGGTGCGAAATTAGATAATGCCCTCCCCTTCCTGGCAGTTCTCCTGAGAAGCTGTGCAACTCCTCCTTATCCAGGGCACAGCTCCTCTCCTTGTCAGCAGTTCCCTTGGGAAGAGCCAGTCAATCTGCCTCCTCATTTTGAGGCACAAAGCTTTTGGCGCTGCAAAGACTGACTTAGGTCCTATTCAACACTATCTCCTCCACTGACTTTCTAGTTCCTGAAATTTGAGCCCGCCTTTCAAAATGAAGGCAAGCCCCTTTATTGAACCACTGACAGATGTGTCCAGATCCTCCCAGGGAACAAACAGGGCAGCAGCAGTGCCAGTTGTCTCAAACACGCTCACAACAGATCTGGCTCCCAGCAGAAAGAGAGCAGACTGCTGCAGACCAGCTAGCGCTCCTGAGTACATGTTAAGATACACATTGGGATCCCACGGAGAACTGACAGGCAATACACTCTCCCAGCCATCCTCGGGAAATGCCATGTTCTCTCATTTACTCCTATTCCGAGTTAATTTTCCTGTCACCATAGTGGCAGCGAAGCCAGGAGGCGTTAGCAGCTTGACTTTGAGATCCACGACCTTCCCTGTTGGCCTCCTTGCACCCGATACCCACCTGCCAGCTAGGAACTCTTGCAGAGTTACAAAAAACCCCAGACTGTAGCTAGAGTGGATTCAAGCATCCAGACAGAAAGGTGTTACTTAAGCCAAGCTCTCAGAACACTATTGGAGATCATAAAAAGGAGAGGTTGACAGCTCTTCCCCAGAGCTACTGCTGCTGGTTGGGCTACTGCTTCCCCTCAGACCCTGAGCCACAGTCTGTTGCTGTGCCAACTTGTGTGTGTGCAGGGGACAACCTGATACCAACCGTGGGAGAGGGGAACAGCCTAGTGCTTGATCCAGCAAAGGGGAGCGGGCTGGTTTGCACAGAGATACCACATACATACAGCTACAAGCTCTGGATTAGCAAGAAAATCCTAACCCCTCTCCCCCACCAAACCCCCCCACCCCACCCCACCCCACCCCACCCAGAAAACCCACCCCACACCAAAAAAAATCTGTTCTATTGTACTGCAAAGAGAAAGTGCAGAACAGAAAGCGCTTCCTTGTCTTGAAACCCTGAAACTAAAGTGAAATGCTAGAGACCCCAAAAATATGTTTGTGGTAAAACTGGCCAGAAACTGAGGAAAGAGTTTTAGGAGCACAAAAGGATGATCAGGAGCATCCTCTGTTTTAAGAAATCATCAGAGATGACTCCAAAGGAGGTAAGCTTTGCCTTAGGCCAAGCTTCAGACACAGCTTAAAGAGAAAGAAATAGCCAACTTGAGAGCTCTGATGGAAATAAGGAACAAGGAAAGGAGATTTCCTTGGCAGTGACCAAGCCAACTTTCATGTAACCTGCATGTCTAGTCACACTTTTGGCATAACCTTACTGTGATTTTAACCAAGTACTCTCTCCCTATGATGAAACCATTAAGAACATGCTCACGCCTGTCCTGAACAAATATATAAGGCATATGCAATAGTACTTGTTGCCTTGAAGCAACCTGCCAATCTCTTGGGCAATGCAGATGGAAAAGACTATTTCTCCCAATGTGAAAGCTACCGTTGCAGACTCGAACAGGGTGATGAATCCGGTCAGCCAAAAGGTGGTCCACTGAACAGGGCAGCAAAGAGCAACACAAAGAGATGCAGCTCAAGAATCAAACCTTGTCCCGAAGGAGGACAGTAGGATAAGCCTGCACTGTCACAGGATAATAGCAGCACTCAGAAGCCTTAAGGCATCAGCTGCTGTTCCTGAAGTGCCCTGGGAAGATGATTTGGATGTTAGGTCACGTTTCTTCCTAGAGGGACTAGGCAGAACAACAGAAGAACAGAAGATGGGTACTCAGCCTGGGCTCAGCCCACAGGGTATAAAACAAGCAGCTTCAGAGCCTTTTAACATAGGTACGGGCTTTTCTGAAGCAGCTAAGATCCTGCCTTATCAGCAGAATGGCTGGACATGCTTAGGGCCACCTCTCCCAAACTAAGGATGGCCAAGATGGGTGGAGGAAGAGGAATGCAGTACCAGCCGACTGCCTCCTCACCAGAGCTGGAACAGACTAAGAAAGCAGACAATCTTAACAGAGTCTCCACAAGACTGGAAAATACCAAGCTCTGGGTTGCTTTATGCCTTTTCTCAAGAGAAGAAAGAAACTCGCTACCTTTTAAGCTGTCTCAAAGTGGCACTGACTATTAGAAAAGGGAAATTGTCTTTCCAAACACCATCACTGTGGAATAGCCTTTTGGGAAAGCCTCTTCCCTTCCGTGCTGTGGGCAGGAGGCAGTAATAAGGACATAAGGGAAGGAGTTGTCAAACAGCCTGAATCACAGACCTCACAGCCATCACAGATTCACCTCAGCTCCAAACCACAGATATAGTCATAGACATTAGGGACAACAGGAATGTAGTAAGCTGTAGGCCAACCCAAAAATGCCCATACAAAAAGCTGGAATCACATCAACTGGAATCAAATGCTACGATACAGGAGTTTAAGTTCAGAACTGACCGCATCCTCCTTTCTCTTTAAGTACCAAAAGACATCTAATGCTAAACCCTTTCCCAGTCCTGTGACCCCCAGAACCTCCTTCCTGCCAAAGGAGGCTCTCAAGAGGGGTTGCCAAGATAAGCCTAAGGAGAGATGTGTTGCAGCACCCTGAACCTATTAAGTAGCTCCGGCAAACAATTCCCTACTTCTGACCGTGTGAAGTGGCAGAGGAGCAGCCACCACTCAAACAGGTAGCTGGCTGACCCCGCAAGCCAAGGGTACGAGGACGCAGTTTGGAGCACTTGATTGCAACACACAGTCGATCTCAGCTAAATACCTGCAGTTATTGCAACGCTGAAAATTTATCTTCAGCAAATACAACGTCTTGATGAGCAGAGACGAGCATGAACACACACTAATGTAATTATGACCATAAAACCAAAAGGCTCAGAGAAACCTCAACCAAGAGCTACTTAGTAGAGACATTTCTACCTACTGAACTCTACCTAGTACTACCTAACTCAGCAGTCATGGCACACTCCACCTCATCCACCCATTTACTAAGTATCTATGGACATGCGATCTGGATTTAAATGGCAGGCAGACATACTCACCGTGCACATGGGAATTACACCTGGAGGACAGATGCATGTGTGTCCTGAATACCTGAGACTGGATAAGCCTCAGAGGTGAAGATATGGTGACAAGATACTAGGGCAACGACTGACAGAAATCCACCTAATGGGACCTTCATCGTGGGAAATGACTGTGCTGAACTTCACACTTTGCCGTGCAAAGAGGCCAGAGGTGTAATACCTGAGGCAGGAAAACTCCAACACAAACAGAAGTTTTAGCAACAGCCAAACAGAGGAGGAATATTTAGTTGATGTTCTTTGATGTTATCTCAGTTTCTACTCCCGTCAATCCCGTGTTACATGCATTTGAAAACAGGGAAGGTCCTCCCATATTTGACACGTCATAGTCCAGTTTAGAAAGAAGAGACAGCTAGAAATTTCTGGTAACTTTGTGGTAAAGAATAAGGAAAAAAAACCCGATCAAAATTACTGCCACTAAGAACTCTATGTTCCCACCCCCCAATTTACAGCTGAAAGAAAAACACTAAGTTTAAATGTTCCAATTGCAACAACGGTTTGAGTTCATTCTTTAAAAATTTATTTCATATTTACAGTGGTATATACTTGTATCACAAGGATACAGCTATTAGATTGATAATAGTTTTCTATCAGAAACCCACGAAATAAGACATACGCAGCTTCTTCTAGAAACCTCATATGGGAAAGTTTCCTTCCGAAAGGTTGCTCACCTGATTTTTCACCAAAGGTACCAGATCTTCAGGAATATCGCCCAATGGATATGCACGGCCTGCCAAGCAGCAGCTATAGAAAAGAAGGGGAAAGGCATTTTTAATACGTCCTGACATTAAACAGATTGAGGAGAACAGGTTATTTTTTTAGTTAGTTTTCAGGATGCTCTTAAAACAAGCCAAACAAATTTATTTTGTAAATCACGAAAGCAAGCATTGCAGACAGCACTGCTGTTAATACACAGTAAGCCAATGCCCTGCATGAATTTGCATCCAAGGTATGCCACTCCACAGCAGAAAAGTAACAGGGAAACTCAATATTTCTCACAAAAATCTTTACTCTTGCATTTTAGGAAGCAGGAATAATGCAGAATCTAACATTCATGACATTTAATAGATTCCAGAAAGAGGAATTCACTAATTAATCACTACTGTGCAATCTCAGAATGACCTCCGGCAAATGATGGGCAACACAGTAAGCAGCCAGTGAGCACAGCCATCCCAAAAGGCGTGGCAGAAAGGGCTAAGACACAGCTTTTCAGGCTACGGAGTCCTTGTTCAAGGAGCACTGTGTCACACACAGGACAAAGAACTCACTCTAACTAAATTCTCAAGATAAAGACACAGTCTTGACATATCAGCAGTAACACGAACTCTAAGTCTCCAACTTTATCCTACCTATCCACTCACACGTAGTGAACAAGAAGCCATTGTAACTTTAAGTCAGCTGTACAAAGTAGCCATTGCTATTTTACACAGTCTCTCAGACCTCGAAACACACTATAAGATTATGCAACTATAGTGAGTTAGAAGTCTGGTGCCACCAGTAGGCAACACCTCACACGCTTTCGAAGGGACCTTACCTTATATACACAAGCAGCTTGTTGCCCATTACCACCTGCTCATCTACAAAACAAAAATTATGTCACAAAACAACATACAGAGATGCAATTCTTTGTCCCAGCTGTTAGCAAAACGTCTCACATGGTAAATAGTGCTGGAACACGTTTCTGTTCTCCAAGACCCTTATATTGGGTACGTTATTTCCTTTCTGCATCCCTCTGTTGGAAGTGACTAGAGCTATTCAAAACATCAAAACTAGAAACCTTTAAAGGGAAATAATTCTGTACCTTTAAAGGGAAATAACTCTGTACCTGTGAGAGACTTGCCAGCATTCAGTGGAGGAGCAATGACTTTGAACAGCTTCTGTAACAAGAAAGAAGGCAGTGCTCAGGCAGCTGGAAAGGCTCAAAGCAAAGAATCTGTGTGGTTTTAAAGCAGAGACCACTGGGGTGTCTTCCCCATATGAACTCTGCTTTCTCACCATGTCTTACAATTAAAAGGCACAGAGGACATCAAGATATGGCAAAGGATGCCTCTCCCAGCTGATGTTACAACACGAAAAAACAGCCTTCATTCAATCAGATCTAACCCTAAGCACAGGCCAGACTAAAAAAAGCAATGTTCAGAAGTCCCAGAAGCAACAGTCAGAGCATAACTGACCAGCCCCGCTTCCTGTGCTGAACCTTCTGCCACCAGAGATTACGCAAACCTTCAGCCTACCTAGCAGAGTGCCTTTAGTTTGGGCATGTAGAATGAGGACTCATCTAAATACTCAGCTCTAGAAAGCAGAAAAAGTTATTTGTACTCGTACAGCTAGTGCTAGGTTTCCAGAAGTCCTTTTTAAAATCATGAACACCTAAAAAGTCTCTTTTCTGAGGAAAAATCAGCTGAGATTATAACTGCTAGAAATTGGGCAGTTTAAGATTTTCACACTCAGATGGACCCAGCTCTCTATTTCAGCACTACTGAGAAAATACCAGCAGTGCTTCCACAATGAAACACCCTGACGTTATAGCTATAAGCTTCAAGAGCAATTGGTATAACAGGCACATCTTCAGGATTACCAGCAGCAGCAGGGCGTTCAGTTACAACATCGCATCCAGTCCTGTGCTCACTGTTGATAGATCCCACCCGAGTGCTACGAACAACGCCTGCCTCAATGCAAGGACTGTTTCTAGCCTTTGTTCTGGATTCTGTACACAGGTAAGTTCACCTTTTGTTTCCATTACTCTTGAATACATATTAATAGACTGTTGTGTCAGCAGAGGAAGAACAGTATGAAGGAAAAAAAGCATGAGGTGTTCACAGGACCTCTCACGCCCACACCCCCATAAATCCCACTGTGCAGAAAGCTGATGCTTTCTCAGCAGTCATGCCACACAGGCTCACCACCAGCAACAAAGCTGCATTGCAAAACTGTCTGCTAACAATCTCCTTAAGTCATCATGTTATTCTCCTCTGCTGCTTTTGTTTTATATTTATTTTATTAACACGACTAAATTTCCTGCTCTAACTTTGCAGAGCATTGCTACCTCAGCAGGGAAATTTGTGTTCTAAAGCACAGTAATTACAAATTACTTTTCTCCTCTACTGCATCTGGTCAAATAAACTGCATATATCACGCACGATTTCTCCCTTGAAATGAAAAAGAATACACACACTGAATGAGAAGATAATGCACTGGGTTTGCAATGCTGTTTCTCAGAAAGACTGCGTGCTGAACATACAGATAAAAACTCATTGCACTGAGCATCTTTCCTACCTCCATGGGACTAATGAAGTCATTCATCCCACTGTTGTAGACGTAGATCATGGCATCATAGAGATGGTTTTCCCAGCATAAAAGAACTACCTGCAAGGCAAACAAAGCACAATGTAGATATACAGCTGCTCTTAGCTCACAGTCTTCTCATTCCCCAGTCTCTCGAATACAATCTCTGTCCTTGCATTCGCATCATCCGACAGTATGATTTAAAGCAGAATGAGAATTTCCACTTGCAGAAGCAGTCGCTGCAAGGACCCCAAATCCCCAAAGGGAGTATCCAGCTTATTGCGCACACAGCAAATGTGGAATCAAACTGTCTAGATTCTAACATTCATAACCTGCATGAGGTTAAAGAATTTTAAAAAAAATCAGTTCTTCAAAACCCTTGACTGCACTAGTTTGCCTTTGGTTGGGTTAGTGAATCATTTTGTCAAGTTCCCAAGCAGTTCCCTCCTTGGAATGGAAAGCCACGCTGTGGGAATAAAAGCTGACCAAGGAAAACAGGACTACCCAGCAGGAACACCTCCTTGCTCCGCTAACTTTGTCATGCCAGAGCAAGCACCTGAGCAGAGCAGTCTGGCAAGCACCAAACTGACAAACCCAACTCCCGTTTTTTGTGCCCCTGCAGCCTTTGACGTTAGGTAAGGTACTGAAAACGGGAAAGACCGATTGTGAACATCAGACTAATCCGGACAGACTAGTAGTTTCCAACACATTCAGCTGCTGATGCATTAACCTATTCCAGGACACAAACTGAGGGAGCAAAACATGTTTATAGGAGCATGCATGTTATGGGGTGGACACAGCCACACTAAATAATTCCCACATTCATTCAATTTGATCCCAGGGACGCAGGGCTAAGTTCTGTTACAAATTAGCGACCAAAAGGCATGAATGGTTTGGACTCGGTAAATCTTGGCTGTTGAAAGGCGACACCTTGTTTTCCACATGCTATGCTGTGCTTAAAAGCACAAGAAGTTTGCATCAGTGACTGGGGGATGTTGTCATTTATTCAGAGGAACTCAATATAGTAGGCAGTACAACAGCTCACCTGCTGTATGTCTAAGCTGGTGATATCCATATGCACAATGCAAGCTTCCAAATTTTCCAATCTGTTCTTGTCTTGGAAGTGAAGCAGCAAGTCTTTCATTACTTGAGCTGTTATTCCCATCAGCTTATCACTTAAGATATATGGCTCCAAGCACTCCAGAAAGATGCCTTTAGCTACAGAATTCTCACTCATCTTATCATATATCTGGTTAAATAATAGATCCCTAGGAGGAAAGAAGTGTTTAGTTATCAAATAATCTTACTAAAATCTCCTTACTTATCTACTTTCTGAGGGCTCCAAATTAAACTCCATTTTCTCTGTATTTCTCAAACTCAGGAGCTGAATGCCCTGTTCAGCTGCGACACTCATGCAAGTTACAGGCAGCTACACTGTGTAAGTTGGCTAGGGATGTTGCAGCAAAAAAATTGCTGTTAGAGGGGAAATGATGATGACAGGAAAATCCATCAAGGCAGTTTCTTTCTTAAGGGGATGGTATGGGGGCAACAGTTTGAAGCAAACTTTTCCTTAACACATCAACAAAAATTTAAGACACCCTTTTCTTTGAGTACGGAGTACTCTGACTTTAGTATCAGTTTTGAAACACTCCTCTAAACTGTGATGTGATATATGATATGACGATGATGTGATACAATTCCTCTAAACCATGTGATATTGTAGGAGACAGCACTCAGGACTACATGGGTTGGCGGTCTGCCTTGGGAGACAGGCTTGCAAACTCAGACTTACGTGCGCTGGAGTAATAGACAGTAATCAACTATGACAGGCACCACGTCCTGGGGAAGAAACATAAAAAAAAGCTGTAAGGACTGGCAAAAATCCTGCCAAATAGCACATCCTGCAGGGCACAAAATGAAGCCTGGCCAAGACAGAGCAGAATCAACGTGTTATCCGAATCAGCTGGTAGCTGGCACATTTACAGATTTTCCCGTATGCTGGTTCATACAGAGAAAAACTCCAGTCACACTTCTGCAGAGGACAGAGGGCGTACAGGTTCTGCTCTGCCACCAAGCCGTAACTAAGTCCTGATTTTATTAGTGCACACAACACAGGTAAGCATTCAGGTGAACCACAGCAATATTTTTCAAAAATAGACAAGTAATTTCTGCAGCAAAGCAAAGTCCAATTAAAAAACTGAAAAGATCTCTACAAGAGAGTCCTCTGGAGCACCATACCTGAAAATGTTGCTCCATAACCTGGATTTTTCCTTGGTCAGGACATTTCTTCAAAGTCCGATCAGCATAATGGAGAAGGATTTCAACCATCTGAATTACAATAAACAAGAAAATTCATTCAAATCCTACACTAGAGGCCCTGCTTGGTAGCACATTTAACAGATTGACTTGGGGGTTGGCAGCACCGTAAACTGTTGTCCCATTTTGGGTATGAACTACCACGGGCAGGAAGGAGAATAGGAAAGACTGCCAAGAGACAATGGCATGACATGGCATTGAAGTGGCCCAGTGGGATACTGAAGCCCTACACTAACTTTAACGGACCAAGAAACTGGGCAGCCAGTCTGCCAGCAAATTTTCAGGCAGATGAACACATCCTGAAGCACAAGGCTCATCTGGGCCACGTTTTTACCCAAAGCCTAAGTTACAGCATCTTAAAGAGCAAAATTTATTTACCTGCAAATAAAACATGCATGAAGAACAAAGTACAGCTGAATAATTATTGCAGTAATTGCATATTTTAAACATACTCTTCCCAGAAAAAGGTTCGTGTAACAATTGAATGGGATCAGTTGAAGAGTTTATGCCATGTCCATGTATAAATGGAGCAAAGTTTCCATCCTGAAAGTCAGCAAGTTACATACTGATAGACACTGGCCAACCAAAGGTCAGGAAACTCTGGAGTTACCTACAAAAAAGGTTTCTCTCCACTGTGAGGGGACCAGAAGTCGCAAGCCCTGGATGATAATGTCACATTTTGATTTGCTAATGCCGCGGATTTTATTCCCACTTTTACCCAAAAGGTATTTCCAAGTCTCTTCTAAAATCCTGCTCACAATCTTAGCAAGAGGGGAACATGTACACGTTCTAGAGTCAGTTGGATTAACTTCTGGAGGACAGAAGCCATTCCTTCCAGGAACACAGTATCACATCCGCATACATGAAAATCCAGTTAGCAAGAGATCAGTGACTCACTCTGTCTGCAATGACTGCTTTCCGCTTGCTTGTGTCCCCAGACAAGCCTAGAAAGAAAGCGGAGAGGGAGGGAAATGAAGCTTTTCTCATCTAAGCTATCAGTGGAAATAGAAAAATCCCACAGTTCAGATGCTAACCCACCACCCTTGAAATGCAGACGTCAGGATACCTAAATATACAATTTTGTGTTCTACTTTTAGCCCACTCTTCTTCTGAAGAGCTTATTCTCCCAATGTAAAGACTGTTCCAGCACAGGAATGGCAAGAACAGATCTGAGTGCTGTTTAACATTGAGACAACAATTAACAGAGGGCTGTCAAAGACTGTGTACATGAGGCTCATTGCTGGAGGATGCCTTGATGCAAAGAAGCTGAATAAAGTGCACTATAAAGGAAAAAAAATTCTTAAATGCCAACTCAAAAGGACAGTAATTCTTTGAATACTGAAAAACTATCTGCTGAATTGCATTATATCCATGCATTAAAACAAGATACATCTTCATATACTAGCAATTTCACAGCAGGAGGATCTTATCCTGAGAACTTGAGTCTCATCTGTCAAAACCATCAGAAGTTATTTGCTGCAAAGTCAATGTGCCCAGTCCAAATCAGACCGTTCAAGCAGCAGTTTCTGGCATAATTAACATGTCTATCGTAACAAGCTAAGTGTTCACAAAGCATCCTCCTTTATAGGAAACATGGTGCCAAAACCCACCAGTTCTTTCAGTCAGTTGTATAGTCGGAAGAGACCTGAATGAAAGTACCTGCTTGGCAGAGCTGACAGAACGTCACACTGGAAATTACCTACAGGTCATGCATGACCTTCAGAAATATTTTAGCAGGCTAGATATTCAACACCTGGATCCACCTCCTTCATGGCAAAGTGACAACAGATAGGCATCACAACACAGACCAAGCCTGATTTTCATTTGTAAACAGCAGGCTGCTAAAGGGACTACGACTTTAAAAAAAAAAAAAAAATCAAACCAATCCATATAAAGGTGTTGTTTCTGCCAAACCTGAAGCAGCATATCCTACTTTCTCTTCTTCAATTCAATTCTCTTCCTTTTTTTCTTTTCTCCTGAAAAAGTGATTTCTGTACATGCATAGGATTAAAACAATCCCTAGTAGTTTCAATTAAAAAAAAAACCCAAACCCAAACTTACCTACTACAGCCTTTGCTTTACCTTCATAAAAAGACCAAGCTAGAGCCAGGGCATCAGTGAGACGCTCTTGTTTCAGAAGGTGGTCAACTCTCTAAAAGAGCAAATAATATTGGAGCTTAGCATTATAGAAAGGATGATCCCCTCTCATTTAAGCATTTCCCAGTAGTGGGTCATGATGCCTGACAGCAAGGGGACAAGAAACCTCCGAAGCTCTCAACACTGCAGTAAAGGACAGTATCTCAAAAAGATTCTCTCATACATACATTTTCTGCTGGACAGTTAAAAAAGACTAAGAAATGTCAGGCCCCAGCACATCAAGTCCCTGTGGGCTACATTTTAGGTCAGGTGCTTGATGGATGGAGACCCACAGCATCAGCAAATGTCTGCAGTCACAAAGAATAAAAATTCCCTATTCCCCATCCTTGCCTCATCACTCAGAGCACCACAAAAAACTCTGCCATGCTTTCAGCATACGGGTGTACTCATCATACCCTTTATTTTCTCCTGAGCTCACAGTCAACAAGGATTGAAGTAGATCACAAGTATTTTCTGCTTTAAGGAATTAAGGGCCCCTCACTACAAGAAGGACACTGAGGTGCTGGAGCGTGTCCAGAGAAGGGCGACGAAGCTGTTGAGGGGTCTGGAGCACAAGTCTGATGAGGAGCGGCTGAGGGAGCTGGGGTTGTTCAGTCTGGAGAAGAGGAGGCTGAGGGGAGACCTCATCGCTCTCTACAATTACCTGAAAGGGGGTTTGCAGAGAGGTGGGTGTTGGTCTCTTCTCCCAAGTGATGAGTGACAGGACAAGAGGAAATGGCCTCAAGTTGTGCCAGGGGAGGTTCAGGCTGGATATTAGGAACAATTTCTTTCCTGAGAGAGCGGTGAAGCACTGGAACAGGCTGCCCAGGGAGGTGGTGGAGTCACCATCACTGGAGGTGTTCAAGGAGCGTGTGGATGTGGCATTGTGGGATGTGGCTTGATGGGCATGGTGCTGTGTGGTGTGGGTGGGTTGTTTTTGGTGTGGGTTGTGGTGTGTTTTGTGGTTTGTGGGTGGTTTTGATTTTTTTTTTTTTTTTTTTTAAATGGTTGGACTTGATGATCTTACAGGTCTTTTCCAACCTTAGTGATTCTGTGATTCTCTGTCTTGTTAACAGAAGCTGAAACATGGCAAGGCATTACGTCTTGCTTGGGAGAACAAGATCTCCACATTCAGCCTGCAAGTTTACGCAAGCAGGAGTCCCAAAGCGGCGTACCTACAGTGCTGGCTGCGCATAGCCATCAGGGATCCTGAACACAGTGCTCAGAACATGCTTCACAAATGCTCCCTCCCTCCTCTCAAGCTATACTTAAGCAATTCGAACCTACCAAGTTCCTACCAGTTTTCCTCTCAACGTACCTCTCTCCAGCTTCTCAGTGTCATCACGTGAACAGACTAGAAAAGAAAAAAAAAACACCACCTTATTTACTTACAGTTGCTTATGCAGCCTGTCGTATCCCACAGACCCACCAGAGGATGCTGGTACCGAGGAAGCTAAGTAAAGCAAGCCTCAAGCTTGGCATGGCAGGAATAAATTGGTTGTTTATATTTAACAGCAAACATCCTTTACATGGCCTTACAACCCAGCTGCTCCAAGATACCATCCCTGACTTCTTCCCCTACTTCCACATGCTATCCTATAGGCCACCTCTCTTTGCCTTTTCACAGACAGCCTGCACTGCAGGACAGGAAAAGTGAATAGGATATTCCTTTTATCATTCCATGCAATAAAGTCTAGCTTTCCCTGCTGTCTTATTTTCTTCTGTTTACTCACTCGCGCATTTAGGACAGAGAAATTGAAGCTTAGGACAGAGGAGATGTCAGTAAAATAACGCTAAGTCTACCCTGAAGCAGCATGAACCAGGATACTGTGAAACTATGACAATGTCTTACTTAGCCCATACTTTGGCTAAAACCAAATTATTGCACATTTCTTTAATCCCATGACATAAGGGCACAAAGAACCCACCCCTGATTCATGTCTCCATAGAATAAAAAATTGCCCTTCTCCAGAAGATGAGCTACCATCAACAGTGAATGCCCTGTATTTTTATTAAAAACTCTCCACATTCACCTTAGTTCCAAGGTAAAAGATCTGACCACCACAGCTGCTGATGGACTGATAGCAAGCTTTCTCTCCAACCAATGCCTACAGGGAGAAAAATTACATGCAAGTAAAACTGCTTTTTGTTTTTGTAAAATTTCCCAAGAAACAGATATACACTTGAACTTTAGAGACACTTTGTAATTCAGAAATCAAAATGAGGACTGTGAGAGATCACCACAGATTGCTGGGCAGTAGTAAGTCAAAAAGCTCTGCTGTCAATTCTTCCCGCTTGTGAATGCAGCTTAAAGTGCTGCTGAGCTCTAGTTGCCCAGAAGACATGGCGGAGTCATAAGGACCCACAAGCACTGCTCTGTGTCTATCCTCAGATGCAAAAAAAGTTATGGGGGCTCTTCCCTTGCCATCTGCTTCTTCACAAATCTTCCTCAAGAGCAAATGTGTAGGAGACACAGACGGAAAGAATATTGTTGAAGTGAGAGTTGCTAAAACAGAAGTTTGAACGCCAGTTACTAGTGTTCAAGAAGGCTGTATATGGGCACATTTACAATGGGAGAAATGGAGGGTCACATCAGAATTAGAGATTTTACCACAGTGCATGGGCAGTGCTTGCTTCCCACGCTGCTGCACAGTTACACAGGCTAGAGCTGTTTGTCCTGTACTGTTCTCAGTCTGGCCAGATAAGGAAGCTTCCTGGACCTCTTCCCACTGCTGAAAAGTATGTCCATTCCAGGGACTGCCGCAGTAACACTTCAACCTGCTCAGCACGCAGCCCAAGCCTGAAGCAGCAGATATTCCCTGCATCTTTCTTTAGACGCTGCAGTAGAAGAATGGGGCCTGACAGTCTTCATCCACA
Organism: Gavia stellata; assembly: GCF_030936135.1. Taxonomy (NCBI): domain Eukaryota; kingdom Metazoa; phylum Chordata; class Aves; order Gaviiformes; family Gaviidae; genus Gavia; species Gavia stellata. The sequence goes on from NC_082604.1 coordinate 3,195,135, forward strand.
AACCCAGGCATCTCCGAAACCAGAATATCTCCTATGGGAGTAGCAGCCTCATCTAAGATTTGCCTTCCAGAGTGTCTGCAGAACTAACACAGGAAAAGATATATTTCTGATCCTCTGAGCCATGAAAAACAACCAAACCCTCCCCATCAGAAGTTGTCCTTGAGTCAATTGCTCTGGCATAGGCAGTCTTGTAATTTCTACTGAAATGCAGGGAAAGAGACTGCCTGTTTCATATCCTCAGTATTTCAAAATGGCATTATAGACTTTGGATCTCACCTGCCACTTATAGTCTGTGCATCAAGTAGGGTTCTTTTCTAGACTCACAATAGCGTTTTAGCAGGCAGCAATTATTTGGGCCCACCAGTTTTTCAAGCCACATGTCTCTGGCTTTGATGGTAATCACCAGAAGTCCTCAGAGGACACTGCAGACTTTCTGGAACTGAGTGAAAGGCTCTGAATAACGACATAACCTAGCAAGGAGAGCTCCTATACCACCTTAGTGCCAATCTCTAGCTATGTTCTGTGAGGTTGCGTCTGGCAACTCCAGCTCATGTGACAGGCAGTACATAACATAACTTAGACCAGACTCCACCATCTGACTCTTTCTTCCGCAGCATGCGTCTGCAGCAGAAAGAATGACAGCAAGGCTAGCAGTGTGAAGCAGATAAAGCAGTGAAAGCCAGATAAGCAGCGGTTACGTAGATCTAAAGGCTGCAAAGACTCCTCATAGATCTGACCGTTCAGGCTGGAAGAAGCACTCTGTTCCTTGGTCCTCAAAGGGAACCACGACAGAGAGGTCTTCTTTATGAAATCCTGCTATGCTGCATTGAAGGCACTTCTTCTTGGGCTTCTGGAGCCAAGTCATGACCATATGCTGGGCTTGAAATTGCGGATCCAAACTACAGACCCACACGAGCCTTCTGCTAGTTCTTTGGGCCAGCAAGTCTCACAGGGCTATAGAAGAATTGAATAGGAACCATACCGTCCAGCTGTGGAATTTCAGAACCCCTGGGCTATCTCTGGTGAAGCACTGGGAGGCTTGAATGCAAGGATGGAAGGCCCTTTCCTACACAGACTCTTAGCAAACTGTTTCCAAAATAGAGAAACTGATTTTCTACTGAATACAATAACTTGTCCCACAACCCTGGCTTTAAAAAAACCTCCACAATGCTATGGCAATACAAATACCACATCAAAGCCTGCTGCAGAAGGCACAGGTGGGTTACAGGAGCCATCAGGAGCCACTGAAATGAACACCTACTTCAGGACTAAAACATGTCCAGACACCACATGGGTCAGGGTCCAAAAAAAATAAACAAGCAGCATGGAAGTCAAAATAAAAGACAGACAAATAAATAAAAGAGGAAAAAGGAGAAAACACAATGTTTGAAGTGTTGTAACTTCCATTTCTATGGATGTTTTTGTTTTTTTATTTCAAACAAGAAAGAAGCGTAGTACCTGTAAGCATAGGTACTATGTTTCATCCTCTCTACCCCTGCATGACAATCTACGAGACGAGGGCAGGGAATGCATGTACTACACAGGCACTGCTATGGCAGAGTATTTGTGGCGTACAAAATACAAAAGCCTATAGGAATCTCTTGAAGAATAAAGCACATCAGCTTTTTTGCTGTACAGAGTATTCCAAAGCTTTGTAACTTAAGAGCAGCTCCTAAAAACATCAATCACAAAAGGAAACGTGAACTGTCTGTCAGCTGGCCACATCAATACCACGTATGATTTCTGAGATGCTTCAAAACAGCTTTCTTCCAAAGCTCCAGGCTTCCACTTGGGACATATCTGAAACAAGAGTTAGCTAACACAAATGGGTCATTTGTGCCTACCAGGGCTTCACTGACGTTGCCTCCCGTAGCCAGCGATTTGAAGTGGCTGCTGTTGTAGACTAGCTGAACTTCTGAGATCTCTACGGTCTCCAGCTCCTCCTGTGTCTGACGATCTATAACATGCAGCTTCTCCACACTGTCCAGAAGCACTGCTGTCCGTGAGTTTATCCACTGAAAAAGCAACAAATCGCAGATTTCATCAATGCATACACAATTAGAGGCCAACTAAACAGGCTTTGGATATATCCCCGAGTATCAATACTGGAAGTTCTGGGGCAGCCAGTAGCTTTGTTACTATACATGGTCACTTCACAACAGCACCCATGCATAACTCCAAAGGTAAAGATAGGGAGGCTCCTTCTGGAGTATCAGCTTTAACACTGAGAAAAATCACAAGGAACCTTCTTCACTAAAAACACCTGTAGACAAATGACAATCCTCCAGAGTTCTTGTCCTCTTGGTGCACTAGTTATGCTCTAGCACACTTTCTATCCAAAAGTCTCAAAACCAAGACTACTACAAGACCTGTGCTCAAATCCCTTCAGAGGTAAATATGGCATCAGGAGGCATTAAAAAGAGAAATGGTACATATAAGTTTAACTCATTCATATCCTGTGGCTTCTACTATTATGTCCAAAACCCTGCAAATAGAAAGGCTTTTTTTCACCGCTTTTACAGTATTTACTTTTTTTAAAACAGCCAAGCACATTTGTTAGTAAACTCCAAATTCCAGCTGATGGGGATGTCCATCTTGGTATTTTGGCCTTTCATGTTTTACTCGCTGTATTCCGTAAATGTGTTTTAGAGTTGAACAATTTTTTTCATTGAAAGCATCAAACAATTATGGTGCTTTAACAAGCACTCATATATGGAAACGCTGGAATTTTACTAAGCTAATTACACAGCAGTTTGTATTCTTTTTAGTGAGATTATTGAATAAAAATCTTTCTTGACAGATTCTCTCTGGTTCTTAAAACTATTTCCTCAACCAGGCTACCCCTCCCTTACCCAAGATAGCGCAGTATTTTTGCCTCCATGCTACTAATTTTTTACCTTTTAGCTGCTACTTGCTATTTCACTTGTGCTAGTTTTTCACTGAGTCCCATGTTTAAGGACATTTTCAGTTAGTTAGCCCCAGATGAACATAGCCACTTTTTATGCTACGTTTGTAAAGCCCATAGTAGAGAACTAAGGGCTACTGAGGTACATTTACAAGAAAACTAGCGCAAAAAAAAAATTAACCATTCCATAGTACTGAGACTTACAGTAAAGTTGATGAGGTCGTAGTGTAGATGAAGCTGCCTCTGCTTAGTGACATGTATTGCACCAGTATCATCTCTCTTTACCTGAAAGAGAAATCGGACAAGGCTGATTCATACTCAGAGACTTCCTTCAGCTCAACCTCTCTGTTCCCAGAAGGCATCACACCAACTCCAGGAGCCTGGAGCTCCCCCTCAGACAAGCACGCTGAGCGTGCAGTAGCAACACACCCGCTTCTCAAATGGAGCGTAATGTCTCACTTTCACAGGCACTCATGTAAGCGAGGCAACAGAAGGCTCTGAGCAGGGGGCAGTAAAAATATATGCTCTCTGCCAAATCGATTTTAAATCATTTATTGGTACTACAAGAGCTGGATGTCATAAACAAGCCGGCACTACATGTGTTCAAGGGATTGTTCCCCCCGCCCCACCTCATGTATTATATACGGCAATTCAGTTTCTAAAAGGGATGTAAACCTCTAGCATTCGTATAAAGAGCACTGAAGGGGGACTGATTCTCATTCACTGACTCCCAAGGGGCTCAGCCCCACTGGAATACTGAATTGAAGGGAGATGTTGCATAGCAACTCCCAGTCAAGCATTCTCTCTCGTCCCAAGCAGGAACTACTATACTTTCTGCACATAAGTCAGAACTACAGAACGCTAAAGTGAAACTGGCTTTAATTCATCATCATTTAAAAAAGCATTCTGCAAAGAAAAATAAGGGTTTTTTTTTTTACATTGTGACAATTTGAAGTACAGCAAGAGGGACCTGAATTCAGGTAACGTGGCTGCTGTTTAGTAACCTATAAGCAGAGCAGCACCGCTGGCCGTAGCTGAGCTGGGTGTCTGTGCAGAGGCTCGTGCTATTACATGCACGGACATCTCCAGCAAGACAGGCTTAAACATATATCCTTTTCTTTCTCCCCAAGTTTACCAAGAAAGAAGATAGAGGAGAAAGAGGATTCAATCCAGTCGACACAATGTCTGCGTGCTTGAGCAAAGCTTAAGGTCCCAAGATGATAGCAGAGCTGGGAAACAAACTTAGCGCTCCAAAGCCAAAATGCCAGATTTTCTGAAGCCTAGGTACTGCTCTCATACTGAAATCAGACATGAAATCATCTTCAAACAACAATATCTGCATGTGTAACTTCTGCAGATCTAAACAGGATGAGTGGCATGCCCTAAAGTCACATGCCAAAAGGACCTGAAAGCTGTTGTCTCTTAGTGGTTTATACAAGTTTTTTTCCATACTCATGTTTTAAAGCAAAAGATAAAATGGTATCTCAATTTCATGTGATCTCCCTGAAAACAATCCACATTCTTCTACCTCCAGCAGAAATGAGGTAAGCTGCAAATCAACACTTCTGGAACGCATAAAGCTCATGCCTCCAGATTCTCAGGGAAGGGCACCACCGCTTGCTGAAACCAACAGGTTTGTTTTCCCAAGCTGGTTGCAAGCTGCAGACATCCCTAGCACACAGAGGTTATCATACTTTCACTGAGACAGAGGCTCAGTTAACTGAGTAAGACGTGACTATTTGAAAAGCAGCATAAAACATCCGACGCTTACCAGAAGAAAATGAACGACGTCTCCTCGACAAAATGCAAGCATGGGGTTCACAGAGTTCTGTACAGCCACAAAGTGCCACGCCAGAAGAGGGACACTAGAAGGGTCCATCTGTTTGACAAAAAGCACAGCCAGCATTTAAGGTAGGCAAGGCAGAACCTCAGTCCCAGGACATGTGCTGTTCATCAGCTGCTACTCACTGACTTTGCCATGTACGCACACAGGCTGTAAAGCAATTTCCTGGTCTGCTGGCAGCTGAGCAGTAGCTTGTGCTCTTTGGTCCAGCCACACAGTTTAGGGGCAACGTGTGTCTCTTGGGAAAGCGGACGGCCAGTCAGAACAAAACCTGTGTCCTAGCTGCTTAATGTAGATGCAGTATCACATGGATGGATGAACTATGACAAGCCACAGTTTGCTAGCAGCCTTGCCTCCATTCTCCCAGTCTAACATACCCCACATCTCTCCCCAGCTGCTTTTCCAAGAGGAATTATACCAGCAACTAGTGAAAGCAAATAATCAAGAGTTTAGCAGACTGTTTAGCGCTCTAATTCCACTTTGTTCCTCTCCCTGCAGTTAAGGGTTCTACCGTATGGTTGGGTTTGTTCTTATGTAAAGCAATGTCCCCAGTCCAAGGTGCCTGTAACCATCATCAGGTCAACATCCCATCTGTGGGAGCATCCAGGCCGCAGCAGGGAAAGACAAGAAGCTGAGGGGCTCCTGAGTTCCTGCCTCCCTACTTACTGGAGAAATTCAGCATCTTCACAAAGGTATAGCACTTTTACCTCCTCTCTGCCCACAATCTGCACGCATCAGACCAACAGATTATCACTGCAATACCACAACACAGATTTTACTGCATGCTGATAAAATAGCGATACCAAACACCTGGTCCTAATCTCATCCCCTTTGCTCTAGGAACATTATGTAGCCATAATCCAAAAAGCAAGCATTTGGCTTCATTACTCACACGACCGTAGGGAAAAGTCATCCATACTTTCAGAGATGGCTTCAGGCCAATAACCAGTATCTTCAAGAAAAACAAAAAGGCAAAATAAAGTGTTGGAGTATATACCAGAAAACTTCTCCTTTGTGATTTCTCACACAAAGCCTTCTGCAAGCTGCAAGTTACCTTTGTTAGGGAGGCCATGGCCAGCAGTGAATACTGGGTGATAGGATGGTCTCTCAGCTCAACTTTTGCATGTAATGGCTCAATACAACAAACTTCCCCCTTTGAGCCACTGAAGAGACATCGAGATTCACATGTTCTCACTCCCATAACCCTCCTGCAAAGAAGAGAAATCAGCTTTGTGGCCAGTTATCAAGAAGAGATCAGCCCAACAATCTCATGAAATCTCAAGAGTGATCCTTCATAAATACTGTTTTTAAGAAGTCCTTTACACAGCTCCAGGGATCACTTCCAGTGCGTCACCAGAAGCAGTTCCATACAGCTGCTCAGATACAGACAAGAATTCCTTAAGATCTTATTTAACAGTAAAGTTTTGGAAATTCCTGGACATGATCAGACTCCCTAGACTGTCAATCCTTCCTCCTTGTCCCTCCTCCTCTTGAAGAGGCCAAGAAGAAAATGAGCAGTTACTGCAGGGCAGCTCTCACTAATGAAACCAGGAAATCCAAGAGGTGGCACTTTTATGACAAGTGCCAAGATCCCACAAGGAATGCCAAGATTCTGGACACTGCATTGATACCTTAATAACTTAGGCTATTCTTTGACTATTACACTGCCAGATAACACCTTGCTTCAGCTATGAAATTGTACTGCAGCCCTAAATTACCCCTTCAACATTCAGACTGTAGCTTTATTGGTTCCAACAGGTTTTTTTACTTAGGTTTTAGAAACTATGACTCAGCATTAGTTTCTTGTACTTTCTATGGCTGCTTAATAGTTATTGTCTTACTTAAATGACAGTTCAAATACGGAGCCTCCGCTGTCATTGCAAATCGCAAGCGTTGGGTCATCTGTAAACTGAGCAGATAATTAGATTAAAAGTGGCACTAAGAAACAAACTACTCAAAAAATGGATAGAAACATTAATGGTATGGCATTATTAACAGCACACAAAAGTACAAGCATTGTACCCACCAGAAAGACATCTTTAACACAGAGTTGAGACAATCACTGGCTTTTTTATGATGTGTAAGAAATGCAAGGTTTTGTGTTTCGCCTTTGCCCCTCCAGCAAGCCCTATTGCTAGATTTTGTTACCAAAGTCCCGCTACTTTCTATTGCAGCTGAGCACCACAGCATACCAAAATGCGTGTTACCACTAGAACAGCTCACAGCCGCAAGTCCGTGAGTTGGTGCCAGAGCTGGTGAATGGGCCGCAGTCACAAACAGACCAAAATCAGAAACATTCAGAACTACTAACGATACCAAATAATCAAGATAAGAAAGGGTCACAGCCACAGCTGAGGCACCCTTCTGGAGGGTTCTGCAACCCAGCATCTAGCAGCACAAGCATCTGGGGTGTGTAGCAGTGTCTGAGCACTTCTGAATGCTGGTACTGCCATCAGGTCATGAGCTAGAGAAGGGGGCCACTAAGAGCAGAGGACCTGGCACAGGGGAATAGTCATCTTCATGCACAGGGCAAAGATGCCAGAGACAGGAGTGTGGAAGATGCAGCAGTAAGGGGGGACCTTCATGCCCAGAAAACATTTTCGGTTAGCCAGGTCAGGCCAACCAGTACATGAGAACCTGTCCTTGAGCAACGGTGCCCCACCAGACCCACTGCACTAGTTTCACGTGTGACACTGTATGGGTCTAGGATGTCTCAGCAAGGTTCAGGAAAGGAGAAAAGAGAGAAGACTTTGGGTGAGGCACAAAAGTCACTGCTCCGACCAGGCTGCCAAGACACATTATGCTCTGCTAGGAGAGGTCCACATAAAACAAAGCCATGCGCAAAATCAGGTAAGAGTTTCTGTGCATGACAACAACACCATGTTGAACAAGAAGCCATAGATGATTTCTCTTTCAACCCAAACATTCCCCACAAGTTATTTGAAAAACTGCTGACAGAAGCTACTTTCTACACTTCAGACTCTTTTTAAGTTTAAAGTTGGCAAGTCATGTATCCAGTTCAAACCACTGCAAGTTTTAGAGAAATGTATTCTAGCAATTAATTCTTCATAGATTTTGGAATCAGAGACGGGAGTTATAACAGACAAGAACTGTACTATAGTTGTTTGCTATAGTACAACTCACAGCCAATACTATTATTTCAGCTCTCAAGATACTCAGTTTCTTTTTTAAATAGAATTTCTGCTCATGTTTCTCACCTCTGGATACTATCGCCATATAGCTCCTAGGTAGCTGCTCTCATCTGTAAATCTAAAAGTACTACACAAGGAAAGTCAACACATCTGATGGAACATGAGTGTGTTCTTTAAAAAAAAGTGGTACAGAAGGAGTACACATAGTGTTTGTTACCTTGATGTGCAAAATGGCTGTTCCTGGTGGGTGGGCATCTGTTATTGACCGTAGCAGCTTCCCACTGGCCAGATCCCACATTGTGATCTGCAAGCAGAGTGTTCTCAGTACACAGGTTTACTGTCAAGGTGTTCTCACCATTACCTTGTGTGTTAGTACATCAATAAATTTCTGTATTCCCAATATCATCCTGGGTTAGTAGGGTCTTCATATCAAAAAAAAGTGATCTGAAATCTGTTCCTACCCTGTTTTTACAAGCAGTTTACTTATCTGCTTATACTCCCGTTGTCAATGTTAGAGTTGTCATCTTCACCACTCTGAACCATGTCCTTTTGGCAAGCTCTCCCCACCTGCCCAAACTCACTCACCTCACAGCTATCTGCCTGATAACACAAAGAATGTAAGATAACTTTGCTACCACACAACACTGTTCAAAGTCATTTGATGCATTTCTCTCCCACAGAATCAGTGAATATTTAAATAATCTCTGCTAACATCCATTAGCAAAACTTAAGCATCTCCACAGGTTCATCCTTCTATCCATTTTGGTTTAGTTTTAGTCCTAAACTTTTTTTCCAGGATTGCCTTCTCTCTCCTTACGTTGAGAGAAGGACATAAAACTACAACAGCAGACTCCCACCCTTTTCCCCGCATTCAAGAAGCTATGCTGCTTCTGCCGTATAACAGAAGTAAGGTGTCAGTAGAAATGAACACTTGGGGCTAGATGCGAGTTCGAATAATTTCAAGTCATCACCATATTAAAAGCCAGCTTTAATTACAAAGCATAGATCTCAAAGTGACCTAGAAAGCCTAAGCTGCTTATCCTGGTGCATCATTGCACATATCAGTCTATCAAGAGTGGGACTTATGTCACAACCAGCCATGACTGAATCCTTCAGTCTATTCTGCATCACCCATTTCCCCCCACAGAAACCTACCCCAAACAATCTAAGTCAGCTCATGGGATGCAGGAATTGGCTAGCCAAAAACACTCTGGGCAGGTCAAGCCATACATGCTGCTTCTCAATGCAAAACCAACTAATGAACAGCTACATATTGACTGAGGTTGGCTTGGAGCTATTGCCACCTGCGGACAGCCCCTCAGTAACAGTCTGCAGAAGGACTGAGCACTGGACCATCTCATCCCAGGGGAATTACCTGTCCTTTCGCAAAGCCGCACAGGAGCCTCGAACAGTCATTGTTGATACTGAGAGCAGAGATAGCCCCATACTGGGCCCCAACAGCAGTGCTGCCCAGACACAGCCGAAGAGCCTGGTTTTGATCTAGAGCAGAACAATTAGTAAGAAATTAAAGAGGAGGAAAGAGCAATGATTAAAAATAACATCATGCAATTATTTACATATACATTCCCTTGGGGTACATTAACGATTCACAGGCTTACAGTTAAGTTCTTAACAAAGAATTTACAAGATGAGAGCACATGTTAGTATCGAGATAGTGGGACAACGTCTTGCAGGGAAATATAAAAATTGTTTTAAAAAGTACAAAACAGGCACAGGGAATATGGAAATGCAGAGGTTTTACAAACCGAACAAGAAACTACTAGAAAAATCGAAGTAAAACCTAGCTTTCCTTGTACTATTCTGCTATCGTGCTTAAGTTGTAGCAAAGAAGATGACAGAAAATTAATTCTATCTTCCGAGCCTTATACTTCTTTACATTGATTTGAACATCAACTACAAATCCCCAACACAGGCTTCTGGCAAGTGTAGGTTTATGGAACTTATTCCTTGTTGTGTTGATAAAGGCCAGAAGCTGGAGGGGAAAATGAACTTGTGTCCCCAAGCTGCACCACTAAAATGCTCTATGAGTTCTAGTGCACATAGCTTTTACTTTATAAGCAAACAGCAATGATCACCACACTGTGACAGAACCTCCTTTCCCGAGACACAGGCTCCTGCAAAGGAGGTGCTCACGCCTGCACAGCCTCCTAGGGCACCGGAGTGCTGCATGGCCATGCCCTGGCTGCCCCCTGCAGACAACAAACCACAGGCACCTCTGTTCGTGCTAAGTTCTTGCACGCCTCCATCACGAGAGACTAAAAATTGCACTTCAAGCATTACGAATGATAACCTGCCTGTCTTTGGTGCACTGCTCTTAAAAGCTCAGGAAACAAATCGTTCTGGATCTGCTTTTTCCACCTCTCTCCACTTTTTGTGCCGCTTTTGAGAGGGGGAAGAAGAAAAGATGCTTTGTGAAGATTGTTGGAATGAAGACTAGAGATCTGAAATATATCAGAAGCCCCACAATAACACTGTGTGCAGGATTTTTCCTTGAGCAAGGAAGAGAAAGGACAGGATCCAAGGGAACAGACAGAGGCTGAGCGGCAGAAACCCCCTAGAAGAACTGCCCAAGGCACGGGACACATTTCTCCACAAAAGCTGCAGCACCGTTAGCGATGTGCTAGATGTGAAACAGAGCATGGATGTATCTCTCATGTCTTCCCCAATATGAAGCGATGTATTCATCGATCTGCAAAGACAGATTGACGGCTGAGCGCACACACAGTGGGGGTCACCTTTCAAATCCTGCCAGTATGAAGAGGCATTAGCGGGACGACCGAAATAAACACTAGCAAGGAGAGTACCTGAACTCGTGGATTACTCTAGAGCACTGTCTAGGGTGAGGAAAAACAGGCTAGGGCCAAGTTCAAATACTTTTTCCACTCTATTCCTTGTTCTCTTGCATTGTTTATCCTTATTAGGATAAGCTGAAAGGAGAAGCCACATGATGAAAATAAAAATCATCCTTTGCCACACTACTAGAAAACACCTTGACATCACTGTGACAAGGGTGTACATGGTATAGATCAGAACAGGTCAAAGAGAGAAGGTCATAGAAGATTTCCACAGAAGCTCAGAGAACACAGAGCTACAGCTGGAAAACAAGTTCCCCGGAGAGGCAATCTCCAAATGGCGTCCTTCAAGTCCCAAAAGAAATAACTCCTGTTGCAGAGGTCTGGAAACCCAGTTCACTTACAAAGAGACCATCTGCTAACCACAGGAATATGTTTAAAAATACGGCAAATACTGCAGCTCTTGCTTTTAAAGGTGACTTGCATGCTGTTCCTTCTACTTCAGCTTAAACCTGTCAGTAGGTCGATCAATAACCTGTTTCCCTGTAAGGCATGAAAAAGGAGAATCTTTCACAGCTTCTTCTGAAAAGGGCAGCAGCTTCAGAATCACTACTACTTTCAGTCCAGCTTGGCATTTTTGTATGTATACCTGTGTGAACTTTCAAATCCATTTTCTTCTTCCCTCACCCACAATGTCAATTCAAAATAAACAAGACCCTCACTCCACGCTCAAATTAAATGCTTTGTATGACTCAAGTTACTCCTTCCTAAGAAGGAAATACCCATTGTTTTCCAGAGATGCATTTTCAGAGTTGAGAAACAATCACTTGGAAAGCTAACCCCAAAGAAACCCATGCCAGTACTTCTTCTTGTTTCCAGCCAGTCAAAAGACAACACACAAAGAGAAGCCATTAGGTAAGAATGTTTTTTAAAAACTAACTACAAATAAGATGGACAAAGTCACTTCCAAAGCAAAGCAAGATGCCTGAGTCAATGAGCTCCCATTAATCAACTGGTAGAGTAATAAAAATGGGTAAAAGCAAGAGGTTATAAAAGCTGATCTGATGATTTTCCAGACTAATACCATCAGCTTGGAATTAAGGCGCATTTAGGATTAAGCATAAAAAGCTTTTTTCAAATGCTTGAAACAAAGGTGGCTATCAATTGGAAAATGTTTTTAATTTTGCAATTTACGTAAAGCAATTCTTCATCCGAAAAATTTTTGGCAGTAACTATTTGTGTTGCTCTCAAATTCTGAAGTCAAAACGAGATGGCACTTTTATACAGCTCTACAAGTAAAGAATAAAAACAAGTTTGTGAATATGAAATAAGTCACTTTCCAGAAGAAAGGAATAAGCATAGCACTTCAGAAGTTATTACTTCTCAGATCACCAGGTTTTCATCAAGATCTTTTCCTTAAGCCATGGGTTTGAAAGGTCTGCTTAATTTCCTGCAGAATTACTGAAATACTACAAATTTTTACGAATAGGTCCTTTCCTCCCACCTTTATTAAGCACAGTACCAGCAAATGCTCTCCCAGGGGGTGTATCCCTCTCGGCCCTGGGATCAGCAGGACAATAGATGGTGAGCTAACGGGACTGGCTCCAGACACCACCTCCCCCAATAACCCAACCACTACACCAGGGCATGCTGAACCCCCTGCCCTCAGCTCAAGCTAGTAAAACGATTACTCAGAGCAGGCGTTAAGTCAGACCACCTGTGGCTACCACATCAGGAACCCACTGCTCCCTCCTCAGCTGCATAACCAGTGCACGAGCAGGGCTTTCAGAAGTTGCTGTCTGCTTGCATGGGTTTCACAGTTTCTGGCTTGTGGCTCTTTGAATTGGGTTCCTACGCCATAGTGCTCCCACCTGACAGCTCTCAGGCACAAATAGATGGATGGCAAGCTCACAGAAGAGCCTTTGTCCTGCCCTGAAATGATGGCTTTACAAACAGCTATGGACCTGCTGCCCTAAAGCATTATAAATAGCACATTTACCTGTTCCTCTGCTGTTCTCGCCTGGACAATTTGGAAGTATGCAGTGCACACTTCATTCAATAACCAATTCCCAGACTGGCCAGCAGTATTATCCGCTGACTGGTTACTGCACTGCCTTACTGCTGCTTATCTGGCGTCTGAAATTCTGGCACAGACAACATGCACACCAGGCAAGACAGGAGTCGTTCATGCAGGGTACATGCACAGTGCAGGTTACTGTACCTTTTCCTTTTCAGTCCACACAGAAAGGGCCAAAAGAGGAAAGAAAAAGTCAGAATCAATATAAAAGAAAGGAGTGAAGTAACAAACAGCATATACATGATAATCTTCAAAGACAGAGAGGACCTTCAGATTTTGCTGATAGTGTTCCTTTTGTTAACACTTCCCCTTTTGATTTAGCCATGTAACTGAGAGGATGCTGTGATAGCTAGTGTTTTAAAACCAAGCAGTTAAAAAAACATATGGAATCACTGAAGAAAAATGAGTTTATAAATTTGGACTTCATTGTATTGAAGACCAAAAAAAAAAAAAAATCTGGAAGGAAATAAAACTGGAAGTTCACAATGACATAACTGGTAAGACTATTTTCAACAGTTACCACCAGCCAGGCAATCAACTCCCCATTAACTTCGAAAAACAACCAAGGACAACGGTCCCCAAACTCTAGTTTTAATGCTGTCTTTAGGTACTTACACTACCTGTTCTCTCAAGATATCATGCTATCCCCACACCTCAACAAAGACTCAGTACAGTAACCATTAGTTTTACAGCCAGCAGAGAAAAGAAATGGTTCAACACTAATCAAGACAAAGTTCAGCTACATAGAAATTTTCTGTCCGGAACATAAAACCTCCATGAAAAATAACACATTTCAGTGAGTTCTGTTTAAGGGCTAGGTTTTTGAGTAGTGTAAAAACCTCTTAGCTCTTCCAGAAAGCTGCAGGGGGAAAAAAAAAAGCTTTAAAAGATTATTTGTTTATTGTTATAGACTTGCTGGGAGAGCACTTCTCCACTCCAGCTAGCAATCCTCAAGAAAAGTCATGGCACACAGCATAATTGTTCATTTGTGGAATGTTCACAACTCCAAACAAGTTTCAGAAAGAATTTGGCAAAAGGATGGCCCTCATTTATATTTAAAAAAAAAAAAAAAAAATCCCCCAAGCGAGCACAGTGCTAGAAACGAGCTAAGGGTCATATTCCTCAGGCACTAAAACCTGTCATTATCCAAACGTGATAACAAAGCATGAAACAGAAGATAAACTATCTGAAAGATAGGTAAAAAATGAGAGCACCAAACTCTTCTCAGTAATGTCAGATCACGTAACAAGCGGAAAACACCAGAAACATGGAAGATTGAGAGGTTTAGATGGGCTGTTAGGAATCTTTTTCCCCTGCAAGATTACGTGGCCCTGCAGCAGGTTACCAGAGGAGTGTGTGCATGCACGTTTGCCTGTTCAGCAGTATTTTCCACCCTAAAGAGTTTTTCAAGACTTGGGTAGACAAAGCCAGGGCTGCCTCGACTCAGTCATTGGTGACAGTCCTGCACCAAACAGGGGGTGACTACAGCCGCCAGATATCCATCCTACCAGCGCTTCTCCACCATTTACAGGATGTCAAAGAGTTGGCATCTAATCCAGCTCTAATCCCCAAGAAAAATATCGGTTTTCAATGATTAGATGTCCAATCTGAGGAACCATCCTGTGATTATTTTTCAAGAGCCAACAGAAACATTCAAAAAAGCAGAATGAAAGCTACTCGAGTCTCCCTTAAAAGGGACAAAGCAGACAAGAGGTACAGGTGGACTCACGAGAAGAGACAAACGAAATAGCTAAAGTCAAATATATCAAAGAAAAAATAAAGGGTTAAAAAACGTGCTAGTGACACAAAACTGTTCAGAGAAATTTGAACGTCAGCAACGTTCGACCAGAAAACGGGCCTACATTTTTGCAGGCACAAAAAGGTGATGATTCCATTGTACACAGGTTACAAAACTTCAGGGAGTAAATCTCATCCTAATTAACACATCTAGTAGAAAAATGTTTTAATAAAAAAGGACAGAAATTGATTGTCTACAGACATAAACTGCTGGTTTAAATTACAGGATAAACCCAAGCCAGAACACTAATCCTCTCTCTTTGCACACAAGATACAGCCGTATCTTCCAAAGATTTCTCTCTTTGCAGATAGATCTGAGAGCACTGGGGTCAACGCCCAAGTTTTAGTTACAGAACTGAATGAATTTAGCAGAGAACAGAAATGTCCGGGAAGCATTTGTGCCCATATCTGAAACAAAGTTGGATGACATACTTTCATTCTTCATCACCTTTAAATTACAGCATAGGCTCACAGAATAACGTCGGTTGCAAGGGAGCTGTGGAGGTCTCCGGCTCAGTCCTGCTGCTCCAAGCAAAGTCAACGAGATCAGCTTGCTCAGGGGCCTTGCTGAGTTTTGAATATCCCCAAGGAAGGAGATTCCACAGCCTCTCTCAACCCTTATCTAATGCTTCAGCACCCTCATGGCGAAAAATTTAATCAGAGATCCTCATGTTGCAACTTGGGTCCACTGCCTCCTATCTAACACCATGGACCTTTGAGAAGGGTCTGAGTCTCTCTTCTCTGTACCTTTCCATTGGGTAGTAGAAGACAGCAACCTGCTGTCCCCTTGGCCACCTTCTCTCCATGCAGAAGAAACCCAATTCTCTCAGCCTCTCCTCCTGCATCACGTGCTTCAGCCCTGTAGTCATCTTGGTGACCCCCCTCCACCGGGCTCACTGCAGTACATCCATGTCTGTCTTGTCCTGAGCAGTCCAAAGCTGGGCACAGTACGTCAGATGTCACCTCACAAGGGCAGAATAGAGGGGAGTAGTAATTTTCCTCAACCTGCTGAATACGCTTGTGATAATACGACCCAGTATGTGGCTGTATAAACAATAACTTTACCTGTTTCAATAGATCAGAAAGCTTTAAAGGCCCTGTTGCAAGTATGCAGAGAAGTTCTTCAAAGCACCAACATTTATTTTAATGAAAGCCAATTAGTGGAAAGCTGGCACTGTGCCAAGTTTCCTAAAAGCCACAAAATGAACTGAATAACTACAGATTACACAGCCTTGCAAAGATCATGGCCAAAAGTAAACACGTTGGTCCAAAGCAATCAATGGTGTAACAAAGAAAACTTCGGCTAAACACATTTGCATTGAGCAAAACAAACAAATCTTAACAAAGTACCTCAACTGAAATATCACAGCATCCTAAGTATCTTGGACATTCAGGCATTCAGTGGTCCCTCCTCTTAAACGCGACTTGAGGCAGAAATAATCACGAAAAAGATAAGAACGACCCTTCCTCTTTGCACGCTTATATAGAGTCCTAGAGCCCCTTCTGGAGTGGTAAAATGCAAAAAATAAGTTCTCTCCATTATGACACTTGCAGAGACCAGCTTCTTGTTTAAAAGCTTCCTGACTTCACAGTGCCTGCACATAGAGAGCGCAACAGGAAAATCAGAGCAAAAAGGTGTTCCATGGTAGTGATATTGGAGATCTCCACATACTAGACCAATTTTAGAAAAACCACAAAGACCTACTACTAAAAACTCAGTAAGATCAGGTGTTGACTGTAGCAGATAAGATATTTATACTCAGATTCAGCACATCCTTTAATTGTTTCAATACTGGATTAAGCAAAGGACATTAAATAGTTTCATGTCTAAATACTCAGGAAGCTGAGTCTTAGGCTGTCGCAGTCTTTCCCATCCTTCGGTGTACCCTGTCCCCCCTAACTTTTGGTCTTTTGAATAATTTCAGCCAACTTCAAAAGAAAAGTAAAGAAGATAATGAAATCCCTAAAATTATTAAGAATTTGGTGCTACACAGACAAAAGGCACAAAAACTCGATGTGCATGGGAGCAACTCAAGAGCTGTTCTCGCCCAGCTGGTAAAGCTGGATAAACAGAGGCACAAGCTCAGAAACTTTTTTAAGGAAGTTTGGTGAGAAGAGGAAGGAAACAATAACAGAATGAAGGGACACAGAGGTGACCGGTGCAGGGGAAGGTCAGGGAAGGAGAAACCTATGATGCAAGCCTGCAGGTAGCCACGGGTCAGAAACTCCACCTCCCAAGGAACACGTTTTAATTTCCCTAATGCTGGCAGCTATTATGTCATAGGGGAGAAGATGATGAATACTGTATGAGATGAAGGTTGTATACTGGTTCTGGTTTCTTCCATGTGAAAACAGAGTAATTTATATTTAAACATAGAAAAGGCTCTTCAGACAATTGCCACAGAGAGAAATTTCTCAGTATCAGTGTGCCAATCCCCAATAAAGCAGAAGAAATGTGTGAATAAGGACAATTAAAATACCACTTGTGCTTTATTTCTTTACTACAAGAAAATCACATTTAGCACAAAGAGAACATATTAGAAGAAATCCACCCCTGCAGTTCTAATTCAGGCTGGGTTTTTTGCTTGTGTGTTTGTTGTGTGTTGTTTTTTGGGGTTTGTTTTAAGAACATTAAAATGCAAAAAACTCAAAACTTTATTTTTAACTTACCAAATATGAGCGCTAACCCATGGGACGTCCCCACTGCTATCAGATTTGATGCTGCCTGAAATAGTCATGTGGAAAGATTGAAAGTAGAAGAAATGTCAGTCACAAATCGACCAAGCACATCTTTAGTTTCTTCGTAAAACATTAAAATTCATTTCACAAGGGCAGAACAAATACTTGCTGTATTTCACCTCTTTAAAATGTTTCTCTTCTCCTTTAGCTACAGGCAGCTTCATTTCTGACGCATGTTAATTAGCATGCTTGATTTCAAGAAGTTTAATGCAAATTGCTAAGCAGGAGTATCTTTAAGACAGGCTTTTAGTGAAATCTTGTACTTTAAGGTCATATTTCAGTTACGTCAGAGCCGCAGAAATTTTGAACCCATCATTTCATGAGCACTTCAGTCTAAGTTTCTTTAAAAAATTGTTAGGAGTCAAAGCAGTAACTGGCAAAGAAATAGCTAGGGAAATTCAATGTGTTCAACAGACGAACACTTACCTTATGGGGAAAGGTTAGGCGCTCAACTAACAAGCCCTGGTGATGACATGGAAAAGGGGAGAGCGTGGGGCTTGACCAGCAGAGAGGCAGCTGGGCAGTTAAGGAAGGCTGAACTCTACCCCCCAGGAACCAGATCTTTCATGCTGCTTCTCCCACCCCTCATATTTGAAAATTTTTAGTAAGGGTAAGAAGGAAGATGCATTTATCAGCTGTCTTAAATTACTGCTTTAACAAACTTGCATGAAAACTAAGTATACAGTACTTGAAAATTGTTACAGTACTTACAATTGCAGTGGGCAAGCCAGCATCCACTTTGTCCTACAAAAACAGGACAAGTCATGAGTAAGAGACAGAACTCCCAGCTCCATGCATGTCTCCAATAATTAGAACCACAACACGCAGAAAAATCAACACAAGTCGCATTTTAATATTCCCACCAGGGCAGACACTGCTGAGGAAACCACTGGCTAGAAACACCCAGAAGGGATGAGAAAGTGCACAGTAATGGAGAGGAGCAGAATATCCTGTAATTCCCTATGAAGGTTGCTGTGTTCTTCTCAAAACAGTTTTCAGTATTCTGTGTACACGGCACAGACATCAATTGCAAAACTACTTCCCTCTCCCCTCTCAAGCAGACCTTATTAGCCTCCCATTCAGGTGGCTCACACACACCTCCACCAACGCACCTAACAGCCAGCGACAGCACTAACATGGAGACCCTGTGCGCACCGCCATCACAAAACACTCATGGGGGAGTCACTTCTATTCTAACAAGCCTACCTTGCGTACTTCAGAAATCACACGCTTTATAAATCACCGCCTTAGCGCTGATCTTGGGCAGTCTGTTTATCCCTGGCAGTACGATCTACAGACCAGCTCTATCGCACCCGTGCCTGAAGTGCAGTCACAGACGCAGGAACGTGCAAACCTGCTCCTCACCCTGCTCAGAACAGTGAGCGTGTTCTGTGCCTGCTGCAGGCGTTAAGCAAACCCTTTTCCAGCATCTTCAAGCAAGCAGAACAATAGCATTGCTAACATTTTATATTACCATTTCTCACTAGGTTTAATGACATCTAGCAACACAAATCAGTGTTAAAGAGGACCTACCATATTGCTGCCGCAATAAGTCAGCTAATACCTGATTCACTACCAGCCACGGATTACTAGTTAGTAGTTTATGTACCAAACATATTAGTATTATCCAGAACTAATAGCAGGGGGAGAAAGGAGATCACACACACCCCCCTCCGCACCAGAAGAGGTTCAAATTCTTCTCAATGGATGCGACCAGGAGGAAGAGAGACTTACCGCTGCAGATACTATTTGGGCAGAAATTCCTTTTAGAAGCGAGAGCCGTATAACTGATCCATGGAGTGAGAGAGAATCTGGGAGTTTTTTCTTCCTAAGGAAATAAGAAATAAACCAAATGCATTAGAGCAGAATAAAAGTTTGGAACTTTGCCTAACCCACAGCTGAACCAGCAAGTGAATTCTGCATGCACTTGTAACTCATGCGGTTTCCATTCTTATTCTTGGGGCCTACACACACAGAACGAAACGGACATGAGTTTATTAGCAAAGCCTGCTATGCACCACTGCACCTGCATAAAATTTGTTTTTAACTCATCTCCTGGGGAAGAAAAAAAATTAAAAAAAAAATAGTTCTTCAAACAAATTGCCAGTTTCAAGCATGTATCTGCAAACCTTAGAATTTATTAATAAAACCTGAAAGCAACACTTTTGCTCTTTAATTAATCTTCCAGTGAGTCAGGAAGTTTCAGCCTTTAAAGGTGACTATCTAAGGAAAACACACAATTGGAAAAGGCTCATTAGCAGAATACAGACCCCCGGGAAAACTGGATGTAGGCTTAAAGAATAACATTCAACTGAAACACAGCTGATCTGATATGAAAGGTTACGTGCTTCTGTTTATGGAGAAAATGTCTTTTAAAAGTAACTAGTGTATGGGGGACACTTATTTCTAAAGAGCATTGGTAGCACACACCGTAGAGGGACAAGCCCCAGGAAAGCTGCGATTTTGTTGCCAAGTACACACCACCACAAAGCCAAATTTCCAAAACGAACACCGAAACATTTGGTTCCTATCTCTCCAGAGGCCCACAAATACGTAGGTCACGTGTAGGCTGAAGAAACCTGTTGTTAATAACTTGGATTATGGCTAGGGATCCATAAACATGGCAACTAGCTTCACCCAAAAGATGACAATAACACTTCCAGTTTTTCTGCCCACTCTGTACCGGAAAACATTTAGGCCACTCCAGGTAACATTTCCCTCAATACAAACCGTCTTATTTGAAAAAAGAAGGGACAGTGAGTCAGTACGCCACCATAAACCGTCACACTTGGAGTGTTTATATCCTACGCAACTGCTCACGCAAGAATCACAACTTCTTACGGCACACAAGGTGGCCATGGGTGTGGCTCAGGATGTAGGATCAGACCATCATTTGAGTAGTTAATGAGATGAGTCAGCAGTATTATAGCTAATTATCACATTCCAGGCTGCTTTTAGATGTCAAGATTAGCGTTCCATTTCCAGGAGTGACAGCAGTTCCCTCGCCTTTTAAAAATAACCACCAGCTGCTTGCAGACTGTGGAAGTCAGCAGATGCACCTTTGAAAGATTTTTCTTTAAAGTCATCACGGTTCAGTGTTTTAAAGACTCCATTAAAATTCAGAGAAATTTAAATACTCCATCTCCCATAAAATGCATTTATTGCTCAAACAGGGTAGCCCTCAGAGCAAAACCAAATCCCATCTTGGCCTACTTGATCTTGCAGGAATAACACTGTTCTGTCAAAAGCAGCTTCACTGGAGTCCCGGCAGCATCCCCCTGGGACTTCAGCACTAGGATATAACAGCAGGAGACAAAATCCACACGTGCAACTAAAGGGTTCCTACCCAAGTAACAGGCAAATTGCACGCTAACAGCAAAGCTCGGGGAGGAGGCAGCAGGAGGTTGCCTTAGGAAGTTTCAACTGTTCTTAGCTTCGGGTTCTCCTTCTACCCACTCATAAAAGGAGAATTTGTTTTTCATGGATATAAGCAGTGCTCCTTCAAAAATCATTCAACCTCCCAGGGTATGAGTCCTGCAGTACCTTTTCAGGTGTGTCCGGTCCCCGCTGTCAGAGCTTGCTACGGAAGACGTGTCGTAGGAGTGTGTATCTGTGTTATCAATGTTCAAGAGAAAGGGATCCTCCAAAATGAAAGACTCTTCTTCATCATCAGTCTGAAGGAAGAGAACCACCACAGCTTACTAAACGTTCAAAATGCACAAAACCCTAACTAAAATGAGAGCAAAACAGCATCAATTAAGCAGAAAAAAAATCGAGAAGGAGAGGACAAGATAGTCTCATATGTAAATACCACAGAACTAGGTTTCCTTTTACTAGACTGATTCTGTGGAAGAACCGGTTTCCAGAATTCAGAATAATCACAGAAGTGCACAGGAGAGAAAGTTATTCAACTAATCTTTCTTTCCCAGGTATTATCTACTCCATCAAAACTTTAACAGACCTTTAACTAAGCTGTTCTCAAAAGTCTCCAATTGCCAAGAGAAGGCCTAGAATTATTACCATCTACTCCAGCACTTCAACAAGTGGTGGCTAAAAGCCTAGCAGTCCCTCCGGCTGCTACGAGGCTTGATTTTGCTCTTCTCTGTGCTCTTCTGCTAGTGGTATCTCTCTCTCTCCTCTCAGGCTTAGCCTGGAATTTTTTTTATAGTATCTTTTAAACGGCCATTCTCCCAGATCTCTTCTAAATTCAGTACAGTTCATGTTGTTCTCGAAGCACAGAGCCAGAGAGAGCAAACACAATGCCCCACGTGTAGAGAATAGAGCAGGTACTCCTCGTTTCTCTTACAGCTGGCAGTCCTGTGCCCACCAAGTGTCTTTTTCCAGTGCAGCTGTAGGTACCTTTTTGGCTCAGTCAGGTTGTTCGCCAATAAAATCCTTTTCAGAAGATGCTTTGCCAGTCATTCCCATCCCGTACACACAGGAGATACATAGCACTGGAGTAAGACTTTGTATTTGTCTACACTGAACTACACTTTCTTCACGATTATCTCTCAAGTTTAAGACTCGGATTCTTCTCCTCTGACACGGATGCGACTGCCCCTCCTTTGCCGTTTGTTATCACCCAAATTTACTGCCTTCATCACCCAAGGCATCAGCAGAAACAGGACATACCTCTGTACGCCACCCCTTCTACTATTCCTCTCATTCCTAGACTGTATCTGCTTGGGACACCTTATACCTGTATCTTTAACACAGCTCTTTAAAGAACTGTCACCTCTCCCAGGCTCCTTTTCTCTTTATACTGGCTTCCTAGGAAGTCCAACCACTAATTTCCTCAGTTTGTTAAAAAGCTCGTTTTCTTGGAGTTTATCTTTACTTCCATGCCCTTCTTTTTCTTTCTAAGAATCGTGCATTCGTGTGGCTATTGTAAAACATGCACTGAATTGGATATAAAGCCAGACAAAGTCAGTTCCCCCCTGCAAGGTACTACAGGCAACATCAGATGTTGAGACAGCTCATTACTCCTGCCAGAGGGCTAAATACATGAAATGTACAATATGAATGGAGTTGTGAAGACTCTAGTTCTCATCTCCTCCCACAACTTAAGAACTATGCAGAATTCTCTGCATTTATTTTTAGCTAAGGAAAGTTGTTTGATGACCCTGACCTTTAATGGACTGTGTAGTCTCCAGGTGACTGTCCAAACCCACAGGTGAACGTGCTTAAATTTGGTGGAAACCCTTTATGTTTCACCTGTGGCAATTTTGATTGAAAAAACAGAATTCCATATTATGCACTGTACAGCAATTACTCAGCTGAGCTTGTGCTTTGTATCAGTATCAGGAAATTATGATTTTATACAACTTTATTTCCCAGGAAAAACACAATATATGAGAAGAGCTGAAGGAGCATGTGCTGCCTCATCTTAGCTCCTCCCTGTACTGGAGCTGGTTGCATGTCTGATGGACCACTCACCTCATTTAAGATGCTCTCCAGTGTTGGAGGGGTATCAACTTGAGGAATGTCGAATTCTTTGTCATCAATCTGCACATCAGAAACCACAGTTTAGGTTGCCTACTTCACCTTCCAAACTTTTTTCTAACTGAAGAAAAAAAAAAAAGCAGCTATGCACACACTCCTTCCAACATACCTCTGCCTGGAAAGGCACCACGTGTACTACAATTTCTCCTACTCAAAATACATCCTCTGAAATTTGGCATTGCAAGACGGAATGAGGTATTTAGTGTTGAAAATATAAACCAGAGACCTGTGCCCAGATCTGAAGTTTCAAATGGCGCTTTTTTTTTTTATTTCTAAAGATCACTACCAATGTTACACTGCCTTTCTAATGCAGATAGACATCAACACACAAAATTTTTTCTGACCGCTTGCTAATGGGAAAAAACGTGGTTTCCTTAAAAATAGAGACACTTTTACCTGAGACTCGCATTTCTGGAAGTCAAGCTTTGCTGTGGTAGGGAGGCCAGCCCCAGCACTTGTGTCTTATCACCTACACAAGGACGGCCCTTCCGTCCCCACACCTCCCGGTGCCCGTTCTCAGGGACTTAAAATCGGCTGCCGACACGACTAAGGCCTGACACGGCACCTTCCAGGCCGCAGGACTGTTTTAAACTCCTGATGACCTGCTCCTCTAGCAAGCGGGTACCACAGGCGTGCTCGCTCCCTGCGCTTTGCTCACCAGCAAGAGCTGCGTACGCGCGGGCTCTCCGGGAAGAACGAAACGCGGTGGAAGCCGCCTGTCCCCAGCCCACAGCAGCGCCCCGGCGGGACAAACGCCGCCGACCGCAATGGCCGGGCAGCGGGGGGGGGGTTGCCGCCCTCGTCCCTCACCGCCCGCCCCACCCTCACGGCTGCCTGAGGGGGCCCGCGGCCGCCAGCGCCCGCGCCGCCGAGCAGCGGCGCTGAGGGGAGCGGCCCGGCCGGGCGGGGGCCGGCGCAGACAGCGCGGGGCTCCACGACCCGGCCGTGGTCGCCTCCCCCGCCACCCTCAGGCCGCTTCACCCGGCGGGAGGGAGCGCTCCGGTGGCGGGCAGGGAGCCGCGCCCGCGCAGAGGTTTCGCGACGCACCAGCTCGCTGCGGGAATCCAGCTCGCGGTCGAGCTCCGCCGCGCTCAGCCGGTGCGCGGGAGGCTCCGGGCACGGCTCGGCCTCCGCTCCCACGGGGCAGGCGCCCTGCTCCGGCGCCGCCTCCATCGCCGGGCTACGGGGCGCCGCGGCGGCGACCACACACCAGGCCGGCACCGCCGGGACTCGAACCCGCGTCCGGAGACGCCCCTTCCCCGCGCAGGCGCAGGCACCCTCCGTCGTGCCGGCCTTAAAGGGACCGCGGCGTCCCGCGCTGACGGGGGGGACAGGGGGACAGGGGGACAGGGGGACAGGGGGACAGGGGGACAGGGGGACAGGGGGACAGGGGGACAGGGGGACAGGGGGACAGGGCCGGCGATGCTGCTGCATGAAATCCTCTTATTTATTGAGAAATCCCGCGTCTGCTCCACAACGACGGCTGGGAAACCAGGCCCGGGACTGACGGATGCTTTAGCCTCCAAGGGAAGGAAATGGGAAAAAATTAGTAATAGGCAAAGAACTGAGAGCCCGAGATCAACATGCACTGCAGCCCTTCCCGCCCCAGCATGCCTTCACTAAAGCGGGCTTTGCTACCATCGCCAGGATTTTGGGGCCCGGGATTTGGCGTGCGCGGCGCCAGCCCGCAGCTGCGTCCCAGCGCAGCCAAGAAAAAGCGTCACTGTAGGTTAGAAATGGGGTGAGAGACAAAAGCCTGTGGGAACATGTGGCTAATTTTAGACAAGGCAAGAGCTGATGTAACAAGATTCGGTGCCCGAGCATTTGTTTTCTTTTAAAAACCACCTGGAGAGGCTGAGCAGCACGTGCAGCTAGTTCAGCATGGCGGCTGTTTGGGACAGGAGAAAGCCGGGGGGATTTCCGAGAGCCCTCGCCAAGCTGGGCGGCAAGGGGAGGGGTCGGTACAGACAACTAAAATAAGATTTAACCGTCCCATGTGTGGTTTTTTTTCCCATGTGTTTAAACTGTTTTTAACAGTTTAACCATGTCAGACACCCGAGCGACCTTGGTCTCTTATTTGTGCCTACATACACTGTTTCAGGGTGACGCTGTCCTGCATACCGATCTGTCAGAGACCGGGAAGAGCCCACGTTGTGCTCCTTGGGAGGAATGGCCCCTCTGGTGTCGGAGTAGCAGCAGCTGAAGTGTCATTTAGGGTTCCAGCTTCAGCAAAGGCACAGCATAAGGGAATGGCTGTGCCTGCCTTACCTATTTGGCCTTCCCGGTGTTTGTCCTGAAGAGCAGCCATGGTTCCCTCCTCTTTGGAGAAGGCTCTGTCCTGTACCTAGCAGCAAGAGCACATACATGAGCAGGGAATATCCTGAGCGTCCCATTACCCTCCAGCTGAGCATCGGCGAAGCAGGTCCACACTTTCCACCTCCACCTGAGCAGGAACCAGTCCTCCTGCGGTGCCCAGGGCCAGGCTCAGCTCAGCGGTGAGAGCAGGGCATCTGCCTGTCCAGGGTCACCTCCTGAGCTCGGAATCGGGTGACTAGCAAAAACTGGGGAAAAAGCATTCACAGAAACAGGCCAGCCAACATCACCAGAGCTGCTTGGTTGGAGGGAGCTTGCAGTTACCAACACACCATCATCTGCGCTTTGAAAATGCCTTAAAACTAACAGATTACAGACAGAAAAGGATTTTTTTGTTCCTTAGAAATGCTGTTCATCCAGGAGTCCCATTCAGGAGATCGCACACAAAAAGACGGTCCCTACGGCAGATGAGCTGGGCTGGGGAGGGGTGGGCCTGGGGCTGTCTCTGGTTTCAGCTCCGAGGACTGCCCAGCTGCTCCAAGGATACACCCTGTACCAGCAGTGCGCAGGCTAGGAGTCTGGAACCAAAACAAGGTCGTGACACTTAAGACGACAAAGGTCTCCAGGCTGAGAGAAGGTTTAATAGCAGTCTAAACAAGTCATCGGTGACATGGAGAGGGTGACTAGGGAGTAAGAGTCACTTCGGTATATGAGAACTAGGGAGGAATTAATTGATGCTATCGCACAGCGAGTTCAGAATAAATGAGGGCCAGCACTTTTTCGGTAAGCTGTTCCCAGCAGCGGGCTGCTGGAGTTTGCTGGGCTGGCTCTAGGCTCTGACACCAGAGCTGGCTGCTGGAGGGAGGATAACAGTTGGAGCTTTACAGCAGGCACTACGGACTGCACAGCCACTCTACTACAGAGCTGCTGAAAGGCAGGTTAATTGATGACACAGTGATATCCAGAGTACAAGCAGCAGGTCCTTGGAGCTGTAGGTTAGTGAGAAAGATAAGCAGAGTTCTGGAAGAGGATCCAGACAGAAATCCACAGATTCAGGTCACACCAAGAAAAAAAATGACTAAGATTGCAATGAACTGCCCCCCACCACAGCCTGAAAAATGCCATCACAGAGACCTGCTAGAGATCCTGGAATTAGAAGCTGATTAGAAAGGTAGCTTTAAGGAATATGATAAGTGCTTAGGGTAGGTGAACAGGTGAAGAGAACGTACAGTAGAGTTTCTTTTTCATCCTGCAGAGCTGGATGATACGCACTACTTTTCCTCTCGTCAAGAGGACAGAGGTTTTGAAAAACACAATCACCCTTTCCAGCGACCTCTGTCTAGGCAGGCTCCCCAGGCGTGTGGACACTCAAGCAGCACGCTGAACAGATTTCCGAGTCAGTCCAGACAAAAGGGCAGGATTTTAGCGAGGAAGTAACTCTGCTTTACAGCTATGCTGCCACTGGGGAGCTGAATCTTTCCTCTGGCACACACATCTACAGGTATTCAAGGTTTAGTGACTGATTACCACCACACGCTCTCCTGCACGTTCCAAAGCCTTCCTGTCCACTGCCAACTGTTCCAGGATGGTCTTCTGCAGCAATGGTGCATTCGCTCCTCTTACAACAGCTACTAATTCTCCTCCCTGAAAGGTGTGAAAAGCAAATCAGTCACTAAGTGCTCAAGAGGTGCCCTCTGGGCACTGAAAAACACCACAGCAGCACATCACGTATGATATTATGTACCAGACCCTCCTCCCCGACAGAGCTACTCTGCTCCAGAACAAGGGGGAAACTTTGATCCTGATCAGTCTTAGGATGAACTGGAGTAGCTTGTGAGAGGAGTGAGGTCCTGCAGTAGCAGGAGGATGAACCTGAAGACCCCGCAAGGCAACACACGTGTCCACGTGCTAACATGGCGTGAACACTGCTCACGTGGACAGACACAAGACCCTGCGGACACATACGTGTTTCAGTAAGTCACAGGGATCCCTGGGTGTGGGTCACAGGGATTTTCATGACTAAGATACCGCCTTATGGAAGGGGAAAGGGGCATGAAATGTAGCCATCCATCACAGGCTAGATGGGCCTCCCCAGGTAAAAAAAAATAAAAAAATCTTGACAGTCTCTAGCTAGAGAGACTTTGTGACTGTGACTTTGTGCAATGTCTGCCTTTCACCCACCTGCACAATTTAAACTGGTTTACTTCATTCATACCTTAATCATATTTTTTTTTTAATTAATAAAACAAAGTTGCATTGTTCTGTTTCTTGGTGGCAAAGCAGAAGGTATTTAAATGTAAACTCTGGCTGTATATTCTCATCCATGCAGCACTTGATCACCAATAGATACCAGCAGATACAGAGCAAATAAAACTGTCCTGTCAAAAAGGACAGTTGCTCCCACCAGCAAGTCATGTTTATTGCTATGCAACTACTGTAAAAATACATTCACTCACTGCATAAAACAGAAAGACAGGCTCGCATTTTCCTCTGTATTTTTCCAGAGCATCAATGGAATCAACTTCAGCCTAAAAGGAATGCAAAATAAAACAGGTGTTTCTAGAAATGCATTTCTGCTTCGGAGGAATACACATGTAACTGCCTGGACTCAGACATCCTCAGCTGGCTGCCACTCATCCCCCACGTACAGCAAAACGCCTCTGGCTCCCAGTCTTACGGGCCAAAACGACACTGGTCAGAGCCAGGGCCACAACCGAGTCCCAGCTCAGTACTAGTGACCTGAGAAGCAGGCAGATCTCACCCGCAGGGGCTGGAACAGCAGCTCTTGTGGGCCAGGGATATCCATCCCACAGCAGCTTGCCTGAGTGAATCCCAGAGAAAAAAGCCTGGAAAAAATGAAATCAGAGCCTTTTTTCTGTAAGGAGCGAGAGAAGTGACAGGAGGAGCTGTGGTGGCAGCAGCAGGCTGCCAGGAGTGCTGAGCAGGGGCTGCCACGAGAAACCTCACTGCCCACGGCTCTGTCAGCAATCGAGAGCTGGCCTTCAGCCCGGAAAGGCATTTAAACCCAGGATCACAACGTGTCTGAGGTAGGGAGGGACTTCTGAAGGGCTGCCCAAAGCAGGACTAGTCTCAATGTTAAAGGAGGTTGCTGAAGGCTGCCTTAGTTTTGAGCATCTCCAAGAATCAGCGCTCCACAGGCTCTCTGGGAACTTGTCCCCGTGTCCAACCACTCCTACGCTGAATACTTTTTCCTTCTATTTGCTTGGGATTTTTCCCTGCTGCAACTTGATCCCATTGTCTGTTGTTCTTTTGCTGTGTACCACTGAGCAATGTCTGTCTCTGCCTTCTCTATTAATCCCGTACTAGACATCTGTCCCTTAGTCTTCTCCAAGGTGAACAGACCCAGCTCCTTCAGACTCTCCCTGTACATCAGAGGAACGCGCACGATGATTCTGTCTAGCATTATGTGCTTAAGCAGAAATCTGAAAAGGACAGAACAGTTGAAGCCTGAAAATTCTTAATGATGTGAGCTCTTATTGATGTAACCAAGTGTCTGTATTTGGCAGGCTCACTCACACAAGCTGGAACTCCTGGACTGTTATTAGATCTTACCACAGCAAAATGCAGGCAATCACTGCCAACTTCATTCCTTATTTTTCGGAAAAGATCCACTACCGTTTTGCATGGACCACACCAGGCTTGAAACGTATCAACAACTGCAAGCAGGAAAATTAGCAAGAATGAGGTCAGAAGGGGTCAGTTTAGACATAGCCCAATAGGTTGGTTTGTACACTTCTCTGCTTTGCAGCATAATCATTTGGAAGGGGACTGCGAAAGGGTGCTAATGCAGTAAGAAGAATCTTGAAAACCTCTGAGGGTTGAGGTCTCCTCCTGTGGTGACCTCTGCAGCACCACCCTGGGGAAGGAGATTTGCCTTATGTCCACCCAGAACTTCCCAAGCTGCAGCTTGCGGCTCTTGCTCCCATAGTTCTGTCTGGAGTGTGGCAGGACTCCTGTGGAGCACTAGAAGGGCTATGGATTTAATTCTGAAGTAGAAACTATCATACTCTTTCAAGGTTTCAAACGCTAGATCAGAGGATTAAATCCCATTGTAGAATAACAAGCTAATCACAATGTTATGGAGGAGTCTTTATGAGAAACATTGACGTGGCTGTGATCTTGGAGGTACCAGATTTTCTAGGGAAAACTGCTGCACAGAGGTAGAGCACATGAGGCTTTACCTAACAGCCCTCTAACCTCCACCCGTGGGAACCAGGGCTGTTCCTTGCACTGGGGACAGTCCTGCTCCAAGTGGGTGGCTGGACCGGAGACTCCAGAAGCTCCTGCATCAGCACTGCTTTGATTGCGTGGTAATTGTACCACGTAAGTGAAGAAGAACTACAACCTCCAACTAGTCTCACCTCTGTTAGCATATTTCTTTCTTCTGTTCAGGTCGAGAGGAATGGAGGGACTGCCTGAACATCCGTATCAGTAGTAATTGATTCCTAACAGTACTGGTCTCCTTTTAACACAGAACAAAAGCAATCCAGTGTGTTGACTAAACCCTTACCAATGAGTCCTTTGAGACACAGCATTTCTTCCCAAAGCTCCTGGCTAGTGACGTTAATCTGTGTGAAAATTGAAAAACACAGTAAAAGCAACAGTAAATCATCAGGTACTACCTGGTTGCTGCACACATACTGACAAATGACTTCATGCTTGCACTTAAGATGGGCCCATCTGCCTGAAGAGGTATTACCTGAGCACTCAGAAAACTCTTTTGGGTGCAACCCTCTCACCTCTGACCAGCTGGGCAGGGCCAAGCTGTGCTAGAACATGGGTGGAAGACCTCTGAGAACAAACAGCTGAAGTCACAGAATCAGAATCACAGAATCACTAAGGTTGGAAAAGACCTGTAAGATCATCAAGTCAGACATCTTCACTCCCGAACTCTCATTCCTTCCCGCCTTCCCACGTGCTTTTGCTACTACCTGACTCCAGCTCTGAGAGACCCATCAGCAAGCCAGCCAACTCTGTAGAAAAGCTTTCTGGATTAGAGACTCATGTTGTCTCACAAGAACCAAGGAAAGGCAGATGGAAAGGGTAACAGCATCCAGCCACGAGCAAGCCCTCCCCTGTTTAGTGGCAGCAACTACTTGAGCAGTCGGGCTGCTTGGGGACCCCAGACTCAGTTTGCAGAGAGACTAAGAGTTCTTCTGGGGGGTGATTGGGGACACGGCCCCCTGCATCCTATCAGGGCCTCTGGCTGAGCCCTAGCTGAACCTAACGGGCCGTGTCACGTATCGTGCAAGAGGGAAGGTCTGTGAAATACCCGTAAAACCTCAGGTTTTTCTTGGCACTCTCCTGCTTTTATGGAAACACAGCTCCTTGTGGGACCATGCAGGAAGATCCAAGAGCATGGAAAGGCTCCGGATGTTCCTCCTGTGCCTTGGCTTACCACACAGCCCTGCAGCTGTGCGGGTACCAGGAAGAGCAGCAGGCAGCGGGGATGAGGGACCCTGAGCTCCCTAACACAGCACTCCTGCTATAGAAGAAACACAAAGAGCTACGTGGAAGTCTGATATGTGATGATGATTTAGCACAGGCTAGCAGCTAAAACTGTTACGAGCCACTGGTAGGTAACTGACTGGACTGGTTCTCTTCAGGCTGCCTGGATCAGAGCACAAGAAGCATGGACTTGGAGGAAAGACACACAGTGACACCCCTTAGGTCCCAGCTCAGCAGGGTCCTCCCATCAGAGCCAGCATGGTGCTCAAAAGCAGCAGCGAGGTGGTGATCTGGGCTGACCTGCAGCATTCAGAGTGCTGCTTCAACATGCTCGTCTGCAGCACACATCCTCCTTTGCTCACACCTATGAAATAGGTTTCAGACCCAGCCCTCATCGTATTTTATAAGCCAGATGATTCTCCACCAGCAGTTTCTCATCTTGCCTGCACACAAGCTATACTACTTTAAGATGTTTCAGGGTTGATAAAATAAACTCACAGATACACAGCTTTCATGATGTCTGGGCACTAGAGGGTGGTCTGAGCCCAGCATCTCCTTACCTGAATTACCGGCTGCTATCTGAAGACTTCCACAACATAGTGAACAACAGAGAGCATAGAAAGTTCTAGGTTGGAAGGGATCTGTGGAGTCCTTAATCTAACCCCCTGCTCAAAGCTCAGTGTTAGATCAGGTTGCTTAGGGACTTACCCAGTCAAGGATGCCCTACACAATTCCATACATGGTACCATGTACTACATTATCCCACACTTCCTAAACTGTTATTAGAAAGGAAAATATCTTCAGCATCTTCCCCATATTACAGGAATTGCCCCTCAGTATGTACTTAGAAAAACACAGTAAGTTTAAAAAAAAAAAGGCTTCTTGAGAAATGAAAGATCTGGTTTTGTTCATCCTGAACAATGAAGATTCCCAATAACTTTCTCAGTCGGTATCATTAATCCTAACTGCATTTAGTCTACGCTGGAAGACAGTAAGTTGCAGTAAGGCCAGCTATTTTACAATAATTAACACCAATGGGCATTGAAGGACTGCTAAAATTGTGAAGTCAAGAATTCCAAGAGTGGAAACTCCACTGCAAATTAAGCTTCTCAGAGATGTCACTGGAGGTCATACAGTACAGTTTCTCCAGGATCCCGCCTCACTCAGAGAATGGGGAATCGTTCAAACACCTCCGTCTGTTCTCCCATCCAGCACATGACCCCAAGCCTAATTTTTTCAGAGAACACCTGCAGAATTAAGAAATCTAATTATTCCAGTTATCACTAGTGCTAGGACCACCCTCAGAGTGTTTCACAGAATGTTAATGAGTTCAAATGATTTATGATAGTAATTTATGATAATGAGTCCAGCCACGAGTTCAACTGATGGACTCAGATACCAATACCGGCACCCTTCAAAATGCTTTGCTAATTTGGATGCCCTGAGGCTGCTAGGACTTGGCTTTTCTCTAATATAACCAGAACTTTACTAGGACATCACATCATGTCCTACATGTGGTTCAGCTTTCATCTGCAGATGTGAACAATCACGTTTTTGCAGATCTAGACCCTTTTTCCCTTAGTTGCCAAAGGTGCAAAGTCTGGTTGATGTAATTTTTCCCCATTGCACCAGAACACAGTTGGACAAGCAGCAGTAGAAACCATTTTTCCCTTAATAGAGTGATCCTCTTACAGAAATACTCACATTTTCACTCCATGCTTCCAATTTTAACAGCGAATAAACAAGGTTCTAAAGTGTGTAATCTCCTTCAGTATTTCTCTCTTGTGAAGGCTGAACTAGTTTCAAAATTTGAAGGAGACCTTCATAACCTACTTTGAGTTTTTCAATGGTTTTGCATACTGAACTGCTCTCAGAAACCCTCTCTCCCCTATGAAAGTAGTTATAAAGCATCATTAGGTCACTTGTGCAGTGTAAATAGGGAGAAATTCCTCTACGCATCACTGTGAAATAGGCTTTTCAGCCTTTGATTTTTTTCTTGTACCTCCTAACTTTCCCACCTTTACAGCAATCTTTCTAAATATACTAGCTGGTCAGAAACATTCAGTGACACTTGCCACTCAGGAGAAAAGCTCCCTTGCCCAGTTCCCTACTTCTAAATGTCCTCTGAACTGTCCCGTGAAACACAGATGCATTTTGATCTATGAAAGCACCCATGCCAGCTCCTAACAGCTCTGAAACGCAACCTGCAGCTCCCTCTGCACCCCATAGCACTGACTTTGGGATCAGATTTGACTTGCCCAATTTTCCCATGTTTCCCACCTGCCTTCAGAAACACTTTTCCACCACAAGGACTTCACAGTAGGGCTTTGCCAGCAGAATCTGAGACACCCCAAGTCTGAACTTCATCCTTTGCACTTACCATGAGTTTAAAAGATATTTTACAAGTCTGGCTCCTACTGACCTGCAGTACTACCTCCTTTTTCTTTGCAGCCATCCTTCTGCAGGAACAAGGGTCCTCTGGGCAGCAGTCCCAAGCGCAAAGCACTGCAGACGTCCTCTAGTTATGTGAATCCAGCTGCTGGCCAACCTGCACCACAGAGAAAGCTTTTTACCCGTCTTTGCTCCTCCAGCCAGGACACACCACCTACGGCAGCATCCCTGCCCTGTTGGAGGGAGCGGGATTAGCTCAGCCGTGCCCAAAGCACGGACACGGCTCTGCTTGCACCCTTTTCAGACAGGCAAGGTGCTGCTGCAGGGCCTGAATTGCTGCTCACTTTTAGAGGCACAGCAGCCTGTGCCCCCTCGCCCCGTGAGGGTGGCAGAAGCGAACCAGGGCCTGGCAGCACCCGTGCGGTGGCTGGCAGCACCCCAACGCTGCTACGGCAGCCCTGGTAACGGCGGGGTGGAGCGGCAGCCCAGCCTGCCCCGCTCCCTTCTCAGTGTCCGCTGCAGCCAGGAAGTTCAGCTCCATCTCCTCCCTTATTCCCCTTCAAGCAGCAGCAGCAGCTGGAGCCCCTCTGCCCCCTTTTGCCTGCCAAACCCCCCCCGCAGGCCCCGGGCCCCCAGCCCACTGCGTGCTGCCTGGCTCCAGTTTTCCCCCCGTCCCTCCCAACCTAGGTGCCCAAAACAAGGCACGGGATGCAGACGTGACCTCCCCAGCACCGAGCAGAGGGGCTAAGCTGCTGGCCGCACTCCAAACGCAGCTCAGTTTTTGAAGGTTGGTTGGTTTTTTTTTTTCTTATTTGCAGTGAGCACCCAGCGCCTGTGCCCAGCACCCCCCCAGGGTGATGCCCATTTGGGCAGGGCTGCTGCTCACCCCGTTCATTCCCAGGCCTGGGGTCACTGGGCTCCAGGTGCAGACCTTGGTGGTGCTGCTTCTTGTCACGCAGCACACGATGTCTGGTGGCCTGGTCCTTCAGGTCAAGGTTCCTCGTGGTTGAGGATTCGGCTTTTGGCATGTCAAATCCCCTAGTGCCCCTGGCAGCCTGAGGGGACACTGTCCAGTGCCTCCAGGGGACATGGTGGGGCTGAGCCTTAGCAGGGGTGACCCTGCCTCCAGCATCAGCTCAGAAGAGCAAACTGCACCCCTGGATGCCCCCAGCAACTGTCTCTTTTTTGTAGAAATAAGCCTCCAGCAATGTCCTGATGATTTTAACCACCACTGAAATATTGCACGTTTACACCTATCACGCGCTTACGTTTTAGGATGACCAAAGACAGTCCGGTTAAACCCATTTTCTAGTCTTCAAGAATCTAATCTCATGCACCTCAATTATTCTTCCGCCTGCTTCAGCAGTTTCAGGAGGTGCAGCATCTACTGCAATGGCTAAAGTCTGTAAAAATAAATTTTCTAAAAAAAAATTAGATGTTTGCCTTAAGAATATACAGGCACAAGATGCTTTTGAGTAGGTCACTTAGCTTCTTTCACTATTACAATGCAAATCTGTGATTGGAACAACGGCCAAATTAGAAGTCTCATTTGACTCTGTGGGAGAGACTACTCCAAAAGTGGACTGGAGGTGGTGGAGAGCAACCAAGTGTACCACTTTTCTGACAAGTAGCACACCAAACTCCATGCAGAACTATTAACTTTTTGACACACGTAACCTTTGAGAGAAGGATTACCATCACTGGACCCAGATATAAAGAGTGGACATACTTATCAAAATTCATCAGGACTGGTTTTCAGAAGAGGAATGTCACAAGAATAACAGAAATCCTGGTGATTTGTTATTATGTCCAGACAAACTCTGTATTTGCTTTGGTTCTGCAAGCAACCCTGTAACTCACAAGACACTGCTACCTAAATAAAGTTGGGAAAGATCTGGCTGACCAGCAAACAAGTTTGCTCCCTCTGTGAATCTCAGGCTAGCAACTGTCAGTCTGTAGGGAAGCTGGGACAGAAAGTCGAGATTTCTCCATGAAGCTGAGAAGAATCTAGATGTTCTGGTAAAGTTCTTTTTATTTACAGTATTCTTCTTTTTGTACATACCTATAGCAACATCAAAAATTATTCACAAAGCTTAACTGAATGTAAAAATGTTCTCATCCAACAGTTTGTCCTATCAATATCTGTGGAAAATGTCAACTGTTCTCATGCAGCAACGAGATTGTCTGAGCATTGGTTTTTAGTTTTACTGGTAGAATTTTAGGAAACCACCTCAAAACACGTACACAGGTACTTACTCACCTTTTTTCCGAACACCTTTAGGCACCTTCTTAAGTTTTATAGAATCAAACTCAGATTTGCTTTTAGAAATGTGAACTGGGGGAGGACGAGAAGAGATATGCAAGAACTTGAGCTCCTAAACATACGTAGCCGGAGTGCAAATTTAGAAGTCAGATGCACGCTGTACAGTTTTGCATTTACAATACCTGCCTCAGAACTTTTTCTCACTTCAAACAAAAATATATTTGATTGAATTTTATAAATAAGACTTCACTTCTGAGGTACTGGTATTTATCAAGTTCTCACATATTATTACTTTCCCTTTTGTTCAGCCCCCAAAGTCCATCATGAAAAATTTGCAGAAGGACATTAAAAAACTGCCAGTCACTTACTGCAATGCCTGGGGAAAAAGTGTCAGGTGCTCATTTTTATTTGTCTTTCAAGAGTGGAAGAAGTTACAGGAAATGTATATATTCTCCTTTGCAACCAAGTGATAACAGTTATCCGATACATAGCACATTCAAATTCCAGGCCAAACTGTGGTCACATTTTCTGACACAAGTAGTTACCTCGGAAAAAAGTAAGGCTATCACCATTTGATCTTCTGATTAGAAATAAAAGATTAAGATACTTATCAAAATTGGTTAGCAAAGTTACAGACCTCTCTTCTCGCTGCAGCCTTCCTGAAGTTCAATGTAACAGAAGAAAGATTTGGTTTAAGACATCGGCTGCAATCTTTAGTGTGCCTGTTAGTGCTATGTAAATATAGTGTTTGGAGATTCTGACTATTAAAACTATGGTCTAAACTGAAATCGGAAAGTAGACACGGGAAGAAAGCAAGAACCCTGAAATGCATGAAGGAGAGCTCCTTGCTGCCCTCATTTGTTACTATGCTATTTGACTGTGAAGCTGCTGGGGTCTCACATTTCAGCCTAACCTTACACAGTCGTCTTCATTTGTACTTGTGTTTTTTTCCTCCGTACTTCACACAATTTCAGGAACAGGAATTTCAGGCACAATTTCAGGAACTTATGGACAATCTAGGCTTCTGAATGCAGTAAAATCCCATTGCTTATTATCCAGGTATCCAAATCCATGCAAGTGTGTATATCTGCATATATACACAAAATCTGTAGCAACATTACTGAGCTAAAAAAAAAAAACCCAAAACCCCAAATTTTCCATCCTTTCCCCAACTTAATGCACCCAGCTGATCTTTCATGGAAATAATTTATAAGTCGCTTAACTACATCCGGAAGCAAAGGATGCAAAACAAAAGCAACCCCTTAATCACTGCTTGCCAGCTCCTTCTGGTCTCTTGAAAGTCTAACTTCTGCAACGTGCTGTTTGCTCTATTGATATTAGTGATCAGCAAATACTTATCACCAGTGAATAAGCTAATCCTTCAGCAATTAGCTGAGCAAGTTCTTGGCTACTAAAGCAATAGCTTATGCCTGCTGATATTGCAGCCACCTGTTCCTTTCTAGAAAAGTCAACAGTCATGCTAACTCTGAAGTATGAGCTTTTCTTCTAAAAATGTAAAGAAACCCAAAACAATTCAGTTGACCCATTCCATGGATTTGAGCATGTCATCAGTACCAGGTGACCTTGTATGGCAGTAAAAAAACTCTTGGACTTTGTCAGTACAGAACGTGCTGCTTATAATTTGGGGTCTACAGTCTCCCTCTATTTTTCCTCTTTAAAAAGGAAGTATAATGTAAGTTAAGCTGAAGTTCAGAAATGCATATATTTTACTTAAAAACATTCATCTGTTCAAAATTCAAAATAAACTTTATGGGATACAACAGTTTGGTTTTCTTTAAATAACATTTCATTCAAACTGTATATAATTCATTGAAGTATTCGTACAGCAAACAATGGTTAACCCTTGAAAACCTGTAGAAAAAGATTTTCACACAAAAAAAAAGAAAAACAAAATTGAGGTATCACACCCACACACATTCTCCCACGCACACACTCGAGCACACCCGCACGCATCCACACACGCAGGCTGCAGCAAAAGCAGAAAATCGTAGGCCCAAAAGAAAAATGATGACTGATTGTTCTATCGAAAAGTCCAGGTAGCTCAGGAAAAAAAAAACCAAAAAACCAAAACAACCCCCCAAGAGTCCTCTGAGTAAAGAAACTACCTCAAGAAAATTCTCAAGTGCACTGGAGACCTGATCATTTAAACTGTTTCTGCAAAGCAGCTCCCTGCACCTGAGAAAAATGCAGCCCAAGGTGACTTGTGCAAATATAAGGAGTCAGGAATATCTCCTGCTCTTCCTTAAGTAGACATGAGGGGTGTCCATAGATTCAATCAGTCTTTGATCATGCAAGATACTGCTGGAGTGCTGTCTTCGCCCTGCAATAAAGGAACAATCTGTTAATCGTTGGGGTTTGGCTTTATCACCAACAGCTTTATGTACAAGACGATGCATTGTGCCAGCAAGAGAGGGAGGATGAGCAAGAGAGGGAGAATGAACAAGAGAGGTAAAAGGAAGCCAAGTGGCTGGCTCCTTCAGTTTGGAAGAATCTAGCCCATGGTGCAGAAGCGCTCTGCGTGGGCTCTAACAATTTCAGAATCCACCTTGCATCTATGAATAAGATGATCTAACCAAGTATATTAAATACTCAGCATAAACTGAGCAACTTTCAAGTATGGTGGGGCTTAAGATGCGTATTGCACTTCATTATAAACACACTTTATAAAAAAAACCCTTAAGAGCAATAACTGTGAAGAGCAATTACTTCTCTGTAATACAGATGTACCATGAAAAGCACGTCTTTGAGCTGAGAAATGAAAGAGGTGTCATAACTCAGAACATACTAGAAGCACGTTAGTCCTGTCAGGAATACCGGCCCTACCAAAAACGTACAATGAGGTGAGAGGGAGGAAAAGAAGCAACAGCCAGCGTAATACAGGAATTTATGTAATCTAACATTGTGCAACGTTTTTGCTAAGAAAAAAACACCTCCCAAAAGTCTAGGGTTACAGTTTCGTCATCACTTCAGCTAATTCAGTGTTTCCTACCACCTGAAGCGAGAAGCTTTGCTATTCCTTTGTCCCCCACACCTCCCAACCATGCTACCATGACCTTGACAGACTTTTCCAAGATCCAGTACAACTCAGCAACCCAGAGGAAGATTATTTTTCTTCCAAGTTTCCTGCTACATTCACAAGTCTTATTGGCTCATCGAGGGGGTTGATGAGGCAGAGGTGGGATAGGGTTAAACAGTGGGAGCAGGTGGCCAGAAGAAACAGGAGGGACAGTAACTCGCAAAGGTGCTATGCAATCAGCTCCCCGTCTCTTACAACCAAGGCTTAAGTGTTGAGAAGCAAGGCCCATTTACCAGAAAGTATTTTTACTGGTCTAAGTTTTATTCCTATTTCTCACTGTTTGTTTGAAAACCCTATTTAGCTTTTCCATAATTTTCTGTGAACCTGCTTATTGATATCTGTATGTTCCTGATTCTCACCTTCAATACTGATACTTTGGCATAGATTTTAAACGGAGAAGTCCTAACTTTACTACAAAGATGTCTAAGGACACTGAAATATCTTTCATAAAAACAAGAAACCCAAATTTAATGCATTTTAAAACAGTGCACACGTTTTTTTAGAGTTGTGTTGTCTGACCTCTTCTAAAAATCAGATCATCTCCTTTAGTTCATGAAAGAAATATGGGTTGTTGCTAACTGTAGGTGGGATAATTGCAAAAAGTTAACATAAAAAAACAGAAACTGTCATTAGCTATTTTGGTTATATGTGTTTGTGAAGAACCTAGATGATCTCTGTAGATACTATAATATGAGTAACAGACTAGGTATGTGAAAAGTTACTGTTAAGCTTAATTAGTTTAAAATAATTTAATTGAGTAACAACAGTGGTGATCCCCTATTATCTTTTTAATTCATAGTGTTACGTGATGGTTTACCATTGTTCCAATCCTCTGGAACTTTGTTAGTAGTCCAAGGTTTAGACAAATATTTGTGTTATCAGTGAGATTTCAGAGAGGCCCCTCCACTGGTTTAGAAGATCTTAAATGTAGTTATTTTATATTGCTGAGAACTTCAGTAAAATTTGTTACTCCTGAGCAATACAAAACCTGCTCTTTAAATAAGTGTTCATCACAATTTCTTCATACACTGTAAAACTCAGTGCAATGACAGACAGTTTTTCTGGGGGATTTTTCAATAATCAAAAGATTTCAAAAAAGATACTTTTTTAACAAAAAGCAAAGATTTCCCTCTAATCTTCTTTTTGGATTTTTCTTTATACTCACTTGTCACACAGATTTGGATCCGATGACTGACTCAATTTATGTAGAATATCTACTATTCCCATGTCTCGTAGTTTATCTTGGCGTTCTTGTGAACCTACAACAATAAATTACATTGTTGGGAATACCACCAAAAATAAACGTCTGCAGAACGGAAGAAAGGAGTGGTAGCAGAAACCAGCTTAAAGGAGGGGTATGGAACAGTTCAGTTAGAACACCGCAATGGAAAAAATCCCTTTGGTGTGGCTACTTCTCAAGGGAGCTCTAGTTTCTTTTTTTGGACTATGTGTGTGTATATTTAAAGAAAAGAAAACTTTGAAGGCAAAAAATCTGAACACATTTTATCCTAAAGTAAGAGGCTTTACTTCAGTTGGCTTATTCTCATCTCTCTGATTTGGATGCAGAGAACATTTAACCGGAGGTGTGTTTCTGAGTCTGACTTGTAGCACTGTACAATGCCAGTGTAATGAGCAGAAAGCCACCAGGAGCATAGCCAAGTGTCACACACTGAAGGAAGTTCTGTGATATGAGAGATGTGGAATAAGGTACACAGTAGGGAAAAAAAAAAACAAAACCAAGTAGAGACAGTGATTTCTTTGCTGAAGAGCAGCATGGTCAACTTGAGGGTCTGTAAATCATCCATCCAAGGAAGTCCTCCTCCCAGCCCCACCACTCCTCAAAGTACACCACCTCCCACCACTCCTTCCCTTGCCATTTCTTCCAGCTCCACACTGTTGCCTTCATCTGCCCTCTCCACCCCTCAACACAAACACACATATTTTTCTGCGCAGCAGCATCCTTCAGCTCCCTTCTGGTTACCTTCCATTGTTCCAGGCCATGACTCTTCTTACCGAATGCCTTCCCCATTCCTTCCAGTTCCACCCACAAGTCCTTTGACTGGTTTCAGAGTCTCACCACCCAACCCATTCAAGCCATCCATGTTGGGGAAAATTTCGTTGCAACAAATGCCCTTTCTAATCCATTTATGCTCTCCAGTGAACCTGTTCCCTCCAACAATGAGTTCCCGCAACCTTCTTAAGACTTGGAAGCTCTCTTACTAGGATTCTCTTTCACTCCAATTGTTTTCAGATTTTACAGAAATGCTACAGGTGGAAACCTCCCACTGTGTGACTCATCAACTCCTATTTACTGATGCTCTCTTCTTGTGTCTCCCCTTCCCACCCCAGAACAGCTCTCTGCACCATCCTCAATGTCCATTCTGTGTTATACCTACAATGTCGTCTCCCTTTATGCTTTGGATCCCCACTGTGCTGTGCGCTGCAAATATTGATTACTATGCAACAGCAGCATTTTGATCAGGATAGTAACTTTATATGCATTAGTAATGAGACTTTCTTACCTTCTTCTTCATTCCATATGAGATTAGATATACAGAACATGGCAGCAAGCTGAAGTTTAGCATTTGAATGACTCTAAATATAGAAAAATAGTACTCAAGTTTAGAAGGAGAAATTCAGCAACTCTCAGACTTACATTTTGGCATTTATCCTGTAATAAATGAAGCAGCAAAGTTGGGACTAATTCTTATCTACAACTTCTCTCAAAAATAGTGCCATAACATAAGGCACTTGAGTAGCATTCAATCCCTTCCAAATATTTACTGAGGTCTACAAGATAGGCCTTTTCCAAGATCATGAAATGTTTTCAATGTAGATTTGTTACAGGCATTGCTTAATTCACCGTAACATTCTGATGGGAAATAACAACTGGATTTGCCTTTTAATCAGATCCTCAATAGACCTCCACCATACAGAACTGCACTACATGATTTCTTAAACATAACTGGGTAGATGAAAGTTAAGCGCATAATACTGAATAATTTACAAGACAAAATGCTGAAGTACCCTCTTTTCATTCCTACAAAAGACCAACATAAGACCTTTAAGAGATATTCCCCATACCATGTAGTATTTGATTTTCTGCAGGATGTCATCATTGGTCATAATCAGTTCTTTTGCTGTCGTTCCATCTGCTATATTGGCAAGTATACATAACGTCTGAAAGAGAGAAAAACTGCTAAGTTATTTGGCCATAGATCACATCCCATGATTTATACTGTTTCCCTGACAGCTTTGAACTTGTGACAAACAATTTCTTTAATTAGTTTTAATATCTTTAATCTGGAGTTTCCAGCTTGCTTACATCTGGGGCCAATGCCCAAGAGTCAACAGCTGTGGCTGAACAGCCCTGGCAAAAAACCCAGTCATTGCTTTTTTTAAAGTAAAAAGCAATATTCATTAATTAATTTCAATGAGTAAAATTTTAAGTCTCTCATGGAAATATGCAGCATATAGAAAAGATTAAATAGATTGGAAAATAAAGCAGTCTATTCTTTATCAGTGGCTAGGGAAAAAACCCATATCCATCTAGTTCTGCAGACCAGGAAAAGGAAAGACAGAGGTCTATCTGCTCATCTAACAGAGTAGTAATTTTTTTTTTTTCAACAGGTCTAATCACACATCCTACCTGCAGAGATAATTCAAACTACTAACGCATCTGGTTATTTCCTGCAAATTAGAGAAGCCATCCTACAAAATAACCTTGAAGCAACTAGGCCCATGTTGGCATCACATGCCCATGGCATTTAAGACTGGCAGAGGCAGCTTTCCCGGTCCTCAGGAGGCAACAGGAGATGCTCTACAAATCCTTTCCCAAGGAGCTGTGGAAGAACTTAATCATCTCTTCTGAACACGCAGGGATGACTACAGGAGGACACCGGAGAATGATCAGCACTTGTGGGATGCCTGTGTCTAAGCTGCACGGCATTCCTGTCAGCAGTTGCAGGGATTTATTAATTCCAAGCTGCTAATTACACACTGATGAGCCAGTCAGTGACAGAGATAAGCACTGTCCTGCTAGAAGTACGGGCCCTTGCGTGCAGATAGGCAGTACTGGATGTATGACTTAATTCTGAAATAAAAACAAGCTGCTGATCACATCACAGGGACAAAGAAGTGCTCTACGTATAAAGGCCCCAAACCCTAAAGGCTATATTCAACCCTGGTCCACTAGCCCTTTCCAAGAGCACTTCTCAGGTACACCGATTCTCCTCCAAAATCATTCTGAGAGGCTTGGCAAGGTAAATAACCTTTAATTGCAATGAAGGCCATTCCTGTCACTAGAGCT
Source organism: Gavia stellata (assembly GCF_030936135.1). NCBI lineage: Eukaryota > Metazoa > Chordata > Aves > Gaviiformes > Gaviidae > Gavia > Gavia stellata. Next base: position 3,237,805 of record NC_082604.1, read on the forward strand.
TTTTCAGGAAGAACTATTTAGAAAGACACAACTGGTTAATCCTCAGCTGTTTCAGAACCATGAGATCACTAAACTTGCTCTCTATTAAGAGTCTTTTGGGTTTGTTTGGGGGTTTTCTGTGAATTTTGCACTTAAATAGCCATAAAAGTCCTGTTTGCCTTCAGCCCATTGTTCACTGAGCAAAGGTTTAGACCACTCTGGATTTAGCTGTATTTTTACACTTATTTGCCATGCTTTTTGCTACCAATATCCATCCTAAGCCAAAACAATCCTCTGGCATCTCCCACAGCTTCTCGCTGCCCCCATTCTTCATCACCTCATGCCCTGTTATGAGGAAGAAATGGTTCTCCACTTGACTGTCTTGTCTGTCACAAGAGTTCATCAGCCAAATTCTGCCCATTTATCCTCCCCCTTATGCTGCCACCAAGCCAGGGATGCTTTTCCCTACTGGCCATCTCCTCTTTCCTTCTCCCTTTCCTCTTGCATATCGCTTAAGTTTTAATTTGTCAGGGCATGTCCCTCCCCACTTTTTCCTGGGCTACACCAGCCTGCTCTTTTCCCTGCTAGTGCCTCTCCTCCTCTAATCGCTGCTGGCTCCTGCAGGCACCCAAGAACAGCTGAGTTGCCACATGTCCCAGCAGAACACGTACTACTGCCAGCAAGGCAGGCGATGAGTGTATTCTTCATTACTGACTGCTCCGATGGCTGCTATAGGAGCAAATAACCGTGATGCTCTCCCCAGTGTGAAATACCGGCTTCTTTCTCTTCCCTTGTTCCTACTGTCCCCTTTCTGCCATTGCAGTTGCCTTAGATTTAATTCTTCTGCTCTCACATACAGTGCTCTCCTCTTTACCAAACCTACATTTAAAAAAAAATTCTGAATTAAATTCAAACACGTTTGTAATAATCCATTAGAAAGAAATGCATTCTTGGAGGTCCTAAAGTTATTAATCTGACAGATCTCAGTAAAATATTCACAGCACATCATAATCCCAAACAAAGACGACATGTTGAGAACAGTAAGCACTCTTAGCTGTTTCTTAAATTTTATTCTGCCAAGACAACAAAGAAGGGTACCTGCTCTTTGACTTCTATATTGTGCTCCCCTTCCAGAATGAGGGTCACTGCTTGCATGATTTGCTTCCCATGAGTGCTCATTATGTGGTCTATGTGCTGCCAAAGCAATGATGAAACACAATCAGCGTAACTTTCCAGACAAAGAAGGGGCATTCCTACTTGAATTACTCTAAGTAAGGAGTATCAACATCGCACAAAGACCCTAGCTCCTAGCGAGGTCTCCCAAACCCAAGAACTTATCACAGCAGAAACACTTCATAATATTCCTCTTCATTTGAAGCCTGGTCTTGTTTGAGAGAGCATGATATGGGCCTTGGTTTTGATTTCACTGTAACCTGTGGAAAAGACACTGGTTTCCCAGTTGCATGGAGGCCAGTCTGAGGACTGAATCCTGCTGGACCCAAGCTCTAGGTTGCTGCAGTTAGGAAGAACCACTTCTCATCTGATAACAGGGGGATATCAGAGAGGGGTAAGAAAAGTGAGGTTTCTTATCTGGTATTTGCTACTGTTACTGGGACACTGTGACCAGGTCCCATATCCGCATTTCAAAAGTCTCAGAGGGTTCAGAGAAATAAGCCATATACGTTACTCATCATCTAGGAAAACTGTCTCAAGTTAAGAGACTTACAGGCAAAAGGTCATTTGATCACAGACTATAAACACCTATACTAGAATAAAATTGATCATTAGGAGCAACAGAAAAGATGAAACTAGATCTACTGGATTAACTGACACCAAAACTCAAGTGACAGCAAACAGGCACCAGAGATTACCAGCACATGGCCCACTACAATTTTTTAAGTTAGGGATTCTTGCAGGACTCCTTAAAACTGCTAATAACGAGACTTCATTCGAAAGCTGCTGGATGAGTTATTCTGGAGTGAGTTTTGGGTAGAGAATGAGAATGGTTGGTTCTGACTCTAAAACATACTACAGAAAGTAGGTGAAGTTGGGACGTAGTTTCAGATGAAGAACACCTTAAGTGATAATGAGACTCTACCGTCAGAGCTCAGGGTGAATTTAATGAATGACTGGTTATTAAATATCTTTTCACATTAAGACAGAGCTAATTTTCTATGAAGCTTATTGAGACTCAACGAGTACAAATATCAGAAGATTTTTTGCAGTGACCTTTTTATGGTAGAAACACAATACGTGATAAATGCACAGTAGAGGCTTCGTGGTTTTTTTCCCCCACAAAAATGTTGGCTTGCCAAATGTTTGCTGCATGTTTTCCCTCTGTTCTTCACAGGGGATTACCCCTTTCTTTTCCTCCACCAATATCTCTTTCTCCCTGTCAAAAACAATTCATGGGCTTACATTTTCAAACCATTTTATTTCAGTGTGTAAAATGAACGTATGCATTTTGTAAGTGCACAGTCCCACAGTCAAATTCAAAAAGCCAGTACTATCTATATAGTTGGATAAGAACAGAAATATTTCAGGTGTCACGAAAGAAGAAACACAGGTATCCATAAGATACGTGCCTCTCCACACATTGACTCAACAGTGAAACCCTCTTATTGTTGTTCTGGACAAGTTTCACAGAAAGACTGTTAGGAAAATAATTTTGCTGAAAGCTAAACGCAATGGAATTGAACATTACACGAAACTGTCTAGCTCTGTATTTGATAATAATTACAAAGTTTCAGTGGATGTAGAGAATTCTTTCAAATGTTTTGTTACGCTGATTTGTACATTTGGTTACAGATATTTGGATAAATGCAAAAGCCTCAGTTTTAGCAACGTATTGAACATTAATCTTAAACAGAAAAATAACTTGCCTTACAAAAAAGATTAAGAATTAATTTGTATTGTCTGCATGTTTGATCAGCTTTCAGAAGATCTGTTTGCAGCTCTACTTACTGGGCGAGTAGATAGAAGATTCCTGAGCAGTCCCAAAGTTTTCATCAGAACATTTACATCGGAATCAGAAAGCAACTGGAATAACTGCTCTGTACTTAGACCTCGTAAGATATCTGATTTGATCTTCTGTTCCGCTTGAAATGCCATATTCTGAAAGAGACAGAAATTTTTTGCTTGATTTTTTTACCTTAAACTGGGGCTTTTACTCTTTTAGTAGACTATTACTTGCAAGCATATATCCTTGCTAAAATTCATCTTGCAAAGATTACAATTTATGAAGAACTGCTACACAGTGAATTAAATTTCCACAGTCTTACAGCTGACCTGGTTATTACCTGCTTATTATCTGCTTTTCTTTTCCCCGGCATGCTACTGACACTACTTAACTGTTTCCCTGAATTATCTTGGCAACCAAACTGGTATCAGAATAGAAGAGTTTTATTTTATGAACTAATTGATGAAGTGTTCCAGGCTGATAGTGTTTTCCTTCTGTAGTTGGGTGGAAAGACAAGTCAGATTTCAGCTATGCTATTTTTAGTTACAACTGACAAGTTCTTTAAGTTACATCCACAAACTTTTTAAGAAGCAAAATCACAAGTGGTGTTTCCTCAGTGTGTTCTACTTACCATTAAAGCCCAAATGCCGTTCACTCGCAAGGCAAGATTTTCACTCTGTGTTAAGCTACATAGAAGTTCTATGGCTCCTGATTCTAAAATAGGCTAAAATGAACAGGGGAAAAAATAAAAAAAATCTTTAAAACACTACTTAGACTAATTAGACATATATACAAACGTAAATATAATACAAAAAAGTCTTGCTTGTATCTTGAGTTTACAAGATGTCCAGTCCACTCACATAAACTGGCCAAGCCATACCCTCCATTAATGAGAATTAAAAGATAGGTTTTTATGAAAAAACTCAGGTCAAGACAGCTTTATTCTCATGTGTGTCCGTGTATGTGTACACATGTATACACACAGACGTACATGTGTGTGTATATATATGTATACACACACATACTGCTGTGATACTATACACACATCTGCCACACACACAAGCAAATGTTTTCCCCAACAACTTTCAGCTTGGGACTGCTCTCCATAAACACTGTCTTCCTTGAGCAATCACATTTTTTTGGGTATTGAGTGGGATATACGTGACTGTTTAAAAGAGGTTATGGAGAATGAAAGGTATTTGATATCTTTCTTGACATTTAATCTTCATGTTTAGTAATCAGACCAAACTAAAATCCTACAGAAAAACTTTAGCACAATAAAGACTGTTCTTGACGATCAGATTGAAATGCATAATTTTGTAATATCACATCTTTAAATGACAAGGTAAATATCAATACAGGCACCTTTTCTTTCAAACTAATGTAATGACAGTTAAATTTTGAACAACTGCTTTCAACCTGAACCAAATTTGAAGGTTACCAGTTTTATCTAAGACCTGAAGAGCTCGTGTGCGGAAAGGATTCATCCAATGAATGACTTCTGCTGCTCTAGTTCATAAGGTATTCCTTTCTTCCTGAAGTTACTGCTTCAAAAGCAGTGAATAATTGAATGTATCTGAGTTTTTGGGAAGTGGTGTGGTTTTTAACCCACTTAAGAGCTGAATTAATCAGAAAACAGGAATGTGTGGAAAAGTCTGCACTTTGTAGGAATGCGTTCGTCTCACTGAATAGCAGCAAGACCGCAACAGAACCCGGCAGCAGCAGTTTGTGCCGAATTTCACCTGGTCCCAGGTGCTTCTGCACTGCAATAAGCTGCCAGTGACTTCTCCCCGGGCCCAGTAGCTGGCTGGCTCCTGGGGACCTCTCCACAGCCACAGCAGCCAGGAGATGTTCCAAAATTGGGTTTGGCTTAGCTCTTTTACAGGGTAAAATACAGATCCACTTCAGCTTTGTTTATTTACTTAAGTGACTGGTAGTTTACATAGAATTTTCAAAATACTATGTAGGAAAAAAAAAAAGATGATACATCAAATAAAGATCAGATGGCTTACAGATGCTTTCAAATCTAACATTTCTAAATATTCCTTCATTTTGCATAAGCAGTATTTTCTTTTGGCAATGATGCTTTTAACATCAACCATGTGACCCGACAGAAAATTCAGTGTTTCAATCCACACTGACTGTGACCTGCAGTATGAACAAGAAAGCCCACAGGACAGTGAACTGTGCTTGGCATTATTTCAGTTAATTTTCTGTCTCGCAGTCATGACTAAAACCACCAAGATCAATTGATCAAACCAAGGTAATCCAAAGTGCCCCATAGGAGCCCACACATACCACAATCTTGCAAATGTTTTCTGTAGTTAAGAAATATTTAAGACTTGGGGAATTGTTCCAGTGCTATGAAGTATTGATATGTATGTATGATCTGTATGAAATACAGACAGTGCAGAACTCAAGGACAGATACCCTGTATTGTTCAGTCAAGAACAATAAAAACCACACGACTCAGCTATGCCAGCATTTTCAAGATTACAGCAGTAATTCTCTAAGACAATGGATCATATTGCCAATTATCAGGTTGTTTTCTTCTTGCTTATGAATTTTTTAGATAATAGTGTTTTACAAGTAAAAAACTCCAAAATTTTGTGTCTACTTCTTTTTTTAGAGACTACATTTAACTGTTCAACCACATTTAACTGTCACAGCACTGTAAACAGATGATTTTTTTTTTATTCACAAGCTATCAGTCTGCCTAATGTTACAGCTCTATAACGCTTCACAAGCAGTGGCTACCAGTTAAGATACCTGTAAGCTTATTGAACCACTGTATAATGTAACTTTTGTCTGTTACCTCTTCTTGTATCTGGATAAATACTAACCTCCTTGCTCGGAGAGAATTCCAGAAGAAGATTGCATAGCGTGGAAGATGCTACTACGAGAATTTCATTTGGAGCATTCTGTAAAACCTGCAGTCACAAAGGGGAGAGCGAGGAATCTCCGTTAACTAGTAGGGTAAGGAGAGGATCATTTTGAAATGGAAAACCTGTAATTATGCTGCACTTTGATATTCCATACTTTAGGAGATGCTTTGATGCTAGCAGTGCAGATCCAGAGAGTGCTCGTTCAACTCAATGTGATGATACACATTACATGACAAGCTGGAGCAACGCAAAGTTATTTCACAGAAGCCAGATTTGAGAGCTTTCAGGTCCAATTCAAAAGAAATCAGTGGGAACAGATCGCCGCTCTGCAAAGCGTACGTGTGCAGGCAGCTGTAATTTAGCTCCGCAGCCATTCTCCCAGAGAGCAATGCAATTCTGTGTCATGGTTTACAGAAAAGCAGAGGAAGCTCCAGGAGGAGCCTCCTCAGCACTTCTGTACCTCATGCAGAACACAGCAAATTTCCTCACAACCATCCTTTCAGAAAAGCAAGTAGCCTGGAACAAGTTATACACTCTCTCTCATCTGTGCCTGGATCTCCAGCGGGACCGGTACATACCATTCTTAAACAGAGCCTCTCCCTCGCATATTCTGAGAAAACTCAGTGAGGAAATAGGCACGGAGAATACAACTGCTCCTCCAGCAAAGAAAGGGGGAATAGAAGGGTTGTCCTGTACCACCTTTTGTTTCAGAACAGTGAGCAAACTGCAAACATTAACAATTACTGCATTTACAGCAGCTTGCACTGAAGCACATATATGCAAGTCCTATAGTTTTAGACATTATTCTTCCATGGCTTATACAACTATACATGCTAGGGAAGAGAGAAAGGACTTCCGTAGTTGTCACTAATCTAAACTGAAAAAATAATTTATCTTTATTTAGTATTACTTTTATTTTTCTATTAAGAATAATTCTCGATGTTTTGGAATGAACATGCATGTTTCTGACTTCAGCTTATTTAATTCACATCAAACTGAACAGCTGCCAGCAGCTGCATTCACACAGAAGTCTGACATCTACATTTAGGTTATTTTCACATGGCTCTCCTTTTATGCTAGTTGTGCTTCTTCAAGCAATCCTGTCGTTTTTGTGTTTTACATTTAGAAAGGTTTGCTGTTTTCACGTTCGGCCTTTCACAAACTCTTAGAATATTCAAACCATTCCCTCCAAGCCCCTTCAGGTGATAATCTTGAGTCCTGAGTCATGGGATCATTATGCTGTAGCGATAGCAAAAACTTGCATGATCAAATCTCCCTTGACCTCCCAATAAGACTAATGAATTAGACACCCATGGATTAGTATCACAACTCACGTACCCAATTCAAGGATGAATGCTTAACTTGTAATAAGTGTATTGTGTATATTGTCAGAAACCAATTTCTCCATTGTTTCTATCGTGAAACTGTAGAAAAAAGTAGGCCCGTACTTTAGGGCCTCTAATTCCTGCAAGTAACATAAAAGGCTGAGAAAGTTTCTTGGCCTGCAGCCCTCAAGATGGTCAGAGTGTAGGATAACTATGAGTCAAGTTTTTGTGAGTCCGTAACTTGTGAGAATTAGAACATAAGCAGAACAGAGGAAGTCAGGCCTGAATAAAATGTCACTGAGTAGTATGCCCAACAGGCAGCTTTCTTGTATTGAAATATCTGGATCACTAGAAATAACTGAAGGATCTCCTGATCCTTTACTTCCTTCCAGGCTCTTGAGTGAAGCTTTGGACAGTCAGCTCACATAACTGCCCCGTTATCAGGCTCATCAGTTCATTTTTGCCAACAACACTTTCTCCGGTCTGGCTATTTTACTTCTGAATAGAGAGTCAGGTTCACTTGAGGTGATTCTCTTGGTGATTCTCAGGGATGTCTATGCTGGCTAAGCTTTCAGGCTTCTTGCTAGCACACTTTGTCTGTTCCCCATTTTCAACATCTAAAAGATGTTGAAACTGAGAAACCAATTTATTTATCTGCACTTAATGACAATCACAGGATGAGAGATTGTCACAGGACAATTACAGGATGAGCGGTAGTATATACCTTACACACTTTGATCCCATTTAATCTTGTGGATAATTGCATTATATTAAAATGCGTCTTTTTAAAGGTCTTGCTGAGCTCTGTGGCTTCAGTTTTAGAATTTGCAATGATATCTAGAAGGTAGAGAATTACAGGAGAAAAAGCAGATCTAAATTGTCTTGTAGGAAAAGTCAACCAAAAATCAAGCATGGACCACAGTCCTCTTTGCTGCTGCTTGGCTTTTGTTTAAGACTCTCTTAGGAGAAGGTCATGGAATTTTGATTTGTAGGTAATTTCTATTATGATTCTACAGAAAGGCATGCAAATTGAACAGACACCATATCCTCCTTTAATGGAGGAGAACACTTCAGTAGTTGAAACTTGAGTTTTCTTTACTTACCTTCATTAAAGGTTTCCATACAGCATGATCCTGAAAACTTGTCCTGAGCTGCTGTACAGAACGGGACAAACTGTGCAAACATCTATAACAGAAAAGAAACCTTCATTGTGAAACGCACACACTCACATGTACACTACTATAATGTACACATTGCTTCTACACAAAGATTCAGCTTAGAATTTGGCAAGTAGTAGACTGTAAATAGCAAAAAGAAAATATTGCACTAGTCCAGGATGACTCCCTGCCCTCCCCCCCCATAAATTTTCCAACAGTAGGAAGTACTTCAGATGCGCTTTTGAAAAATTAGCAGAAATTCTAACAAGTGCAGCAGACTTTGACAAAAGTATCTGTATGAATCAGAAAAGCCTCCTACCTGACTGCAGCTAATCGCACCTTGATACTAGATTCAGACAAGCCATTAACAATACGGTCCATCATATTTTCAGTCTCAATGATCTGGAGCAAGAAGAAATTAATATTATATGAATAAAAATATGAGCATTTATGGGTTGTTGGTATTTTGTCTGCAACATTTTAAATATTGCATATAAAAACCGTAGCTAAAAACAGCAAGCCACATTCTCTTCCCAAATTAAGTGGAAAGTAGTGTGTATCTCCATACAATTTAGAAAAAAAATAAATCTACATTCTATGCTCCGCTACTGCTTTCAAAATGATTTTATTAACCGTCAAGGAACAAGAGAGTTTTATATATATATGAATTACCCTTAATGTCATATTAAAACAAAAGAGAGCACGTGTGAGTGCACAAAATATATACAAACTGCAGATTAGAGACATGCTGTGGAGCTATCTGGAAAAAAAATACATAGTAGTTCATCTGCCATATTTAGACATAGCCAGCACAAGCACTTAAGACTAGAATAAAAGGGAGTTAATACCAAGATGAAAGATGGCTTCTGCATAATAAATCAACTTTGTCATATACACACCCATTGCTTATTAAAAATCATGCTTTGATATGTAAAAGGAGGATCCTTACTATTAACTAAAGAAGTTCATCCCAAAACAGAAGAGAAATTTATGGGTTTGAATTCTGGAGATCCTGAATGGTTCCCCACTGATAAATCTTCCTGCTAGTTATCTTTTTAATGCTGTGTTTTCCTGCCTCCTTCCTGTCCATGTCTTCCTTCCTTCTGTTTTTCCCCTTTAACCAGCAAATATACTCTGAAAATTCTCCTGCCTCCTTCCTGTCCATGTCTTCCTTCCTTCTGTTTTTCCCCTTTAACCAGCAAATATACTCTGAAAATTCTCCTGCCTCCTGTACCTGCCATTTTGGTTTGACATAACAACTCCATGCTTAATTTAAAAAAAATGCTGCTTTTCATTTTTCATCATTTAATTTCCCTTCACTTTCCACACAATTTTTTAACTATACAAGTGCTCCAACCACTCAATCCCTTTCCTGTGATGTCCAAGTAGAGTTTGTTCTCCTTCACACCAACTGCTTCATTAAAACAGCACAAGTCCCCTTGGTCACTTCAGAATCACGGAACAAATTTTGACTTTGTCTCCCAATACCATTAGACTTTCTAGGGTTTATTTTTGAAAAAGTGTTTGTTTTATAATATGATACATGACAAGAGGTATATTCTGTCCCTCAGAATATAGGTTTCAGAAATTACTCATAGGCCACAACAATATCCCTGCACAGCTTATGAGTAGCAAGGACCACAACATGTTGAAAGACAACTTATTGGGAGAATCTAGTTCATCACTGTGAAGATGCTTAGATAAATAAACTTTACTCTTATATTTTGTTATGGCAAGACATTAATTTTTGTTCAAAACCCATGCAAAAAAGCACAATGTAAAAATTTATATTAACGTAATAGAAAGAGAGCCTTCTTGTTTCAACTTACTTATACCACAGTGAGAAAAAGGGATGGAAGAGTAGAAATTCTTGCACTGCCCTTCAGCTCAACTTCCAGCTATGTCTTTGCCTGATTGCTATCATTTTGCACAGGCTCACCTTTTTTCGGATATCTTCATCGTTCGCTCCCAGGGAAGCATAGAGCTTGAAAGCAGCCTGGCGCAGTTCATGGGCATGCTTCAAATCATGGTCAAGCTATTTAAATAAAGCACAGATATCAAATTTAGACACTAAAAAATTACAGGTGTTATCTTCTTATTTGTTGTAAACCAGTGCTTATCTACTGAGGTTTTGTCTACCATGCCAAGGGCAGCCAGAACTGCTGTTTCATTAGCTGACATCCTCGTCTGCCAACTGAATACAATAATTGAAGTTAAGAATATGGTTAATTTATCTGCTGAGTTACAGATAAGTCAACTTAAGCACTTTGAGGCCAAAACACTTCTATAAAGTTACGACTCTATCCAGACCGTATTCAGGCAAAAACTATTCTTATTTACCCAACAGAAGCTTACAGGAACAAGCCATGAGAAGTCAAAAAAAATTGGAAGAGAATCAAGGGAAGTTTTATCAAGAGAACTGAAGCAAAAGCAGGAATCAAAGCCGGTCTCTAAATCACAGGACCATCTTAAGGTGGATGTTAACTCCTGATTTCTGCTGTAAAGGCAACACAGCAGGGTGCAAGCTGTCTAGGAGGTTTCTGGAAGGTAACTTTTTAACACAGGCGCCGGAGGGGTGAATTAGGGTGATGCACTGCTACATACGCCGCTCACGATCAGGAAAAACTGCTTGGGCGTATGATAATTAATGGGAGCACTAGCTATAGGGATCATAAAATAGTGGTGTTCAAGTTCCTGAGAAAGGCACGGAGCGGAGTACAGAGCCTTGACCTCAGGAGAGCAGACCTGGAGGAGCAGGTGGGGTGTACCCTGGCTTGTTCAGCCAGGAGAAGAGAAGGCTGAGCGGAGACCTAAAATACCTACAAGGAGATTACAAAGAATATGGAGCCAGACTCTTTATGGAGATGCAGAGCAAGAGAAGGAGAGACAATAGTCAAACTGAAACAGGAGAGGTTCTTTCTGGATACAGGAAAGAAAAATTCAGCATTAGAACAGTCAAACTTTGGACCAGATTGCTCAGAGATGTTGTTTCATCTCTATTCTTAGCAGTTTTCATGAGCCAACTGGACAAAGCCTTGAGCAACGTCATCTAGGCTTAGCATTGACACTGCTTTGAACAGAAAATTAAGACTCAGACCTCCTCACGTTCCTTCCAATGAAAGTAATTCCACGATTCTGACTGCCCTCAAAACTCTGTACCACAGGGTTCCACAAAACAATGCAATATTTAAAGTCTACACAAAATGCCAGAAAAATGGTAGTATTAAGCTGCAAAGCGCCAAAATAAAAGAACTGTCAAAAATTAAGCTGCATGAGAAATTCTCTCTGGTGCAGCTATATTAGAGTAGAATGTATTATATCATTGTTAAAAATATTTAAACGAGACAAGTAATCCGTTTGGCAGAGTCCTCAGTCATGTGGTTTTTACCTTACAGGGTGTAACTCAAAGCATTTTTTAAAAAGCGTGCGCCCTGGCTTCCCAGCTGACTATTTTTTACAGACTTTCTGAACACTCAAAGCAATGTCATAATATTTGTAACTGCCCCGCTCACGTTTGGAACCTAATCATATTTTTGATGCTACAGCCAACGTCCATTACTCCCCACTCAGCTGCTAAAATTCCTTCTGCTTATTTAATTTTATACTGCAACTATTTTTGTTTATACTTAATTTGCAATTTTACATAGAATTCAAGGCAGCTCTATATGCAGAATCAATCCCATTCTATAAAAGTCTGAGAAGTGAGTCTACTTCTTGGGCTAGTTTCAGAGAAAAACCAAGGCTCTGTAATCCATTTTTTTTGGGTACTTTCTAAAAATCAGTCTCAGTAAGAGGAGAAGGGACTAGGCAATGGATATTTCCCTATGCGGAATGTAATACCAATTTTGCTTCTGAGGTTGATTGATCCACTAGACCTTTGGAAAGTGTATGCAAACCTGTTAAAATAAAGTTCACGGATGAGAACTCCTAGTACAACACCTGTGAAACTAAGTCTTCAAGGTAATTTGGTCTCTATTCATCCAACCTCTTGCAAGTGCAGGTAACTCATGAAATGCTACATGACATCCACATGTTTTTCTGCTTTAACAGAACAGAATCATCCCTGAACTTAACACTTTTCACAAATCTGACCCAAGAATTGAAGCTGATCTCTCATCACATGGACTATTATCTATTACAAAGCTGAAATGTACTGGTTCCTGAAGGTAAGCCTTTTAAAGTCTGCACAGGAGAAACATCACATGTCTCCATCTGGTACTTCATTGCTATCTCTGAAAAAAGGTCATGAAACTTGTACAGTGAAGCCCACAGCCCATAGCCCATCTCTCTGTTTTTGACATAAAAGAATAGCAGCATCCTCCTTACAGAATGGGGAATCCAGATATACACGACAATTTTAATTTGAATAGAGGCTCCAGAAAAAGCAGTGAGCAAGCAAAGACTTGATTCCTGATGCATATAGTCCCCAAGTCCTACTGGACCTCTGGTCACCTTTCTGTTGAGGAACTCAGACATAAGGTTTGAATAGAATTAAAAAAAAAAATATCCTGAGCCCATTTATTATTGCTTTTGCACATTCTTTTATGCTTCAGAACCGGGTAAGGAAACGTACCCTCTTGATATCAGTGATTGCACTCACTGAGCTGGGATACTTGAAGTAGTCGGCAAGCATGACAATGAGGTGGTCGGTAATGCTGGCAATTCTCTGGAGCTCCACATCTGTTTCAATCAAATAGGCCAGTGTTTCTGCTCCTTCTACTCGCTCCTCCAGCAGTCTTTCCTTACTACACATTCGAACCAAACATGGCAGAGTCTGAAAAGTTAAAAAAATAAATTAAACCACCATTATTTAGTGCAGCTCTGTTCATAAAGAAGCTCACCAAAAAAAACCAAAAAAATCAAACGGCTATCCTAGAGCAATTCTCAACAATGATCAGTACCTTTAGACAAAAATTTTAGTGGTTTTAAAACCAAAACCAATTTCTCTGTGTGTAGTCATTACTAAGTATACAGTAGGCTACTTTCAACCAATTCTCATGCAGTCAAAATTAGTCTGCGTGAATCCAATGTTTAGAAGTAACCATGGTCAAAGTTTTGCAAAAGCTAAAAAAAAAAATCCCCTCAAAAGTTTGTATTTGCACAGGTTTATTCTTACTACACACAAGAACCAAAAGTACCCAAGCTGCCCTCAAGAAGTACTTGACCCCTCCTGCCCTTTCGCAATCTAGGATTGACTAAGGACAATGCAGTCAAAAATAATCTCGGGGCTCCTTGACCCATGCTGGCTGCTAGGAGTAGTAGAGAAGGGAGGACTACTCCTAAGTGGCATATTTGGTCAATCAGAAATGAAGTCCACTTGGAATCCAGGTCCATTCATATCCCCCCACCTCGGTTACAGTTGTATGGCAACACTTTTGTCATACCTTCTCTATTTTAAATACTAAAAACAGCTGCTGAGGGTTGGTAAACTTAAGCAGCCCTCAGAAATCATCTCATTCCAAAAGTGAGATTTCTAGGACTTCTGCAAGTTTGTTCAAAGTTTGCTTCAAAGCCTTCAGGCATTTAATTGTTATGACACTTTTTAATCTGTAGAATTCAGAACTCCACCATAATGATTAAATGCCACCAGTTTCAATTACTAAGCTGGCATAAGGTATATTAAAAACCGAGACTGACATAAATAAAGTCATAAAAGCTGAACATCAGCTGTCAAAAAATGACACTCAGGTTGACTAAGAAAGAACAGAAGTGGAATTCCACGCCTAAACCACGAAGATACTGTACTTCCCAATTCTTTCCAAGGTCAAATGGCCTGAAATGAGCTATTTCTTGGAATTCAAGGGCTAGATATTAAGTCACTGGCTGCAAGCACCCAAGAAACACAAATCTCATACCTTTCAACTTTTAGCAATTCCATCTGTTTAAAATTAATCCAAATCAAGAATCCTGAAGGACACATTTTAACTCTTCCATTAGACCTATGGGTCAGTAGTACATAATTAACACAGAGGAGCAGGGAACTGTATCAGAGGTGTAAGATGAAGAGCCACAAAGCACACCTGACCTTTTCTAGCCAGCAGATAAAGGTCTGAAAATGGACGGTAAAGATGTGGTAAAGAATGGACGGAAATACTTAATTCGCATGGTAGCGCTGGGATGCGTCAGGGTTATCAGGACAAATGGTCACTTTCGTTATTAGGATTCCAGAGAAGTAATTTCCCTTCCAAGCAAATCCATTATTCATCAGCCTCCTCTGCTGTCTCCCCACCCCAACTGATTTTATTTTTTCATGTGTTACAGGCCAACCCACCACTCAAACTGAGCAATGAAAATACATCAAAATCATTTTGGAAACACACATCCCTGACTGTCCTCCAACTGCAAGAAGTTTGATAGCAAAGGGTCAAATTTCTCTTCAATAATTTCTGAAAACTAAAGAGGGCATTGCTTTGTTTTACTTCCGAGATCAAACAATTTGTGACTGGATTTACCACAGACTGAGACTGTGTTATCTTAAAACTATGAGCTCCTGGAGTGACCCCAGAAGAAAAGCAGTTGTTACATGAGTTGTTTGAATAAGAGGGCAAGGTTCTGCCCCTTTCCTTCTGTCTTCAGTCTTCTGTCTACTCTCAATTATTACAACAAATTTTAGTCCAAAGTTTAAAACAGTTATTTGCGCAGAAGCGGCTCCCATGAGAAAGAAAGTGCTCCTATTGCTGTAGGCTGGTAAGTAAATCAGTTCACAATGGTTTGAAAGGACTGCAGTTATCCATGTGGCCCACGGGGCTGAGCACGTGTAGCGCCACGGAGTTAGCAGTCAGCTATCAGCAATAACCTGCCTTTACCTACAGCAGTAGTCCCCCATTTCTTCTCCCCAGAGCCAAACAGTTCTGGAACCCGCACGTCCTGACCAGGACATAGCCCGGGGTTAAGCAGACAGTGGGGGATTTCTGAAGGGAAGAAATTTTCAAAAGAAGAATGAGGTTTGCAGGAGTGAGATAGGTTGGGAGCATGGAATTGTAGCCCTCAGTCTGCAGGTGTTGTAAGCAGAAAGAAGAGAGATCAGGGAATTGGAGTGTCAGTTTGGAAGAAGCTAAGGAGGAGAATGAGGGAGAGCGATGCAGCTTGGCTTCCTTACTTGCTGTAAGACCAGATGCCTGTGCAGAACAGATGCCACTATCAACACCAGCAACACTGCAATGAATTGCATTTTGGACTTTCTTGTGTAAGAAGACAAGAGGGATGGGCCTTTGTCTCAGCCAATATATGGATTTTTTTTCATCTGTCATTACCTGGGATGACGGACACCAAAACCCCACTAACAAAAGCTGTAGATATGCAAGACACTACTGCCGTGGACATTGAAAGGAATGAGTATGCTTTCTTATTGCAGTATCTTACATACAACCCACCCTTTCCCCAGCATTACCAAAAAGCAGGACTTTGGGGCAGTTCTTGACACTCTGGTGACAGTTCTTCAGTTTAATATGTAAGCTTGCAGGAGCCATCAGGGATTTGCAAAAGACCACAGTGAGAAGATAACTAATCAGTAGCCTTTGGTGGTGAGAAGTATGTGTTGCTTTAAGCAGTACACAGAGCTACCTGCAGTGCCAGGAACTTTCAGCACACGCTATGGTCACACGCACACTTCTTAGCTGTCTGTTCACGAGAGGATCTGAACACCACGGAGAGGCCTTCATGGCCAAAGACAAAGAACTCCCATAAAAAGTTACTGGGTCTCAGATCACACACCACCAAATCCTGACAATGACTGCTTTGCTGATTAGACCCTTCACTTGATAGACTCATTCCAAGGACACATGTTGTCTTCTCAATCTCAGTACAAGGACACACATGGGCAAAAAAATATTTTTTCAGGCATTTAAACTGCATTTCCTTAAGGCTGAACTACATATTATTCTCTGGAATGAAGGATGCTAATAGCACAGTAAAAGCTTTGGAGTCTACCAGGCTGCTACAGTAATTATGAAAGAAAACAAACATGTTTTCTTATTGCGGTATTACAGTAATACTTCAATATCCCATGGAGAAACAAGCAGTGTTAGTATTATCTGATATCTGGCTGATATGCTTGCTCATCAACAGCTTTTTCTTTTTTTTTCTTTTGAGTAGCCATAGAAGTATGACTATTAAGAAAGAGATTACATTCCTATGGTATTTAATAAAGTTTCCTTTACTGAATTTCCTTACAAAGTCCCATACAGTACAATATTTCAGCAGGACAGGTTTTTTTTTTTTAATAACAAATTTCCCTAGCTGAAGAATGAAGCAGACAAGTCTACAAAAACATTGTGAAACCTGAGAAATCATTTGCTCATGACAGACTCCATGTATAGATTGTGCAAGTATTCTGACTATAGTCTTGTGAAAGAAGCTATTTGAAAGATAAACCAGAGCCTTGTTCATATACAGAGACCAAGGCAGTAATGTTGTTTCCGTGTTACTTACAAATGGTTACTGAAATGATTACGAACCTCAAATGGATATGTGTCAAACTCTGGGATATTTATTCCTGGATATTGACCTTTTAGTAGGATTCTTTATTTAAAACTTCTTAAAATAGCTATGGCACTATAAATGCTTAAAGACAGAAAGGGAAATTAGGGAACTAATTTTTTAAATTTAAAAAACCCAGGAGAACTTAGCGCTTTGAAATTTTCAGTATAATGGTTTCTGTGCTGCTACTTATACGAGACAAATAAAAACAGGATAGCCCTATGTGAGAAAAACATTTTAAACAGAAAACTGTTTAACCAGCTCACCTTAAGAACGATGCAAGAATCATCTGTCCGTATTGCTCCAGCTCTGCACATGGAAGTAAGGCTGTAACAACATAATAAAACATACATTCACCTATCATTGGTTTTTTTATGCACTGAAGTAAGATGTTGCAGAACACCAACTGTACTAATTAAATGCACTCCCCTTTGCTCTACCATTGATCTCAATACATTTGTGCTTACTAGACTTGGGCACACGAAGAAACTACTACAGACACACTTTTAAGCAGATTTCTAGTACAGGACATCTTGCTAGAGCACCGATCAATATATACACCACACATTGGTCAAAAAAGGTCTGACTATCAAACTTGATTGATCCACAAACCTCTTTCACCAACCCCAAAATGAACAGCTTCCATTAAAAGGAGCAATAGACACAGACCTGTCCTTCGCTGCAAAGAGCATGAGCAAGCACTTAAAACAATCAGGAGAGAATCGATATAGGGTTGGTAGCCTGACAGCTCAGTCAGAAACCGTTCAAGCTTTGCATCAGCCTGGGAGATGCGGTATCGTTGTGATGCTTGCCCACAGGCATGTCTTAACACTCTGCTGGAGTAAGCACATCCTTGCCCAATTAAGTCTCTGACACTGAACCAAACCAGCATTTGTTCTTTATTAGACAACAACTTAAGACAGTGGCTATGACAACTCCAAGGTCTCGAACTACAATGCTGACACACAACATCAGACAAATGCATAAGTTGCTTTGTTAATCTACCTTTACATGTGCTCCAAGCTACCAGAAATGCAAAGTAGTTCACCCACCAATAGAAGTGGTTTACATTATGTGCTTTATACTTTTTACCTGTTTTGCTACATGGAAGCAGAATGAAGCTGGAGGATAACTGCTCTGCATTCAGTGCAGGAACAGTCAAGTACCTTTTGTTTTAGCTATTGAACTAAGACTTAAAACTAACCTGTTTCAACTCTCAGTTGGGCAGGCTAAAAGTGTACGTAGGCTGAATTATAATTGCTCAGCTAAGGAGAAGTAATATGCTAACATACTGTAACCACATCATGTTTCACTGCATTCCTGAGCTCTTTCCAAGTGCCTAAAGAGAGTTCTTCCACCTCTCAGAAGGTAACATCACTGATCCTGCTCCAAACACCTACCAATGACAGACATAACTAAAATCCCACAATCAGAAGTCTTTTTGTATATTATTTCTCAGAAGTTAAAAGATAAGACTTGACTCTTAGCATAGAGATCATTTTATAAAAACTTCTACTGCCCAAGCCCTGCGGCTGACAGCAGGGATCATTTTCACACCTGAGCAATCAGGAGGAAAGCACCCATCTTGCAGTTGCCATTTAGTCCAGCTAACCCCTATTTGGCAGACAAAGTAGCTCTATTTCAAACATCAAATAAGTTAAAGTATTTTTACTTCAGGTAAAATAGGCTTGGCTTAGCTGGAAGCAATTCCGGTAATTTTAGTAGAAAAGGTTACTGCTCCACTTGTAGCTGCAAATCACTCTCCCAAGAGGCTTACTGCTCTTCCCTCTGTGCCAACACTGCTGCTCGAGTGAAGGATCCTTACTCCATTTCCATCAAGAGGTATTAACTTGGGTCTTCCAGCTCTACTTCAATTGTTGAGAAAACAAAGGAAACTTCTTATGATAGCCCCATATGCCCATCTGGATTCAAACAGAAGTTTAACAAAAGGCTTCACAAATGCATAAAAGCCCTCTTCTACATCCGCATTCCAAGGACTCTACTAGTAAATCAGAGAGGAACTCCAGATTAATTGACCAAAGCTGGCGAGGCAGGAGTGAAGTCTAATTTAGAAGTCAAAAGAAAGAGGACCTGTGACAAATTCACCTACTACTCTCATTAGAAAAAAAGAAAGGAGAAAGAGTCTGACTTGATGGGAATCAAGTAGGGAATGGACTTGTAGAAAAAAAGCCAGGAGGTCTTTGTGAGCCCCCAGGACTGTCGTGAAACTGAGGCCTTGAGTGCCCTACTAAGAAGGATGATAGCCCACGGACTAACTAGAAACCCAGTCTGAAACTCAAGATACTGGTTTGTCTTCTATTTTCCTGCAATTTTCTTTTTTGCTTTTCACCGCATCATTTTCTTCCATGCTTCCAAAGGTCCAGTTGAGCCAAAGTACTGCAAAGCAACAGCAAAAGATGGGATTGTCTACCCTTCCAATGTGAAGCAGATCAGTAAAGAACACCAACAGACCTGGGAGCTTTCGTCTCAGAGCAAGGAGACAGTCCAGAGCCAGAACAATTCTTTTAACTCCAGCCTGCCTTCATGACTTATCAACTGCCTTATATCTTGAGATCAGTAAAAAAAAAATAATTTCTAATACTTAATTCTCTATGTATTCTCTGAATTCCCAACACATAAATCAATCAGAACTGAGACTGCTACAACGCAGTTAAATTAATTTGCCTTCTCCACTAAGAGGTACCTAACAAACCAGTAAAACCAGACTGCATACACCAATTGTGGTTAGAAGGGAGCGTGGGAGGTCCCCAGACAGACCTCCCACATGGAGTGGGATTACCTTCCTAAGACAACCCCCCCACAAACACCTCTTTATAACTGCTTTCATGAATGGGTTAAATCATCATAACCTGGCAACATTACAAAAGAGGCCATCCTACCTACCCCACTTTTTCCTCACCCAGAATCTCGAGACCTTGCCCTGGGACAAGTGTCAGTGAAATTGTTTGGTGAACTGACTCAGAGAACTCACTGATTCAGGTCAAAACCAAGCCATCAAAATCTAAAAGAATAATCAAACAATACACCAGTGACCAAACTCCTGAGTTATGTTTGATTTTAGTAGTTTATAGTGGTGGGTAATTTTATCTGTTTAACCCCCGAAGTCATTTATTCCATTATTACCAACACAACAAAAGGAAAAGGGTCTTGAAGGGAGTCAATTCCCAGCTTATGAAGTGAGTATAAACCCAGTGTTGCTGTTACAGAACTTGGTCACATTTTGTGACAGGGTAGAAAGTCATTATGAGTATGAACACACAGAAATGTGCCCACACTAGGAGTTTGATTGAATGAGAAAATTTAATTAGTAACATTAATTCTGCTGTATGAGCACATGAAGCTTAAAGAATAATCTATTTTAATTAAACAGTTGGGAAGAGAGACTACCCCTGCTGTCTCATCATCTTAGTGCATATAGTTCTCAACACACCACAGCCCCAGTCGCCTGAGCAAGTCCTCTGAACAGTGGTGCAACAAGGACATTAACTTATACTACATGATGGTATTTCAGTATTATACTCTGTAAGGACATACAATTGACCATAGCCTATTCAAAGCAAAACTTAGCATAAAATCCAAGCTACTTGTGAAAACTGCAGTTCAGCTTATGAAAATCCGTATGTCTGAATACGCGTTCCGGACAAAAATGCTGCCCAGCAACATTTCATTCTAATTCCTGATGAAAATTACCATTTGGCTGATGTGAGCTGCATTTCAATAGGCTTGTCCCTTTGTAACATCTTCACAAAAATTTGCGGTAACAATTCTCCATCAACCGACACTGCAAGCAATGAAAGAGAAATCCAAATAATTCCAATTCAGCCAATCAATACAATGAGTGTCAAACAAGCAACAGCAGCATTATACTTACCATTTACAAGAGTCATTGATACCTGTGGGTTTTCAAAGGCTAGAACTGAGAAGCATTTCAATGCTTGCATTCGAACCTGTGTAAAAACATAATACATGTAAACACTAAGTTAAAAGCAAAATTGGTCTATACTGCTGTATAGGCTTGTAGAAAATAATTCTGTATAATCAATAAAATGTAGACAATGAATAAAAGGCAGATGGAAACATCTAACTCACACCCTGACTCCTGTGTTCTCCCTGTTGGAATTCTCCTTCTATAGGGTATGTCATGAACTATTTGTGAAAAAGACAAGCAAGGATAAACTTGGGAACCAGACAGTCAGAAATACTGGTCTTATTTGTGATGCCTCACAAACGTACAAACAACAATAATGGAATATCATAACAATAGTACTGTTTCTTTCCAGGACTCACAAGTACATAAAAGAATCAGAAACACATGTTGAGATTTATACTTCAGAAGCCTTTAAAGGTGAGTTTAACAAAATGTCTGAAGAGAACCATTCTGTTGAAGTGATTCTAAACTAATCTTAAAACAAATATATACCATAAGTTTTATTGCCATTACACAGCCTCAGGTATCACCTGTACAAAACGGATTCACAAATTTCTTCATGCTGGATCTTCCTCCTCCCATCCAAAACCATGTCTTGGTTTAATGGAACAGGATTTCATGGTTGCCTAGTCATGCTAGACTATGAAGTCTTTACAACCCCTTTTTTTATACAGGGAAGACCAACCATTATCATCTTCTGGGATGAAGAATCTAATTTAGTTCAGATATTAGTCTTCAACTCCACTTTCTACAGTTGCACATATTTAAACTGTGTCCATATCTTTCTGTGTTTCTGTTACCACATTCTTAGTGTGAAAACAAAGCAAAAGGAACAACATTTTGACCTAAAGAATCTCGTCGCTGCAGAAAGCTCTTAACTGCAAGTTAGGTTTAGGCCCATCCCACCCTCCTCGCCAAAAAGTCTTAGAAACATGGAAGTCCAAGGGTAGACAACAACAGCAAAGACAATCGCACTTCCGTGCATTAATTTTAAAATATCTAATCGCAGCCTTGGTAGGAGCTCTTCTCATCAGTAGCAGTGAAGTCTTAGTCAGGAGGAATGGACAGTAGGCTACCTGGCTTCAGAGTAAAAGCCTTGTTTGACAACACTTCCGTGTACTTTTCAGACAATCTAATGAATACAGGGTATGCTTCAAAGCAGCAGGAAACAGAGACTGTGTATCGAAAAAGCACTGAAAAGTCAAACCCATAGCTCAAGAGCTTACCAGAAGGAAGTTGGGGCAGGGAGGTAAAGGTTCTAATGAGAACAACTGAAGTCTAGCTAGAAGTTAACGATTTTATATAACATTGCTCTATTAAAGATATCAAAATTACTACTATGACTATTTTTTGCTAGTAATGTCTACTTAAGGGCAATTAGTTCAGTAGTTACATGAGAAACAGGGAACACAAGCACTTGGAAAAATACGGTCTTGAAACCGTTATCTGTAATGCCACTGTAAAAGCTGTAGTCCCTTTGTGTTAGACATCTCACCAGGGGTGAAGGTGCACACTTATAATGATGTTACACATGCGAGGGATACTCGTAGAAATCAGCTGGCTATGGGACAATCCCAAAAACAAAAGAAAAGAGTTTACTGAAAAAAAAAATGGGCAATTCTCTTGGCAGACCTAGACAAACACTTCTCATAGAGACTGAAATCCCATTTTGAGGGTTTCTGCTGTTTATTGATGTGGTCCTATTGACTAAATCATCTGAGATACCTTGCTGGCCTTTACTGCAAGTATTGAAAAATAGGCAAAGTTTTTAAATGCTCTCTTTTCCTGTTAAGTTCTAATTTGGTTGAATGTTAAGAAACTGGATAGAGAAGTATGAGAATGAGATGCCTTGTATTCTACAAGAACCTATTAGTTACATTAGAACTCTGAGAATGTCTAATTACTGGAGAACACTAAGAAAGCAGCTAAGACTACAATGAAGCTGTTAACCCCAGGAGTATTAACACAGGAAAGTGTATGAAGAGCAATAAAAAGCAGTTCAGTATGTACACCTGGAATTTAAGGGCCTGACCAAACCAGCAAAGAAAGAAAATAAAGAATATTTTATACATCTCTCCACTAAGGTAGGACTACGTGTATATATATATGTTTTTTTTTTTTAATGCAACGCTACATGTATCTTGTTGGTGAAAAAGCAACTTGAAAACTTTACTTTGCTCCGATTTCTTTATTTTAAAGCAGCTCTTTGAAAAAATTAGGGAAGGTTCAAAAGCCATTAGAAAAGGTTCCAAGCCAAACACAGCTTGGAAAATTGACCTTAAGATACAGAGTGAAAAAGGTCAGCTAATGGGAGAAAGAACAAAATGTTGCCTGATGATGGTGAAAACTAATTAGTACAGAAAACAGAAGTTTATCTATCTCACAAACAAAATATTGAAGACTGCATACTTCCTACCAGTTTTATAAAAAAAAAAACCAACCCCCAAACCCCAAACCAAACAAAAAGCACCCCACATGAGATTAACAAGCCCCTGAAACAGAGCACCAAATTGCCCTTCACTTGAAATTCTCATTTAAAAACTGGTTTTCCTGCTCAAAGATAATTTATCAAGAACGTTCTGCATTAGCAGGAGATCAAAATAGACAAGCACAATTTTCTCATCCAGTCTCAATCAACCAGCAAACAGCCTACTTTTGATAAAATAAAAACGGCATGTATTAGATATTGTAATAAAAATAACTGAAGATAAAACCGGATACTTTGAAGTGTTTCTTATTTTCAGAATGATGACATTCATACTTGCGGGGGGACGGGGAATAAATCTTCGTAAGAAAGTCCGTGAAAGTTCAACTGCTTAGAGATCATAGGATTGGCTTCAGACAGATTTCAAAATTATTTGCACAGCAGTCATCTGTTAGCCCTCAAAAAAACAAACTACACAGAAGAGCCTCAGAAAGCATTTTATGCACTCAAACATTACATTAAGTAATCTACAGCAGACTCCTAAGGCTGTGCTCAGGATTTGAAATTTTGGCCTTAGACTGAAAAGAGCTAGTTGACACTCCTTGCCACCAAGTTACAGGTAGAGTACGATGCTTTTCCCCAGAGGTGGTACTTTCAGGTAGTCCAGGATGGACTTCCAAAACATAACAGAGAATGGAGCTGAGACTCAGGGAAATTCAGTGAGCACAAAACACAGGTAGCTGGTAGCCTCCACACATTCCATGTCCATGTTTTCACAGGTATGACTTCTGTTTAGGACAGCTCACATTTGCTTCTCTTTGGCTTAATTTCTTTTCCTCCTTTATTGTTCAACATATTAAACCATTTTTATTGGGTTGCCAAGTGACTGTTCTCCTTTGGATCAACGACAGCCAGATCAGTTTTAATTAATGGTGTTTTAACTTTACAGAGCAAACAATAGGTCTCGTTTTGATAAAAATCCATACGACAAGTAAAAACAACTGTTATTCTAGAAATATACATTATACCCATTTATATAGTTTCAGTTCACATGCATAGATACAGTTTTCATAATCTTCATTTGGATTCCTTTCATAAATATACGTAAAACACGGAATAATTTTCATCTCTTACTTTGTAGGAGGTGGAGACTAACAGATGTGCAATATTCTGAACAGCTCCATGGTTAAATAAGATTGTCTGGTGATCTGGACCCTTCAAAGGAAAACACAAAACACAATTTATTTTTTTAAAAGAACATGTAAGCAGTTTCTACTATCTGCAACTTATTGTTAAATATTAAGGTAGATTTACTAACATTTACTTTGTAATCAGCTGACATACCAACTTTTTTTTTTTTAAATAAAGAAGTCCAATTCTTATTGTTATAGCTTTTGTCCTTTTCCAGTAATGATTTCCACTCTTTTCTTCAATAGGCAATGAAATTAGTTTTCACAAATGAAGAAACATAGAGTACTAAGGTTTCTATTCTTCATATTGGAAACAATCGAAAGCTCCTGATTTTCTCTAAAAATCATATAAAAGATCCTCAGTTACTAATGTCTTCTTCACCGGTAATACTAAGCATTTTCAACAATTTTAACTTCAGAAGAGCGGGAATTAATTCTGAAACTGTTTCCAGACAGAATGTGACAGCGCTTTGGGAACAGATTCACATTTTCCTCCTACGGATTATTTTAGTTTCAAACATATTTAGCCATAAATCTGGTCAGCCATCACCCATCTATTGACTTCAAGATCTAAGTCAGAGATGGTTGATACATCAATATTTTTCCAAGATTTAAAAAGCATTTGGAATTAAACACAAATACTGATTTTTGCAGTAGAAAGGTCTCAGAACTTCTGCAGTATGACAAGGCTCGATGAGGTTGGAAAAACAACATGAAATCTCAATGGGGCCTGCAACCCTCAACGGTCTCTTGTGAAATCTGATCTGTGACTTACAAACATCTCCTTAGAAGTCAATTCATGACTCTAGTCATTTTTGCATTAAGCACGGGCTATGTGCAATTTAAATTCAGCTTTTAGAATGTCACAGCATTAATCATACCTCGATGCATTTTCTTGACTAATCTGCAAATGAAGAGAGTATCTTCACTCCTTAATCTTTTGTTCAAACCCAGCTGAGTTTGTGGGCACATCTATACACCCTAGTATGCATGAGTGACGCTTTATTTTCACATTTGAGATACAGCTGAAATCAGATTCCTCTTATATTCAAAAGAACATTTTTAGACCATCCCTTACCTCTAAGAAAAAAAGCATAAAATTATTTTTAGATGTAACATATCTGGTGCTTTAAGAGATGCTTCAGCTGCTACTGCCACCAAGAACTTTCTACAAAAAAATGCAATTAAAACAGCATGGTTGAAGTAAGAAAACAACTTACATTGGCACACAGAAGTGGCTGAGGCAATGATTTAAAGCCGCAGCTATGCCAGTGTTGAAGCTGAAGAACAGATATTAAAATATGTGAAAAAAAATGAATGAAATTAAAGTAAAAGAAATCATATTGACCTAGATAATTTTAGTAATTCACAAGTATTAGTCATTTTTCAATGAGATGCAGAGGTAAATTCTGTGCAAACAGGACAAACGCCTGTACAGAGGTGACACCTGGGTGTATTCTTAGTTGCGTAACTAGATGCGCATGAAAACGTCTGATCTGTACACATTGTGTTTGCACACACCAATCCAGCTTGTTTAATGCACGCTCAGGTTAAGCGCTAACCCATAAATAGGGACAGCTTCAAATCTAAGTGTGAAAACTTGAGAATATAATGCATCATTTCCAAGCAGCTCAGGCACTAATTCAATAGCAAGGCCTTCTGCTTTGTTTCTCTTTGGGTATACCGATAAGAGTTCCAGGAGCCAGTCCTCTTAAGAGTGATCTTTTTCTCCAAATATGATTGAACGACATAATACTTCAGGAATAGAAATCACACTTTTTGCATGATTTTCCATCATAAAATGTCAATTTTCCAGAAAGCAGCAGGATAGGACAATGTAACAATTCATTCCATAATGAAATTTTAAAAGCAGGTATCTAAATGCATATGTACCTTGGTTCAGGGATCCAGCACCAGGCCTAAGATCACATAAGAAAACACTCTCAGAATGGGCTTGGGAGGAAGCTGCCTTGATTACAGACCTTTCCCAGACACAAGATTTTAATTTTCAGCTGGTGGTGAAATTATTACTTATGCAGAGATGTCACCACATTCAAATATAAGATCCAGAACTATCTCCTCAAATTATTCATACAACCATGTGTTTCCAAATGCACAGCTTATCTTTTCAATTTGACCATTAAAATAGGAAAGCTTACATCACATCACTTTCTCTGCAACCAACTCAACTGAGATAGAGAGGACCTTAAAAACTAAATTTTGACTTGCATTTTAGCATACCATGTACATCAACCTGATTTCAGTTTACTTATTTGCTTACATGTTGATAAAATCCTGGCTCCCTATGTTAAGAACGGCATCTGCTCCCCCTGTAAATCAACACTTCCCTTACTTAGGATGGCTCTTCTCCAGGGTCAATGTTTTCCATCAGTTAAAATTAACTCTAAAAATGCAGTGAGAAGCAGTAGAAGTAAGCAGTAAAAGCAGAAAACAGCAGCAATATGCTAGGAACCTGGATTAAGGATTTCCTAGCTCAAGGGAACAAGTCTGAGCTTTTCCAGGGAAATTTGAGCAGGCGAGAAAGAAACCGGAGAAGCCCAATCAAACAAGACTCTGGCAAGGAAGAAAAAAAATGGATGCACAAGATCTAAGCGGAGAACAGTATGCAGGAACAAGGAGGGTAGGCGCTATGATGTCACTATTAGTTTAATGAATACATCTACTAAGATGAGGAAAAAGAGAAATAAAAGCATCAATGCCTTTTATAATATAGGCTAAGCCTTACCTAAATACGACAGCTTATAGTAACTTCTTCAGGAAAAAATTAGAAAGGTTCTATCACTCATGGCCTCTTGGGGGGAAGATGGAGTCTTCATTAAAAATGTAGTCAATACTGAAACTTTCACTATTTAATTTTTTTTTTAAATTATAAGAACGTACTTTGCTTATCCATATAAATCAAAAAATCCCCTGCAAATTCTGCTTCACTGTACTAGATGTATTTTGTTACGTCTGAAAATACAGTAATTGACCTTGATAATCAGACCTGAAACCCATGAACTAAACAAAAAAGAAAGAAGGGGGCATTTTAGATTTTTGCTGAACAGCTGCATTTGCCTGGGCAAGAGAGAAATGAGTTCTTGATCCATTTAACATTTGTGATGATCTGTTCACTCAACCTCAAATATTTTTCTTTGTTATGCAGCTAACGTTTATTCTGTAAATGCAATTATTTCCTAATACTCATACCCACCACCCTCCTTTTCTCGTGCATTCACGTTTATCTGTTCACGCAATCAACTTTTTCTTTCCAAAAACTTGGATTTTTCAAAACATTCACTCTAAAATTTGTTTGAGAGAGATTTGGGGGGTGGAGGAGGCATTCAAAACAGTATAGCGAGTTCGTAAGACCTGCCTTACGCTCCTCCTGTTAAGTGACCCTGCATTTGCTTTGTTAACAATATATTTGATATGTAAGCCACCAGGAGTTAATGGAGCTACAAGGAAGTAGCTCATTTAGAAAAAGATTACAATAACTGTTTTCAAGTTGGATTAATTACCTGACATTACTCAGCAGTTCTCACACAGCCAACAGGGTTTATATTGCTACAGAGCTAACCCCCGGATTGTATAAACCGACTTCTATACCACTCTCTAATCAGTCCGGTGTTATTTTTTTCGTAAGCTAACATGGCCCAATTTTTCACCCGTTCAAGCTACTCAGCCTATTAAGAAGACTTTCAAGGGCCACTTAAGCTTAAGATGCCTCCCTGGTGCATTTTTCTTCTTAAAATATCACATTCTTTTTCCAATATTAGCTATAGAGCTGAACTTTCACAGTCCAGTGTAGGATTTTGTCTTAATGGTTTCTTTAAACAATTCTATAAATACTAGCAGCTGAATTATCTTTTTATATCACGCTAACTCTACAGTTTTCAGCCCTCAGGTTCACTTAACAGAAGAAATGAAATTGGATGAATGTACATAAATAACAGCCAAGGTAGAGAAAAATACATTTTTAACAAAGGAATAATTCAGAATTCCAGAAGACTCATTGTAAGTGATAAGCTAGAAAGATATTTTTCGAGGCAAATACTTACAAATTCATACATTTTGGAACTTTTTCATTTGTTAGTCTGGGAGATAAATACGATCTATGATCTTTTAGTTTTAAACTGGTTCCAAAAGGGAAACTTGCTCTGCAAATCTGGTTTCCTACACTGAATTATTTTGATACAGTTACTGTATAACCTATGGGTTATACAAAAAAACCCAAAAAACCACAATAATAATACAAAAACCAGTGGTGCATGGAAACTTGCAGAGAGAGGGAGGGAAAGACAAAAACCTCTGTGTTTGGGGTGGAGTTGCTACTGTTTTTAAATTAGCTTTCCTATATCAAGAGAATTGCATTATATAGCAGGAATGAACATGTATCTGGATAAACCTGTTAACTGCTAGAGCTCAACTGAGAAGAGCATTTTTCCTCCTCTCAACCTCCAGTACCTCTTAGAAAATATTCTCTGGGTTTAAAACAGCTGTCTTGAAAGCAGATGCAAGACCTCTGCAGAGAGATGCTCACATTGTCTTGAGACTTCCAGCGGAAAAAATAAAAAAGCCTTCCAAAATGTATTCTGATAATAGTGAGGATTGGTATTCTCCTAGACTGTTGGCTTCATTTAGTAGCTAAAGGTATAAATATAGATACACACCCTATAAAAAAGCGCTTATTTGCATATTTTGGTTTACTGTAGAAAAACATATATCAACCCCAATAAATCTGTCAGCAAATCCAGAGCAGTAACAGGTCAGTCATTACTGTCCTCATGTTTCTGCCACAAAAGGCAGTATCATCTTACACAGCTTCTCATACACCAGAAACACAAAAAGTTGCATAAAGAACATGTATTCTCTTTCTTACTTTGCAGCAATGTGAGAAGATCTGACATATGTATTCTTGTGTATATCGAGACCTACTGAGCAGTGCCATGAGGTGGGAGATAACTGTAGCATCCTGGAAACAAGTCAGAAAAGAACAAAGTATTAACACTGTATTTCAGCATAGTTTCTTCACAGTTTCTTACTTAAAAGAGTACTCCTGATTCTGCATTCAGGCTTCTCCCTTCCACTGAAACTTGTATGAACACAGGACAAGACCATTAAAGTAGTACAGGAGAGACTTCAAGGCACAAGTGACAGTTCTGAGCCAAATCCTCATGGAAAAAATAAAAGGTCAATGCAAGTTAGGTCTAAAGCTTCTGGGACTGGTCTCCAGAATCTTTACTTTGTGAGAAAACAATGAAAGAACGGGGAAAAAACCCATACCGACCGCAAACATGGTCACTGAAAGCAATTAACTCCAGGAGTTGTCTTAGTATTTTCTTACTACAAGTGTGATTTACTTACCTCTTCATTTCAGCTCCGAGTAGAAAAGAGCAGGGAGGAACAAGGTGCCAGACTGAACAATGTACAGAGTCCACCCTGAATTCTTTTTAGCAGACTTATTTTAGAAAGCTTTGCTGCCAACAATCCAGCCTTCTTGTTCTCAACAGAGAACAACAGCATAAGAGAGCCAAGAAACACACTGAGAATAAACCCATCTTCTGTTTCTACTGCTTGTTTCTCAATAACTGGAAAGGATCAATGTGCAACAGCCTCATTCGCCATTTCAGCATCCTATAGAGAGGATGTTACTTGAAACTGGAGTTCTTCCAGGTACACCAGCCATACATCCATGCTGATTGCACACTTATATGCATAGGAAAAGCAAGGGACAAACTATTCTAAGCAATATTCTTAGGGTCTGGTCCACAGTAGGTCCAGCTGATTTTCTGCCTTTACACATGGCATATATACAAACACATCAACTTCTCTGCGACTTCAGAACCCAAAGGCCTGCAAGGAACTGGTTTGGTTGCAGGGCAACGGTGGGCATTAAATCCACAAGTATGTTGTAAGAGCTCTAATGGTCATAACCATAATGAAGTGTCTCTTGATTCCCCCTGACAGAGGTAAGCCTGCAGTGGTGTGTAAACTAAGCGAGTATTGGGTTTTGGGCACATGTCAAGCAGAGCAGCAAATTACCAGGAGAAACCAAACAGAAGCAGCTAAAAGGCCAACCTTGTTCTCAAGAAAAACATGTTACAATCTTAGAAAGTCGTAGCAGGTCCCCGAAACTTCTAAGTCTCTCCTTCTTTGAGTTAAAGCAAAACAAACTGACAATATACCCAGGATTCCTTTGTGGTTTAACACATTTGACCCATTAAAACAGATTCTTGTCATTTTCTGTAAATCTTAGGAAGCTGAAGATATTAAGCCATATTAGTGTTCAACACAACATACAAAAACATATATATGCTAAGAGGCTTATCAGTGATAAAGTGCACCTTAGACAAAACAGCCAAGAAGTCAGGAGGGCAGGGGGAAGAGAAAACAGGTACTTCAGGATTCAGAAGAATAAGCTTAAAAAAAACCCCACAACTTTAAAATGAAAGATGCAAGACCTGAAATCTCCTGCAGGGAAATCACTGACTAGGTAATCTGACTTATTTCAAAAATTGCGACTAGAAGGTGTAAATGTTGGTCTAAAAGTTAAAGTCTAATTAAATCGATAGAGATACTGCTTTCGCCAAAGATAAGAGGTACAAGAATTCACAACTAAAGAAATATATGCAGAGTGAGCCGAGTAAAAAAAAAATCTGCACCACCTCAGTAATTCTTAGCCCGAGGAGATCCCCATGAGCTGAAAAGGATTCAAACTGCCACTATTAAAGAAGCGTAGACACAGTGTTCCCTAATGTTAGTAACATACGTTCTTCTGTCTCTACGATCTAGAAAACCACAGAACATTGCAAACTTTGGGGATATCAGCCAGCAGAAAACCTAGATTGGGGGGGTGGGGGGAAGAAAACATATTTGTCCTGTTTTGGTCTCTTCCCCCAAAAAGTGGGGTTCTAATTTATTAGCACCCACTATTATATATTGCTTTATAACTGTATCTTGTCCTTACCTTAAATTTGGTTTTCTCTCAGCTAACCAGGAAATTCTAGGTAAGAATTTATAGATGTCAGTAACCATTCAGGTTCTTAGGGAGAAAAAGAAAGCCAGAAGAGTAGCAACTAATTTATTTGCTAGTTCATATGTGACTAGCTTGCAACCATATTTGACCCTCGCATCAATCGGGTAATTCTTACAGACTGCTCTGTGCAGCTGTCTTGTCCACAGTGAGATATTGGCAGGCACAGATCTGCATTTTTTTGTCAGGCAGTGAATACAACTCTCACTCGTGATTCACCGCCTTTATCACATGACCAATGCACATCTGGATACTGAATAATGCTGCCAACTCTGAAGTGACCCTATAAAAGGTTATCGGACTTTCCCTCCTTCCCTCAAGCTGGTAGGAAGTTTTTGCGTCTTGTTTTGTTTTTAAACTTGAGCCGGTGGAATTGCTTATGAAAATCAGATTTCAGTGAAAATCCCCAAGAATAACATTTAGATTATTCTTCATTAACTAAGAAAGCACTTGAAATCTATAAAAAGTGCAAGAAGGCGAGCTTTGTATCAGGAGCCACTGGAAATCAACCTGAAGCTAGAGAAGTGAAGATTTCCGATGCTATCTTTCACAGATTCTACTAGAACATACCTTCCCATATCCTTGCTTTTCTCTCCCAAACTATGAATAAAATTTTATTGCTTTCATCTTTGAATAAAATAATTACTCAGTTAAACTCTTTTATTCAACACAGATGAATGCATAACATCTCTCTACCTGTATCTAACACCAGGGAAGGAACTGACAAACTGTTTCTTCACATCCTAGCCAGTGACATCGCCATGCAATAGTTCAGTTTCACCTAAAACGTCAACAGAATTGATCACAGGAGTATTTTTGGTTGCAGTCTGATAGATTGGAGAGTTTTGGTAAAGATATAAGTGGACAGAAATTGAGCCTCTAACTGTTTGGAAGCTCTACTATAGAGTTATAGAAATGGGAATAGAATGGCACACAGTGATTTGCATAAGATCACATTTTACTGACCAGCGTGGCATCATGGCCCAGTGGTAAACTCCTGGATAGGAAGGTGTTCATACTGGATGATGAAAAGCATTTTAATTTAGAATTTATGAGACTGAGCTGTTCCGATACCAAACATTCTGACAGAGCCTTTCTGGCATCACTGTGACCCCAGCGATGATGTTGTACGCATGATATAAGGGTTAACGAATCCTTGCAATCAACAGAGTAAGGGTTCCCTGAAATTCTACCAATGCATAAAGAACTGTATTATTAGATATTCTGGACTATAAAAGGATAAGTTTGAGAAGCGATTCTTTGGGGATACCTTTTATACGCTTTCTCATTTTCTTCCATCAAATCAGAAATCTTGTGGGCATGAAAAGGTTAAAAACTCTTGGGAAGTTGCAAGACTGCTTCCTTAATGCTTGTGAGAAAATGATGTTAATTTTGCCCCTTGATTCTGCTAAAATATATCCAACTTCTACAATAATTTTGGTATGTTTATCAGAAAAGAATCTAGAAAGTAAAAAGATGTGTGGACATTACTGACTTCCAACTAATTGCGAATAGTAATTATGTGTCAATATGAGGCTACATAATTCCACTTTTTTTCGTATTAATATCCAAGTAACAAAGGATCTTTCCAGCAACTCTAGCAAGTGACATTGCGTCTACATTCATAATTTGCTGTCAAAATAATGAGATTCACAGATCCATTAAAATGTTGCCTGCTAACAAAGACTAGTTCCAGGCAACTTATGAGAAGTATCTATACATCACATGTATTGTAACAAAATTACTCCCCATCCAAACAGAATTCAGAAAAAGAGAATTAACAGATTTGCATTTATCTGCTTGCATCCCAATACATACCTACTTTCTTCATATTCCTTTTTAACATTGAAACAGAATTTGCAAGATATATTCTTAAAACATTTCTTTGTAACAGAGGATTATTAGTCTTTTTTTCCAAGTCAGAGAACTGAAATTCTTCTATTCATCCAAATAACTTAAATTCAAGCTCTCTAAGCCAGAATTCATCATTTTGCAATTCTCATTTTTAGGAAACGGTTCAGATTAGAGAACATTTAGCCTTGCTGCATGGGCTCAGCCATCACAAACCGTTAGGAGGAACGAAAGGAGTAAGGCATTAGAAGGTGACCTAGATTCCTCCTTTAGTAACTGCGTATCACTGAGCCACGGTGGAACACGTGTACGCTTTGCAGTGTGGTTTCGTTGCCCGTTAAATACCTGGTTATTAATCAGTGTAACATGTCCTGCTCTGTCCTGCTAGCCTTGTCCTCTCAAGTGTTCCTCCTCCCCTTCATCAAGCCTGGTCGATCACCAGGTGACACTAGGTTTTCCATCTCAAACCTGAACAGTAACAAGGAATGTCTTTCACTTAACATTACTGGCTCACATAAGCTGGAAAAAGTGAGATTTCTGAAACTTCCTTCCTCATTGTCGCAATAGCAGGAAGAAACTCGTCCTGCTGCAGTGCCTTCATTCTCCAAGCTTCCTGTAAGGACAGGCTCATTCACAGCAGAGAACGTACCTGCTACCTGCCTCTTCCTTCAAGGCCAGCACAGTTGCCACTGCTAGCAATTTCTCAGTAAAATTGTATCTGGGTCCCACTGAGGAAGGAAAATGGGATCGCAACTGAGAACATCTATAAGGAAACATGCAGAATGCCTTTGTGGGCTGGAAAGGTTTTCTGCCACCGAATCCATTCTTTTTGCTTTAAATAGAACAGCAAGAGCTGAAGCAACAGGCTATCAGTGAAACTGGATTTGACTTAGTGCTTGAATCTATTCAGCAACCCAAAACACACCTAGCTACATTGAGCTGACTAGTTCAGATGTACAAAACGCCTCTAAATATAATCTTACAATTTTAAAAAAATAAGTCTGCACATATATCTGCATCTCAACAGATCTCTCACCCTGGGACTCCATGTCATTCCTCATTTCCATTTGCAGGACTGTCACTAAATCAGTCTCAGTACCAAAGCCTGCACCCTTCCAGTGAAGGAATTCTCCACAAGATGCATTTACCTGACACAGCAGGTCCGGATACAGCTTACTGTTCTGCAGCAAACTTGCTGTAAGATCTCAGAGTCAGACACTAAAAGCCTGGCCTTTTTGAGAGCTCAATGTTCATTCAGCTCAACACACATATAGATGGGTCTTCACATTTTCTCAGTACAGGTCCTAAGTTCCTACAGGAAACAGCCCACATGTTTCCACCTCTGAAGAACTATTTCGTCTTTGGAACTGAACATAATTGCTCAAAACTGCCAGTAGTTTATCCTTCAAGCTCCTGTCTATAAGGAAGGGTTCAAGAGAAAAGATGTAGTTTCTGACACCTAGCATTTCTGCTGGGAGAAATATTCAGGTTACTGTGGATGACTTGGTTTTGTTTTTTCTAAATGAGATTTTATGTTTATTCTCTCCCGAACCTATTACAAATAGAAAGAAATATTTTAAGCAGCTCTCTTTAAAGCACTTGTGTATCCTGGATCTTAACTGAGACGTCCTCTGAAACCTCTAGAGTGACTGTAACATCCTTGGAGACATTGACTAAGTCATAATATTTTGTCTTGGAAATAGTCCTGGCCAAGATTTGAGACCCCACATCCTCCATGCAGTCAAACTGCAAAGCAATTCTGGGAACGTTTCTATCTTAGATACAACTCAGGAATCAACTTTTCAGAAGTCTTCTCCAGAACCGCTGGACCAGAATGAAAAGCCATTGACAGTCTCCCTGGAGCTGTTGCGATCAGAAGCAGGGTGGCTAAACAAGAACTTTAAGTTCTTCCTGTTATCTCAATGCAGGAAAAGCAGAGTGTCTGCCCCAAAGTGTTGATTAGGCCCATAATGACTTCTTTAATTGCAAAGACAACTTCTCAGCTGCTGCCCTGTGAAACAGCTTGAAGCAGTGGGGATTGTAGCTATACCTTGCAAGAGATAGGAAAAACATCTTTTCTTTTCAAAGGATCTGCATTCATTACTTTTCAAAGCATGGCTTTGGGAATTCCCACAAGAGAACCAAAAAAGGAAGCTGATTTGCAGAAACAGGACCTTAAGCACAGTCATAACATATTTAATTTTCAGGTGTCCAGCTGGAATGGGAGATTGGAAAATGGGTATTACAGTTGAAACTAAAGAACAAGAACACCCTCACCAGATGATAGTTTCCTGTAGCTATGGTCAATTAAGGGACATCACATTTGCCTGAATAAGAAATGGGGTAGCAGAGTTCTGATGTCACTGTTGTGCAGCAGAGAAAGCAAAGGATGAAACAGAAAACACAGTATCTTAAGCATATTGTTCCCACAATGTTAGTGGTAATTTAAATGCTAACACTGGTTCTTTCACATTTCTGTACATACTCTTCCACTTCCTCTCCCTTCAAGATACCAAATCTCTCCTCCAAACAGGGAGCAATTAATAGTCTCTATTGAGCACTGATCCACAGGAGGAAGTATGGATTGTTATTGGAGACGATCATCTTAAGCCCTGACTTTGGATGCTGAGAGCAGGAAGCAGATGCCCCTGCAATTATGAACTCTTAGAGGCTGACTTGGGGGAATGCGGGAGCATGAAGTGGAGCCAAAGGAAGGAACAGAGACACAAAAAGGAAACTCTTCGATCACTCAGGAGAGGTGCCTTCAGTGGTCACACATACAATGTGCATTGAGAGTTTCCTTGCTGAGTAATCAAAAAACAACTGGAAAAAAAGGAAGTGAACAGTGGAGGACAAAGCTGACTGATTATCTACACTTACTAAATACAAGGGTAAGCTGTGAAGAGCTGCAGGAAGATTTCATGAGATGGACTAACTAGCAGATGAAATTCAGAATAGGTGTACAGTAAAATTGAGTCCATCAAAAACAACAAGTTTGCATACCTACTTCTGGAATGAAAATGCAGGAAATCATTAGAAAAGGAATAGAGAACAAAACAGACATCATTACAGCACTGCATTACAACTAGACAAAAATCGTGAAGAAAATCTGCTGAGGACTATTAACACACAGAAATTGTCTCTAGTAATAACGGAGACTCCAAAACTGTAGAGAAAGTACGAAATCAGAGGCGAGCTGTGCCCTACTCTAAGTGTCAAGTCTTCCTCAGCAAGTGACAGTCATCCCTTTGAGCGGTGGGACCAGAGTGGTTAGCACTGCGGGCTCCCGCTTACCCTCAGAAGTTGGACCTGCTCGGTGACCTCCCGCCAGCAGACTGGTGCAGTGCTACCCTTTTCCTAGCAAAAAGAGATTGCTGGTACAGTACAGTTTTCATGCCATGGCTTGCCTCATCCCTTACACTGGGACAAAGGAGAAGGGAAGAGTACAAACCCTTCTTTCCCCTCCTTCCTAGTAAGAGATAGTGACTGAGTTTGCGCAAGGCCTTTCACGTCTAAGCTGCTAAGAGACAGCACTACCTTCGGACAGGGCTCCACACCAATGGCTTTGCCCAGTCACCTTAACAAGGTCAGCACCAACAGCCTTATCGCTCACATGCTCCAAGCTGAACTCAAGATCATCGAAATGCTGGAGGACATTTTCTATCCTCCTGTCAGTTAAATGTAAGTCACATGTATATTAACTAAAAGCAGAGAAATTTTGGAGGTGAATCTCTTCCACACGAAGTGCAAAAACTAAGCAAGCACTCTCACACCTGGAGTGGGAGGACAGCGTCGGATCAAATATTAAGTTTCAGAAACTAACTTTTGCCAATATAGCTGTGATAACGGTATCTGTAAATACCATCTAGAGACAGTTTTTAGTGCTTAAGATTGCACACAAGCCTGAAAATTTTAGGTTTATTCTTTATCAGTGTGCTACCTTGTCAACCATCTCATCAAATATTGCTATAAATGTTAGGTGAGCCAGATGTCTTAAACGTAGGTGAGAAACGCTAACATTGTTGGTCAAACAAGTCCTCATTACCACTGCAAACAACAAGGCCTTTAGCTCCCACCGGCTCTATAGGTTTTAAAAGGACATAATAATCTGCTTACAACTTACTGTGTATAGTAGATCCTCTGGAGTTACAGGACTGATGAAAATAGTACGGAGACATCGCAAGCAAGCTTCAATAAACTTCAAATCTGGCGACAGTAATCCTATAAATATAGACAAAAATTACTATTCAGTTTCATCATCTTTGCTTATTTGAGTACTTTAGGAACATTTACTAACATAGATCCATTAAGGGAAAAAAGTACCTTGCAATAAGGCTGGGATAATATGGCAGTCTAGTAGGGATTTGACATTATTCTCTGTACCCATTGCAAGGCTTCCGAGGACCACTGCACATTCTGTTCTCAGCTCTGTGCTGGAGGTTTCTTGCTGAAGTAAATACAGCAACCTGAAAACAGAATAATTTTTAGAGGAAAATTCAGACGGAAGAGAACTTTTAAGTCTAGTAAAAAAAAAAAATCTGAATCCTGCTCTGTAAAGAAGATGAAGTCCTTAATAGAAAGATGAAGACTGAACCAAAGACTGAGATGAACACTTTATTCATAAGAACTTTTTTACACTGTGTGTTCCTACACAGGTTTTACTTGCTGTTATAGTAGAAGATATCACACTGATTTTTCTAAAAATTTAGTGTCACAGCACTGATATCCAGGATGAGGTCTTTCAGGATACCAGGAAGACTCCAAATTTCAGTTAAAGAAAACGAGTCTGCAGTTTGACCTCAATGGGAAAGGGAACCTTATGGATCTCCCCTAACAGCTAGGGACATGATTACAGCTATCATGATGGTTGTTATCTTTGGCAGTGATTTCTTCTGGGTCACGGTTGCAAAATAATTCCATCACTAAGCACAAGCATGGGGCCTGAGAATAATCTGAGTTTTGAACACTGAGAAATGATCATATATGAAGGTAAAGAAAGCCCAGAGAAGTTTTATATGCAGGAAGGCAGCTGATTTGTAGCTGAACAGGATCACTTCAAGCCTAAAACATCTTACCAATGCATACCTTGGGTCTCAATCAATCTGGATTCTTTATACAGCATCAAGATACCTAGAAGCCCCTTTGAACATATTTTAGATTATATCAGTAGCACCTGAATCACAGCAGAGGTCACTGAACACTTTCAGTCTGAACTTGAGTCATACAAAGAGCCCAGACAGCAACCAGATTCCCACCTCGCATTAGCGCAGAAGATAATCACTTTAGGATTCACATGGTTTATAAGCTTAAAATGAAAATGGTTTAACTAAGGGCTCCCACATTACATACAAGTCTGAGCAAAACTGTAACAGGTAAGATGACTCGGACACTGAGATACAATTCTCTCTGTATATGCAACATACACAATCACTTTTCTGGATTCACTGAGCTAAGATAGAAATATTCTCAATTTAGTAACACGCTACTCTGTCTAATTTGAAAAGGTCTCTCCTAAAGCCAGGCAATATACTGAAGCCTTCTCTAGGAGCAAAAAGGAGCCAAAAGGCAGCATCTACCCCACTGCTCTAGGGGACAGAAGTACTTACTCAGGTAAACAGATCCCTGAACAAAATGCCCCAAAAACTGACTTCCTAAATCAAAGGCAAGGGAAAAAATAAGTGGAAACACACCAGCTAAATGCAATTTAGGTACATGGGACTGAAAAAGGTCACCAAGGGAAGTGCAAGCAGCCCCACGACAGGCAGTGACACACTCCAAACCCTTCCCACTTACATAAGGCTTTGAAGAAATTGCTTCCTAGAATCCCCTACATTTGAAACCTAAAGTAAAAGGCCAACAGACGTAACTACGGCATGTCACTGGAAGAAAGCTATGAGATCAAAGGTCTCTTCAATACCTATAAGCAGCACATTCATTACATAAAAATTCAGACTATCCCAGGCAGCAGACAATTTACCAAGCTCTTGGAGAACAGCAAAATAACACCCTCAGTATTCCCTAACAATTTATTTGGATGAAAAATTTTCTGATTGCGAATCTGCTAGGAATCTGCTTTGCTCTAAACGCAGGTTCGACAGCAGCCAGAAAGTGGAGCTATGCTGGAATCACTCACAGCACACGGGTACCCTTTTTGAGAAGTAGCTAATCTCATGGTGGAAAAAAGCTCCAAAACACGAACACGTACTAAGGAGATGAAATATAATTTCTTCCTGAACACAAACAAAACAGTTGAAATGTGGCACAAACTTAACGTGAGAGATGCAAGCAACCCCAAAAGCACAGATACCTTTTCTCCTTTCAACTTCCTTTGGATTCAAAGGATTAGGCTGGCACAAATACAGAATGGCATAGATTTCCAGAATCAGTGCTGGTTTTTTTAATCTACTCCTTCCACAAACTTATCAAACAAAAGCATCCAGGTTCTTTGTCCCCGCTTATGTGTTTTATTGGAAAGGCTGTTTATTTCTGATGTTTAGAAACCTCTCCTAAATCCTTGTATAAATCTATTCCTGACTAGTTTACATCAATTTGGTATTGCATACATATTATCTTTTAACTTGTATAATTCTTCTCATTTCTTACAGCAACCAGCTAACGGTCCTGAGGCGCTTTGGCCCAGAAGGCACACATGGCTCTGTGGAGCCGATCTGCTGTTTGTTCTTCATTTTACTGTAGGCCCCTTTAATATTGACAGAGCAAGGTATGTAAAAAAGGCTCAGATTATCAGTTGTTCCACAAAAGCGTCTCTCACACATCATTTGTGCAAACTCAAATTAACCATACCTGTATTATCAGCTTCTGGAAAAGGAACAAAAATTATACTTAAGGCAATTAAATTACATGTTTCTAAAGCTACACGTTCTGGTACTGTATTCTTTGAAGTATCAGCTGCGCTATGTTCAAGGTAAGGACTAGTGCTGTTTCTGAAAGACTACAAAAGCAGCAAAATACATAGTCAATGTTATGCAAAATCATCACAAAGGAAAAAAAAGCATTCCACTTCCGATCTGAATGGGACAGAATAACCTTGCATTACTATTACTTCTTTATAGACAGCTGGTTTTGTTCTCTGCCTTCTAGATCAGGTAAGGATAGACAGGAAGCAAAAGCCTCTTTGGTCATGTACAAATGCACTCAGTGATCCTGGCTAAATTTCATCCTTGAAAAGATGTTAAGTTTTTTCCGGATGCTATATGGGAAGTGCAATCTCATCTACCATTCTAACTCTGACTGACATTCACTAATTGCCAAGAAAAATCCCCTCCTGTAGAAAATAATTTGTCAGGAATTACCGTGAGCAGATCAGAAGATGAATTTATTTATTGCAGTAACCTGTATGGCTGTTTTATTTTAACACCAAAGACTTGACTTTTCTCAACCCTTCTAACTTAGACACATAGATTTTGTAAGCTAACGTTGCAGAACAATTTTCAACATGTTCTATTTGTAATTCCACTGCTAGAACAGTTATATATCTTCTATAATCTGTATCACTTTATTTCACAGCAAAATTTAAACTCTCCCCACCCACCCCTCCCCGGTATTTAAAAAGCAAGCTGAAAGATTTGACTTTAAAAAGAGTTGGCAATTTAGAAAACATACTGACAACCACCCAGACCAGACAAGAACAGAAATCAGCAGTAACATACATACAATCTTGCATCTCGGCACAAGGAGTAAAAAGTTTTAAGCCTGTTACCAAAACGATTTATTAGCTTCAGGTATAAATAAATTGTAAAAAGTAACTTTTAATAAACATTTTAAATGATACAGTATATGATATAGTAATTTTAGTAAGACTTAAGGCACTTGATTCCTACTGTTTTCATTACACTTTCTCAGTGTGCTCCTTCAAACGTGTAAGTGTAAGAACCCTTCAGTAATGATAACTAAGGACATTGCCAGGCTGACCCGTACCTACGCTGCAGTAAGCAGTTTTATGTTGCTGCATCATAAATAGATCTGACTCACGTAGTTTAATTCAGCATGTACAGAACACACACACCATCAAGCAACATAAAACAACTTCAGAAGTAGGAATAAAAGGCTCCATTTTCCCTAAATCCTCAACCATACCCCAAGACAAGTGTTTTGGCAGCATGCTTTAGGTCGGGCTAGTTTTTACGGACTAAGCTGGGAAATATGTTTCAGAGTGCTGGGGCAAAGACAACTGGCCATCTCACTTACACTCTATTACTCACCACTACTAACTTGGAGATATGCTAAGCTTCATTTCAGAATTATCTGAAGGAGTACTGTTACAGAAAAATACCTATTCTTAGATGAGATGATTTAAGATCCCCAAGCCCCTCCCCCCCAACCAAGAAAAAACACCAAACCCAAGAATCAAGACTAAACTAATCCTTCCACTGATTATTTTCTAACCAGCTTAGCAAACCATTCAACAAGCTTTTCAGGCATGGAGTTGTCTGGGGAATACTAGGAGACTCCTCTGATGTAGGTGTTGGTAAATATGAATCTAATTATTAATTAAAAAATGCCAGTGTCACTTTTTTTTAAAATAGCTTTCAATAACCTAGACATCAATTTAGAAATGCAAGAGTATTTCCTTCCATTTTCACTATGAAGTCGTGAAAACCAGCGCTCTGAGATGCACCTTTCCCTTACAGATAACACCAATAGCCTTCTCTGATTATTAAGGACTTCAATAAACAATCTGTTCCTTGTTTCCAGAAATGTTCAATCATAGAATTGAATCATAGAATTATTTAGGTTGGAAAAGACCTTTAAGATCATTGAGTCCAACCGTTAACCTAACCCTGCTGAGTCCACCACTAAACCATGTCCCTAAGTGCCTCATCCACACGTCTTTTAAAAACCTCCAGGGATGGTGACTCCACCACCTCCCTGGGCAGCCTGTTCCAATGTCTGACAACCCTTTCGGTGAAGAGGTTTTTCCTAATATCCAATCTGAACCTCCCCTGGTGCAACTTGAAGCCATTTCCTCTTGTCCTGTCGCTTGTTTCTTGGGAGAAGAGACCAACATCCACCTCTCTGCAACCCCCTTTCAGGTCATTGTAGAGAGCGATGAGGTCTCCCCTCAGCCTCCTCTTCTCCAGACTGAACAACCCCAGCTCCCTCAGCCGCTCCTCATCAGACTTGTGCTCCAGACCCCTCACCAGCTTCGTCGCCCTTCTCTGGACACGCTCCAGCACCTCAATGTCATGTCCTAAAACACTTTTTTTTTTTTTAAAAAGGGATTTTTACAAAATCCAAAAGCACTCTAAATTCAGAAGGTTGCTCTCTTCCAGAGAAAATAATTGCTATTTTCTTTCCCATTAACACTCTGCACTTGGAACAGATGTTACAGCTACGTTAATGTTAGAGTAGAAATGAAACACGCTGACTATAATCTATAGCCTGTGTTTAAAATAGAAATCCTTAACTAAGCTTTATAATTAGTGAAGATGAAAATTTAAGTTCAGATTTCACATACAGTAAGTTTTTGAAATATTAATAATATCCTTTTCTAGATCTTTAAAAAACGCTTTTGTTTCAGATTAGGTTTTCCACAGAGCTAGACATCCATATTATAACATTTTCTGTTTCTTTCTTTAAGAGAGAGAACTGACACCAAGTAACATTCAAAATTAAGTAGTTAAATGACAAACTATAAAATTACGAAAAGTTTCAAGTGAGGAGAACCCATACAACTGACAAAGTTGAAATTGTGCATTAATAAACTACTGTTAAACACTAAGGACTAAGACCACATCCTTCTATTGTCATTAGAAACACAGGGATAGCACGCTAACGTACATCCTGGACTGTTTTGTTGTTTCCAGGGTCTAGCACAGACAAATTCAGCAAAGATGTTTGTAATACATTCCTCCCATGTATTAATATTAAAAAAATAAAAAGGTAGAAAAATGGCATGTACATGCAGGGGATACAAGTGAAGGTCATAATTCGAATTTTGGAAATTAAAAAAAATGTACTAAGGTACTTGTTCACAGTCCACATTTTTTTAAGAACACTGTGTCCCTGCTTAACCTGGATCCCTTATCTCCAGCCTGATCCCTTATCAGCCAGCCATTCGACTTCTACCAAACCTGAAGAAATGCTGGAACAAGGCTCTGCTAGAACCACCATAACTCACTTCTGTAGAGCCTGAGAGCTGCAGGAGAAACCAAAAACACAGAGCAGATATTCTAAAACAGCAAAAAGGTGACTCACTCTTCAGCCTGTGATTCCGCAGTACAGCTCATTACAATGAGACAGGAAATGAAATAAAGCTAATGGGAAGATCTTGGAACATCTTCATGAACATTAATCCAAGGTTTGATGCCAAGTAGTTTAAAATGCAACATTTGGACTTTTT
The DNA here is from genome assembly GCF_030936135.1 of Gavia stellata. Classification (NCBI taxonomy): domain Eukaryota; kingdom Metazoa; phylum Chordata; class Aves; order Gaviiformes; family Gaviidae; genus Gavia; species Gavia stellata. The sequence goes on from NC_082604.1 coordinate 3,281,402, forward strand.
CAAGCTTCTAAAAGGCTTTCCTAAGATATTTTCCTCTAAAGTTTACATAGAATACAATTTCTTCCATTTGTTCCTGCACTTCTACGAGCAATTAACTGATTAAAGCCACTTTCTCAGATGTCAGTAATGGTATCCAGGCACTCTTATCTAAATGAGTTCAGACAGTAAATCCATCCAGGGAGATGCTTCAATGAACTCCATGAACAACTATTCCTAGAAACCAAAAATAAGGTCAGCTGGAGGCATGATGTATTTTGAACAACTGGTAGGGATTAATCTAGGAAAACCACACAATATTCTAGATAAAGCAGAAAGCTTTCAAGGAAAGTAGCTGCTGAACAAATGGTAACTACAGTGCCTTAGCAAGGAAGAGAAACAGTTCAGATTCTCCTTTCTTTTCAAGATTATTGAGATGGTGTGGTGCCTCAGAGTTGTGCATTATAAGACAGACTTGCACGATTTAGACCTCATCAATCCGGTCTGAACACAGACCTCACAGTTAGCTAAAAATAACAGAAATTTACTCTTTGACATTCCATCCCACTTACAAGTTGTCACAAAAATCTCTGAAGTTCTTAAAATACCTGGGAAGGAGATGAAACTCAGCTGTTAGTAAAAGAACATTTTCAGCCCTCCTCAAGCCTAATAAGCAGGCACGTGGAAAAAAAGAGCTCAGGGTAACCGTTCAAGCTATAGTACCATGAATCTTAAGATACCTTTTATCAAAGTAGATGAATAAATAAGAGCTTTAATTCAATCATTGTTATCTGAATATTTATTACTAGTCCCCTTGCAAAACAGATGAATGCACTATTTGCTGGAATGATTATGATTTCTTATTCTACCTTGGAAGATGTTTGTCTTCCATTCCATTGCAAGAAGGCCTGAAAACTATACCATGGAAACATACGCGATGAATATACAGATGAAGGTACTACTGAAGTGTAATATTTACTGTTGGCTTACAGAATATTGAATAAAAAGTTAATGCATGCGTAGAGGTTGACCTCTGAACACGGAAGAAGTCCCAGTGAGCATCAACCCCAAACTCTGAACTGACTTAAAGTATGAGAATAGATCAAACAAGATAGGACAACATGCAAATTTTTAAAAAACTGCTCCTTTTAATGCATTTTAAACATTACTTTTCAAACAGCGTAACAGGAAGCAATCACAGAATTTTCCAAAGCAAGAATTAAGTATCATTCTAAAAGCACACAGAATAATTTCTGTAAAATATCTGAAGTGACAAATTAAATAGTTACGGATTCGTACACACGAGGATTCAAAAATATGAATTATTTTTATGACTATTAGTCAAAGAAATGTATCCCAAACTGCTATGTCATAGTTTTACTTCTGCAAGCGACAAGTTAATTCAAAATCTCCAAAAGTTGGAAACAAGGGGCCTGGGCTAACTCTACTACCAAATTAAAAAAACTACTAAGCAAAGGTAATTAGCTTTCTATGAAAATTTTCAGAAGCAATAGTACCTATTAGTTTTTTTAAAAAGCCGAGTCTAGAAACGTGATGGTAGGACTCAGTTTTGAACTATTACTATTGAAACCCCGCCGACTACCTAAACGTCTGTAAAGCAGACAGTATCACAAACACTCCACTGACATGTGGAATACAGAGAAAAACACCCTCCTACTTCTAGAGTATTATAGTGCTGCAAGCAGTAGGGAAGTAAGCTGCAAAGAAAGCTTTCCCTTTAGGAACAAAATGAGTCTCAGCTTACAGCTCTAGTAATTTATTGTAATGCTTAGACATCTTCACTTACATTAATATTCTATGGTTTGTTCTATAAACATCACATACCTTGCATCCAATCTGATTTTTGTTCGCTTAACTAAACCCAGTGTTGGAGCATTATAGTACCTACTGAGCTGTAAGAGGTCCAAATTAAAAAAAAAAAAACCCACAACATTTTTCATGTAAGAGTAAAGAAGGACTACGATGAAGTTTTTGCTCACTTTTCTCTTTAGTTATCAGTTTCACTTTTCTCTTTAGTTATCAGTTTCATTTGAAGATAACTCTTGCTACTCTACATTGAGCCAGTGCAGTCTGATTCACCTTTTTATAACATGAATACTTGCATTAAGCATATAACACTCTGCTAACCCTCTTCCTAGTTCTTACCCCAAGGTGCTACCAGCTCTCCGAAGTTGTTCACATGCACGCACTTTTAGCGTAATTTGAAGGATATTCAAGTTGCTACAGTATGGCCTCTCCTTTTTGTTACTAGGTAAAAAAGCTCACATCCAAGTGCATTAGCAGTCTGTCTGAGCTAAATTTATTCCATTTTTCCCCCCTAAGACCACTCCACAAGCCATTTAGCAAAAAATAAATATATCCTTTCTTTGCAGCCAATTATGCTAGAATATGTGGGATCAACACACAACCCCTGAAGCCCGACAGATGTAAATTTACACTAACAACACTCAAAGCTTTTTAACTTACAGAGTGAATTACACTGATTCAGTTTAGTATTGTGTTTAAGTGTGACACAGGCTCAAATATGTTGCAGGATTAGGTCAGTTGCCTTCATCAAAGTTAAGACTATTTTTGAGATGATACAAGCTTTTTGTTTTACAAGGAATGTGTTAACAGGCATTATATAAAGCAGCATCTTCATCCAGTCTTGCTTCAACCATCTTACCACTTTGCTCAAGACTGATGTCTTATGAATAAGTTCATCGTTGAACTGTTCATTCCATTTACCTTCATAAAGCACCAACACGCAAACTTTATTTTAAGTCTTCCAGAAATTCCTGTGTGGAAATATTTTTTCTGTGTTCAAACATCAGTGAATCAGACAGCCTATGATCATCATCTGAAAAACTACTGTTCATTTAGACAAACCGATTTGAAAAGGTTTTTGTCTGAGGATGCTAAGCAACCTTAAAACAAAAACTATGTTTTGACTTCCCATTCACCCGCGTTTTGAAATTCTCCATTGTATACAAAATGGCTACACTATATTCCCACTCCGTTTGATATCACCACCAAACACTCAGTATCTGCACATAAAGAGGATGCCAAGAATACACTTTTGAACACTTTTTTTACAGATTTGACTCTTACAGCTCCTTAGGAACAAATACCATGAGATATCATAAAGCTACCTTTTACATGACGTTTTTAAACCTGAAACTTAAAATTGTAATAAAAATACACAATTTAAAAGGTGTCATTAGAAGTACAGCCTGTATTAACAACTTCCTTTTTGCTAATAGAAAAGGCACTTCAGAGATAGAGGGCTGCACAGCTTTTAAACAAAACCAGCTTTAATACAATTCTGCTGACTGCAAATATTTGCCTTGACGCACATGTACTTCATAGCTGCGTTAGAAGAATGCCTTGTTTCAGTTATACATAACCCTCATGGTGCGAGTTATTCCTCGTAAAAAGAGACGTATAATTCTGTAAACAGGCCCCGAATCCTGACTTGCCTTGAAGAAAAAAGCAAAGACAACCACAGGCTTATCAGGGCCTCCGCTCTCCACCTCTTTCACCACTCTAGAGCAAAGGAAGCCTTTAAAAATACCAACATCACAGACGAAGCTCCTTCACCTAAGCGCACAAACCACTAGGTTTGGGCACAGATCCTTACTCGATGGAGCACATGACACAGAAAATCCCAATGCGAAGTGCAGCCAAGAACAGAACAAGGCATCAGGAAACAACCGTGCCTTGCCCTCGTAAGGATGTCCAAGAAGTTTGGACAAAACACCTCATTAACGTGCATGACAGCCCTAGTAATACTACGTCCAAATGTACTGTCTGAGTTCTTGAAAGAAGGCTGGTAACATGCCAGAGATCATGAATGTTTCAAAAGATGTGCATAATTGATAACTAGTGCACTTCTTATTAACACCATCAGCCGTCATCGTGCAGCACAAGTCGATCTGAACACCTTACAACTTCTGCAGTCAGCAGGTCAATTAGGTGGGAACTGAGGATGACAGAACGAGAGCTGTAAGGAATCTTGACAGATCCTCTAGTCACTGACCTTGCTCCAAGGCAGGGATCATCAATCATTAAATCATTTGAAGTTACTGTCTTGCTTGTTTTTCAATACTTCCACTGGTGGAGATTCATCACATCGTCACCAACAGCAGCCTTTCAGCACTGCAAGGTGCAGACGTACACACATTTCTCTACTACTATGGGGCAGTCTTGCTCTCTCCTATGTCTGTGCTCACCTGTCCGTTTTTTTAACTCAACAGAACAATAGTTGCTTTTTTGTGAAAGTTAGTTTTTCTGTGATTATTGAGCTGAAGCAGTTTTCTGTGCAGTCACACGAACAAGAAGTGGTAGTAGGGTATATCAGAAGCATAGAGGGGTGGTTCTGTGAGATAACCCTCTGTCAGAAGAAGAGACCTGTTAAATCAACTTGGCTTTTCACCTGCACCCTTACATACACTGCCTGGGTCAGAGCCACCAAAGACATTTTCATTAGTGTAACAAAGTCCTAATCCCAAGGCAACAGAAAGAGGAGATGCGAGCCACAGAAGCTGCACTTCTACCAACGAAAGTTTTCAGACAAAGGAAGGCAAGAAAGGAGTTGCTACTGAGCACTGAGGGATTAGGGACAAGATTATTCCAGAAATACTAACTTCAGGTAAGAAAGACGCCAAGGAAAAATAAAGAAAAAAGCTCAAAACACAAGCGTGAAGCTTGAAGGCCCATTTGAACCTAAGTCATCAATCGCCTCATCAGACTGTTTAAAACGGAAGGTAGCATCAGGACAACAAGGTGGTAGCATGTTGCATATTCAGCAACCCTTCTCTAAGAAATAAACCCCCACCTGCAAAAGAGCCAACTCCATCTCATGTTTGTGCTGCGTATCCAAATGGTTTCCCACTGAAACAGACCAAGTTGAACAGGTACCAACACTGGAAGGCAAACTGGAGATCAGAACTTGAGTAGATCCTAGTATTTTCTAGCTTTGGACACGATCTTGCCAAAAACTGCTTTATAAAAGATGTAACAAGCTAAAAATGGTGTTGCATAGACAAATTAGACAGGAAGGACTTGTGGTCTCCTTTCCATAAAAGGGGTAGATCTTCCATGATGAGGTTTCTTCTCCCTCTTCCATGTCATGAAAGCAACTGGCTGCTCCCTTTTCCTCATAGGAAAGCGTGTATGGTGAATCTAGAAATCCCCCAAAGGTGCAGTTCTTCATATTTTTTATCACTGTATTGAATCCTGGGTGTGAATGATTCATCAGAACTGGCAACCCTGCAATATTGTCCATCCTTTATCAAGAAAAATCAATCCCCAGCTATTAAGGATTTTTTCCTTTTTTTACATTATTTAACAAAGAAACTGAGAAAATAAACCATCAGATACAAAAATAGTCAACAGCAGACTTCATTTACCATCAGTCACTCAGATAATAGAGGGAAAAGAAAAACCCACAGAGGTTAAATATTTCTCATTACCAGTTTCGACCATTCATTGCCCCTTTCCACTTCACAATACTAGAACTCTTCCACCAAGAGTACTCTTTTTGGTGGCTACCTTAAGATTAGAAACTAGAAAACATTCAAAAAATTAATCTGCTATCATTGTCAAACCTAATCACACCTGTCTAGTAACCCAGCCTTAGCCCATAGTGAAAACTGATGGCTAAGTTTGGTCTCTGAAATAGTTCAATGGCTTTACTGCCCCAGCTGTAAAGAAGAAAAAGTCATGTCAGATCTATGCGAGTTAACTCCTAATCCATTACTGTGCTGTTCCTTCTTTACCAATATTCAGTGGCAGGTCCCTGGATCAGTGCATACCTCTAAAGGCAGTTTAGAGAACCTCTGTCTAAAACCATTTGGGGATAGCACTGGGTTCAATACTGCTATGTCTAATCCTAACCAGCCAGTCATTAAAGAGATTTGCATGACCACGGGCACCAAGCACAACATATATTTGCACAAATACATCTTTATACGCTGAAATTATGCATGAAAGTTATAAATTAAGAAATTAAGACTTTCATTGAAACCATACCCTCAATCATAACGGAGCGTTTCCTTATACTAGCTAACAATGGATTTAGAGCTGAGTACTCAGGCAAGTGCTAATACATTCTGTCTGTACCGGAGATGGTTCTGTCAAGCAGACACTTCCATTCCTACACTTAAAGGATGGCCAGTCCTTTAGGAGTAGCATTATAAAAGAGATGAACTAAAAGAACTTCTAGAGTGTGTGCCCCAAGTCAAGGATAACCCCAAGGGAAAACTAGACATATAAAGGCAGCTCTTCATTAAATCAGATTACAGAAGCACAGAACAGATGCTATGTTGGAAGGCATCTCTGGAGGTCATCTAGTCCAACCCACTGCTCAAAGCAGGATCAGCTAGAGCAGGTTGCTCAATGTTCCAGCCATGAGGCCAAGCTTTCCAGGACACAAACTAACAGACATCCTTTCTTGGTGTTAAACTGAAGTCCTGCTTGCTATATGCACAAGCCTCTTTATTCCTAAATACCCAAACATATGGAGTTTGTTGCTTATCTTCTACTTAAACAGTAAATGAATTGTTTAACCAAGAACATGATCTGACATTTGTCTGAGTAACTCCAAGAAAAGCTGAAAGCAACAGGGTGGTTTTTCACCCTGCAGTCCTTCAACTGCTCTCACAATAGTTAGCATCCCAGTATGAAAGTATTCAATATGTCAGAGTACTCTTCTGCTAAGTTCTCACGCAGGATCAAGTATCAACATCATGGGTCATCTACAAATTTGTAATACCATGCATTTCAACAAAGAAGTGATCAGGATAATTGAGAGCTATGCAAAACCATCCTGACTAAGTTTTCTTTTTTAATCTCGAAACAAAGGGAACACACACTCAAACGTTTCAAATACTATCACAGATATGTTAATTCCTCTACTTACTTAGCAGTACAACAGTTTTATTTTTTCCAGTATTTGCAGCCAATACTGCACTCAAAATCTTCTTTACGGATACTTTTCTTGTGTTTAATGTAGACACTAGCCTATATAAAATCCTTTCCCTTAGCTGACAGACTTTGGGATGTAACAGAACCTCCCAGTTAAGAGAGATATCTTCTCATCTTTAGTAGGTTACACAATTATCAAAGCAGCAGTCTTATTTTTGGCAAACTCTAAAAGAACACTGCCTGAAGGGATTTGGTTATGTTTAACAATAAATTGAAACATAAAATTTCATGGGTGTCCATGTTGGTGTGTTTACAGCCCTAGAAACAAGTTAAAACCCCAACAAATTGTTACTAGTTTTCTCTTCCACAGACAACCTAACAGCATGCTTCGCAGAACTCAAATTTCAAATGATGGAATGGATAGAGTTCAACAGCTGTTCTACATGTCATTTTAAATGTGCTCCAAAGAACTTAAAAAAATAAAAAAGCCCAACAGTGAAACAGAATCCCTAATAAATGACTTAGGGGAAGGTGAAAATTAACTATATAAAGTTCTTTGAGGTGCACATACCTAGAGATAGGCCTTTAGCTTTGGGAAAAAGTACACTACCACATTACAGCTCCAAACAACTGACTGTACACCTTAAGACTCCGGAGAACAATCAGCTGGAAGTTAGAAAATCATTTTTGGTAAGTGACAAGAAGGATTTAATGTTTTTGTTAAAGGTCTTGGATGGTTAGGTTTAAGATTTGATTTAAAAAACTCTGTATTCATTTTGGAGCTAAGGAATAACTGAAGCTTTTAATAAGAAACTAGTTCTGAAGTGGATTAGACTTTAAATATTAATCTCTCAGTAAGGATTAGGTAAGCAATAACTTGATTCAGCTAACATTTTTGACAAAATAGCACTGGTCAGAGCTCTAACAGGTAACCGCAATGTACAGGAAGACAAAGCTATGCTCTCATGACTGGAATTCAACACTGCCTTCTCTACGCTCTGCCATCCACCAGATGAAGGAAGAGAGGAAATATGTCCCAGGCTTGAAAGGCCAAATTGTCGACTGGCTTACAAACTACTGAATGCCGTACCTTTCAGGGTACTAGAAAGTGGTCCACAGACTTGCAAAACAGAGTTAATCAGGAACTTACTCACGTGTTCGTTTAATGTTTTTCCTTTCCAATTCCACCTCTGTAAGCCAGAGGCTTTAGACTGTTTACTGCAGAATTCAGAAAGAGCTTAAGAGCCATAACTTTTGCCTACAACATAACCTAACCTTAAAATGCCTTAAAATGTAGCTGATGCACAGTTTGTGGGAAAGTGTATACAGGAGGCCTCAAGGCACCACAGGGCAGGGAAGGAAAGGCTACTTAGCTTCTGAAGTTACGTCAAAGAAAGGCAAGATATCTGGGTGGTCCTGGTCACCGCTTAAGGGAATCTTTAGTTCCCCTACGCCTTAGGTGTTATTAAGTGGCAATGAATACGATGACAGTATGATTGTCAGCCTGGACTCCACAGTAAACAAGCGTTTTTCTAGCCTCTATTATAAACTCCACCAGAAAGGAGCTTCGATTACAACTCAGAGGATTGGGAGCCAGCAGCACTACAGACTAACTGCTAGTAAATGGACATTGTTTCGTTAAGTCGGAAGCCCTATCAAGATGACTTAGAGAAGAATAATTTACATTTCAACTGTGGACTCAATCATTCTCCTGAGATTTAGGAGGTAAAAGCAACTGATGAAAAGCTTTAAATACGGAACTGGGACTCTGAAGAGGTGTCTGATATGTTGATAGGCACAAGAGCTGCAGTATTTGTTCTTATAAAACTGCCAAGTGAAGGAGCACACCAGTAATTAGTATGGACTTCCTCATTCTCTGCGAGCACTTATGTGGGGTAGAAGGAAAAAAAACCTAGAAAATTGAAGGACAGTACAAGTAGCAAACCATTTCTAGGTAAGGCTGACTTTTTGTTTTAAGCTAGCCTGCCACTGAAAGAACTTGGTATTATGGCATTAAAATACCTTTTATCCCCCTGAACTTTAGAAATATTATTTTCTGGGACTGCTACTAAAAAGTAACAGTTTCAAAAAGCAAAATTTCTGCAGTCCTGACAGAGGTTCCTGAGACCAGCATTTCATGAGAATGTAAAGGAATAACTCTCATTCTGTAGAGAGTAAGAGAGATAGAAAATCGTTTCTTAAGAAAATAATCCACATACAGGCTGGCTACATTTATATTCTTAACATCTAGGACTATGTTTGTTTACACATCCGTACAGGTCTTAACACTTCTTATTTAAGTCCAGACATGGCAATTCTGCAAGCTTTCTTCAATAAACTTTGTTTTTCTTAGCACCCTCTTTAGAACAAGCATTCAAGAATTGACCATAGGTCAGACTGAACTTCAAAGGGACAAAAAAAATTTCATTTAAGGTATAGATATATCTCCCTTTCCAAAGATGACACCACTAAGCAGTCAGCTCATGGACTCAGGAGGCCACTGGCCTAGAAATCACAGTGATTCTGCCATTCTTCCCCAGCATTTTCCTCCTGTATGGAGATCTTCCTTTCCAACCAAGCAGCAGTCTAGTAGTTTGAAATAATAGGGATACTTCATACCTACCGGTAGTACTTGGCCCAATTTCAAACAAAAGATACTTCCCAGACTTGTTTCCAAACCTCATGAGTCTATTCTACTATTTGAACATACTGTTTTCTTTTCCACTAAGTGACAGAAATCTGAAGGGATTCTTTGGGTCTAAAGGGTCTCTTCTGAAAGCTTGGGGAAAAATACTTGGGGAAGAAGAGAGAAGCAAGAAATGAGTAAACAAGAAGTTGAATCACAGGACAAAGCAGCAGCAGCAGAATCCTAACAATCCCCACGCCATTACAGAGAAGAATCAGCTTCCCTCGGGAGACTGCAGTCTAACTCTGTGAAAACTGTTCTCCTTGTTAACTTTGCAGAGGAGACTTAAACAAAGAACGCTAGCTCGCTTACTCCTACTCTTACTGAGGGAAAGGTTTGACTTTGCAGATTGGAATTCCAAAGGTTCCTGTACTCTAACGGCTTCAGCGGCCATTTCATGAATTAGAAGGCATGCCAAAAAACCCACTGAATTCCCACCACCTTGTTACAGAGAACAACAGGAGTTCTCTAATCCAAAGTATCTATAAACTATTTAAGTCTGTCTGCAACACCTTGAGAAAATTCTAAAGGCTTCAGAAAGGCACTTGGGGGTAGATGATGCCCCTTAAGCTTCAGCCAGTGAAAATCATCTTTTCTCACAATAACCCAGCCAATGTACCTTCATCTATACCTCTAGTCTGAAAAGCCTTGACATTACATTTCCTGTCTTTTGAGGATAACTTGTACTGAAGTGAGGACAAGCGTGATAGTTTACCTTTTAAGATTTTCCAAATCCAGTCATTTATTTGCAGTTATAGGTTAACCGTATAATTTACTTGGACAGCCCGAAGGCATTAACAACAGAAAAAAACAAACTTCTGGATTTTCATTACTGGGCACAGAACAAGTAACAGCAGAAAGCAGGATAACTGAAGAAACATGAAGTCCTACAAAATTTAAGAACAGGCAGATTCTAGATTTGGAAGTTGGAGATCTTCTGTCACATTTAAAATGGGAACCACAAGAATCAACAGTAGTCGCAAGAATCCCTTAGGGCCTGTTGCTGAAAAAAATTCCTTAAACTTTGCATAATCTTCAACAAACATACACTTCAATCTTCTCGTCCAATGTGAAGTCTTCTCTTCACCTGTTTATATTTGGTCAAAACGGAAGATAATTCAGCAGGTTTCGTAGAGGGGTTTTCCCCTCAGCTAATCCCTAGACAATTTAAAGGACTAGCCTTGACACAAACTCAGTCTGTAAATGAGAAGATATTCCCTGCAAATAAAACGTTTTTTTTTGACAAGCCAGAAGCAGCTTTCTCAAGCAGGACTGTTTGGGACCTAGTTGCCATTTAAGCAAAAGGATCATAGCTGGGCCTCATACTGCTAGCACAAGTAATGCAGTGTTTTCCTTCTCCATTGCTGCAAATTGTGGCTGAAAAAGCTGGAGGAGAAGAGGGGTGAAATGAAAGCTGTAGTGAGCAATCCAGTAGCTAGAGTTACCTGTTAAATTTATACTAGTGGAATCAGGATCCAGAAAAAGTTAACATCAGCTGAAGCAGTAATTCAGCAATAAAGTATGATCAATGGTTTTTAATCCTCTGAAGCAGGTGGAAAAGACAAGCAAATTACCTCAGATGTTTTTAAAATATTTTTAAATTATATTTTTAACATAACTTTACACATTTTCACTTGTGAACTCACCAGGCAATTGGCTGAAGAACAGGATTAAGATACAACCACTTTCATCCATCATTAATATCATCAATGTCAGAAATCAGATTTCATTCCCGAGCTAATAAAGTTTAATAGAAATCACCAAGACTACTTTAGAGAATTCTATGAAATTCTAAATTAAAAGCATTACTCAACAGCCTGTTCTGTAATACATGAGTTTAACAGATATTTCAAGTCTCTCTCAGTTACATTAAAGAAAGTATGCAGTCAACTACAATCAAAGGTAAAACAAAAAAGTGCCTGTGATCCAAGGATCATTATTCCAGACCTGTTGTGAATCAGTGAAAAGGAGAGTAGCAAAGGACATACCTTGGAACTGCTCCCAAAACAATCAAGTTGGCTTTTTGTTTGTTGTTTCCAATTACAGCATTTTTCATATCTCTGTAAATCCAGAAAGAAAAACAAACCCTGGTAAATTATGCTGAGGTACTGAGGGCTTAATCTATAGAATTTACTATTTCCATGAAGGCTTATCAAGTAGTCTTCCACATGTCCATGCTCTACCTACAGGACTGAGTAATGCTTCAGGGCACAGTTTCCACAGCCCACAGATAAATACCCCAGAGCTCTGGGACTCCATTACGTCCCAGCTTATGCAAGTATGCAAAAACCCAAACTATCTCACATGCACACCAGACATGATGAAGTCTCGTTATTGAGATAAACTAGATGTAGTGGTTCTTTGTGCCCATATATTCACTAGACTCCAAAAAGAAAAAAACACTATTGGTTGGGAAATCAAGTGTTGGTAATTTAAAGTATTAACTGAATATTCTACTGGGTGCAGGAAAAGACAAGCTGGGGAGAAAAAAATAATAAAAGGAACGAGGAACTATCACCAGTCTCCAGAGACCAGGCTTTCACTTCCCTCTTCACCACAGGCTTCCTTTTGTGAAATTCAGCAGGACACCTAGACATCTGTATGTCAAAATCCCAGGAATACAGTGGAAACAAAAGCATTTTCCTGTCTGAGAGTTACTGCAAGGTTAAATACATTAAAGGCATTCATACTATGGTAAAGGAACAAGGGAGGCATTTTGGAAAGAGGACACTGGTTGCAGACACCAAGAAGTCCTATGAACAGCTGTGGTTTGCAACCTTGTTGTTCAGAAAATTGCTAGTGTATCCTAAAAACCATCACCACCTTTTTAAGATTTTTTTTTCCTTCATATGAACATATTGAACATAAATGAACACCCAGAGAATCTGAAAGAAAGCTAGCAACTTATGACCAGTTTCAGAAAAATCAAGATGAGACGTTTCTAGGAATCTTTCTAGTTGTGAGGACCTTTGTAAGAGCAGGGAACAAAAAGTCCAAATTCAGATAATTCTTTATCAACAAAAACCAAAACTAGATTGATTATAGTGTTAGTAGTTGCAAAATTGATAAATTAATCACTGGCTAACTATGCCCGTAACTCATTCAAATAATTTGGGAGCTTTAGCGGTTGCTTTAAGTTAGCATATTTTCTTGCCACTATATCACTCTTTCACCTGCTATCTGCAAACTTTAAGAGATTTAGAGTAGCCCTGTTCCTTAAGATCCACCCTGGCCTGCATGAACACTACACAGTCCTTATGTACCCATTGAACATGCAAATTTCACTGCCATAAACAGTTGTCCCAAGTGTTAGACTCACTTCACTGCAGTCATAAAAAACTTCTTAGCCAAGGCAGGCAACATCTGGACTGGCTTGAACAGCACCTTTATAAACCTCAATTAGTAAAAGGTAATTGCCCATTCTTCCTGAAGTATTCCTCCATGTGACTCACTCTCCCGTTGCATACGGTTACCTGGCCACAGAAGAGCGGTCTAGGAATTTTAAGGAAATGGAGGCTAACTTCTCACGTTTGGCTAGTGATCTTGGAGCTCTGGCAAGGGAGCAGCATTAAAAGCAGCTGAACTGCAGTTCTGTGTATCTCTTAACACAGGCAGAGTCAGGAAACCACTTGACTTGTCAAGTGAGCCATTACTTAACAGGAATCTGCCTACCCAGCACAGAGTTTTACAGAGCTGAGTAGCAGCAGAAAATGTTGGACCTTTCTGTTACATCTCCCCTAAGTTTGGTAACTTTACACCACGAGACAGGAGGTAGAGGAGAAAGAGCAAGATCAGAAGACAGGCTAAGCTGGAAGCCCAAGAAAATTTAAGGAATGGACTTGAAGATTTCACTAAACTCAGGAACAGTACTTCAGTGGTTTCTATGCTGAACACTTGATATGAAAGTATCCTGGTCATTTTTAAAGGTTTTCAAAATACAAGAGTCAGTCCAAAACCGTGGCAGAAGCAATGATCAGATGTCTGAAAGGCATGGAAGCTGTACCAACAGCTGTGCTAGGTTCAGGCACTAAAGTGCTCAGGCCACTCTCGGACTTCCAAAAAGGCTACCTCTCCCTCTTACACTTAAGCACCAGCTCTCAAAGTCATCAGAAAGGCTGCATCTCATCACGTATCTGCAAAGGCATCTTGAGAAGCTAAAGAGAAGGCACTTGCCAAGCACTCTGAAGAACTAACAAACAGATTTTGGTGACATTTTAATGCTCTGCTCCGGTGATTTTACACATTAATTTGTGTTTAAAAAAAACAACACACAAAACCAAAAAAACCCAACAACAACAAACTTTTGTGACTACTGCACCAACTCCACAAGGGAATGGCTTGCTAACCTTATAACCATTTAACATGTAATAAGTACTGCCTGTTAGAATTTGATTTAGAGACCCTTTCAGAAGTGGCAAGAACATGGCCAAGTTCCATAACACTGAAACTGAGAGGTTTAGTGAGGTCACAGTCCTGATCTGTAAACGATTCAGATGAGTTTCTCCATCCTAGTTCATAAAGTTCTTCAGAAAGGTCATGGCAGATAGACAAGAGATATCACCAGCTTGAGATTTCTGACAAATCCAACACATATGCATTCGACCACTTCAACTTGCAAGCAAGTAAAACACCTTGAAATTGGTAAGGTGACCAAAAACTGTCAGATATAGGACTCAGCAAAGATCACCATGTTTGTGTGCATTATGCGTTGCCACTCCCAAGTTCCATGCCACGCTTATCTCTTCAAATTTGCCACTTACAGAAATGAACCTATTCAATACACAGGAAACAGGTGGGTATGAAAACCAAGAATATCCATAAAATGCCATAATCCAATGCTGAAAAATAGTAGACTTTTTTTTGTTTACTATGAAAAGTAATTATGTGATTCCACATTACATTTTACAGAGATTTCCTGATCAGGAAGCTAATCTCCTTAAGAAGGAAAGAAGTACCATGTGCTGTCCTAGTCTATCAGGTCCTTGGTGAATCGTGAACCTTGGAAAAACTGAGGACAACCCCCTTATTTGAAAACATCATCTCCAACAAGTTTGAGTTCAACTGATTTCAGATCCAAGACAACATGAGATTCATCCAAGGGGAAAAAGCAGTAAAGATCACTGTCTTGTACAAGAGGTAACAAAGAAACCTCAGAAATTTGTAGTCCAAAACTGGATACCCCCTTTAGTTCCGAATGTCATGCACGCTGCTCCCATTTCCTACTGTGAAAACGAGTCCTTGAAATGAGGAAGAAGGAAACAGCAGCAAAAACACCATTACAAAGAGATGAGAACTTCAAAAGAACAACTAGTCTATGGTGCTTCTAGGCCTAATCTGTGAGAAGACCATGATCCAGAGGAGGGAGATACACAGCCTTTCCAATAATCAGCTCCAAGCTCTCAGGTAGGTCTTCAACCCTCCTGCCAGGCACGGCACAGCATGAGCGGCTTCAGAAGAAAAATGCACATCTTGCGCATGTACCTAGTACATTCCAGCACTACTTAGCTTCTCAGCCTCATAAAGGTAGCTTTCTACAGAGCCAAAAGACAAACCATGAAGCTTTCGTATGACAGAGGTCTTAAGATGCATTTGAGGTTGGTTGAGTTTTGGGGTTTTGGTTTTTTTTTTTTTTTTAAATACCTTACGGATTAAATCTTACAGTTTAGAGTCAAACTAAATTCAAAGTCATTTAACAAAATTACCTGAAGTACAATAATTTGAGTGCATAGATTTAAAACCTGATAGCTGATATTTATGCCTACATTTACTATAATGCAATAAAGTAATTTATGTAAAAAACTTTCAAGCAGGATAAAATAGGCTGCCAACAATAAAATATGGCAAAGAGATCCTAGCTAAGCGCTAGGAAATACTGCTTCCTGAAGTGCTAAACCACCTTTTTCCATCTCTTATTGCTTCTTAAAAAAATAAGAATACAGTTTCATCAGTTCAACCCTGTGAAACCCTGTTTCATAAGCATATTAGCACAGTATGAGTGTTTAAAATAAAATATTTCAGGAGTACATTAAACTCACAAAAAAATCTAATTTCCATCAAAATGGAAAGAACTAATCTGCCAATTGTGTATGAAGTTAGTATGTTTTTATTCTGATGCTTAATGTGCAATTGTTTAAAGGCACCAGATACAGCCCACTTCAGATAAGCAAGAAGCAATATTAAATTTAACAATTTGCAAGTAAAATGTGGCCTTTAAGTTTTAATGATTCCTAGCCAATAAAAATTAGTATTATGAAATGGCTAAGTCCTGAGAAAATTAGCATTCTAGTCTGTCAATGTAAATTATTATTGTAGAAGCAACTTAAGGTGCTGAACTTTGTCCTAAGCAGAAATTATTGAAGTTCAACATCTTCATGAAGTTGACTCTAAGTTTGGGACTCCTCCCACAAAACCACCAGTGTCCAGTAGTTAGTGTGCAGTTCTCTAAACTGGTGTGAGCTAACTTCCCAGCAGAGAAAGAACAGACCTCTGAAGCATTCCTAGCAAGCCCTGATACCTGCACCTCTTCTGCAAAAGAGATCATGAGAAAGCAACGTGGATACATGGACTCCTCAGTGAAAATTTGGTTTTACCTACTTTTTTAAACACAGTAACTCAAGCACAAACATAAGAAATTTTAAAACCCTGATAGGAAGCCCTGGAGCTTTCCTATGTCACCTTCTAGCAAAGCAACATGAAAGATCTTGAAACAAGCTAGAGTGCTTGAGGAGGGCAGCAATAGGAACTACACAGTAGAGGAGGAAATAAACAGCTTGCATGATATTTTCTCATCTTATGTCTTTTGAAAATAGAGTAGGCAGCCATATTTAAGAGGTTCCTAGACAGAGAAGGATATCAAACATGAGACGAACAATCACAGAAGGAAAAGTAGCCCTAGACGCTTCAAGCCAATGCTTTCACTTTTAGTATGAGATAGTTACAAGGGATTCCAAGACAATTACGCACACAGAGGAAGCAGCCAAAACAATGCACTGTCAGACCAGAAGAATTATCTACCAGAGGCTGATCAAAATTACGAACAATAGAATGATGCAAAGCATCATTCTGAAAACTGTCTGCTCCAACTTCAGGAGAGTTTCTACGTTTCAGTATCACATAAGCAAATGGTACCTGGACTGATTGGACTCGAGTCAGAAGCTAACTGGAGCTAAAGTTTTGACAGTTACGCTCTCCACGGCTTTTGCCTCCTCTTCCTTCCTCCCACTCTCCCATTTTTATGGACAGATGCAAAACAATCAACAACGGGAATTAATGACAAATTTTGCATGTTAAAATATGTCCATCGTTATTTTGACAGAATTAATTTCCAAGATGGACACTACTACAGCTTGAATATCTGTTAATTACCCAACAAGTGAGTTGTTTTCTACCCCTTCAGCAGGGAGCATGTTTGTACTAACATGATCACTAGTCCAATCGAGTGAATAAAATGTTAAAAACTCCTGCCAACTCAAGCAAACCACAGAAATCATAAATCAGCTTATTTTTAAGGTTAATCATCAGGTTGGGAAGAACAGTTTCAAGACTTCTAATCCCATTCAAAAAATACCAGTTGATGCAAAGAAAAAAGATGACTTTGCAGGAAAGGACAAAGTAGCACATAGAGACACTGTTACTCAACTTCTTTGAGTTTTAACACTTAGAAACTGTTACACAATTAACATACAGTGCAAACCAAACAAACTCAACATTTAAACATGGAAACCCTAAATCCATGGTTGCTCCCAATCTTAATTCTGTACTCTCAGACACTGCATAAAATCAAAGTGCTGTAGAAAAATAGCACATGGCTATAATTACAGCAATGCAGAACAGTAGAATTTAACATACATAATGCTAAAAGCAATCGTTTAATCCAACTTCTCCATATCACAATGCCACAGAAACCGCTTGAACTCCTATCTGAAGTATCCTCTTTGGAGGGGCAACTTACCTTGTCATAAGTTTTCTTGCCAAGGAAAGTCTACCAAACAGAAAGGTAAGTTGTTTCAATGATCCATACCTGTAGTTAGAAATATTTACACCTTATTCCTACCCTGAATCTATCCCAGTTTCCAGCACTTATCTTGCTACCTGTGTGTGTGACAGACCTCATATCAAATCTCTACTTCCATACAAGAGCTTATGTCAGTCAATTCACATGCTAGCCTTCTATATCACGCTTAACAACTTAAGCTCTCCATATCTTCGGCTGCAGTTTCAACTCAGGTTCCTTTCACATCTCCAGGGTGACTGACAAAACAGGGGATGCTGCTTTTCCCACCTCTCTCTCAAGCATGTTTTATTGCCTCATCCTTTGCACTGAGTCTGGAAATTATGCTACAAGTTGCATGAGATCACTAATCAATAGAAAAATTGGCAACTCAACCTTAAGAATGAGGTAGCTCAAATTTAAAGTGCTTTAAGTCAGTGGAGGATGGGAGTTTAGCTAGCTTTTATTATGTAAACATTTTAAACTAAAAAAACCAAACCCACACAAATCATAGCTAGGGCTCTGTATTATCAGCATTTCAATTTCAGCATCAATCTCTGCTATTTAAATAAACTGGGTGTAACAGCAAAGAACTAACCAAGAGAGATGTGGGGAAAACAGCAGCAGAACAGCAGAACTCTCAGAAACTGAGAGCTCTCCTGCTCTGTGATGCCAGATCAGCAAAATACTTTTTTCAGAGCTATCCCAAAACAGCCAAACTGCATGAAAAGAACAGCCCTCACCACTGTTGCTTCAGATGAATGACCCAAACCATCAAATACAAGTAACTGCGCTACTACTTTCTTTTTTTTTTTTTTAACGTCTCTGTCTCCCCCTCAAGGGTATTTCCCCTCCCAGGATGAAGTAGTGCCTTCAGCGTTTCACAGTATATCCCACAGTTGAGGCAAAAATTAAATAATTTCATTAGGCAAAGATGCATCCTGTAACACTACATTTTTCTAGCACTATTTTTCATTCACTGTCTCTTGATTTGTAGTTATTCTTGTCCACTCTCTCATTGTAAGCCCACCACTCATTATCGAAGGAATGTTGTCCACCACAAGTCATTTGCACAGAGAACTCTTACGTTTCATTCAGTACAGGAAAATACCTCAAAATGGCCTTCCAGCACCTGCTTAGCTGTTCCCAGATGTGAGCTTGTAATATTGTGTGACACTCTGTCCACTTCAGCTTAGGCCAGCAATCACTGAAGGATCACCAAAACCTCTTAATTTGACGTAGCTACTCCCCATTAGATGATAATAATCTGAAGTCTTTCCAACATGAAAGTATAGTCTCTGATAGCTTCAAATAGCTATCAGCTAAGATGATGTACTGGCCTCCATATGCTTTAGTCACGCCTAAATTTCCTTTTTCAAATGGGTGTTACTAAGTGCTCACTAGGACAGAAACACCATAATTTGTCTATATCCAAATAAACTCTCTCTCATTCTCCATATGGGAGAGTTACTGGACATTTCAGGCAATGCATGTTTGAAGCATGTTTTAGCAAGTAATTTACCAGCTAGCCTTCCTGCTACTTTACAATTCCCAAAGAAAAAATAAAAATAAAAAAATCTCATCACATTTAAATTACCAGTTCAGCACCAGCAATACAGCATGCATACTGAAATAATTTTAATCATCTGGTAGACAAATAATTGTAAACAGAGTTTTGTCCTTTGAATCCTACTAGAAATGTCAACCCTTTACAGGGAGCTAGCCTAGAAGACATAGCTCCATATTGCAAACTGAAAATGAGCTTGTTTTGGAAAGCAAGTAAATTCAATTTTTTTAATGCTGATCCTGATCAATTTGAACTGGCAGCTTAGAACCAAAAAAAAAATCAAACTCCAAATATCAAGAATCACAAACTCGGTAGCATTGCCGATTTTGTCATACGCATCCCTCAGGCACAACCTCTAGTTCTGTCTTAATAACACCCCACACACACACACACACCCCCAAAGGGTGTAACGACTGTTTCTTCCTCAGCTGCCTGCTACATTTTGCCCTCCCTTACAGGCAACCACCTCTCCTCTGCATTTGTCTAACAGATTAATAAAGTTAAGTTAAACTCTGAATGACCTCAGAGTATTCAACTGTGCTCAGCTTGAAGTCTGCCACTTCTAACTCAGATCTCACGACTTTTGTGACCAATACTCACTTGATTTCTCCATCTACATCAGCTAGTCTGATGGAAGTTGTTTCTCCTCTCTCATCATACTTACATCCTGAAATCATCACAGCAACAGTATCGCTATTCTGAGGTTGGCATCAAGAGAGGGATTTTGGAGAAAAGTGGCTTCATGCCCTTCTGAAAGGCAGCACTGAAACAGATTCATTAATCATCAATCCTCTCTCACGGGCTCAGAGTAGCAACTGCAAAGCTTGAAATATTAAACAACCCTATCAGGCTGAAGACTGCTAGCCAAATGGGATAGCTATACCCAATTCCCTAAGTTTAGCCCACCTCTAAATGTTAGACCAGCAGTTACAATACATCAATGTACTTGTCAAAAATAGTATTAGGCATTTGTACCTTTTGCTGCACTATAAAGAAAGCACAAAAGCAAGAGACTGTCTTATTCTATGACAGGAAACACACTTTATTCCTTCTGCATCTTCCTCTCTTCCCTCTGTATCTACACTATTCTTCCATCTGACCCTACAAAACCTATTATATTGAAAACCACTCTTCACAGCGCACTACTTACTTCTCAAATTATGTTTGGGGCCTTTCAATTTCGTTTTCTACCACTCCGAAAAGCTTGCCTAGCTATTAGATTCCTCAGCTTACCTCTTGAAAGAGAGGCATCAACAAAGGGAGTAGTGCTCCCAGCACCCTCTCCGCGTCACCTAAACCTGCTCAAATTTCTGTCAGATTCTGCAGCCTAAAGAACAAGCTTTCCATTTCCAAACCACAAAGAGCCCATCCTGCAGTTCACAAAGTATCAGCAAAGAGACTCAGGAGCCTCTTCCCTCAACAAATGAATGACATTGCACAAAAACAATGCTTAAAAAAATTCCATCACTTGTTCTTAGCCAATTAGACCTCAAAGTTCCCTACTGCATCTGAAAGAATATGCATTTACTACAGAGTACTACCTAGGAGATAACAGAATCGATCGAAAATGTACAGAGGCAAAGTATAACAAGAACAACCCTCTAAGGACTGCTCTGTTTCCACAGGGCCATTCTGATGAAAACTGAAGCAAGGGAATATGCAAAGAACAAAACATGGCTCCTGCAGAAAATTCAGGTTCATAAGTGCCCACTGAGAGACTTAAAATGTGACTGCATATGTTTGGGATGCACAATGTGAAAACAAGTGCTGTTCATTATTTAGTCTTAAAGAAGATTTGTTTAACAGGACATGAAGAACAAGAGACAAAAGTAGCCTCTTCATAACCGTCTGAAGGGGGTACCTGTTGCTCCATTAGAACTGAGATGGGAATTTCTTCTCTTCCCACTCCATGAAGCTGCCTCTTATATTTCACACAGCTTTCCCTGCAGGCATGTGTGGAACACTGCACTGATGCTCTCATTCCAATTGCCATAGCTGAGAAATACAAGACACTATTATACAGTCATCTAAGCACATGCCTGGAACATTTTTTTCAAATCCAAGAATACACAAATGAAAAAAGTTGGATGTAAAAAAAAAAACCAACTACACACTATTTGAGGTGTTCCCAAATAATTTCAAAGCAACCAACCACAAAAGAGATACAAGACAGGTTCCATGAAAGCACTGTTACTACTTAACATATAAGGTTTGCTTTTTTTTTTTCTGGTTTATGACTACCTTCTGGTATCTTCTGTTTGAAGAAGGCAGAAACCAGCAAGCAGTACAAACCACCTTCAGTCAAATGCAAGAACCAAGTCCACTGCCCCTTAGAGGAGCTTTTAACAGATACCTAACTTTGCATCCAAGAACCTACCAGAAAGGTAAGCCAAATTACATCTTGGCTGTACTAAAAATTGTACTAAAACTCAGTTTCAGAGTCTTCAAAACACTGAGCATAACTACGAACCACTGCAGCACTGTCAGTCTAAGTCTGCAGGGACCCTAAAAACGTAACTGTCAGATTCAAAGTGGTCTGCAAGTTCTTAGCTGTATACCAACTATTCTACTTGCCTTACCAACAGCATCAATTCTCAAACTCTCAAAAATCATACTGTGTAGAAAGCATATATAACTCAAATTAAATATACTGCATAGATCTGTACCAGCATTTTCACTTGACAGGCTTCCTTGGAAAAAGGAAGATACTGTAGATGTACACTTTGAAATTGGTTCTTCAGTGCCATTTCTATAAGGTGTTTCTTTCATTTTCCTGAGAAATAAAATGCTCACACAAGTTTGGAAAGTGCTTGTCTAGTAACTCCAGCTGGCTGGCTAAGCACATCCATAAAGGACAGAAACAGCAGTAGCATAGGAATTCTCAATGCACCACAAAGATGATTATTTACAAGCCTTAAAAGATGACACCCTCTGACTGCCGAGGAACAGCCTGATGAGAAACAGTTGGGACCTTGAGTAAGCCAGATTTGTCAGAAAGAATGCTCCTTTCAAAACCAGCTCTTGAGATGGAATTACATAGCTCTCCATAAAATGATAGATTGCCTCTCTGAAGACATGAAACTAAATGTAAGCGCAACAAAACGTCTCTCAAAGAAGCCCCTGACCAGCAAATAAATTAGAGGATAAAAATAGGTTTCAGTCTTGCATCTGAACAATGTGGTCCTCAGCTTAAGAGCGGGTGAAATTCAAATGATAGCCTAAGGATCACCACCCAGAATTGTTTTAAAAAAAAAAAAAATACTGCCACACTGCTAAGCACAGGATGATGTTGCAGCAACCATCTTGGGACAAATGAAGCTCTTATAGCAATGCAGAAATTTACAGCACTATCTATGTTCCGCTCCTCTGCCAATAACGGGAAAACGTTTATGAGAACTTCTGAGAGAACACAGTATTTAATCCCCTACAGTATCTGTTTGAGGCAGTCTATGCACTGTCAACACCAAATGTATTCGATAGCTGCATACCTGACATTAATGCTGACCTTGCAAAATGCAGTCAAAGCGTATTTGAGAAAATTTGAACTGTAGAACAGGATGTAGAAGATGAAAGGTTTTGAAGAGCACCTAGACACAATGCAAACCTGTAAGACCTCTCAAGCATAAGCATGGCCACACCGTAGAGTTTATGTTTACGGAAGGAAACTGCTCTATTAAGCTTACTCATTTATAGAGACAGTAAATAGAAAGGTAAATAGATGCACTGCCATACAGATGTAGGTATGAAGATGTGGGCCTTGCACACTTTAAACAGTTCGCTATCAGGTGCGGTAAAAGGCAGTAGTCATTCTTGTAAGAATCTCAATGTTGCAAGTCCTGAACTGAAATTCATGGTTTACTGGCAGGTACACACATTTCTCCCCTTCCTACCTCCTATCAATACCCAGATGAACATGACAGAAATGACGTGCACAAAAGTTCTGCAGGAAACTCAACATTCTGAAATAACATCAATAGAACCACATAGGGCAGTACCAGACAAAAGGGAAATTGTTTCTCACTGTTCCCATGAGGAAGAAAAGGAAAAAGCTCCTAGCCAGGTAAGACTTCACTGTCTGGACAAAAGAAGATTCTGAACCTCTGTGACAATTCATGGGAAAGAAAGGAAAAGAAGAGATTTGATCATTTAAATCCTTTCAGAATATGTAATTAAAAGCTTTCTCAAGTTACAAGATGACAACTGGATTGGCATGATTTTCAAGTTCAAGAAGCATTTAGCTATATTTTACCTTTATCAAACCTCATTCAGAAGTTGGTTTTCATTAAAATTACAAGGATGCAATTAAAAAAAGCCCCAAACCCAAGTTATTAATCCAAGCGTCTTTAATAGCATATGAAGAACGGGACTATTGTAACTGAAGACAATCTGCAGAAACAAAGCCTCTTAAGACAGCCTATTTTCTGAACCTTGATATTCATACAGTTCCATCAATCAAAATAAAAATCTAGGTCATCAGTATTTTCAGCCAGGATGCAGGAAGAAAACCAGCACATCTTAGGAACCAAAGATTTTCAGCAAAGAATGCAGAGTATCTGGTAAAGCTTCTGACAGACACTTCTGGTAGAACTTTAATCCTCTTCTACTCCCCCCCAAATATCAGTTCATTCCAACTGCAATAACTCTTCAGATACCCTGAAGTCAAAGGAAGAAGGGCAAAGCAGTATTTTTCTGCCCAAAAAGAAACTTGGGCTGACAGACATTTTTTTATACATACACTATTCTAAATTCTATTTTTATATGTACACTTTTCTAAATTGAACTGTTTCACACCCATCCACCGATATTCGGAAAATAACAAATCTACCACACAGGATTTGCACAATGTCAGGAAAGATATACTCTCGGAATTAGGATTTTAACCAGAGCATCACAAATACGGTTTACCATCCAAATCTGCCCTTTGAAAGCTATTGTGAAACAAATTGGTATTTTCTTGTCTTTAAATGCAAGAACAGCATCTCAGCATAGAATCCGCTGACAGCCACAGACAAGATGAAGAATTTCAGATGTTAGCCAAGACAAAGATACTGCCTAAAACTTTTGTTTCTGGGAAATCAGTTACATTCCAAGATATTAATAACACCTCAAAAGATAGGGAAGAGATTACCAAGGGTTGTGGGTTCCAGTCCTTTGAAAAGAAAGGAGAGCAGGGAAGGAACGCCACCCAGGGCTCAGAGCATCTGCCAAGGAGAAAAGAGGGGCTCAGTCAACCCGCTTGGACATCGGATGAGACACATCCTTGACTCCTGGGACCACCACACCAGCCCTTATGAGCAGTGGACTAAGCCCTTATGAGGAGTGGAAGCAAAACCAGACTCTCCTACGGGGAAGAGTTAAGAACCTGTACATAGTTACGGTGGTGTACCAGAAGTTTTTATACAGGTGAGGGGATATTTCCACCAATAAAAGTTTCCAGGACAGTTTTATGTATGCTTTGTTTTTCATGCCTCTCAAAGGGACACTAATTCTGATATGTTGCCCCTGGGACACCTTCTGGAATAATTTTTTTCCATCTGCTACTGGAAAACACCTCAGACTGTCCTAAGCAACACAACCAACATTCTTGGCTTTTTGATCCAGTTGGTCCTTCAATGTCCTCTGGTGTTTTGCTAGATAGCCACAGCCAGCAAGTCACTGGTAAGCCTGAAAAGGCCTGGTTTCACCACCAAAAGTCAGTCCTGGGCAAGGACTTGTTTGCCACGTTGCTGTGTGGTTATAAGGGAAAGTTTATGGCCCAAGGACAGTAAGAAAACAACCAGATCTTTGCACCAGTTTTACTACCTATTCAGCAGGGCAAGTCTTCTAGTCACTCTTTCAGTCATTACCCCTTATCACTGGCATGCAACAGAAGTACTAAAATATAATTTGCATCCAAATTAATTTCTATGGAAGCACAGAAATTCTTTCAGCTCACAGTTCCCATCGGTGAGACAGAAGCCATGCATTAAAAAAAGAGACAACACTCAGGCATGGCAGCAGGGGAAAAAGTTAGAGGCAGGTACACTGACGTGGCAGTGGAATAGGAGGAAAGAGTCTCAACAGACCTGGAAGAGGAGCAGAAACAATACTATCACGTCTGCACTAAAATTTTCTAACAAGATTTCTCAAAAAAAGATAGGAAGAGCTTCTTGCCCTTGACATACAACTCTAGTGGAATTAAAGTAAACCTAGCCTATGCACAACCAAGAGCCCAAGCGTGTTTCAGATGACTTACATGACACCTTGCAGGACTTTCTGAGGATCGAGGTCAAATAATCTATCAACATAGTGGCGGCTACTAGCCGTTACCTCCTGCGGAGAAAAAATAAAAAAAGAATTGTAACAGTTTGTAATAATTCATATAATGGCAGACAAACAGGAATGGCTAATGCAGCAGCAAGTCTACAAAACCCATCAGGCAAGATAGCAGCAAAACCACAGAATCGTATTTATATGTGCAGATGTTACTGCTGGGCAACATCCACACCAAGAACTAACCCTGTGTTCAAGTGTGATTTAAAGATGATGTACTTAATGGAGATAACAACGTGTTACGAGTCAAAGCAAGTTAACAGAGTGCTGTTCATGAACTGGGCACGCAAAAGGGGTCTACTTCAATTATCAGCACAGTCTTAAATTCCAATTTTATTATGCTTAATTACTATATAAAAAAACCCACAAATTCCTGAAAGAAAAAGTTTATAAGAGCAGTTAATGTTGCTCAAGAAGCATACCCACAAACCAGCTCTCGAAAATAAGGAAGCTCATACCAAGACATTTTTCTGTAACTTACTTTATCATACCATATCTACACATTTCAGAGACTGTCCTTCTATATACCATCCCACACAACTTCAATAGAGACAGCAGCACAATATTCTCCATAACATTTCTATAGCTACTTTATAAGACGAAGTGAACTCTCTCCTCAGCAACAGGACCATGCTTGCAAGCGAAACATTTATGCATCAATGATTTGTTATTCCCTTTGAGAAGATCCAAAGCTGGAGATAGCACGCGTTCCAAAAAACAAGGGTGGGAAAAGGGAAGGGAATTTTCCCTCCAGGTTCTCACGAACACGCGCCAGGGTGCGTTTCCATTATCTCACTTTTTTTTTTTCTTTTTGCCAGCTCAACTTTTTCTTAGGCTTTTCCCATTTTTTCCTTATGAGTTTTCCTTGAAAGAAGCTATAAGGGAACTGAAAACTCTTCCTTGCTTTTGCAAGTATCTACTCTTGGGCTGAATCTGCTCCCACTTCCCCACCCAGATGTCAGAAGCGCCAGCAGCTTCTTGCCTGTAGTCTCGCATAACTCTGAGAGAAGAAGAATCATCTAGAGGCAGCAAGACTCCTTTGTCTCCAGGAATACTATTAAATTACGCTAAATAAATTCTATAGATAAACTTCCACCATGTAACGGAAGACAGTATTTTTGAGAACAGCAATAGGCTTTCATCCACCTGATCTAGGTATTTATATGCAAAAGTTTTCTGGACTTCAGCGATACCACTGCTTTCTGTTTCTAAAATATCTTGGCTTTCACCCTATCAACTACTAGGTTCGCAATACGTAGAAGAAGGGCATTCATATCCAGGCAAACAAGTTTTTCAGGTAGTCCCTAAAAATAAACAATTTATCAACATCATCAGTTTCACGGTTCTCTTACCTAGTAAGAAATTCTAAGGGGAAAAAAAAAAAAGAGGGTAAAAAGCCCAAAACTTCAGCCCTTTTAAGCAGCATCCACGCTATACCTTTTGCATGGCATACTCTGACAAGCGGCAGGACTGGGCAACCAGCACCAACTGTTCTACTTACTCTCAGCTTTCCCCAAGGAAAGGAAACTAGTGGCAGTTGTCAGACCCCTTTCCGCAACACCAGCGCCCTGCCCACAGATGCAACACATCGGCCTCCTCCCTGCAGCAAAAGCCAAGGAGGCCGTGTCGTGAGATGCCGAAGAGCCACTACGAGAAAGATCAGCCCTTGGCCACCAAAACAAGACCCAGTTGCAGGCGAAGGGAGGGGGCACGCTTGGCAGGCTGCTGAGAGACCCTCCTCTGCCCTGCAGCAGCGTGGTGATCGCAGCTCAGACCAGCGCCAGCCAACCCTCCTTTCGCCGAGCAGGAGTTTCGCAGGGACCAAAAACGTTTACAGGAGGGCAGCTGAGGAGCGTAAGTCGTGCCAACGGGTAAAAATACTTTCCGACGAGGCAGCACCTTTCACAAGAATGGGAACAGGCTCCTCGGGAAAGGGGGGGATGCCGCTGCGAAGAGAAACCCCCCTCTGGGAAGAAGTTGTTGCGACAGGGGCAGGCACGAGGGAACGGGCGCCCCACCGACGCCCGTGTCAGCCCTGCGGCCCACCACGGCCCGCCGGGCCCCCTCCCGCCCCCGGGGCCGGCCCGCCGGGCCCCCCGCCACCACACAAAGGGGCCCGGCAGGTGCCGGGGGCCCCGCGCACCCCGCGGCCCGGCCCCCGCGAAGGCCAAGGTCAGGCCGAGCCCAGCGGCAGGCGGGCGCCCCCCCCGGCGGCCGCGCTAACGGGCGGCGGCGCAGGGGCCGCGGCACTCACCGAGAGGACGCTCATGCGGAGCGGCGCCTCCAGCACGCACGCCATCTTGGCGGACGCAGCAGCACCAGCAGCTCCGGCGGCGGCGCCCTCACGCTCGCGCGCGCGCCGCTGCCGCCGCCGGCGGGCACGGCCTCATGGCGGAGCGCAGCGCCGCCGGGCGGGGGGGGGGGGGAAGGCGGCGGGGCGGGGCGCCGCGGCCTCGCGCCCAGCGAATCGGCCGACGCCGAAACCCCGCTACCTTCCGCCAGCCCGCCGCCCAGGCGCATGCGCCCCTCCCGCCCCGCCGCGGCGATCAACGGGGTGGCCCCGCCTCCCGCCCTCGATCGCCGCGCGCATGCGCCTCTCGCCACCGCCCACCCGGACCGGCGGCGGCCGTCAGCCAGGCGGGCGCTGCGCGCACGCGCGGGGCAGGGCGCGGCCGCCGGCGGGCGCGAGCCCGAGCCCGTCCCGAGCGCTCCCCTTTGCGGCGGGAAGCGCTGCCTCCGCCGTGCCCGCGGGCCTCGGGACGGGTGAAGCCGTCTGCGGAGGCGCAGGCAGCTCAGGGGACGGGCTCAGCCCTGGTTACGTGCCACAGCTCTCGCAGCTCCGTTCTCTCAGCCCCGCTGCGGGGTGAACCCCCCCGCCCTCCTGACTTCGTCTGGGTGAAGCCCCGGCACTGAGGCGGGGGGGGCCTGGCCTGACCACAGGCTTCTCACACGGCACCCTCACACTGCTGTTCCTCTCGGCCCCGTTCCACAGCCCCACAACAGCCTGACCTTACTTTATTCCCAGCAACCAGGTTTAGCTTCGCTACCTTCTATGCTGGCTGCACTGGTGGAAGTCATAGAGTTTTACGGATCCTTCTGACACATCCTTATGCTGGGCCTTGCCCCGGTGTGCGTGGAGCAACTGGAACACAGTGAGGACGGTGTGAGTGGGGCGGGGGTTGGCGATTCATTCCCACCGGGTATATGGAGAGCTGGAGAGTCGTTGAGAACCATCAACTCAGGCGCAATCTTCATCGGGGACACAGGCACGGCCCCCCACTTCCCATCCTCGGCCTTGCTGTACCTAAAATGGATGGTTTGGGTTCTTTTTGTTGCTTTCATGAATTTGTTTGGATTGGGTTTTTGCAGAAAACACCCCCAAAAACCCAGGACTTCACTCAGTTTTGCTATAGACTTCTGTAAGATCTGATATTTTAGTATTAGCCCCCCCTGCTATTTCACATGTCGAGGCATAGGGATACTAATTCTATGAACTCGTTGCTCCTGAAGACAGAATCAAGTGCAGGGGGAGGATAGTAAGAACACATGTCAGGATTCACAAGGTCAACTTCCACTACTGAGGTAAATGCAGGTTCGCCATCTGTCAGAGATTGCAGAGGATAACAGGAGCACAATAAACATACTTTGGGATGCTGCCACAAGTTGACTTTAATAGCTTTAATGTTATTAAAAATACTCCACTTCTCATGGAAAAAAAAAAGCTATACCCCTTTTCTTAGTTTGTTTTTCTCCGAGGAGATTAATAACATGCTTTGAACAAAATACCCATGTGCTGACCTGGAATGAAAGAGGTTAACACTTTTCTTAAGAACTTTATCGGTAACAGCAAAAACATTTTTCAATTAAGTGCAAGTTGCATATACTGAAAAATCTGTGATTATAACTTGTACAACGGTCTGACAGAGAAACATTTTCCAGATGTTTCTCACCAAAATTTAGAAAGTCAAAAGTTTTCAGAAAGACTTTAAAGCTTCCTTTTAAAAGGGGACTGAAGACTGGGTCTTGGAAAGCGATTAAACTTTGTCAGCTTCCCCTAGCGTTTTACATACTTTTTGGAGTATTTGGCCTTCTTCACTGTGGAAGCTTCAAGTTCAGAGCTTCAGCCGAATTCTACATGCAACAGAGGGTCTTGCTGACAGGTAAAATCCATAATGGACGAGAGCACAGTAGAGCTGGACACTTCAAACTGCTAAGAGGGTGCGAACAACTACAAGAAAGGGCACAGTAACTATATAGATCAAACATGGTTTGTACTCAAAAAAAATTTGTTAAGTATATCTACCAGCTGCACTCTGTTCAATGGATGCTGAAACACTTAATTAAAAAAAAAATTTTAAAGATTCAAAAAAATCAGTATTTTATCTTGTCAAAGTCTCCTGTTTTCTAGAAAGCCAAAACACATTTAGCAGGAAGGGGAGGACAGAGGACAACACAGGACAGAACAATTTGCTTTAAAAAACATATGAAGTCAGTCTAAAAAGTCTATTACATGTAACATACATCTTCCACTCCAGTTCATGTAGAATTCGACAGCTGAATACCATGCTCAGATTTCTTGGGAGACTTTTCAAGTTCATAACACGATTTATACTTAAAATACTTTATTTCCATTATAGTCTTCAGATCATGAGGCATGCTTAAGATTTTAGCATTGCAAACCCAGGACCCTTAACGATACTGAACTATCTTCAGTAATCTCACTGATAGTTCACAGCTACTTTAGATAACCTGAGAGTTACACCAAAGACTTCCACTTTTTCATCACATCATACCACAGTTCTGTTTGGTGGGTGTTCTGACAGGTGAGCAGGCATAGAGAGATACAGGAGCAGTATTAAGAAGGCGCAACTAATAATGTAGTAAACAAGACAGAGTCCTCTGGAAAAAAAACCCAGGATGTTAATGGCATCAACCCACCAGCGTAAAGCCGTTAATCAGAACTGTGGAGAGCACTAGTTTTGCCATTTTTTAGCTCTTGAATACTTACACGCATTTAGTTTTCACAGTGAACTGCTGACAGGAGAGGAACCAAGAATCCCAGAATGTGGAAGCGATTTTAAAGACGGAAGTCCTGACCTTAGAGTGTTTCCCTGCTACATAACTCACACTCACCAATCCATTTCACTCACAGCTCCCTGTGCAGTTCCCTCTTCCTGTCAGGATGCTTTCTTCTTCACAGTGCCTGTGCCTTAAAGGAGCAAAACCACACAGGAGCTACCTCTGCTCTCAAGGGCAGCACAGTCACGAGGAAGTCCTGCTCCATCTGGACTCCGAAAGCTCACCACAGACCACCAGCAGAACTTGACTGTAAGACTAATGAGTCTAAAGCCATATGCTATAGTTCTTGAAAACATTGTCATTTTCATGACTTCAGGAAGCTTTGTGATCCTCACGCAGCCTTTTAGGTCAAAGGAGTGCAATTTGTTTGCTAATAATTCAGGGCAAACTAGAACAGTAAAAAGAAAACTTCCAAGAGGATCTATATTCTGGCAGCTGCTGTTCTCCCTCAGCTGAAGTTTATGATGGTACTTTGGAAGATTCCAAATTCAGTTGCAGGAATCTGGCTAGTAACACACTACTGAAAAGAAGTGACAGGTGAAAACTTAGGCTAATGATAATGGCAGGCATTACTGTCTCAAGCAACTGATAAACATCACATCAACCACCTTATATGAAAATACAACACAGTCTTAATTAGTAAGCATTGAGATAGTGATGGTGTCCACATTTAAGAAGCTGTTCATCCTAACTACTTGCATTTTAGTTTTAAGACATGGTTCTCAAGTTTTAAGAAACAGCCCGCAAGTGAGTTTTTAAAAAACAGAGATGCACTCTCCCACGGTCCCCATAAAACTGTCATGATTCAAATGAAGAGACTTGGTTCCCCATCAAAATGGTAATTAAAAGCCAATACTGGACAATACACATTGTTTTGTTTATGAACACAAAGTTTTTCTATGACATGAATATCGCCAGAAACAAAAATCTTCACTCTTCTATTGCTGTTTTGTTATCATGAGAATTCTATTTTCAAATTTATTTCACAGAGTTATTGCATATGCTACTTTGTATTAAAAGTTCAGTATAAAACAAGACAAAAGCAATAAAATCAAATCATTCAGTCTTGTAAGTCAGACATCCTCTCACCTTAACTTGAGTTATAGTTTAAGAGTTCTTTCCTTGTTAAACAAGCACGGTGAATCTTGTTTAGCAGTACAGCTGAAGATACGTAGTATACTCTAATAACCAAGAACTGAAGCAAAAGCAACTGATTATACATGAGCTTTAAATCCTTTGACGAAGTACTTTGTTGGAAATGCCTACTTCTGACTTACATGTTTAATCTGGATAAATCTTCTTCCCTGCGAGAGGTACATACAGCCTCTTCAGCTTAAGAAAGTAACATGAGTAAGATCAAGTAACATTAAAAGCACGAGTAGTCCACCACAGTTCTCACCACCTTCCCATAAAAAGGTGCGGAGAGAACTTATTTATACATTATATGAAGTATTATTCTGTTTTATCTTCATCCTCTGCAGCATAGATAGCTTGATTCCTTCTCTTAATTTTTTTAATGCCACTGTTTCCATTTTCATTACCACCAATGCGCTTTAATGGTCTCTCATTTAAGCTCTTCTCTTCCACCTGCTTACTCACACCAGATTTCTCCAGTTCCTCGTTAGTGGAATCCATAGTATCATCAGATGATACCGCCATGGAATCTGGCATGATCCGGATGTCAGAAAAACTTGCAGAAAAGTCAGGAGGATGATCAGGGGAAGGGTCTACAGAACATGTACTCAAGTCTTCATCGCCACCTTCTTCATCCAGCATTATTTCATCTGGGTTAATGGATGAAAGTCCAGAATTATCTGTATTATATTCACTGGGTTCCTCTGCTGACCCAGTACTGTCCATCTCCTCTTCCTCCTCCTCCTCCTCATAATCGCCTCGTACTGCGCCCTCTTCTTTAGCTTGCTGGATCCTGTCATTGATGTCAGTGAGGCCAAACTGGGCACAAAACTCAGTGGTCTGTGGATTGATGATATGAACTGGTTCCATGTGTTTTTGGGGCTTGCTGGGATCATAACAAGCAGCCGTCAATGTGAAGTTACAAGGAATTTTAAGGTTATGATTCAGCTCTTCTAACACCTCTTTGATGGCTTCTTCTGTCGCACTGTAATCCCACCTAAATAAGCGTATAAAGTTAAGTGCAGCTAGTCAAAAGGTATTTCCTGTTCCCGCTGCAAAGAGAAACTTTTAAAGATGGATAATAAATTCATCTTACAGCAACACCTAATTCCTCAAATGATTTTTCAGGCAAGTATATTGCCTTTGGTCAATACTGAGATTCCCCTCTCCCCACCACGGATCTGTGTATTGTGACAAGCCACCCGATAAGCGTTCACGCGCCCACCCCCATAATCCAGCCTGACTTTCAGTCTCACAGCATAACTGGCAAGATGATCAGCCACCAGGTATTTTTTGCCCCTCAAATGGTGGTACTTAAGTTAGCAAAACAAAACTAACTGCCTGTGTAGAGCAGGAAAGAAGTTGTATGCTCTAGAGTACAGCTCTTGTCACCATCCCCTTGGGTTTTCCAAGGCATTTAGGAAGAACTACAGGCGTTATAGGCTGCAGAACAGAGAAACACAACTCTTAAGATAAGTTTACTTCCAGTCCAGCAAAATCACACTTTCCTCTCTACTTTGCACACAACTTACTTTGCATGGAGGCCATTCTTTTCAGGCATATTCCATGAGCTCTGAGTCACATTAACGAGACTGTTGGTGGCCTTGAGGACTGCAATCCACTCAGCATCATACTCCAGTGAGTCACCTGCACTAGGATCATGCTCTATGTCTATTATCTGTTTAAAAAAAAAAAAAAAAAACCAAACAGAAAACAGATAAGGTGAGTTATTTCTCTTCACACCAGAAACTGATTAAAAGTCTAAAGTGTTACTTGCATGGTACAGAGTTTTAATTAACTTTCAAGTACACTGAGCTAGCGGTCTCAAACAAGTCCTCTCAAGTTAGCCCTACATAAAAATTTATAGCAATAAGGGAGTAAGAAAGGGCAATCGACAAAGGTAAAAGGCATTTCTGTATTTTAGCTTACAGCAATTAAGAAGCAGAACACCGTCCTCCCTACTGCCAGCTTTGGACAGTTATACAACTTAGAAACCAGAATTTGCCTACTCTTAAGTTCATGCTGCCTTCTAAGCGGAAATACCTCAAGAATTGGTAGCAACAGTTATTCTGCTGTATAAACAAGCATTCTTAGCACAGCAACAACACTACCGTGAAATGTTTTTAAACTTTCAACAGCTGACGAATTGAAATCCAAACCACTTTGTCTTCAGTGACATTAACCTGAATCAAACCATTTGGTTTAGCCAAACTGACCTAGTCAGGCTCTGATTTTAAATAATCCATAAAGTAATTCAACCTTTTAAGGTAGTTTTAGGAAGGGAAAGAGAAAAAAAAAAAAAGGATCACTTTAAACCAGAGCTACACACAGGTGGATCACCACACTGCTGGAGGTAGTACTACTCCAGATCAGTTTTGCTACAGGATTTTAAGTCTGGACTAGCACCCCAGTGTACCTTTGCAGAAGTCCAGCCTCATACTCTCTCCCATCTTCAAAAGGTAGCTACTAGGGCAAATGGATCCCACCACACATCCAAAGGACAGATAATGAACCATCTTCCCTTTAAGCTGACAAATAAAGGTTACTTTAAAGTAAGACTACTAAAGCACTTGACCGCATTTGAAGAACATGCTGTCAGCAGCTCCCTCTCGTAGCAAAGGATTTTAGATTCATCCATTTGAGATGGCACCCCAGGCAGCATGCACAGGCCACCAACAGGAACATTGTTTTGCTCTTGGCAAATCAGTTTGGCACTCAGGTTGAAAATTCCCACAACCCAGACCTCCTACTTGGCCACTGCCCTTCCTAGCCAAGATACGCCAAGGTGGAAGGAAATGGTAGGATTGAGCAAACACCGCACCTGCATGACAGGACACAAGCTCTGCTTATTTCAAGACAATATTATACAAAGACTATTCCACACGTGCACCATTCCTAGTTTCTTTCCAATTCCTCCATTTATCGGAACTATTCTTCAGCTTATATCTAAGCAGAGCACTCAGCAGTCCAGACAAGTGAAAAAGTGAAAACCCACTGCACGTGGTCATCACCTGCAGAAAGTCTCTGTGCGGCAGGCATTTATCCAGAGCCAGAAACTTTGTTGCTTTTGGCAGCTCTTCTTTGGAGTTTGTCTAGGAAACAAATGGTGTTAAGACAGTCATTAGCACTTCTATGAAATTTGACCATTCTAAACAAGTTAGATTTAAAGGTATAATTTATACAGAAAAAGACTTTCTGAAATAGAAAATCAGCGTGGGATTATAAGAAAGGGATGGAGGGACAAAGAGGAAGACAGACTTCACTGGAAGTCTAACAGAAGCTGGATGCAGATGACAGCAAGATAAAGCAAAAGCCACATTTCATCCATAACCAAGGCAGCTGAGCACACCCAGCCTTGCGGCAAAAAGAAAAACTTTAACATAATTGGAAACAGACTTCTTGAGTCCTAGAAGGTCTAGAGTTACATTTTTACAGCTAAATAACTTGTAAATAGGAATAGTACGTCACACCACTTTCAGGAATAACTCAAACCAAGAGAAGTTTCAACCTACAGGGGCTGGTTTTTGGCTTTGCCCAGGCCACCAGACAACTTCATCTACCAAGCCTTGCTACAGGCATCCTCCCATCCCCAGTTAACCACTATCTTCTTTCCTGTCGCTTCTCTGTCGCCTTATTTTGAAGTTGTCTCCTTCCCAATAAAGTGGGAAAGAGAGTGCTTTCCTATAAACTTAAATTAAGACGTTTCAAGTGCAGTGATGTTAGCTATTTCATGCTGTCCCTGAAAACGATTAGGTAGTTACACCACTGATTTGTAAAATCTCTAACTTATATAAGCTAGTCGTCTTAACAGCACTTAATGTTTTGTGGCTTAAGCTGAGTTTTAATAACTGAGCAAAAACATTAAGTTGCTTTTCTGGACGTGATTACCTGCATTGGAATTCTAAAGTGTGCTTGGGACACGTATATTCTTGAATTTTTTTTCCCCTTTACCTGGTGTTGCATGAAAGCTGCAAATTTAACATGAAGATGTGCTGAGAACCAGTAGGTGGGTTTCAGATGCTGCAGAAGCTCTGAAGCAGCAGGGCTTCCTAATGTGTTGCTCTCCACTTCTTGACGGAAGAAGGATTTCATTTTAAGAAGCTGTTTCTTGTTTCCATAGTGATATATGCTCCTTGGCCAGTCATGTGACATAAATATATCAATTGGACGCTTTAACTGTCAAGCCAAAATGCATGGGGTGTAAATAAAATACATATGATAAAGAAGTTTTGAAATTACATAGCACAAGATGGAACACGTGCAACACGTTCTACCTCAGATCAATACAGAGCTAGCTGTGACCAATAGCCTCACTTTCAAAGCAAGTAAGCGTACAACTGAGCCCCATCTTTCAGGTGGCCTTTGAAGTTGTCAAGGAACTCTAGTTTCCACGGTTTGTACTACACTTTCTTGGGACAGTCAGCTATGTTTTCTATACACTGCCTTATAAAAGGGATCATATCATCACAGTAAGTGTCAAGCACTCAGAAGACTCTTAAAAATTACAGCTATAGAGCAAGTTCTCTACCCACAATCAAAGGCATCTTCTTCCTCATGAAATTTTTAAAAGCTTTGTTTACAAGGGATAATGGCTAAGCACGATATTCCTCCTCAAAGGAAGCACCCCACAGAAGTCTAATCAATGTCTTAAGTACATCTTGGTTCAATATTCAACCTATTTCCATCAGCTGTATCAGAACACACTTGTAGATGAAAGCCGAGTCCAGCTAATAAGAAATTCACAGTGAAATGCATCAACTCTTTACCACGACAGCAAACCTTTGTCCTACGTTCAGCATCACTGCATCTACTGAACACTTAAGTGTGCAACTGCAACCCCAATAATAATTCACAAGATGCTTATAAATACATGCATTCACACCACGACCTCAGCCAAAGGGAGCAGCCCTTGTGACAAAGCAGGGAGTAGGCAATAGCTCAAAAAAAAGCTAATCTGTCCTTTGAATTTCTTGCCCTGGAGTCAAAAATACTTCAGCCACAGAAATTCAGGATCAGCTTATCCAGCTGGTTCAATTTTGATTAGTTAACTTGGTACCAACCAGCCTATATGTTAGACAAGGTAGCATCCATCTTCCTAAAGCTAACCTAAAGCTGGAACAGAGGTGTATAGTTAGAGTACCTCCCATTCTGTGAATTTTATCCAATTAAAAAAAAAACCAACAGCAATAACAACAAAAAACCACTCCTGCCTGTGCCTGATTCTGATCAAATTAGCACTGCTACGCAAAGCGTTGGAGGCGATATTCAGCAGAAACAACACTGGAATAACACCCAGCATAAAATGGCCTGTCCAGATTAGCTGGGAGTTGTTGGTAAGATTTGCCATCCAATAGCATACTTGTTCCGAGTAGCTTTAACAACTTTAAATTAATGAAAGCTATTTACTACTGTTTAAAAAAATACAATTTTCACTAACCTGCTTGAGTTTGAAGACTTCGATATTCCTCACATGGTAAGCGCTTCTAATTGTCTGCTGGTTGTATGGTGGACACTCAAAGTGGCCTGAAACATTGGGGGGGGGGGGGGGGGGGGGGGAAGAGTAGTTGGCTGAATCAATAGTTCCCTCCTAACACTGTTTGCAAGCTAGCTTCTTGGGGTCATATAGACACCTAGAGCAACTCCAAATACAAGGCTGCCAATAATCAAAGGAGGTACTCTATTTCCTTTACACGAGGCTCATACCAACAGGCTGCTAACTTTTTATGTGTGAGGCAAATATGTTGTAAAAATGAGCATCTTTTCCATTCTGTGTCTTTTTTTTGTAAATATAGAAAACACAGTAATCCCGTTGTGGAAACAAAAACCAGGAGTTTGACTCCAATACTTAAAACCCAGGACCCGTCTGAAACAAGTAACTTTTGTTTTATGTGCTTAATTTCTGAATGAGGTTTGGTACCTCTCTGGTGAGATAACACCCCTCATTACTTCCCCACACCCCTTACCTCCACAGTTACGCTGCACAGCCACGTGCAATCACATATATAGAGAGATGTTTGCTGCACAGCCATGAAACATATGTATCTACTAATATCATGGCTACACATGCGAACATGTGGCACAGCCAAAGTACATAAGATAGACGCGAACAACGGGAACAAGCAAAGGTTGGGCATCGACACAGTGAGAGCACAGAGCAAGCCTCTATGAGCAGCCAGTGATCAGAACATGTTAGGACGTAACAACTCAGACAGAGGTATAAACTAAAAGATCACAAAGCAGTGCATGAGATCCGACTCCAGACTCAGGCCACTGAGGATGTGATTTTTTTTGTTTCTTCAGGAGTGCTGCCACCAGCCACGAAACTACAGCTTAACAGATTCAGCAGCAACTTAAACATGCCTGTAACCGCCCACAGGCACCACAGACTCTGGAAGTGCAAACATGTACCCTGTCAAAAGGGATGCAGTCTCCAACTTTGCCTTGGGACAAGAAACCTGAACGCCTAGTAGAGCTCCTACATACTCTTGAGAATGAACATAAAAATTACTTTTTAGTAGTTAGCATTACTATCAAAAAAAGTCTCATCTCCCACATGCAATATTCAGGCATACAAACTGTATGCTTGATAACAACAAATTTAATCAGTATTATAGGTATTAGACAGAATCAGGTGTTCTAGAAAACTAGTTCAGTACTTTGCAGCTTGAAAGCCATCTGCAAAGCTTCTCTGAAGCAGTGTATTACTAAAAATAATACTACTGTACAGTAATTGCAAGCAAGAGACTGCTATTTCATGTGTTGAGGAGATCAGAAAGACTAAACTATCTTCTATTTGCTGACACCAGGTATCATCTGTGACAAGATTTCTGTCCACCGATGGAGACCCTTCCAAGGAAGAACTTGAATACATGTACATATAACCAGGAGGAACCAATCTCAAGAGGTACTGACACTAAGCCTCAGCTCAGGACAGCACGTTTGTACAATATTACACTTATAAATCGACTGCTTCACACAAGGAAAACTAAACACAAGACTGGTCCAACAACAACATTCAAAAGGTGCACTGCTTCCTGCTGTGGTCGCCAGGCAGCTACCGACTCATCTACCACCTCCAGAAAAATCCACACGTTGAGCCAAGAGAGGTTTCCAGCATAAGAGCTGGTTCAGCAAAGAGGAGGAACAGCCAGACCCTCCCGCGACAGCTCGGGTCCAGTGCTCCCCTCCCTGCTGCTCACCCAGCCAGGCCCGCTCTGTCCCGCCATACCTTTCCGGTAGTCGTGAGACTTGAAGATGCCCGAGATGCCGCCGATCCTCACGCCACGGAACCGCACCACGCCCGCGTAACCTAGGGGAGACGGGAGCGCGGCTCGTCACGGCGGGGCCGGGGCAGGGCAAGGGGCTGGAGGGGAGCCGGCGGGGGACCCTACCGAGGTAGTAGATGTTGGGCGCCACCCACCCGCCGTAGGGCAGCTCCTGCAAGTGGTTGGACGCCTCGTGGTTCCCGCCGATGAACACCGTGAGAACCGGGGCCTTCTTCTCGCCGGAGTAGTACCTGCGGAGACGCGACAGCTGTTGTAGCGCAGCGGGCCGGGCCGGGGCCAGGTGGGACAAGGCCAGGCCGGGCCGGGGGGCGCTCACCGGTAGAAGGTCTGCATGTGGCGGTACTTGGCGGGCACGGCCATGCAGCGCAGGTCCGCCTCGTTGCGCACGGCCTGGAAGTCACCGCAGCAGAGCAGCAGATCGGGCCACACGTTGTGCCGCCGCTGCAGCAGCTCCAGCGTCTCGTACATCTTATCCAGGGCGCCATGGCAGCACCCCGCCACCGCCACCTTCATCGCCGCCGCTCCTCCACCGCGCAGGCGCCGCGCGCG
Organism: Gavia stellata; assembly: GCF_030936135.1. Lineage (NCBI taxonomy): Eukaryota > Metazoa > Chordata > Aves > Gaviiformes > Gaviidae > Gavia > Gavia stellata. Next base: position 3,320,908 of record NC_082604.1, read on the forward strand.
CCTTCCGCGTCACCGCCCGCCCCCGCGGCGCCTGCGCGCTGGCGGAGCCCGGCTGGGGCCTGGCGGGCGGGCAGCCGCCGCCCCCGGGAGGGCGCTACGGCCCAGCCCGTCTCGCCGGCGGACAGCGACCCGGGGCGCGCCTCACGCACCGGCGCGGCCACGGCCACGCGTGCCCGGGCCAGCCGAGGCCGCTCCAAGATCCGCTGCTGTCAGATTGGCGCGGGGGGTGCTGCCGCGCTCCCCGTCTCTCTCCCCGACCCCCGCGGGGATGAGTCCCGCCACAGGCAGGTGGGACCTGCGCGACGGGGAGGAAAACTGTCACGGCAATTAGCACGACGGAGCGTAATAACTCAAAAAGGCCCGTCTCACACACAGAGCGGAGGGGTAGACACTTGCCATGCCTTTTGCAGCGGGGCAGGAGGCCCTGCAGAGGGTAAGAGGGGCTGCTCAGCTCCCCCCTCCCCTGCGAAGCCAGCAGGCGCTTCTCCCCGCAGCCAGAGCCGGTGGGGTGCAGCCCGCACCTCTTCTGCCAGCCTGGCAGGGAAGCCGCAAAAGCTTTGCTTGTTTCTCGGCGCGTGGCACGAAGACCACAAGCAAAGCGGCGGCAGAGCAGAGTGAGCAGTTGCCGTGCATGCTTTGGCCTGACATTTGTGCCAATAAAAGACCGGTTTGGGTTTGCAAAGGACACACCGTCCCTGCAGTGCTTTTTATCCTGCCAGTCCAGCGTCAGGCAAGCGTATTTTTAGCATAGTCAAGCGCTGGCTTCTTGTAACTTCCTAACACACAAGGACAGGAACCATCAGTGGCTTTACCAGGGCGATGGGGGTACAAAGCAGGGTGAGAAATGGGGCGTCTCTCCCTTTTCTTACAGGCTGTCGGGTTCCCTCTTTTGGAGAGCGCCAATTTCCTCCTTTTGAAGGGCAGTGACTTGGATCATAGGGTGGTATTTGTGTGTCACGTAACAAAACCGCTCCAGACTTTTTCCACTGCTTGGGTTTTTTTTCTTTAACAGTCTTGAGAGATTGAACAAAATTACAATAACATAGTTAAGCATTAACTTGCTACTGCTTACCCTGTAATCATGGAATCAAGCAGACATTCCTGTTCCCCTACAGTAGCAACGATTACACAATGGCCTCTCTTTTCATACTAAGAAAATATGAGTGTTCTCCAATACATTTCATAATTTCACAATGTTGGGTTACTGTGTGTGTTCTTTGGGGCTCTCATCCAAGCCCAGCTGAAGCGAAGGGGAAAGTTCCTCTGGCTTTCAAACCCTACAAGTCTTCAGAGTAAAAGTGCGTACAAAAGTGTTCCGAGGCGCGCTTAGCTCTTCGCTAACTTTGCTGAGACTTACCGGGGCGTAGTGTGAGAACTCGGGGGTCACTCCAACGCATCGCCCTGGAAGGCTTTCCAGCTTCTCTCGGGAAGAACAGCAGCCCCGCACATTTGCCATGTCTGACTTCCTGAAATGAAGCAGGTGAAAGACGGAAAAGGTCCATGAGACTCTGGAAGAGACCGCCTTACCCAAGATACGCCATCTTGGGGGCTTCCCAAGACTGCCGGCAGATGCATCCTTAGACTGCCGGCAGATGCGTCTCCTGCCTGCCCAAATTCATCCCCAGTCAGTCAAGGGTAAGCTGATACGGTAACTGTAATTCCTGGGTTTGTTAACTTGGGATCATTTCTCATGCTCCATGTGCCAGTTACCCAAGTGAACTGGTGCACAGTAAAATCTATAAGGCTTTTTTATGTTGTAGCATTTTAGTATTTGTACACTATTCATGATGCATCTCAACATCCCTAATTTAACTCTGGCTGTTCACTGAGCAAAACAGCTCTGAACTTTCCACAGCAGTCAGAGCACAAAGGGAGGCAGCCATGCTACTATTTTCAGGGTAAGTAGTAGCAAGTTAATGCTTAACTATGTTACCGTAATTTTGTTCAATCCTTCAAGACTGTTTAAAAAAACATGTGACTGAAGTGCAGCTCTCCTCCACCACATGACCAACGCATGTTCAGCTATGGGTTGGGCTTTGCAGTCACAGTCCCTTGCCCCGACGTGCTCGTGCATGTCTCGTGTCTGGATGTCCAGCCCTACGGCAGAGGACCCGCACCTCTCTGAAGCGACCGAATATCCAGCCTGTCTGCATGGCAGGCCAAGGAACGGTGAGGCCAAGAAGGGGGAGACCCACAAAACAGGCTCCCATCAGTGGATTGTTTGGGTGGGAGGTATTTGCCTCTTTGGCTGTTGCCCCCCTGCACTGACCAGTAATGTGGTTGGTTTTTTTTTTTCCTGAGCTAACTATGGGAATTTAGAGCCATGGAAGTAGTTCAGTTTTCCTCTCCGTAGAAATGAGGAAGAACAAAAGGCATCTGAAGGGGCTGCAGATGACAGGGTTGCTTCCCTCATTTCTGAGAACTGATTAGAGGGAGACTTTCCTGTCAAGTGCTTTCTAGCGCTTTTAGAAGATACTAAACGGTTTCTAGCACATTTAGAAGATACTAAAATGAAGAGGAACAGCAAAAGGGAGGCATTTGTAGCTGACACTTGGGGAGGGACAGTGTGCCTGAGAAGAGAGGTACAAGGAAGAAGTGGTGGGAGGCAGCGTATGTGTTTGTGAAGGAGAGGGAGATAAAATGGAGGTGCAAGAGCCAAACCTGATGTGTTCCAGCTGAGATTTTGAGATGTCCCTGTAAGCTGTGAGGGAGGATGGGGTAGCAGGTTGGTGTGCACGTGTGCAACCACCTTAGAAAAAGACCCCCTGAGGCTGGCCTAAATACCACAAGACTTACCTGCAACAATGTTTTGGTGTCTTTGGGCACTTCCTCCCCCAGTATCCTGTCTGATAATTGCAGGAAAACACACCGCCATGGCAAGGCCCGCTCCGGGCCTCGCCACTGAGGCGCGGCTCCCCCCCCCCCTTCCAGTTGCACTTTGGCTCTTTTCCCTCTTCGTTTTTACCTTCTCTCGGAGGCGCCCATCGCGCTGTTTTGCTGGAGGGCCCTACTAATGGCCTCCAGCCAGAGGGCTGAAAACCCTCCGAAGCCAAGAGATGAAGCAACCGCCTTGCCGGATTTCTGGAGTGGCTGAGGGAAAACAAAAACCACCGCCCGGGACGCTGTGTCCTGCTGAACCGCCGGGGCGGCCGGCGGTGAGGGACGCGAGGGACGCGGCGCTGAGGCGAGGGGCCCGCGGCCGCCTCACGGCGGGACCCGGCGGGCGGGGCCGAGCGCCGCGGCTGTGAGGAGAGGGAGGGGCGCGGCGCGTGCACGCGCGGGCGGTGGGCGGGGGCAGCCCCCCCCGGGGGCGCGCGCGCCTCGGGCACGAGCGGGCGGCGGGCGCGCGCGCGGGGGGGGGGGTGTTTTCCCGCCCCCCCCCGCCGCCGCCGCCTCCTCCTCCTCCTCCTGCTGCTCCCCCGCCTCAGCGCGGGCAGCGCCATTCCGCCGCCGCCCCCTCACAGCCCGGCCTCGACCTGCGCGCCCGGGGCCGCCCGCCGCGCCTCGCCTCGCCTCGCCTCGCCTCCGAGGCGGGGCCCCTCGCCTCACGGAAGGGGCCGGCCGGGGCGGGCGGCAGAGCGCGCCCGGCGGCGGGAGCAGCGGCGCCGGCATGGGACGGGGCGCTGCCCCGGCGGGTAGGTGCGGCGCGGCGGGGCGCCGTCAGGCGGGGGGCGCCGCGGCAGCGCCCGCGGGGCCTGCGGCAGGGGCGGGCCCGGGGCGGGCGGAGGGGCCGAGCGGCCGCCGGCTCTGCCCGGCCGGGGGCAGCGGTTGCTCCCCTCAGGGCCCGGCGGCGGGGGCAGGTGCCGGGCGGGCCCCGGGCGGGGGGCTGCCGGTGCGTTGTCTGTCGGCGGTGAACCGTCCCGCCGCCGGCGCGGCGTGCCTCGGGGGTCGCGGTGCCGGCGCTGACAGGGGCTGGGAGGGAGCTGCCGGCCGAGCGGCCCGGCTCGGCGGGGGCGGTGTGCGGCGGCGGGGCTGGGGGCCGCCGTCCCGGGACGGGGGCTGGCGGGGAGCGGCGGGGGCAGGCGGGCTGAGCCGCCGTTGTGGGGAGCAGGGACTGAATGGAGTTACCAGGGAACGCACAGGGCGGCGAAGGAGGAAATACCTCTCGCATCGCTCGCGTTTAAGTTGTGAAAACCACCGCTGGTGTTGTGCAGGCCGAGACTGTGAATTGTCTCGAGAGAGTTTTGACAAAGTGCCGAGAGGCATAACGGCTTCTAGGCACGGTGGTCTGGGTGTAGTTTCCAGTTCAGGATGGCCCGAAGCTGTTAGTAGTTGTAAAGCGGGAGGTTAACACCGGTGAAGGATCACCTCTACTTAGGCTGTCCTTTTTTTGGTGAACACTTGCCCCAGGACCCCCCTGGGTAGCTGGACCTTTGCTCTTCTTCAGTGCAGTTGTTAATATATTGTCATGAAAGTAGGGTTTTTATTTTTTTCTGAAGTATTTCTTTATGATGGAGAAAGGGAACACCTTTGGCTACAAGACTCCTTGGTTCGCAGGTAGACAAATACAAGATTAAGTTGGGCATAAACTTGTAAAATTGAGCTTGAATAACTATTGGAATGATTTACTGAAGGATGTGTTCCTACTGGAGTAATTCTCTCTGAAGGTCATCACACTGTGCTGGTGTCAAGTAATGTAAATATTTTTAAGCCCAGGACTAATTTTATTACCTCTGTTCTTCACGCTAAAGAAGGAAGCCCTGGAAGACATGCTGTTCTGTGTCCCCATCTTTCCTGTAAAGGCAGGCTAGCAGTGCGAAGGGAGGAACTCGAGAGAAGAGGCAGGTAGTCCCCAAGCTGTTTGCTGTTGAAGTGCTGCCTGAAGGGCTGGGTACGTTTTTTTCTTGGTGGTGGTCTCATGGCTTTACCTCACATGATCTGATGCCTGCTTCAGGAAATAAATTTTCCAGGCATTTACTTAAAATAGCCGCCTCTTCTCTTGATTATTTCTTGTGAATCCCTCGAGCTTGGCAGGTCTGCTCTCAGAGGTTATGTAGGGGGAAATTATTTTCATGAGAACTTTGAGGAGATTGTCAGTAGTTAGACTTCTCTCAGTTTTTTAAAATTCTGTATTTAAAGTCAGCTGGATTCAGAGAAGTTGAAGCAAGAGACAGCAGTTTGGGTTTTTTTCAGTATTTATGTATCTGTAAATGGTAATGTTGTGTATCAGATGAGACTGATTTACATTTGACTTCATATAAAATAAAAGTTGAAGTTCCCTGATGGCACATAACCAGTTTCCACTACCTAGACCTTTGCAACCACTGTCATGCCTCATATTATTTTGTACTCATAATTTGCACAGAGGTGCAGTGTTAAAGGTATCATAGAATCGTTTAGGTTGGAAAAGACCTTTAAGATCATTGAGTCCAACCGTTAACCTAACACTGCCAAGTCCACCACTAAACCATGTCCCTAAGCCCCTCGTCCACACGTCTTTTAAATACCTCCAGGGATGGTGACTCCACCACCTCCCTGGGCAGCCTGTTCCAATGTCTGACAACCCTTTCAGTGAAGAGGTTTTTCCTAATATCCAATCTGAACCTCCCCTGGTGTAACTTGTGGCCATTTCCTCTTGTCCTAAGGTAGCTATGGGCAAGGTGCCTCAAGTTGAAGTTGACTGATGTATGACTGCCAAATACTGCAGAGATTCACTAGTAAAGCTTCTATTTCACCTCCTTCAGCTGCAGCCTGTGGAGCAGGTGATGAATATTGTGGCTCAGGCAGTTCGGAAATCTCTGTAGTGGAGTCCTGTGGTCTAACATTCACTGCCGGTAGCCCTAGAGGTATAGATATGATGCTGCACAGTGTTTTCCCTTTTTTGGGGGGAAGGACCCTTCTCTGTCCTTCCTGCGGACACATGTCCCCCTTGGAATTACACAGAAAACATGGCTTTAAACAGTAACTCTGTTTCAACTCTGAACTTTGTATATCTTGGTCCAGTACAGAGGTTGCTGTGCAGTCTTGCTTCGCTTCCTTTGTATAAATGTTTTCCAATACTGCTTTTACTTAAATGTTTGTATGCTGTTCTTCTCCCATAAGACTAGGTTTTCTCCTGTTATACAGAACTGAACTTCGCTGAAGGCTAAATTAGAGCTTGGATCTTGTGCTCCAATTCTGGCAAAAACTGGAGAGCAAAGTAGAACTGTGGGAGGAAGGGAATTTTCTCATTCATAATTAAGGTAGTTAAGTGTTGTCTTAAAGAACTGGTTTCATGTGTGTTATGGGACAAGCTTCATCCACCAGACCTCACTGTTGCATCTCTTCTGTTGCTTTTGTCTCTGGATCTGATTTGCAGAATTTCTGATGTGCAACTGTAAGGGTGGGTGCAACTGAGCAGGTGCTGTGCTTTGACCATATGAAATACTCTATAATGTCGCATACTTTGGAAAGTCAGGCCTCGAGCACCAAAACCTGATGTATTCTCTCTGCCACAATTCTTGCAGGGTAAGATGAGGATAATACTGGAAAATAAGTTAATGTTTAAGTAGCATGTAAATACTATACTGATGGAGAAATTAATTCTGATTGCAGAATAGTGTATGAATAGGATGCAGTAAGCAATACCTGAAGTCACACATGTAACAAGCAAGCTTGTTAAAAATGTCTGTTAATTTTAATGAATATTCAGATTCATGAATGTGAACACTGCTGTTCACCCAAATTTGAATAGGGGATCTTTACATTTATCTGGTTTTCTGTTTCTTGTGTGTATCACTTGTCTTTTTAATCTGCTTCAGTTTAAATACTCAGGGAAAAAGAAAGAAATTAATGGAACTTAGTTTTGTTTTGTAAAGCTCCCTGGGTTAGTAAAGATACAGGGGAAATTACTTCCTCTGTCTTACTGACATGTCAGGCTAAAACACCCTTAATTTTCCTTGGTGGAGGAAAGGGGATAGAAAAGTTATCCTCCCTTAAAGTACGCGTTGCTCTGATCACGCTGATCTGTGCCTCTGGTGTGGCTTATCAGAGTCATAAGCGGTAAAGGCTGTAGCGGTGCCAAACTTCTTGAATGCTAGGACATGCTGCACCTTTTGGCATAATCTGTTACGTTTCAACAGCTGCTCTTCTTCAGAGTGTGAGATGGAGGCTGGCAGGAATGGGCTTGCGGAAGGTATGACTGGTGGAAATGACTGCTTGCTTTTTACTCCCGTGATTATGCCTCAGAGGAGAGGATGGGCATGTAGCACGGAATTGGAGCATTTCTCCCCAGCCTGGCATTTCACTGTTCTCATTGCTGACCTATGGAAGAGCTATAGTACTCCAGCTGGGGCCAGGTATGGGCTGGGAACTGAGATTACCCTGGCAAAATGGACTGTCACCTTAGGCCAAGAGATCTTTACCAAGAATCTTGACTGCATGAGGAAATAAATGAATAAAGAGTAGTGCGATGATACAGATAATACGTGAAGTCAGATAGGACAGCAATGAGAAATGTATGAGCTCTGAATAGATGGGTAATGAATGAAAAGAAACATTTTTCATTCTGTTATTAAATTATAAATGTATTTTACCCCGCAGTTCAGTAGCAGCAGACAGCTAGCTGGTCTGCTACAGGAGAAATTTAACCTAACTTGAAGTAAGTTTCCAAGATGGTTTCAGGGAACCTGTAAATTGTAACCTCAGTATCAACAAAGGTTAATGGCTGAGGGAATGCAATCTTGAACACAACTCTTCCTTTGTTATCTTAACACTATAATAAAATCACTTGTGTAAAACAAGTGGATACTGTTAATACTAAGTTAACCTATTCCAGGGAAAATAAATGTATGTGGCTAATATGAAATAATCTTTTTCCATATAAAGTTATAAATGGCCAAGAGACACATTATTTAATCAAGCTTTTTCTAACCTCTGCCCTGAGCCTTGTTAGTTATGTGCTTTTGAATCTTGTTCACCTCCAGTGTTTTCTGGTTGGTGACCTTATTTTCTGTTAGCATGACAAAGCTCAGTTAGGCTTATTCTTAGTATTATTTTTTTTAACTCATGTCTTGCTAAGCTTCAAGATCTATGTTAATGTGTTGGGGGCCTGCTACATGAGCTAAGGTTAAATTATAGTTCTATACAGACATGGGGCTGGAACAATAATTAGTTGGCAAATTATTTATACTTAACAGATTGTTTTGTGGAAAAACTGTGTGAGTTTTTACTCTCTTGCTGTCTCATCTGTATAACTGGAAACCAGTCTCATGGGACACAAATTCCTGTCTGGTCAGTTTTAGTTCCAAGTCTCTGTGCAAAGGGAAGGCTGAAGAAAGGTATTTTAGAAGAGCTGAAAGGGGTGAAATCTATCTTGATATTTTTAACTATCCTCCTCCCCAGCTGATACCCATAATGACAAGCTTTGCAAGGCCCATACATTGGTTCTCCACAACAGAGTTTCTGGTATACTTGGGTTCAAAGCCCTTGTATACTGATGCTTGTGAAGGGCATAGCAGCGCTAGAATATTAAATAACACTGTGACTTAACCTGAAGAATTACACTGAATAATGCTGCATTCACTAACTGCAAGTCAGTATTTTAGAACAATAGTTTAGGGTCTAGTGCCAGGTTTATTTTTGAAAAGCAGTGTAGACTATTGTTATTGATACCAGCCTAAATCTTTGAGTGTTGGGTTTGCTTTATGTTGTTGCTATAAATGTGGAGAGATTGTATTTAAGTTAGTGTTGGGGGATTTTTTATTTTTTTAGGGTAAGTTTACTGAAACAGCTTTCCTAATGTAAAAATTTACTTCTCCAAATCCATACTGACTGCAAAGCAGTATTTATCATCGTGTCACGGACGGTGATTCTCAAGGTCATGTCTACTTGGAAGCCTGCCTTGATAAGTGCTCCTATTGCAGTGACCTTCATGGTTCGCTGCAAGAATGCTGAAGTCCAGCTTCAGCTGGTGAAGTTAGACGGTCTGAAGCTATTCGACAAGAAGGCACAAGGGACAAATGAGCGAGTATTCTGCTGTTTCTGGATTTTCGGAGGGAGTTTAACAAAGTTCTTTATTAATGTTTCTTAAAGGAAATGAACTGCCTTGGAGTAGGATTGTAGCTTTTTCAGTAAGTAATACCTGGTTAAAGTGTAGGAAGAGCTGTCAGTTTTTCTAGTGAAGAGTAATCACTAGTGGAATCCCAGGGGGATCTGTGTTCAGGCTTGTGTTGGTCAACATAGTTATAAATGATCTGGAAGAGAGGCTGAGTAATGAAGTGACAGTATAGGCTGAGAATGACAAAACTAGGGTAGCAGGAACAAAAGGTGACTGGAGTTGCAGAAGGTTCTCACACTACTTGGTTGTAGGCAAGTGGTACTGTAAATCTGTAATGTTTGTGTAATGAATAACATACCCCCCTGAAAGTTAGGGGCAGATGTTCTCCCCTCTCCAAAGATTAGGGAAAAACACAGAAGAGCATGATTGAAGCAGCTTTTGTAAAAAGAGTAACCAAATAAACTGAGCCTTAGCCTGGAAAATGCGCAATTGGAAGTAGGATGGATAAGAGGAGGGGTTATGATAGCAATCTGCAACCATGGGAATATGAAGCAATTGTTCCCAGTTTATTTTGTCACCTGAACATGGCAAGAATGAAAGGGTACCAAGTGGTGCCCAAGCAGAAGTTGACAGGGAAGTATTAAAACATGACCCCTTGATTCCCCAGAGCCTTTCTGCGTCCACGGCATCCTTTGATGGGAAGTTTCACGGGTTTGCTCATGTGTGCTTGTTTTAACCTGCTTCCTGTAGCATTGCTTGATTGCACCTGGTTCTTGTGTTGAAGGAGAATGTGAGCAGTCAGACCCTATCTACCCTTTCCATGCCATTCATGATTTTGTAGAAGATTATCATATTCTTCCAAAGTCATGTCTTTTCCAGTCTGAAATGCCTGGTCCTGCACAGCCATTCCTGACAGACAAGCTGTTCAAGACCTTTGGATCATTCTTGTTGCCCATCTCCTTTCTTCTGAGACTGTATGAAAATGTTGGTCTCTAAGAGTGAATACCGTTATCCTGTGTAGAGTGTTCTATCAGTAGGTTCCCACATGTTTTGCAAAGGACAATAGTATCATTGTTTCCTCTTGAAAGATAGGTAGCAGGAGGGACAGAAGGTGTGAATTAACCCAGGTGATTATGAGAGCAGACACTTGAGAATGTATTATGTGAAAATAGCGAGGCTTGGAAGGGGAAAGTACTATATGGGGATAATAGTAGTTTTTTGAAAGGCAGTTCAAAAATTCATTTCTGTATGTGGTTCTCATCTGATCTAGGTATTGTGCACAGTTTGGGTTCCTGCAGCTTAAAGTGTGTAGTTGAACCAGAAAAGCTTATGAGGGGCACTGGAAATGTTCAAAGGTGCAAACTGGCTTCTAAACAAGAACAACTGAGTAAGCGAGGACTAATAATCCTGGAAAAGAGAAGGCAGAGGGGTGACACATGATTCTGTAAGCTCAGGAATGCTGTGGACCATGTACATACAGGACTAGCGTTTGTGCTCTGCTTCAGTACAAGATCTTGACATACTGAAGCTGGTGAGTGAAAGAACTGAAAGGGGTGGTAGGTGGTGGAATGTCTCGTCAAAAGATGCTCTGGATGCAAAAAGTTTATGTGGAATCTGGGGGATGCCCAAGCACCCGGGAGGGAAATCCTTTGAAGGTTACAGAAACCACATCCAGCTTCACAATTCTCATGAGCTGAAAATAGTTGGAGGCCAGGAGAGTACTCCTAGGAGATACTGTATATCTTTTTCTAGTACTATTCCTTGAGCATTGGCATATAGCCGCTGTTGGAGACAGATACAGTTGTTCCTGTGTTCTTGTTTAATCCTGAAGGATGGGATTCATCTATTGTAACTTGTAATCTCAAAATTAGACTGTTTTTTAAGCTCAGTGGGGTGATTTTCTCTGAGGTGCCTGCCTCTCTGCATTGCCTGCAGAGAGTATCTAACACTTCATTTCTAGGTAGCTAGCTTAAATTAGATGAATCCCACCTTTCTTTTATGTTTCTGTAAGAACACGAAGAAATTACAGACAGAATTCGTAAAAGGACTATAGCAATGACTTTGAAGACATCTCTCTTCCAGACTCTCTCTGGCAGTCCTGGAAAAGGCTAAGAGGTGGTTTGATTGTAGTGTGTCAGTACTTGTAGGCGAGGAAATGTATCTCCCTGACAGCTTTTTTTTTTTAAGTTAGCTTAAGAAAGCCTGATACCTGTTTGCTGGAGCCTGATGTTGAATATACTCAAATTAGAAATAATGACACCTTTACTCTAGTGCATGTAATTAAATACTGACGTGCTTGAGCATTTGAAGAAATGTACTCTGGTTTAAATAGGAGTTCTCAGTTTGACTTGGTCGGATCCTCTGACCTGGGTTATGAGGGAAGTCAGGATTTGTAGCCATCACGGTCTGTTGCAGCCTCTAAAGCATGAAGTAGCTTGGTGCTAAAGCCTCTTAAAACTAAACTCAGGATGCCTTGCCAGTGTAAGCGGTATAAGCACCTCTAATCCTAAAACTTCCCAGGTGCAATTGTAAATGGTTTCTTTTACTGTAGCTGAAATGCATGCCTGTGTGTCAAATTCCCACTGGTCATGAGGATTGAAAAGTTATCACAGCTGCAGTTCCCATTTAAGTCCTATGTACAAAAAAGTCCTTTTGGATTAACTATACACGCTACCGTTAAGGACATCAAAATGTTATAAGCTGTAAATACATAAGAAATACAGGACAAAGGAGCAACTCAAATGGTTAGATTTTTTCATCTGAACTTCCTCAGTATAGAAGGAAAAGTCACTCACTAAAGTGTCCTGTTCAAGTGATTTTGGAAGGTAAATTGTGCAAGTGATAGCCAATTGTAAATCAGTTCTTTTGTGATGGGGTTCAAAGTAATTTATGTAAATGTCTCTTTGTAACAGTTCTGCTGAATTCAGCTATGGATTTGTTACAAAAATTTCTTAGCGCTGCTGCTGATGTGATTCTATCATAGATGGAGCATCTGATGATGTTTTTAATACTAGATTTTTTCAGTGACCGTGTAGACTGTATAGAACGGTGTATAACATTACTAGTGGTCATGTGAATCCTGTCAATTCTGGCAATGGTTGACTGGGCCATCGGAGCAGTGACCACTTGGCTGTGTGATCAGAGACCCTTTGGATTTCGTGGAGTGTGGCTCGGTGTCAGCTCCTTTATGAGCTGCAAACCGCTCTCTTAACTGAGTGAATCCCCTCATCTGTTCTGATCTCCATCCCCAGAGTGTGCATTTGTAGTGTGCCTTTGACTCTTGAAGTTTACCATGTTCTGACTTGAGCCAGGTAGTAAGAAAAGTAATGGTACATCTCAGGGTCCAGTACCATTCTGTAGTGGGTTTTAAAATTAAATAATTTATGACTAGAAGATTAATACTCTTTTTTTCCCCTCTTATTTGACAAACTACCAAAGATTGGCTGAAAGTTGTGCTTTGCAAGAAAACATTGCTTTGTTATTTGCCTGCTTTTGTTTTCTATAATCAATATAGTTTGCTCCCAAATCTGCTTTGCTCAGTAAACTGTAAAGAAAAATCAAGCATTTCTAAATAAGAGGATGCATGTTATGCTGCTTTTTGGCACCGCAAGCTCCTCTAAGAGGGTAGGACCTGACGTGATTACATAGCTAGGATGATACTTCTGAAACTATGTTGGTGACGGTCCAAATGGCAAAATTGTAGTTCTGTCTTTTGTAAGAATACCAAACTGGAGAGCTGCTTCTACCGCCTCTTCCACTAGAAACGAGCACAGTTGCATCGTGACACCCGTGCTGTGTGCTGGTGCAGAAAGGGCTAGTTTACTCCATACTGCATGTTATGGTGGTTTCTAACTTCTGATCACTAATAATGTTGCTGCTAGTGCTGGAGGTAGGAGTTCAAGAAGATTTTTGCCTACTTTGAGACTTTCAGAGGCAGTAGAGGCCTGTCCCATAGCTTTCTAGACGTCAGTTTGCAAGTAAGTTAAGCGCTGGCTGAAAGTCCCCATCCTAACAGATTGTCATTGTTCAGTTATTTAATTCCAGCATAATCTTTGCATGAATAGGATTTCTTGTGTGTCTTATAGAATAACCTTTTATATCATTAGTATCTGCAATAATTTTTTCCTTTGGAAAGTGATTCATGTCATCTTGCAGATAGGAAAGACATAAAGCATTATTCTGCAATCACACAAGAAACCCTATTCATTCATCGTTTATATTATGAAGCCAATCCTGTATCTTCGAGGCTGGAGTTGGTTTCGTGGCAGTAGTCTAATTACAAATCTTTCTACAGCACTGGGGGCTGTTCTAGAGTCACAACTGGCATGAAATGGCAGGCTGAAAAGAATGAAGTATGAATGTATCTTAACGTATTCAGTCCTTCCATTGTTGCTACTCGTAAATAGTAGGTTTTAGTCACCAACCAAAAGTCGCAACAAAAGCCTGTTCAAGCTAAGCTTGAGACCAGGTTCCCACATCTGATAACAGGAATATTCTTCTCCTAGGTTTTGTCTTGACTAGGTTTACGTGCTGGATCATGTTTGATGGATCACTGTAAGATAAAGCTGCAAGCTGAGCGTGTGCTGCCTTGGTCAAGCCAGTGAAGAAATGAGAAAAATAGTTTCTGTTCTGCATCTATACGCATTTGTGCTGCCTATACAATTTTCTTTTTTTTGTCTTTCATAACTGGAGTCAAGTACTCCAGCACTTTGAATAACCTTAGCATGATTTTGCAGACAGTGATAATAAGGCAAGTAGTAAATAATCACTGAGAAGACATTAGTTAATCTGGTTGAAGAGAGGATATCAGGCTTTTGATACTGATTCTTCCTTCCCTGACACAGCAGTAAAAGGTGCCGACAACAGAGGTAGGAGGTAGCAATCTTGTGTTAGCCTTGAAAAGTTTGTGTCTGGATTATGTAGATTCCTGGGTGTGATAGAGAAATAGAGACAAAGTGGAAAGAGATTAGAGACTGCAGCAAACATGGCTGGAGGGCCTGCCTTATACTAAATTTGTGTTTGTAACACGGCTGAGCACAGTTTAGGGCATAAGCACCTAAAATTATTGGGGATGTATGAAGTGGAGGTGGTGGGAAGAACGTTATTGGGCATAGCTGGAAATACAAAGTTGAACTAAAAAAGAGTCAGTTTAGGTTGGGAATCTGGGAGAACTCTTCATTGAAGAACTCCTTGTGGAATAATCTTACAGACACAAAAAGCTTTGTAGTTTGAAGGTGGCTTAAAGGATTGGAGAAACTGGCTTAGTCCCAGTGGAAGGGGTACATGTATGGGGAGGAAATTACCCTTGGGGTCATATAGGAGAAGGAGACAGTGAGTCTAATACATTATTTCTCTAAGTAACGAATAACTTAATCAAGGTGTAATTATTTCCCAAAGTAGGTATAAACCCAGACTATTCTTTGGTGAAAAGAAGACCAGTCTCTTGTATGACACAGAGGGAGGAAGGAGCTCTGAGAAAGAAGGTCCTATGCCTTTTCAGAAGCAATGTTAATTCTTCATCAAATCTGCTGTCCTGAAGACCTCTACTTTCTCTGAATATAATCTAACTTTTATTTCAGGAAATGCCAGAAGGCTTGTTTGTAGTTGATGGAGGCTCAGAAAAGGAAAAGCAGCAGACTTCTTACTCTGGATATGTTAGACAGAAGGCACTCTCAGGGAGTCCGTGGATGATTAGACTTTTTGGAGGCGTAGAAGCATGGGTGTTCCTGTCTGAACAAAGCCCATTAAGTCCTGTAAGATGAAGGACTATTGGGGAGCCAATAGTACTTTTTTAACTGTGGCTCTGATTCAGCAGAGCATTTAGCACACCTGATAGTGAAGCCTGAGAGTCAGTGGCTGGAGGGTGTGGAGTCTTAATACCTAGGTTTATGCCTGATGGTGTAAGCACCTGGGGGTTTAAAAACGGTTCTGTTTACACCCTTTATCCCCTGGCACCCTGACTCACTGCTGCAGCTGGGGCACACCTCATACCTCTGATCATCCCTCTGGAAGGCCCTCCCGTGCCTCTGGGGCTTTGGGGCAGTGCCAGTGGGTGTAGAGGGGAGCAGTACAGGACAGGCACACAAGTGTGCTGTGAAGCTGGCCCTGGTACAACGTGCAACTTGGCCTGCGGTGTTTGATAGGCAGGTGGCAGCCTGTTACAGATACCAGCACGGTAGTTGGAGCAGTTAGTTCTTCATCTTCAATGCAGTAATTTCAATGCTTTATATAATCCAAAGAACAAATGGGGACGGTTTCTTTACAGTGTGCAATTCTACTTAATTGCAACGAGCAGACAGGGCACATGACAAATTCCATCGAACACACTTAAATCAGTGCTTCTCAATTTCAAATTAAGGCTTCAAAATATGTGAGATGTGAATGTTCAGCAGTCCTCTGCTATCCCCGGTCCTTAATTACAACAGCATAAAAATCTAAGGTACTTTGCTTTTGTGTGATCCATGTGTACGGACTTATGAGCTAAGATGGGTGGGATATAACATGCATGGAGGGCAGTCCTTTCATCAGATGCAGGTCCGGCCTTTCGCGTAGTGCTAGATATTTACCTTTGAAAACAAAAGAAACCCATGCTGCAGTGTGACTTAGCTGTGATTTAATCATGTTTTATGAAATGGATTTCTGTTTGTACAGGAATAGGGGGTGCTCAGAATTTCATTGGGGTGTTTGATTATTGAAGTAATCAAGAAAGATGAAGCAATGTCTACAATTTAAGACCCTTAAATCTGGGTTTTTCTATCTTTTAATAACAAAGTGAAGCAAGACTTTGTTTTTTCTTGTGCAGTTCTGACCATGATGATAGCATAGCCATTTCCAGCTGCATTTCCTAAGTGTAGAACACTCAATTACTAGTTTTCACAGGCTTAACCTTTATACAAACGTTACTTTCTGCTCTTGATGTCTATACCAGCGGACTTAAGTAAACCATGCTGCTGTTTATGGGTTGTGAGAGAATGAAAAACAGTTATTCTTCCTTAAAATATTTTGCCATGGTTCTAGAGACCTTGGTGAAAGGCTAAGGGGAGCCAATGTGGTCTTTACTAAAGGCCATATATTCTTAGAGGCATTCATCTACTTTGCTCCAAGCTGTTTGCAGCTTTCTATAATCCAGAAAGCTTGGAGATCCTGAAAGTGCTTTTCTCTGCTGCTCTTTGCCTTATTTTTAGAGTCTTGGAAAGTGAAAGTCAGAAATTCACAACACCATCAAAATGTTTTGCTCCATTAGAATTAAAGGTAATGTTTTTTTCAGTCTGGGGAGGGAAAAAAAGGAAGTCTGAAAAAAAATTAATGAGTGGTTAAAATAAAGCTGTTAAAATGGCAACACACAGACAGCCTGTGTATAAATATAGGCGAGCTCCTCAGCAGTGCTCTTATATGGTAGATCTGAGTGAAGGAAAAATATCAGCCTACTCTTATTCTGTACAAGCCTGTGTGTTGGTTGTTACAGTCTGGTGCCATATGTTTGGTAGTAGACAAGGCTGCATATTACATGGAAATTACAATAACTTTCACCTTTTTTCTGTTGCAGGGACCTACCTTACCTGTGTGAGAGGGGAATCTCACAAGCGTACTGTGGATTTTTTGTCTGTACATGCTACTTGATTATCTCTCTCTTACTGACCCACCCAAAAAGGGAGAAGGGTCGAACAGAAATCATTATCGTGTCACTTCTGCCTAAGAACTGGCTGAATTTTATGACACCTGCTGGAGAAGCTACCTGGACCATTAGAAATGCAGCAGCTCGTGCTGCACCTCTGATCAGCAAAGCTTTCTGCATGGAGTACAAGAATCAAGTTGCCTTAAGTTAAACCATATGCAAGTTGCACTAATTGTTGTAACTGTACTGCTGATGCCACTCCAGACTTCACTAGGGCTTTCCAAGGCAGGAGTTTCTCATGTAGTTTGAATGTTTTCAACTGACATTTGAATGTTTTTATTAAATCTGGTGTGGCTGTGAAAAGTGTATGTGGGGTGAACTTTTTCCTGTTAAGTTCATGGTGAATTTTGAAGCCTCACTTCCAAGTGTGATCTGTGCTATGGCAGCAACCTACAGGCTTATGGTCACTTCTGTGAACTGCTACAGCAGTGTGGTGATAGACCAGCACTTTCAGCACACTGTGCATTACTGCACAGGGACTTGCCAAGTGTTTAAGCAAGGAGTTACATGCATAGTTGCCCACCACAGTGTCTGCGCAGAGCTCAGTGTCCAAGATACCAACCTAGACCATAAAATTCCTGTTCCTGAAAATGGACTTGCCTTGACTGGAAATGAGGACTATCACCAAATCCTCCCAAATAATCCAAGAGTGAAAAAGGGCTCTTCAGTGCAAGCCTCCAGCAGTTTAAAAGACATTACTGGTGAGGCCATAAACCTTGCCAGTGGTAAAATAAAAGAATTCTCCTTTGAAAAGCTCAAAAACTCTTCCAGTCATGTAGCCTACAGAAAGGGAAGGAAAGTTCGGTCAGAATCATTCAGCAGACGATCATTTGATTTTGACTTGATTTATGGGCACTTCAACAATGATGAGAACTGCCCTCCGTGTGGCTTTCTGCAGAGTCCTTCACGTGTGGAGAAATGGCAGGAAAGCAATGATGCTCCAGAAGTCACCATGAATCCCATGGTTCCCTTCTCCCCTCATTCCTTCTCTGAAGAAAACTTCATTACCCAGATTTTAGAAAAACACAAGCTAGATGGTTCTTCGGGTGGAGATATTAAGGTGTGCTTAGACATCTTGCTCAAGTGCTCAGAGGATCTGAAAAAGTGCACAGACATAATAAAACATTGCATCAAAAAGAAGTCTGCAGGCAGTGTTAGCGGAGGGAACAGCAACGATCCCCTGGCTAATTCGGAAATGATATATATGAATCTGATGACAAGATTTTCTTCATACCTGAAAAAGCTACCCTTTGAGCTCAAGCCACCAGGACACAAGGAAGCTAGTGACTTGGCAGAACTAGTTAACTGTTTTCATGGCTTGCAGCAAACTCCCTTCCCCCCAGTATTTGGAGATGAGCAGCCACCTAGGTATGAAGATATTATTCAGCTGCCATCCTCAAGTGCAGTTCCTCTCGGACTACCGGGTGATCAGCGTGAGGTGACAAGCACCTCTCAGTCCATCCAAACAAGCACTGTGAGCTTTACCTCAAACTCCCTTCACAGCGTCCCACAGGAGAACAGTGTGAGAGCTGTGAAAGACGCTTGTGCTCTACCTCAGTTACCAGCCACAAGCCCTTCTGACTGCACGTCTTCCACTGAGGCTCTGTACATTGAGGAGGAGTCTGATGGGGAAAGAACATTAGGGAAAATAAAGAAGGCAGAGCAGAAAGGGGGCTGGGAGAGGTTAGAGCGCAGCTACCAGCTAGCTGGTTGTTCAGATCTAACTGCCGATGCTAAAGCAGAACGTGTCAGGGTGGGAGATGTTGAGCTCTCCCACACTTCTGAGAAAATGACTCCTTTAAAACCAATTTCAGATTCTGTGTTGCGTGGTTCCCAAGCTGATGTCTCCAAAGGAGAACAGATGTGCAGTAAGATGGACAAGGATGAGATAGACAAACTGCTGCTGGACTTGGAGTGCTTCTCACAGAAAATGGAGAGTACTTTGAGGGAACCCTCTCTAAAGGAGAGTGAACCTGCCTGTTTGCAGGTGTTTGGCTGGCAGGGTAGGCAGGTACTACCTCTGGCTCTTGAACCCAAAAGTAAACCCATTGACCCCACTTCCCCTTTGTCAAAAATCATGGAAACCAATGGTCATAAAATGGAAGAGGATGACAAAGCCCTTTTACTGCGTATCCTGGAAAGCATTGAGGACTTTGCCCAGGAACTGGTGGAATTCCAGACAGGCAAGGGAAGCTTGTCCAAGGAGAGGGAAGTGATGCAGATTCTTCAGGAAACTTTAACAACTCCTTCACAGTCCCTCCTTGCAGGGCAAAAAAGCTATGCTGGGGCTGCCTCCAGAGACTGTGTTCCAGCTTCAATTCAGCAGGCCCCAGAAGTGATTAAGGTAAGAGAACCAAACCTTTGATGGGATAGTGAGTAAAACAAACATGGGAAAATGTGGGGAAAAAATAATTACATCTGCTAAGTGATTCTTTGTGCTTTGGATGCTGCAGTGTGGAGTAACATGCTCAACGTGGCAAAAAGGTAGTGTTTATTGAAATAAAAAGAAAAAAAGAAAACTAAAACCCCTATGCAAACAAACTGTGCCCTGACGTGCAGTTTCACCTTTGAGCTTGTTCCTTTCCTGCTGGTGCTCATGTAGGCTGTTTGCTTGTGGTTTAAATGGGTCCTACATAATAGAGGGTAGAAGCACTTTTTCAGCTAACTACTTTGTTCCTGGAAGCAAGTATTGGACTGCCTCTCACCAGTTCAATGAGAACTGGATGCTCCACCTCTCCCTTCCCCATCTCCGAGCAGACTCCTACAGCCTTTGTTGTCCTCCTCATCACTAGTTCCTAAAAAGGGAGATCCTCCATGGCACAAAGGTCAGAATCTAGGAAGATTTAGTTTTCTTTTCCCTGTCCCCAGTGCATAGTGTCATTGTGGAGTCTGCATTGCATGTATCTCTCAAATGAGGAGTAGGTTTTCCTAGGAAAAAGGGTCTTTATGGGAGCCTGCTTTAGAGGGAAGCCAAGGCTGTCTGTCCAGCCCTCAGTGCTTTTCATTTGATAACAAGTGCCAAATTTTCAAGAGAACTTGGTGCCAAACTTCCAAGTGCACAGGAGGTATAGAGAGGGCTTCAATTTCCAAAATCTGCCTTCTGCATAGGCACTTAAAAAGAGCCCAGATTGTAAGTGAACTTCCACAGCTCCTTCCAGCTGGAGCATGACGTGTATGTCTTCAAAACTGTCCATTTTCCTGAAAATACAGGTGTTTGGGGGAATTCTGAAAGGAGGTGGGTGGGGTGTGTTTGACACTAAATGACAGCGCGGAGATCTTTTTAGACTGGGCTCTCCAAGTGCTTCTGATGTTTCTCTAGGCGTCGTTGCTTACAGAAAACGGTGAGCCTAACCTTGTCCGATATCTCCAGCAAGGGAAAGAGGCTTTTTCCTCGAAGAGTGTAGAATTAAGCAGCTCAAAAAGCTCTAAAGTGATTGCTTTTAATAGCTATTCTTGCCTTGTATATTAATTTACAAAATTTTCTAACTTGTGCACTTCAAACAAAAATGTGTTTGATAAAGTGTGCCACTGACTTTGTAGCAGTTTTTCTATAATACTTGAAAATTGAATGCGTTTACACTGTTAAATAGCTTATCAGTCTGGTCCCTTACCAGCTTGTTTCCCTGATCACCCACCTAGCCTGTGTAGTTTGCTCCCAGCCTGCCTTCGACAGACACATAATACGCACACATAGTACAAGAGCTCTTCTCTTCCATGCAGCAGCACAACCCTTGCTTTGTGTAGATGCCTAGAACTGAATATCACGAGAGAATAACTGTCCCCAGAGGAGCTGGAGGGGGCTTGGGCTGAGCACCGCGCAGCATGGATGGAGCTGGTACCCTTCAGAGGGAGTTGACCCTTAGCAGAGTGGACACAAGTCATCTGACCTGCTGATTCTATGCTTACTCTGATGTTCGGTGTCATTCATAGTATAGATGTGGCCACGCACTTGGCTATGGACGCAAGGCCCTCTCTAGGTATAGCGTCTAGGGAACACATCCGTATTCCTGGATAACTCTGGATCTGGCTGGAGCTTCATGTGGATTCTGATTCAGTATTGCACATGTGTGCCTGAATGAATAATATGTAAAGTACTTGTTATATTTTCTTAGGGCTCATAAAATTGTTATCAAATAGTTGCATGCACACACAAAAACCCCAGAGATCTAATACCAATGAAAACACAGTGCAGCTTTTACTTATGAAGGTTGTGACAGTTCTAATATCCCTCAAATCCTAAGCAATGGAAAAGGAAAGAGAGCCACTTCAGACCAGACAGTTTGCTGGCTTAGCTGGCCGATCTGTGTTGAAATCTGTGCTAACTTATATCAGCAACAGACTTTTCCCTTTATCATAAAACCAATTATGTTCTCCACAGAGAACAATATAATTACTTGCCTCTTCATTTTCAAAACCAAAATATTTAGAAACTAGGACATGAATACTCAAGAAGTCCATCAATTTTACAGAGCACATAATGAGTGCATCATGCTTCTTCCAGGCAGGCCAGGAAGCATTGCGTGCTTTTAGACTGTCCGACATTTCCCATTCTGAGATCCATTTTTCCATTGCTTATCTCTAAACCTCCAAGTATTTGTTCTTAAATTTCCTGTTCTGTGTGCCTGTCTTAAGCTGATTTTTTTAATATGTTGGTTTTGAAAGAAATAATTTAGTGAAAACAGTTCAATTGTCTGTTAGAAGCCTGCAAAACCCCCAAATATTTATCTATATTTTTGTCTCTAGATAGGAGGGCAATAAGGAGTGAAGCCTGGGTGGACTGGCAGGTGTCAGGGAAATAGGGGGAACTAGAACTAGTGAGTAGTGAAGAAGGTGGAGATGGGACTGTTGGGATTCTCTGACCTGATCTGCAGAAGTGCTGAGCGTCAGGGTTTTGGTTTTTTTGGAAGGTAAAGGGTAAAATGTCATTCTGCAAAGTCCTTGGAAAAGTCAGTTGTGGATGTTTTTGACCTTAACTTCTGTGCCCTTAGTCTACCACCTGTACAGGATGACAGAGTATTTCAATTCAGTTAATGCTTGCAGAATACTTAGTACTCTAGTGAAAATACCTTAGAAAAGTCTGTAAGAAACTTACTCATTTTGTTTTCAGAATCAGGTTTGAATAGTGCAGGGCTCTGCTCCAAGTCCTGCTCATGCATTTTATTTTAAGAGCTGTTGGATGAAGTTTGTGAATAATTTTGGGAGCAGAGACCAGGACCAGGGTTAGGTACAAAGAGAGGTCTCTCTTTTTTATCCTTCCTCTGTTGGATCTCTCTTCTCAAAAGGATTACTCATTGTGCAGTGAGCCAGAAAAGGCAGTCCTGCTTCCCGTTTCTCTTTCCCCCATGCCTCTATGTCCTATTGCATGGTTTTGAATCTTTCTTCACACTGACTTATGATGCTTGTATACAAGATAAAAATTTTTAGTTAGGTTTGTTTTCTGCCAGATCAGTAAATGAAACTGCTCAAGCTGAGGTCAGACGGGTGGTACAACTGTCTCTGGACAAGGACTGTGGGATCTGGGAGCGGAGGGTTTACAGAGTTGAGAAACGGTCTTGGACCACCTTGTCTAAACCACATTATATCTCGGATGGTAGAGCCCCGAGTCAAGTATCCAGAGGCCATTCCTTGCTGCCACGTCTTTCCCCTGGGCTGGGTCTAGGCAGCATCTATCTAATCCTGCTTTGCCTGGATGACTGATGGGGTGGTTATTGCTGGGACTCTCAGAAGCGTACCTAACTTGCTGTGATCTAAAACATTGTCCTGAGGCCACACACCTTGCTTTTATGTATCAAAATGTCTGGGTTGCATGCTTAAACAGGTGGCCCGAAGATGGCTCTGAGTGGAATTAAGACTGTTTCATAATCATGTAAAAAGTTAAGGTTGACCTGGCAACTTCGTAATTCTGTGTGCTGCTTTGCTTTGCAAATTTAATGATACACTTATGAAGGATCTAGTGTGGGGCAACTACCTGTAAAAACTGTCTTCTGTGACATCATAGTGACTTTAACGTTGTCATGAAATAATTACATTTTCTCAAAGCGCATGGAAAATAAAATGGAAAACTTTTTTCTGGAAAATCAGCTTTCATCTACATATATTACAAATTGTTTGATCAGACATTGATAATACCTGTCGATTAAGCTATACGCACAATCTGCAGTCTTTTCAAACATCAATTATTCATTATTTCTAAACCCAAATAGTAAAAAAGGGCATTTTTTTTCCTCTTTGGTAATAGGCATTGGAATAAATGAAAATAGTAATTAAATCTTAAAGTATCTCAGAATCAAAGATGACACAGAAAAAAACGCTAAATCAGGTTAAATTAAAGAATTAAAAGAATCAATACCACTCGGGGACATGTTCATGGCATGCAGGCACCTTTTGTCATCAGGGCAGATACAGCCTCTCCTTGTGTGAGGTTGATTTATCTTGAAGTAGACATCTAAAGGTAGGTAAAACAAAGCCTAGTGATACATGTTGAGTTTTTCAGCCTCACTGACTCTAAAAGCAAGAAGTCACACTGTCGCTGGAGAAGTTTAATCTGTTTAAAACAGCTGAAGCTGCTGCCTTTCTCAGCTACACAGAGTGCATTGAACTGTTGCAGCCAGGCTTTGGGGTACAGCTAAGTCCTGTGACGATTAAATCATCCAAATCTTTTAGGACTAAGCCTCCAGCTTTAGGCACAGGTGAGATTCTTTCTGTGTTCTGATGGCTAACGAAGGCAATCGTACACCTCTTTAGATTTGACATATCTCACCTTCATGCTTTAAACTGGGTCACTTATAGCAAAGAGGAATTTCTAAATTTGACTGCAGTTTGTTCAGTTGATCTGTAGGCTGTTGATAGCAGATTTTTCTGCTGTGCATTTTGTCCAGTTGACTTTGAAACTGTTGATACAAGATTCTGTTGCTGTCAGTTTCTCGTAGTACTATCTATGTTTTTATTTATACCCACCTTGTGTGTTTTGACGATAGGAATTATTATACTAGCAACCTGCTATATTGTAAAAAAAAATGGGAATTCAGGCACAGCAAGCCATGTCTCCAGATACTTGTATTTTTCCAGGTTATCAGTGCAAAAAACCCCAAACTTCTGGGATTTCTTGTGACTCTTTGATTTGTGAATGAAAAATGTGTGCGTTTTTTTAAGAAATAGCTAGTGATTCCTAGATCAGTATGTCTCTTCCATGCATATGTCTTTTAAAGCCCAGTGTAGCTGGTCTGGATGCAGCTGTAGGTATGGGAGGTTCTTTGGACAATATTTCCTCCCCAGTCTGTAAATGGGGTGGCAGTCTGTAAGCAGAGTGAGAGTTCAGTGGAAGATGAAGTAACTACACTTGTTGCAGATGATTTAAAATAAATCACCTTCTGACACACTGCTATATGAGATGTGCAGGACTCCCAGTACAGTGGAGCCTTGTGGGCTCTTTAGGCATTGCCTTAATGTTTAGAAAAAATTGTCAGAGTCAGAAAAACAAAATTTCTTCCAAAACTTTTGCATGTGGATCTGTGTATCCTTCACTTAGCGGCAATTCCAGTTCAAACATTCCTGCCTGCCTTTTTCTTTTTTGGGGCTCCTTTTCTCATTGTGTCCTCATCCTACCACTCTGTTAGGCTTCATATCCATTTGCAGGGCACATGCCAAAGTGGGCTGATGACAGTGTAATAACCTTGTGATTCTTCAGGCTTGTGTCTGTGAAGATACACCTGGACTTCAGAGCTTTTTCAGCTCCCATGTTGCGCAGTTTAGACATAGCTACAGTGACCTAAAGGAACCAAAACTATCCTACATTCTTGTTCAAATCTTTCATAAAGAATTGGATTCCACAGCCCAGCTCGTGGGACCATGGCCTGATGGTTGAGAAGCAACAGGAAAGAAAATAATCTTGGGGGTTTTGATACAGATTTATGACGACATTAAATTCCTTTTGTGAATGTCAGCTGGGGGGGTCTCTCTCCTTTAGTAAATAGCCTATTTAACTGCACAAGAGCAAATTTATGATGGCAAGAGCATTCTTTTGGATAGGCTGTTTCTGTGTCTATCTGTAGTCCAGTTATATTAAGTGATGCTGTATATGAAGTAACCTTGGGCCTTCTACAGGAAACCAAGAAGAGAAGGATATCGGAGGTACATGTGGTCTGATAAAAGCTTTCTGTTGGTGAGGCTCAGTGAGACCCTTTCATTTCAAATGCAGTATCTTGATAAAAGCAAGCCCTACTAGCTAGAAATGAGATGATGTTCTATGTTACTAAGCTTACAAAGTAAACTGGCAAAGTAGCTAGGACTTTTCAAGTCAAGTAGGGAAAGCTGGGAATGGGACTAGGTGCTTGTTCATCTTGTGGAGTAAGAACTGGATTTGGGCCTCTGTTCAGCAGTGTTGTTGTGATAGGAGAGAGACAATACACTTTTAACAAGCCTAGACAAAGTCTGAGCAAGGGTTCGAAGTCTACTTGCTGAAGGTCGCACAGAGAAAGAGTAGGCTAGTGTCCACTGAGAATTCCTTTGCTGTGAGAGTTATGGGAGAAGTGAATAAGAGAGAGTGATGCTTTTTGGTGTCTTTATGAAACAGTTTTCTTAAGAACTGCTTTAGAATGCCTGAGTTTATTATCCAATATCATTCTTACGTGCTTGCTTGGCGTTAAAGAAACTAGATGATTTGCTTTTTCCAACCAAGAAGGAAAAATTGATGTTTTTTGAAAATTACAGCCTTTGGTCTAGAGTGGGAACTAATGCTGATCTTCTGCTTCATCACCTCAGAAGCAGGGACCTCAAACCACTAGCATCATACGCGCACGGGCCTTGGCTGAGAGCGTGTGGTTTAACTCTAGCTGAGTCTGATGTGAGTTTGTACCTCAGGTTTCAGCATTGAAGCACATAAAGTAAGAACTATTGGGGAAGATGGTATATTTAGGCACTTCTGCAGTGTGTCTAATTTTAGCACTCTTGGTAGTGGTGGTGGGTGCTTCCTTTCCTGTTTTACCCCTGGCCTATTACAAGCCAAGGACAGATTGTCTGTCATGTAGCCAGCAGGGAAATAGATTCTGTTGTAGATCATGTTTCTCAATTAAAGTGTTACAAGAAGGCAGAAGATCCTGGTGGTACTGAAAGATACTTTGAGTATCAGTTAAAAAAGGGAGGTCTGGCTTCAGGAGTAAGATAAAATCTCTGGATGTTGTCCTTGTGAAGAAAGAGAAGACATAGTATGTTGAAGCCATTTGCCATTTTTTGCCTGTAAAAATCAAAACCAAGAAAAGCAACGTACTGGTCTTGACGTGGTCTCCTACAGAGTCCCTGTGCCCCTTCTGGAAAGGGCAGTATCTGCTTAGGAGCTGACCAGGATGATGATCAAGGAGAGTTCTCTGCGGAGGGACCCAGACTTAGGAGGGGAGCTAGCTTTCCTTGCGAAGGGCTGTGATTTTGTTCTACCATCTCGATTCAAGAGGAGGCTGAAGTCATTCCAGCAGGCCCAGGTTTGAATGCTTGGCATTTCTTTTTCTTTTTCTGTTGCTTTGTATTTTTTATTGGATCAGAGAATCAAACTGTGTCCCCTCTAGGCGTGTCTATTTGCAGAAAGCTATTTGCAGCTAGATACCAGCAGATTTAAAAATAAACCTTCCAGGCTTAGATTGCAGAGTTAAAATGTCTTTGTAAACAAGGGGAAAAAATTAACAGCAAGGGCAGTGATTTAATAGGGAGAGGTAGTGTAAGACTATTAAATCTCTTCTGTGTTTTTTGTAAGAAAACCCCTATTTGTGCATGTGATTGCGCTGAATCTTTCTTATTGCATGCGGAACAGCCACAACATTCTGCTGTATTTAGTGGGTTGTGCTCGCTACTGTACAAATTTGTGCACAGACCAGCCGACCTGACTTTGGCATTTGTGATTTTTACCATCTTGAGGTGCTTCTCTGTGCTGTTTCCTCCCATCTCTGGACTGTGGCTGAAGGAGATAATAGAATCGTAGAACCATTTAAGTTGGAAAAAACCCTTAAGATTATGGCGATGTAGCCAAAGAAATGGAAGTTGTACTGTGGCTATATTTCTTGGTAATTCCCAGCTGCTGTACTCACTTTCTGGGACAACTGGCAAAAGACTGGAGTAATTTATGCTGGAACACCAAATGAGCATGTAGCCACCTCAGATTTACAGGGGGTCACAAAATGCTGAAATCAGCCCATCTTGAGCTTCATCTATATTTAACTTCCTCACTGGGTCACTAATTATTTAAAAAATGGAAATTATGAGCGGTGCAGCTGTTTCCTAGGAAACAGCTATTAAAATCGCTCCAGAGTATCTTGTAGTGTATTTTGTTTTCATGATTTCTGGTGACAGGTTAAAGTACATATATGAGGTTAATCTCTGGAACATGTTTTTTCACTCCCTAGAGGAGAATTGCATGAAGTAATGATGTGTAGTAATAGCTTGGGTGGGGACCATGAGCAATTTAGAAGAGACTAACAAGAACCATGCAGCACAGCTAAGTTCACTCTCCAGAGTTCGGCTGATCACCTAAAGACGTAATCAGGGTATGGACTGCAGGGAGTGATAAGATCTCCTGGTAGAGCGACTGGAAAAATTGACAACTCTTTGGTACATGAGCCCTCTGCCTGGGCTGAGGTAGGAGCAGCGACCTTCACTGCTAAACGCATTGAGAATAACTGTTGTGGGGCTGCAGATCCAAGGCAAGTGAACCAATGCAGTGGGCAATTGCAGCTGAAAAAAGGTGGTCTTAACTTCCACTTCTCTTTCTTCAAATACTTGTTCCCTCTTGCTGCCCCCTCAGTGTGTGTCACCCCTGTCTTGCACTGGGCCTCACGGGCCTTTCTGTGATCTGGCTTAACTCGTAACATGGCAGAATATCATCCAGCAACACAGCTAAGTCCGTTATCTGCCTTTCCAAGTGGGTCAAATTGATTCACAGAGGGGTCTGGCGAGCTCTAGAGCTTGGTACACAGTGACAATGTACATTTGGGAGCGGAGGACAGAGATGGGAGTTCCCCCACTTGGCAGCAGCGCGATGTTAATTTTTTGTGCTTTGTGAGGCTATACCTTGTGGCTTGGGTGTGCTACTGTGAGATGACCCGAGAGTAGAGGTAATTGGACTCACTAAGTACAGAAAAAGTGCTAGCAGGCGGAAAGGTAAAGTGATAGGGAGCAGAGAGATGAGTGATTGGTAGTTTGTGGAACATGTAGATGTGAGCCAGAAAGGCAAGGGAGGAGAAGGTTTTTTGTAAAACCCCGTATCTCTTTTAAGAGCTGTAAATTTCAGTTCTCGTGCTCATCTTTTGCAGGACAGTTTATGGAAGGATCAGAGAACATAGCAGTGTTGGTAGGAAGGGAGTTAGAGAGGTCTCTAATCCAACATCTCACTTGTAGGAAGAGTGTTCCTAACACTAGGTCTCTCAGAGCTGTCTTCTCGGAGTCTTTAACTCCCCAAGGATGAGGATTCGTCCCACGCCCTTCTGGTGACCTCTTGCTGGCTGTACTACCCTCAGTTAAATTCATCCTCCTCCTGTCCAGCCTAACCCTCCCAAACTGCAGTTTATGGCTGTTGCCCCTTCTACACCATGTACCACTACAGAGTTTGGCTCCACTGTCTCTGTAACTGCGCTTCAAATAGCTGTAGGCTGTGATTAGCCCTTCCCTTAGCTTCCTCTTTGCCTGGGTAAACAGGCTCAGCCCCTCAGTCTCTCCTGCCATGTGCTCCTGACCCCGGCTGTCTGATTTGTCATCTGTAGATCTCTCTCCGGTCTCTCCCCATCCTTTTTGAAGTGAAGGCCCAAAACTGGTCGCAGTAATCCAGATGCAGCCTCACTAGTGTCAGGCAGAGGAGATAAGTTCCCATGTTCTCCTGGCCCTACTCCTAATGCAGTCTAGTATATCATTTGTGTTATTTGTAATTAGACAATGTTGCAGGCTCATGTTCAGCCTGGTGCACACCATCTCCCCCACATCCTTTTCAGCAGGGCTGTTGCTCAGCCAGTGGATTCCCAGCCTGAACTGATGCTTGGGGTTGCTGTGCGCAGGTGGAGAGCTTGGCACCTTTTCTCATGGAAGTAGTTGAACAGTTTGTCAAGGTGTCTCACACCTGAGGTTCTGCCTTTCATCATGCCAGCCTTCCCCCTCAGAAAGCGTCATCTGCAAATCAGGACAGATGAGAGTTGGAGTTTATGCCCACTGTTGTCCTTCTGTCTGAATTAATTTGGATACACACTGGTTGTTTTCTCCATAGAGTTTTCAGGGAAGCATTTGGAGTGTGGGCTGAACTATATCAGTTGCAGGAAGGGCGTGTGTAAGATCTATAGGCACATTTGTCAGTGGAGGCATGCGAGGTCTGTGTTCTCAAAACTCAACCAGATAAGGCCATGAGGAACTTGATCTAGCCTTAGAGTTAGCCCTGTGTCCCTTCCCACCTAAATCCTTTTTGTGATTTTTGTGTTCCTTAAGTAGAGTTTGTTTTCATTTGCGTTTTGCTTTGATGGGACTTTGTTCCTTTTGGTGAGTTTACGATTTATAGTAGAAAAGATTCTTTCCAGAAATGCATTTTCTCATAGCCTCTTCTGTTCGTACTGTTGGGAGCCATGTGCAGCTGATCCTTTGCTGTTCTTACTCCCCTTTGAGGTGGGTAAAAGCAGAAAGATACAATGATGGGGGAGGGCTTCAGGGAAGGAAAGGAAGAGAAGAGAAAGTCTTGGGCGAAAGATACGAATCAGCTCTGGAGAACTGATGATCTTTGAGGATGGCTTGTGTCCAGTTACCATCAGACTTCAGTAAGACAGGAACTGTAAAAAATGGAAGGAGACATTAAGTCAGCGCTGTGGAGTGCGAGAAACCAGGCTGAGTCACTGTACCCTAGAAAAGAGGATTACAGAATCCCATTTGGAAAAAACCAAGAAACTGGTAAATTTATTATCTAGGCTCCTATTGGAAATTGAGGCGAGGAGGGAGTAGAAAGTATTTGAGCACTTGATATGATACTACTTCCTTCCGTGGATTTCCCTTCTGCTGGGACTGGCAAGAGGTTTAGCCTCTGTGCTTTGTTTGTGTAGCTACAGTGAGGCTGTAGTTCTGTCTGGTTTATTTATAATGCAGTTGTCACTATTTTAGTCTGTCCATAAATAAATTGTATGAGTGGCAAAAGGTGATATAGTGGATAGACAGATTTTAGTTAAGGTAAATTACACTATGTTATAGAGCACTATTTAAAAATGAGCTTGAATCTCACTGTCCTCTTTAGCAAAAAAAAAAAGTTAGCCTATTAGCTATTGGTAACAAAGCTAAATGATTTATTATAATATTTGTAGCTTCCTTTCTCAGTTGTCCTTTCTGAAAATGCACATCCCTGTTGGAGAAGTGCGTTCCACTAAGCAGACAGCATTTAAAGTTAACTTTTTGCAATAAGAAGCTGTTTTTTCCAAGGAATTGCCACAGAATTTCCCCTCATATAACTTTATTTTTTTCACAAATAGTTGTAATTAACTCCCTGCTGTCTCCATTGTTGTTGACATCTGGTTATACCCATCCCAGAGTATTAACCTGCAAGATTGTTCTAGGGAACAGAATCCTCAAGAGCTGGTTGCTGCTTGTTGTTTTATCTTTGTGTTGTTGTAGACAGCTCATTTCTTACATGAGAAGGAAGAAGACAGAGTTCAAAAATTTTATTCCTATTCCTGAAGTAAATCTTCTGAAAAGAAGCCATCCGTGAGCAGTGCTTCCACCTTGTTTGCCTTGGACCAAGCCGGAGTTAGTGATTCAGTCTTAGCTGCAAGCCTATGTCTGAACTGGCTCCCTACTTAGAAGCGCAGCAGCATTCCCTGTATTTCTCCTATAGATGTCTAGCCTTCTGGCTTGTGTTGTGGTCGTGGATCAGGAAATTAATGTAGATTCTGGGGTCATGACTTGTGGCTTATGTGATCTGGTACCAAGCATTGCTGACTTTGGCAGTACCTGGCGGAAAATGAGTTGCTTTGCTTTTCAGAAGGTAGAGGCCAGGGCAGAGTGCATGAGTTGTGTTACAGGATGATCAGCTCTAGTCTTGTGCCATATCGGGATGTATATTGTATGCAGAAGAGGAGGAAAATGGCACAGTGCTGTTGTGGTGCTGTACTTTGGGTCTGCCTGTTTGCCTTCCAAGAAAAAAAAGTCCAATTTTATTGTGCTCTTGTACTGTAAGAGAAGGAGATATATTGTTAGAGTCAATGTCCTTTGAGAGAACAATATGTTGGTTTGCTTCCTTTTGGTTTGTGGACATTTTTGTTAAATTTGAGTCATTTCTTCTGGTTCCTCAGAGTCCTGGCAGCTGGGAGTACATGTGTGCACTGAAGAGATTAACGAGCAATAAACCTGTTTCTGAGAAGTGGGTCTTCAAGACAAACTGATGTTAAGTCCTATTATAGAAGTCAAGTGGCAGGAGTTGGCACCTCGTTGTCTGTTCCAGCTTTGCATTGTTTGTATGAATATGGTGCTGTGAGAGACCAGCAGGGATTTCCCCTCTGCTGGAATCCAGAAAGTGAAAACTGCTGAGAAGAGTTGGGTTGTGGCTGGAAAAGGCGCTAGCTAGGGAGGGCAGACAGGGTGGGAGGCAGACTGTAAAAGCAGAAGTGGTGGTGTGTGCGAGTTCTCCAGGTCAAATTGCTAGCTTGACTTACACACCAAGGTCCGATTCATTAACCCACTATTTCCCAATCAGTTGGAGGCTTCTTGAGAAGCCCTGTCTTGGGGAGCTCTATTCGCCCCTCTTGCTTAGCCTCCCTTACTGAAGCAGACAGCCGTGAGAGGGGAGTGGATCTTCATCTACCTCTAACATGCAGCAGTGGCCGCTCTGGGGCTATGTGCTCCCTCCCCAGACACATTCAGCCTGTCTGTGTTTTGCTTTTGTTGCTCTACTGAGCAAAGAGCAAAAAGAAGCCAGGAGAAGAGTTGTCTTCTATTAATCCAGCGAGCTGCTGCTCCCAAAGTGAGCGACCAGCTTCCCCCCAGCTTAACCCCTGCCACCATATCAGGTCATCTTCCTGCATTGTCATACTGTGGGACAGAGTAATCAGGGATGATGCTTACCCTGTCCACAGCCCTCTTCAGTCCCAGTAACACTTCGAACCTCTGACCTGGCCCACTTTGGGCTCCAGCATCACTCAGGATCAGACACAAAGATGTTCAGTGTGTGAGAGAGTAGGAAAAGTCAAGGGAGATGAGAGGAAGAACAGATGGTGGTTATCAGGCTTGTTCTCCAAAGGTTGAGAGCTATGTTGAGGACTGTACAGGCTCTGAATACTGGTATTGATAGACTCGGAAATCCTGAAGGCTGAAAGTGATCTTCAGCTTTTCATGTGTTGCAAGACACAGGAGAGGAGGACTTACATGAACGCAAGCTCCAGGTTAATGTGTTCTGTACAGAGCAGTTACAGTACAAAAGTATGCTTCGGTTGGCATGTGTGTGCAAGTGCATGTGTTCCTGCTCCTGAAATGGGACAGCATTTGGGAGAAGGAAGAGGTCTTCCTCCTTTAAAGAAAGAGCAGTGAAGCAGAGGAGTGAAGAGGAGGAAGGTCCTTCCATCTCTCGTTTTACAGAACTCTGAAGAATGGGTTATAAAGTATTCTAAACTGCAGAAAAAACAGCGCTTAAGAAAGATTTTACAAGTCTTACTTCTTCACCTTCCTGAAAGCAAACCCATGGCAAGTTGGGGTATTCAGTATGTGTTAAGAAAAAAGCTTCAAGTTCCTGGAAAACACTAAGGCAAAGAGTTTAGTCAGTTCATCATATACATTATTCTGTATTTAGTGAACTCAGACTTGGCTACTTTATCCTAAAACCATTTTGTTTTGAAATAGTTAGGATAAACAAACTGAAAGTTGCAGCTGTATTTACGTGACTATTGCCTTATTAGCCTCTTATCACACATGCTGTTTATAGTAATAACTACTCTTGCATTCGAACTGTTGTGCAATAGGCAGGCCTGTCGCCTTTTCCCAAGAAAGTGTGTATTCATGGGGGAGTAGGGAATTCGTCATCCCTTGGCATTGCAGCATCTGAATTCTACTGCTTATACTGTAACTACTTTTCAAAGTTTAAAAATTATTCCCTCCTATGTCTGAAAAATTACCTATTTTAGGACCTCATTATGTACTTAAATACAAATGCTGCCTTTTATGAAATGTATTGATGTATGGCTAGAGCTAGAAGGTTCCAGACATCCATTAGAAAAGTGATTTAGTGGGGATCACCATATCAGCCATATGTTTGTTACAGACAGGAGAGGAGCGATCAGATGGGAGAGCTAATGAAAAAAGAGGTGGTAGGCACGGGAGGAAAGACACCCTCAAAAGAGGCATATGGAAGGCCTAGTTTCAACTTCCAGTTTTCTTCTTGTTTGTCAGCAAATGATGCAGGTGCCGATTCAGTAAAACTTTTGGGTGCTTCACCTGCAAAAGGACTCTTTCAACTGGAGTTGTAAACAGACCTTTTGCATTTCGCACTAACTCTGTGTGCTGTGTTATTTGGGTGCCTAATGACAAACTGTGCTGGCTGCTCATAATTCCTAACGTAAAAATTGATTTGCCACTACTTAGTACCTTGAACAAAACCAGATGTTGGACTGCTCAAGTTGGGCATTGACTAAAAGGCTTCCTGAAATTTAGAAGACGGTCTTGCATATCTTTTCTTAATTTATCTGTGAAGCGATACTTTGGCAAAACTATGTTCTCAAGGGATGGAAAATGTCTGTTACGAATGTAAGTTTGCTCATACATGGGGCAAGACGTTTGTGTGGGTGGGTGTTCTAGTTCAAAGTGGAAATACTAAAGACCAGATTTTGATGCTTTGCTGTTTATGGGGCAGAATGACAACCCAGTCACCAGCGTGAGAAGAAATAGCATTGTCCTTGTTCTATGGTATTGCTGAATTGTGGTGTGTGTTTTCTTGTTGTTTAATAGTGTATCATAATCCATAGCTACATACATAAAATGCACAGAAACTACATAAAAGCAGGATGTGACATATCCTAAATTTGTAATGTTTGATATCACAGAAATTTTTTAATTGGCTACTTTAATTGGCTATTTTTATCCCTGTGCTATAATTTCATTGTTGGTGGGTTTTAATTTTTTCCTAATCGCAGGGAGCACAAACTATTTTCTCCTGTTCAGTATGCCATGCTGTTAAAAAGTATTTGTTATTCATTATATTTTCAGGTTCAAAGTAAACAAGAGAAGAAACCTGGGACTTCATCCCCAGTCCCTTTGAACTCCGCGGTTAGCCCTTGCACTCTTCTGCCTGTGAATAAAGCCACCAGCAGTACCCCTTTGTCGATAAACATTCCACGTTTCTACTTCCCTAAAGGACTTCCGAATGTCTGCACTAATCATGAAGAAATCATTGCCAGGATTGAAGAAGCCTTTACAGAGTTTGAAGATGAGAAAGCAAACATCTATGAAATGGGGAAAATTGCTAAGGTAACTATTCTCTAGGTTTTTCATTTTTTGGAGAGAAAGAGTGAAACTAAAACTAATAAAGTATCTCATAGCTCTTCTCATTTTTAGTGAGAAATGTTTAGATGAAGAAAATAGTAAACAAAAATGAGCTCAGTTTGCTGTTTGTCACATCTGATTTGTACGCTCTTTCTTGCTTTGATTTGCAAAATGGTTCTTTCCGATTTCTTACCAAATACAAATTGTACTTTTGTTTTTCTGTTCCTCCATAGTTATGCTCAGAAGACAGCAGAAACTTAGTCTGCCTCTGTGGCTTCAGAGGCAGGTGGTGGTTAGCTGTCCCACTAATCTGGACATCATCTATGTATACTGTTGCAGTGTTGCTTGAGAAAGCAGTTTCCAACCTACGCCTCCTTGGACATAGAAGAGGGAAATGCTTAGTCAACCCTCGGCCACTGAGATGCATACATTCAGTATCCATAATGCAGGAGTCAGCAGACTTGGAGTTGTTACAGTCTGCTAATGAGTTCTTGGCTTCAGGGAACAAAACACAGCACTTATGTGGGAGCACGATGCAGATGGGTGGTTCTATTTTCCTCTCCTTCAACCACGGTTTTTAGTAATACTGATCTAAAACTAGCAGTTGTCAGACACATCTTATCTGTTCAGTTTGCCCCGAATGCATCTTTTGGCACTGTAGACTGAGCAATGATGTTCTGTCCAAGAGGAGCACTTGTTTTCCAAGAAGGAAGGTTTTTCTGAAAGGAGAGACTAGGCTGGTTTTTTGTTTGTTTGTTTTTGGAGGAATTGAATTACATTATTTGTAAACCATCTCTGAAAACATAAGCAGAAAAACTTCTTTGCTTGACCGAAAAAAGGTTTGAAACTGATTTTATGACAAGACAGGCAACTGTGTGTGGCCTGTCATGTTCAAACTGGGAAAAGGAGGAGGGTGGGGTAAGCAGAGACCTCTGCCTTTCTGTCTGGTCTCTGCATCTGTCGCTACATGGATGTGCTCCATGCCGTTTAGCTGTTGTAAGGCTTGCTTCTGTTCCATGGGATTACTGATGATGGTAGCAGTTTTGGGGCTCTGAAATAAATGCGAGAGAACCAGCTGCCCAGAGGAAACGACAGAAAGTAAATGTCATTCTTTCCTCAGAGTAGCTAAGCTAAACACCTGTAGAAGTACAGTCGCCTGACACAGGGATGGCTAAATCTGAAAGGAGTTCTTATGCTGATTGGGATTCCCAAAGAAACATGCAGGCCCAGACAAAAAGTTGAGAATGGACTTGCAGGATAGTCTTGCTTAATAGAAGAGGTGAAAGAGGCTTTGTGGGGAAAGCAGAAGTGATGCCTCAATTACTTCTTCGAAATATCCTTCCTTCCATTTGGTGTGATATCCTTCTTACCTGTGCCTGGCCTGAACCAGCTGCACTCCCTCCAAGGCTTGTGTTTTGCAGATGTTCTGATACCTTGGCTGGAGTCATAAAGGTGGCTGGAAAGATCTTTGTGGTAAAGAGGAGGTTTCTTGAAGGTGTCAGCAGCTGAATGTTTGAAGCCATTTTTAAGCCTGGTTTTCTGAGGCATTAGAGAGTAGAAAATGCTTGAGCTTTCATTGATTACCATTCTGAAAGCTAGCAACCTCTGCAGAGACCTGTTAAAAAGTTGTGTTCAGGGAGTCCTTTTGCAGGCATCAGCCTCTTTCTGTTTGTGCTTTCATTTTTTGTTATCCTACTGTGATCCAGCAGCCTTGGGAAAATGGGGTGGAAGGCACTGCACTGAAAACTACAGGATGGGAATCATTTCACCTTCAGGCATTTAATCATTAATTGTCTATAACTAGAATTGAAGTTCCCTTGCTTTCAATGAGAAGTCAGCCCATGTAGAGGACGGGTCATCCTTTTCTTAGGTAGGTCAGTGAGGTAGCTGGTGTGACTGGTCTTCTGGAAGGAGGTGCCTGTCTCTCTCCACTTCACTTTGCAGGGAATCTTGCTAAACAGCTCAGTCAAAGACAGAGCTTAAGAGCTTTATAGTCTCTCATCCTTTTCCTAGCCTAACAGGATGTATTTCTCAGCTACTTAAAAAGGCATATGCTTAAGTAGAAAGTTATTGGTGGATTCTGAACCTTTGCATACAGTAAATAGCTTTTTGACTAACCTGCGTGCCATTACTGCATTATTTCCCGTATGTAAAAGTGTTGATGGTGAATTTGGTGTGTAAACAAGTTAAACAAGCAGGCTCTTCTTCTGACTGCTTTTGTATTCCTCTTTGTTCCGGTGTTTCATTACAGATATGTGGCTGCCCACTCTACTGGAAAGCACCTATGTTCAATGCATTGGGAGGAGAAAGGACAGGAGGTGTATCTGTACACTCATTTGTATCTATGTGGAGAAAGTGAGTATAGCAAATGCAAAATTCTCTTTCTGGAAATAGAGGACAGCCTGCTACAGAAGTCTCTCTCGGTTTGTGGGGTTTTATTTTCCCCTTTTCTTCCACCAGACTTTTCAAAACATGGTTCCTACTTTAGAAGAAAATAAATGGCTTAAAAATCTCCATCAGCTTAAGTTTTTTTTTCCCCAAAACCTCCCTGAACGCTTGTTTCCATGCTGCATCAACAAACTTTGAAGCGATTGTATAGATGATGAGACGTTTTGGTCTGGTTGGCATATAAAATGTATTATCACGCTCCCTAGAAATATGTCAGCCTTTCATGAGATAGCTGATAGATGTCAGTGGATGTTGGATATATTTATCTGAGACTTTATTGCTGCTACACTAGTGGGCTAAGCGAGTGCCATTTGGGAATGGGGAGAGGAGGCATGTGATAATGTTATAGGACAGGAAGAAGGAATGCAAAATAAAGCAGCATCATAGAAGTGGATACTCTGGCAGGTTTAATAGTTATTACCTTCCTCAAGCATGCTGTATAATAAATCTGTGGGGTTTGACAGTCACTTCCACATACCATTGTCAAGGCTTCTTTTTGAAATTGAGAGCTCTGAATATATCATGCTTGGAGTCAGAGGTGTAAGATGGAACAGACTTGCTCTCTTGCTTAACCTTTTTCCCTCCAGGGTGATTCAGGCTTTGGTCTACTTTGTGAAACACCTGAACAATGTCTCCATCTCATATCCAGAGAGATTTCTAATTTTTTACTTAATGGCTGCTCTTCAGATTCTTGAAGTAGCCTTTAACCCTGAGTTCCCAAAGTATTTCCTGCAATAATATTGTCAAAACAGCTTCTAGTTACCCTGGCAAAATTGCAAAAATGTTAGGGGTGACTATGATCAGTAAGTTTTTCTTGACACAGACAACATTTTTTCCTTCCTTAGGTTCCTCCAATTACTACTAATTAATCCCTCATGTATGATACCACATATTTTCACTCCTCTGACATTTACATCCTTTAGATATTTGCAGACTGTGGTCATGCCCCTCTTCTGTATTCTTTTAATCACACCACTTCCAAGCCAAGTTTTGTATGCTTTTTTCACTTTAATTGCTCTTTTAGAAAGATTTTTTTTTTTTTTTCTCCCACTCCTCTTCCCCTCTGACAGCTGCAAAATTTTTTCTGGAAACATAAGACAGAAATAAATGTAGTGTTCCTGGTAAAGTTAGACTACAGCTATCTGAAAACAGCCATAATTTTAAAACAGTTACCTTTAATTGCTGAAGCCTATTTTCAAGCATCTTAGTAGCTGACCTGATTTTTCAAAATGCTTCATGCTCACTGATCTCATTTGAAGTCAATAGGAATTGCTGGGTACAGAATACTTCTGAAAATCAGATCTTTTAGTTTATTGTAAAACATGGCTTTGGGATTCATCTTCATGTGCCTGATTATTTTTTTAAAAGCTAAAACATTAGCACTTCTTTTCTGCAGCTGATTTAGAATGTGTTGATTGACAGTTAGCATGATATGAATGTGCAGCTAACAGGATTGCTTGTCAGCCACTACATCTTTTTTTTCTTCCCCCGGCCCCGGAAGACTTATTTAATAAAACCCCCTTTTTTTTGTAAAGACTACAGGAATTTCAGTACTATTTCAATATAAGTTCATACACTTTTAGGGCAGAAGGGGGGCAAATGATCACTCATAGTAAGTAATTAACAGTGCATTTGTATTTTCACAGTTATTAAAGAATACAGGGTAATTTTCTGAGTAATTTATTGTTTCCATTATACTATATGAACGACTTAGTGTTTGATATATCCGAATGTTCTCTTCCGTTACAGGTATTCGGTAGTGTTTTGGTAAATGTCATGGAGTTACCGTTTTCATGAGTATTTCTGTTCGGAGTGACTTGTGATACCTTTGACCAGTGTAGTATTTTGTATTAGAAGAAAGCAGAGACAAGAATTGGTGTCATAGATGCAAACCGTCAACCTAAGGAATGAGTTTACACGCTTCTCTAAATACTCAGTCCTGCGAATTCTTTCGTTAGGCTGTTCTCCATGACTTCAGTGGACAGCAGCCAGCTGTGCCATACTTAACAAGGGATGCTTTTTTTTTTTCCCCTTCTGGGGAGTGATTTTTCTGGTTGAAAATTTAGTCACTGTAGTTTGGCAATATCCTCAAATATTGAAATACAGTAAAGGAAAGAACTGGATAGCATGTCTGTTAGGGCATCCCATTAGGTTGATCCTATTGACTTCAAATGAGATCAGTGAGCATGCAGCATTTTGAAAAGTCAGGTTTCTTACTAAGATGCTGTGGAATCAAAGTAAGAACAGTCTTCAGTAAGAAACCTTGTTTACCGCAGCAATGTTAACATGAAAAAAAAAAAGCTCCCCTGGGTGGAAATACCTTGGTGCTGCTGAAAGATACTGAAAAAGATGGGTGCTGGTAGTCTGAGGTCAACTTTGCATAATTCACAGTGTAGATGTATTGCGTAGCATGTGATAAGGCGATTCATAATCCATCTGTAGTTTGTGATTGTGCTGTGAGGTACAAAGTGCTTGGAGTAACTGTTCATCTCTCTCGTAGAATCCTACGTAACTGCCATGATGATGCATCCAGATTCACATACCTTGTAGCGAAGCCTAGCTGTGACTACCTAGAACAGGAGGACTTCATTCCGCTGCTTCAGGTACCTGCAGCAGCTCAGCAGTGAATGAATGGGGAGAGCGAGCTATGTTCATTTTGTAACTTAGTTATTTTCATGTCTTTAAATGTTTAACAAGGGCATTCAGACCTTTGGTTTGAACAGCACCTCGGTGGGGTTGGAATGAAATAGAAATAAGCATTTTAAGTGGACTATTTTGCACAAGTGCCAACCAGCTACATAGCTTGCTAAAGTTGCTGAGGATTGTCAAAGTTTTTAGTCTCTTGTCAGGATTTGTATTTATCAGTGCCTGCTAATCAGGCTGAAATTCACCCCATTTCTCTAGGTGGTTATTGGGGAAGAATGCATGGTGCTGTTGATACTCAAGCACAACATAAAAGCTTATTGGAAAAGTTGTAAAAGTTGCTTGACAAGACAATTATAATTGAATTTGTCTAGCAAGACTACCAGATGCAGTATCACATGGAAATCTTGAGGAAAAATTTTGCAGTTCTATTGTTCTGTACATGCCTCTAAACCTGCTAGTACACAAGTCTCCACTGCTGATTTTTTTTTTTTCCTAATATTCAGGCTAAATAGGTGCATCCTGATTTCATTTCATTTCTTTTCGTTTTATTTACATGTGATATTTTTAACAAAGCAAAGTATAATTCCTTAATTACTTGTGGCCATTTAGGCAGGCTCTGGATAGGTTTAGGGTTTCTTTGTAGTTTCTCTATAAATCAGGTCCATCTTTCCTCTGATCATCTGTTGATACTTTTTCTGAGCTTTTCTGCCGGTCTCTAGATTTCTCACAGTGTATTGTCCTCTATGCAAAACCTGTGGACATGCTTTGTTGGGGAAATATTTTTGTGTCTGCACTGGATGTTTCTGTGTCTCAAACAAAACTGGGACTGTGATGGGTAAATTTTCTCCTTTTCATCTTTTCTCCACTGGGCATGCTGCCTTTCCTGATTGATAGCAGTTCTGCTCTTTAGCTACTGGTGCAATCAAAGGCATGTACAATCTTGTTTGT
The DNA here is from genome assembly GCF_030936135.1 of Gavia stellata. Classification (NCBI taxonomy): domain Eukaryota; kingdom Metazoa; phylum Chordata; class Aves; order Gaviiformes; family Gaviidae; genus Gavia; species Gavia stellata. Next base: position 3,361,068 of record NC_082604.1, read on the forward strand.
CAGTCAACTAGAGACTAGCAATATTACACCATATTACACCATCATATTAGACATCAAGTCAGACTGGCCAAAATCTGGTCATATCACACCCCTAAGGGCACTGTGCCTGCTCTCTCCTTTTGCCATATCATAGTATAGACAAAGCAAAACTTCGAACACTTCTTTGTTTTGTTTTTTTTCAAGGGTAGAGGAGTCAGACATGTAGACATTACACAGACATTGATTCATGCAGGATCTGAACTGACTCATTCAGGATCTGAGCAGTTTCTCCATGGTTTTGGTCATGCATTTCTTGGCAGATTTGGCATCATGACACAGTATTTGGCTTAGAAAAAGCTGATCTTGAGAAAGAGGCATCTCCACAGGTAGTTCGAGTAAATTTTGGAAAAACACTGTTCATATCTGTATGCATTCTAAGGCTCATGAGCCTTCATTGTTGTGGAGGACATAAAAGGCAACTTTCTCAACCTTTCAAGGAATGTTTATTTCTGACACCTAGGTCTAATAAGTGTTAATATTACGTGTTTTATATATATATAAAAAAATAGAACATTACAATATCTTCCATGAATGGAGAAAAAAAAAATCTTGGAGAGGAAATGCATGGTCAACTAACTAATTTTTTGTCTCATTCAATGAAAATGAGTTTTCATCTACTCACTAACTCTCTTCCTTTGTTTTTCTGTCCTTAAGTAAATCAAAATGGCCCAACAGGTGCGTATTGCCCAGAAAATGTATTCTACTTATAATTCTAGAAGGTTCACTTTATAGATAAAAAGATGTCATTTCAGTTTTATTGTTAATGCTGCAAATACGCTTTCAAAAGTAAGCAAAAGAATTGGTTTGTAAACCCAGTAACTTCTAAACATTAAAAGGAGAAGAAAATCTGTTTCATTTTATTTGGTCTTGTCTTGCAGGATGTGGTGGAAACGCATCCTGGCTTGACGTTCCTGAAGGATGCTCCGGAGTTCCATTCCCGGTATATTACGACGGTAGGCTGGCTCCTTCGATCTCCTGTGACACTGCTGTACCACCCCTCCCTTTGTGACTTGTCACTGTTCCCATCAGCGAATCCTTCAGTTATTTCAAAAAATAGTTGTTCCTAATATTACTGGTAATAAGTTATTTTAAGAAATACTTCCAAAGGAAAAATGAATCTGCCAAGAGGTTATTCAAAAGGTTAATAATGATTCTTTCTGGTCTTAAGCAAATTTATAAAAGCAATTTTTTTTGGCCTTTAATCTGATGAAGGAAAATGAGAGGTCCTTCTTTGGTCTTCAAGAGTTGCTAAGTTACCCCTGATTCTGCTGGGCTGCTGAGACGTAGAAGGCTGTATGCTTGAAGATTTCTGTCACTTTGGCATGAAGAATCTGTGATTGTTCCATGGTACAAAGCATCCATTGCTCACAGGGGTCTCCCATCCAACTCTCTGGCTGCTTGCTTTTGCCAGAAAGCCTATCTAGTCTTTCCGAGTCTTTGAGCTTTTGCGAGTACTGTTTGTTGTTGGGTTTTGTTCTGTAGCTTTGTTCCAGCTTTGCAGTCAGCAGTTAGCCTGGTGCTTTACCTGAATAAGTTTGTACTTTTTTTAAGCCTTTAGCTTGCCTCGTGATGTGTATGAATCTGGATAAAAGGTATAAATGTTAGGATGTTTTATCTCTGTGGTGGTAACAAAGTCAAATAATGACAGACCTGATGGGAACTGTATCCCAATAGGGTTCAAGGGCTTAAAGTTTCTCCTGTTTGTTTGCCAGGGTCTCCACGGGGGCCAGCTGCACCACATACTAGCAGCTGGGAGATTACTGGCAGACACAGGCTTGTTCCTTTCCTGTAAGGAGCAGATGGCAGAAAGACACTCTGTTGCTCTGGGCAAACCTGAACCGTCACACTAATTAATGTTTTCCGAAAATGTATAACAAGAATCAATTTTAAATGTTTAGATGCACGTGAACATGAAAGTGAACATCAGTGTATTACCAACAGATTTAGTGCCCGTGGAGCAAGACATTGGATATGTTAAGTGTAGTAACTGGCCAGAGTAGGTATAACAGTAGCCAGGGAATTATGGAGGCACATGAATGGTTGAGTGTGGAAGGTGCCTGTGGTACATGTAGCCTGGTATTTGGTGTTTAAAGTACATGGGGGGTGAGACCCTAAAGATTTAAGGTCACACTAGCATCGGTTTCTGGCTGCCATATCAACCAGTTGCTCTTCACTGGTGAGAAGGTCAAGATACAATGCGTGGTTGTTCTGGTGCTGGCTATTGGGTGATGACAAAGGCAGTTCTGTGCATCTGCCTTTGCAGGTTCCTCTTCTCAAGTCACGTGCTGTTCCTGTATTTTTCAGGGTCTAAAGGAGGGAATAAAGACAAGAAATAAATGTCTTTGTAGAGTAATCCTCCAAATTATCACCCTTGGTGGCCCAAATCAGCAATTGCTGCACTTTCTGGACCTCATTGGGGTGTGGTGCATGTTCTGGTCTGAGAGACCAGCCTGTGTGAAGCTGACTCTCAGACAGCTGATGTGCAGGCTGCTACTAAAGAGAGCAACACCTTTTCCTTCCTCTCCTTTTCCCCAACTTCCCTTGTGCCTGGGCAAGGTCCTGTGTGACCACCATAAAGCAGTCACAGAATGGGACCCTTCATGAGTACATGAAGCTTCTCAGTGCTTCTTGATTCTGCTTGTCTCCCCGCTGTGCTTTGCTACTTCAGTCTGAGCCTTTAGGCACCCTTACTCGCAATACTCTGACAGAGGTGGCTTCCTAGGCTTGCTCCCAGGCAGCCAGGAAATAGTGTTGCTTGTGGTTGAGGCAAATGGTGTGTAGCGGTGAATCTTACAAAGCTGCGATGTCCTCCACAGACTCCTCACTCTGGCAGGACAATGCTGTTCTGGATGTCTGTGCCGACAAACAGATCCTTCTGAGCTCAGTGTGTTTGGCCTTGGCCAGATCACTGTGTTGGAGCCGAGTCAGGACCACGGGAGACAGTCTGTTGGGTCCGGTTGCTCCCATCTGGAGTGGCAGTACTTGGCCCACTGCAGCCATGGCTCTCCTCTCTGACATCAGGATCTCCTATTTCTCACATCTCCTTTCACAGACAGTCTGTCACTTCTCTCTCTTTGATGTTACAAAATTCAGTATTTCCACCAGGAGGTAATGAAGGAAACAGCTTTGTCCTTGGATTTTGAGACTGCTTGGACCCTTTTGATCCCTTCAAGGTAGAGTGCCTTATACCTACTTACAGTGACAGAATGCTGTATTTGCTGCAAATGCAAGAATTAAGTTTTATTTTTGTGTTACAGATGAGGGCCGGAAGGAGACACTGGCTTTTGTGTTCATTGCTGGATACAGCATCACTTGGTTGAAATCACCTGGAGAGCAAGCTAACAGTCTAGTATGGATTAAGATGTGTATGCACGTTTCAAATTTTTTTTGCCTACCTCTGCACCTTTTAGAGGTGCCTTTTGGATACAATAGGCTGTAATTTAATCTGTATCAGTATCTGTGAGCTGTTGTATTGCCAGTATACTAAACTACTTGTGTTTTTTTCAACAGAGACCGACTCCTGAAGCTGGTGAAGACAATGCAGAATATCACGTGGCATTTATTGTAAAAACTTTAAAATGTGACTTCTCCCAGAACATTCAAACAAGGCTCAGAGTTAGCACTGCATGCTGTTGTTGAAAAAGCTGAGTCAACTAAGAACAACTTGGCAAAACATACTGCTTGTTGAAAAGTGCTTCAGCTTATGCAGTGTTACCAGTGCAAATGTGTAGGGGGATGATGACCTTACAGGGTTTAATAAAGCTTTGTGGGTTTTTCCAGAAATGGTATTGCTTTTGTTTTTCTGTGGGAAGGTTGGGGAAAGGTCTAGAACTGACCCATCAGTGGTTTGGGTCCTGGAGGTAAATTACATGAGGATAATGGGCAAATAGGAAGGGTCTCCCCCTTCCAAAGGCTTACGTACTGAATTCAGAATAAATAATGTCCCATGCTGGGAAAAACGAAGCCAGTTATAGCTTTCAGTAAGGCATAACTGACAGGGGTGGCTTGAACGCTGCAAATCATCTCCGACTGTGTAATTATCTTCTAGGATCTTTCCCAAATGCTTTTTCTGACAGCTTGGTTTTCACAACCTGGAAAGGAAAGAGAGAAGTATTGACATTTTATACTGATACATACGCTATATACTATCCATTGAATCTGGACCATTATTTGAATAATAAAGCCTACACTGAGTGACTGGACATGGTAAAAGAGATGAAAAGAGATCCTGCTTTTACCTCTGAATGCCTTATTTTTACAGCTAGGTGAGGAAAGAGCAGATGGAACATCTTTATCAATATGGTCTGATAGAGGAACAGTTTCTTACGTGTCACAAACAGGGGGATATTTTGTTGTCTTTTATTACCCAGCAGGCGGGGGGGGGGGGGGGAAGATTGCTGGTTATGGGTCCTTTTTTCTGATTCTTGGGATTGTTGAGTCCTTGGAATGGTGTGAAAACCCTGTGTGTGTAAGAATTGCTACAGACTTGACAGGTGTGATAATGGATTATGTATGAGGTGAGACCCACTTCAGTCTCTGAGCGCTTGTGCAATCTGGAAGCAAAGGCCAAACAAAGTCCAAAAATAGAGTCCAGAATGGCAGTGGCTGCCAGAGGCGTTAAAGAAGAAACAAACATACAGCTTTCATTGTGCTTAAGACCAGAAAAGATCATTGTGATTACCTAGTCTGACCTTGTGCATTACAGAGGCCACAGAACATTGCTCAGTGATTGCTGTAGTTAAGATAGATTTGTTTGTTTGTTTGTTTGTTTTTAATTGAATTGACACCCAACTTTTGAAGGACATCTATCTTTGATTGAAGTCCGGAGTGAAAGAGCCTGCAGTGTTTCTTTGGGAGTTCCCCAGTGGCTGATCAATGGCAGTATAAAAGAAGTGCACTCTTACCTGTCTGAATTAGGCTGATTTCAGCTTCTAGTTATGTATTTCATGAGAGACAAAAGGTCCTCCTGCTGTCCCACATCTCCCTGTGTAGGCTTTTAAGGACCAGGATAGTTACCAATAGGTGCCATGTACAGCTAAGTTGAATATATTAGTTCTCTCTCTTCAGGATATATTTTGAGTCCTCAAATCATTCTTGTTGCTCTCAAAATTGTTTGGGCTCATCAGCATTTACTGTCTCGCCAATCTGCATATCCAAAGCAGACTTAGCAACAATCTCATACTTGGTTCCGGTTCTGGACTGAGAACCAGCCCTTGTGTGACTGAGTAAAAGCATGGCCCTTAAATGGTGACTCCCCACTCAAAGCTAGTTCTAGCTAAGAAACAAACCTATCCCATTTTGTTTGTTAACCAGATTAATCCCTATAATGTCCATATTGTTGTGTAAAGTTAATTTTTGTGTTGGAATAGCATGCACTATTAAGGTTTACCAAAATTTTAGCATAATATGTCAACATGATGTCAGAGACATCAAAGGTTTGTTTGTATTAGGTTTGGTTGACAAGAATTATATTCCATAGATTTCAGTGATGATAGTAAAATTAATTATATTTCTAATTTCTCTTGTTGATGATGTTTGTTTGTTGTCGTTTCCCCTGTTAAGTTTATTCTTGCACGTGCTTGGTCACACATTTGCAATTTCCCTACTTTGTGATGATATTTGACAAGCTAACAAGGAGCAGACTAGAAGGGTTCAGCTTGCTTTTTTAGGTACTGGGGAGTACTCAGTCTCATACTGTGAACTGTTTTTCTTGGGTTCTCAGAAGTCTGTGCGTTCCCCCCCCACACGCTTTTTACTCAGTTTCACTAGAAGCAGATCAGTAAAGGAGATGAATATTCGAGATTAACACCTGCCTAAGGTAAATGCAGACAGATAATCTCTATTGCTTACTTTCAGTGGAGCCACCAAGAGGATGAGGCATTGTTATAGACACAATAGGTCAGACATCAATTGCTGCTTTCATTTACATGTCCTGTTTCCTCTTCAAAAGTCCTGATTTTTTTTCTGAAGTGCAGAACACTATTTCAGTTGAGATCCATGCAAGCTACAATGCTTAAAGCCTGAAAACCTCAGTTTCCAAGTGATTCATTAGCACTTTGAACACATTCCCTGACATAAGTAATGCATCTGTGTGCGCAAAGATGTGAATTAAGAGCAGTGAAAATATTTGCATAGCGGAAATGGATAATACTGTTTCAGAAACAAATGTTACTTTCAGATTGCATAGTGAATTAAGGATATTAGTAGCTACAAAAAAGATCACAGTTTTCAAAAAGTCCCCTTAGGATGAATGAATAAACAAAGTTACTGCATTTAAATTCCCAAGCTGGTTTATTTCAGGAGTTGATTTCAAGAGCACTGTTCATGTGTTGCAGGTTATACAGAGAATATTCTACACAGTCAATCGATCCTGGTCTGGGAAGATCACTCTAACAGAGCTGAGGAAAAGCAACTTCTTGCAAGTATGTTGGTTTCTGCCTGAACAAGATACGGAATGCATTGTACCTTTGTTCCTATAGCTGTGTACTATATAGCGAGGGAGGCCAAACGCTTAGTGCTAGGAGAGTGCTGGAGCTGGTGGAGGAGTTGTGTCTGAGTTGAGATGAGAGAAGACTAGGGACCGGAGTAGCCAAGAGTGCACTCATAGAAGGTCGAGGGGCAACTGTGCACCCACTCTGAAGCTCTATCAGGCAGATTGGCTCTTGGCTCCTCATCTAGCCAAAGAGGAAGGGAAGCAAGCAAGACACAGCAGTGTGCCTAGGTTAAGTGGCTCATTGAGCAGCCAAGAAAAGCTGGTGGATTGCCGACTGTATGTGGTGGGTAGGACAGCCAATTTCCTGACTCCCAGCAGGCAGGCAGCCCAGTGACAGTTGGTCAGGCGTGTCATGCTGTGCAATTGCAAGACTGTGCATCTCAGGAGCTGATTTCCACTTCTGCAATAGACTTCTTCAGAAAGGTTAATGAATGAAGCTTAGTTCTTGTTACAATCCCTGCAATGTATCTTTATGTTAGGCGGAGGTTTCAGGATTTGGATCTCTGTTCTCTGTATATTTTGTCCAAAAGCACCAGGTTACAACTGTCTAAGGCTGCTCAACTCCAGCCCAACCTAAAAAGCAAGAAAGTCTTTAGGCTGAAAGGTCAAGGACTCAGCTAAAGCGGTGAGATGTCCCTACTGCATCCTGTTCTCCCTTCCAGATGTAGTGTGCTGTCTTCCTCAAAAGCCTCAAGCATGAATTCACGCTTCTCCTCCTTTCAGATGTCTGCCCCACTGATCACATTAGCTAATCTAAAAATCAGTGTTCCCTTGGATTGTCTCATGCTAGTCCAAGCCCTCTGATCCCAGTTCCTCCCTAACCTCTGTTATAAACAAATCCTCCCAGCTTATCCTGCATCTTTATTCACTCATTTTTTCCCTTTATACACTTCCCCCTTTTTCTCCTTGCATATCTACTCTGCCTTTCATCTCCTGCAGCGGGGAAGTTCAGCTCTGGGACCATAATTTTGCTTGGGCAGCTCTTTGCTGCATGTGTAAATGGCACATTTTGGCATGAGCTATAAAAGAAAAAAATCATTGAAAACCTCCTCAAGTGATTATCATCTGCAAAAAAAGGGAGAGACCCACAAAGAATCTGAAGAGGCTGGTGAGTGATTGATCAGAGGTTTTTAGACTTGAGTGTCAGCAAGTCAGAATAGTGCAAGTCTGGCTGTGCCATCCTGTTGTCCCTACCTGAAACTTTACTGAACCTGGTGGATAGCAGGATGTGAGAGTTTTGTTGAGGCTCAGTTGGGTTCCTAGGATGTGGATATGACTGAAAGTTGACGTTGAACTATCAGTGCCTACATATAGCACAGCATCTGGCTTCGTGGTTGTGCATAGAAGGGCTACTAAGCCTGCCTGCTAAGAGAGACAACTCTCTGTCAGGGGTAGCTCTTCTTAGGCTGTGTTTCATCTCCTCCCTTCTGAGAGGCTGTGAGGGCAGACCTATAGCTCACTTGAGTCTGTTAGCCTTTTTCACATTCCTGCGGCCAGAATTTATTAGACTGAAAAGGCTGCCTGGTGTCCCCCGGCCTCAGCACTAGGAAAAAGGCAAGCGGGGAGGTGGCACTGGTAAACGTGCAATACCCTCCTGTCAGTGGGAAGGTGGAGTGGAGGGCAGGACAGAGGTAGGTGTGACATGGGAATGAAACAAGGACATTGTTGCAAAATGTTTTCTAACAAGGCATGTTAACAGATGTCATGGTTGGAAATTTGCCTAAGCCTCCTAGTTAAACCAGGCTAATTCCCATCAGCGACAGCCCAGGAAGATCAGTGGGATTGGTTTGATCTGCTTGGGATCCATGCCTCCTTCCCCAGCCCAGGCATGACTCTGGAGCAAGACTTGATTTTGCCCTTCGGGAGCCAGGCAAGGATGTGTGATGTGTAAAGATATATCTCAGTTCCTGTGGAGAACTGTGGACTTGCTGTTGTAAATGGCTCTAAGAGTCTCCAGTGCAGGTCAGAGATGTTTCACAAATAATGGATCCCAGCTGAGACAGCAGTTGTGTTCTTGTTTCTCTGCCTCACTCTTCACTATAGCTGAAAATTAGCAGAAATTGTTCGCAGGAGTGGCAGAAATACTGTGCATACATATGCTAACCAGGATCGCCAACCCAGATGCTCTGTAAGTGCCTGTTAAGGAATGCAGCAACAACATCTCCTACAGGGGAGAAAGGCTGCATTTTGGATTAGCTCTCAGAGCTGTGTTCACCCAACTTCCCCGGAGAGTGGAGGACTTCAGCTGCTGAGCTGCCTCTTTGTCTAGGTTTAACTTCCCACTTTATTTGTACTTTCAGACTCTTGCTCTCTTGGAAGAGGAGGATGACATAAATCAGATCACAGATTATTTCTCCTACGAGCACTTCTATGTTATATACTGTAAATTCTGGGAGCTGGACACTGACCATGATCTTTACATCAGCCAGAAGGATCTGGCTAGGTACAGTGATCAAGGTATGCTGCCTGCAAGCTGTGGTGGGATGAAGTGGGTTGCTAAAAATAGAGTGTTCCCACTAAAGAGTAAAGCCTAGCTTTAATTTGTTTAATTTGATGCATCAAAAAAATTTAAATGGAGCCATCCATCTCTTACACAAATGCTGATTTACAGATTCATTTGTAGGGGCTTAGACACAGAGAAGTGCAGTACACACTGGTTTCTGCATGAGTAGCTAGAGAGGGAGCTTCTCTTCATGTGTGGGTCATTGCCAGAAGGACAAGCTAAAATAATGTCTTTATACTTGCTTATTATTTGCTAAGGGTTTTGCAGGAACTTGGAAGTAGGTACAAGAAGGACAAACCCATGTGAATTTCAAAGATTGCTGAGTGCAGCCTCATTATGCATGAGAGAAATTCTGGAGTCCAGTGACGCTTGGTGAATTTCAGTTTGCAGATGCGCTCTGGCAAACTTCTCTTGAGTTCAGTGTGGAACTCCTTTCCACAAGTTGAGCAAATGCTATGAGTTTTCAAAGGTTTAAGGGCCATAGATAAGTTAATGGAATACAAATCCACAAAGGGCTAAAAAAAATCCAGAGGCACTTGTTCTGTATGCCTGTGCTAGATGGAGGCACTCGGATGGGCTGTTTTTAGGATTATCATGTTCTGAGAGCATGATATGCCTGTGTGTTTACCTGTTAGGACTCATGATGTAATGTCTTGGACAAAAGCTTGAGTTACTGACTAGCATGTTTAATCCTGAAGACAAAGCCTTCTTGGACTCTTCTGCATGGTTGCTGCACTTTTTGGGAAAGTAGGTCTGGAACAGAGAGTCAGATTTGGGGAAACGGGATGTTTGGACACAACGTGTGACCGGAGGTGCGGGAAGGGTGAAGTGTGTGGTAAGGTATTGTAGTGTGTAGGCCTATGGGGATCTGGTGGTGTGACAAGTTGTCAGGAATTGCTGGAGCTCTGGGGATGGGGACAACATTTTTTAGAAGCCAAGGTCCTAGTGGGCTGAAGGAAGAAAGAAGGAAGGGGGTGTGAGAATGACAGTGCTGTAGGTACGTGTGTGTGTGTCAGAGTGGTGCGGTGACCCACATGCTACAAAAGCAGGGAAGGCCGTGGCGATTCTGAGTGAGTGTGGCAGTCACAGGGGTCAGGAGAGCTGATAAGAGGGCTGGAGGGGGCGAGGATGAGGGGTGCACAACTTCGGATAGGTGATACAGGAGACTTGGTCCCTGCTGGGAACGCAGGGATGGAGTATTTGTTGTACAGGAGGCTTGAGAGCACTGGGTGCTGGGGAGCTAAAGACAGAAAGGGTGCTGTGGGCAGGGTGAAGGGGAGAAGCCGTCAGTGCAGTGGTACAGCAGCCTGTCAGCACTATGCCAAGGGGATTTGAGGGGTGGTGCAGGTTGGGTCTGCCTGGCTGGTGTGTCGCAAGTGTGCCAGGATTGCAGAAATGATGGAGAACATGTAGAAGGAGCTAAGGTGGGGGGCCTAAAGGAAGTTTGTCAGCAGTCTGGAAGGGCGAGGTCAGTGTGCAAATCCTGCTCAAGACTGGTACTTGCTGCTTGGCTGGTGTGTCCCTGCCATAACAATCTATCCCGCACATCTCCTGGCTGGCAAAGCCCTCCCACTCACCTAAAACGATGCTTGTTTTTCATTGTCCTTCCCTGCAGCAGGATTGCCCCAGCTTGTGCTCTGCTAAGAAGTGTTTTCTAGGGATTTGATGTGTGATTTTTGCTTGATAGCTGAACTTCTTTTGCAATACACACTGAAATTGTCACCTATCAGCAGGATTTGCTTATGCGACAGGTCCCACTAGAGCAAAGTAGGAGTGATAACTGCCCATGTCCAAGAATCCAGATCACATACAGCTGCCATACTTGTGGAGAATTACGGTGTTTGGAAGGATACAAAGGCAGACACACTGGGAGAATCATCTTTGTTTTTTACAAAATGCTACTAAACAGGGACCGGTGAAGTGGCTAGAGAGGCAATGGAGATAGAGCTTTCTTTTAGCAATGGGAAGTGGCTTTGTGCGGATTCAGCATAAACAACTGATTGTAGTTATTCCTGTGACCTGTAGCTTCATTTTTTCCATGTTTTCTTTGTTTCCAGCTTTATCAAACAGGATTATCGAACGAATATTCAGCGGTGCTGTGGTGAGGTGAGGAATAGCATACTGGCTGGGGATAGAAGTGAAGGAAATTTCTGTCAGGCTGATCAGAAATGCAAGATACTTTCAAAAATCCCCACAGATCAGAATGGTTTCTAACATAGTGCTCCAGTTGAAGCTGCCTGAAATTGGAGTGGGACTTCTGGGTATCTTAAGAAAAGAAATTAAAAAATCCCATAGGATGACCACCTGTAGACCTCATTGTAGAACAAACTGGGCATAGCCGGAGGGAACAGGCAAGCACTGCATGTTTGTGCCCCACAGTGGCACAGGGATAGCTGGAGAACGCTGCTTTAAAGCCTCTGAAAAATAAAACAGCCCAGCAGTTGTTGTGGGAGGGGATATGGTAGATGAGCCCCATCTCTGCAGTGACAACAAGGCAGCAAATGCCGTGCTTGTGGGGAAGGGCACAAGGACTGGTGCTGGGGAGTGCAGGGAGTACGGGCTAGATGGGTGATGATGCCCTGTTTTCTCTCACCAATGATTTGGGGCTTTTGAAAAATATGTTTGATAACATTCTGATTATTTAGGGGCCTGGTGGTTTGTTGTTTTTTTTTTTTTCATGTGTCTTCCAGAGGCAATGAAGTTCAAAAGGAAGGCCGCATGAGTTATGCCGATTTTGTGTGGCTCCTGATTTCAGAGGAAGACAAGAGGAGTGCTACAAGGTCTGACTGATTTCTGTGTCTTAGTAGAAGTATTGAGATAAGTAAATAAGATTATAGAAACTTATGTGACTTACTGCTTTCTACAAGAGACAGCAGCTTGGGTTCCAGTGATTATCAGGAAGAAAGCAACTTACTGTCAACATTTGGTCAAAAAATTTGCCTTTCTTGAGGAGGAATTGTTTAGAAGCGGAGTTTTCTTGTAATGTTAAATGCCTTGGTAGTCATCAATGCCTTTGGTTACCCCATGCCATGGAGCGCTGGCTCTGGGGGTAAACCCATGGATGTTTGCAGTAGATAGGCATGTTACCTTCATGCATGTCACAAGTGCATAATAAGGGTTTATAAGGAAACTTCAGTGTGTCACTTTGTAAAACCTGCCTGTGTGTCTGGCTTGTACAGCCAGTGGGAGACTATTGTGCAGACCTGAATTAGATCTGCATGCAATTATTAGGACAAGGAATCTTTTGAGTAAAAAAGAGAAGAATAATTCATAAATGCAGGGTTGGACTATGCAGAGGTGAAGGAAGGATGTAGAGTGCAACTGCCTGAAAGCATTGCCTTCTGTGTAAAGGAGTAGAGGAAGTAAGTGCATGCCATGCCTGCCTTATCGCTCACCAGGGTCACTCAGGGATAGCCAGTGTCCTGGGTTCAGAGTTGGTTGTATTTGGCCAACTTTGGCTGCTGAATCAGATAGGGACACCCTAACCTACGTGAGCCAGTTGAGCTGCAGCACAACGGACACTTGCTACAGCTACCAGTTGAAACAGGTCATGAGCATGGCTGTGCTCACAAGCCACCTAGGAAACTAACAGGAGACACTCTTCAGTGTTGGCCTGCCACCCTGATCCTTCCCAAAGGGTATTTTCATCCCTGGTTTTATGGCCAGCCTTTGGGCAGAAGAGCATTAGAGAATGGGGGAAGGGGAATGTGCATTGCTGCAATCTCTGCTGTATGGATTTTCTCGTGCAGTGCTGTGCTTTCACTAGTCCTGTCTCATTTTCCTAGCATTGAGTACTGGTTTCGGTGCATGGACCTGGATGGGGATGGAGTGCTCTCCATGTATGAACTGGAGTACTTTTATGAGGAGCAGTGTGAGCGGATGGAAGTGATGGGCATAGAACCACTGCCATTTCATGACTTGCTTTGTCAGATGCTTGATCTCGTTAAGCCAGAGAGGGAAGGTAAGTCCTGTTTAGTGGCAGTTTCCATCCTCTTTGATCTGTGGTGGATTGGTAAAGTAATGTCAGTGTGAAACCGATCTGTAGGTAGAGCCTTGTGTTAGAATCACAGGCATGAGATTATTGTACAAGGTAGAAGTCTGAACAACGGCTATTGTGCCATAATGTTATGCATCAGGAGGTTTGAAATACTAAAACAAGAGACCTTGTGAATTAACTTGCTGGAACTGGAGCAACAAGTCTTGTATATTGCAGCTGTGGGATGTGCCAACAGTCTGGATTATGAAACTGGACCATCCCCATTCACATTCTTTCACATTTCATGTGAATGTGGAAGACCTCCATATGTATGTGAGGTTTACGCCTAATAAATGTACATGTTTATTGAATAATGTTAAAATCCTTGACTGACTTGGGAAGAAATTTTGTAGTATTGTTGCATACTGATGTTATAGTTAAAACTTTGATAAGACTGGCAAGGAACAGGTCCAGTCTCTCCCTAAGAACTCAGCACAATACTGTGGGGTTTTTTTTCTGCAGGAAGAGTAACACTGCGAGACCTGAAGAGGTGCAGAATGGCTCATGTATTCTACAACACCTTCTTTAATTTAGAGAAATATCTGGACAATGAACAGAGGGATCCCTTTGCAGTGCAAAAGGTATAAATCACCTTTATTTCTAAATACAGGCCTTCTCAAACTCATCTTTGGAATGCAACTGGATGTAGGGAAGATCTAACTGAATGTAGGAAAACCTTTTTTGTAAGTAGGGCGGTCACACACTGGAACAGGTTGCCCAGAGAGGTTGTGCAGCTTCTGTTCTTGGAGGTTTTCAAGATGTGACTGGACAAAGCCTTGAGCCCCTTGATCTGACCTCATAGCAAACCCTGACTTGAGCAGAGGCTGGGACTAGAGACCTCCTGGGTCTCCTCCAACACAAATTATGCTGCTATTCTATGATTCGGTTGCCATCACTGGTCCTACTACACCAGCACTGGCAGTGCAGTGTGTGATTCTAGAGAGAATGACCAGAGTCTGCTGAGTTGCACTTATTCAGCGGGCTGAAAGAGGGAGGCTCAGCTGCACTAGAAGGGAACCTGCTTCGCTCAGTTTAGAAAGGAGCTGTGAGATTCAAAACTTGAGATCCCTTTTGTCTCTTCCCATCTCCTACACAGCTGCAGTCATAAATAAGTAGGCTACATGTGAAGACTGATTAAGCATCCGGGTTGGAGTCTGATCCTTGAAACAGCACTAGCAATTTTCCCATAGCCTAAACAGAACCAAAGAGGCAGACGTTCTTTACGACAAACACAGGGGCCGAGGCAGATGAGATGCCAACTCCATGATCAGGCCACACTTGCGGCAGACTAGATGGAGGGTTTGGATGTTGCAGATTGTGCCTGGTTATCAGCCTGGCTGCACTGTCGTTCATCATCCTCTCTTCCCAAGCAGAGAAAACACAGGAGGAGATTATGGCTTTTCTATTGTGCAGTTGTTACTGACCACTAACTATGGGATGTTCAGAGACTTGAGTTTTGTCAGCTGTTGGTGCAAAGTCCCTCACCTCTGGCTCCCCTTGCATATCCAGTGAAACCGGATATGTCTAAAGCTTAAAGACTATCTCCCAGAAGCCTCTTATCTGGTCAAAGTACAGTAATGTGGTGGGGATGCCAAAACCAACTCTGGTTCCCTCCCAGCTGTTCCCACATAACCTGTAAGAGGAACTTTGTGGTTCCATGATTCAAGGCTTAAATATATCCCAATGCAGAACCACCCTGCTTTTGTTTGTTTGTTTGTTTAAACTAGATCATCGTAAGAGCAGTCAAGTGGGGCCAGAGTGGTAACTTATTTTCCCCGTCTTACAGTAAATGGCAGAGGGCCAGATGTTTGTAAGGATCTTACTCTGTAACCTCCTCTCAAACTTGCCCAAACTTAGCAAACTGTGAAGAGTTCCTCAAAAGATCAGTTACAATTAACATTCAATTAGTGATTTAAAATCACTAAGTTCTTCAGCCAATTACAAAGTGCACAGATGCAGGGCTTGCTGAGCTAGAGCAAAGAAAATGTGCAGTTATTAATGTTCAGCGTTTGTGAAATGAGGCAGTCTCAGCTTCTTGGCAGCTCAGGTCACATGCTGAGCTTTATAGACTAAGGGATGTATTTTTTCGTAGTCATTTATGTGCAGATGTTAAAATAGTTTAAGGTAATAGTGAATCTTTCAGCTAAGGCAATTTTCGACTAGCTGTTTCTATGCAGTTGCTTACTATTCCTAGAATTGCTGTTTCACATGTTTAGACCTATTGTAAACAGCTATAGAGAGGTATGGACTTAGTGTACTTGACTGTCTGATCTCTTTAGGACATTGAAAATGATGGCCCTGAACCCTCTGACTGGGACAGATATGCTGCTGAAGAGTACGAAATTCTTGTGGCTGAGGAGTCTGGGAACGAACCATTACAAGAAGGGTAAGCACAGGCATTGCACTGCCCTGGGGACACACTGTTTGGCTCCAGCTGAGGTTTAGTAGGAGCATGTGGATGCTACTTTTAACAGAGGTAGTGGATTATCATTTGGACTCAGCACTGGAGCATGTGAAGCCTGAAACAGTTGCTCCAGAAGGCAGTATTGGTCTATTTGTCACAATGGGCTTCTTTGTGGGCAGCCATTTGAATCCGCTACACAGACTGCAGTAATGAAGATAGCTGGGAAGAAGGACAAAGCCTTTTTCTTTTGGAAACCGGACCAAAAAAAGAGATCAAATGACTTTTGCTGGTCTGGCCACGTACTGACCATGTCACACTATCATAGATTAGAAGCTGTAGCTCTGTTACATTTATCATACCTAGCAGAGACTTTCTTTGGTCAAATAATTTTACTTTCTGCCAAACTTTATGCCTATTAGTCTGTGCTCTTCATAAGTTGTGTTTCAACGTTTTTATTCATTTACTAAGTTTGTTCAGACTTTTTCTTTAAAACACTGTTGGTTTCTGCAATACCTACACTCATTTTTGCAGCCTTCTATAAAATTATGGACAGACACTCCAGCTATCCTTAAAGTCAATGAATTTAGGCAGAGCAGTTGCTCCAGAACCTCTCTGTGTGCAAGGGCTTCCTGCAGAGGCTCCCTAATGGAGACTCAGTGTAATTATCTTTCAGATTTGTGTCTGTGTTAGTATCTTCTTGAGACTATTTCTCTAGAAGTCTCCAGGTTAATATAACAAACACCCAAAGAATGCTTACCCCATGTTAATCTTGCATGATTCAGGATTTCATCCATTCTTGAACAGTATTTGTAGAGCCATTAAAGTAAGAGTACTGAGAAGATTGCATCATTTTCAAAACTTCCCACACTGGAAATTGCTTGGGATAACAGTAGTACCTACTAATTAGCCACAGAGATTTGCAAGGCTATTGAGAGCTACGTTTCCCTCTCTCCCTGTGATGTGCATCCAAACAGCTATGGGCTGTTCCCTCATCTCCTTTGAGCTGCCTTGCCTTTTTGTGGCCTTCACAATGGAAGATGAGGTAACACGGGATGGAAGATAAAGTTGCTGTGTTCGCTGCAGCTGCTTTGCAACACCTGTGTCCTCAGCACAGAAAAGAAACAGGAGTCTGCCATAAAAGCTTTGCAGGACCACGAATCCCCAAACTCACCAAAAACAGAGGAAAAGTGGCAGGTGATGTCAGGTTTTTGAAGTCTGTCTGAAACAGCTCTGTGTCTTCCTGTAAAGAGCATGTCAGCAACCTTGCTGCTTGCTTTTAAGAGCCTCTGAAAAGCTCTGTAGTCATGGCAGCAGGATTAGATCTCATTTGTGGAGCATAGCAACAGACCATGCTGGAAAAAAGGAAAAGAAAAAGAAAAACAAAGAGCTGGATGCCCAGACAAATTTGCCAGAAACAGGCATTGAGTTTTTGCATGTATGTTATTTCTGCTGTCCTTTGAGGATGACAGAAGCAGGGAGTGAGGACAAAACCAAGACAATTTATGAGCTCTATGAGAGACTGGAAGATTTTTGGCTAAGTTAGCTGGCAAAACCTGAAATCTAGTATTTGTCGTATTAATACATTTAAAAATAACCATCATTAAGCAATCGCAGATGAATTAGTAAGTGTGTACCACATTTGTGACTTAGCCTTGTCCATAGCTTCTCTGGATGGAAGGTTTCTAAAACCAGTCAGTGTCTGGCTGGCTGTCTGCAGGCTTGCCCATGAGCGAGCACTGCTCCTGGAAGAGGAATCTCATCAAGATATAGTAGCTACTCAGAGTGACTTCAAGGATGCTGTGACTCTATTGAGAGCTACAGTCACCAAAAATAAGAGAAAGGTGTCACCTTGCTCAGGACAACAGTGAAGCGTCATGTTTCACTGGAAGCTTAAGCTGATCTGAACACTTCTCAGCCATGCTCTGCTTTATACATCTGTGTGTGAGATTCAACGAAGAGAGTCTGTTCCCTGGAGAATGTATACACACATTGTTGTTTGAAGGCAGAACTAATAGTTGAACCTGAGCAACACAAGCTCTTAATGCAGATATAAGCATTGGTTTTGCAGAAATCCTTTCTTGCAGTCCAGGCGATGTGGCCTGCCTGGCAGAAGTGGGCACCGCTTTGCTGTTCCAGAAGCCAGTTTCAGCCAGCTGATGTACATGGAAGCCACAGTTGCCTTTGTGGAAAGACATCTTTCTCCATAGGAAGGGAAATAAGGAGGAAGAGGCCATCTTTTATCAGCTGCTGATAGGAAAGAATCCCCTTCACCTGAGCAACAAGGAGTGAGGGCACAATGCAGAGCAGCAATCCTGCTCAGAGGCAGAGAGGTGGGACAAAGACACAGCATCAGGTGATGTTGGTTTAGGCAGCTTAGAGCATTTTTCTTGTCTCCCTCAAGCTGGCTGATGGCTCAGTTGCTCACTTTGACGAACGCAGTGGCATAAGGAGGGGCAAGGGGGAAGAAGTACGTCGCTGAACCACCCAGTGACAAAAATGTGTGTGTTCGCCAGAAGGAAGGACAAAGAATTTCCTGGAGTGACTTTCCTTCTCTGAACAAGCTAGAGTTGCCATGGTTGAGTCTTGAGGAATGGGTGTTTAATCTACATGAGCCCACATGTGTATTTATGGGACTGTGAAGTTTTGAAACTGGCCTGAAAGGAGAGGTGATTGTCTTTAGTGCTAATCTCATGGAAAAGCTGTCCCTTGGATGCTCCGATCCGTAAAGATGGAAATAATTTTTTCCAAGATGGGAAAGGCAGGCACTGTTGAGCCTTAAGGAGCAAAAGAGTCAAGTGGAAAAGTAACTTATATGGGAAAGGACAATGGAAGGCCCCTTCTGAAGAAGACATGAGAAGGTTTAGTCCAGAAGCAAAAGGCACCAGAATAAAAATTATAATGGAGGCCCAAGTGCTGGTGAATGTGCAAGGTAACAATACAGGAAAGAGGTCACATCCTATGTTTAGGAAAAGGAAGAACACTAACCCAAGTTGGTAAAATTGAAGGAAAAGGAACATTCCGAAGAACAGCATTCAAATGGAAATAAAAAGTTTTCCTCGGCTGCATCATCCTAAACCAAGGAGATGGTAGAGAAACTGAGGCACGTACAAACATGCACAGTCCGTTCCCAGGTAGGGGAGGCAGGGCCATGCAGACTCCTGACAGGTACCGTTAAGCAAAACAGGCGCACATTGCGTACTTTCTGGTATCCTTGCATGCATGATCGGAACAGTTACTGGTGTAGGATCCTGACAATTGTTTCCCTTCTCCCACTTAAGCAAGGATCCAGAAGGTGGCAGAATTACTAAGCAGGTGCTTTCCTTTATGGAAGGGAAGATGAAAATGTTGTTTGTCTCTTCTTCACATAGATCACCAGACTGTAGCGTAGAATCCTCCCCTCAGCAGGACATACATACAGATAGGCTCCCAAGGATTTGCTGTACCTGCATATGGGTTAGTGAAGGGAAAAACAGCACAAGAAGTGGTAGACAATTCTTTCTCTGCACCAGCCCTGGTGGGGTATCAAAGGAGTTAAACTTTTTGCAGCACAGTTTTATCACTGAACAAGCTAGAGCTATTCCTGTGCTTGCCATTGGAACACCTGCTGCAACATTTCCTTCATAAGCAGCATTGCTTTCAGAGCAAAAGGAAGAATTTTAATTTCTTGGGAGCCCTGAAAAACTAACCTGTAGTGTGCCAAGACTGGAAGGAAAACATCTTAAAAACATCATTTCTCAGGAATAGGAATGGGGTGAGAGCTCCAAAGTGATATCCTCTGCTGCAGAGCACAGAACCCAACCAGCTCGAACAGTGCAACTGGCTCGAGCTGAGAATTCACAGCCAAACCTCCCCAGGCCATAAATGCTAAGACCTGGATATTAAACTTCAAACCAAGTGAGAGAGGAACATGACAGCATGGCCACAATTGTTCTTCTGTGGATGTCAAAACATATCCTAAGCCAGAAGACGCTTTGGAAACCAGGTGTTTCCGAGCAAGCCAAATCTCCTCTAGGGATGTGTGGCTGGATGACTTTATTTCTACACTGAACTGTTAAGGCTACTGTGAGGTACTGACAATTGTTACTGAAACTGGATTCAGATTTTGTAATGCTGAACACCAGTGAAAAGTTGTTTCAGAACTTACAGATGAGGATGGATGGGAGCACAGCAACGTCAGCTGTCAGAATACTGATTACTACAGCACTGTTTTCAGTGCCTTACAAATATCCTCCTCGAGGTTAACATCTTGCATGCTACTGTATTTTAGCCAGCTGCTTTAGTAGCCACTGAAATAACTTACCTGAAAATGCTCTTACCAAAATACAGCTTTTAAAGACATACCTTTTATCTTTGCAGATCATTTGAAGAAGACTATGACACAGATGAAGTCTTATCTCCCCCTGAAACTGGAGACAAGTCAGACAAACTAGTTATCCCAGATCTCTCAGCATAGAGAAATGGAAGACATTTAATCAATATCTTTCAAACTGGATAGCCTTCAGTCCCAAGACACTTAGGGATTTTTCTTAAATCCGTCATTGGAGCAATGTGCTTTATTTTGTACACTGTAACTTGAGAACCCTTTTTCTCTTCCTGTGTAATTGCAATAAGGTGATTTCTATAAAAAGGCTTTTTACAATGTGTTATCGTGCACGCTCATTAAAAATGGTGATTGCACCTTGTTTCGTTTATATATAAATTCTGTTATGTCCCCAGATGTGCAATAACTGCCAGCATCTAATGATTAACTGTAACAACTGCATGCAACATCTACAGTGGTCGTTTCTCAGTCAGTTCAGTCCTGTGCCATTCTGTCCCCTTGACTTTATACCAGGAGTGACAAAAGAGCTGCCAAATTAACTTAATTTAAATGTATGCCTAGAAATCTTTTAAAATGCAAGTCACAATGAAGTTCTCTTTTTTTCTTAGTGTCCTGGAAATGAAGGCAACATGCCTGCACGTGGGGAGAGTGAAGTCCCCTTTTGCGCTTTAAACCACAAGCTTTGACAGTTGATACTGGACACATTTTACTTGTATGAATCTGTGGACAGTTAAAGCACCACGTGATGCAATGTTTCTCTAAGAATTTGAGATACAGTTAACATTTCTACATACTCTCCTGTGCGTAAGATCTTCCTCAGGCTAGTGTTTTGTCTCTGTAAAAGTATTTTCTAGCATATTTACAAAAAAAGACATAGATGCTGTTTGGCTGGTGTGTTGAAACTGCTGTGTCTTGTGCACACCAGTTCTGTCCATTCCCTGCATTCTTCCCCTCTATTGTATTGCTAACCTGTAGCCTTCTCCAAAAGATGAAGCTAAGATAATGAAGAAAAAACCCAACCCTAACCTAGTGTGCTAAATTTCTGTTACCAGAGGGATCCTTTAACTGTAAAGGAGTTAGTCTGTAATATTGCCAAAAATTTATTTTCCACCCATGAAGTAGGCCCCAGTCTCAGAGAGGAAACACTGTAACTAATGAATTCTTGCTTTAAGTGCAAAATTAAACTGACTTCCCCATAGAATCGCAACTGTTGTCTCTAGTAATAGCACATGCTTTGCTGCTAGAGCTGTTCTTCCTTGCCTAGTAGCTGTCTATGATTCAGCACAGAAGTGATTATAACGTATTCTTACCAGTCCGCAATTTTAGCCATCGTAGATACACCAATAGATCTGGTACTTACCTTCTCCAGCTTGGGGCAGGTTTCAGCTGTCATATTTTATTTCAACTACTGTAATTGTGCCCAAATATGTAATGCTTGGTTGGCATGTATACACTATATTTCCTTCTTGCCTCACTGTAAGAATGTCAAACCATGCCTCCTCAGGACATCTCTGCGTGAATCCCTGCTGGAATACCTGGGAGACAACTGCCAATGCCAGGATCAGCTCTCCAAGCAGGCACCTCGTTGCCTGCACTGAAGGCAGAACTCACCTGTATAACTTGTATATACACACACGCACACTGTTAGCCTGGTGTATTTTGTACAGATGGATGCTAGCACAATGGAATATTAATCCCTAAATGATACCGCTAAGTGCTACTGTTAATAACCGAATAAGTAATTGGCTGGTGACTACAATGCAGCTTCAACTTTTCCAGGAGACTTAGAAGTGTAATGCCTGCTTCCCAATGCCCAGGTGGGATACACGACTGCCTTGTTGAGGTTAGTAACTCTCCTCAGGATGAAAATCTGAAAGAGAGGAAGTTTTCAGTTACAGTGGGCTTGGAGATCTATTTTCTTTTTCCTGAACAAAGCTGCTGTTTCATCCAGATGCATATACACACCCCAGGATTCTGGATTTGATACCTGGAAAACTTCTGGATGCCCAGGTTATTAGCAAAGGCACTGCAAGGTAACTTCCATTCCATAATAAAAGATGTAAGCAGGGAGCGCTCTAACCAAACCAGGATAACGCTCTGTGAATGCAACAAGCACACAAGAGCAGCTCTGTTCCACACCAGGGTGTTTGAATTGCATCTCCATCATCACTATCACCCTGAGGGGAAAAGCTTTACTGGCTTTTACAAGGCCACAATGCAGAAGAAAGTAGGATGTGATTGCAGAAATGAGCATAGGATGGAAGTCACACAATCACTAATTGTAACCAGCTGCATCCGTTTTCTACCTGAAAGAACCTAGGCAAAGCAGTTCACCTCTTTTCTTCACTATCTAGGTCCAGAGTGGTCTTTTAGTTTGGTAAAATTTTACATCTCTCCAAAGACAAAGATTCCTCAAAGGAACAAGAAGAACCTGACCCCATTCTAGGCTAAAATTGAACCTTCATATTACTTCAGCATTGTTAGCTTTTAACTCCATAAGCGGCAGTAATGGAATGTCCAGTTTGCCAATTGTGTAACGTCTCATTTCAGAATAACTTGGTGATTGTCTCTAGGGTCTTAACCTGGGATAGCCCTGGCACCTCCAAGGAAAGCAGCTTTCCTAGCACTGTACAGAATAATATAGTAATTCAGGTTGGAAGGGACCTCTGTAGGTCACTATTCCACCTCCTCACTCAAAGGCAGGCCAGCTTCAAAGTTAGAGCAAGTTTCTCAGGACCTCATCCCACTGGGTTTTGAAAAATCTCCATAGATGGTGATTCTACAACCTCTGTACATAATACATTTCCTCCTCCTCCTCCCACAGGGAGTTCAGAGCAACATCCTTTTCCAGGAAGGATGTATATTCCTGGGAAGGCACAGTTTCTTCTTCACACAAGGACTCAAGGACTCGCCCGTTGAGCAAGTGACACTCTGTTCTAAGCACCAGATGTGTGTTGGGACGCAGGTGCAGCCCATGATGGATTGTGAAGAGCTGGTACTCCAGCAACCCTTGGTGCAGGGCGCTTTTGGTTTGGCATTTCTGTTCTTGCTAGGTCATACAGAGCCTACTTCTGCCGTTCCTGCTCTCTCTCTTCACCCACGGCTTCAGGATCTTTCATCTTTCTCCTCATATGCCTTTTGCAAAGGGCCTTTAACTCAACCCATCAAATCAGTTCAGACTTCCATCTCGCACCACACCAGTCTGCCTGAACTGGAGCCTTTTTTTGAAGTCAGTATCCTGAGCCTGGTAAAAATCAACCAGTTTGGCTTCAATAAATTGAGACAGAAGCTCGTAGCTGCTCTGCTGAGCCCTTTGGCCCCCAAACCCACGGCCCTCTCTTCTACAAACAGAGGTTCACTGCTGCTGTGACAAAGTGATTCCCAACCCAGTTCATGCTTTCTAGGAGGTCAACACAACAAGCTAATCAAAGAAGAAAAAAACCCAAACAACTTCTATTGCCGTATATGTGAATATAAGGACAAGCTACAGCCACCACTGCTAGCACGTATCGGTGCGAAACTTGCAGTAATTTATATTATTTACTCCAGGAGTAGAAATCCATTCTCTCCCACTAATACATTTGAAAATAATCATAATTCAACAACCACAGATGAACTGGTAGAGGAGATATTCTACACCCCGTTTGTGACTTAGGCCTGTCCACAGCTTCTCTGTGGTTTCTAAAGGTTTCTAAATCTGCAGCATATATGCAAGGTAAATTTGGGAACTCCTGTCCTACTTCTTAGCTTTTCTTTCTGGGATAGTCAAAACATAAGACAACAAGGATGTTTGTGAATACAGAC
This sequence comes from Gavia stellata, assembly GCF_030936135.1. Taxonomy (NCBI): domain Eukaryota; kingdom Metazoa; phylum Chordata; class Aves; order Gaviiformes; family Gaviidae; genus Gavia; species Gavia stellata. The sequence continues at coordinate 3,384,668 of NC_082604.1, forward strand.
ACCAGAACCTGCTCAGCTGCACCACGCAGCAGCTTCAGAGGTCAGCAAGACCTAGAATGAAGCAACCCAAGAATCACAGCACGGAAAACTTACAGGAGTCCACTGCGCTCTGACTTTGCCTCCCATCTCCCACTGTCAATGCCACTCTAGATGTTGCATACCTTTAAAGACAGAGCATGCTTTTTTCATTGTAAATCCAGCTCAGACTGAAGTCTATTATGAGCTGGATTCCTTTTTCCTTATGAATAGTCAGAAAAGTGAGTAAAATCCAGTTTTGCACGGTAAGAAAAAATACATTTGTGTTTATTTGTTCTCTCCAGTCTGCTTCTGTCTAGCAAAATTAAGTCCTGTGTCCTTACAAAACCCTTGCTTTTTATTTTTATGTTCACAAATATTCTCTCTCTGCAGTACTAAGATTGGAGATACGGCTCGATTCAACCACATGCACTTACTGCTGGAATGGTACTAGCTTGAGTTCCGGGTTTTTTTTTTTCCATCTTCTAAAAATCTCAGTAGTAATTCCTACATTGCAGTTTATGTCAGCAAAACCCAGGCACTGCCACAGCTCCCCTTCTGCCGCCAAGCGGCAGCGCTGCAAAACAGGCATGGACAGCAAAAAGGAAATTCCAGTCAGTCTCAGGTTTACGGAAAACGTTGCGGAAAACCTTCCTGCTCTCCCGAAGTAAGGATTTAAGAAAGCTGACTTGAGATACTCTACCCAAGGTACTGTGCTTAGTTTCTGAAGCTAAATACACCCCAAAGGCCAAAAAATCCAGAGGTCACTGATGTGTCATGCTAATAGTATGTATTCTTAGAGTACAGTGCTTCTAAATCACAGCATTTCAGGTCTATGCAATCGAAACTGAACCTCAATAAAGAGCATGAGCTGCTGTAAGAAAAACATGTAAACAGTGCTTACCCTTTTGTTCTGATCTTTCCTCTGTATCCCTGGGTGATGGTCTTAGAAACTGAGTATTTAATAAATCAAGGTTCTCATACTTTGAAAAAGTAGTTTGGAGACATTTTGTGCTGGCATGGTTTTATCTTTGTATTTTTACTTTGTATTTTCTTCTTTTTTGGCAAATAAAGGACTTTTGAATTTAAAGAGTAAATCCTGTCTCGTAGTGGTGGGGTGGCGTTATTGTTCATCTCCAGCTGCTGTCCCAAAATTGCCTCGCCTGCTGCTGCTAAGCTCGCGCCACCCCGTACCCTGTCAGCAAGCCTGCCAAAGCCAAAATTCCAGGCTTTCTTCTCAAAAATACTGGGGAAGAGAAGCAATCCTACCACTTACCTTCCTCACATCTTCATCCCTCAACAGGGAGCACTGTCCATGTGCTGACTTACCAAAATGCCAAGCTCCCTCATTTTAACCTGTCCTGAAAACAGGCACCTCCTGGATCTTCTGCAAGTGGAACAAAGGGGGAAAAAAAGGAAAAAAAAGTAAAAAAGAGTAATGCCTTTTCTAATTTCATTATACGCAAATGCTCAAGCAGTATCACTGCGTTATCTTATTACTCCATCTGTGGGACTGATGGGTCAGTGTTCCCGTGTGCCCAAATCTGTACATAGCACAGTCATTCGTTGGCGGGGACCTCTGGGTTTCTTTGAAATACCAGAGGCACTTCAATTCGAACAATTAAATAGTTAAGACCAGACAAACAAGATCCGCTTGCAGCATTATCAGTACTACTTTAAATAGCATTATATACCTTTCAGAGTGAATTTCATCAGCCTGGAATGATTCTAACATACTAAGCTGCTCTTTTTTATCATTTCATTTCTCAGAAAGTTGATTAGCAAGCAAAAGGTGTTTTATAATTTGTATAGAAGTTAAATACTTAAAAAAAATGGGGATGTGTGCTTCTTGCACACAGTAAAAAAGATGCTTTTATTCTGGATCACGCCAGAATCTTTGCACGATTCACGTGCCACATCTGTATGATCTTTTTCTTGGAGGTCTATCAGAGTTTCATGGAACAAGCAGCTCCTTGCTGTGCCAGAAGCACCCGCCTCGGAAAGCGGGCGTTTCGGGTTTTCTTTCAGACTGCTGGTACATTGTAATTCTAGGTTTTTTTCTGACAACACAAAATTTTACAGTGCTTGCAGGGGGGCAGCCTCCAAGATGTGACGCTGACACAAATGGAAGCAATGTGCAAGACGACGTCTGTTACCTGCCTTCTCGGTTTGTGACGGTGATTCGAAACTCATACGCACATACAAGAACACCTGCAGGAAGTTCAACAGAAACAGAAGAGTCTGTTGCGACCCCCACATTGGCAGGCACTACACCGCAGGGTTAGACAAGCCAGGGAGCGAGAACGTCCCCCGCATGAATGAACTGCTGGAAGAGCAGTGAGGTCAACACAATCCAAGTGTTCATTTCCACTTCTGTTTCCCTGTCCCTCCTCCCTCCAGGATCTGATCCCAACCAGCGATTTCACTGATCTATGGTACGTGGAAAGAGCCTTTCCACTCAAAATGAAAGTTTAGATGTATTCTTGAAAGAGCATCTTCCACATGTTCAGATCGGGGTGGTCAAAAGCACTAGACTAACTTTGTACCACTACACGTGATCAAAAGTCCACCCCTTCCAGAAGGAGCTCTGTTCTTTCTGTCTTTGCAATACGTTTTCAGGCAGGAAGACTCCCACAGCACAACATCTGATGAACTGCTGTTTTTTCTTTCTGATGCAGCTCTACAAATTACAGGATTTTAATAAAGTTTGGAAGTTAATCACTGTCTTCAAGAGGATTGGGAAGAAAGCTGAAATACCACACACTTCCTACATGAAAAGAAATCCCCAAGCAGCTTCCTCTGCGCTAACGCTGAGAACAGTTCCCCAAATCCGCAGCACCGCAGGAGGAACGCCTGGTCGACGGCAGCCAGGGAACTCCCGCCAGCCCAGCACAGCACAGCCCGGGCAAAGCTGGAGCTAAAGTGATCCTTGTGACTGCTCTCCGGCAGCGATTCCCCGCCGCTTCCCCACACACGGCCCGCAGGGAGCAAGCCCTTGCTGCGGGCTGCCGTGGACCGGGTTTTCACTCAACTCTTCTTTGACTGCAACCAACGCTGGAAGGTCCCGGAACGGTGCGCTGCTCGTATTGCTGTAAAATGGAAACTAACGCTTTCCAACTAGAACCACTGCAATTATTTTCAGCAACATTATGATCCTTTCCATTGCTCAGCTTACTGAAGAACAACTAGCCAGGAGGTTAAGAAAACCAAACCAAGCCAACCCTAATTTAAACAATTACAGAATTAGTCATCAACAGACTAAATTAGCATTTAGACAGTAAGTTCAACATATGCCACACTGATGCCCTTAGCAGTTACAAAATAGAATTAGAAAACTAACATTTATTAAATCAATTTGAATTTTAATATACATTTCAAGAACGTGGCAGCATAAAAGGAAATGTTTTTAGAAACAACCTGAATCTACCATTCGCAATTTTACATTAACGATCAGGGCTCTCCTATCGACGGTTCCAAAACACACTTGACCTAAATTCTCCAACTTTGGGTACCATATTTAATGCAGCAGTGAGATAGTAAAGATTCCAAGTACTCCCACATTTCTGGAGCAAAGGTACTATGTATTTAATTTAATGAAAGTCCTAATAAACGTACCATCAACAATCTCAGCAAAACTTAACAGCTCTGCAAAAGCATTCAGAAACAACCCATGCTGTGCAGTTTACTCCCCTTAAATCAGACTCTGGTTCGGCTACTTTTGTTACACGCAGTGGACTAATAAACAGATTTACATTAGTAGGTCACGATCAAACCACCAAATCAGAAAATGGTAGGATCCTTTTGGGTCAACACAAAAATCACATACAAGTTTAACTAAATACATTTTAATAGGACATCGTTAAATCTCAGGAGGGCTAAAAAACACAGATCTTAGGTACTTGGGTTGGCAAATAAAGACAAGAATACTAAGAAGCATTTTCCACCATTTACTCATTATCAAAAATATTTTTCAACTCTTCTTGCAAAACAAAAACAAAAAAGTACAGACTGGACACGTACATCACATTTTTCTTCCTATGGCTTTAACCCCCCACCCTACCCACCCCACAAAAAAGACGGGGGGAGAAACAAACCAAAACCAACAAAAAGATCTGACCACGTTCACAGAAAATGACACCATGGTACACTAACAAAACAAAAGGAGGTGTCATTTGTGTCCAAAGGTTTTTGCTTATTTCTTAGGTGAGGAACCATCATTGTACATGCTTTGTGCCAAATCAAACCGCACCTAACGGTAGGTCAGAAAGCGCTGCGGGGTTCACTGGATGAATAAGAGGGAAAATGAAAGCAGTGAAGTAACTCAAAAAATTCACATACTACTTAACATGCTGTTGAACCAGGAACAGCCTTTTAAATTAGAAGGTAATGGTTTGTGTTCTAGTCAGCCCATGTTTAATTTGTGCTGCATCATTCCAACAGGAAGAAATTTCTGCTTTCACAAGGCAACCTGACTTTTTTAGGCTGCCAATGAAGCCTTAAACGCAAGACTAAACTCTTCCGCTTGTACCCTTATTTAGGGATTACACCGAAATAAAGCATTTTTGCATAAAGCTGAATTCCTACAAAGGCGCTATTATTTTAACACTTTCTGAGATAAGCTCTTTGACAACTTTGTGGTGTTTTTCCATTTTAGAGCCTTTCAGCCCCAGTGGAAAAGCACTGCCCTTTGAAAGCCACTTTCAACATATTAGCGAAAAATGAGATGGATTCTGGGTGGAGTGAGTTATATAGCTTATACTGTCTAACAAACATCCGAAATATTCGACCCGAGATAGCAATCGATCCTCTGCCCCAGCTAAAAGACGCCTGTCAGCGAAGAACTACCCTCAAGGGGATGGGTCTCAGGTCTGTTGTGGTACAAACTTAATCAAACAAACAACCAAACAACCCCCGATGATGATAACTCCGGTGGAAGTCTCTCTGTATCCCAGGCACTGATTGGCGGGAGGGGAAGAAATCAGCCAAGGAGTCTCTCTGTAACCCACAAAATCCCCTCTTTTCTAGAAGGAACAGCAGTAAAATCAGCAGGAACTCCAAAAAAAAAATAGGGGGGTGGGTGGGAAAGGAGAGAGTGGCGCAAATAAAACTTGAGCCTTCTTTGTGGACAAGTAATTTTCTCCCCCAGCCAAAAGAGTCAGTAACATGTCAAACAAACGGAGTCAGCACAGAGGGCATAACTGATCAGGAACATGACCTGTGGAATGGTCAAGAAAACAAAAAAAATTATTGATGCTGTGCACGGGGATGGCATATCTGAGTCAGCAGTTTGACGTTCCTATCTCACCAACTGATCTCCTGACCCTGTCTGGAGACTGAGCTGCTTTTTGGGCTATTAGCTTTCTTGATATATTACTAAACTTTTTTAAAACTGTTCCGTAGAGCAGATAACCAATTCTCACAATCAGAAATTATCCACCCTTTTCAGACTATATTCCCCAGCTCAATGCTGCATTTCCTACAGGAATATTAGGTGATTTTTCCAGTAATGGTGACTGTAACTAATGGATAATTACTTTTCTGCATCACAGTCTAGCACAGTTTAGATGGACTAACTAGATACCACTTTTCTACATTTAAGCAGAAGCTTTGACTGAGCACAAAGCATGACCAAGTACAATGAGGTTAATATATTCCTTGCCAAAGATCTTGTGATAAAATCATTTACATCAGCAATTGATCTCAAACTATGAGGTGCTGTAAGAACTAAAAACAGTTTTAGGGTAACTCCTCCATTATCTGCAACTATTTCCCAGACACTAATACACATAACATAGCAATGAAAAACACTTGATACAAGTGATCTAAACGCAGGAGCTCCAGCAAGTTAAACAGAACCATAGCTGCCTTAAAACTGTAGCAGTTCCCCTACTGACGGCAGGGAAAAGAAAGAAAGATTCAACAGTCATATCTCATGTCTATAGCTTCATCCAAACTTTTATCATCGTGTGTACTGGCAGCTAAAAACGTCGTTACTGGTGACCCTGTCACATTGATTACACTGGTGCTTGTGCTGGCATTGCGCACCGCAATGCTCGTCACATTAATGCCCAAAGTAAGCCGAGTCTGCTCCAAGGCCTTTTCTGGCACTGCAAATGCCTCCAGCTTCTTCTCCCCATTAGCCATGTATGAGTTTTGGCAGCCACGGCATATGCAGTCAAGGCAGGCTTTGCGGTTAGAATAGCAAGGGCAGCGTTGGCCACGGCATGTAAGAACACTTGGATTTTGGGTGGCACGACCACATTTACACCCTTTCTTTTCTTGTGGCTTTTTATACACAGTTTTTGTTGGGCTTCCTGGCATAACGTTACTGCTAGGAACTTTCTCCTTTGCTTTGTCTTTTGTTTTCAGCACCCCTGGTTTGGCTTTCGGGTGAGATTTCTTAGGGGCATGTTCTAAATTCTTTTTCATGCTTTTGTTAGACAGGAGCACAGTTTTACTTATTTTGGGAGTAGCGCCTCCGTTAGGTACAGTTGCAATGGGCTGCAAAGACATTTTATTTTCCTGTTTCACTGTCACAGGAGCTGATGCTCCCAATGTTGGGCCACAGATGATGCTGGAAATGGGTAGAGGCTGAACCTTTTCACTGTCGCTTTCCGATCGAGATCTCTTTCTGTTTAACTTAACTACCTTAGGCGTCGCCGCTGTACAGGAGATTCCGTGAGGAGAAGCATCTGTGGACATGAAAATGTTATGGCTAAGAGGTGGGGGAGAAAGCTGCAGGAAAGGGCCGTTAGTCATGTTTGCTTCCAAGCTGGGCTGCAAATTGGAATCACAGACTTCAGTATTTGAGACGGTCTCTAAGCTCCGGAGAACTTCCTCAACGCTAAGGAGAAGCGAGCCACCTGGTTTTATATCTTCACTGAAACTGCAGATGTCAATGCCTGTCGTACACAAGTCACTAGTAGAAACTGTATCACACACAGGCTGCAGGCTGCTAGAGATATCTTCAGTTTTTATATACTCTCCAGTACTACAGACATCAATTGTGTTTGCGTGTTCAGGAGAAGGAATACTCACTCCAAGTTTATCTACCGAAAGCCCATTACAATTGGGCAACCCGTTGATAACAGAACCTCTAATATCAATGTTGTGTGTGCTTTCAGGTATTGACGTAAAACTAGCTGGAGGATCAGTTGTGAGTTCTGAGGTTGAAGGTACTGGGGAATGTGTCAAACACAAAGCCAAGGCTGTATCGGAAGATTTTTCTGTCTCTTCGTGGAGTGGTGACCCATCTTTGAGCAAAGCCAAAAGATCTGCAGAACAATCAACTGCTTGGATAATATCTCGCGCCAGTGGAGTTTGCGTTATGTATTCGCAGAGTTTCTTATAGCAGTTCACTAAGATGCTTAGCTGCTTATTCTCCTCAAACTGTTCGTAGTCCTTGCACCAGCTACATGACGGTTTCATCATCATCTTCTTGCCTTTACAAGTTTTGCAGACATAGTGCTGACATGTGGAGTTGGTAGGAGCAATAGGGTCTTGTAGCAAATTTCCTAAGGAAAAAAACAAGAGAGAGAAAGATTACAATGGACTCAAGGCAGGTTTCCAGGATAATGCAGGATGAATTTTTTGTACTATCAAAAAAATTGCCTGAAAAAGTTCAGTAACTCACAAGAAGACGTACCATCCAAGTAATAGCCGGTAAGAATTTTCACAACTGCCCTATCTGGTTTTAACACAACATTAAAAAAAAAAAAAAAGAAAACCATCACACCGTAATTTGTCCTGCTGCTGCAGCCTTTAGAAACACTCTCAACTAAACCACTACCAATCCCCTTGTCCCCTTCAGCCGTTTCTTCCATTGAAGCTTACAAAAAACACACAAGATTTCTATGAATTTACCAAAAGTGCAACAATAAACTCCCATGAAGAGCTACTGCAGAGATCTTAATGACATTAGTGAAAACAAATGGCAACGGAGCAGAGGGAGACTCTAAAAGGGATGTGAAAACGATGAAGCATCAACCTCAGAAGGAAAGACGACACAGCAGACTTTGTTTTACTTTTCATTTAGCTGGGACTAAAAATAGAGTCTAGCGTTGTGACAGTCAATGCCGTGAATAAAGCACAAAGTTTTTAACTTCGCAAGCAACAAACACAGTTAAATGGATCCCATGAATCCTTATAAATACTGAATAAAACACCTAGTAATATATTTGAATAAAAATAAAATCTAAAAAAGACTATATTGCTCTCTAATAGATTACTCTTGTGCCAAACCAGAAGGTGCAACAAGGTGACTCTTAACATATCCTGGGGAGTGGGGCTCCCGGTTTTCCAATTCAGACACGTATCAGTGAAATAATACTTCAAACAGCGGTACTGTCATAGCCATGATGCTTAAATACTTTAAAGTGTCAACAACGGCTCATGTCTTGGGCAGGAGTGAAGGAATCAGAAGAAAGGATTTTCTCCGAGATCCTACAGTTAAGAATAAAAAACTAATAAAAATCAGTTGCTAAAGGAATCAACACACCTGACAGCACAGAAAGTTTCAGACACTGACAATCTGGAAGGTTATGGCTCCAGATCTCTGAAACTGTAAAAACCTGGAAGAATGTTTGGTTTTATTTAAAAGCAAACCAAATAACACGTAAGGATAAAATAGGAAAGAACCAAGGTAACTGAAATTCTGCATAGAAATAATCCAACTAGTAACTAGATCCAGAAAATGACAGTATTGCTTTGCTATTTCCAGCCAGCTCTAGGCCAGAAAGATATTCTAACACCTAAATTACATTTCAGAGTATCTATAGTAATCCACAGCAACAGGTTTCCTTTCCAAGCAGCAGATTTTCAGCTTTGATCAGACCTTTCTCCCCATAAGGAGCCTTTGCTGGATGCGTTCACCACCAGCGAATTCTCACCCAGATTTTCTAAAGTGAAAACATGTTGTTACGAACAAATGAATAAAATACAACAATTTGGCATGAGAAAGCAAAGTGCATCTATTAAAACAGACTGAGATTAAAAAATCATATCAAATATAAAGATACTTTCTCTTATCACTCACTTGCCAAGGAAATTTTAATCACGTGGACCTTCTGTAACAGATTTTTGGGATAGCGCTTTGAAGGGATATAATTAACTGGACCTCGTCGAGTGGACTGAGTTACCAACTAAGGAATGAAACCCAACCTTTCTACCTTAGTCGAGAACCCAAGGCCTCAGGCAGAAGATGACGACATACTATACTAACCCTCAGCTGTAGCAGCACTTAAAATATGAAACTCATCCCTCACTCTGTAGCTTTTGTCAAAATGTTCCACCCCCCATTCCTAACCTAACCCTCCGTACTTTTCACTATTCAAACTCCTTTTGGAAATTCAGCTTTTTGTGTGTGTTTAAGTAGGAAATTTGCAGTAGCACAGTAATTCTGCAACAGTCTGGAATTCCATGAGTGAGCCGACTATCCCATTTTCCCTTTGAAATGTGAATCCCTTGGTACCTCTTTGGGAAAGGGCTGCTCCAGCCCTCCATCTGAGCTCTCTTTCAGTAACAGTGGCTTGATGTGAACTGGTTTTTGAGCAACAAATAATGAGTCAGTGCTGAAGTCATCATTACGTAGTATTTTTTTAATAAATTGAGAGAAAATATAATTGTTTGGAAAGTTGGCAGCTGGCACACATCTACACAACGTCCACTAGTGAGACCTGTCGTTACAGCGCGACTGGAAGAGGGGCCGTAGGGAAGAGCGCAGTATTTGAACAAGCTAACTGAAAGCGATGCAGGAGGAAGACCGAACAGGAGATGCTGTAGAACAGAGAAAGGTTCAAAGCACAATTACAGCAATACTTGACGGGAAACGTACTTCACGATCAGAGAGTAGGTATTTAACTTTCCCTTGCTAATCTAATGCGGAAGGTCTGACTGAGGAAGGGTGACTCCCCAAGACCCCACCATGAGAAGGCAGTAGCAAAACACTCTTCAAGTTATGCAGTGAAGATTTAAAGCCAACAGATGGAACATGAAGTCCCACAATCCAACCTGCAGTGGAAAATTTTTTTTTAAAGTTCCCTTTAAATGACACTGTATAAACAGCAATGAAGGCAGAGATGTCCATCATGGTCCTAAGATTGGATTTGATTTTGTGAGAAAAGTCCCTAACTCCCTTGGGGAAAAACAAAAAGAAAGCTTTAAAACACATCAGCTAGTCTCAGAAGTCACGTCCTTCAGCAAGAAAGAGTTCACAAACAACTGTCCATCCCTTCTGGATCTTGAGTCTTTCCAGCAGGACAAGCAGAAAGCCATGCCCTGACCAACGCAGCAGACACACAACACACCTAACACTTGTTCACTTAATGCTTTGAGACTTCAGAAGCCATCGTACCACCACATGCATCCACAGTGCTTCCAGTACCAAAAGCCTACCAACATTAATACCCAATGAAACAATGCACTTGGGTGTGCTCCTTGGTCCATCTTTAGCCTCTTTTTGCTACTTATGAGTTATGATGATCGATGCTTTCCAGATTAAAGCACGAAAATACTTCAGAGATGGGACTAAATAAACAATACACAGTCACAACTTCAACTTTTAATAAGATTAAAAAAAAAAAAAAAAGTCATCACCAACTGTGCATTTCTCCCGAAATAAATTTGGCTGAAACTTGAATGGGTACGAATGCTAAAAGAGGATACTAAAAAAAATTACATTTCCAGAAGCTTTGAGGAAAAAAACAGACGGACAGACAAAAGAAAAGACTTCACATGCTCTCACTGGAGGAAAGAACAGAGCAAGTTCTACACTCAGTAAATGCCAGGCAACCTACACGGGAGAGACATTAGGAATGCCTGAGCTGTGGGAATATTTTCAGCTTGAGCTCATATGTCATTGAATATTCATTCTTCAAAGTTTCTTTCTCATATGGATTCTGTGGCACCTATCACTCTCTTCAGCTTTAGTATCGTTAAACTAAAAAAAATCATCAACCATGAGATGCACATTCACAGAAATTTAAGCTTCATTACTTTTAATACTCAGGGAATGGTATTAAGTCAGCAACACTGTCCCAGAAAGACAACACCCGAGCTGCTACCCAGAATCTGGAGGTACTAAGCTCTGAGACATTCCAAACTGCTGGACTGTACAGGCTCCCAAGGCGTAACATTCATCCGATGCTGCAAATCACCAGATCTTCCCAGATTAAGATTATGAACTCCACCAAGTAAATAAAGCCGGGAAGGATTCCAAGATGTTACCTAGCCCATCCTCAAACTCCTAAGAATAACCATACTGAGTTAGACCACAGCTCCATCTAGCCCGGCAGGCCGTCTCACCAGTGGCCAAAAGCAGGTGTATAGAGTAAGAACAAGGCAAGAAAACTCTTGCCCAGCTTTTAACCATTATTAGCTGAGATACTTCTCATGGGAGATGGGGTTTCCATGTACTCAGTAACCCTCAGGTTCTCTCCTTAGGCTTGCCTCATCTCCTCCTTAACTATTTCAAATGTAATCAGTCACAACAGGCTTTGACAAGAAGTTCCCTGGTCAACTATCCGTTGTGCTGAGAACGACCTTTTTGTTTTGAACATTACTCTTATTAGCTTCACTTGACAATCTCTGGTTCCTGTGTTGGATGAAGCAACTGTCAATCCCAATCCTCTCTTCCGCTAGTCGTGGTTTTACAGACATCTACCACATAACCATCCAAGTTGTCTCTTTTCCAGGCTGTACAGAAGTTGTTCCTTACATTGGATCACCCTTCTCCTAAGTCTTCCGCAGTTCTTTTTTGAGATGGCGGGACCACAACTGCAGCACCATAAGATACGGGTGAACCGCAGCTTTCTACAGTGCCACAATGAAGTTCTCAATTTTATTCTCTATCCCAGTCCTGATTTTTAGCATATGCTTTGCTTTTTTGATTGATACTCAGTACTGAGCTGATACTCTCATGGAGTTGTCTATGGCAAGGCCAAGATGTCACTTTTGGCTGGTAGCCATCAGTGCTACCACTTTCTATAAATTTACAAATTTATATAGATCTGCAAGATATAAAAATGGTGGGCTCTGAGAAGTTAGTGTTTTTCCATGTTTATCATTTAATATTTATCTAAGCTAAATTTAATTTGTCATTTTATTGCGCAGTCATTCATCCACGTAAGATCCTTCCACGATTACTCGCTGCAGTCCTTAATTTTTACTGCCCTAAATAGCTTGGTATTACTAAACTTTGCCTCGTCTTCTCTCACCCTTTTTTGCAAGGGGTATATTAATACAGCAAAAGCAAAATCATGTTCTTACAAAGGCTCCAATAAGAGGCGTTCCCTAAACAACATCAGTTCTTAACTATCCTATTTTCAGAAAGGTTTACTAAACATCTACATTAATATGACGATTACATTTAATAAGCTGCATATACAGAGGAAATACTTTTAATATATTATTTACAAAATATCACAGCTGTCCTGGAAAGGCTGCTACCAGGAGGCAGGTCATTTAAACCGCAAGGAATACTTCCTATTGTGCTCCTTAATGAGCATTACTTCACAGCTGCAGGAAGAGGGGAAGCATCTGCAAATTGTATCTCAGAGACCAAAGAAAGGAGAAGAATTGGGAATCAAAGCAATTGTTAGGTGTATATATCCAGCAAATGCGCTCCAAATGGATGAAGTTCACCGAGAAGAAAGACATGAATCCAAACAGGAGGCTTCTTCCATTCTCATCTATCCTCAGCAAAAGCAGAAATAAAATGCCCTAGAAAAGGGGCTAAACACCAGTAACTAATTTAGCGCCCCTGGAAAAGCCTACTGAAACATAATATATTGCCTTTTTTAACAACTCAAAGTCTTAAGAATGATGTAACTATTAAAACTTAATTTGGTGAAGTAAACTAGAAAAAATTATGATGTCAAATTTTGTTACAAGTAGAAATAAATGTACCATTGGAGCTAATCTCCAACATCTCCTCCCGGGGGAGGTTTAGGCTGGATATTAGGAACAATTTCTTTACGGAGAGAGTGGTGAAGCATTGGAAGAGGCTGCCCAGGGAGGTGGTGGACTCACCATCCCTGGAGGCGTTCAAGGAACATGTAGATGTGGCACTGTGGGACATGGTTTAGTGGGCATGGTGGGGTTGGGTTGATGGTTGGACTTGATGATCTTACAGATCTTTTCCAACCTTAATGATTCTGTTATTTGTCTGCCAAAACAGAGTCTTTAATCCTCGGTTGCATTCGTGTCACCAGAAATCGCCCTCATTCTATAGTGTGCAGCAAGCAAGTGGAAAGCTCAAGAGCCCAGCCCTCTACTCCTTTCACTCTCTACCTGACTGAAGTGGCGTATCTGCTACACAACGCACAAGTAGGACTGGCATCCATGAAGAAGGGAAGAGGACGGTAAGAAGGAAGGTGGGAAGGAAGCTCACCCACACCAGTTAATCTGTTAACATCAAACATGTCAAAGACCATAATTTCATTTTTAAACCAAGATTACAAAAAACTTCTGTGAACTTTGGATTAGTCAGATAGAAATTCTACAGCTCTGTAATCTAGTAAGTTTTAAAAACGGGAAGCACACATATACTTCTGTGTCACACTTAAAATTAATATATGGCAATGACCTCAAAGTAGTAACCAGAAGCTGGAGATTTAACAGTTGGACCACTACACTTTCAGCATTTTCGTTTCTGGATTAAACAGGATCTGATTGTTTCTGCTAAAATAATTAGCAACAGGCAGTAAGCTCTAACAAATTGCTACATTCAAGCTTCAGAGTGAACCACCTCCTGAAGGATGGCGATACCAGTGGACAGGCTTTTTGAAGTTCAGCTATCCATCTACCTGCAGCTCAAGCACTTCAGCTGAAGCAGCCTCTGAAAGGAAAAGTCTTGCTTCCCCCACCACCTTCCCTGCACCGCTCCCTTCTTCAACCCCACACAGCATCTTTTCATCTAAGAAATGATCAGCTAGATCTGACTGAGGAGTACGTAGCTCAATGAGGTTTCAAAGCAAAACATGCAAAAGAAAAATATGATCATAAAAGCAGCAGGGTTTTCAGAATCTGGTAAAAAACCTAAAAGCACTGTTTACAAAACTACTTGACGATAGACAGACAGGCATATGATAAGTAGTGAAAAGGTCTGTTAACCATCTGCAGAAAAATAAAACAAATGCGTGAGATCTGTTTTACATGGGTGAAAGATCTGGATTCTTACTAGAAAAAGAAGAAAAACTAAATACGCTCAAAACCAGAGAAACTTCAAGAGAGGTTAGCGCAAGTGACAAATGCCAAGGACGAGGCAGCAGTGAAAGGTCTCCTTCCACCGACCTCGAGCCCCAACATAAACCCCTTCCAAACCATTTGCTCAAGGCGGTGGGCTTCAACAATGGTCTGGTTGATACGTTTCACAAATAGTGCACCAGTCAAGAACTTGTGAACTAAATGAGAGCATTTCTTCCTGAAAATACCACGTTGCTCTTAGATCACCACAGCTAGTGACACCAACAACAGTGCCAGGAGAATTTGTCCAAAGACATTCAGAAGCAATGACAGATTCCCCGTCAGGTGAAATGGAAACAGGGGGGGCACACACAAAAGCATTAAAAAAAAAACCAAACCAACTTATTTCAAAATTTTATCAGAGAGAACATTCTGCTGGCTGCTGAATATTTCTGAGCATCCTCCATCTACAAACAACTATGAAAAATTAGCTACAGAAATTATTACCCTCACATAGGGATGGTCACGACTAAAGAATTAATGATTGTATAACTCTTTGGAAAAATAAAAACGCCACTGTTTCTGTCTGAACACCATGGGAACCCAAATTAACCATGATAAGAATACAGCTAGACTATTTCTCCGTGCATTTGGAGAACTACAGTCAACCTCTTTAGCTAAAGTTCAAGAAAAAAAACAGAAATATGACAACAAATTGCATTTTAACTGTAGAAGAGACTGCTTTGTTCTCTGACTCCACCCCCTGCATAATAAACAACAGAAGATCTTTTACCAAGTCCTATGTCAAAGTTACATTTCTGTTCAAAAGTCTTTGTGTTTACAAAAATCATTGACTGGAAAAAATTCTAAATGTATTTTTAACAAACCAGGTGGCAAAGTTCAAACTTTGTAATGAACAGGCTTTAAAAAGACAAATAAAATCATCTTTTTCACCATCCAGTGTAAAATTTTCATGGAATTATGTCTTCCAAAAGTCAAGGTTACTGTATTTTAACAGGTTTTAAATGGCAAAGTTAACATTTCTCCTATGGGTATAAGATTAATTTAACATGTTTCTAGGCAGCACAAATGCTCAAGAGTTAAAACTTGCTTTGAAAGTTATAGATCAAGTTAAGTGTATTTATCACAAACAAAAAAGTAAGGAAAACTATTTCTTCCCACCAAACAAAAATGCCCGCACCATCAAGATCAACCGCGCAATCTTCAAGGGAACTGTGCTCTTCAAGGCCACTGGAGAAGGAGCAAGCCCTGTGCTGTGACTGCAAAGCTCAGGAGACAGAGAATAACAAATTACATCACTGAAGGACTTTGAAGTGGATTCCTCCGTAAGAGCAGGAAAATCTTTACTATCTGGAAAGCACAGTGCTCAAGAAAGGTTGTGCTGCGCATTACTTCTCAAGCCGTATACTAGATGCAAAGAGTCTTTTCTGGCCTCACACAAAACTCCAATAATACCCAGCAACTGCTTACTCCGTATTTAGTCACACCAATCTGTAAATCATAACACAGTAAGAAAACAAAGAAACCTGTGTTTGAATGCACTGTGTCCAGATACCTGGACAACTAAGTTGTCCCAATAAAGATGCCTCTTGGCAACATATTAACTTTTCTTTAAACACTCTGAAACGCAATCGGTTTAATCAATATCCTCAGGCGACCATCAAAACCCGTCCTTCCATCATCTCCCATTGCCTCCGTGAGAAACACACGCTCAAATCACATCCAAAGACAATACTGCAATCTTCACTTTGCAACCTTCTTTTAAAGCCCGGTATCAACCAGCTGTTAAGGTGGAAACCAGAGTTATTTCTCTTCCTACTCCTCTTCTCAATTTTGTTTTAAGACAGAGGAGTATTTTTAGTTTAAAACCAATTTAAATTCAACTGGTAGAACTTTATGTATCAAAACACATGCAGGACAATGCAGACAACCTTGAAAAAGCAGCTCTCCCACGAGTCACCCACAGGATTTGAAAACAGGAAAGGGAAACAGTGAATTTAAGTAAGGAGATTTTAAGAGGAAGAGAAATCATCCAACATGTTCTTGGCTAAAAATTGGTGCATTCAGAGATGTGCGAGTGGACATTTTATAGGCAACTGCCCATGCTGGTTATCTCCAAAACAAGAAAAAAAAAAAAGAATACTTGCAGCAGAAGGTATTTGATAGGTACTTGTCCCACAGTCCATGCTCCCCGATGGTTGTTTTGGAGCTTCGGGTTATTTTGCACATTCTTCAGAAATTCAGAAGTATTTTGGCAACCATTCATGTAATTTTTAAGGGCAAAAATAACATACTTCTAAAAACTACCAGTATGTAATAGCTGGACAGTATCTTTCATCATTGAAGATCGAGGAAAGAAGAAAATGTCAATGAAAAAGACCTGAAAAAAAGGCACCGCTCCAGATTACTTTTCAAACACAAAAGGCAACTCTGATCTGGCAGCACGGATCATCAATCGGCCTTCACTCTCCTTAATCTAAGGAGAATGGACAAGGAATGAGAGTTGTAGGCTAAACTTTTCCATCACAAAACTTAAATACGCTTTTTCACTTTAAAACTGTGATATCCAGGCTTAACTCACTTAGTCATGGCTCACATCCCAAACAGAAAATCCAGTATCATGTACATAATGAAGTTTTATTAGTAGTGGGAATTTGTTTCTTCTGTCTTCCTCCACCTCTGTGACCGGAAATCGAATTTTCTAGAAAGTTTACATCTGTTTAGGTGTCACCCAACTATCTTCCCTTCCCTGAAGGACCTCACGTAACTGCTGCATGCCTCAGATTGTCTCAATACCATCAGTGAAAAAAAGACTTTGCTTACTCTAGAGCCATAATTCGCTTGCATTCCACTTGCTTGTGGTGCTTCTTCCCTTAAGGTATTTGTAGAAATTTTCATATGAAAGTTTAATAAAACTGTACAGGTCTAATTCACAATTTCCCAACGACAAAGTATAGCCTAAAGCAGTAAGCTCTACTTGGGATCCATAACAATGCCACTAAGAGCCACAGTCAAGGGGTCCGGAGGAGGTCACACCATGCACTGGCGTAGCGGGGGAAACAGTCAGAACTGCAGAAGGACTGCAGAAGGAACGGAGAATTAGCTCCGCGGGGGGCAAGGAAGAAGAGGAGGAACCTTCACAGGTCCAGCAATATGGACAAGATGGCACAAAGATGGAAAATTTTACAAAACTCAATATACCACCAACTACGGAGACATTTCAAACCTAGCTAGCAGAATGAGTTCCCTAAGACTCAACTTACATTGACAGCATAAAACTTTCAAAACATAGACAAATACTTTCACACAAGGGCCGAATGGAAATAACATCCCTATACTAATCTTTAAATAGCAAAACAAAAAGTCAACCATTTTTATTTTTTTGGTAATCCACACCATTCTCCCTGCTTGGGAGTTGTTTCCATAATGCTACTTTACCATTTAGCCTTCAACCCTCTAACTAAAACTCTCAAGAGCTACCTCAGAACACTTTACAGGAGCTGTGTAAGGTACGGGTCAGTACTGTCACGTTGCTTCTTTGTTCCTTCCCACCCCTTAATCTCCCCTAAACCACCTGTTGTCTCACATCCCCTTACTTAGATTCCAGGATGTTTAAGGCAAGAACTATATCCTTAGTCTGTATTTCTACAGCACAAGCTACAGCTGGGCTCCTGGCCAAACATCAAGTGTTATCCTAAAGCCCTGCAACCTTTCAAGCACTTTCACATTCTAAATCAGCAATAACAATCTTTCACACACCTTTTAACTATCTTTCAGAGGTTCCAGGATGAAGTTTTCCAGGGATAAAAAGCTAAGTTGATCTGACCAGCAATCTGTCTCTTACAAGTATTTTAACTGAATTTCAAAAAAGGCTGTTAATGCTGAAAAGCCAACTGAACCTTTGAATGACTTGCAGTAGCCTACATTGTATCTGAAACAGAGAAAGCCACTTTTAAGAAGATTTTTATCCCACTAGGCAGTACTTTTAAAACATACAAGTTTGTTGCATAAATCCTACTCAACTATTTTCAAATTAAATGTGGTATTAACATGAAATTTAGTAATAATCACTCTTGTCCAGAGACTGAAACTCAGATTTCACACCCTCAAAACACATAAGGCACATACCTTCTGTCTAATGCACGCTCGGAAATAGTTATTTTTAAGTTTTAAAAGCTCTAGGAAATATCACCCTATACATCCCTGTACAAGGATGATGCATTACCTACACCACCATCTAGGAAACTGTCACATGATGACACTTAAATCCTAGAAACATACACCGCCGTACCATCAATGTAATTTAACCTTTATAATCCATCAGGTAAGACAGAGACCTCAAATCCACCTAGAACAGATTTAGCTGACTTACACTGGCATACTGTATTTACATTATGACTTTCTACTGATGGAACTTCTGCCAATTTGAATGTAAAATCAGAGCTTTAATTAGAATGTCATAATTTCCAAAAACTTCTGCCACCCCTACTATGTGAGCTGTTTAAAAGACTATCAGATCAAAAGAAAATGAGTTGGCATACGTCTAGGGGATTGAGAAAATAGTGAAAGCACAATAATGTTAGTTCATTTATATAGCTGTCACTAATGTCTTCTAAAAACAATTCTCTAAAATTAAAGGGACAATCTTGACTGCGGAATTAATACCTACAGCGTAACAAAGCATTACAGAACGCATTCAGAGAGATTAAATACTGTGGGAAGGCTGATGACATGAGGAGCACTAATTTGGGGAGTAATTTCCCAAGGGCAGTCCTAGAAGTCCAACACTTGGGACTTTAACCAAGTGTAGGGGTTTTATGCATTACTGATAATTCATGCAGCATTCCTCCAACAAAGCATAATTTTTAAACACTTACGGTCAAGACCGCGTTCGACTAAGAGCTGTGCAAGGCAAGTACGACACTCAAAGTTCCATGTGCATGAACCCATACCCAGATATTTGGATCTCACGGTCTAAACAGACAAACAGGGTAGAAAGAAGCGAGCATCTGAAAAGCTTTTAAGTATTTTTTTTTAAAACCCACACTGTGAAGTTTTGGGTGGGCACAGCACTCACTCTTGTGATCATGACATCTCACAAAGTAACCTTTACTTCAGTACTTAAACTTTACCTTTTAAAACACTGAAGTTAAAAAGGTTTTGACAGTTGGACAGGCTTTAAATGACCTCAAACATGCAGAAGGTAGAACAGCTCTTAGCACTAACATGTACAAGAGGAGAAGGAGTATTGTAAAAATATCATGGCAAGGTTAGAGGGCCAAAGAGAGAAAGAGGCACCAATGTTCACCTGTGACAGAAGTGGGAGAAAAGGAACACAAAAAGCAAACAAGAAAAAGAAGGTCGATTTGCCTTTACCAGTCTGAGCTGAAGATTTATGGCTGCTGGTCAACACCAGAGCGGACAATTCTGTATCGGGCAGGACCACTCTCCCATGACTAACTGCCTGCAGGCTCAAGAAAGACACTTTACTAACTCTGCAGGACAAACACTGTATTTCACTGTACGGCTTCACAAAGAGCCTGGTATTTACTGAGGCCTCTGTATGCTACCATGCCACAAACAGGAGCCCAAGACACGGAGAGATAATACCGGGGAATCACTCGTAGACAAAACATTTGAAACACACAGCGCCACAGTTATCTGAAAGCTAGCCACAGCAGAAAAAAAAATATAAGCCAAAGCAGTAACCTTAAAGTTCAAAGAAGATAAGGGATGAAGAGGGGAAGTGGAACCATCAAGAACTAGTTTGTAAGTAGGAATATGCATGGAAGCACAAGTCAATAGAGAAAACAAACTAAAAAAGATGGTTTCTCTACCAAACTGAGAGTGACAGAAAAGCCAAGCAAGAAAAGCCGAAGAGGGGAAAAACAGCTCAGGAATTTGGGCAGGGACAAATTAAAGATAGACGATTTCAATAACCCAGAGTGTAAAAATACGATTGCAAAAGGCCAAGAAGGGAAGAAGTCAAGGCAAGGAGAACAAAGAACACATTTCAGAAGATCAGTCTTAAAGCAGAGAAGCCAGAGAGCACAGTAGTTAGAAACACGTAGTCCCTATGTAAATATCTTATTTTAAAAAACCAAAACCAACAGAAGAACGTTAGCGTATTTTTAGGCAAAAGCAGTCTGATGACTGACCAAAAGCAAGAAGGATTTATGGAAAAAAGCACAGTTAGGGATTAGGATTAACAGGGCCTAAGGTAATAAGCAAGGGATA
This sequence comes from Gavia stellata, assembly GCF_030936135.1. Taxonomy (NCBI): domain Eukaryota; kingdom Metazoa; phylum Chordata; class Aves; order Gaviiformes; family Gaviidae; genus Gavia; species Gavia stellata. The sequence continues at coordinate 3,405,122 of NC_082604.1, forward strand.
AAGAGCAGAGGTGCATCGATATTGACATCAGGGTTATGAAAGAGAAAAAAATCTTAGACAAATTATTTCAGGAAATGACGATGCGGTGATCCTGGGAACAGGCTCCCTCTTTCCCAGTACAAACAGATCTCTATTTTCTAAGACTTTAAGTGGGAGGAGCCAATAGCTACAGGATAGGAAGCATCCAACACTAGTTAACAGCCTCAACAGTTGAAATCCTGATCCTGTAAATAAATTAAATATTTAACTTCATAAACCCCAGTAATTTAATTAAACCGTAGTGTGACCACACACATTAGTAAAGATAAACACGTGCAAACATAGCGGACGTAAGTCCACTCTGTTAGGAAAATACACACACACACAGGGCCGGGACTTCAAACTACCGGAGGGGGGAAAAAAAGGAGAATTAATAAAATTCATCAACTGAGAGGTCTAACAGATCAGCCTCCCGCTCCCAGTGCTGACCAAGGCTTCAAAGGAAAGCTCAAGAAAGGTTGACAGCTTATTCCAGAGCTTCCTACCAGGAGTGGACACGTGCCCCCACTTCATAAACGCAGCAGAATGCGATTCCTTCCCAATGTTCCCCAGACTGTAACGCTGACATTCCGGATGCCTGCCTTTGCCCACAAAATGCAGAATTCTTTTTTTTTGGGGGGGGGCGGGGGAGTGGGGAAATCCTAGCAGACTTTTCAGCCTATTTGCTTTTTATGGTTATTATTGTTATACGACAACTATCTGCTGCGCACAAAAAAAAAAAATAAAATCCAAACATCGTTTCTGTGTGCTTAAAATTCCTGGCTTTCAATCCGAGTTACTTTTTTTTCTTTACATTTCAAGGGGGGGGGGGGGAAGAAGTGTAAAAAGTTCTTCGTTCCCTGCCTCCATGGTCTGTATATTGTTTTGAGTATCTTTTACCACACTTGCTCTTAGTCATCACTTTTTTAAAGCCATTAATTCCACTACACCAGGGTATTCCAATAACCACTAATAACTACCGTACCCTCACGGGACTGACCATAAATAAAGCGTTGCGTTTTGGGCAAAACACGCTCTCTCAACAGCACGGGGCTGGTTTTGTGCAGCCTGCCGGGCTGTTCAACCTGCGGACCCCTACGGCCCTTCTGCCTTGGTGACCGATACTGCCCGCGGATCTCCCCCCACTTCGGGTCGGGTTTTTGCGGGGGGGGCGGTGCGGGTGCGTGCGCGCTGTTTGAGCCCAAGAGCCTCTTCGCTCCCCAACTTGCAACACCCCCCCCCCGCCGCCGCTCCCCGCGCCCCCCCCGCCGCCCCCCGCGGGAGAAGCGCGGTCCGCCCACGTGGGCGCCGCCCCCCCCCCCCCCCCCCCCCGGCGGCGAGAGGCTCCGCGGGCGCGGGGGGTCGGCGGCCGAAGGCTGAGGAAAGTTTCCCGGGCCGCCGGCGTGCGTGAGCCCGGCAGAGCCCCACCGCCGCGCTTCCTCCGGCGGCCGGGCCGGGGCGAGGCTGGTCCGCGGGGGCAGCGCGGCCCAGGGCCGCCCCGCAGCGCCGTGCGGCGGGGCCCGGGGGGGGGCTCATTGTGCAGGGAACAAAAGAAAGATCCTCACCGCAAACGCAGCAGGAGAGGGACTGCCTGAAGTAGGGCAGGAGCTTGTTAATCTCTGTAAAGGACTGGGGATCCCCAGGGTCGTAGTTGAGCACCAGGCGGCTCGCTGAAACGTAGAGAGCAGTGGCATTCACCGGGTTCATCGCAGCCGCTCGCACGCCGCCGGCTCCGGGGTGAGAAGAAAGCGCGGCGCCGAGTCCGTGCCGGCCGAGGGGGCAGGTGGCCCCGGGGCGGGGGCAGGCCGGGTGTCACCTTGGTCCGGGGCCACCTGGAGCCGCGCGGCGGCGGCGGCGGCAGCGCGGAGGCCGCGGCGGCCCGGCGGCCCTGTCAGAGGGGCCGCGCTGGCTCCTCCTCCGCCTCCAGCGGGGCCTCGCTCCCGAGCAGCGGCCTCGGCCCGCCCGCAGCCACACAGCGCAGGGAGGCGGCGGCGGCGGCGCTACTCCAGGCTGCGGGCCATGCCGGGCCGCCCTCCCCCGGGCCCTGCTCCTCTCCGAGCGGACGCTTCCTCGGCCGCTGCGGGCCGCGCCTCAGCGGCGGCCCGGCATGGCGGCGGCCGCAGGGAGGAACCGCGAAGCCAGCTCAGGGCGGCGGCGGGCCGGGCCGCGCTGCCCGATCCGGCGGCGGGGGAGGGAGGCGGATGCACCTGGGCCTCAGCGCGGCCGCATCACCGCGGCGCCGCCGCGGCCTCCTCCGCGGGGCCGGAGAGCTCCTGGCTGCGCGGCCGCGGGGCGGGCGCCGCTCGCCGGGCAGGATCCGCCGCCCGATCCGCGCCGCAATGTCAATAGCAACCGTTAGATCCAACCGTCACTGCGGAGCCATCGCCGCTGCCGTCTAGCGCCCGGCACTGCGCATGCGCGGCCGGGCCGCTGCCCTCCCCGCAGCGGGGGCCCATCCCGCGGCGCGGCGCGGCGCGGGGCGGGGAGGGGGGGAGGGAGCGCAGCGCCCTCTAGCGGAGCCCGGGCGCGCCGCCGCGGGGAGCGGGGCTGTCCTCCCGCCCTCGGCCTGGGCGCGGCGCCGGCCTGAGGGAGAGGGCGAGTGCGCGCCGCAACGGTCGCCTCAGCGCGGCCGCCTCACCTCAGCGCGGCCGCCTCGCCTCAGCGCACCCGCGCTGAGGGCCGCCACGCCGGCAGCACCGCGCCGGCTCCGCGGAGGGCGGGCCGCCGCCGCTCCCTCCCTCGCCGGGCGGGCGGAGTCGGTTGCCGGCAGGGCTCCTCCGGCGGGGTGGCTGCCCTGTGCCCTGGGCGCTCAGGCTTTCCCCGCGCTCGGGGCCTCCGCCTCACGGGCGGCCGTGCCTCTGGAGCGGCTGGGCGCGGACACTGCTTCGTGCTCCTGTCATGGCGAGCGCCTCTGCTCACCTCTCAGGCAGAGGAATGGGACCCCGCCTCTGCCTGAAGCCATGCTGGAGCCTGCAGCCAGGCCTGTCGAATACCTCAGGCTTCCGTCAGGGCTCGAGACTCCGGGCTGCCAACTGGCCCCCCTTCCACCCAGCACGGAGCAAGTCTGGTGTGTTCGCCTTCAAAGAGAGAGAGCTGCAGGGCCTCTGAGGTTCTCAGAAGATCTGGCACGGGAGCAGGTGCGGTTTGGATGCCCCAGTGGACACCAGCTGCCCACACACAGTTGTGTAGATGGAAGTTTGTCACAAGTGTTCTTGCTGCCCGTACCAGCACTCTGGAGACCACAACGTATAACGCAGCAGTGGATCTACAGGCTTGGGGCAGGTACGACTAAGACATGGGTGCAGGAGGGATTTTTGACCTTCTCCAGGTTTTAGATCACTGGGGACATATGGCAGGAACTTCTGATATTTCCGCTGTAAGCACCACTGAGGGAAATCGCAGTTGCACACACCCCCAGATCCTGTGTTGCAACACTGCCGGTGCCATCAAGGCAGCCCTCTCCCTGCTTCTCTGTTTGGCCTTTTGGGAAACTGTCTGACAGAACCTCTCCTTCTTCCCACTTGTCCCTCTCTGTGTTCACCTAGAGTTGCCCATGTTAAACTAATCAAGAAGTTCCACCTGTATTTTTCTGTTCCTTGTTCTCTTCACAAATCCCCCCAGCTTCCCAGCCCAACTCAAAACAAGCGTGCATACAAAATACAGAATTTGGGTCTTGACTCCAAATACACACTTAGCACTTCTGGTCCTCATCAAGCTGTACAGCTCATTCCCCACCTGATACTGTTTCCACAGACCCCACGTACAACCCCTGTGTGCTCGCTCAGTGCACCTCTCACATTAACATGCATACCTACAACACCCCAGTCTCCCTTTTCACCTCCAAGCAAACACTCAGTATGCCATCTCTGGACCGTAACACCTTGCACACGTTCAATCCCAAATCTGACTTCGTTTCATGGCACAGCATCTTCATTCTCACTCTCAGCCTACACGTATGTTGCTTGTAAAATGCCCAATTCCTTCTTCAACTTACTGCCAGAAACACCTTATGTGCTGAACCGAGCCAACAAACTGAAATAACATTCAAGCAATTTCCCACCAAGTACACATTCTCCTATACACCTCCCTGTATCACATCCTCTGCCAAACTCCAAACACAGAGTGTCCTGAACACTCATCCCAACCCCTCCCAACCATATCTCACTGGCTGCTATGCAAGGAACTAACTTGACACCTGATATCCAAAGAGTTTTACTACCTTTGTCTAATTTCTGGGATATACTCCTTCGGGATATTGTGCTTGAGCTGGATTCGGCAGTTGCCATCTGTAGCATAGCAGGACCAAACCTCAATCCACAGCATTAACCTGTACTATTCTTTCATGCCCTGATGGAGCTAAATAAGTAGGTTTGGATTCCGTCTAAGAACAACTGCAATCCTAGCAGGACAGATAATATAAACTCGCTAGAACTGCAAGTAAATCTTACTCTTGAAAATTATGGTAATAATTGAGTAATCAAATGTGAAGTGGCAAAAGTAGCAAGGCTGACTAGGTCACACCCTTTTGACCAGAGGAAGGCCATAGTGGTTTTTTTTTTTATTATTGCTGGCTGACTGTCTGAATTTGACTTTTCTTCTAGTCAGCCACTTGAGTTGAGGGTCCATGTTTCTAATAATGCAGTCCAAGAAGCAGATACAATTTTTCCTACCTCTGTTGATGGTTTCCTCTATCCTAGCCTATTAGCATCACCACTCTGGAAAACGAGTCCCACTATCCAAACAGATTGGGTTGGGTCCTCAGCTGTTTGTGATCACTAGGACAAATAGAGTGGTAAGACTAAATATTAGGGTCTTGAGTGCACCAACAGGCTCTGCGACCTCTTGCCCCTACCCTCAGGGGTTTGGCTGCCTGCCTGTGCATCAGGCCAGCTCTGATGTGGTGCAGCTGTGTGACCTTGGATCAGGCTGCTGAGAAAGAGCCAAGCTGTGAGAAGTTTCATCTGGGCCCTCTCTGCTGTGCCTTAGGAGCTGCCTTTAAGCACAAGACCTTGCCCTTTCCTGAACTACGTTGCGCCTGGCCTGCTGACTTCTTGCTTTGACCTTGGACCTGCCTCATTGCTGTGGACATCTGGCAATCGCTGGGCTCACCCTGGTTACTGCTGGTGGACCTGCTCTGCTCTTCTTGTTCAGGTACTGTGGGACTGTTTTTCTTGTCAGTGACAAATGCTGCTCCTGGCTCACCTTCCCCTGTGCAGTAGCCACTTTTGCTGCTCCCTGATACTAAAAGCCTTGTGGCACAAGTGTTCTCGCTGCTCGTTTCCCTCTCCAGCCAGTGGTGTCTGCTTAATATTGAGCAAGCCCTGAAACATGCAATAAACTATTTCATATGTCAGTGGAAGTAACTTTCAGCAGCTATCCCCTCTCTTCTGCTGGGAGAGTGGCAAAAAGAAGAGCTTAATGCGTGATTCCTCTCACATTCTAACTGCTGTGGTTTTATTTCTACTTCCATGCTATGCCTTTCACCACTCTGAACCCACCTGACTTGGGAGACCATTTTAAGAGACCTGTGTAGGAAGCAAAGACTCTACTTCAAATTGGTGAAAAAGAACTAGTATTTCTGGAGATGTCGAAGGGGGAGGAGAGAGTACAAAAGAGGACAGAGGGAACATTTATTTAAAAAACTTAATGCCAATACTACTTTACAAAGAAAAAAACAGGGGAAAAAGTTTTTTATGTGTTTTTCTTGTGCCTGAAAATCAGTTCAATGTTTCAAACCTGCTGCTGTTCCAACATACCAAATTCCTTGGTGTTGGACAGCAAACAAGTGCCTTCTCCTCACTCTGGAGGTTACAGACGGCTTTTAAGTGAACTCCACCATTGCAGACCTATCTCTGCCCTTCAGAAGAGTTGTCTGTCTGTCTGACTGACCTTCAGATGATTGTGGTCATGGATCAGTTCAGTCGCTTACAGTCTGAGCTTGTGTGCTAATCTTTTGATTTACATCCCTCTATCTTTTTCAGTGGAAAATGAATCTGAATAAGGGTAGAATAGGGATGTTATTTCATTTCCCAGTTCCTATCAACATTCTGCCCGTGGCTGCATTTGGGAAGAACTAGCCATTTCATTTAGATTAGGTTAGAATATGGCTTATGAACTCTGCCAAACACAAATAACTGCACTAATGTCCTAAGTCCTTGAGTGATGGGTTTAAGTTTTTGATTCTTTACTACCGCACTTGAATAGAATAACCATGTAGATCTCAATGCAAGGTTTTTTATATTACATAGAACCTGAGGTGATGAAGGAGCTCTCTGTGTCAAGAGATCCTTCTGTTGTGAAAGTGGTGCATCCTCAAGCACAGGATTCCTACAGTGCTGCATTTTTAAGGGAAAGTTATCAACTGAGAAGAAAAAAAATACTGGTCACCACATACACTGCCTCTGAAAGCTTGGACATGAAGAAGCTGGTGGTTTTTTGTTGTTGCTTTGCTGTGGGGGTTTGTTTGGTTTTTTCCCTCAGACAAATGGCAAACTTGCTTCTAATTGCTTGCTTCTTTGACTTGATGTATGTTTCCCTCTGCGTCATTACATTTTGAATATCATGAAAAGAGAGGCAGGATAAGACTGGAGTGATTACAACAGTTCTAACATAATCGGGGTGCTTGTGTTTTCTGGGCTGATGTTATTAATGAACTAACAAAACAGATAAAACACTAATAAATACAAAATCACAGTAACTACAGAAGAAAGGAAAAACAACAAATCTCCCCACAGCTTCTAAGAAAGACAAAGACTGAGTTTTGCCACAAAGCAATCGGAAGGGTCTGAAGGTTGTTAGCATTACTCTGCAAAGCCTGTGGGCCTTTCTGTTAAGTGATCCATGGCTACCTGCTCACCCTTGTTACCATCCCAACAAGACACAGCTGCAGGGACCTCTCCTGCAACCGCAACAATTAACTTGCCTGTGCCTTTGTTATTTTTAATTCTCCCTGCTTTTTGTCTCATAGGATTGTCCTTTTAGTTTGTAACCCCCAAATGTCCAAGGGGGAGTCCAAGCGTGACATGGCTTCAGAATCCTGGTAAAACAGAGCATACTGGCACCCCCAGTCCATTGTTTTTGCTTCATTTTAAATTAATGAATGAACTGTAGACTTTCCCATTATAACAATTTTTTCCCTCTGTGTTCAAAAGCATTCTGGACGTTATTCCAGAGTGGCCACATTTTCTGAAAGGAATTCCAGTTGTTTACTAATCTCATATCAGGATCTCTATCTGAGAATTGTCACCTTTGATTTGAGAAGTTCATGCCTATAATGCCGTGTCTAGGGACACCCTATTTTTACAGATTATAGGAGTGGCTGCGATGGCCCTTTCATTCAAGTACACATTCACATATGAAGAAGCCAATTCTTTTTTTTTTTAATTTGGGTCAATTTTTGCAAGTAGCCTTTTTTTGGGGGCGGGGAGAAAAAGTCATCTACATTATCAAGCTTGAGACCTGGAGTAGTGCAGTACAATTTGTATCTCTACTGGTGCAGAGGAATTCCCGGTTCTAAGCCAGAATGTTCCTTACACTGGTGTTGAACACTGAAATACACAATGCTGTACAAACAGTTTTATAACAATGTTTGTTAGGTCCACCAGTTCTTTGCAACTGTGTGGGGGTTGTTGGTTGGTTGGTTTGGTGTGTTTTTAAACTATTTGCTGCTTTCCAGAAACACCCAGCAAATAAACAAGAATCTATTTCTGTTTTGCATTCACAAGGACTTGGGAATAAATACTCCCCAACAATTTTAAGGTCCCTGGGATCTCAGTACAGAAACCACCCACTAAGTCACTATTGTTATAGGGTTTGCTTATTGTTCTCTACAAGCCAGTCACCCGCAATTCAGTAACTTCATTTGGGTGATATGGCTAAAGGGAATTTTCATAGACTGAATTTGTAGGACACGTTCCCCAGCATTTATTATTCAGTACAGCTTTCTCCTTTAGTTCTCCCAGCACTTCACCAATTTGAAACAGGCTAGTGGGTGTAGCTGCAATAGCTTTTCTCCAGCTGTGCGAGCATGCCTGGCCTAATAATTCTTCTATTTGAATCAACATCAAGTATGGTCATGCATTTTGCATATCATATTAGATCTTTAGTAATCAAGTTCCTCCTGTTGTTATTGAATTGTGTAGGTATAAGCAGAAGTCGTGGGGTTGATCCGTGCAACTCTTAAGTTCTGTCAGATGAGATCGATTCCTCCTTTTTTCCAGAACTGGACCCGAGAGCTTTTACCAGATGCTAGACATGTTCCGTGTTGATCTACTTTATATTTACAAAAGTACCCTTTTCAGTTCTTTTTTCCTTGTAGCGGTATTTACATGAACATGTGTGAGTAGACTTTATATTGTGGCTAATGTAAAAAAATCTGTTTACCTTACCTCTCAAAAGTGTCACAAAACAGATTTCCAGCATGCATGTTAGAAGCTGAAGGGTATTGCTAGAGCTCACAGCAGTCCACCTCCTCACTGAAGCTGTTTTGTTTTTTTACAGTGTTGCCAAACAAAGAAATTGAAGCTCTTCCAGCCTTCCCCCCCCCTCCCCTCACTGCCCCCGGATATAGTACCATAAATCCAAAGTCAACTGTTGCTTGTTTAGGCTGGGGGTTCTTGTTGTTTTCTGTGCATGCCAGGAAAATCTCAGGTCCTCTATCAATTCAGAGGTAGTACCACCTTACTCCTGTTCTAGCTCTTACATGTGCTAGCCAGCTCAGGATGATGACTCTTTCCAAATCACATAGCAAGAGCTCAAAATTAATTTGGACAGCTCATTAAATTGTAATGATTTGGGGGAGGCGGACACAGTGTGAGCAAATTCTGCATTTGCATAAGAGCTGGCCATTGAATTTTGCTTCCAGGAGCACCATTGCCTTCCTCTTTGGTCATCTTCCCAACTGCCCACTGAGCTGTCATGGAGAGAAGTACTACGGAAGCTCACGCAGGGAGCCCCTCCTTCAAAAAACAAATTGTTTTTAGCTTGGTAGTTTGTTTTATTATTATTATTTAAGCAGGAATATTCTGACCTGTCTCCTTTGGGCCTTAGTTGCAAGTGGGATAGAAAAACTGCTGGAAAACACTGGTCTTGCTTGTTTCCTTGACCGCCTCATTCTCCATCCAGGCAAATAAGTATTACTGTGACTTCCTAAAGGTGACTTCTTAGATCTGTATGTCCTCTGTGCAGCTTTTCTTTGACCAAAGCATTTCTGGCATTCTGTAATGAAAAAATCTTCTGCCTGATGACAGACAAATTGTTAATCCCCTTGCTGCTTTTTCTTGTTTTGAAGCTGGAAGACTACAACTGCCTTTTTCAATAGATACTTTGTAGTTACTCCCCTGACAAACATTTTATCTTCACTGAGAGGTCTTCTGACAGGCTTTTTTGAGAAACTGGTACAGGCTGATTATTTCACTATATCAGGCAAAGAATATAAAGTAATCTCTTTAAAAACAAGGTAGTACCAGTATTTGATAGTTGATTAAAATATGCAATTCAGATAGTATCTTGCTGAGACAATCTCCTGTTGTGCAGCATGTCTGACATGATCACTGCAGTCACTTCTGCCTTTAGTATCTATGAATTCAGTTTTGGCTTTGTATCTTGTCCAAGGTCTGTTTATTTTTCTGAGTGCCCAGCTCATCTCTGGTGCGAGTTGTGACTCGGTTCAGTACCTGGGCTTCCAGAAGTGCAGGAGTTTTGTCAGAACAGGACTTTCACTTCAGTTTGGTTTGGAACAGCACAAAGCAAGTAGAGATGATCTGGGATTAGCACTAAATATTCAAGCTGATTCTGAGCCAGACTGCTAATGCAGAAATACTGGTTCAGCTCTGCACATATTCAGTTTAATTTGGGTTTAGTGAGAATGCTGCTGTACGCACTTCTCTGGGAACAAGAATCTACCTCTTACACACCTGAGTTACCCCTCTGACTTAAAAAATCAACTGACATTGATGACCTTGGGCTGTTTCTTACAGGAATACAAATTGATGATGGAACTAGTTTTTTATTAACTACTTCTGTTTACTAAAAATATACACAAATTAGTATTTGTTTGAACATGGAAAAATTGACTGTCAGGAGACTGTTTTCTCATGGTTCAAAGTCCTCTTGCAGCTGGTTTTGGCTTCAAAATTCTTTCTCCTCTTTCACCGAATTGTATTGTGGCGGCTTCTTGAGGAACTGCCTGGAGAACTTTTGCTTTCTGTTGCCTCTCTGAGACAACATCTAACTTAACAATTCTAACAATATAGGACTGTAAGAATGACTGTGTCAGAACTAAATCCAGTAACCCGCTTCCAAAAGCAGGCAATGACAGGTACGTAGGGAACACTAATAATACTGTAAGCATACAGTGTTATTTTCCTAGCATAGCCTCCCAGCTTCCAACAATTTGTGTCTCAGGGACCTCCAAAGACAGCAGCTACACCTTTGCATTTTACAGTCTTAGATAGATTTCTCCTCCATTGATATGTCCAGGGGCTTTCCAAACACTTTTGGCACACATGGTACCCTGTGGTAAGTAGTTCCCTAGTTGAGCTGCATGGTATGGAGCTGCACCTCTTTCTTTGTGACATATCATCCATCTGCCTGTTTCAGGTGAAGCCTGTAATGCTTTTGCTGGCATAGCTGGTGAAAGGTCAATCCCCAGCCACCCCTCTCATGCCACTCCTGATTTTTGCAGGTGTCTGTCATTCTACCTCAGCTGTCCCTTTTCCAGGCTGAGGACTATTCATTTGCTTCTTTTATAGAAGTCACTTCATATACTCAACCAACTCTGTTCTTTTCTCTCTCTCTGTCTTTCTGGGTGTATACATATATATGTATGTACACTAGAGAATATATAAAACCATATATGCATATCTCTTTCTTTCAAGAGTGGGGCACAAAGTGTGATGGAAGACCAGAACTGCATGCAGTATTAGAGATGTAGATTTACTGTAGAGGCATTCTGTGGCATAATGTGTTTTCTGTTTTGTTCTCTTTTGTAATCATTACTAATAATCAGTTTGCTTTTTGACCACTATTGAAAATTGAGCTGATGGTTTTTGCAGAGGTACTGTGAACCTGTTCCTTTTGGTAACAGACAGTTCAAGGGCTCAACATGTATGTATTCTTGGGATTGTTTTTTCCCCAGTGCATCACTCGACATCTACTTGAATTTCCTCTCTGAGCTCCATGAGGTCCTTCGGTGATTCTTCAGTCAAGCATCATAACTGTTGTTAACCGAATCACTTGTTCTTGGCAGGAAATTGCACCTTTCTAAGTCCCTGTTCCAGATCTTTCGCAGTTGTGATGAACAAAACAGGTCCCAGCACAAGGAACAGAAGATGTCCCAGCTCAAGAGTCCTGTGGGACTTGCTGGTAAATTTGCTTCACTGTGAAAATTTACTTTTTGCTCTTTACTTCTTAAACAACTGCTCATTCATGACAGGACCGTCCTTTTCATCCAGTGACAACTTAGTTTCAAGAGCTTCTAGTAAGGGACATTCTCAAAGGCCTCTGGAAATCCTAGTCTTTACACAAACTGAATCTCCCTTGCGTATGTTTGACTTCATTAAATAATGCCACTAGAACTGCATGGCATGAATTTCTGTACAAAACCTGTGTCAGCTCCTCCCCGATATGTCCTGTTTATTTACATGTTCACTAATACTGTTTTTTGGTTGGGTGTGGGTTTTTTTGATTGTTTTTTTTCCCCTGCTATTTTGCTTCATAATTCATATCGGATTTACAGGTTTATAGTTTTCTTAAATCCCTTAATGCCTGCCTTAAAAATTGGCATTGCAATAGCCACCTGCCATATGAGTTTTTAGCAAGAGACTTGATATTTAAGCTAGTTCATCTCTGAATTATCTTATAACACTGAAGCGAAAACAATTTGGTCCTGGAGAGTTGGTAGTATCAGTGTTAATGATTTGTTCTATAACTTAATCTCCTACTCTTCAGGGTGAAACAAAACCTCCAATGTATCCCTTCATCAAATAAGAAACAGGTGTTTTGGCACAGAAATCTTCTCAAGTTCCTTTGCACTGAATTCAGACGTAAAACAAAAAAATTTTTTTTTTCTGCAATGGTTGTGTAGTCTCTGAGTAATCCCTTTAATCTTGATTTGTCTCATTGCCAGATTCTCTGGCATGCTTCCTTTTCCTCATGTATTTGAAAAAGTATTTACTAGTAATGCACATGTAACCTGTTGCAGGCTACAATTCTGTTCTCCCCTATACTCCTCTATTGGGCAGAGCTTCAACTATCTGAAGAATGCCTTTTTGCTTCTAGTAATCCCCGTTGCCATGCTGTTGAGGCACGCCAACTTTCTCTTCCAGGACAGGGTCTTTTCCTTTCTTTTCCCCAGAATGCAGATTTCTAACCTTTTTTGCATGTGAGCCATGTTCTGAATAGTGGTAATTTTCATTTCTAAAGTCGCAGAATTGCTTTTCACATTTATTTTTAATGAAGAAGCTATTGTAGCCAGCCTGAATGATACTTAACCAACCTGCAGCACACAAATATTTCCCACTGAGGGACAGTGAAGGCTTTTGCTTCAAACATCTCCTGCTGTCTGTTTCCTGTTGGGGCTGTTTCGTGATCAGGGAGAACCTATGCTTCCTGGTTTTTGACTGAGCCTGACTGGGGAGTGTCAAGTGCCTACTGAGCTGCCGCAGGGGAGCAGCCATCTCACAGGTAGGTGGGAATGCAGCTAACATCTTGCAGTTACTCTGGCCGGGGGCTGAAACAGCCTCATGCTAGGCGAGGTGTGGGCTGAGGCACTCTCAATGCCTTCCTTGTCTTGGTCCTCACTGACAAGATCTCCCCAGGCCTTTGTGCCTAGAGGCAGGGTTCAGGGAGAGGGGCTACCAGTAGCGGAGGGAGGACGACTGAGTCAGCGGTTACTGAGAAAGTTTGACACATTACAGTGTGGGCGACCAGACAGGATGACCCAAGTGTGCTGAGAGAGCTGGCGGGTGTCATAGCGAAGCTACTATCATCTTTGAAAAGTCATGGAGATCAGGGAGATCCCTGGTGACTGGGGAAAGGCTGGTGTTACACCCAACTACAAAAAGGGTGGGAAGGATGATCTGGGGCAACCAGCCTCAATTTCGTTGCTGATGAAAACGATGGAGCAAGTCTTCTTGGATGCCTCTTTTGGGGACATGAAGGAGAAGCTGACTGGGAACAGCCAGCATAGATTAACCAAGGGTAAATCATGTGTGACCAACCTCAGTGCTTTCTAACGATGAAAGGACTAGTTCTGTGGGTGAGGGAAGAGCAGTGGGTGTCATCTCCCTTGACTTGGGCAAGGTTTTTGACAGGATCTCTCGCTGTACAATTGTATCCAGGTTGGGACATCATGGTGAGGAGAGCGAGCACGATGGTGAGGGGCTGGAGCATCTGCCCCAGCAGGAGAGCTTGAGGAACTGTCCTTTATCTATGTTAGCCTTGAGAAGACTTTGGGGAACCCCTAATAGCTGCTTTCTGGTGCTGAAGAGCCTGTCTGTCTTCTCACTAACCTCTCTTTATTGAAGCACATAGTCAGAGAGACAGTTGTCCTAAACTGAAACAGGGCAGGTTGCTACTTCATAGAAGGGGTGGGAGGGGAATGGGTTTCCCCGTGAGGCCAGTCAAGCACTGAAACAGGGACTGGGAAAGATGTGCCAGTCTCTGTCCTTGCAGACTTCTGTGATCCAACTGACAAAGCCCTGAAAAAACTGGTATGAGTTCAGTGTTGACTCTGTTCTAAGTAGGAGGCTGGACTGGAGCCTGCGAGCTTCCAAAATGAATTATTATATGACAGCTTGTATATGCTATGTAATCCAAGAATTTCCATCCTTGGAGATTCTTCTTCAGGCTTACCCTTGTGATATCTACAGGGTCATGCTCGTGTCTGTCTTTGTGCTTAGAATACGGACACATACGGCGATACTCACCTAGCACTACCTCCGTTCTTTTCAACTGACTGGTTATTTCTTGGTGGTCAGCATCTGAGGTGGGCTACAGGGGTAACAATGGAGTTATCTGGTATACGGATGGCTGCGTTTGCAAACCAGAGAACTGCCTGGGAACTGATGACATCAGATCTCTGGATTGCGGATACGCTGCAGCTAGGTCACTTGATCTGTGCGGTGTGTATTCCCCGAACGCCCTAATCCACTCCATTTTATGGGGTCTTTATTTTCTTCAGCCTTATGAAAGCGTGCTGTGACAAGAGCCAGACTGCCTGTTAATAGGAGGCGGCAGGCAATCGGTGCCTGTGTATCACCAGGACAGGCTTTTCACAACAAATACTTCCCAGCACTCAGAAGCAAGGGAGGGCGGCCGATCTCGGGAGTCGGAACGCTTTTGCTTGCCGCTTCCCCAAGGCGAGTTTTCCAAAGTCCCAGTGGCTTTTCCAAAGCCAGAACAGTTATCTCCACAAAACAGGCAATGGGGACTGGGCAGAGTTGCTGCCTTTTCGCGTGGGGCTCCCGGAGAGCTTCCCTGCGCAAAGACAAAAGCCAGGCGCAGTTGGGCTGCGGGAGCCTCGGGCGGCGGGGCCGGCAGCTGCCCGGGCGTGCGCCGGGCCCGAGGACGAGGCAGGCGCCGAGGCAAGCCGAAGGTGGCAGCGCCCCGCCGGCTGCTCCCCCTTCCCGGGCCTCCCGCGAGCCCCGGGCCGCCAGCAGGCAGGGCCACCCCGCAGGCCTGCCACCCCGCTGAGCCCCCGCCCGGGCTGGCCGGAACCGAGGGGCGCCGGGGAGCGAGGCCGGGGCTGAGCGCCGCCTCGCTCCGGGCCTCCGGGCCAGGGCCGCGCGCAGGCGCCCTTGGGGTTGCCGCTGCCGCCGCCTGGCTCGCGACATGGCGGCGCTGCGCGTGCTGCGGCGGGCGGCGGGGGCGCCGCTGTGCCGGGCCGTCTCGGGGGGCCGCCCGCCCTCCGTGCCCGAGCGCATCGAGGAGAAGCGCCGCGCCGCGCTGCTCGGCGGCGGCCAGAGCCGCATCGACGCCCAGCACAAGCGGGTGAGCCGCGGGCGGCGGGGAGAGGAGCCCCTTCCCCGCCGCCCCCACGGCGGGGCCTCGGCCCGGCCGTCCCGCCGCTGCCGGACCCCGGAACGGGGCGCTTCCGCTTCGCCGCGGGCACGGCGGGGAGGGGTGGGGGAGTTACCGCGGCCCCCAGGCTCCGGCTGGGACCCGCTCTCTGCGGGGCAGGCAGGGAGCGGTGCCGCGCTGCAAGCACGGCTCCGACGGCCTCCCGCGGTGGGAGGGGGAAATCGCTGGAGTACGGGGAGCCCGGGGCGGCTTTGCGGCTCGGTTGCAGAGGTCCCTTCTGCGGGGGAGCTTTACTGAAGCGGCGTTAAAGGCTGCATTACGCCAGGCGGAAAAAAAGAATAATTCGCCTGCATCAGCTTTGTCACCAGATTGGCTATAATGCATGTGTGCGAGGGGTAGCTTAGACGAAAGTTGCAACTTCTGCTTATCATGTGATGGTAAGTTCTAGGTTGCTTAACACTTCCCTGCGCTTGGAGGCGTACCATCCAGCACAGCTTTTACGCTGCTGTTGCAAATCTAAGCTCATCTTCTAAGAGATGAGAGCAAAGAGCTAGAAGAGTGGAAACAAGGCAGAAGAAAAGACCGATGGGAAGGATGACAACAGCTGGATTTTTAGTCTCTTGCCTCTAGTGTTCAGACCTCAGGCAATGCTGAGGGGGATGGCAACATAGTTTTCCCATTTCTGTTTATTGTTTCTTGCTGGAATGTCTTTTCAGTTCAGCGCAAGGACCTAGTGGTACCACAACAGCTTGTAGGTGTCAAGGGGGTATTAATAGCCCTTCACGTGAAGGCTACATGAATGATCAGTTTGCCCATTAGCAGTTTCCCTCCTGCAGTTACACAACATCTAGAAAGAGTTACAGGCTCACTGAGTTACATTTAGGACACTGACATACCAATATGCAAGCATTTCTGCATGTCTAGGGGCCTCAAACATCTTATGTCATGTTTTATATGAATTAAATCTATGGCATACATTAGTCTTCCCTGCATTGGTTGATTTTTTTTTTTTTATGAACTTCTTGACCTGTTGGTCAGAAGTTTTGTAGAGAAGCCGAGCTGTGTTTTAACGTCATGTTGAGGCAGGGTCACAGCATCCCCTAAAGAAGACAACCCAGGTGCCCTGACCTTTGTAGACAGATGCTCACCTGATTGGAAATAACAAATTTGTTTGGAAGGTTAAGATAAAAAGAACTTTGCAATCATTTATTACTGCATGGCATCATTAGTACTGAACAAGGGACATGCCTGTCTGGTCAATTGATTATGTTCTTGGCCCTTACTCTACTTTTGCCTATACCAGTGTCCAACAAAAAAGAACAAAAGGATGTTGTCAGAAAATCCCTGCAGGCTGTCGTATTTCCTTTTTCCTCTCATTTGCTGCAGCCAAATACCGAGCTTGGTGAATTGAGCCTTGAACCGTTGGTAAGGACTGGTTTAGCTGTGGATGGGTTCCATCTTTAAGAATAGAACAAAGGCCTTAATAGTGGCATTTAAACGTGTAGGCAAAAATAGCTGTGATGCTATTTTATCTTATTGAAAAGACTCTGAGACTGTTTCCTTTATCTTGTGGCAGTGCTGCTCCAATAGTCAGCCTTCTTTTCAAAGTCTGGCTTGCCTTGTGTTTGTTTTTAAGGAGGATAATCACTATACAGGCTATTTCCAGCTTTGGGGGCATGCAGTTGCTTAATGGGCCAAATGTAGCAGATCAAGTGAGGCTATGTTTGATTAAACTACATCCACTGGTGGTCAGTAAACAGAGCCAGAACCACCTGATGGCTGTATGTATTGTTGCTCTGTTTCAGGGAAAGCTGACAGCTAGAGAACGAATTCTTCTGCTGTTGGACCCCGACAGTTTTGATGAATATGACATGTTTGTGGAACACAGATGTTCTGACTTTGGGATGGACTCTAATAAGAATAAGGTATTTTTATTTCCTATAACTCTTGTTTCTTTGTCCTTGCCTGTTTAGTCAGCCAGCTGGTTGAAAATAGGCTCTTCTGTTCACATTAATTTCTTTTGTTTGTTTTGTTTTCTTTCATTTTAGTTTTGCAAATTTCCTTTTATTACTCTTAGTTTCCATTTAACAGCTTACATGGTTTACTTTCCCATTGTCTAAGCCTCATACCTTTTTTATAAGGTCACCTGTTTGGTTCAAATACCTCCCTGGATATTGTCTTAGGTCTGTATTTTAAATAATAGAGGAGGCTGCAGAGCTTTGTTGTTACAACTTTGTCAGTCAAGTCAGGTATGAAGAACAAATATGGGTAGATACTTCTGCCTCCCTATAGGTGACATTAGAGTTACAGGATGAGTAACTCGGATCCATATTTATGCCCGCCAAACTATAGAGTGATAAAATCCTTTAGGGCCTTAATTTCTGATATGTTTGGAAATTCAGGCATTCATACTGGTCCGTTAGCAAGTTGCAGTCTGCTTGCTTATGTAGTTTTCAGCTATACGGCCATGTATCCTGAAGCAACATGGTACATGAGGTTCATCACGTAGAGGGAAAAATCTATGGCTCCCCAAAGTCGCTCACCATAACAGTGATGCCTGATAAATTACTACCTGTGAGGAGTATTTTGTTGCGATTTACTACAGAAAGGACCAACGAACATGCTGGGATGTGTAGGTGGCTAGTGCAGATGTGCTTGTTTAATGTGAATCTTCCTGTAGCAAAAGGCCCTATTTGCTGTGGAGTATTCTGGTTTGAGGTGCGGTGAGAAGCTGCTCCGTATGTGCCACTGCCCCATGCTGCATACAGTGACTACAACTTCTGTTCATGTGGTTATAAAAACAGTTCATAAGTTTTCAGTCCTTCAGGTTGCAGAGCTGCATCCTATGGATGAGGGCGGGTTCAGCAGGCTTCCACCATGAGCAGCTGGGGCATTGGGAACTGGCAAAGGTGAAGGTATTTGTTTTAGTAGCCAGGAGACTGATGGGACTTGATGCTGGGAAGGATGTTGTATTAGACCTTCTCCCCTCTTAAGGAGCATAGGAGCAAATGTTTTTTCTTCTCAAAGTAATTTTTTACTCTGTTCCTCAGCTAACTCAAATAACTGCTGTGTTGCCTGTCATGCTACTCAACGCTGCATACCGCAGCGCTGATAACAAATTGCTGTTTCTGAAGATACGAGGAGCAGCAAAGTCCTGAGAGCAACAAGAGGGTTAATTTTTTCCTTGTCCTTCAGAATTCACCTTTCATTGAGCTGCAGATTGTGTTTACAGAGAACAGTTTCACAACAGATGACCTAACTGTGGCCAGTGAGCTGGAATATTAGTCTAGCATTGAATTTCTCTGAGTTCCTGGAACTTTCTGAAGGTGGGGTAAGACTTTTACTCGCATCCAGGCCACTCTGCAGGCTGCTTGGGCTTTTAGGAGTCATCTGAGTGAGACAGTGCCTGGAACTACAGGTGTGTTCCTGCTGTTCTGTGTGCCAAGAACCATGAGTTGGTAGCAGTGCTGTCTGTGCAGCCTGAGAAAAGTCCCCAGACCAGTATGACCTTCCTGAGAACAGATCACCTTGAGCATAAATGGCCCTTAGAGTGGGTATTTTTCTAATACCAAACAGCAAAAAGTATTTAAATGCCTGGAATTCCTTTATGACAGCCCAGTAAAGTCCCTTTTTCTACTGTTGTCTTGAAAGACTTCTATATATTTCCTTTACTAAAAAGTGAGACAACATAGATAAGCAGTTTTTAAGATTCACAGACTCCACTTCTTCCAGCTCTTTCTTTTTCCCTTATTTACAGGCTGAAAAATGGGACAGGTCAAGTTGAAGTATTTGAGGTGACTGTAATGATTTTTTTTGACCTTTCCAGGGTTGTTTTTTTCTCTGTATCAACACCTCAAGAAAGGTTTGTGTGCTGTGTCCATTCTTTCAAAAACATCAGGTGGTCCTAATAAAAGGTACATCTGTCTCTAAGGACATGATTTGCCTTAACTCCAGATGTGCTGAAATTTGAAGGGAAACTGCAAAATTCACTAATCTTTACACTAATACACAACTAATACGTGATATTACCTCTAGTTTTCCTTTCCAGGGCTGGGGGAAATCTTTGTGGAGCCCCCACTGCAGGCATGAAAGACCAGTCCTCTTGGACAATCAGTCTTTGCTTTGACTTAGTACAAGTTTGTGGGGTTTTTTTTAGTGGATGTTGTTGCTGCTTTGATTTTTTTGATTATTATTTTTAATGAATTTATTTGTTTTTTAATGCAGTATCCTGGAGACAGTGTGGTGACTGGCCGCGGACGGATTAATGGAAGACTGGCTTATGTTTTCAGTCAGGTATGGTTTTGCTTGTTGTTTTTTAAATAGCATGAACTTATCCTTTGAAATAAATTCGCAGTAGTTCAGTGTGGCCATTTAGTAACGTACCTGTTTAACTTCTACCAATAAGCATGAGATAGACATAACATCCTGTGGGAGGAAGCAAGGCACCTTCGGACAAGAAGAAGCAAAAAAGCATTTCTAAAAACTTTGTGGGGTGATGGATACAGTTGTGACGAGAGTGAGATGAAAAGAGTGAAGAATGCAGAGCCAGTGGGAATCGTTTGAAAAAACAAACTGTTATTACTTCAGTGTAATGTCATTGGATATTGATATGCTGAGAGTCTGGAGGAGTTCCCCAAAATGACGTTTTTGATAACCAAGAAGTGAATTAGTGGAGAAGTCACTGAGCGCTGTGTGCTTCACGCAATTGTAAGCTTTGACTGTGTCCCTGCAGTTGGATGTGTGGATGAGCTCCTGCAGGTGTGTGGAGACCTGCAAGTGTCAGCGGAGGGCTTTGCGAGTTCTGAGAACCATCTTCTGGGTTTCAGGCTGCAGAATGGGGGCTGTTTGCTGGAGGTGTCCCCTGGAGTTGCAGTGTAGTGGAATTCATGATAGAGGGCACTTGAGCAACCTTGAATTGTTTCTCAGGTTCAAACTGTCTCTGATTAGTTGAAGGGATTGTGATAGATAGCATATACATAGATAGATAAAATATACTTTTTAGGTTAAAATACGCGTTTTATATTAAAATAAAAATATTTCAGTGGAAACAGCATAGGTAGAGATTTATCTTGGTTAGCCTTAACACAGTGAAAGAAAGGCTTTCTTTTACATCATTGGTAGCTGCTTCTCTGTTCTGGGCCACAAAGTAGCCTTTGTTCAATTTGCTGTCATGGCCAAAATGATTGTTGCTGTGTGACCTTGGAGCAAGTCATACACCCTGCCTTTTTTGTCTTGGATACGTAGTTCTTCCAAGGAAGGGCACTGTTATGTGGGCTTGAACATAAGGTAGGAGCTGAACACAGACCTTTTAGAAGAACACAAGTAGAGGGCAGTTTTTATATTAAAATAATTTAAATGTGCCCCTTCCTGATACAGGTCTTTTTATATATATATATTTATATATATTTAAAGACCTTTTTCCCCTCCAAATCAAGCTGCAACCTGAGCTGTTCCTTCCTTTGTGGTTCAACTACCACTCATAGTCAGGCTGTTCTCTGTCCACACAGTTTTTAGGACTTCTTTGAGAGTAAGACTCAGTGGGAATGCATCAGTGAAGCTCACCAGAAGTTGGCTCTGGGCTTTGTTGGTGCCAGTAGGTGTCAATATCCCCTTTCTCTTCTGGGTCAGTCCCAGGGCCTCATGTTGCTTGTTCAGGATCTTACTGCTCAGGCCCGGGAGTAGCACCAACAGTCAGTTTTGGCTGACATAGTCCCTACAGCACCCATAAAAGAATAATCGACTCTTGGAGCATAACTCATGAATATAGAACAATGGTGTATTTTCAGTTTTTTATTTCTGCCTGTTCACAGGCATATCTTACTGCTGCCCCTTGCAGTGGGTCCCTCCTCACAGGTGAAATTTCTCCTGTCTGATAATGTCCATGAAGGAGGAACATACGTTTGTAGAAAGAATGTTTCTATGAAGGCGGGAATAAAAGCAAATGAGACATAGTAAGTTTGTGATTTTTAACACAGAATCCACTGGTAAATGCATATAAAAGATCTTTTTACTTGTAAAGAAGGCTTGTGTTGAACAAGATTGATCTGCAGGCTGCACTGAGGGAGTCAGGTTGTTTTGGAACGGCATGCCAGATATAGAGCATTGTAGGATAATACTGTTTACTTGCAACATTTTACAACATTTTACTGAAATGATTCTTTCCCTAATCTGAAAATTTGTTTTCCCTCCAGGATTTTACTGTATTTGGAGGCAGTTTATCTGGAGCTCATGCCCAGAAGATCTGCAAGGTAATACTTCACAGGAGAAAATAAAACAAAAAATTGTCAGCGTGCTTTTTTTTTTTTTATTTTCAATCTGTTGTGTTAATGACTTTGGAGAAAATGATTTGTGACGTGACTTTAGTGGACTCTGGCGTATGTCATAGCAACCTGAAAATGCCTGTCTCCTCATGTCAGTTAAGATGTGAAAGCACAGGTGAGCAGAGAGGTACCCTTTGGAAGCTTTTCAAGTGTAAGAGAGCTTTTCCAAGTAATACACACTTTATTTAAATTAAATTGCCTTTTCAACTGTGCTTCGAAAGATGAGAGGCTTGCAAAGTACAAATATAAATTAACTAGCCATTGTCTACCAGAGAAATGTGAAATGACTTGGGAGAAACTTTTTCTTCTAAACAGTGCTATGTGGAAGTGTTGTAATATTTATAAAAAGCAAAGGTAACAAGTAAACAATCTGAAGATAAACAGTTTTACAACTTGGAGGTCACCTTGATACTCAGAGCTTCTGTTATCAGGCACTTGTGGCTATTTATTCTCATTCGTCTGCTTGTCTCACTGGAAAAGCTGGTGTTCAAATCCCAGGGGTGAGGAGGACAAGAACTTTTTCATGCATGAGTGTTCAGTGGTGTGAAAACTTCCTGAATTTTCTTGCTGTGGAAGAATAAACAAGGTTTTTGGTGCACAAGGCCTTTTCTCCTGATGGAAATAACTACTTTCTGGCATAGACTCCTCAGTAGTGAGAAGGTATAAAACTAGAAAACATGAAGACTTTGGGCTGGATAATAATTACTTGGCTTTACCAAGTCTTAATATTGGGGAAAGAGTTGATATTGCCCTTTCAGATTGGAGCTTTGCAGTGTCTCTTTGTGTTGGGGAGGGATGTGATGGTGCTGGAATATTGGGATGCTTTCTACTGTTTTTTTGATCTCTTATTTCTCAAGAAGCAGGGAGAGTGCTGGTAGCAGAACTAGGGGAAAAAAAAAAAAAAAAGAGTCCTTCCTAGTTGGTTCTGTTCTTGGTTCGCATCAATGTCGGTGGTAGGCTCCAAAGTTTGAAGGCTCAGGGTGCATCAATTGCTTTGGGGCTCAGAGTTTTTTAGGCTGCTGCCTGGGCAGTGGAGTGCTCAAAAAAGACTGGCTGGGTACTGCGGTATCTGTCTTGCTTCCTTTAGTTCTTCTTACTGGGCTGAATTCTGGGAAACAGAAATCTGTTCTGAGAGATGATCTTGGCTCCTGCAAACCTTATCGGTGACTTAAGGGATGTAAAATGTCACGGAACATGGAAGTGAAGTTGCTTTCCCTTAGCTGGACCTCCCTGGAGTTCTACCCCTTTGGTGATAATAATTTCTCATTTGGCATTTTCTCCTGGAGTTGCAGAGAGGTAGCAGTATGTGGCATCTTGCAGCAAAGGTCCAAGCTAGGTAGGTCTGGGCTGCAGATTGCCTGTTACTTTTTCAGAAGAGCCTTGTGATCTTTCAGACCGCATTAAATGCCTGTAACTGTTTCCCTGAAGCAGGAGATTCAGTGAGGCTCTTTTGAGAGTAATATGGGCCCACTTGTGGTGGGGAACACTTTAAAGCCTATGTATGCATCTATGATATCGTGTTTCAAGACAATTGTTGAGTCCATGAGACGAAGAAAAGTGTTTTTGAGAATGAATCCTGAAATGTTCCCTACAAATACTGGTATGGCAAAACAATGTCTGGTCTCAAATATACGAACATGTTTTCAGTAATCTGAATGTGCGTATTGATGTGCGTTTTAGGAAGAACTTTCGTGTCTGGAAAAGCCTTGAAATAAATAATTATTCCATGTATAAGGCCCTGGAAAATAGCAAAATGTGTTAGTGAAATTGTTTCCCTAACCTGTCCTGATAGGATGACAGGCCTTCTAGAAAGAAGCAATGAATGTCAGCTCAACTCATTTTTAATAAGGCATTTGGTAATGCCTTGTGTTAACATTCACATAAGCAACCGAGGCCACTTGTGGCTCGCAGAGCCTCTGTTTGCAGTCCATACAGGTGCTTTTAAAATGTGGGATTGTATTTAAATCATAAAGTCATTCTGTGTGTCTGCCACAGCGATATTTCAACTTTTAAGTGGACGTCCAGGCACAAAGTATGAAGAACCCCTGTTTTACATTGAATGACTGCAAGCAGGAGCAAAGCTGCTTTCGAACTCCGCAGAGAGACTTATGACCAATTCATGTTCAGGCTGGAATTTTGGTACTGCTGGGATACTGTTGATTTGAATGGGACTGAGTATGCCTACTGTGTTTCTAGGCAATGTAAAATTCAAGGTTGATGCTGCAAGCACTCTGAAAGACAGGACTGAATTTTTAAAAATCTTAATAAGTTAAAGATTGTCTGAAATAAGATACAATTCTGTAACAATGATTGAAAGGGCTAATACCAGGCAGGGAAAAGTAACTTTCAAATTCAAAATGAGGATTGACTGACAATGTGTATGTAGTTTTACAGAAAATTATCTAGAAGCTAAAGCAGATCTTAACGTAATATGCCAGTGCTGTAGCCTTAGGAAAATGGCAAATATTTTATGTAAGGAATGTAAGCAATTCAATCCTCCCACTTAAGACTCTGCTGGAGTATTGCATACGATCTTGAGGCAAGTAACCAAAATGATCAGTGGGCTGGAAAATAGGATGTGGAAAGAACAGTGTGACCGAATTGATGGTGCTTAGTCTGGAAACATGAAGGGAAATATGAAGACTGAAGAGAGATTTGAGGTACTTGAATGTTTATGAAGGCAGAGGCAGAGAGAAGTTAATTGCTCTCCCTGTCTACTGTATGTCAAGAAAAGAAGGAATGTTTCTAAATTTCCAGAGGAAAGATTTAGTTTAGTCTTCTCAAAGAACTTCTAAGAAGGATAATCAAGCATTAGACTATACTGCTTAGGGAGATTACACAGTCACCACTGCAATAAACTTTTTAAGATCAGATTAGACATAATATGAGGGAGTGTTTAGGGTGCAGTTGAGCCCTCTTATGAACAGAGATGGATTGGACCTCTTTGGTCCAAACTCCTGAGATTGTGTCACTTAGCACAGGGTTTGGATAATGCAGTGTGAGTATGGAGATGCACAGCTAGTAAGGCAGATGAATATTTAAGGTCATTAGAGGGATTAAATGTGTCTCTTTTAGCCTCCAGTCTGAATGAGTCAAAACATGATACCCCAGTAAGCAGTTAGTGACTGTGATAGTTAACACAAAAAAGGGAGAAGCTGAGCAGGATGTAGGCAGTTCAAATTCTAGCACGTACGGATTTTTTTCAAGGGGATGCACATTTTGGGGTTGGTTGCTTTGGGATTTTAGCTTAGCTTGGTCAATAATGAGGAGTTTGTATTCATCACCAGGTCATGGATCAAGCTGCCATGGTTGGAGCACCCGTGATTGGGCTGAATGACTCTGGAGGAGCCCGTATCCAGGAGGGAGTGGAGTCCTTGGCTGGCTATGCAGATATATTTTTGGTAAGTAGGCTGCTGGATGAGCAGGAAGCTTGGCATCCACAAAGATGGACAGAGTCTTTCTTTACTTACGTCAGTGTTTGTAAGTAAACTTTTAGGTTATCATCATCCTATTTCAGCCGGTGTTACCTGGTGGATAAAGCAGCATATATGAGGGCTTGTGAGACCTGGACTGTCCTCTTGGTTCTGTTCTTGGCTTTGGGTGAATTACTGTACCTCTTAGTTCCATTTACCCATCTGTTAGACAAGGGTAATGCTGAGCCTTGTAAAACACTGTGATTTAATGAAAAGCTCTGTGGGAGTTGCACTATATAGTGAGCTTTGTCATAAGAATGAAAGAATAGGCAATTTACTTAAACAGTTGTTTTGGGGATTTCTTTCCATTAACTTTCTGATTCACACTGAGGTATTGGTTGCCTGTGTTGGGATGTAATTTCTCTTGAGTGTTTATTCGTTTGTCTTAGGTAGGTGAGCACGCTGTAGTTCAGAGGGTGGTTTGTTGGGTGACTGATGGTTGTGATCCACCACCAGCTGTCCCCGTGTCTCTTCTGAGATACAGACACGTTAAGAATTTCACACAGCAGATTTGTTTTCAGTAGGACTGATAAAAGGTGAAAGATTTCCACTGCAGAAAGGGGGACTGAAAGTAAATCAAACACTATGCACTTGAAGAAAACTTGAGAAACTCGGATCAGAAGCACCGAGTGCCTGTTCTGTCAAGATGGTAGGTCAGTGGAGGGGGGGGGGAAGTTTGAGGGGGGAAAAAAGAAAAGAAGTTGCAAATCAGAGGTTTCTGTTCAAAGAACAGTGTGCAGTACAATAGAATCTGTTAACCTTACTGTTTGGGGACATCCAGTCTTTGGACTGGATGAAAGTTTTGGACTGGTGAAAGTTTTATATTTCTACAGTATTTTTGTGGCTAATGCAAGAATGTTTCCTCTAGACACACTACTGATTTTTATTTTTTTTTCACTGAAATGACATTATTTTATATACCTACCAAAACACACAGTTTTAAAGTAAGTGCACAAAACACAAACATGATTGCGCTTTCAGTAGGAATGCGAGCAGGTGGGACGACAAGTTAGATGCTAACAGTCTTTTGGATTAGTGCGATCTGGGATGATGCAGTTGAAAGGTTACAGAAGTCAATTGTAATCCCGTTGAGCAATGTAAACATTTTTTTTGGACAACGTGCCATCCGTATTGGCGGACAGCAGTAATTCACCATTGTGTAAAACTCAAGCCAGTGCAGGAATCTGATTTTAAAAGAATCTCTGCCACAGCTGGTTAGTAAAGCTTACTTCTACCTCTGAGCGATAGCGTACCTACATGTTAAAATTTCAGGTACGTACACTTCTCGCCACTCCAGGCTCAGGGACGTTTTTGCCCCTGCAGCATCTGTTGAGGTCACACATTCAATCTACCGCTGTTGTCATTGCATGGTATATGAAATCAAATGTATGGGAACAGAAAGAAGCAGAACAGTAGCAACAAAATTGTTTTGATTCTGTTTGCATCAAGACATTCTGTCCAGATAATTGTCTCCCAGTAAATAAAGCAAGCTGTCCTCTCCTGTTTGTGAATTCTTGCAGAATCTGTGCACAGACTTACAGATGCGCTTTTTTTGGTAAAGTTAGACATCTGTCTGTTCTATTGCAGAGAAATGTTCTGTGTTCTGGGGTAGTTCCACAGATCTCCCTCATTATGGGCCCTTGTGCTGGTGGAGCTGTGTATTCGCCTGCTTTAACTGATTTCACATTCATGGTGAAGGTAAGGGTGGAGTATGTCCTGATCTGCTGCTGGTAACGTTGATCAGACAGAAACTGATCCCACATGAAGGTTTTGTGTGGGTTTGGGTTGTTTTTTTTTCTTTTTGAGATGGTCTCCTGCTTTGGATTAAGCTTATTTTTCTTGAAAAGTCAAGAAACTTTCCCAAATAACTTGTGGATAATTGCATCTTCTGTGGGTTTTTAATATAATGCATTTTTTAAGATTTTTAAGAAATTTGTCCGTGTGTTCTACTGTTTTATTTTGGGGAAAGTCTCTAGGGACTGTGGTTTTTCCTTAGGTGCTTCTGCAGCGTGGGTCTAGCATTTACTGTGTGTGCTTGCTTTTTTCCCTCCCTCAGGATACATCCTATCTATTCATCACGGGCCCGGATGTAGTTAAGTCTGTTACCAATGAAGATGTCACCCAAGAGCAGCTTGGGGGTGCGAAGACGCACACCGCTGTATCCGGTGAGAGCTGGGTAGTTAATACTTAACACACTAATCATTCTTCGAAGTAAATGACATAGTTACATTATTGTTCTAGTGAAACAGCTGATTGTCTAATACAGATTTTTGTACTCGTGGGTGTCACGTGAGTCCAAGTGATAAAACTCTACTTAAGCACAGGATATTACTCTGTAGAGGGCTCTCTTGCTGGTCCTTTTTAGTAATGGAAAACAAAATGGGAAAAGTGTGGGAGAATTTTGGGATTCGGAAGAGAAAGTGGCAACTCCACAAAAGATTCTAGAAGCGGGAAGGTTGTGGGAGGGCAGGCTCGGGGTGGTGTGGCTTTTTCTGTTTGTTGTCTAGAAATTTGCATGGGCTGAAAGATTCTTAACAATCCCTTCTTTGCTTACTAACATGATTGATTGAACTTCTCAACTATAAACCGAGTGGCAATGTGAGATGAAGCGCTTTGCTTTGTTTTGGGTTCCCCCCCCCACCCCCCCCGGGAAAACTTGGTGACTGATGAATCTTCTTGAGGCTCAAAATGACTGTGGGGTCTCAAATTCTGTCTGAACTGAACTGGTGATGAATCAAAACCACAGACACTGCTCAGATCCAGCATTTGTAAAAGAACTTGTAGTCCAAAACTTGAGTGCAGCACAGTAACCTGGATTGAATTCCAGAAGGCTGGGATCCAGCTAGGTCTGTGACAGCTGATAAACCACTCTACATTATTTTAAATACGAGATCAACAATCTGAACCTGTTAAGGAGGAAGTCTGATACAGCCACACATTTTCTAGATATTTTTAGCTGGTCAAATTTGGTGGCTTAAAACTCACGGTTGTTAATAGCTCAGGTTTAAAAATTCTTGCTGTTACTTCTTTGTATCTTTATCGGTACACACCTGAAAATGAAACCTTGCAAAATAATTTCAATAACTGCTTAACTGTTTCTTTCCAGGAGTTGCGCACAGAGCCTTTGAGAACGATATAGATGCTTTACTTAATCTCCGAGAGTTCTTCAATTATTTACCTCTTAGCAACCGTGATCCAGCACCAGTCTGTGAATGCCATGATCCCAGGTAAGAGGAGATGGGCGGAGGTCTGTGGTTTCTGTCCACCAAATTTCATGGCTTTTCTGGCTCAAGGAGTATAGGGGGATGAGTGTTTTGTGCCTGGGATCTTGGCTGATAATTCTGCCTTGTGGGGTGTGAATACAGGAAGTGTTTCAACATGCATGTGTACATACATCCGTGTTCACTGATAGATTTAAATTTTTTTATTTTCTGAAAGCAATGTTACACAGGCTGTATACAGAATGTGGGGAAAAGTAATCTCTGTACAGATGGGCTGTCACAGTCCCTTGAAACAAGCAAGCGAGGCAGAAGATAGCATAGTGAACACAAGTGGGGAGAACTCGCCCTGCTTTATCAGTTACGTGTCTGTTGGGTGAGTTCTGTTCCTTATGGTTAGAGGTGCAGAAGCACCAGGGAGGCAAAGGAGGCAGAAAGTTTTGTGTATTAGGTACTTGTCTGTCAGGCTCGTTGTGTAGTCGGCAACACAACAAAGGAAGGACTTGAGTCCTTTCAAGAGGGGAAAAGCGGCGACCGTCTGGACCTTTATCAGAGAATTTTTCCAAGAGATAGAGGGACAGCCAGAGAGCTGGCACGGGGCTGCTTGGGTAGACAGCCTTGCTAGTGGTGGTAAAGACGGAGAACGTCAATGGAGTAAAAGTTTTGAGCTGAGATCCAGTTGCACCCCCAGTTCAGCCTGTTCTGTAGGGAACCCGTAAGACGTTGTTGCCCTGTCCTGTATGGGAGCTCCTCCTGGATCTGTTCTTTCAGTTCTGCAGATGTGTGTGAGATACATCTGGTGGTTCTTACACGCATGAAGATTTTAACATGTCAGTCAGGAAGGTTATCTTCTCTTCATGCTTCACTGATCTTTGTAATGTCTTTGAAAAAATGTGTTTGGGGAAGTTTTTTTGCATCGATTTTACAGATCACTGCTCTGCTACCTGAAATATGTTGGTCGCTATTAGAGAATTAAATTTGCCAATTGCTTTTAGACAATAGTCACACAGGTCAATCAGTTGCTGGTCCCAGTTTTTTCTAAGATGTTGATCTTTAGGAGTTTATTAAACTGGAAGTCTGTTATGGTTTGAAAGTGACAAACCAAAGCACATCTCTTCTATTAACTGATAAATTTGGGGGATTATCTCTGAGGTTATCATGTTCTTTCTAAGCATTCTATTCCACAAGTTGTACTAGGATATTTACCTTCTGCAGACTTGAATGTGATATTTAATTTCATTATAGAAACAACAGTCCATTCTTTTTAATCAATGTATCTTATAATAGGCAGTTTATTTTCTTGTGAGAAGCTGTCAGATACAGTGTAGCTACTAATGTATAAGAGATTAGTTCTTTATTTTCTTAAGGAGACAATCTTTTACGTGGCACCAGATACATTATTAGAGGATCACAGTATCATAAATGCTCAATAATTTGTACTAAGAACTTCAGTTTAGTAGTCTTTATACATGTGAAGACAGATCTGTTTTTTTAAATTTGCCAGTTTTTATAGCAGCATCTCCAGTATTTCTCCCATTTGTGGTCTTAATGCTTACATTGGTAATATTTCATCTGGACATACTGACATCTTAATAGACTCCTTTTGCATTGAATTATGTGTTTGATCCTTACCGCTGCTCCAGTCAAAGCCCATTCCTCTAGAGTAATTTCTTTCTTACTGCATAGTTTTCACACCACAAAAAATTGCCACAGATAATGCAAATTAAACGTAACATACTTTTGTCATCATTGTTAAGTCCAGAAGCTGGTGGGGTTTTCTTGTTTTGTTTGTTGAGTTTTTTTCTCTAGATAGGTGGGTGCTTTGTGGTGTTGAAAAACGTCAGCCTTGGTTGCTGAAGCTTCTGGCGGTTGGAGTTTTTGACATCAGTGGCCTGGGTTCTAAAGAGTTAGAAAGTTCCTTAGAGGGCCAAGCTGACTGATGGTGACTATGTCCTCTACCTTTGAAGGGTGTCTAGTTCATTGCATTGGGTCTATTGTACGGTGTGATTCTACCTTTACGTCTCTTTGACTATAAACAAATCTCATTTCCTCTAAAGCCTGAAGTACGCATAGACATTTCGGGAGGAGGTTATTACCAGTTCTTGGTAACGGAGTACAGTTTCCCTTTTGTGTTGAGTGAAAACCAGTATTGATCTGGGTGAGAGGGTCTCAGGCTGTCGCAGGCTTTGGAGGAGTGCTTTGATGATGGGCAGCAGTTCCTTCCTGATAAGTGGGATCTGTAAGAAACACAGTTCTCAGCCTCTTAAGTCCAGTGACTCTACCAGCAAGCTCCAGATGTCCCTTCTCTGTGATGATTTGAAGGAGATTTTGAAACTTGTGATATCCTGGGGAATGTCTTCATTTTGATGGTGGTTATTCATTTTAATGTCGTTTTAATTTCCCTCAGTGCTCTACAGCACTGTGAATTTATGGGAGCAATAACTTCATTTTTCCACTTTCCTTATCCTCTGGGATACCACAGGTAATGGTAGATACATTCGTATCTACTCTATGGTCAAGAAAAAGTTTTACAGTGTTTTGTAGTTTGGGGTTTATTATGTTAAAATCGGTTGCTTTCATCAGATTAAGGTTTCATTGTACCATTTTATGGAAATATTTGCATACAGTGCTCTTAATCATGTGGAAAAAAATACCTGAAATGTTGCTGTCAGTTTTATTCTATTAATAGATCTGTCTCTTACTCTCTCGACAAGGAGTTGCGCCTCTCTAGTCCTGTGTATGGGAGGGAGCACAGGGACAGCCCTGGGGCTTGCGTTCTTAATTTCTGCCTGATTTTGACAAATTGCAGACCGCTTCCTTCAGTTTTAAAAGGGGTGTCTAGAGCCTTGTGTTGTCTTGTTCTAAATGTACTAAATCACGGCATTGTTAAAATAGTAATTCAGTAAGAGCTCCACAGAAACACCATCTATAACAAATATAGATCCGTATTCTTATGGAATAGCACAAATATAATACGCCCTGAAGCCTTCTCAGCAGTGACTCATAAAAATTGACACCCCTCACTGGGACTGTGAATGAATCCAAAGACCCGGTGAATGCTAATACTTGTAGGTCCTTCATGAAGCTAATGTGATCAAAGATGGGGGTAACCAGTAGTGTCAGCTGCTGACAGGGAGGCGGCATTTTTGTTAAATGTAAAGCACCACATGAAGTGCCTCACTGTGGAGTTAAGCAGAGTAACAGTAAAGATTCTTTAAATGCAGCCATTAAACTGAAGAAGCTGAGAGCGGATGCGTTTTCCCCACCAGTGAATCTCTGCTTGTTTGGTGGCAGGGGAAACGAGTATGGAAAGGTTTCCTACGGTTAAGTGTGTTCGAAATCAGAAGTGCACAACATGGGCAGGCAGAGGATCAGAGTTGTAAATGTGTGGTAGAACCGGGTCTATGGCAGGAAACCTTGCCCTGCCATTGAGAGAAGCCGTTTTGCCCATCCAGCTGTAAGGACCGGAGCTGCTGGCTAACTGGCTCTTCTGCTTCTGCCGCTTGACACTTATTCTACCAAATCCTTTTCCCCATGGCTGACTGGTGCCCCAGCGCAGCGTCCCACGTGGCTCCAGTGCCCCCGCAGACTGCCTTTTGTAGTGTTTGCCTGCCTCTCGAGCTCCCTGCTGATACTCCCCATGTGTAATATTAGGCTCTTCTGGTCAAAGAGAAGAAATAGTATTTCCAGGAGATGGTTTCATAAGCAGAGGTGCCCATAGAAGAGATGTCTCCTTCAGGAAGAGATTGGTCAGGCTTTTGTCTGCCTGGTGCGCGAGGGCTCCGTGGCGTGAGACACAGCTGGCTGAGGCGAAGATGCCTGCTTCTTTTCCCCACGTTTGAGAAGCAGGTTCCCTGAAGTCTCAGAGAGGTGGAATTGTTTGCCTGAGTTTTTGCTCTCGGTGTTCATTTGATCTGTACTGTTGCTCACGCTTCCTTACTTTTTCTGCAGTGACCGTCTGGTGCCTGAGCTGGACACAGTTGTCCCAATTGAATCTACTAAAGCCTACGATATGCTGGATATCATACACTCCGTAAGTCTGCTAGTGTGAGCATTGTTGAGATTGATATGGATAGGTTATATTCTGTGTGTAAATAATTGAAAGAAACCAATAGAATGACACTGAAGATGTATTTTTTTTTTTTTTTTACTCTTCACAAGTTACTATTTTTACCAGCGTAGTAGCCATGAATGAAGGGACAACAAAAACTGCAGAAAAAGATTTTAGCAGATGAAAGGAATCGTAAGATTTGTTTTCAGGATACATCTTCTAATGCTGCATGCGTAATGTACAGACGAAAGATGCTGTAATTCCAATTTCTCTCTGGGCTCAAAACACGCCCTCCCCCCCCCCCCGCTTTGAGTTCTACCACTTGCCCCCCTCCGTGCACCTTGTTATGACTGTCTTGAATTCTATCTTTTTTTTTTATAAAAGGTGATAAACTACATAGAGCACATTCAAAGATTTACCTTTCTCTATTCTAAGAGACAGTTACATATGCAGACAGTACAAGAATTTATTTTTTTAATTACAAGTCAAGCATGGTAAGTCCAATATTAACGTTTCATTACGTGAGGCAGATCTCCTGGGAGGGTGGCAGGGAGGAAACATCTTACTATTTTTTAAAAAACCTGAAAGCCAGTATTGCAGTCTATAAATAACAGGTTTTATTAAAGCAGCATAGGCAGTGCTGGTAATTCTCTTGCCTGACTTTGAGTACTTCACTTCTCCAGTTTTAACAACATAGTACATGATAAACGCTCGGGCAGAGGACGTGGTTTTGAAAGAAGTTTTATCACATGAAACTGTCACAGCCCGCTGCAGAGCACCCTAGGAGTCCGAATTTTGAGTATTAAAATTTCCAGCTGCCGCTTCTACCGCGCGGATGTCGAGCGGCAGGTGACCCAGGCTTCTGTGGTGGATGATGAAGCTGGGAGTAACTCCATCTGACAGGCAGCACATGCAAATGGTGGTGGTGGGGAGTTCAGCTGTCCTTGTAGGACCTTTACAAATCTCCCCCTTTTGCTATTTTATTTGACTGTCTCTCCCCACGCGCTCATCCAGCTAACGTGTTTCAGTGGGCAACTGCCTGCATTTAGACTCATTTTAGTGGAGAAAGCAGCTGAGGGTGGTTTTAATCTCTGGATTCTTCCATTCTGAATTTCAGTACTACCTGTTCCAAGTTAAAAGGTGGCATTTAAAAAAAATTCTTAAGTGAATTAGGAAAAAAAACCCCAAACTCTCCCACAGACTTTGAGAAGTATTAAGGAAAGAAATAAAACTACTTTAATAATGTATTTTTCACAACTTTTCATTTGCCTCAATCTCAGAAATGACTGGCAGACGGCAGTCTGCATAGGCAAAATTGTCATAAACAGTTGAGAAGTAGGAATTCTGGTAGAAAAGACTAGGCAGCCATGTATAGGTGTCGCTACTGCTCCACGTATAATTAAGATCTCTTTTGAACACGCAAATTTTGATAAGTGTGTTACACACCAGCGGATGTCACTTTGCAGAGTGTGCGCTGGCACTTCAGCCCCAGAGAGAAGCGCAACTACCAAGGATTCGGGTCCCAGACAGCTATGTCTGGTGTAGCGCCTGTGTTCCTCTAGCGCAGGTAAAGGTGTTGCTCCATTCTCGACTGTATGCACCCTTGGGGACGCTGGGGGAGACGTTCGCAGCAGCGGGCTGTGCTGGCCTCTGTGAACAAGGCGTTCGGAACTTGCAAAGAAATGGAGTCTATGTTAAACGTGTCATGGAGAGTTTCTGAGCTCCATAAAGTAGTTTGCTCTGTATCACTGGAAATTGTTCTTCAGAAGTGTAGTGTGCCAATAATTAAGTTGCGAGAAAGATGTTCTTTACATCAGATTTGAAGTTTTAATTTGTTTATAAGCTAGGAAAAAAAGGCTCGCTGCAGAGGAAACGTCATAAAGATGTTCTCTGATGGAATGCTTAAGTAGCAGTTTTGATCATAAGAAGTGCAGCACTAGTTACCTCCTGGAATGAAGGCTGCAAAGACTAAAAGGTTTCTTTTTTTTTTTTTTTAATTCTGCAAATTCTGAAACGTTTTAAAAGTTCTGATACGAACATAACTGATTTTGTGTTTGCCTTTGTATATAAATGTACATATGTGTCCTCATAAGGGCTGTGCCTAACTCTCACCCTTGCAGATTGCTGATGAAAGGGAATTCTTCGAGATCATGCCTTCTTATGCCAGGAACATTGTCGTTGGATTTGCCAGGATGAACGGACGAACCGTTGGGATAGTGGGCAACCAACCTAAAGTAGCATCAGGTTAGAGCTGGCTGTACCGGTCCTGTGTGAAAGTTCTTAAGAGTGTTTGTGCCTCCTCTCTGTCTTTTTTTTTTTTTTTGCAGGCTTTGTAAGGCTGGCTGGCTGAGGTGAACTGTTCATGTTCTGTGTGGTCTTCCTCTCATTCTCACTGTGTTTTTCTACCACTGTCTTTGTCTTGAATCTCATTGTAATGCAGCTGTGACGGTTAAAACTAACTTAATTTCTGTAGTGGATCACCGAGGTGATCTCGGTAGATGACCGCGGTATCCAGCAGAGAAGCGGGGTGGGTAGAAGAGCGCCACTGCTTCAGCAGCAGCCTGCAGTTCACGGGGTTGAGCGTAATACGGAAACTACATGCTTACGGCCAGGCCATTAGAACACTGGAAAACTCTTCTGTAGGGTGAGGTAACTTTTTTTTTTGCTATAGCTAGAAGAACACAAAGCTTTCAGACACTCAAGTGTGGGGCTCTTGACCTTGACTAATGTGGCTGTGAAGGTACAACATGTAGCTGTAGCTAAGATTGCTCTTTTAACTGTTGAGGGATTTTTGATTCCTCTCCTAATTAGGTAATTTCTGAAGTGACTGTCACTAATCAGGACTTTCTGTTTCACTCCTTGTTTTCAAGGTTTTTGCCTTTTTTGTTTGGGAAAATAGGATGACCCAGTATGGTGTTTTATTCTTTTGATAATCTTGACAAGATGCGACTATCAAGATACTAGACAGTCAGGGGGGTTTAATATTACTTTAGTCTCCATTTGATCTTCTCAATTTAAAGAAACATTTTTAATGTTTCAGATAAATGCTGTTATACAAAATGCGTTTGGCTTTAACGTATAATTCTAAATGGCACTGAAACAGAACATAAATACTTAGCAGCATGTTTACCAAAAATGCTGATGTTTCTTAAAATAGTAGTGGACTCTTAAAAAAAAAAAAATTTTTTTTTTTTTAATGAAGAACTCTCTAGCCTTTCAGTATGACTGATCTGAAAAAATATCAGTAAAGAGAAGATTACAGGAAAATACTTTAAATTACAAAATATGATTTAAACTGCTACTTTTTTGTATAGAAAGCCTCTTTTTGGGATAGAAGGTGGTCAGAAAAAGGAAATGAGTGCCTGTAGAATGTAGCTGGTACTCTGACCTTAGTTCTAAACCAGCAAAACTTCATGGCAGGTTATCTCCACATTACCTACAGATAACCTTTTGTTTTGTTTTAAGAGGACAACAGAGCTAAAATAGAGTGTGATTGTGACCTCGCCTTGAATTATTGCCATTAGCAGATCATTGGAATGGTTAACACCTTACCCTGTTTTCTTAACTTCAGGGTGCTTAGACATAAATTCGTCTGTGAAAGGAGCCCGCTTTGTTCGTTTCTGTGATGCTTTCAACATACCTCTGATTACTTTTGTGGATGTTCCGGGATTTTTGCCAGGTATGCCTTGCCATTCTATTTCAGCTCCTTGCAGGAGGGTGGTGGGGTTAAAAACCCGTTTTAAAAACTCTGTGAGAAGACCTTTACTGCAGTAGATGTAAATAAGCCAGGTTTTAAATGCCATTTTCTGGGACAGAAACTCTGTAATCTAAGTACAGTAGTCATCACACAAGGATATTAAAATATGGAAGGAATTGCAGAAAAATGAAGTAAGTGCCTAACTCTGCCACTCATATTGCTGCACTTAATGCCCAGATGTGTAAAAGGATGGGGAAAAAAAGAATGTCCTTGGTTGCACAAATGCACAAAGCCCCTCCCTGTACCTTTGAAAGCCTAGGTTCTTTCATGCTCCAAGGCATTTTTTCAGATAAACGTGCCTGTGACTTAGAAGCTTTGGGTAATTCAGTAAGGAAAGGTCTGAGATTAGACAGCACAGGCTATATGAGCAGTTAACGTTAAAATAACCGATTAGAAAACAGGTTGTGTAAGGAATATAAATGTTACACTGATAAATGTGCCCAGTCTTTCATAGAATGGACTACAAGGTTAAAACTGTTGTATAAACCAGGGTTTACCTCAAGGCCTCTACAGCTATCAAAGCATCAAAACGTCACTAGTCAACATTCCAGTTCAGATTTTAATACAAGGTATTTTGGATGTTTTAACAATGAGGCAATACAGAAGGTGTTCACAGAACCTTCCTCTTCCTTCTGGCCCTCTCGCTTTTCTCTCCTGCTGTAGACACCCCCTCCTCGTCCAACCTGGGCCAAGCAGCAGCTTCGTTCATTTCAGGGGCCGCTTCAGGAATCTGGATTTGGACAGATGCTCGGAATCCAAGCGCAAAGCTATTTCCATATAGCCAATGAAAAGTAGTAACTTAATGTTGTGTAATACAACGTTGGTTTGAAAGTAGATAAATGAAGATAAGTAAAAGTAGAGAAAGGTAAAGAGAGGAGAGCTGCGGCTTGACAGTGATCCTAAACTGTTGTATTTTAGGTAGTTTGGCAAGATTAGTACGTTAGCATTAGAAATTTCAGTCTAAGTAATAAATTCTGAGGGTGGTGTTCACCTTACCTCCCTGTTCAGTAGAGAAGAAGAAAGAAGCTCGCAGAGGTGTACAAAACATCTCACAGTGTTAGTGAGCCAAACTTTAAATAGCCCCCAATGTAACAGGTGTGCACAGAGACGACGTTTAAGGCATTCATATCATGTAGCTGGATAAAAACACATATTTAGAGCAAGTTGGGGACTGAATCTAGAGCCAGAAAAGAGTTTATGTTAATTGGCCATGGGTGACAGTGTAAACAGTTCAAGTAACAGTTGAATTGAGCTTACGCTTGAAGCATTTTAAGTGGCTGGCTACTCTGTGCTAGGTGTGAACTAGAAACGAAGATTACGGGGATGATGAGATGACGGGGTCTGTGAGCGCTCCCCAGCTTCTGGGTCTAGGCTGGGCGTTCCAGCTGCGTTCAGACTGCTGCTTGGGGTAAGAAGACGTGGCTGTTCTGATTTCGGCTGCTGGGAAGGTTCTGCAGGCTCAACAAGTCCCACTGGCTGGAGGGAAATACAAGAACCAAAAGTGAAATTGCAGTTGAGAACAGACATTTGTAAGTGTAGGCATAAATCACTAGACACTCAAATTACGCTTGAGGGGAAGCATTAAAGTCAAGCCACCAAACGGGCTACCAAATAAAGTTATTAAAAAAAAAAAAATTAACAAAAGAATTTTTGCTTAAAATCTTACATTTAAAAAAAAAAAATATTAATCATCCATTAAAAAGATCCCAAAGTACTCTAAGAGGTTATCATCTCAGGTGCTGAAAGTCAGTAGGTGGATGAACTGCTGGAAGGTGACTGCAGCGTTATATCCAGTGGTGTGAAATTGAGAAATCCTAGAAAGAGAGTACCTGGGGTTGCTGCTTCCAAGTCAAGTCAGCTAGGCCCGTGTTTGGGACAGAACTGTGTTGAACATCCTATAACATGGATGACTTGTGTTCCTATCTATCTGCTGCATATGACCGTTCTCCAGAAGCACCTGCTGTGAGAAGCCTTATGGAAGAATTTATGCTCTGGCTTTTAAGGTCCAGCATCTTGGGCTTGCTTGAAGGAAGACTAGGATAGGTCTTTGGGATGGCAGCCAAGCTGCCTTTCAGTACGGTCTAGAAAAACGGGGGTTTGGAAGAGTGGGTTTCTGGGGAAGTGAATCTAGGTTATGTTTTTCACTGCTAGTCACATTTGGAGTCTTGAAAATGATGTAACCGTATTTTGTTCCCAGGAAGAGACCATCTGGCGAGTGTTCTGGCTCTGTGACCTAATATACAAATACATCCTGCTTTTGGCGAGAGATTTTGTAGAGTTGCTCAGCATCTTATGGAGAACGTTGCCTGTATATTAACTTCTCCTGGATATTAACGTGGCTCTGGTTGTTGTTAGGTTTGCTGCCGGTAACAGATGATGACATTTGCCAAACTGCATATGGGGTTTTTGTGAAATCCCTGGAGTGAAAAAAATTGCTTGTCATTTGTAGGTACAGCTCAGGAGTACGGTGGAATCATACGTCACGGTGCAAAACTACTGTTTGCCTTTGCAGAAGCAACGGTGCCTAAAATTACTATCATCACCAGAAAGGTAAGTTGGCACAATTCCGTGGTGTTCTTTTAGAGTTCCCGTTTTCACTAGTAGCAATTTCAGTTACGCGAAGCTTCGGCCATCTGTCCCACTTCTGCTTTCTGTCCTTGTCACATCTCCGTTTGTCCCATCTGGTAACACCCTTTCCTGTCAGGTTACAAGAGGCCGTTTCTTCTATTCTCAGACTATTACCTCAGTTCCTTCAGTCCTTTTTCTCTGCACTCCCTTGAAATTGCATGTTTCTGCTCTTGCTTTCTCCCTGGAATGCCTTCCATCTGGTATTTGCCCTCTGTCACCCAGCTTGCCTCACCGAGGACACGCCATCTGCCTGCACACAGCAAATCCCTGCAATCTTCTTTCTCTATTCTTGCCCCTTAGGTCTCCTTTCCCAAAGCCAGTGCTGATTGTATTTTTCTTCTGCTGTCTCTGCAGATCTAACGCTCGCCTGGTTTCTCTTCTTCCATATACTTGTGCTGTAGTCTACTTAATTTTCTTCCTTTCTCTTTTTCTGTAAGGTACCTGACACCATGCTGCCATAAGCTCCAGGCACCTTCTGGGTCCTAAAAGGCTTAGTTTTTTCCCTGCTGGTCTGCCCCTCCTGCTTCTTTTTCTGATAGGCTTTTGACTTACCATGGCAAAAAAGAAAACTTTCCCTCTTTCTGTCCCTTTGCCTTCTCTGATTCTTCTGAATATTACCGTCCTTTACTTCCCAAGCTTGCAGCCTTGCTGTAGTTTCGGTAACGCCTTGAAATGGACTGTACTGCAGCTTGCTCTGCAGTCCTGCAGTATCTGTTCATCACTGCTGTCTGGACCACTTCCAGTACCAGAGTGGAGCACTGCAGAGTCCGAGTGCTGCATTCCCTGGCCAGAAAATTCCAGAAGCACGCCGACTGGTTTGTTTGTGTGCATGTGCAGGGTGCGGGTTGAGGCCTGCTGTTCCGGGTATACGCCAATTCCTCTCTACCTGCCACCAAGAATGGTCTTAGATACCAGCAGCCCCCTTCCTTGCTCTTTTGTGGGTCTAGTTGAAGAGACGTCTAGTCTTAGGAGTTTGTTGTAGCAAAATGAGACGCTCGTGCTCTCAGGTAACATTTAGCACCACTTGCTTGTCTTTAGAGTAGTAAAAGCTGCAAGAGGACCATAGGCTATTGCTGCGGCGAGGTGGTTCCACACTAATTAATCCCTTGGGTTTTGTTCCAGGCCTATGGGGGTGCGTACGATGTGATGAGTTCAAAGCATTTAAGAGGAGATGCAAATTACGCCTGGCCTACTGCAGAGGTGGCAGTGATGGGTGCCAAGGTAAGTCCAGCTGACTCGCACGGGCATGCAGCAGCCGTCAGCGCCTTTGCAGTGGCACAGAGGCGGCCTAGCAAGATGAGGACAACCGGTATTTTCCCTGGAGCAGCGTGCCTGAATGCATGTTTGTATGCCGCAGCGGGGGGAGAGGAGCCGGCAAAGCAGACAGCTTTCCTCTGTACAGGCTGAGTTACTGTCACTGACCTGTAGACTTCATCTTTCTAGGGTGCTGTCCAGATCATTTTCAGAGGAAAAGAGGCAGATGCAGAGGCAGAATACGTGGATAAGTTTGCAAACCCCTTTCCTGCCGCCATGAGAGGTACGGTTAGCTCACACGTTGTGTCCTGTTTGCCACTGCATGTAGATAAAGTTGTAGCTATTGAGTGAACTTTTCACTAATGACTGAGTTATTTAGGCAAGACATTTGTATCTGAGTCAGAAAGGTGATGCTTAACCATGCCTTGTGCATGTGAAGGAAGAACACATCTAGACACAAAACACATCCTCAGGTGGAAAGAGGCCGGTGAGATGTGGGGACTGCACTGAAAAGCGTATTTTCAATTTTGTAGATACTAGAAAGCATCTCAAAACTCAGCCTTTTCCTTCAAAGTACAGGTGCTTTGACAATCTATTTGACAGTCCTAGATGCAGAGCGGTGGCCTTGAAGGGGCAGAGTCTAGTTCAGTTCAGTGATGTTCCCCAGGACCCTCTAGAGTAAATTTTTCAACTGTTCTTACTTCCAAATTTTACTTCTGGCTTTGAAGCATTAACTGTGCTCGAGAGGCAGTTCTGTAGAGCCTGGAGTCAGCTCTGTTTCCAGTTACGCTGGCTTACTCTGCTCATTGGTTTTGTACTTCATTAAAATGCCGTTAACGGTGCCACAGAGCGGGGAAGGCTTGGCCGAGCTGTTTTCCACCACAACCAGTATGCACAGTACTGCTCCCTCCGGTTTGGCAGTAGACTGTCTATTACCGCTGTTTGAGCCAGAAAAAAACAGACTCCTGCACGTGCAAAGTCAAGGGGTGTCTCTTCTAGAAATCAACACCTCTGTACCTTTAAGTCAGACTGACAGTAGTAGATGGAAGGAGATGGTATGTCTAGAACACTGCCGTACCAGGTACAGTACTCAGTGAGTAAAGCCCCCACCTTAACATTTTTTGGCTTGCTAAGTTTTGCAAAAATTAAAAAAGAAACGTTTCTAATTTAAAAACTATTGACACTGGAATATTTCCTTTTCAGGCTATTTTAAATTATTTTCTTAAGTTAATTTTTAACTTGTGAACTGTTTATTCCAAATACTGTTTTGATTTTGCTAATTTGCATTACAACCTAGATAGAGAAGGCTGAGAGGCAAACACTTCGTGGTTGCTCAGGGGTTTTTTTGTTTTGGTTTGGTTTTTTTACAGGGTTTGTTGATGATATCATCCAACCTTCGAGCACCCGCATGCGCATCTGCCACGACCTGGATGTGCTGGCTAGTAAAACACAGTCCAGTCCCTGGAAGAAACATGCTAATATCCCTCTGTGAGTGTGAGGAGGGGCTGGGCCATGCTGGCAGACGTGGCAGTGTTCTGAACACAAATACTCTCTGTTTAAGTGGAGGTCTGCTTCGCAATGGAAGTATTTCTTTTCATTTCAATTTTGCTGATGACCATCAATAAATCATAGCACATCTCTCATTTAATTTGGGGTTTTATCAGTTTGTCTCTATAAACCCTTTTTAGTAGGTTAATAATCAACACAACCTGCAACGCCTGCTGCAGGCGAGCTGTTACTAACTGCTCAAGGTCAGACGCTCCTTTGGCTCCTCCATTCCATAGGCCCTGAAGGTGGCTCAGGCAGGCAGAGCTGCAGCAGCCTCTCACTGCTGAGAAGTCAGAGCCCTGTGGAGTTCAAGTCTGGCCCTGGGTCCACCTTTAGAGTCTGACTCGCCACCCTGCACCACAGACTCGCAGAGAGAAAAATCCCAGGCTTGGATTTCAGTGCACCCGAATCCAGGCTTTGCCGATCTCGGACTAACCTGTTCTGTTCCATTCCCCTGCTAGACTATCCTGAGTTGCAACTTCCATGTGCTGGCTGCAGCAACACTCAGGTTGGTATCAGTGACCTCCAAGCTGTGGGCGCAGGTGGGATAGAGAAGATGGAGCCAGCCTCCTCTTGAAGGAAAAGAGACAATGCGCCCGAACTGGAAAAAGAGCAATTCTGGTGGGACATAAAAATTCTCCCTGAGCGTCAGGGGCTTTTCTCCCTCAGCAGAGGGTTGAAACAGAGACCTCCAGAGGCCCCTTCCAGCCTAATTTTGTCTGTGATTATTTGCCAGACTTGCAAGGATCCACTGCAGTAGATGTTACTACAGGTCAGCTCTGGGCCCTGTGCTCACTCCGCTCCTTAGAAGCAGCATTTTAACTACAGCCCCAGAAGGTAGTGAGTAACGGCCACAGTCATGTTTAGCACTACTGCAAACAGCTGCCGAGCACGTGAAGTCCTGTAATGACCCGTCTGTTGTAAGTAACCTCAGTAATGAGTGGCACTACATTGTAAGACAGAGAACTACCCTACCTGTACACCGCAGCTGCTTCTGTTCGCTCCCCAAGCACATGCCTGGAGTGG
Source organism: Gavia stellata (assembly GCF_030936135.1). Classification (NCBI taxonomy): domain Eukaryota; kingdom Metazoa; phylum Chordata; class Aves; order Gaviiformes; family Gaviidae; genus Gavia; species Gavia stellata. The sequence goes on from NC_082604.1 coordinate 3,447,436, forward strand.
AAGAAAGAGAAGGTGGTAACTTCACAGGTACTGTCTCTTCCCAGGTGGGTGCAGCCGGTGCCCTAGTGAGTACAGCCATGGAGCTTGGAGCCTGTACCTGGGGGGGGGAAAAGGCAACAACTAAAAATCATCTGAAAACAGAGTACAGAAGGAGCATTTGAAGTATGAATCCCAGCTCCACAGGTTTTTGTAATAGCTAGGGGCGGTGCATTCTGGTTACAGATACACTGTCCGTCCTGGCTGCAAACATGTTTAAGCTAGCTGCGTGAATGTACCTGGTTGTATCTCAGCAGAAACACGCTCTCTGAGCAGATGCCTGTACGTGCTGCCCCAGGGAACAGAGCTGGCTGCAACAACAAGGGAAGGTACACTGAGATGTTGTTATGTTGGGGGGCATTGCTGTGAAGGGAGTTCTTTAGTGAATTGTGAGAAAAGGTGTAGTCAGAGTTTGTAAGGACCAAGAGGATTTTTCAAAGGTCATTAGTAGCTGAAAGAGCAGCTGGTGGCTGTCCCAAGTTTAGGGGCAAAAGCTGTGTTAAGTGAAGCGATATGCACATAGTTTCTTCAGCCTGCCCAGAGTCAGGAGGAGACACTAGATGAGAAACCCAATCGTCATTGTCACAAAGAAAGAAGTACCACCTTTCTTAATTGTTTCCTAACCTCATTAGTTCTGTAGACTTCATCTTCTCCTGTCCCTTGCCAGCGCAAGAATTTGGCTTTTATATCCTCTTGATTTCCAAGCAGTCAGTTGCTCTACCAGCACAACGCTTTGGAAACACACTGGAAAGCTGCTCTGGCCACATGACTCAAAGTTCTCTTGAATCTGGTCACCTGCAGAAACAACAGATATAAAATCCTTTCAACAGAGAGCAGCCCTTGAACTTAGAAGCACGACAGGTTACTTACTGTGTTCCACAGTGCAGCAGGAGTCAAGCATAACTTACAAGCAGTTGGAGATTCAGCGTTCGGGCTGCGTCTCACGAGTAGTCCTAGAGTGCAGTTCGGACCTTGAATCCTATCCCTGTTCCTCACCTGCTGCAGTGTGTTACTTCTTTTTCTGACTCGGATGATTTTTCTTTAAGCAGTGGGCCAGATGATAAGTAAGTCAGTTTTCTTTAGCGCTACAGAGATGAAATCATTCATGGGTTGGACAAAAATAGCACCTTTCTCTCCGAGACACGGGAATAACAAGAGGACATTTCGTTTCAGGAATCTGTAAAACTTCATTTAGCCCAGCTGGTTGTTAGACCTTCCAAGCCTTTACCACTTCCATTTCTTCCCACGTGGTCCAGTTCACTTCAGCCGTACAGGGCAGGAGAGTGAATTTTTTTCTCAAAATTTGTGACAGTTCAAACCATTATGAGTTTTAACAATGCAGCTCTCCCAACCTGTGTGATGACTTACTGGATTTACAGCAATCTCACAATAAAACCCCCCAGATCAACCAAAACCACACCACAGTGGAAGGGAAAAGAAAAAAAAATAATAGACCAGACAGGGTTTTCCTTTGCTCTGAAGCTGAATGGGTACTGTAGCCGTATGGAATCTGGTTGCGAAGCCCGGATTACGGAAGAACTACCTCTCGGTACTTCCTTTGGCTACTAAGAAATGGGATGACAAGATGTGATGGTCCAAACGAGCATTTAAAAGAAAGTTATAGTGAAGAGGGTGCTCATCATACTCATGATTTTGAATAGTTTATTAAATGAAAGGTGAAGCATCAGTTTTAAATTGTACAAAAGGAAAAAAAACCTCATATTGTAAATGTACAATTTACAGAATTACTAGCAAAACCAATCAAGGAAACACTCATAATACAAAAAACCTATTGACTGCAAACTGAACTGGAAACCCATTGCAGGTACCGTGATAATAAATGTTTGTTATACAGTATTCTACAATGTTAAATTAGGAATCAGTTTTCCACACAGAGGACTGTGAAGCACAAGGTTCGTCTGAGACCATGACTCAAACCAGGCAGCATTTATTATGCTACTATGCTCACAGAATTATTGTGATGACAATTTAATGCAGCCATTCCTGCCCACCCCTATTACTTTTGGGGTGGACAGAAGAGGAAGGGAGGTAACATCATTTTATAAAGTTCCAGCTACTTCTCGGGTTTTACACATTACCCAACCGACATCTGAGGAATGGCTGAATTACCTAGTCAAACATTTTTGGCAACCGTGTCTGAGAACTGCACATGTTGTAAGAAACAAGCCTCAGCTGAGTGAAACGCTGGTTTGTTTTTAAGATTTCTTTTCCCTCCCAGCAAGCAAGCGCTGGGCATTAATGTCGTTTTGTTTTTCAGTAAGCTCGTAACAGAAAAAAGCTCCATGATTATTTTGCAGTTGCTAAAAAAAGCACCTCTAAAAACTGCTGTGCTCCAAGTGGGTCAATCTGCTTTGTATCTCAAATGCTAATATTTATTAGAATACAGAAAGGAAGATTAACATTTTGGGGCTGATTCTTAGAGATACTAGAGTCAGTGCAAGTTGTGGATGGCCAGCACCTCCGGTATCGGGCCAGTTTTAACTAAGTAGCAGCTACTAGGCAGAGTCATAAAATCGAAGCGTAATGAAATTCCAAATTATTGAAGACATTGAAAAATCTCTTATTACAATGAATTAGCTGAGAATGTTTGGGGTTTTTTGTTTTTTTTTTGATGTTTTTAACTTTTTTGAAAAATCATGGTTTTTTTTCCAAAGAATTACTCTTAATATGCACAGTTAACACTGAAAATGTAGCTGTATTCCATTGTAAGCTTAAGAACTTCACCATCTAAGCACAAATTTCTATGCAGCACATACAGTACTTCTAACTGGCAAAATTAATTTACAAAAATAGCGCAAAAGGGTATTTACGGCATGGAAAGTAGACTTCTTTCTTTTAATGGTACAGTTAAAATTGCTTTTAGTATGCTAAAGTGATTCCTTTCCCCCACCCTTGAATTTTTTTTTTTTTTAATAGGAAAGTTGCTGTTTATGTACCTTGGGTTGGCAGGGCTTGAAGTAGGTAGTAAAAACAGCAAAGTGATTACTTGAGAACCATTTGTGTGTTTTACTGAGAATACTTTATTTGCTGGTATAAGTTGCTAAAAATGCACAGAGCAAGTACCAATAGAAAATTTACTGTTTTTGTGTCCCCATGTGCTATATAAAATGAATGTTACACAGCATCTGTTGGAAAAGTGGCTTCATGGACATCTCTTACTTTATGTCCCATTATAAATAAAAATAAATCTTCTCAAGAGTATAAAATCTGGGTTTATCATATCAGAATCTGAAATTTTTTGGCAGAGATGCACGTCATTAGAATTCTAACCTCTTCTATAAGAGTGTTCTTCTCAATGCCTATGAGAGGATATAAGCGTACCATAATGTTAATCAAATCCAGTGTGTTCAAAAACACTTTTCTGTAGCCAGAATGACCTGCTTATAGCATCATTGCTAGTCAATGGCTGATAGGCATAGGTTTAATAAAAATGGCTAGCTTTTAAAACATAAAAAGGCAAATGTTAAAACTGTTTTAAATTGTACAGCAGAAAAATAAAGTTAAAAAGTTCTGTTTTCACTCAATGTTTTCAGAAAACATATGTAGAACAGTGTTTATTTCGACAGCTGTCTTAACAATTTAAAACTTCCTCCTCATCCAGAAAAAAAAACCAACTGTATTAGGACAGTCAAGAACAGGGATACAAATGATTTTTTAGGTCAGCCCTTCTGAGGTGACTGGATTGGCCAACATTCCTTTGTGTCATTAAGAAGTTCCTCTTCTTTCTGTCACTACGAAAAGGGATTGACCTCAATCATTTGGTTAAAAATCAAACTGTATCACATCAAAAATGTGGTTTTCATACAAGCTATCACAGTATATAGGCCTCTAGCTCTAAACAATAGAGTTCCAAATTTGTAAAATGTCTTCACCAGACTTCAGAACATAGGCATTCCAAATCCCTAGAAGAATGATTTAAAAGACAGTAATCAATTAGGTGTAAAGCTAATCAAAAAGAACCTCAGATAAACAGCAAACAATACTAGAAAAGCCTTACTGAATCATCCTCAATGATAGCTGCGGAGTCAAAGAAGTCTGGCCTCAGTTCAGCCCGCTCTCGCCGGTTTCTTGAAGGCGGCTAAAAAGAGGAGTCAGCCATTTTAGAACAACCCAGCAGTTGCCTGGGTATACAGGAGTCGCGTGGCTCTACAGCTAACGGGTGCTAACACTGTTACCTCTTCCTCTACCAAGCAGCTTTGCATGTATTTTCATAAAAGCTCTGATACAAACGTAGGCCCTGACATAAGAGAGCACTTCTTAAATTCACCTTTTATTTAAGGGATGGGGTAAAAGCTGATGGATTCTAAAGTAATTTTAAGTCTGTGCTTATAGCTAAGGACTTGCTTAAGGCTCTTGCTGGCTTAACGATTTTCTTGTATTAGGATTGTAGGCCAGACGGCATAAAAACTGTCTTCTAACCGTCTTTATGCTTTTAAGTTTATGGTGAATCTTCAGCTCTGACATGGTCAAAAAACAGATTTAGGAAAAAAGGTACTTGAGGTGTCATAGTATTTCTGAGGGTTAAACCCTTTGTGTTGTCCTTCCCTAGGAACATAAGAGTAAATGTGAGCTTTACCGGCTTGATCAATTCCTTCATTTCCTTGCCTTGGATTACCAGTAAAAGAGATTTTTTTACTGGTAAAAAAATTTTTTACTTCCCTTATAATCATTTGAATGCTAGTAATAACCTCATTATTCAGCAGCAGCAACTGAATTACTGTCTAAATTTTCTTTCCAAGATATTATAGCCCAGACCTAAGATAACCTAAGCCTTACCATTTGGATATGAACGGAGAAGTAGGAAAGCACGGTGAAGTGTATAATGCGAACTGATCCTTTTTCCCATTTTACAAGGAAAGCATTCATTCCGAACAGAGAGGCTGCTAAGGTTATAACCTCCACCAAGGAAATCCTGCCTGTAGCCAGTACTTTGCCATAAAGGACCTGAGGCTGCCATCTGATCATACAACCTGTGTGGGAGCAATTCCAGCGTAAGGTATCACCTCACACCCACCCACCGCTGCCTGCTCTGCCTTCTGCTGTGCCAGCACACCTCTGCGTATGGCTGTAAACTAACCAGACCTTGATTAAGGATCCCCTATCCACCCCCAGAAATCAAACAAACCAGGAAACAGAAAAAGAGAAACAACTCGTTTGTCCACAGCACAGCTGCATAAAGAGCTGTGGCAGCAAAAGAGTTAGTGATGGCCGTGACAATGGCATAGGGAAGGCAACAACACCTAAAATACCTTTAGATGAGCCTGTTTCCAAACTCTTCATAATGCCAAATAACAACCGGAATCAAACATTGTTACTGGATTTTAGAGAGTCTATTTGTACTTCCTGCGGCCGAGCAGGCAGCTTCCTGTAATACTCAATCAGATGGGGTGAGCTGGTCTCGCCTCTATCCCCCGCCAGTGCTCCTTCTGCCCCTGGCTGACTGCATGGTAAGTCAGCTCAGCTACGTCTTTAGCGCTCACCTAAGAGTGCCACGCAGATATGCCTGATATGCTATAAATCATAACCCGATTCCCACAGGTTGACAAATCTCGGGTGCATGATGGTGCTTCAGGCACTTGCTACTGCCCCAGTCCAGAATATTAGAGAGAAAGAGTGCTAAGGAACGGTCCTTGTGTTTCTATGAAAAAAATTAATTGGGCCCGAGTCGGTAGTTGTAGGTTCTAGGGAGTATTCGGATCATTTCCACTCTTTAATGTTCAGACAACAGGAAATCGGGCTCAAAGTTTTTGTTTGTGCTTCCAAAATTTCTTTTAAATTATCTTTCATCCATTTTAAACTTGCTATTAATAAGATTTACTGACCAGATCAATGACCATTGTGTCCTCAAATTCTTCGTTCATATCCTCTAGCTGACCTCGTGAGGACATCATTACATCTTCAAAGATGGGCTCAGCGTCATCTTCCATTAGACCTCGTCTGATTAAATAAAGAGAAAGAAAAAGTCATTTCCAGGCATTTGAATTTCCCAACCATGATCTTCGTCATTAAAAAGAATGCACAAATCCTATCCCTTAATGCCTTCACATAAAACCTCATGCTGAGAATAAAGCCAGCATGCTTTCTGTAATATTCAGTGGACGACAATCTTACGTAAAAACAAACTTAGCACTTGCAGAGGCTAAAGCAGGAAGTCCCGTGTAATATCACTATAAACAGTAATTAAATTTATCCCTAACGACAAAAGGGCAACAACCTCACTGTGTTTGCTTGTCCTTTTCCAAAAGGGAGTTACACTGTTTGCCAGGATCACTGGTGAATCCCTGGGAATCCAGCAGTGAATCCAAGACCAGTTTCTAGCACTGTAAGGACTTGGTCTCGCTAGAGGCTCTGGCCCCCATCCTAAAAGATGTGCTGAAAGACTCGGATGAATCGGCACCAGAGTGTGTAGCACCTTGCACAACAGAACACTTCAGCATTCACCTGCGTGTGTTCCCTCCGTTAGCTGCTCAGTGGGACGCCTTGGCAAAAGATGATGTGAATGAAAGAAGCATAAACTGGTTCACGGGAAGACTGGACAACAACTTGGAAGAGTTCACAGGGAATTACTTAACAGACAAATCATGACAACCCCCTGAAACGGAAACAGTTGAAGGCTGGGAGAGGGTAACCGGGAATTGTGCCACGTCTGTCTGCTCTGTTCACCAGGCACCTGCTTATGGCCACAGTTAGAGGCAGAACGCTGGGCTACAGGGCCACGTGGCCCGTGTCCATTCCAGCATTACAAAGCTGTAACTCTGCCTTCATTAACAAGCGTTAAAATGTCACAGAAATTACTAGCAACAACCCAGAAAAGGTAACACTCAAAATGCGGCATTGTCATCTAAAATGGTTCTGATGTGGAGATGAAGATGCACTTACACTGCATGCCTTACACCAGTTCTCCCTTTCATGTAGTTCATTCCTGTCCTGTCCTTTCGATTTAAATCTTCTAGCTTCTGTTGGCCCAACCAAGATATCTGCATCTGAGGACTAACAAACATAAAGCAACATTATGACTGAGAACACTGACAATTTTGAGTTCGCTATTATAGACAAAAATCTATCTCCTTGAGTTTTGTGTCTGGCCATGCTTCAGATTAAGATATTTAAATTACATCCATCATTGTACACGTCTTCTGGATTCCCTTCCACAGCTTGTCTCCTCTCACTGTATGTGCACAAAAAAAAAATCCATTAATTGTAATAAAAACAGCCACAGAAAATGCTAACATTACTCATCCATTAGTGTGACATGCACCTGAAGTGGGAGCACTTCTAAAATTCATTTTGTTAAATCCTACTTAACTGTCTCAGATCAGGCAAAATACGAGCAATAATAGATCCAAATTAATAACTGACACGCATTTTAAAACAAAAATGTCACACAACATGAAAAACAAATTGCTTTTAAATATATACCCCAATCAACTTAAGCGTCCGGTAACTTATCCACTTGTAAATACCCTACAGGCTGTACTTTTAGTACCACCTAAATCCAGTAGTAGACAGCAATGCGTTTGATACGATTTGTGTATTGCAGCACAAGGAAATAGTAGTAAACTAAGTGCAGCTCTTCAAGAGCAACACCAGTTTTTCTTTTATTATGCAGTCTTGTACCCTAATAAGACTGACATAAGAAACTGGGATAACCCACGTGAAAACAACCTAGAACAAAATATTCTTCCGGACATGATTAACCCCATTAGTTCAGCAACTGACTGCTCTGTGTTTATTTTATGTTTTAGCTCTCCTAAGCTGACCTGCAGGAAATGCGTGTGGTAGCTAACTCCAGGCTGAAAGGAACGCTCACACTGTGAACTTGTATGTGGAATCCCACTCTTTGAAAGTAAGAGAGAGGAGAGCGATGCAATCTGCCTTTGCTCAACAGTTCTCTGCTCACAGCATTCATCTGAGATAGGAGAAACAGAGGTTCAAGCCCAGGGTGAAGAGCCTGGTTCAACTTCGCCCCCCAGAAAAGGGGAAGGTTCTCCCACAGCGTAAGGCAGTGCCTGCTCATCAGGCTCGGGAGTAAAACGCAGTGACTGGAAGCTGTCCCACTTCCCATAATTAATTAAATGTTCGCAGAGGGAGATTTAGCTTAGTGAAAGGTGAGATCAGAGAGGGTCAGAAAGAAAGTTCTGCTTCAGCCATTTTGTTTGTTTTGTTTTTACTGCAGAGCAGAAAAATTTTAAGGAGAAATTGAGAGCCACATCATCTTCCTTATAATCTAGAAGTTACAGCAACATCTAGGGAGGCAGGAGATTGGGAGGCAAATCCTCCTTCCTTCCCGACAGCACCGCCTGGGAGCACTTGTGCCCGTGTTAGGCCTCTGCGCGGGACCGCTCGTATCCCAGCCTGCAGCGCGGACCCGCCTGGCCAGCCTGCGCCCTCTCCCACACTGTCTTACGGTGATGTTACATGGTTAATACGGGGAAAGAAAGCTGGCTGAACTCGTTTATGGAAATGCCAAATATTATGTGCTCCAAAAATTAATAGGTATTTGTATCTCTTTTGGTGGGCGCTCATTAGTGTATCATATCAAGGTTTAATCTGTTGCACCGCTGATGCCTGTGCGTGTTACACACACAAGCAAGGGAGAAGAACAGGTTATGCTTTCAAAAGAGTACATTTCTTTAGAAGTTGCTCAGATTTTTTGAGAAGATATGGTCACAAATTGGCAAACTTTAATAGCTTATATGTATAACATGGGGGTATGCATATACCCTTGTCATTTGAGACTGGACAACATTTTACTTTCCCAGGCAAAACGACTATTATTAATTATTTCTATTTAGAAAATACTAGGAATAAATGCAGGATGAAGCAGTAAAATTTAGGATCGAGCAGGGTGAGTGCACGTTCAGGAAGAACTGGGAAGCTGGGGGACGTGGACAAAAGCTGGAGGAAAACCAAGAGGTACAATCGGGCTATTTTATACTATACTACGTTGGTAGAAACCTGATTCATCTGGCCAGCGTAATACAACTTTTTTATACAGATAGATCGGTACATTTGGCTATAAAACTTATAAAAATAGTCTCCAAAACAGATACTGTTATTCTGTATCTTCAAATTAATCAAAATAGCACATAATAGTGTTCTCTGAAGAATTCTAAGACTTCTCTATTAAAAAAACTACTGACAGATAATAACCAACATTTTTTCCCCTCTAAATGGAGGTGATAAAATGGGACTTGAGTGACAAAAAGTATATATAATTTAGGGCAAAATAAAATTGCCTGCAGGCAATTACCCCAGAAACAGGAATTACTAGAATTGGATTGAAGAGTTAATTTACAAAAAATCAGTCAGGATGCCTGGAGAACCTTGACTGTACTATGACAAAGGGCAGAGGGAAAGAAAAGAGAACATCTAACAGGTCTTTTAGAGAAACGGTTCAGTCCAGCCTGGGGGCACAAGCACTAGGAAGATTTAACCATAATTGCATGGTTATGATATGAGATAATTTTAACATAAGGAATTTCTACCATGATTTCATTACAACATATTTTTCCTGGGAACTGAAAATAATCGAAGTATTGCTGAGCTACAGCCAAGACATTTCCAGTTGTTTTTGCAAATAAACACTGCACGTATGGAGCCACAGACGAAGACTATCTGTGTAAATAATATGCAACTCCTTTGCCTGGCTCACTGTATTTGATGCTGAAATTCCAACACTTACTTGTGTAAAAAATCTTGTTCAGATCCCTGCTCCGACTCGTGCTCCTGGATCTGCTCTCCCATTTGTCTAGTGTTCTCTCTCAAGACAGTTGAGGTGAGCTGTGGTGCTTGCAGTGTCCCTGGAGTATGTATGTTTTCGTTCCTGTTCAGCCATGAGCCTTCTAGACTCTCATCTAGAAAAAGACCGTTTAAAATTACTGACACAGTTCTGATAATATGCAGAGCAGCATTACTGCCTTCAGGATTCGTTCAGCCAGCTCACGGCACGAATACCTTAGACATTAGTAACGAGAGCCTTCCATCCACTGACACACTTCGATACAGCTAATTTTAGTTGCAGCACCTTCTCCAAATTTGATTTTCAACACTCTAGTGTCTTTTAAAACAAGTGTGCCTTTAAGAAATCAACTGGATAAATACTCAAGTTGATAAAATTTTCAGCTCTGATTTTCTGTTCTCTTAAGGAAGGATTACTACCAGCTATTCCCAGCAATAACAACAATTTAAAGTAGTAATATGTAACAAACAAAAATCCCTGTTGTAAACAAATATTGTACTGCAGCACTACCTAAATTGTCGCGTGTCTTGCACAGATATAACAAAGATTATCCCAGTTACTGAGTTTACAATCTAAAATACAAGACTGTTAATCTCATACGCATACAGCAACCAAGACACAGTTAAACACTAAGATGAGGGTAGAAGATAAAACCCCAAATCGGGTCGGCAAAGATCTTTAGAAACTGAACCTCAGTAAGAGCCATTTCAGTGGAGTACAGAGGGGGCATTTTAAATAAGAGGAGTGGTCTGGCTGGTGTGAACTTTAAATAGTGATTTCGGAGAGCATATCTGGAGTGGATGGGAGGCCTGGAGATGGGAAGGGGACTGAAGGTGTAAGTGGGATGCTGCGCTCATATTGTGGAAGGGAGCAAACCAGAGAGGAAGGAAGAGGGGGGACTTGAGAATGTGACAGAGCAGACAAGTGCGTAGGCAAGGGACATGTAGAAAAAAAATGTAAGTTGCTGGAGCCAGTGAAAGACAGGGGAGATGACAAGAGAGAAGACAAGATCACAGATTTACTAACGGGAAGAAATGTGTGATGAGAAATTAGATGGGGATCTTTTCATTTTTCCTACACCTTTTATTACCCTTTGGGCATAAATGTTGTCTAAAAAGTTGCCTATTTATTCTTGAATTTATCTTTGAACCTTTATAACGTTTGAGATTTTTTTTTTTAAAAATCCTATTTATGTTTGATTTCCTTAAGGCATTATGAAGAAATGCCACAGAACAGATTTACTTTCAGTAGCAACAGGGAATGTTCTTCAACCCAGGCAGTCTGCTGAACCCAGTATACACTGAATTTAGGTGGAAAGGAACCATAGGGGACTAATTACGGTTCTTTGATGCAAGGATAGTTTCTGCAGTGACCCTGCCCTTGTTTTAGTTCCTTCAGAGTGGAATTTAAAGAAAAAAAAAAATCTTAGCAGGATTTAAAGAGAGGTCCACTTTGTAACTGCTGCCAGATTAAGATTAAAGCTAGGACTTTTGGAGGAGTTATAGAAATATGTAAAGATGAGAAACCCACAAAGACCTGTGTACATACAGACCATCAGTTAATTTGTAGGCCACCAGCTGTTTGTTAAGGCTGGCTCTTCATAGCTCAAGTTACACAGATGAGTGAACAGTAAGTGGTTATTTCTGAGGATTAAATCTCTGATTATTTCATGAGCACATTAGTGGCACATACAAAGTAAGACAGAAATCTATGTCTTCCTGTGAAAAATACAGACAACCTGGCTCCGGGTTTTCTTGGCTTTCCTTTTTCCAAGATTCAAAAGGAAGTGTACTCTAGGGCATAACGCAGTCAGTAATGCCTACTGCACATCAAGAAGCATCCAAAAATTAAATATGTGGTCTCCTTCCAACTGCTTATATTGTTGTGGGGTTTTTTTAACATATGATATCAAATGTCCTGTATGATTACATGTCTAAACCAAGACTTTTGGTGCTTGCATTGCATATCCTTCGATGTAAGGAAAGGCCATAGAGCTTGTGTTGCTGCTATTAGAGAGCGCTTGCTGGTAACTTTTCAGTTCTATCACCTACCAGGCGGTCAAAGTCTACAACAAAGGCATCTATCAAGGAAAAGACAGTTAGGCTGCTGTGGGCGAAACCAAACAACGATGAGCTATACATCCTTCCTGGACCTATATGCTGAGGTCGTATAGCAAAGCTTTCATGAGTGATGAAGGTCTACGTAGTCATCTATGAGTTTAAGGTCTGTTAGGTTTCACACTGAAGAAGGGAGAGTGGAATCACTTCCTAACCAGTGTTTTTCAAAATGTGTTGTCCTTGCACATTGTACTGTGACCCAGAGCCGTATCTGTAGTGTCCAAAGGACACGCCCATACCTCACCGACAAGAGCACCCCAAGAGAGGCAGTGTTCATCAGTCCTTTTTCTGGCCACAGATTACTAATGGGGGAATTTGGGGTTACTGTAGTGAACAGTGACATTACACCACTCTGCCTAAGGCAAGATAAATTCTGGGTGTCTTCTGATGACCCAGTGTTGGTAGAATGTCACAGACGCTCACACCCTCTGTAGATGTCAGAATCCTGTCAGACCCATAGTCAGCCTTGGCATAGTCTGTATTGCAGCTAGATGATCTCCCGGTGGAAACTGCTGTATGTTCAGATCTTTCAGGAACTGAACTAATACCAGACTAACCATGTATTTGGCCTACATTGTTTTTAAGTGAGTGACGTTTGTGGAAAATTCAGGACCACAGCTGGCAAAGAAAGGGAATATTCAAACAGGAAGTGCTGCAAGTCAATTCTCTCTTCTATTGACCACTGAAAGAGGAGGACACGAAAAAGCATGAGGCAAACAATGCCATAAAGACTACATCGTAAGACTGAGACTTGCCTGATAGGGAAGCAAAGACGTTACTACATGTCCCAGGAAAAAAAAAGGATATTGGTAGAACACAATAAAGTAGAATGAAAATAGTAACAAGAGGAAAGAAAAAAAACCTCAGCAGTTGAATTCTATGAAAATCATGGCATCCTGAAGGAAGCAAAACAGTGTCTGAAGAAAGGAAGCAGTATTTTATCCACCTAAACTCTAGGTTGGCTGTAAGAAACTTGGCACACGTACTGCTCAACATAAGCTATAGTGGAGAATGGAACTGACTGCAGAAGTGCATATGGACAAACTTTTGAAGAGTATTTTGGGAAATTGCTGTATATTCAGGCAAACTGGCATTAGATTCCTCACTGAGGAGTTACTATCATAGATACTGACCTTGGAAAAATCTCTGAAGTTTAAAGATCCCACTTACACCTACTCTGTAGTGAAACAGTAAATTTATATTCACAAAAATACAAACTACATCATACAGGTTAACCAAGAACAGATGCAATCTTGCAAGAAATTGGCTATCATAGCCAAATTCCTGATGAACATGCCTGAAGTCACAGAAAGAGTAAACACAGACACTGGATATCAGTGCCATTTTAAATAAAAAAAGATGTCTTTTTAGTGTTCTCCATTGGTCCTGCAAAAATATAGATCTGTATCAGAATTTCTGCCTTGGGTTTGCTCTAATACCCTGTTAATTAACAACTGCTCCAGACTGAAGCACAGGCAGAAAACCAGAAGTCCATGCCTGAGAGAGGTGTAGAGCAGATAACTCCACAAACACCTCCTGTTTCCAACTTCAGTAACAGCTTTTAACAGTTCTGAATCTGCAAATTTCAGTGAAGACAGAGAAGAACAGGGACTTGCGATGGTATTTCTCATAAAGACATGTTCAAGCTTGATAGGAATTTGCAGAACAGATGTCTTGCTTTTACTACATACAGGATATATCATATATTTCAGCATTAATTGATAAACTGTAAGGACTTCTAAGAAGGAAGGCTGTAATATATGTACAAGATGAGAAATACCTCTACCAGGCAACCTAAAACCATACCAACCTTCTACTCTCTTTTTGTGGAGCGGTGGTCGTCCTTTCTTATTCCTCACTGACGAGGCTTTGCTGCTGCTGCTGCCACTGTTAACAGACATTCTATCATCTTCGCCACCCGTAACTAGTGAGTTTCTATAGGAAATGAGTGGAAGCCATACATCTTCTCTTCTTTCCATCATCTGTTCTGTCAGAAACTTCTCTAAGTAGGAGTGACTGAAAATAAAAGACAATGAGTATGGAGGCACAGCACATTTGTTTCCTCTTTAGTCAATCTGCCATCCCTCTTCATATTGTTGAGAGCTTAACACAAATCCCGCACGGTGTTTCCTTATTTTAATTTAATAACATATGCTGATAGGGCATTGTATCTCTGACTGAGTAAGAATACATGTCATTCCCTCAAAACAAAGTAACATAGTTAACCATGCACAGGTTACTCTCAGATAAACAATACAAAATGTTCTCTCCCCAACATCTTCCTCCCAACATTTGTCTGCGATCATTCCCAGCACACTCTACTTGAATTCCTTTTCTATTTTGCATAGTGAGGAAGCCACTTCTGTATACTGCTCCTGTGTCAACAGACTGAGTTAGAATTGCTGTTGTGGGGATGTAGGATATCCTTTTGCATCTTGGAACAAGAAAAATGGTTTCCTCAAATGCATGCAGTTACTTTTCAATAAAAAAAATTGAAGATCTGTTCCACTGCCACGGAGAAGTCCAATGTACACTTGTTAACTTAAGGGAGGAACCAAACAGCCCCCCTCCTGTATATGGTCTGGAGAGCATTTGAGTTGTTTTCTTTTTCCATTGATTATTGAATTATGGTATTAGAAGTAGTCCTTAAAATGAATATGCAAATCCACATAAAAGTGATTCTAATGAATTTCAAGCTGTAGAAGCAAGCAGTCAGGATTTAGGCAAGAGACCTCAGGGTTCTTCAACATTACCTCCACCCTTCCTGCAAATACATTAGGGTGCACCCTTCGATCATGATTTCATTTAATAACACACTGCCAGGTCATCATCAGTGGGAGCCAAACCCACAAATTCTGCATGGAAATGAACTCTCAGTCTCTCTTTTACTCTGTTAGCTCATGGCAGGCTCAAACTTCTTACTCGATCTAGGTATCAGAATCGGACAAGGGGCCACACTGTATATGCCTGGGTAACAATCACACCTAATTTTTAATGGGATTTTGTTTTGATTCAGTGAATAGAATGACTTTGCTCAAGAAACAGCAGTTTTTCTGTCTACTGTTTTATTCAATATTGTGACTGCTTTTTCCTTCCCCTTTTCATGTGTATACTGAGTAACATCCAAACCTTGCCCTGAATGGGAAATTCTTGCTTTATTCTCTCTCTTTTAACAATACCAAACAGTACAACACTTGAGTGCTTCATGACTTTTGAGAATTTATCTGCGGAATAGTCTTGGGAAAGTAAGAACTTTTCCTGCATCCAATTTGTATTTGTAAAACTAGAGCGCAGAGGTTATGCCCAAATTGTGAAGAAGGAAAAACTACACCACGTGGGGTTCTTTACTGATTAGATGCCAACTTGCAACAACTTTTGCTCAGCATTTTAGAGGAGCTTCATACTGGCAGTTCTTACCAGCTTCAACGAGGACAGAAACTCTGAATTTCTAGAAGTACGACCACCGCACTGAGGCTCCGTCTCACCTGACTGCAGACACCCAATAGTCAGTCGTCTAGTCTAAGCTAACAGTCTCTATTTGAGAGAAATAAATGGAAATAAATGCCTCCACAGGGCAATTCACTTCTATACTGTCTTAGATGAATTCCTCTGCATTTCCCTGCCTATATCTGCCTGTGTGTTTGTAACTGCGTTAGTATAAATCTTTTTTTGCTAAGTATAAGAGCCTGGCACATTAATTTTTGTATTAAATCCATAGATTTGAGTAAATCCATAAATGGCTATCACTAATTCTGGAGGTTACTCATAAAACAAGACAACAAATAAACAAACAGGATAATAAAACTAAATTAAACCAATGTTGCTACCTCATTCCCAAACTAGAAACTTCTCCCCCCAAATCAAAAAACCAGCAGTAAACCAGAAAGGAAGTAGGAGCCCCGCAAAAAAGCAGTGTTTGCTGAACTGTGACAGGACTGGTATTTTGTGCCAAGGGCAGATGACAGACGCAGATACATGGAATAGATAATTCATTTTTTGGGTTGGGAAGCCAAGCTGGAGGACTTCTGGGAGACAGGCAGCTATATGCTCTGAGACTTTCAGGGTTATTCTTCAGCACTTTTGCCTCCAGACTAAGAGCCCATTGCTGAGTTCAGGGACAGTCACTTGGCAGGAGGAGATCAAGCCAGGGCGGGAGGTAACTGATCCCACACGCAGGACTTCTCCACCAGATGGTGGTCATGTACCTTCCTGTTGACAGGCAACCCCTTTGGAGGGAGGGGGAGAGGCCCCGTGGATTGGAGGAGTCATGCCACAGAGAAGGGCAAATCAACTATCCGGAGTATAGCTGAGTATGGAGTGTCAGTGAAGCACTATGGGCAACGCAGCCATTGCCTGACGGGTGCAAACACGACAGATCTCTGAAGGGGAGGAACGCAGGTATCTCCAAAAGAAATCTTTACATATAAGCAAGTCATCTTGACTCTTTTCATCATCACCGCAGCCAATGGAATCTAGGACATGTCTGAACTCATCTTAAAGCAGTGATTTAGCACAGATCGGATAAATCATGCCCTAAAGGACCTATTTCTTCTCACTGATCTTCAAATTCAGCTAAAGTAAATAGCTCAGATACAGATGACTACAATAAAGATAGATAAAATCAAGAGAAATGGATTCCACCATAGCAATCTTTACAGTCCCGCGAAAGAAGCCAGTGGTTTTGTATGTGGGCACCAGTAAGTGAGAGAACCTTTGAGAAAAAATTTTAAATGGCAACACAGAAGGCAAAAGAACAAGATCTCCTGAAGTACTGAATTTTATGCAAAGGATCAGGTCAAATTAAACTGTCACATAAACTGCACCGAATGATGTAACTTTAAATTTTAGACACTGGAGAAACTTGTGGAAGGGATGATGACTGTACAGGAAGGATAAGCTTCACTAAATTAAATAGGAATCAGGCTAATGGCACTTAAACCAACAGATGCAGGAGAATCTACGGTTCAGCTAGGAAGACAGTCTTATCCTTAAGTCCCGTCCTGAAGAATAGGACAGAGGTTGACAAGATTTCAAGGATATAACAAAAACAGTTTCAAAAATTGAGTGCCAAGCTAGCTTAACTGGATCATCCAATTCTCGAGCTCGTTTAACTATTTCTTCTACTGCGTCTGCTGAATTGACAAATTATTGATACAATAAAATTAAATTGGTTCAAGTGTGTATATGTTAAAAATTATACAAAGTTAATCAAGATGCACTTCTTATAATACAGATAAAGCTATAATATTCGTAATTTTTAACCCTAATAGAGAAGTCCTTTAAAACAAATGCCTTCACAGAAAAACTACAGAAAAGTTTGTCAGAAAGAGTCAGTTGAGGTAGTTATAGTAGATATGTATGACTTACACTCATTGTGGTCAGAAAATTGACTGGAAATTTGTCTATAACCATAAATCAGAAGACCTGGCAATTGCATTTTTTAAATGGTCATGAAGTTATTCAAAGAATTCAGTTCTACACTGGGCACGTAGTGCTCGGCTGATTTTTGGCTGGAGTCCTCTTCCTTTTTCCCTTACTACTTCTGCGCTGTGGCCAAATCCTGGGTACTTGCCACATAACGTCTTAGAAATGTAGAGTGTTATCTCCGCAGTGATGCCGACAACATGTCTTTACTATGAACTTGCCCTTAATAACGCAGTTTTCTCTTTGCCAATTCTGTTGATATCCACAGCCCCTCTTGACAGTCTGCTCAAATGTTGCTCATAAAACAGTGTTTCTTGCTCTTTATTCAGATCTTATCAACAATACCTCTGATTTACTTAATTTCCAGTATTTCATCTGCAGTAATTACCCACCATATCAAATTCAGGCTGCTTGTTCTAGCCTGTCAGGTCTCTACCACCCTGCTCTGTCCTAACCAACAACAGCAACCCCCTCTCAGCCTTCTTTCTCTGTCCTGTTGTGCCAGTAACAGAAGCCTTGACAAACCTTTATTTCCCAGTTTAATGCAATATATTAAAATAAAGAACTAATATATGTTTACATTTTATGTAAATATCTAACAGAAACAGATGTTACTGCAGTGTTTACAGGCCTGTAAATTTCCTGCACTGCCAGCATTTAATTTCTTTTTTCTTCTAGCCAGAAAAAAAGATTGTTTTTTATTTTCAGTGTCCCATGGGAAATTTTAAGGAACATTGTTTTGTGAGGTCTCAAGCTCACCTCATCAGTGGATCTGATTCTCCTTTTCTCATTTATTTTTATTACTTTAAAATGTAAACCGATGAATAACTATGTATGTGAAATGTCTCACTGGGATTTCCTATAGCCCCCGTCAGATTGTGAAACCCTCAAAGCAGAGAGCTTAAACACATTACAGTGATTAACAGAGCCCAGCAAA
The DNA here is from genome assembly GCF_030936135.1 of Gavia stellata. Taxonomy (NCBI): domain Eukaryota; kingdom Metazoa; phylum Chordata; class Aves; order Gaviiformes; family Gaviidae; genus Gavia; species Gavia stellata. The sequence continues at coordinate 3,465,713 of NC_082604.1, forward strand.
ACCCACAGAAGAAAACGGAGCAGTACTTACACAGTCTTTTTGTCCTGTCGCAAGAGTTTAGAAGAAAATTCACTAAGCACTTCAAGGAAAGCAAGGTTAGGAGGTGGATAGTCTTGTCCTTTTTGATTCTGGTATTTGAAGGCAAACTCTATGCCATCTCTACAGTCAAGAAATATTAAAATTTTCAGACATTTGTAACAAAATAATAAAAAAAGTTGCCCAAAATCTGAACTGTGATGAAATTCTTCATATATTTATATGTCATCGTAACTTTTTTTTTGTTTCATTACTAGCAAACAGCTGCTTTTGGGCAACGGAGAATCAAACGTTCCCTCTCGATGTGTGAGGATTCAATCTCAAAGACAACATACTGCCAGTCACATGGTAAGAAGGAACTTACCACAAGAAAATTGGCAGGTGCTGAAAGCCACTGCCTTAGCAGGAATAGCCAATTGGCTCTTTCTTAGTTCTACATGAGGCAGAAGCTTACAATAAGAGTAATATGTAAGATATAACAAGATACAACTTTTGCATCAAGAGCCCGAGAAGAGACGTTACTTACCAGTACATTGATACATGCATCTCTGCCTTACCTCTGCTTTATCATTTGAGACTGAAGAAAACAATTTACTTTCACATTATCCAATAAGGGTGCATGCATGCCTGTGTCTGGTAGCATTTTGATCATGCTTTGCTAATCTTAGTCTTAATGACTTAGTCTCTGAGATAGCAAACTTTAATATTTTAACCTTTTTATGGGGCGCGAAAGTCATAATTTAAATTTAGCGGCACCTTTCTATACTTTCCTATGCAGCAGTTACATAAAAAGCTTCAATCTACTTTAAAAAAATAAAGGTTTCCAAAATATTTTTGGAATATCTTTTTATAAAAGCCCTTGGTGCCTACAGAATCCATAGCGGTGTGGTACAAAGAACTATTTACAGTTGTTAGATACAGTCCACACAAATATGTATGACATTAGTGGCTTTACCTGAGATAGATAAACATGGCCATTCCAGTAAGTTCCAACAAACAATTAGGTAGCAGCTAGTTTTTCTTCCTTTCTTACATACATACATGTACACCCCCCACTATATTTCTACATAAACTAGAAAAAATATATCATTATTCCAGGACCTGTTAAGATTACACACTTTTACAAAAGGTATGCTGAGCAAAAGTTTTAATCTGAAATAATATAAAAATCTAGTTTATTTACCACCACTCACTTGTGTAGTGTGGCCACAGCCTCTCTTGTCTTGATCTGATCCAAGCCAAAAGTGAGGGCAAACCGACGGGCCAGTTCCTTAATTCCACTAACATGGGCAGATGTCCTGTCCAAATTGGGACCTTGCTCCTGAACGAGCTCATTAAACAGCTAGAGAAAGAATTCAATTAAAATCTGTGAGCTAGAAAACACTTTTCTTGAGAAAGACTTGTGTTCATAACTGGTTATGGCTAAGAGCAGACATTACAATGACTTTTTTCACAGAGATGTAACAGAGTTCTCTTATATTCAACTTATAATCCACTTCAGTTCCCAGACTTTCTTCTGTGTAACTGCCGTTTGCCAACCGCCCCCCGTCTTGTACTTGTGTGGACAGTAACTCTTAAACAGAATTTTGCACTTACCTTCATTGAATTGCATCTGCTATTCTCCCAACTCATCAAGATGGTTCTGCATTCTTAGGCTGTCTTCTAAAATACCTACACCACCCACCAGATGAGCATCTTCTTTGAATTTAGGAAGCAAAATTACTATTCCATCATTCAAGACTTAATGAACTGCATTACTGGGTAAATGCCTTCAAAGCCTGCTTGATAATGCCCTTCCAGTACAATAATGAACTACTCAGTAGTTTTCCAATCAGTTCTATATCTTCCCCTGGTATTGCCATTTAGACCACATTTTCCTAACTTCCTAATGAGAATATCAAGGGAGACAGTGTCAGTGACAATATTAAATCAAGTTGCATTAAACCTACTGTTTCTCTGATATCCACAAGCTCTGTTACCATATAATTAATGAAAGCAGCTTAATTTGACATGATTTCTCCTTGACAAATTCATACTGGCTGTTACCTATCACTTAGGCACTTGCAAATAGCTTGTCTAATTACGTTTTTTTCGTGAAATGATATTAGGCTGACTGATCTATGGCACCTGGCTTCTTGCTCTCCCCAAGTTTTAAAGACAGGAGCTACTTTGACACTCGCCGATTCTTCTGGAAGTACATCTGTTTTTCTCAAGTTTTCACAGCTATCTCTCAGCTTCCAGGTTGCTACAGGAAATCCCTTAGTACTCTGGAATGAATTTTGGGAGGCCCAGCTGATTTGAAAACATCTAACTTCTAGAAGTAATTTCTCTGTGTAATGGATATAGCTGGTACTTCAAGGGCCTAAATGGTATTTAGTGAAGCACACACTTCGTGCTGTTGGCAGAACAAGGATGGATTTCATCATGAAGCCAATAATTTATGGCTGATGTAAAGCAAATTTTTCAGGGAAAAAACCCCATGTTTAACAATATTGGAAGACTTAAACTAATTAGCTTGAAGTTTGGAAAAAAATCAATCAGTATTTAGACAAAATATAAAGAAGATGCATTACTTCCAGCGAATTATAAGAAGAAAAAGTCATCCTAATTCTTCTTGTTCATTAGGTACCAGTAAACAAATGCTATGAATCAGCTTGGACCAAACTGCCTTCAAGGCTCTTCTCTCCGTTTCTTCCATTTTAATCTGACCACAACTTTGCCAGTGTGGGCTTAAGGAGACAAAGATTACCGAGACAAATGAATGGTGACAGCCTGAATTGAGGAGCAAGATAATCTCGTAACAGAAGTATAGTATTTTTGCTTCATTGTAAAGTACACCAGAGAAAATCCTGTCTGGTATTTTTTGCAGTGAGGCATTTCTAACAAAAATCAATATTCTTACCTGTTGCAAACTGAGAATGAGTGTCTTTGCACACTGGATTTTATCAATTTGCCTTGTTTTGCTCAGGGTTTCCTTAATGATATCTCCATAATCATTGTAGTACTAGGAAAAAATGGGGAAAAAAACCCTCTTTAAATCTTTAAATTGAACCTCTTACACAATTTCTTACAGTTCTCCTGATAGAAAGATTACTTGTAATTCTTGTTTTGAAAAGGCAGCAGTTGCCAAAAAAACTAGTCTCAAATCCAGATTTTTTGTGTGAGTGGGAGGCAATGTTTCAATATCAAAATTTAAACTGATTGGTAGCCTGCACCCAGTGATGAGGTAAGGAACTTCTGTATTTGTTATTATCTTTTGTAACCAATATACTGAAAAACAAACAAAAGGGTATTTGCTACCCCAAACTAAATATTTGATGAAAGTGACCCCTGGCTGCAAATTCTGAGAAACAACATTACATTGAACCAACACAGCCTTCAACAAGTAGGTGTGAACAGGCACTAGCACACAGGTGTGAAGCTCCATATACAATGCAAGGCGAGTTAGATGGCCGAGAAAGGAATTCACTGAAGCCAGAAAGCTGAGTAAGGAATTAGTCAGCATGAGGTGCCGATTTTCTTTACGTTAGAATGGTTGCTGAAAACCACAGCCTATGGTAGTGACCATTTGGGTAGAAAACCCTGTATAATCATTAAAACTTCCAGGCTGAGAATATAAAAAAAAAATTTTCCAAACAGTATTGTTACAGCCTCATTAATATTTCTGCATTTGCAACCACTTATTTTCATTCCCTCTACAATATTGCTCCTGCCTTCTTTGGTACAGAGATCCTTCTAGTTTGTATTCTAATTTAAATTCAATTTCTCTCACTCTCCCCCAGTTTCAAAAGAAGGAGGGGTGTGGGGAGAGGAGAAGACCAACCTAGAGCAGCAGGTAGGACTAACTAGCCTGGATTGTGACAGCTTCAGTTTGAAACTCCTGCTCTGGAAAAAAAATCCCTAAGCAAGACTAACATGAGCAGTGACCTGGCTGAAGTTCCATCTAAACATGAGGAGGAACTTCTTTCCTTTGACGGTGGCAGAGCACTGGAACAAGCTGCCCAGAGAGGTTGCGGAGGCTCCTTCTCTGGAGATATTCCAAACTCTCCTGGACGCATTCCTGTACAACCTGCTCTAGGTGACCCTGCTCTGGCAGGGGGGTTGGATTGGATGATCTCCAGAGGTCCCTTCCAACCCCTCTCATTCTGTGATTCATTCTGTGGTTCTGTGATGGCTAGAGTGTGCACTGGGGATTTTATTCTACTGCGTGCTCCTAATGAACAGGAGAAGGAGGATTTAAAGTTAAATCCTTTCTATTTCACATCAACATCTCAAACACTGTCTGTAGTAAAGGACCTGCGCCCCTCTCCAGTTTTACCTCCTTGATTGCCATCTTTGTGATGACTAATCCCTTACAGAGAGGTGAGGTATATTCGGCAATTTAATATAATCTGAGAGGCTTTGTGTTGCTTGGCAGTGTCAGGACTGCTAATGTGCCTGCTTACTGGCAAGGTAAACTCGCAAGTACAGGGTGCAGTGATAGCTGAGCAGCAGGTCTTTCTGAATTTCATTGGACCTGAATACTGTATGGAAGCAGTAAAGTTGGTAAGACATTCAGTTAATGCATACCCGCTTACAGCAGTACTATATAGAGATATTTTTTCACTGCATTCCTGTTTAAAACAATCTTTTATCACAAAAAACCCTGCTTCCTTATGGCAAACACCAAGATGGGGAGACTCCCAGTGCAATATGGCATTGAAGAGATAACTGTTATTGTGGATTCTAGGAATTAATTTGAGGAGCAGGATAAGAAATTCTCTGTAGAGAGGAGCCTCTCTGGAAATACTCAGCACCTTGTAGGACCAACTTTTGGTGCTGCCTTTAATGAGGCACTCCTGCTACAGAGGACAGAAAGTTCAGAGCTTACTGCTTCTCAGCGGCAGGTATAATTTAGAAGGGAAGAACTATTACAAAAATGTCACATAAGGCTGGAAAAGCTTTCAAAAGTGTTCAGCCTTTAACTACTAAAATGCACTGGAAGGGAGAGGAAGGGGCGCCCTGACACTACAGTCTATGTTCAGTTAGGAAGAGAATACGCAGAGCTGTACCTTCATATAGTGTTTGAAGATATCTGCTGCTGCATGCATGTCCACAATGTCATAAATTATCAGCTTGCTAAAGGCAGCCAAAAGGTTTCTTCTCTTATGTAAAGCTTCTATTTTGTTAGCTTCATCTTCTTCATCTCCCTCTGAAAGCATCAACAACAGTAAAATGTTTATAAGTAACCGCTATGTTCTAAAGCAACATTATCAAAGGGTAGTTCTTTAAAATGAAGCAAGGATTGTTGCAGGAGAAGCTAAAATGAAAGGTGATAATTCTTGAGTCCTGCCTATGTTAGGACATTCAGGGAAGTTCAGGAACATGACACACCATGGGCCAAGGATGCTATCTGTAGTCCTGAGTGGGTACTGAACATAATCCACATGGAACTGAATCACTTATTTTCTTTACCCTGTGAAAGGCCACAGCAAAGACATGTTGAATGCTTTTTGCTTAACTTCTGAAACACAGGACATTTGGAGATGCTTCTTTAACATGACTAAGCTATAAATATTTCACATAAGGAAAAGAATCAGCAATACTTCTACTGCATGCCTTGGATTTTCAGATATTAAATCAATGACTCTAAAGCATCAATAACCACAGGAAGTAAAATTCAGTTGTAAGAAACATTAACATTGAATGACAGTGTCATAAGTATTTAGTCTTCATGTAAGACTCCACTCTGTGAATAAGAAAATGTTAAATATAATATCATATAATAAAAGCATATTCCATAATTTATATAAGAAAATGAAATCAGCTATAACAGTTGTGATAAAAGTAAATATTCTGTGGTATTTAGAAGAGCTTATTCTTGGAGGGAATCTTCCAACCAGTTTGAAGTAGTACAGAGCTGTGGCAGGGGGAGGAGGGACATAGTGGCACTGAGACTCTCTAGCTGCACTCTTACTAGAGTCTCTGGAGAGCCACAGTACTTACGTCACCTATTTGATCACAGGAAATCTCTTACGAGCAGTGGAGTTGACTGTGACTATGCATGCACGTTTTAATCCTGAGATGCTTCAACCCACAGAATTGAAGCCCGTTAGCACACTCCCCTTCCCCACCCTTTTCTTAATTTCGTTTTGTCATTATGATGTGTTCTGAATATCAAAAATTATAAATGGTCAGACTGACTTCATGGAGTCAGAGCAGCATTAGAGAATGGAGATTACATACAAAGATCTTCATCCATCTTTTTGCTGTCTTCCCAGTCCAATCATGGGATGTTAAAGAACAGCAATTTTGCTAAAGAGCAAAAAAAAATTAGACACTGTCCTCCTAAAAATCTATCCTTAATGTATTATTCTGAACATTGAACTCACAAAGTGTGATTAACTGCACACAGATTTCTGGTGAAGGTGTGCTTCAAAATGTATTCTTCCCAGGAATCCTTAAAGAGATGCTCAACAAAAATGTCAGCTACTGAGGCACTAGGGAGCTAGAAAACTGAAAGCACCTTCAGAGCAAAAATACATTTTCTGAGACCTTAGTTCTATACATTGTTGTCTTAAAAGATCTAAAATAGCACCTATGTGTCATGCTATCGTACAAGTAACTAAGTACAGCAGAAATTCAGAAAGTGTGCCAAAAAGAGCACTACAGTATGCACTCCGCAGCTCTTGCACACAGTTTGACTATTTGGGAATCCATCTCTTGTCCAAAGCTATTTAGGATTCAGAAATTGGGTACCTCTGTACTTGCATTTAGGCATTTATAACACACACCACCAGCACCAAGTTATTTAAAACCAGACTTAAATGACAAATCTGCCTCTCTCTGACTGAAAGTCAAAGATCTCAGGTTATCCTTGTGAGGAGGTAGAGATGGGGTTCGATTATTTGGGAGGAGGAGAAAAAGGGGTGTTTATTTAGTAACATCAGAGTTTCTTAAGGCCTTCTTTGCCTAGAGCTTTGCTGGTAAGGTTTGCCTTCAGGATCCTATAGCTCTATTTAGTAACTCTAAAGTACTTCTCTTCTATGTACTGTTCCATCGTACTTCTTCCCTTGAAGCCATATTAAATGAAGTCTGCTGCTGAACTAAGACTGTACTGTTTTGGAAATAAATATTAAGAAAAATATAGACCAGTAAAAGGAAGAATAATTTTGTCCAGATTCATAGCATGTAGTTACAGGCCACTTCCATGTCTTCTGAAAACATTTTTTTTTTAATAAAGTGAACTTTATAAATACTTATTCTTCTTTAACACAAGTCGTACTAAATATTGAGTATTTCATATTCACATCTCCCCAAAAATAAAGAAAGAATAATTCCGAAAACATCTGAGCAAACTGATCTGAAAATTCTATTCTCTTCTTCTGTTTGTGTCTGTTATCAAAAAAAAGCTAAGTAGAAAACAGGAAAGCTAAACATACCCATGCTCTGGTTTTCATCATCTTGGTCAATAAAGACATGGTCCATCACAAAACTGAGAAGTTCTGACTGGAGGCCTGAATCTGGATTGAACACCAAAGGCTGAAGACCTTCTCGACCTCCAGTCATCAGTTGATGACTAAAAATCATCAAGAGATCACAGAGCAGCATGAAAGCCTGAAAGGCAAAGAAGAATTAATGCAGCAAGAAGCGTAAGTCAAGTAAGTAAAAAATAAAATACCATTTATCTAATTTCCAGATATCCCCTGCTATTATTAAATGTCCATCTTTAACTGTACTCAGTTGTAGTTGTTTGTGTGCTGTGAAAAGTGTTCATAAGTGTATCCCCTAACTTTAAAACGTTATGCCTTTGATTCCTATGTAAGGAACTGTGTTTACTACCTCTTCCATGTCCAGGATGATCCATATTAAACTTCCATTTCTTCTCTATGAAAAGAACTCTAAATCTACCTCTGATCCAAGGACTGTAGCAAAATTTGTAGTAAAGAAAAAACACCTCTTTTGAGAAACAGTTCGAAAAGTTAAACAAGCAAAAAAACGAACAACATAATGAGGGAAAATTCAAGCTGAGTCACTGTCAGATCCCAAAAATACAGAGAAGCAGCTGTAAGCGAAGAAATTATTGCAGAATTTCATCAACAATTCTCTGCAGAAAGAATCAAGTAACTCTGCACAGCTTTCAAATCTAGATAAAAGCCGACCAGGGCAAAATTTTCAATGATTTATGCTCGTTAATATTATACTCTCGTTACCTGAGAACAGAGAAAGGCAGCTATTACTAACTTTATTTCTTTCAAGGGCTTATCTGCATACTCTTATGCATGAGAATAACACTATTTTTCCCAATGGCTTATGTCGGAGTCTTCATAGCCAGCTGTATTCCTTTGCATTACCTTCAACACCTGAGCACCTTTCAGAAAGTACTTTTTAAATCATCTTAGTTTTTCTCTCTCTTTAACCTCAGGTTCTGAAAATGGAGAAAGAGAGGAAGGTTCAAAGTATGATTGCATAAAAAGACTCCTAAATGATCTATTCTGGATGTGCTGTCCCCTCCTCCAGAAGCCTGCAGGAGTCTCACTCAGGGCAGCGTCAATCACCATTCCCAGGTAGGTGGTAGGCCAGAGGCGTTTTCAACTGAAGAGAGATCGCAGAATAGCTCTGACACAGTCATGAAATCCAATGCAGGCTTTAATTCAGCCTTATATTCCCTCTCTACAAACAGCTCAACAGAAAGATAGTTAAATGCGTGTTTAAACATATTTTTGAACCAAGCCTAAGGAAAAGTAGTGAGTGAGAGCAATCTGCTTTACAAACTTCCAAAATGAAATCTTTGAGAACACTGAACGTCAGAGCAGCTCACTTATTTCTTGGGATTATATTATGAAATCTGAATGAGCTATACTCAGGCAAGAACAAAATGCAAATAATTGTAAACCATGTTCTACTTAGACTTTAGAAACAGATGCCACTGTCTGGGATTTTTCTCCACTGGATCCAAAAAGTTGTGTTTCATTTCAGTGACGATGTCACCTGCTCTAAACTCCTTTGATACTCACTAGAATTTAAGCTCATCCTAATGTAGACCTCTAAAAAAGAGTATACGAATAATGCACTGACAGTGCTTATTTCTGTCCAATATAAACACAGCGGTGGACTCAGATACAGATGTCTATATATTGTAGGCACATCTAGTCACAGCAGATTTATTTCACTCAAATAGTCTAGGAAAATTTGAAATGTTTTGAGTCCTGTTTCTATAAATACTTAATACGTTTTTCCTTCCTTTGATATGTACATTGATCTTCTCTGCAAAGAATGTCTAGATTAAGAATCAAATATAATTTACACAGAATTCTCAAAAAAAAGCCAGTTAAAAAAAAAAAAAAAGGAGCAGTCCTGCACTGGCAGAAATACACTTTTTAAGGAAGAAAATTAAAAAGATCATAGAAGTGTCAGTTGGAAGGGACCTCTGGAGTCTATAGTCCAACCTACTCTGATTGGGACACTTGCTGTCTCTAGGACTGGTTGGTTGTGGCTTTGTCTTGCTGAGGGTTGAAAGCTTCCACAGAATTGTGAACTGCAAAGGAGCTTCTAAGAAAAGTTTAAATTACCAATGAAAAAAAATAATTGTGGCCACTAATAATAAGAGAATAAAAACATGTTAATATATATGAAGGACAAAACCATTGCAGTAATGGGAGGGATTTTTTACCATTTGTTGATGCAGAAAAGACATTAGTGCTAACTTAAGCTGGAATGGTTGGCATTTTCATGAAGCTAGATGATATTTTCACATTATATAATATTAATAAAAGATGGAAAGAATAACTATTCAGACTATTAAAAAACAATTACTGAAGTTAAATCTGCTGGAAGACAATGACAAGTCAGAGTCTTTTAAAAATACATAAACTAGCAACATCCCCGAGCCTTTAATATTTATATTTATCAACTTGCAGAACACAGTGTAAAAGCCAAGCAGAGCTGTCTTTCAAAAAAAAAACCACCTGTCTTTTAAGAAGTATTATCTTGAACAAAACACAGGCAAAAACCACAGGCCAGTTAGTTACAGTCTTTGCAAAATCTTGGGAGGTCTGATAGAAATGCAATTTGTAGACAACTAAAAGATGTCAACAGACTTGATATAGATCAGCATAGATTCATAAAATCTCAGCAAACAAACCAGCTGTTGTTTTTTTCCAGAGACCGCAAATTATTTCAACAAGCCCTTCGATTTAATTTCTTTTATTTCAATTTCTAAATACATATAGAAGAAACTTCCCACTCCACACATGCGTGGCTTTCCAAAAAAATCTAAACCAGAGAATTGGATAACTACACCAAACCATAAAAAAATCTGATACCTTATTATGTAATCATATTTCACATACACACTTTTGGCATATGTGTGCACACACATACACATGCAGAAAGATGCATGCACTTAAGTTTTCAGTCAGCCTGCCAAACAGGGAAGCACAGCAACCTAAGCTATAATGGTTATATTGATGAGAATCTAAAAAACCCTGCAGATCTTTATATTTCTATAATGAAGACACTGTTTAAATAGATATTTTACTCTGATTTCTCAAGGAGACATAACTATTTGTGAAGTGACGATTTTTGTATAGTGTGAGGGGACACTACATTCTTAGTGTTATTCAGAGTATTTTTTAAAAATTAATTAACTTTTTTTTCTGCTAGAAAATATGCAGTAGTATGACCTGTCCTGCTAGAAGCCTCAATTTTCTCCCATTAGCCACAATGGGAAAGAGATACAATAATTAGTATTCACCACTACATTTAACTGAATTACTAGGATAACAAAATAATCAAGTATCATCGAGGCTTCAGGCATTTGCCTTTGGCAGGAAAGCAGTCACTCTAGACTCCCTATCAGTTAATAACAGGGGCGGAAAAAATCCAGAAATACACAGAGAAAGATTCAGCCCATTTGAGGTCTCAATCACCACCGAAACATGCCTATTTCCATCTATTAAGTGTCTATTCCATCTAAGTAAGCGTCTAAAGTAATAGGCTTTTATTTTAGGTGATTGAGTTCGATGCCTGAAGTTACGACAGCTGAACAGGAGCCTAAGCATCCAGGTAATCCTTACTGTTACATCAAAAATGAATTGGACATTAGCTGTGCTTTGAAGGCGCTTTTAATACAGCTCTTCTTATGGAGTGTTTGTTCAGTTTTATTTAGACAGAAGGCACAGGTGATCTTACTTTAAGTTTGATATAGTGTCGTCTTGAGTTTTACTACAGTTTAATATTCACACTTTTATAAAAGCATGTGACAGACATTTCCTTTACCTGTTCCTTGACTGGAGTGTTGACATTTGATAGACACTGCTGGCAGACAGCCAGAAAGGATTTCACAGTTTTCCTCAATACCAACAAGTCCTCCTAAAATGAACATTAAAAAGGGATAATATGTAAATATTAATAAAAGGTTGCTAGGAAAAATCAAAATAAAAGGATGGTGATAATTTCACACATTGAATCCTATAAACTAGCCAAACAAAAAAGGCCGTGAAAAAAATATGCTCTTCATAAAGCATAGAGTAAAACAAGTCATTAATTTTCAGAGGAATGACCCAAAGTTTCCCTGTAATAAATACAAATAATAAAACAATACAGTCCTGAGTTAAGTTGTCTGTATTTTATATTTAATGTAAATTATAAATGTTTCAGAACAAAAAGTTTAATACATCAAGGTCAGCCTACCTGGTGGCTTATAAAGAATTCTGTACTCAGATAAATCAACATGTACAAAAATGTAAAATACCAATGAATGTCTCAAGTTCAACAAAAACGTTATCCTAACTGCCCGCAGACATGGGAAACGTGAAGGCAAATCACAGAAACCTGATGAGATATGGAAAAAGGAGGGAGGTTTGTTGATCTGGAGAATAAAGGATTTGTCGGTGGAAAAGATAAATGAATGACTGTTCTTGATCACCTTGATCTAGAGACAGCTGACGTGTATTTTAAATGTGGGTACCAGAAGTGGCAGGTTCAGTAGGAAAGCTGTGTACTTTGACCTGGGGGAATTAATGCTATACCCTGATGAATACTTATTTTTTATAGATAACAAAATAAACTAGTGAAAACAAATCAAATCATAGGATACTGGAGCATAATCATAAGAATACAGCACCATAGACAGAAGAAAAAGAACCCTCCTATGTGAAAAGCTAGGACTGCCTCTAACGTAACCAAGAAATGTACTGAAAATGTACATGGCATCTTGGCACATGCTTAAATAGTTACTCTGTTTTACAGCAGTGATAAACAAAACACCAGAAAAAAAGAACCAGAAATCACTAGGACTTTCTGTTAGCTTCAAGTTTTGTGAAAAGGACTAGCTTTGTCAGCACCGATCCACAGATTCTGCCACTCTACATTGCTCAGGTGATACAAACGTTCCTGCCCTGTCTGCTCCTGCCTGCCGTGCCACGTGTCTCCCAGCACTCAGATCTCCTCCTGTGCCACCAGAAGCTCTGCCAGGGTCCCACAGCTGACACCATGTCTCACATGCACCTGGGACCATTGCTTGAAAGACCTTTCCCTTCCCAGTTTTCACCATCACTGCTTTCACATGAAGAAGGGATCATTAACACCGAGACTGCTGGCCTACCGCTCATGCAGACTTTCCTCCATGATACCTCTATCAGCTTTCAGATGGAAGACAGCGTGCCCTACAGAACAACATCCAACCTAAAGCTAAAGAATCTACATAGTGTACATGCAACATTTTCCTTGCTAAAAATTCCAATTTTTAATTATGCTGGCTGTTCAGTCCATGTGTCTCATTTCTAGTTTTAGCTTTTCTTATTGCTTCCTATCATAACATCTCGTTATTCTTTGTTTACTGAAAAGCCTTTTTGTGGTCCATATGTTCTTCCTGTACTGGTTCACAACAGAAGGCAGGTCTGCAAGCATGCTGTAGCATCCCAAGTGTTCCTGTTATCTCTGAACCTCTCATGATTTTCAATAGAGTGAGCATGATTTTCTGATGTGGACACTGAAGGTCTATGAGCTACCTCACCTTCCTTTTCCTAATAAATATTTCTCTGATAATATAGCCAAGGATCCCTTGTGCCACCGTGTTACCCTGCCATTACATCATCTGTAAGACAGCTCTGCTGTATTCCAAGTCACAACTTTCCACTGATCAGCCTTCTTGTTCCCAGATACAAGCCTTCCATTTGGCAGCATTAAAATGCCTCTTTGTTTTTTTAATTGTATTTTGTTTACCAATTGATCTACATCATCCAAATTTTAAATGCCTTCACTTTACCTTCCCTGATGATTGGTAAAAATTATCAGGTTTTAGCAGAGAACGGATCTCTCCTGAAATGCATCAGAAGCTATCCCATTGTGTGATGATTTCCCACTTACAACTTTTTTCTAATACATTAATCGGCTTTGAGCTATTGAACATGACTTACATTAAATTCACATATTCACTTGAAATGCAATGTGGTTCTAATGTCTTACAGTATTTCAACTGGTTTCCTTATCAGTCAAAACCGCAATCTGCTCAAGAACGAATTTATCTGTTCCTTCCAGTCTTACCTCTCGGCCATATGCGTCCTGCCCTTCAGCCTTGTACTGACTCTGTTTTCTATCAGCCAGTCCAAGATTTTACCCAGGACTGAGGCCAGGCTTATCAGTTCACTGCTACATAATCATCTGATTTACACCTTTAAACACTGGGATTACAATCACATGAATAACTTCCTACTTTCTATCACAATTATCTTCCATTTAGATGTTAATGAATTCAACAGAGAAACTAAAACCTATGAAAAATCCTATATAAAGGTTAAAAAGTGAATGAGTATGTCTCCCATTTTTCTTTCTGTCAAAGAATGAGTAACACATAGGTACATTATTTATTACCCTCTCTCTTGATGGCATGACGAAGATTCGTTTTGAAAAGTTATAAACAGCAAAAGAAAGCCCGACTGAACAGTGCAACAGAGACATCTGGAACTCTTCTAAATTTGGAGAAATCCCCAGACTACTATAGAGTGGTAATTTTTTTTTAAAAAGAGAAAATGGGAAGAAAAAAAATGAATTAGATTTTCAAGTCTTTTACCATTCTCAGGCGCACAGCCAAGGCTCTTGAGGTGTGATTACCTGATATGCTGGCTTCAGCAGAAAAACCGGTATGACAAAAAATTTACTGTCCTCTTGGTTGCTAGGGTAAAACCATGGGGTCACACTGTGAACTGGATCACTAAAGTGACCCAGGATAAAAACAACCATTTCTTGAACTGTACAGCGTAGTATTTTCACATTTAACTAGTCCATGGCAGGAACAAGAATGAGCTGCTAAGAGCAAGGACTCATACTGACTTTGCCACCAACCGAACAACTGTGTTCACAAGACTGCTATCTAAATTTCTTTGGTTATTTTCTAGCTTTAAATTGAAGCTTGTTTTTTCCATTGAAGCCATTTAGAAATGCTGTGCTTTTGCTAGGTTCATCTACCAAACCCAGTACTTTTCTTCCTATTAGCCCACTGCCTTTCCTCTAAACTACTTATTTGCAGTATTAACTTCCTCTCCTTGCAGCTCCAACTCTTGGATAAACTTTACAATGTTCAAGAGCCATTAGTTTTCAACTCGACTGTGGAGCACGATCCAACCTTTTGCACCTTGTGACTCTTTTCTTCCCTTCAGCATTTTGTGCTTTCTTTCATTGTGCCCATATAAATATGAAAAGTCACCAAGTCACTGTTGTTCTTTAAATCCCTCTTAAATCCCCTCTGCTAATTCCTCTGCCTACTAATCACTTTGTAATAGCTATGCATTTGGCTAATCTGGCTGCTGCTCATTCAGAACTGTTTCGCCTTTGTCTTGCCTCTGAATGTTTGCTCTATTTGTGCTGCTTTTTTTTTTTTTTTACTGTTCTCAGATTTTGGGCTCTATTCTTCTGCAAATATTTCCTTTTCATTACATAAATGTACAATAGTACATAAATAGTACAATGGTCCCAGGCACCTGGTTTATTGACTACATGAAGAAATCTAGATGGAAACAACAACTGTGTAATCTAATCCCCAAATCTCCTACCTCAGGACTGTACTTGCTTCCCAAGATCTACAGACAGGAGAACTCTTGCTGAGAAACTACCAGCTTCCTTTGAAACCATCCTCAAACCCCTTTTCATGTGAAGAACGTTTTTTCTGCAGGCTACAACAGACTGCTCCCACAAACTACACTGTATAAACCACTTGCGCCCCAATATGGTGCTGTTTACCACAAAAAGCACTAGTCTGCCTGCCGACAGCCCACACAGTCACGGCGTCAACCTCCTCTGAACGTGTACAAGAGGAAGACCAAAGCATTAGACTATGGCTATTTCAAGGCTACACATTTCGTTCTCACCTGCTGCAACCTTCCTTTTAGTAATGAAGTTTTCCTCTCCGATTTTAGACACCAAGATGACTCCACAGTACACCCTTTTTTTCACAGGTTACCTTGAAAAAGAGTTTTAAAATAACTCTGCCCCAACTCTATGCTGTATTTAAGTTAACTGGTGGAATCTTTGTTATTGGGCAGAGAATTTGGACTTTCTTACCAATTCAAATAATCAGTAATTATCACCTTTCTCTTAAAATGTCTTTGAAACATTTTTATGCTGATATCACTTCCTTAAGCTCTATGATCAAAATTGTAATCTACAAACGATATTACATGATGTGGGGGAATGTGCAGAGCACCCTCTTGGTAACAGCCTCGATAAACAACAGCTGATACGATGGGAGCATGAGTGCAGCAGTGCCTGTGAACAGAGCAACCAAAACTACCTGTTCTGAGGGTGTTTTTGCCTAAAACCTGATAATGCTAAGAGGAAAGTTAACAATGAATTTGCTTAAAATGACCAGATGAAACAGTAACCAGGAGATTACCAAGAAACTTTTGAGAAAAGGAGGAGTCACCTTGTAAAGAAGTATAGAAGCAGCATGAAAAGTTGTGATCATGGAGTGGAACCTTGGGGTAGAACAGAGCAGCAGTCAAACCAAGTCAGACACCCCAACACTGCAACCACCACCTAGGCCTGGAGGCATATCTTCCCTGCTGGAAGCCGTAAGTAGCCTGTATCCATCTGAAGGACTGTCAGTATGGGGTGCAACATGCAGGAACCCACACCTCAAGCGTGTGTATGTGACTGTGGAGTGCTTTGTTGGTGTGGGTACACGTGAAGCTGGAGCACCCGCATGTCCAAGAGCAGCCACATAGAAGCAGGGGATCTCATGCTCCCAAAAGCAGGGCAATGGGCTTGTACTTCACATTGCCTGTGAGAGTGGGGGTGTGCACGTGTAACTCTAAATTGCGTGTGTGTCTTGGGGAGGGGATTAGAGTAACTTGTGAACAGTTACAGAAGGGTAGTTTGAAATTTGCAGGCGTTATTAGCATTGTAAAAGTGTCTAGTATTCTGGTTTACCTGCTGTATAGCTGGTAACACATCCTGGGGATGTGTTGCACTGACTACAAGTTAATTATGTGTTGTTAATGAATCAATGAGCTGGCTTGATCCTAATTTGATTTAAACCACAAGAATCAAACAGTTTTTCCCTGCCACACGTATAAAGCCCATAGACCAACACACCTAGCCTCAATGTAGTCAGCCATAATCCAAAACACACCCAACAGCTGTAATATAAAGTATCTCTCAGAAAGCAATAAATGTGCCCTGGGCTTGGGCATAACGCCCAGGACAGTTTCCAAACAAGGACAGTCCTCTTAGGAGAGAGGCTGTATTTTTGGAAGAGCCATCTGAACACCAGATAAAGAACAACTTCATTCCAAAAAGATTCTGCTGCATATTGTATACCCCTAGTTGTCGTATATGAGTCTACGCTAGAACCAATACACAAAATTATTAAGCAATTTTGAGGTCTACTCAAAAAACTCACCTTGAAAGAAATCTTACCAGAGCCACCCATGTCACCCCTCTCACCCACAAACTCCCTGCAATAAAATGTACACCTAACGGATGCAGACCATACCTGATTAAGAAATGTAAAATTTGCTAATATATGCCCACTACTACCAAACTAAATACTTCCTCCCACAGAAGCATTAACACCCTTGAATCCTGTACTTAATTCCAAAATGTTAATATACTTTATCCTGTGCATTGAATAACTACATGGTAACTAAGTAGGTGAAACAGAACAGCTACTACTTGCCAGCATGAACTCACACAAATGACCCAGCTGGCAGCAGATGAACATTTCTTACAAATCAATCCCTCCATCTCTGATCTCTCAGCCTGGATGCTCAAGGGAAATCTAAAAAATCATCTAAACATGAGCCTGGGAACAAAAATTCATAAATCTAAGGGATACAGAAAAACAAGGACTCAGGATTAGTTTTATGCCATATTATAAATTCCCTTCCCCCCATTAGCCTTTTCATCTTTCATCTTCCTTCCCTTCCCCACTATCCAGCTCCTACTTCCCTCATAGCAACTGCCTTACCACCTCGCCTTCCCCTGCTCCCCCCCCCATAGGTACCAATGACCTTTTCCTTTTCTTTCAGGGACAGTTCACCTGATCTGTATCTAAATGGAAACCAAACAATTGTTCTCAGCTTGTATTTTGCTTTCTACTCTTCTGCTTTTATTTCAAACCTGAAAGGCTTGCGTCCAAAAGTGTCTCTGATGTTTACAGCTATACCCATTGGTCTACTAAAGATACCACTTCAGCTTACAAACTATCACCTCTCTCTGTCCTTAGATCATTAGAGCTACAGCAAAGTAACACTAGAAAGCTGGATGGACCTACATAATAAAATACTGTGTCAGAAATGTTCCTGTAAAAGCCTGAATACTTTAAAAATGCTCATGAAATACACTGTTTTTCATTTTGAGATGCCCATGTTAATACCTTTGTCTTCCCATACATCATGCTTTAGAAGTCTTTAATGTCTGCTAATTTATAAGGCTAAATCATGGCTTATAAAACAACCATGGGCAAAATGATCTCCTAATGGATTAAACGACAGATACAGTGCAGATCAGATTTATTTTCACAGTGAACAAACAACAGTGGAAAGTTTGATAGAAAAAAACCACACAGAACAAAATGCTACAACCACATCAGGTTTGTGGATTTCTCTTTACCCCGTTTCTGTTGTGAGCATAGCTAAGGTTGCTGGCCAGGTATGAAGAGCTGAAGGGCATTAATGCAGTGCTCCTCTTGACCTAAGCATGCAGACTAGTCATTATTTTTGTAGCAGGTGGGTTGAAACCCCAAACAGTAAGTTAATAACAGCTCTCTAGGTTAGAGTAATTACAACTTTCATTGCGGATTCCAGAAGCAGAATTGATTTGTACTTGGAATGGTCATGCTCAATGGAGCTTCCATAGTTCTTTCCATTCCTGTGAACTACATTATGACTAATATGAGTCAGAACAGTATTAGAAATACATGAAAGATCAAGGCTATTCTGCATCAATCTCATAAAACAATGTCTCATACAAATGTATCTTATTTTGAAAAAGTAGGCAAAGCCATACAATTACACTAAACTTGTCCGCAAGAAAAACCCAGTCACTGAAATAACGGTCTTTTTCTCTTTCAGTTTACCTGGACCATCATGGTAATATTGCAAACAGAAGTCCATATTAATACTTTGACACCAAAATGCAAAGCTTCTGACCAGGTCCCTGTTCAGACCTATATATGTTAGTAGCTAGCTGTAGTTTATGGTAAGTATGTTTCTTTTCCTATAATTTAGACACAAGAAAACATGAAACATTTTTCCAGCAATGCTGACAGCTATCACTCCGCACCATCTATGTTATACTGCAGCAATTTACTGTATTTAGTTCAAAAAAATGGAGAAATGCAGTGGGGGGAGATGAGAATCTTACCGAATGCTCTGTGTCATTTGCACCCAGAGCAAGGCAAGACTGGGCGTTGCTGCTCAAAGGGCCCAGCAAGTAGGAGTACAGAGTTGCTGGGCATCTTCAGGAGCGGGTAAGACACCTAGCAAGACCCAAAGTCAAGACCACATGGGGAAAAATTTAATAAAGGTGTTGAAGACAGTGTCCAGCCTTGGATAGTCGACCAGGTGCTCTAAATGCACCTGCTCTAAGTGCTTGGTTCCTCATACCCAAGTCACTCACCACACAGGTAACCAGTTTTCCTTACTAGGGAAGCATTAGAATGAGATTTGCTGTGCTGGGTTTACGGACTTAAGGCCTGAAGCAGTGTATGGCCTCCTGGATTTACTTTTAGTTACTTAGCTCCTTCTGTCAGAGTGAAATTTCTCCTTAAGGATAACCATGCTGCTAGCTAGGAGGGCTTCAGATGCTTTACTGTGATGAGATTCTGAGTTCATTTAAAACAAATGGGATGTACGCAGTTCTCTCAGTCGTAAGAAGTCAAGATGTAATATTATATACTACCAGCACGCTAAAGAGAAAGAAACTAAAGAAGCTGAGAGGGGAAAACGGGAACAAAAGCCAAAATAAAGAATACCAATTATTCTTTCTTTCTAATAGCTATTTTAAAATGTCAATATATGTCAGTATTCAAAACAAGTCAAAGTATTTACAATGTATTTTTATCATTTTTATGTGCATAAAATGCTTATTTTAGCAGTACTTTAGTATAGCTTCTTTTTCCTTTTGATGCTGATGGGGAAGTACACTTACTACTTCAATTTTCATACCATTTTAATTTGATGTATTACTTTTGAAAAAGCCTAAAGAGACAGGATGTTGGCCTCTGATTGCGAAAAGAGCTATGGAAAGGTCCTGGAAAAGCTAAGTATAACAAACAAGTTACATGTAACATTGTCCTTACTGCATTGAACTTGCATGCACTTACTTTTTATTAGTAATCATCACTGCTAGTAACCTTACGTTTATATTTACCAACGTAAAAGATAAGCAAGGTAAATACACATAAATATTAAGCTATCTGTGGTGTACAGATCAACAGTAGTGCTTACAACTATTAGATAAGCATTGCAAACAGTACTTAACCATTCATGCAAACTGCTGTACTCTCAATAAAGTGCATTACGTTATCTTCAGCAATAAAAATATAAAAATCAGCTAGTATAAAATCCTGATAAATACAAGCTTCCGCTGTTTGTATAGCTTATTTAGACATATGCACGATGTTAAATAGATCCTGAAACATCGAATGAATCAAAACACCGACATTTTATATCTGTTTCACAACAACGTAAAATGACAGGACAGTGGGTGGAGTTACAGAGAATCAGGTCTAATGCCTTTTTAGGCAAGTTGCGTTTCTTCAGTAAAATCTATATGATCAAATGCCTACTTACTTTGGAAGGCGAGCCTTCAGTGATTTTCACCAGCTGCCAGAGAATAGAGTAATGGGAACACTGCAGCGCCTGAACAACAATCTGTAACAGAGGGAACACAAAGAATCCCAGCACAATGGAAATATCTAGCATATCAGTAAAGTGTATGTAAAATTTATAATGCATTTTGGGGAGAAGAAGTAGGAGCAGATTTTAGGTAGTACTTTTTGTTTTCAAGGATATTACTTTTTTCCTTAGTCAGTTTGGTGGAATAAGAAACCAGCCTACTACAGCTGAAAAAAATGCCGTGTAAATGCTGGGAAACAGAACAGAAAACTGTGCATTAGAGTACAGCAAGAGATGATGTCACAGCATGATAGAAGTACAACCCAGTATCTACATATCTTAGTTCAAAAGCATCTGTTCAAATACCTCTAAATCTGATTTCACTAGTAAAATAGTCTGGAAATTTGTTCCATTGTCAAATGAACATGTAGCCCAATTTCTGAAAAAAGGGAGAAAATACAAATTCTCTCATGGAGAAGACTAGGCTCGTATTTGTGGTGCCCATAAAAGCATGCATGGTGTCTTTTTAAAATTTCCGGTCTATATTAGGTGCTAAAAATTTCAAAATCTTTTTGCTTGAAAATGCTTCCAACAGTTCGTGGTTCTTTGCAGAATAAATCAAGTTTGTAACAACTCTAATTACTTCACAAAATACTTTTTTGGAAGATATCACTAAAGACCAAACCATTCCTTTTCAGCAAACTCCTTCTAGTGGACTGGGGGAAGAAATACTGAGGAGAGTTCAGATTGCAGAACTTTTTTCCTAAGATCTTACAGAAGTATTTGGGGAGCCGTATCACTGTCGAACCCAGAAACTGAAGATGGCTGGTAGTTGCATGGACAGTTTTTATCTGCTGGCCCCTTCCCTCCAGGTAGCACAATTCCAGCATTAAGTAGCAACTGCAGAGAGAGCAGAAGGTCCCACAGCTTAAAGCCACGACCTTCACATGGCGTGTAGCAATGCATCCTCCATATGGTCCTGTTTGGAAAATACTTTTACAGAATTTCATGAGATTTTTTTTATTTTTTCTCTAAATGAAGTTGGGTTAGAATTAACAACCGGCTTCTAACTGAAATCAAATTATAACTTAAATTGTGCTGAAATGCTGGAGTAGGCAATCTGCAGTTTAAACTGGAATCCTGGGAGAATCTGAAATGGTCCCTGTGCTCATCCATGAGAAACTAAAACCGAACTAGGAGGAAACAAAGTCCAAGATATGTCCACTAAAAGAACTCCACTGGAAAGGCTGGCCAGCATCCCTGCTAAATATTCTTCTTATTTCCTGGTTTTCGTAAACTTCCATCTTACCTTCAAGGCACAATAATCATTCGTGATAATTCTAACTGCAGCTGAGGTTTACAAATGTTGGGTTTCAGTGTAAACATCATGATTTATACATTGCTTTTCACGGCCAGGAACATTAGTTATTCCTTACTTTACAGATGAGAAAGGTGAGGCAAGTAGCTCAAAAATCACAGAATCCAAGATTTTTCACCTCCTGGCAGTGCCTTACTACAATATAGTTTTATTCAAAATTCCATGTTTTTCCTAAATAACTGACGTCTAGTGCATTAATCTTTCGAATTTCTCTACAAGTAGACTCTTTAAAACTTTGAATCCCCAAATGATGCAGTGCAGGTGTTGCTAACTGTACCTGTTCTGGCATAGCTCCATGTTCAATTCCAGTTCTTAGTAATCTGTAGCAGTTACTGAACAGATCCCATTTTGTGAGATCATGCGCACTAGAACGAGAGGTAATAAAGAGAGATTAGTTGTGTTCCTCAAAACTCTGCATCACCGCGAAAACATAGTCTGAGCAGCTCAGTGAGCTTTGGTATTTTTGCAAAGCTGAGACAATACAGCCTGCTGACAAAGCAGCTGCACAATTAGTTCACACCATGCTAAAAGCTAGGCCTTCTGATAATTGAGGAAAAATGTTTTAACACATGGGATTTTCGTAGGGAGAAGATAAACTCTCTGCATACCATACAGCTTTAAAGGTTACTTAAGGGTAGCTACAAGCTCCGTCTCAGTGTTGCCTCTAAATCATCTTTCATCTTTGGTTCTAAACATTGATAGAACTCCAGAAGTCACTTCTCTGGCATTGCAGCAGAAACTATGGCCAAACTCTAGCAATATATACTGAATGAAAAATGGCTTCAAGCAAAATAAAGTTACATATTTTTCTGCCGTATCATTTGGAGAAAAATAATATACATTATCACTAGATATTAAATATCCTGAAATATGTGAAGTAAGACAGCATGATATACATGTATGTGAGAGAGAGATGGTGGCTGCCACCCCACATTCATTGTTTCACATTTCAGGTGTACCAACCTGATTTGCCAGTGAAAGGAATACAAATGAGATTAGCAACATATATTCTACAGCCTTGCAGACTTCAACAGCTTATGATATAGCTTTTTTAATACAGAACTGAGAAATATAGAAGAAATTACAAAACATCAGGTTGCCTGAAAGACAAAAATTCTCTCTCACAAAAAAATTTAGGTTTAACACATTTTTCTGCAGTGGAATTAAACTGAGATAACTTGAAACAATTTATAATATGTTTATGAAGCAGCAAGCCACCTCAGAATAATCAGAAACTTGGTGATTAAAATACTCACCTGGAAGAAGGGACACTTGGACTAAATTGGCCAGTCTAAATTAGATAAAGCAGTCTCCTGCATCTGGCTCCCTTTCACCCCAGCACCTTGATCACCAAGGTACACTCACTTTTCCCACCCCTTTGTGTCTGCCCTGCTTTGGAGCTGTCTGACTTTGTTTAAATAATTAACTACCCTGCTCAGCCAGAAAGAATAATTTTCTAGTTCCAAAACAGACAGAGGTTGAACTCAAGACTGGGAAAGCCTAGATAGATGCTGTTGAAACCCCCAGTATGAAATGCTTCCCAGTCTGGAGCGTGTTAGCCCTGGAAAACCTCACTGATAAAAAGTTTCACAAAAAACATAACAACTAATGCCCTTGTGCGGAGAGGAAGTGAAGTATGCACTCTAGGGTTGTGTCATTAAGCCAAGGTGCATTTTGACTTCTAATTCAAATCCATGAATAGAATAATAGGAGAACTTATAAAAAAAGGAAGCAAAAATGTAAAATACACCCCCCACCTTAGACTCTGGATGGTCTTCAAACTATCAAAATAAAATGTTTCATAGATAAATTACAGGCTGTCAGAAAACTGCCTCTGACTAGTGATATTAAACACATAGATGCTGCTTCAGCGTATCACCGGGTTGCTAGCAAGGCAGAGTTGTACCTCCTTAATTACAGTGCTGTAATTAAAGCAGTAAAATCTCCTTGGTGTGCAGAGGCAGATATCAGCATAGAATATCCTACAGAGAATACGAAAGGAAAAACTGTCTCATTTCTTCCTTTTCATTTTAGAGCCCTCCATGTCAGGCAGCCGTCACAGGGGGCATGCCCCACTGCCCTGACAGCTGGGGGCACCTCAGCTCTTTGCTCTGAGCCTGGCCTTACAGCTGATCTCAGGAAGAGCTTTCCAGCTTCCAAAGCTGAAAAATTCTAACTATATCAAGTTGCATAGGGCGTTTCAATATAAAATTCCTTAAAGAAGAGCCTCCACTTTAAATTTAGGCATATCCTGGTACACCTTTGTCTCTTTTGAACTACTTAGCAATCAAAATGATACTTATAAAGGTACCTTGGACACAATACCATTCTCCACAGAGGTTCAGATTGACATAGAGACTCCTAGAACGAAAATTCACACAACACAGAATTTTCCCTTAGTCCCTTCCATGTCAGAGAGTCTTCATGGATTACAGAAAACAAGGCCCAACATTTCATCAAAGGTTTCTTTTCATCCCAATAGATAGCAATGTCTGCTGGGGCACGTTTCTGCCAGAAAGTTGTCAGATGAAGTAAAGGTGCGAGTTCCACAGTGTTTCTGAAAGCATGGCAAGAAGCAGCTTAGAAAACTTCCTTTTCAAAGACGTGATCTTTCCACCCACAAAACTGCTTCTCTTTTTAAAGAAGCACAAAGTGAGAGAAGCTGTACCTTGGGCTTTGAACTAGTACCTTGGGCTAGATACAGTCTAATTTCTCTACTGAGGCTTCATTTATCATAATTTCTACTTCTTCTGGATATGACAAACTTCCGAGTAACTCAGTCTGAAGGAGGTACTGGTCAAGTACTGGAAAAAGGTTAAGCAAAGGGTTTCTATAACAGGAAGAAAGGATCTGCTGGTATGACCATGAATTTACCTATCTGGGAAGTGTCCTGACTGATCATGCTTATACTGATAAAAACGTGACGTGTATCTGGAAAGTTATTACAGCCACTGCAGGCTTATGAAGTCAGCGTAGAGGCAGGAAGTAATCAAATTCCATATCATATTTGAGGACTACTGGACAGTGATACCAACAATCCTGATTTCTAAATATTAAACAATATTCTATATATAAGACAGCATCAAAGGGCACATCCAGAGCAAGGGAGGTAATGCTTGAGATTCACGTCTTGCATTGAATTAACTGAATTAAATAAGAATCATAGAATTATAGAATTGTTTAGGATGGAAAAGACCTTTAAGATCATTGAGTCCGACCGTTAACCTAACACTGCCAAGTCCACCATTAAACCACGTCCCTAAGTGCCTCATCTACACGTCTTTTAAATACCTCCAGGGATGGTGACTCCACCGCTTCCCTGGGCAGCCTGTTCCAATGCTTCACCACTCTCTCCGTAAAGAAAGTTTTCCTAATATCCAGTCTAAACCTCCCCTGGTGCAACTTGAAGCCATTTCCTCTTGTCCTATCGCTTGTCACTTGAGAGAAGAGACCAATCCCCACCTCGCTACAACCCCCTTTTCAGGTAGTTGTAGAGAGCAATAAGGTCTCCCCTCAGCCTCCTCTTCTCCAGACTGAACAACCCCAGCTCCCTCAGCCGCTCCTCATCAGACTTGTGCTCCAGACCCCTCACCAGCTTTGTGAAATGCTGGTATTTTGCAGCATACAAACTGCTACAGCACTGATGCGTTATGTGTGAAAGCTCAGCTGAATTTGGCTGCAGTCAGTATAGAAAAATTGTCTCCATGTACTTAAGGACAGAAAAAACCGCTATAAACATCAGTGAGACCCTGTCAAAAAAGAAGCCCAAGTACATACTCCAGGTATTCTATTCAGCAGACCTCAAGAAAATTTATTGTTCTATTCTGAAAGCTTGGAAGGAAACATTGTAATGATGAATATCATTTGTATTGTAATATTGATGTCCTTGCTTGATGAAAAGACACGAATGAAAAAGTGTGCTGTGAGTCCTTGTTGCCATGACCCTCTTGGAAAGAGGATTAGCTCAGGCTTGGGAAATCTCAGTATAGACGCTTTTTGGTCTGGAAGGCTTTTCTGATAATCTCCTACCATGTTTTTTTCTACCTTGTTGGGCTTCTTTTTCCTAGAATACGAAGAAGCAGCAACTACCAAGAAAACACAAGCACAGATAAGGTAGAGTGCAATTTCTCTCACTGGAAGAAGAGAGGGACTTGTTTCTTTTTGAATCCTCAGCAACTACTTTATCAGTGCACTTTTAGATGATGTGAAAGGTATCCGTTGTTAGCCTGCAATTTCAACTTCTTCCATTGATTCAGTTTCTTTGGCTCCCAGATGATGACAGACAATGACAGTATCAGACAACAGCCACCGTTCTTTGAGATGAGAATGCTCAATGCAAATTTTGAATTGAAGATCCTAATCTCATAGCTAAAGGTTCAGCAAAAATTCTGTCTCGGATGGTATGATTGTTTCCTTTCACAAAGAAGTAACATCAGATGTAACATTCAGTAGAGTAATGAAAAGATTTCATTACTTCTTTATATGCAAGCAGATATTAATTAGAAATTCCCATTGAAATATAATCATAAATAACAAATCAGCTGAGAAATGATACGCAGCTGCTTTCCAGCTCTTCAGCTTTGATTCTTTTCTCTTTCCTGTATTTTGAAGGTGAAGGTAGATGTTCCCGACCCTGATTTGTGTGTTATTCTACAAAACTTTCTTTATAGTCTGAATTAACTCTCTAGAGATTTGGAACCCTCAAGAGAAAAAAACATATGGGAGACTCTCAGAAAAGCCTTAAGATTTGTGCTTCTTTCTTGGATGTGAAGTACAGCTTTCACCAGTCCTCTCAGAAAAGGCAGAAGTGGCTCCAGCGTGTTACCAGGGAGACTGAAAACCTCATTTGCACGTGTCAGCCTGCTGCACTACGGAAATTAGTAACGATTTAATGATCTCAGTGGGACTCTTGTTGAATGGAAACAAAGAGTAGATACTGCAGAACCATTTCATACAATGATCCAGTGCAGAATTCAGGATAAGTGAAGACTAAGCACAGAAAGAAAAGAGAAACGAAATCACCAAAAACAAGTGGTATAAAAGAGGTGGCAGAAGCAAGTTCCTCTCACATCCTGTGATAAAGAAGAAATGATTTGTGGCTCTCAGCCACCTGCATAGGAAAGCTTTCTTACATGCTGACCAGGAGCAATTACTTCCTACAGTTGATGGGAGGGGAAGATTAGGTCTTTATGCTCTCCTCCAAAATTGACAGTTCAAGTGAAATTTTCCAGGTTGCTCTACAAGTTACGAGGGTGCCTGTAGGTCTAACTGAGAGCAGCAGGACCCTGAAAAGCTGCTGCCTGGTTCCACTGAGGTGGTTCATGCTTAGCGAAGGAGTTTCTGTGCAATCCACACAGTTAGACTCTGCCAACAATACAACTAGAAACTATTGCTGGCATTTCTGCAGGAAAAGAACACATCTTCCAGACTCTCATAATAAACTATTAATTATTATTATTATTATTACTACTACTTATTTATATAATTTTGAGGAGAAATACCTCAAAAGCATTGAGAAACTGAAACAACTTCCTCCAGGGCTCTCCTGAGCTGAGGCTCAAAGCACAGATTTGGCCTGCATCCACTGGTGCCAGAGATAAGAAGCGTCCCTTGTGCACTGACTGTCTGTCATGCAGGGGGGCACGACTTTCAGTAGGACACTCATAGGTATAAAAGCATTTAGTGCGAGGGATGGTATGCTGCTTGCAAATCACATCTATAAAAGTAATGGCATTAACTAAGCAAGGACCCAGATTAATCCAAACAGTTATACTGACAAATACCACTAACCATTCATCAGTCCGTATTTCATATTTCAGGCCATAGATTTTCTCATTTCTTAACACTAGACATCAACTGATACTTGCTGAAATGATAAAATTAACACAGCAAATTTTTGAGAGGAAAAAAAAACAAACCTACTTGTGAAAAGAGGTTAACCTCTTTAATGTGGAGAGCACGTTGTATATGTCATCGTCATCAGCTTCTTCTCCCTGAAAATGAAAGGAAATCCATTAAGAGAGTTCAGCAGTCCAGCAGAGTACATTACTGCATGGGGAGGAGCAGATTTCTTTGAGGGTTTATGTTGACACTAAAACTGACTCCAAATTTTCCAATGACTTTTATCTAGATTCCATAATAATAATATTTAAATAACCACTGCATAGCACTAGGAAATGAGCAAGATCATCTGACAATATTCAGCAGTACCACTGTGGTGATACTCAAACCAGTATCCTCTAGCAGTAGAAATCATTCCCAAGAATAAAATCCGAGTTCTACCTTATTTTACAGAAAGGACTGAACTGCAGTTTAACCATCAGCTGATGAATGTGCTACAAGAATAAAGCCAAATGCTTGCCTTGCTCCACGCCAGAAACCTGCAGATGTCAACAGCAAGTGTTTTAAAATGATCAGTGGGAAAATTTCTTTCTTTTCCTGTCCTTCATTGCTGTTCACTGTGTTACACACCGTAATGCATGACAAACACATGTGTACAGACTGACATCCATTCAGAACTGGATGGAAGGTGTTTTTTAGAATTTAGGTTTTACAAATCTGGGGAAACAACAGTCCAAGAATAAATATTGCACAATTAAATCAAAACTTTTCATTTAAATTTTTTTTTTCTTTCTGGCATTTTAAAATGTCATTATCCTAATATTTTATGCAAATTGAACAGCAAATTCTCTTAGTGAAACAAGCAAAAATAAGGTACTTCCAAAACTTAATTGTTCCAGCAATTTTCTGAAACAGGAAACCCACTTACAACAATTCTTCTCCACTTCGTTTTGGTATTTTTTTTTCCATCTAAAAGCCTAACAGTTAAGACATTTTCCTGCCTTCAGATGCAATTGTCAATCAATGTTTCTCTCATTATCAACCTAGTGCGAAGGCATAAAGCAGTGGGATACTTGACTGGGTACAAGTATGCACATTTTTGAATTTAAAATCTCTTTAAAATGATGAAATAGACTTACTAAAATTAATTATTCTATCAAATTTCACCCAGCAAAGAATATCACAAAGGCCAAAATTTTAAATCCTTGCTTCTGCTGTTTTCTTTCTTGCTTTCTCCTACTTTTCTCTTGGTTTTGTCTCCACATCTTTCTCTATGTCACATGTCTGACCTCCACACTCCCTTTTCCTTAGGGACCTAAAACTCTTAATTCTTCATTTCTCATATGACTTTCAGACACAGCTTTTCTCTGAAATCCTCAGTCTTCATCCCTCTCTCATGCAAGTAAACGTACACAAAGATCATAAGCCCTTGCATTTCTCTACTCCTTCCCAAGGTGGGTAAAGGAAGGGGATACATCAGAAGTATTTTGGTATCACTGGCCCATGTTCCTTCATGAGCCCAGTCTTTGTTCTCTGCCCAGTAGTCTCAGTGCATCCTTCAGGGCTTTTTGCACTGGAGTACTGCCTAAAGAGAAGCCGCTTGCAAAGAGAAGCGAAGGGAAATGGAGTGGGAATAAGCAGTTACTGGCTTCCTGATTCAACAGGAGTTAGTAATAAAGGAAAATTGCAGGAAAAGAGTTTTTCTCCCCTAGTTCATTTCTCCTGAGAAGACTGGTGGGAAGCTGTTTATGAATCCCAGCATCTCACTGCTCTCACCTGATCCCCCTTGGGTATAAGGCGAGGCTGGAGGGATCTTTCAAGCAGTGTCAGGAAGGGAGAGGACAGGACTGCAGGCCCGTACAGTGTACCTAAAATATGGGGTGTGTTTTCTGAACTCTCTCTCAACATTCATGTATCCCTAGTCTAAAACAGCTGGACCTAAATGCTTTGCTGGCATAACTGATCTGAAATGTGGGCTGGGGTGGAAGAGAGGTAGATTTCCAATCTCCTTTCATCTTTACTGCTTGTAATGTTGGAACGTGGTTCTTTGAGGCCCAGAGACCACACTGCCTGGGGAAGAGGACTCCCTAAAAAGGGCTTCCAAAAATATTCAGCTAGGGACTGTGAGGTAGCGAAGGGAAGGACAGACAGCACTGGATCTCCTCAGATCAGAGAATCCAAGAACAAGAGGACTGATGCTATAGTAAACAAAACTCAACACTAACTGGACTGCTGACTTCCAGAAGGGTATGTGGATGACAGAAAAGGAGCTGACAGACCTAGAGGACTGGTTCTTGTCTCGACTCCTCTTCAAAGCTGATGTGTGGAAGAGAATGGGTAAGTCAGAGAAAGAGCAGCTCCTGTACAGCAGGAGGAATCTAAGTGTTCCTGTATTTGCTAACTGAGTTGGGGATTATGGTTGAAAAACTGGGGATTATGGTTGAAAAACTTATCTGTGGGTGTCTCAGCAATACTAATAAAATGGTGAGTGGATCTTTTCTTGTGCGAAACTATCCAGGGAATAGAATGCCACCTCTGAATCCTTGAATGGATCCACGGATGAATAACCTCTATACAGCTGAACAGTGTGGAAACTTCAAGGGGACTCCTCCAAAAAAGCTGCACGTCCTCAGACAGACCTAATTTCTGTTACATCACTGTCTCCAGAGAGAACAAACGCAGCACTTGCTTTGGAGAAGTTCAAGATAAAACTATGATAAAAAGCGGAAGGGAGACATTTTCATAATGTCTTACGACAAGACAGTATAACAGAAATGGCAAGTCAGTGTCGAAGAACAGGGATTCCACTTGCTTCTTGGTGTGCTTCTTGAAAAAAACCATAGGCACCTTCTTCCATCTCGACACAAGACAGTGTGAATGAGACACTTTTTGCTGATATGAGCTTGGCTGTGGAGACCTAAGCTGATGATTCTCCAAGAGCCAGGTTTGGAGAAACAACGTAGATTTGTCCCTGCATGTAGAGCCAGACTGAACCTTGGTGTTGGATGTGTGGACATTGAAAAATGGGAGGACCTCACCAGAGTTCCTAAAACTCTTTCAGTGGGTACCAATGGAAACAGCGAAGGCCACTATTTATGGTGATCAGTTGCTGGGCATCTGGTCTGGAGAACCTGGCTGGTTCTGAAGCTGGATCTTTGTGCTGGCAGTCCAACTTTAGCCCTTTTTGCTACCCAAGTCAGCAACAGACTCCCTAAGGTTTTTGTCTCGGAGTTTTTGGTCCTGTTGGCCAGAGGTGAGGAACTTCAAAAATCCACAGCTATTAAAACAGACAGCTGTAATGCGGCATTAGCTGAAAAGATTCCCTTGTCACACACAGATGGGCAGATATGTAGCACAAATTCTGGAATGTCTTTTCAGGGTCTGCTCAGAAGTTTCTGAGAAAGCACATATAAAATGGCAGACAGGTAGACAGCAAAGTAAATGTATCCTATCAAAGAATGTACAGTGGCGCACTAACTCCTCTGGGTTGTGGAGTGCCTGCTTCCTGCATGCACTGCCTTTCTTACTCATGTACATTCCTACAGCAACAGACACATTTTTATTTACTCTGCAATGTGACAATGCATATATACAATATGCCTGTATGTGGCACATTACCTAAAGATAGAAAAAAGCTTATTTGCTTTAATATGCAGTTCTAAAATAGAGACTGTAGCCTAACTTTCTATAAATGTACATCAAAAATTAAATGTATCTGCCACAGTGCAGTGCACGACTAGAAGAAGTGAAGAAAAAGATCTATGCAGCCCTTAAGTTATGTTTAAAAAGCATGAGAATTACAACAAATTAAGTGGTGCTACACAAAGTTAAATTTATGTAAAGCAAGAAAAAATCAGTAAGGTTTCTATTCTTACTTCATGTATTCTGTCTTATGCATTTTGAAGGATAAATTCTTACAAGAAAATCCCAGGTACCTCCAGGTTTCAGACCTGTATCTTTACTTCATTTTTCCAGAGCTCTTTCAATATGCCGTTATAAATATTTTACTAAATCCTCTCTTCCATTCAAGACATAATCCAATCTTGATTCTGCTGCCTGCATATCCATTTGGGACTACTGGAATCACCACAAGCATTAATGTAAATGCACCTTTCTCTGCATTCTTCATAGCTTTCACCCATTTATCCATTTATTTCTTATGTGCACTTTTTAAATACTAGACTAAATTTTCAGAAGCAGGATTGTCCTGTGGTCTTTGTTTTACAGCATCAGTGCTTTGCAGGCTTAATGGCTAGTCCAAGGGATTTTCTACATGGAGAAACAGCTCCAAATAATTATAAAATAGTTGCTGCTACACTACGTCTTCAGAGGGATAATTTCATGACTCGGTAAGAATGTTTTTCCACAGTTTATCGTAGCGTATTTTAGGTAGTCTAACTAAATTAATTTTAAGAAAACAAACCTCCTGCAGCAGATCCTCTACAGAATGGTTGAATCGATCCACAAATTCATCAATAAGTTGGCTGTGAGCTATGTCAACTCTGTTCTGGATTGTATATTCTTCACTACAGAGTATGCTGTAGGTTTTGCTGCAGGCTTCGAGAACATCTGATTCCACATGCTTTTCCACAACAAACTTAATCTGTTTCAGTAAGGCATCCAGATGCTGTAGATCAGAAAAGAAGTTCAGCTTTCACCTTACCTGAACAATGAAACTCAAAGAAAAAGTCATTCAAAAAATACACCAAATAAAGGTTTGATTACTAATATGCCGAATGAAGGCACAGTACTGTGTGACTAGAATAGTAATCAGATACTTGAAAGCAACCAGACATTTGCCCAATGTACTATACCTTTTCCATTCTGCCCGTGCTATAGATTTCCAGATCAAAATACTGAGGGATTTGCAGGAGATTTGCAACCTTCTCGGCATCAGCGGAATACTAGAACATCAGTGAAATAAAACAAAAAAATAGTGAAGTAAAAATAAACACCTACATGAAATGTAGAAAAAGTTTAAAGACAGTTGTAAATATCAGTGAAAGATTTATTTTGTTGAAAAGTGTACCTTTGATAGCAACATAGGAAGTGCAATAATGAAATGCTCCGTCAATTTATTTCTGTCATCTATCTGAGTTTTTCTTTCTTTTGCTGTCAAGACCTGCAAGTGACCAAAAATAACTAGAGTAAATACAATTTCTGCATGTAGCATTCATTAATTTTTCTAAAGTTTGTATTCCAAACAAAAATCCATGCAAGTATATTTTTAATAAATCAAAAGAGGAGGGAATAAAAAACTCAAACACATTTGGACTGAAGAGTGATTAAATGGGAGGACCATGTGTCCTAAGAAGCCGTGATTGAGAAGGAAAATATCGTATCATCCAGCATGATATTGTCTCGACACATCAACATTTTTTTAGGATTGAAATTCAAATACAACCCCAGTCAGTGGAAGTTTTGCTATTGCTTCCAAGTGAATTGAGCTCTGGCTTTCACACATTAAACAAAGTGTTAATGTAAGACCTCAGGGTGAACTGAAGTATAATTAAGAAAACCAAAACCAAACCACACTGTAACAGTGATTTTCATTAGCAGATTCATGGCCTCATCTCTACACCGGAATGTAATTCTCAGTGAGAACATACATCCAAGTTCACAGAACTCATTTACAAACTTCAGTGACAGATATACTGAAGCTACTAATGCTGTCATAGCAAAACCACCTTGAAACAGTGAATAGAGAGACAATAATCAAAACAGCATGCTTCATAAAAGCTTAGATCCAGCTTCTTGGCTTCAGAAAGGGAAAGAATACTTTTGAAAACAAATAACGATAATAAAATACTCGAGTTAGCTAATGATTCATGTATAGCAAAGCTGCCAGACTGCACAATAAGGGTTACAAGCTAAAGTCAGAGAAGAAACTATTTCACAAGAAGGTGAGTGCATAATTAGAAATCTGCTCCCATTTCAACTCACAGAATATGCTAGCGAGATCATGAGAACATGACAAACCTCTACTGACAAGTCAGAGATTCCTGCAGTTACCATCCCACAACTCATGATCTAACTGAAAAGAAGCAAAAGCTAAATGTCATACCTACATCTCTCTGTAAGTGAGGAGGAACAGCTGGAAACAAAACACGTGCTTGGATGACAGGTTAGCCTACTGTGTCAGCAGGAATCCAAACCACCATGGAAGTGAAGGGGAATAGATTTGTAACCAGGGTAAGAAACCACTTCCATAGTACATAGCAGACAGCTGGATACATACAGCAGCAACTGCAATTCCTGTACTGACTCGCAGTGCACCACCCATGCCAGCAAAAGCTGCTAGCTCATTCAAGGCAACACAAATGCAGCTAGCAAATCAGGTTCCCACCCCCTAACAACCCAGTCATATTCTGGTGACCAAATATTGCTATTCAGTGGTGCTATAAACTAATCTGAGTCCCTAGGATGATCTTGAGGCTCTTTTGATCATCCTTCAGAAGGTGAGATTTATTTTACTGAAATGTTTTCTTAAGCTTGAAGAAATACGGACATTGAAAATCTAAGACTAAGTAATTTGCTGAATGGAAGTGAACGGAACTGTAGATCTCTTGAGATAGAAAAAATACCCGCAAAGCTAGTAGTGACATTATTTGGTGTTCCAAACAGAAAATACAAATGTGAAATTTCTGTTAAATTTAAAGGTTGCTTTGTCTGCTTAGAACGGTTTGCAGCTAGAGACAAAACACAGTTAAGCTGTGCTTACAATACAGTTTTGGTAACACAGGATAATATATGCTAGTGTAAATTTGAGTAAGTGCTTTCATAGATTCCCCCCTCACCCCTAAAATATTTTAATAAGTTAGGAATTTCTTAGAATATGCTTTATAAATTAAGGTACATAAAGCATGTTTAAATTGATGGTTTCTTGAAGCTTTTCCTGGGATGCTGTTTCTGGACATGAGGCTAATTTGTTTTTGGCACATAAAAATTAAGCGGCTAAGTAACTACATTTAGTTTAGCAACAAAGAATGTTAAGTCTATCTCCAGATTTCACCTTCATTAAGTCTGTGGCTTTCTTTAATAAACTAGTTATGATTATTCAAAACAGAACCTAAAAGAAGTACCAAATGTTCACATGGGTTTATTTCATTTTAGTCTAACCTAAATAAGAGGGGGACCACCAAAAATCAGGGAAATACGTTTGGCAAGCTGAGACTTTTTTGGAACATGGATGACGTATTTATGGAGAATACAGCTGAAAGCCTCTTGATCACCCTGACTCTATGATTTATACTGAAATGCTTAAAAGTGCATGTCCAGCCTTAGGAATAGAGTTCCACTGATCCCCAAGCTATAAAATAAACAAAAGAGGCAGCTAGATTGCAATACGGCCAGAATGTCAAATTCTTAAATTTTTAGGGCACTCAGTGGAAGAGGCCAAAGAGCATGGATACCTAAAACCACAGATGCATTCAGGTTGGTCCCAGTCCCACCCCTCCTGCTCAAAGCAGAGCCAGCTCAGGGGTCAGACCAGGGTGCTCAGGGCTTTGTCCAGTCAGGTCTTGAAAACTGCCAAGGATGGTAACTGCACAAACCCTCAGCTTCTGTTCCAGTGCTTAACCACTCTCATGATGAAGATATTGTTGGCTTTTTCTGCAAATTTTACATCCATAGTAGCAGCACATTCTTTTCTATAGAAGACAGTCAGAGGTAATCTTGTTCTGCTCCCAAGCTGTACATTTTCAATTCTAATCTAGATTTAACATTAAGGGCTGTAGATTTGGGTACGTAACAAGTGTAAGCTAGGGGTATGATAAAAAGAACATCTAAAAAAATCATAAAAAATATTCTAATGCTGTAAATTTATATTACTTAACTTGGCAATGCAAAACCCAAAATCAAACAAACAAACAAAACCCCAAACATGTCCAGAAATAGAATTTCCACTATTTTTCTCAAAAAATGTTCACATGAAACAGGAAACATCAATTATAAAAATCTAATGTAAAAGTGTCAAAATGTGGCATTGTAGACAAATATTTTATGTTACTATAGTAACACGCACAGGTCCGAGCTACCTACTGCAGTATTACTTACTCTCTTGCCAGTGCCTCTGCCTACTGGAGGATGTGCTTCAGCAGCTTGTCTGATTGTGCACACCATCAACTCAATAAGAGCACTCTCCTGCCGGTCAGACATTGCTGCGGAGGGAAAAGAACAAGTAACATCAGTTCTGCTGTGTATGCAAAACATCCTAAAGAAGACAAATCTGTGAATGCAGTTGTAAAACACAGGGAATAAAGAACACCACAGACAATATCATTTTGTCCCATTTATAAAGCCAAGGCTTTATTGCTTGCTCTTTGAATTACCAGTCACATCATCTCAAAATGGATATGGCAGAACAGAAAGAAGTCCAGAGAAATGTAGTCTGGAAAAAGGATGAATGAAGGACAATACAACAAAGATCTACAAAATAAAGAGCGTGATGGAGGACAAAAGGTGACTGTCATTCACTGTTCACTGTCACTTCCTTATAAAATATTCTCACCATCATGAACTATTATTTCTGTTCTTTGGGAAGTACTTCTGGTCACATCTAGAGGATCAAACCCCACTAGGCTATGCAGAAACAAAGAACCAAAGTGCCTAATTTCCTAAGGAAATTACCATATAAATACCACAATTGTAGCGGGTGGATACCAAAAGGTCAGATTTTGAAACACTGAGATGATGAGCACATCATGCTCAGAAGCAGTGAGAGTACATCAGTTTTTCAACCACCTAACCCCTGCGAAGGTCGTTGAAGCAGAGGAATCCTGAAGGACTATAAAGGATCTTGCATGACATTCACTACTGTTAGGGACTCTTTGCCACCAACCTCCCCGGCTACCTTGTGGCCACAGATCTATTATTAGCCAAAGGAGATTCAAAACTAATGGCGACAGAATCCCCTTGGTTTTTTTCCTCTTGGGAATTCATTAGGTTTTAACATTGTCTGGAAAAGCCCCATATTTAATTAACACCACCTGAAGAGCTTGTTTATTCAAAATTGTATAAGCTATTTAATTTATTGAAATGTTCGTGTATACACTAGTTATTTAAACATTCATACAAGAAGAAGTCTTAGCCTTTAATATTAGAGAACCACAGTACAGCAGACTTCACAAGATGAAAAAGAGTACAAAAATACTGCTTTTGAAGCGAAGTGCATTGAAAATGGATTAAACTAAAGTCTTCTTCAAATACGCTTCCTAAACAAACCACAACATAAATACCTCTATCACCCACAGTGAAACATCTTTTTAAGGAATAATTAACAATATTGTGCAATATCAATAAAGTTAGAGGTTAAACAAATACCTTCTTCTCCTTGGACTGGTTCCTCCAAGAGCAATTCTGTCATACATTCCCAGTCTTTCAACAGTTCTTGAGAGCTCTCCCACAAACTGTCCACCAAATAGGCTGCATGTTCATGCAACTAGAAAATCCAAAGCAAGCATCAGTACAGTGTTCTGGTACAAGAGCAGTTCTTCAACTTTCACAATCATTTGGCCACGGAAAGTATCCTGGGCAGGTACTCTTAACGTTAGTTGGAAAGAAAATTCAGTTTGAAACTAACTCTGGAAGGTCTTCTTCCAACTGAATGATACAACTGCACAACAATGGGGTATGTTTTAATGGAAAATGGGATAAAACCAAATTGAGCTGCTTCTCCATAAAGTAGCTCGTTTGTGAAAAATCTTTCTCAGAGTTTTGACCTAGAAGCCGTAAACTTACCTTTCTTCACTTTCTTAATGCATTATAAAAAGGAGAGATCATGAGACATGAGACTAAGAGAGGGTTGCAATATATTCGTTTTGAACGGGCATTTATTTTTCATACATGCTGCTACATGTTCAGAAAACACTAGCAGAAATCCTACCGATTTCAGGGAGTATAGAGTGAACACTAACTGCAAAAAATGTTTTTATGTGAATTAACACAACTGTTGTAAAGAGAGAAAAAAAATTCTTAGGCTTCTACTGTTTTGTAAACTATTCTTTATTAAAACTGGAGTCATAATATTCTACTTTGTTTCTAACAACTCTCTCAAAAAAAGCAATAGCAAAAACTGGCCCTGAGAGAGAAGCAATATTGGGGAGCAGCATATGGCTTGCATGGGAAGGCACTTTGCTGATCATGACTTTGGGAGCAAAGCTGAATTTCTTTTCTCCTCAGAAGGATAGACAAGCTTAACACTAAATGACTTCAAATCACACACACTCAGATTTAAGGTATTTTCACCAGAAAATACAACAATCTATTACAATCTAAGTTTTTAAGAAGCTGGAACTAAAAATACATTCAGACAGCAGATTGAAGGCTCACACAGGTATTGACATTTCATCCAGACTTGTAGGTTTATAAGGTGTTTCTAAAAAATGTTAACATTAACACCATACCTAAACGTTATCCTTCCTTCTCAGCATCTCTGATTGTTTCTTTTCACCCTCAGTCAAGTCTCTGTTCAAGGCTTCATAACAATTAAAATACCCAATAGCAATACCTTTCCTGTTGCTTTTTACACAAAATATATTACCCTCCCTTCTGTAGAGAAACAGTTCTGTCATTCCTTTCTTTCAGTTTTCCTTTGCCACCTATTACCAAATCAAATGTATCATTTT
Organism: Gavia stellata; assembly: GCF_030936135.1. NCBI lineage: Eukaryota > Metazoa > Chordata > Aves > Gaviiformes > Gaviidae > Gavia > Gavia stellata. Next base: position 3,503,911 of record NC_082604.1, read on the forward strand.
TAAACTTTTCCCCCTCTATCTTCAGAGCATCCTGTACCTGATAGTTTATCTTCAAGTTTTCCTCCACTCCACTGCCATTCCCTACCTGAATTACTATTAGTATGTCTATCACAAAACTTCCCATCTATGCTGTCTCCATAGACATAAACTATGGACACAATCCCATCCTGAATGTGTTCATCAAACGCTTCATGTCATCACATGTACGCTTGCAGTCTCCATCCTCCAACATTTTCAAGATGCAACTGCATAAAGCCCTGAACAACCTCATCTAATCTCACAGCTGACCTTGCTTTGAGCTAATGTCCCTCAGGTCCTTTCCACCCTGAATTATTCTATGATGCTAATCATAATTTGAGATATTATGTAATTTTTGTGCCTTTCTGGTTCAAAAGATTTTAGTCCATAAAGAGTAACTCCAGAGGTATACTCCTTACATGGTTATCTTAAAAAAACCAAACAATTACATTTCTATGTAGCAATGAATCCTGGTAGCCACCATACTACCAGCAATGCAGTACTGAGTACAGCAGGGACATGCAAGAGCAAAATAAACCATGAAGAAGATTTTGAGTTGAATTTGCTTGATGGACAAGGAAATGGGGGGCAAGGTAAAGGGCATACAGTATTTCTGAAATTATGAAAAAATAAAAAAAAGACAGACAACTTGTTACTGTATGTTGATAAATCACTACTTAAGTGCCAGGTTTTATTAAACATGTAAAGGTTAAAAATTAATTTTTTACCTCACTTTCAAGAAAGAAAAGAACCAACATTCTAATAAGGTTTCCATTTGGACTATTTCGCCCCCTCCTCTTTGCTAGAGCCTCTTCAGCTTGGGGATCATGTCTGCTGAACAGTCTAAAAATAAGCAAAAGGAGCTATCATGTTTATCAAAACAAATCTCATTTCTGCAATAACATGATGAGCATTCATTCTTGATACAGTAGATTTGTTCATAAAACATAGTGAAAGTATCTCAAGCCATTTCTTTCAAGGGAAAGAGGGCATGACCTCTGCCTGTCTGAAGAGATGAATTTATCTTCAGAGTCTTCAAGTTCACAGGGCTGGAAGAATTGCACACAGGAAAAAGCTCTCCAAAACGCATTTATATTGAAAGATTTTGCACAGTTTTATATATTTGCATAGTTTTGCATTTTTAACTTAGCAATGGTGGTAGCACGTATTCTACTAGTCCCTTAAGAACTAAGGCTGTATCTTCACTGTGGTCATGCTGACTGGGATATGGTACAAACAAACTTGACATCCCATTAAACAACCAACCTCAGATACCAGTAGCAGCATAAAGGATAACGCCAGCTACCAGTGAATTATTTGGGTTTTTTTTCCGGTAAATTATACATTCTGCATTGGGTTCCCTGATCCATGGCTAATTCCAAACTACTCTCAACGCTCAAATTTGCTAGCTTAAAGAGATCTCAGATGTGTCTACATTACAGTTACAGTGATGATTGTTTTACTTCAAGAAGTTTGAAAACTGTTCCTTGCTTTTACAGTGAAACTGCAGTCACAAAGTAAATTAGAAATATACAGAAAACTGTGTGAAACACAGTTTTCTGATTTCACTGCTATAATTCATTGAAAAGAGAAGGATGAGTTGCACACAAATGTATTTTAGTTAAAGACATCACCTTTCCCCCCCTACCTATCTTAATAGATAAGAAATGAGCACCTCTGCAGGTGCTGAAATATCTTAAAACATCCACCTCAGGGTTGAGTCAGTGATCCTCTCTATTATTTGCTTTCCTTTGCTAACAACATAGAAAAAGTCTAATGACTAGCTTGCACACAGAAAGGAATATTTAAATATATAAAATTAGGTGAGATAAATCCCACCTCAAATGCCTCAAGCAGATTCTAATTTATTTAGAATGGAGCACCAGCTCTTAGGTGTTAGCAGATACCAACTGAAAATGATACCAAGAAAATGAGTGTTAGGAATGGGACAATCTCCTCTCAATGCTGTTTACCTTGAGAGACATTTATAGAACACAGTATAGTATCTCGTTGTAAAGAAAAGTAAGGATAAAGTTTTGTCTTTACACTAAATACAAGTAAAGTGCAGATATGTCTTCAAATTCATTTACCTTTGAGGCATTTTTCAAAGTTATTTTGTTATGTGTTGATTAACAAAGGAATTTCAGTATATATTTTTAAAAAGAAGCTAACCACTTCCTAAAACATCATGTAGGAAACTAAATGTAACTGAATTTTGTAAATTAACACCTTGAAACAGATAATGCCTGATCACAGAGATAAAACTCCAGAAATCCACCAATGAAAGCTTACAATTACAGTGTGGACTTTTAAATTGCTAATAAACCACAGAAAATTAGAACACTGGCAAAGGAAAACTGATGGTTTTACGTGATTTTTTTCTATTGTGTGTCTTGGCATGAAAAATTATATAACCTGCATTCTGATGTATTCAAGAACTCTAACATCACAAGCCATGAGGGGAAAAAAGAAAATTATTGCTAAAAGACTTTTAACTGCAAACACTAAAATGAGAAGTTTAACTACTATGATGCAGCAATGTCCTGATCATAGTTACTGACGTGGTATGATTCACATCCATGGAAAAGCTAGCTCATTTCCTTTGGCATGGTGGGTACATGAAAGATGTAACCACAGTGTAATGTATTTTTAGGGGAAGTCAGTAAGTTTAGAAACAAATTTCTCTATTATTACTACATAAAAACCTTTCAAGTTCACAGTTTTGAAATAAACTGGTTTAAAACTTTGTAAAAATAATGACTGCATATCAGGGAGACCATCAGGGATGTATAGACCCTATATATACTATCACAGGATTTAAAACAACTTTAATACAGAGAGGTTTACATAGCCTTTTACATTTAGCCCTTGAGGAGTCAGGAAATGTTTTCTGAATTGTAGAGCAAGGAAAATGTAAATCCAGTTTCTTCAAGTCTTTAGGTCTTGAATATAAACAAGAGAGTAAGTCTGTGTTTTAAATTAAATGCCTGATTTGCTCAATTGGGGTATTTCACTCTATTCCTTCTTTGCCTTTTGATCTTACCTCTACAAGGAAGCATTCACAAATCTGGTCTTATTTCAGGGCAACTGATAACTTACTTTTTGTGAAGGAATTCTCCAGCAGCTACTGCAACAGGCCGGTGTGCTGAATACACCAAGTGATAAACATTCTCACAGTCTTCATTCGACAGAGCTTCTTCGCTTCCACTGAAACAGTCAGAAAGTAACACCAGAACTAAAACAATTGTTTAATTTCAATCCCCTCACCTCCCATAACTTACTTTTGACATCTGAAAGATTGATTTCCTTCATACAAAATCCTAAATGGTTGAACACTGGCTTTAAGGATCTTTGGTTCAATTTCCAAATACAGAGATATTTAAAGGGCCTGTAAGACTGAAAGTTTGTCTGATTGCCTTCTTCCAGTTGTATCAATATATATATCAATAAATAATATTACAAAAAAAATGTCACCACTACTTACAAATCTTGCCCTGCTCAATTACTTATACCACCACACTATACTACAATGCACACATTGCAAGATGCCAAACACTCACTATCAAACTTTATTAAATTAAAAACCTTGAATGTTACATGAGGAAAATGTAATTGCTTGCTTAAGCTTATTTACTTTTATAGCAATGTCTGTTTGCTTTCAAAGCTTTTAATTTTTGAAGTATTGAAATCTGGGACTGGGAAAACCTGCTTCAGCCTCCTGCCCTACTCCATTCTCAGGAGTTAAGGCTTTTCACATGACATTCCATGCGCTCTCGTGCACTGCGGGGCAGGAGGTGCCTCTCTGCTGGCCTGGTAAGCAGGAAGGAATATTCCCAGTTCCAGTGGCTGAGAGGGCCAGACCAGGTGGATAAAACTGCCTCAGCAATGGGAGAAGGTACGGAAATGCTCTGGACATGGACAGTAGAAACTAAACCAGATTACAGACACAGAACTAGCACTGTGCATCCACCAATCAAATCAACACATAATCACTTTAGGATTGAATCGTAGTGTGCCTTCAGAATTACAATAATGCTGATACAATAAATCGTCCATCACTTTTACAGTAGTTATTGTGCTGACTAGATATAGACTTCATTATCAACATCAAGGAACTGAATCTGATCATACCCTGCTGTGCTGGATGTAAGATGATGAAAGTTTATTTTCACTAATTATTTAATGACAAGAACAAGCCACCTTTTACCCTTGTCATAGGTAAATGACATAGTTGGGGCTTCTGCAGTTTCTGACCTCAAGGTAGATTTTGTGTGAGTTTTCTGAAACTCAGAAAAACTTCCATTTTTCAGCAGTATTCTTGAAAGATGCTATGAGCCATAGAACAATTATATTTCATCAATTATATCAAAATATCACCACTGTCGCATAGAGAAATATTACTTCCCTCTTTGTTTAGTCAGCATTCATCAGAAACATTTATGTATCAGGACTCTATACATCATTTGGCTTCATACTACAAATAATTTTGAATTGGTCGTTCCCCATCATGATTGTTCATGACATCTTTTTGGAGTTCCTACCTGCCAGAATATTGCCCTGTGCTGTTTGACGTGACCCATATTCTTCTGGTGCTAAATGCATTTAGCCATGTTTTCATCATGCAACCAAAGAGAAAACAAGACAGGAAAAAAAAGGTGCCCTGGATAATTTCTGACCTAAAATCTTACTGTGTTCCCGAACGTTGCTAATAATGTAGGGAATAGATGTGTTCTACATCTCATTTGTGATCATATTTGTTATATTTGCTTTAAAAATGTAACAGCAGATACAAGATTTCCTTTCTTCCTAATATTACAAGTCTAATATCTGTAAAGCAGAGTGACCCATAAACAAAAAATGAAGTCCAGACTTCTTTACTAAGAGGAAAAGCTAGTCTAATCTTTCACCCAAATTCTGCATGTCCAAAAACGTTCTTCAAAGTGGAGCCACCGGGTATAAAGTACGATGCAGAAATTCCATGCATCTGTTTGTAAACCAGATTGTCTTTAGCATAGGTTTTAAGGAATATATAATAAAAGCTCAGCAGTGCTCCTCCAGCAGCACACTTATGAGGCTGCTGCGGAGAGGTTGGTTCAAACAATCAGTATGTGGGATCATCTTTGGATTGGATATTTGCCCCAGGGAAGCCACTGCATCGCTGCAAAAAAAAGTTGGGGGCCTGGAAGCATGTCTCCTCCTGTACAGCCAAGTGTTTAAAACTGCAAGTGACCACTGCCACCTCCACATAACCCAAACAAGGGTGCTGAAGGTAGCATCTTTTCCCTGTCAGCTTATTTACCAGCTGTGTCAGGTAATCAAATCCCCTAATACTGGATCTTTGCTTAGCTACTGCTAGAATTATTTTAGCAAATTTAACCCATAGGTACTTCTTTTGGGGAGGACAATCATTTTGCCCTTGGCAAAATCTATAAATGCCCTTTGGCCTTCTTCCACAACAATGGATGCACTAACAGTCTCAATACATCAATACATTTTTATACTTTGCCTATTGTATTTCCATGAGATGGAAAAAATCTTATTTTAACTTCATGAACATATTATTACATATTCAGTTCAACTTCATGCTAAGTGTAAAGTAACAGATTCACTTCATTACACAAGCAAAGAAATCAAATCAATTAAATATTACTGGCTTAGGTAACTTTCAAAGGGAATATGCTGGTTTTGAAAAATACTCACTGAAGTATTAGCGTGACTAATCGAATGGCTTCCACAGCGACATCATATTCTTTATCAAGTGTCATTGATACAATGCGATCCTGGAAAGGAATTTTATTACAGTGACAAAACAGAAACACACAAACAGCTATTAGATGAAGAATTCTATAGATTACAAAATAAATACTCTTGGGGAGAAAGATTTTTCAAGTAGACACATGAAAGCCCTTCAATATTATTCAACCATTTAATGTACATCTTAGAAAGCTGAGTGCTATGTGCACAATGGAATAATAGGCAAGTACACAGGAATGAGAACAAGTGCTTAACAAACAGTCCTTATCCTTGTGCGTTTTCTGGGAAACAAGCAAGCAGACTTTGGAGTTGAAGCACTGTTCTGGACTCATCTTATCCTGAAAAAGAACGTACTTGGGTTGGATGACAGCATAAAAACTGCCCCACTTCATCCCCCTGAAAACAAATAATTTTAGAGCAATGAATGCTGCATATATGCATATTTGGAAATACTGTGGAAAAAAATCACACCTGAATATATGCATCTGCATATTGCCTATAAATCTGTGGCCTTTATACCTGGCTACATCTTAAGGTTTGAAGCTGATCAAGAATTATACCACAGACCTTCCCCAAGAAAGTGGGAAATTTTGTGGTTTGGCTTTGTATTTTCCTATACTCTTTCTAGCGGAGACAAGCACACCACTTTCCAATCTAATGTAATGATTTTATAACTTCTAAGGACCCTGTAGTTATGAGAAGTCTCCTAAGGGTTTCTTTCTCCTTAGTTTCAGTTTGCTTACTGGCAACCAAAAATAGATGTGATTAGTGCATGTTGTCCTCCCTATCTGGGGAGAATTTCTATCCATCCATAAAAATGCAATATGTCTTGGTGTTCTTTGCTTGACTGATCAAGTTAATGAAAAGAAATTGGGACATCTGAAAATAAAACTTGATTGCTCTGGCTTGACCTGCTTCAGGAAGGACTAGGTACTAGATGACATTTTGAGATGGAAAAAAATAGAAGTCAGGGACTGGACAAGAAACAAGGAAAGTGTTAGGAAACAACAGTGAAAGTCACCAAGAACAAATCAGGACAAAATAAAGGTGTTCACTTGTTTTCTCTACTATTCTGGGCATTTAAAGGCTGAAGGTGAATATCAAGCAACTGATGCTTATTTCAATATTGAAATTTAGGAATAGTATGTAAAGAATGCATTGTGGCTGTCTCAAGTGTTACTTCTCAACAAAACCAGGTCTGTAGAGATTTTGTCACTATGAGTCACTAGAGAGTTTGTGTCACTATGACTGAATGCACCTCCATCAATCACCATTAAGTTCCTGGGAAATCTGATGCATTTAACTGTTATATCTAGACAGTTTTAGAGACTGTGAGAAGTCCATGAAGAGACTCAAACAGTGAAATAACTTTCCCAACAGGAAATTCTGTGTATGGACAAAACAAAAAAAATGCTGCCAATTTTTCCTAAGGTCCTGGCCAAGGAACAACAACTAATAACACCAACATCAAGAGAAAGAACAGCCACAAGTATTGATCTTAAAAGTTTCAGTGGAATTTCATATACTCCCTCAAAGTCTATCTTAAACCCCAGGATACCACAGGGAGAGAACTATCTGCACATGAAGGAGTAAGCACACAAATATAAAACTCCTTCTACATCTCTGAAAAAAGCCTGGAAGGGAAGGGATTTTCTCTCCTGCCTATGGAGCAAGAGGTACTCCCTGAATTTGGAGTCTTTTTGGACTTTGAAACCGACTGATGCAACACTGTTTTCTTATCCAAAAAGGCTGTTCTCTCCTCTCAGTTTTCCCCAGAAACATCAGGCTTAAAATAAACAGTGTGGATACGTAATTTCTTATTTTCTGCCTTGGTGCCAGCATCTCTGTGTGATGGCCCCTGCCAGCCAGGCATCAAGATCCTTGAAAATGAGACCTGAACACCTAATGCCTCTGGAAGGTGTAACTTCTGTGGTTCAGTAAGTTACAAACCCCAGCTGCTCAATCTGCTTTGACAGAAATCTCCTGTACCACTCTACAGCAGTAGAATAAGACACGTGCCTGTATTTACAACCTGAAATATTAATTTTCACTGCCTATGAAGATCAGTTTGCAATTATGTACTGGGCTGTGAACAAGGCTGGCTGAAGAGCAAATCTATCTCCTTTTGCCTCTTGGGCCGTGGAGACAGCACTCTCCTGCAAAGGGTCAGGGATGAGGGACAGGAATTAAACGGTTGCATCTAAATCTGCTGGTGTCTTGACTTTGGCACTGACTGCAAAAGAACTAATTCACTTATTTTCCATATGGCTTCAGTTAATGTGTATCAGACAGGACTTCTTGATGGAAAACAAAAGGTTCCTCTTTGATAGGCAAAATTTTTTTTGATGGACAAAGCTTATTTTCTAGCATATCGCCTACTCCTAGAAACACAAACAAATGCTCTAAAGAACACACATCTTCCCTTTGGAGAAGTGACATTATCAGATCCTTGTCACAGCTATCTGGAAGGCGGTAAAATATTAACACCCCAGTACAAGTCATTCTGGATCAAATTAATTTATATTTTAAACAGCAAGAAGATCTCTAGAGAGATTTCTCTTGACAGTTTGAATGGATTGAGCTGAATACCAGCTGAACTGTGCAGGTCGATTAAAGTCTGATGAGGAAATATAAATAAGCAGACATGGAACTGAGAACAGCATTTAGGTCAATTATTTTTCAGGGGATGGTGGTAGAGTTTGTGGTGGCAAGACATTCAAGTAATGTATCACACATTCAAAAGGCATTAATTTGAAACTTTGCTCCATCCTGGTGCCAAAGGCCGCATCCCTGTCAGCACAGCTGTAAATCCCAGTGCAGGCGTTTGCGCAATGCCAGCTTTTTGTTCTCTTGATGTGGCTGGAAACTGAAACTGATAAATGATCATGTTAAACATATCTGTTCTCTAGGCTCACAGAGACTTTGAACTCACCTTTTCTCTAATTTATTTCATCATGATATAGATTTCTGTGGTAGAAACACCTTTAATGGAACAGAAGAAAGACGAGGATTCCTAGCAGGGTTCCCTTTCCTCTGAATTTTTTTGACAGAAATGAAAATTCCTTGTGCCATTCTAAACCAAGAAGCAATGCACAGGCTAATCTGACTTCTTCTCACAAAGAAAATTGTCTATACTGTGAAAAAAGCTAGGAGGAAGTATTTAGAGGTTTCATGTTCCTGTAGTTTTTTGAGGTACATTACTGAATATTTTTCAAAGTGCCTCCAACTGTCTTGAAAAGTTTTGCTGGTGCGTGGGACAGGTTCAGACTCAAAGGAGCATTTTCTCTTACAAATTACATGAGGCTAAGAAAGAAGCATCCAGCACATTTTCTAGTAAAGAGAAGCAGATATAGAGACCATGAGAGTTTTAGTGGCCTATTTTAAAATAAATCGAACTACAGAAGGAGCAAATACAAACAAATCTGTAAACCTGCGCAGATGGAATAAGGAAAGCAGCAGAGTTAAAGGGTTCATTTTTCTGGAGAGTTAACCAGTATTTCTAGTTGCCTCGAGACAATAAGCAAACCAGACTTATGGAGGCATTACAGAAGTAGTCTGAGGTCTGAATCTGTTTGCCAGGTACAATTCTATGAGAGGAAAGTTTGTCTTTACTGCAATAATCCCAGAAACTGACTTTATAAAATTAGAAGAATATAGGCCCTGACGTGATCTCACAAAATGAAGTAGTTTCATCTCCTACTTTAAAGTCAACTATACCTAGTTCATTCCTGACAGCTATTTATTTAATCTGCCCTTAAAATCTCACATGAAGGAGATTATTAATAAAGAGTCTGTTCTATTATATCATTTTGGACAAAAAGCCTTCCTTAATATCTAGACTTTACTACAGTTTAAGCATCTTTTTTCTCCATCTCAAGTGAATGTGGTAAAAGGCTGATTACCCTTATGTTTTTATGAATCATTTATATACAGGGAAGATGTGACAAGTTTTCCATATTTTGTGCTTTCCTAGATCAAACTGGAGGAGTTAATAGTAACTGCAATGACAGACAAAACCAGTGAAGCAGTATAAAATCTACAGTGAGGAAGTTTTTAAGTCTCATGCACAGTAGTTATTTATGAGTATTTAAATCACTTCTTTTCCAAACAGAATTTTCATCAGCGTTATAATCGTGATTTAAACAAAAATAAATCAGTCATCTCCACTTCTTTTCTAAACAGAATTTTTCATCAGCATTATAATCATGATTTAAACAAAAATAAATCAGTCATCTCCACTTCTTTTCTAAACAGAATTTTTCATCAGCATTATAATCATGATTTAAACAAAAATAAATTAAATTAGTCTTTCCTTGAGGGGTAGCCTTTACCACAGTTCTGTGTTCTCCAGAACACAAAAGCGATGGTAAAAGGTGCCAACTGACGTGGTGACAGTGTCTAAAAGCTTTCTTCGCAGAGCATCCAAACAGGCACAATGACAGTATTTCTACACTCATCTCTCCAGATATTTCACTTGTGAAATAAAGCAGTCATGCCACAAAGTGAATTAACAGCCACGTTCTCATCAAGACGTTAAGCAAAAAGTCAGCGTGTTTGTGCTAGTAAAAAAACCCATGAAATATTCCTCCAGTACTTATCTCCTAAACAGGACAATCATGCTCAGGGGTTTGTCTAAAAGCACAATGTAAACTCCTGTTCTTCAGCAAGGTACCTCACTGTGTAGAATACTGTGGTGCAGATCAAAGTATCTCTTCCTCCAAACACATGCATGTATTCAGCTAAAAAGCTGGCTTAACGAACAATCTTTTGTTACAGGATATTACTTTCAGATGTATTTTAGACTGTGTGAAACACCCAGTACACATCCTTAAAATTCAATAAATCTAAAATTAAGTAAGTACAAGGAGATTGAATAATGACAATATATAAACTGTCAATAATACAAACAGATAAATAATCATCTTGGCCAAGCCTGACAAATCTTACAAGATAAACACTGTAAAATTAATTTAGCTTAATCTCAGCACTCAGTAATACGGTTTTACGACTGCAGTTACAAGCCTTGTCACAAACAAATGAGTTTAGTTTTGCATTTAATATACATGACTCAAAGACCGCAACAGGATGAGATAGATGATACTTTTATTTTCTGTACTCCTTCCAAAAATTGTATTTCCTCTTACCTTGAATCTATTAGTGAACAGCTCCAGTTTTGGAAATAACTCTCTGTTGGTATACAGACTCTGAAGAGCTTTCAAACACTTCAACCTCACTTCACCTTGCTAAATAAAACACACTAAGATTAGCTGATAGAATACCCTAATCAAATGCACATGAATATTAAATAATATCATATTGTAATTTGTTTAATGTACATTTAAAATTTTATGCAAATGAGTTACCAAAGCCAATTTGCAATTCAGCTAAAAAACAAAAACCACATGCAGCTGCCTACAAACAATGTTAAATTTTCTCCCTATTTGCATATATAAAGAATTTAATGTGCCATCAGTTAAACGTCTGTTACTGTTTCCCTTTCAAGTAACTCCACAAAAAAATAAAGAATGTAGCAAGTAAATACAAAATAAAGACATATGATCTCAAGTCTTAATGACAGTAACAAAACCAGCACTTGTGGCGGATGGGAGGGGGTGCAGTTTGAGACTTTCTTTTCTGTCATAAAAGATACCGATTTCCCTAATCTATCCCCTCACAATCCAGACTTGCCAGTTACTTCTCCAAGTATTAAGCTGCTGCCTTAATGTCAGTACAAAAATCTTGGTGAAGACAGTGAGGCTATTCATCTTTAGGAAAGAGACTATAGGTAACTTCTGCCTGACATCTGGTGTGGACAATCAATGCCCAAGTGTTCAAAATGACTGAGCATGAGCTGCCTGGAGCCCACTCAAGCAACTCAGCCATCTCTGAGCATTGTCTCTCTTTTTCCCAGGGACAGAAGGAATACACACTGGATTTATTATTCTGAAATTTTCTACATCCCACCTCTCATCATAAGACAGGCACAGGTTGAAGGATGCAAAAGGCCTGAGAGACCCTCCAGTGGGGAGCAGGCTGCTGCCACAAGAACAACACATCTAAGCCCCAGCCTGACGAGCCCTTGGGAAGAAGAGCAGCTTGTGTCCGTCTGTCTGAGTTGTTCCGGTGGCAGCAGCTCATTCCCAGCTGCTCTTTAGATGGGGGTTGCTTTGATCTGGTGAGCTGAAGGCAGCAAATGTGGGTGTCACGAGACAGTGCCTATGGATCAAGGTTTGTTGCCTACAGGAACACTGATGATAAAGAGAAGGGCTGGATCCCCCGGGCACATGCACATCATCTGGCTGGCTTCAGATGTACAATTCAGCTCAACTGCATAGTCTGGGCAAACTACGGATTCTTCTTGAAAAATATTTGTAGATAGCAAAAAGGTTATAAACACAAATCTGCTCAAATATAATCTGTAGAGTTTAAAGCAGTGTGAACTTACTTTTGTGAAAGAGAGTACACTACCAAGTCTAAGGCCTTAAGCTGCTCAAGAACTAATATAAATTATTGAACTTTATAAATAAAACTCCATACCTAGAAGGCTTCATTGCAGAGCCTGTCTATTCTATAAGCAAGTCTGTATTTTAAAAACTGCTCAAGCTAAAAACTGAAAGAACATTCAGAGACTGACAAAAACAGAAGCTAAAAATCCTTATTTTGAAGTTTCTTTCCTCCTTCTCACCTATTTAAAAAATTGAAACAGAAGATAAAAGAAGGACAGAAGTTGAAAGGAGGATTTTCAGAAGAACTTTTCCTTGAAGAACTATTGTTCCTGAGAAATCATCCCTTTACATCTGTGAGGAGTCTCTGAGCACTCATGCTCTCTTCTAGGGATCTTTTTGACTACCATTGCAGAGGAAGTAATTGGGATGAAAGTTATGTTTAAAGGATCTATCCTAAGATTTTTCAAGGTACAGAAAAGAACTTTCTTGAAGAAAAATTTTATATGGATGTGATCAACTGCTAAATAAGCACAGAGGAATGCTGCTTGTCATTCTTCTATTAACGGTACCTATGTTGCAGTACCAGAAATGGTGTTTCCTCTGCTACGTGGCATTCAGAAAGGCCAGGATCTCTGGAGTAGTCAGTAATCATTAGAAGAGGATGTAAGCCTCTTAAGGCCTTAGCTTATTTAGCCACAGAGGATCAGTATCAGTTTTGGCACATGACGAATACTACGGAGCTACAGTGAGGTAGCAGGTTTAGTTACAGCTCCACTGAAGACCGTCCCACTTGTGAGCAGATGGCTCGTTATTCAGCCAGTGCTGTAGTCCCAAAATGCAAAATTCTAAATTGGTTAGGTACAGAAAAAAGTATCAGTGCCAAAAGCAGAGAAACTTGAGACCTGTGCAGATAAGGTTTGGATTCCCCGTGAAGTCCAAAGCCCTTGTGGACTTCACCGAACACCGTGGATCAATGGTCCCAGAGTTAAGTTCAGGCCTGATACTGAGGGTCTCTGTAAGTCTTAAGTGAGCAAATCAAGCAAGGTATGTAGGAAGCAAACCTGTGAACATTTGGTACTTGCATGGCCTGCCAGGAGACTGAAGCCAGATGCTAACAAAAGCGTACTGAACCAGGCTACTATCCTCCTGCCGCTCACCAGATCCAAGGCAGTCTATTGACTGTAGGAGCAGGTGAGGAAGAGAGAAAGGTTGTGTTACACCTGGTCCCCCTAGCTGAGAGCAAAGGCTGAGGAGACACAGAGGCAATCCCTGGGAATGACTGCCTTTCTTGGCAAGCAAATGATAGGAGGAGGACTTTCTCTGATAGAAGGTCTGGTTTTTAAGCTGTTGGTCAAGGATGGAATTCATCTCTTTGGAGAGGGAACAGCCCCTGCATGTCAGCTTGCTAATCCTGTTAAGAAGGTTTTAAAATAGAGTCAGCGGAGATTAGCGACAGGAACCCACGGGGAAGCATAAACAGCAATGACCTGAATAAGAACCTAAGAAAGGCAGAAGTGAAGGTGTACATGGATACACTGCATTGAAGTTCAGAATGGAGGGGGAGAAATGTCCCACAGGCCATCAACATGCCAGACACGAGATGTCTCTTGAGTAACTATGAGAATTACCCAAGTAACATGAGCTCTTAACACTCCAAACACTTTTTGGGAAAAGAAACACAGCAGAAATTTCCTATCTAGCAAGGAAGTAAGTGGGTGGGAATGCTGAAGTTAGGGTATTTCCTAAGAAACTTAAGCCAGGGTAAAAGCTGCAAACACAGTGATGCAGAGCTAGGACAGGAACAGACTTACTTAACAAAGAGATGAACTTATTTAACTAATTAATTAATTAGGAGGTCAAGCACAAGATAAATACAAAAACCGAAGGAAGATAAAATAAAAAAGGCCTGGGCACAGGATGGAAAGGACACAAGAGGTAAAGAAGAAAACTTTCTGTAATTATCTTTGTAGCACAACAAAGGAAAGTTATTTTGCTTTGAAGGAAGAGGAAAAAAGTAATTGTTACTTTTTATGTGCACAGTGGGTAGGAAAAGAAATAATAAATTAAAATTACAACACAGACTATTTAGTTGATGTTAGGAAGAACGTTTTAGTGGCAAACATAGTTAAGCACTCAAACTGCTACAGAAAGCTGTGGAAAACCCAACACTAGAGGTTTTTTCAGAAAATGACTGTCTGTGAGAAACACTGCAGATACACAGTGAACTCTGCCTTAAGCAGGAAAGCAATAAGCAAAAATATTTCCCAGACTAGATTTTAGCCAGATTTTCTGCAATTCTGAGCTGAACTTCATAGTCAGTGTGAGTCAACCTAAGGCAGCAAATATTTGCAACCATGCACTACCTTTAATTCTGTTAAAGAAAACGAGCACCACTTTCCAGCTATTTTTGTGTAGTCACATCTATGCTTTACAGACAGAAAGAACATATCTGAAAGGAAAGCCTTGCCATTTTCTAAGTAAATAACGGACAAAATATTTGCATTATCAGCATTCTAACAACTAAGACCTTCCATTCTCCTGAGTTTCATCTTCCAGAAAAACACACTTACTTGGGGTTTTGTCCAATTTATAATTGTGACACTTGATTATTGCAGAATCCTGAATTCATCCCCAGTGTCATCGGTTCTATGCATGCCTCTTTCTCCAGTCTAATTATTCCTGTAATTCCCCTTCCCTCGAAGCGTTTTTAGATAATTAATTATATATTTCTATTATTTTTGTTATATAAAAATATTTTTCACAAATATGAGAAATGCTTTGCACTAATACTTAATTGTTAATGCTTTCTTTTATTTACAACTTGAAATTAGAACCTAAAAACAAAAACATCAATTGTTTATCAACACCATTAAATGACAAACATTTCTCTTATTCTCCCTTTTTTTGTTGAGATAATCCTCCAGACGCTTTTGAGTTTTGAGCAAAAAATTGTTACCGCTGCTAATGAAGCAAAAAGCAATACATACAGCTTTCATGCCAGCAGTGTGGGGTAGTCTACATTTGTCTGGGAGAGCCATGCTCTACTCAAAATTCTCTTTAATATGGCAGACCTGTGAAAAAGAATCCATCCTGATGGAAACACACCATTTTCATATTTTTTACATGCGCATCACAGGATTCAAACCAACAATCTCTAACTCTTGCGTAAGTCTCACAGTGATCTATAGCCTGGCATCGAGCCAGCTTAGATTCTTATTAATGTTCCATACAGTCGATACTTTTGAGTATTAGTTTGCCATCTCCCAGTGAGAACCAGACTTCTCTTAACATTCAGGGATACCACAGCTCCAGAAATGGTAATTAAAGGTGCACCGCTATGTGTCAGCTCACGCGCCAGATGAAGGCTTAGATCACACAGAGATGATGACTTTCTGAGCCCTGAGAAACACAGTTTTAAGTATTTTTTTAAGAAGGTGGGGGGTCAAGAGAGCCAGCAAAGCTATTTCTCTCTTTTCACAATTCATGTTTCTTCTTTTGGATTTTTCCAATTCTTTTTTGGTGGCTAAGGGTATTCTGCTCTTTTTTTAAATTTATCAGGTTTTATTAATAGATAATTAATTTGCTCAGCTCTTTGCCCTACCATATTTCTGCAGACTACACTGTTTGGTTTTTTTTTCCTCCTGTGTAGAAAAATGACCGAAATTGCTGGGTATCTTCAATCCCACAGTTTATGGGATGACCATGATATACTGCGTTGCATTTTGATGCTCTAGGGTGGTGTATTTTGAGGTAATCTGCTGCCTAATGACAGAAATAGTTACACTGCCAGAGAGAAACTGATGAAAATGTCCTCCAGGACTTTAGTACCTACGGCAGGAGTAAGCAGTTGTGCTCTCTCTGCACGGGCCCACTCAATACCATTTACGAAGACACTGTGTATCATCTGATGCATTTTTTTTTGTTTCTCAAGCTTTCCCAAAACCAAGGAAATTAGGTACCAAGGAGATTATATAAACATTCAGAAGTTTGGAAAAACTACAATTCCAGTTTCTATATAATCGTAATAAAAACAAGTTCTATTTTTTCATCCTTTTAAGTTAGGATGCCATCATGATGAAGTATTCAAATACCATCTGTTTCAGAGGACCCTGGGTTCATTCCTTTCACAGAAATAGGCAATAAGTAAAGTAGAGGCATGCAAAGAAGGAAAAGGCATTTTCTTATGTGTTAGGAATTGGTTTAAGAACCATGACTGCCTAGGTATCCAGAGACACAATTATGGTTTCCAAACAGTTCCATGCATCAATAAAAAATGAGACATATCTTGTATATCAGGATATTAAACAGATTAGCTAGTGATTTAAAGACTGAGAACCCCAAGGCACTTCTGAGGCCTTCAACGATAAATATTACAAAGCTAGCAGAGGCAGGAGAGTAGCCTGATACAATTCTTTTGTGTCTGGTCCAGATGGAAAACCATTTTTTTCACCATAACACGGTAACTTAAAATTTGTCTGATATGAAATTACATATTAATTTTAAAAAAGCTGAGTTAAAAATATATGTTAAGGTTGCAGGAGATGACTAGATCCTGGCCTGAGGTTAAGCTAACTGAAGAGGATGTGAGAAACTATTGGACATGACATGAGAAATTGCTGCATGTGACAGACAACAGTGTGAGAAGCTGACACCAGTCACAGACAGCGCCTTGAGGAAAGGCTGGATTTCACAGATGCTTAAAGGGAGTTACATGAGAAATGGCTGGACTTCACAGATACTAGAAGGGGACTGAGAGCTGTGAAGTGCAACGCTACTAGATTCTGCTCTCCCATTGGAAGTACTACTTTCTGGAAATGTTCTGCTAGGATTAGAATGTGCTTCAAAAAATCCACTGCAATTATTCAAGGGATAATTTCTTTTTAATTAAAAGCCCTAGGAAAAAAAAAAACCCTCCACCACACCTAAAATCTTAATCCTCCAACCTGAGTTGACCTCCCCACTAAATTGGTAACTTGAAGCAATGATCTCCACCTCCTGAAGCATGCCTACTAGTGAGGCACACCAATATTAAAAATGAGGAACACAGATGGAGCAGCAGCTCTGCCACTCAAAGCACTGTGATGGCCATGTTTCCATGTCCAAGCTTTAATGATAGGAAGTGTAGTGCCTCTAGAGTAAACAGTGGTCATGGCTGATTGTAGCAGTAAGCACGATCTTCCTCTTAATCACGTTTTGTAACAATGAGATGTAATGTAAAAGTTTGGGGAAAGTTTGCAAAGTAAAAGTTTGAGAACTACAGGTTTAGAGAGGAAAGACATCCCATAGCTAGTATCTAAAGCATACAGGATACTCCTAACAAGTAAATTGCTGGTCCAAATCAAGGTAAGATGCAGAACCTTGTCAGCTGTAGCTAAAGCAGAAGACCCAGCGGCAGCTAACTTCCTTAGTGAAAGCTAACATCTAACTGATCTTGTTGAGACTTCAGCAAAAGAGTGACTGAGTCACATCCTCAATGTTAATATACTGTCCAAAGTTATTGTTGAAATTATCTTTTTAATTAATCAGCTATTAACTACCAGTTATGCAAGTCATCAGAATGAACTTGAAAACTTTTTAATTTTTTCCAGCAGTGCTCCTAGAAAAAAAAGAATAGTCTGAATCAGAATGCTGGAATTTAATGAGCATTTCAACAGCATAGGTAGGTCTCATCTGTTTTCCTTGCATAGTGTTAGCAAAAGAGTTTAGAGTAAAAGAAGTGCTGTTCTATCAGCGTTAGGAATGGGATACACTTGCTGCAGGAACTGAGTGGTCCCTAGGCCTGTTGCCACCCAGCAGAGGCATGTTGTGGATACCATCAGTACTAAGAACTGTGGTGAGGTAGGGAAGAACCTCTGGATATAAATCTTTTTGCTTCCACCTTGTGTTTCAACAATTTTCTGAAGAAAAAGCTAAAGAGAACCTTGAAGAGATTTTTCAAGGGAAAATGAATTGATGAGAGCTCCACTGGTTGTGGAGCCAGCGACGTCTGTTGGAGACCCAGAGATACTCTCTTTCCTCTAACTATTGGGCAATGTAAATGGAAGATACCTCTGGAAATCTCTTTTCCATTCTGCTTCAGACACAAGGTTCTCAGGGGTGATCTGAGGAGACTTCTCAGAAGAAACATTTCTATTACGATATTCTAACAGAGACTGAAAACACAAAAAGCACATGAACCAAGCACACAAGCTTAGGACTACTGTGTCCTAATTTAAGTGAATACCTTGAAATAAGCTGGTTGAAAGACAAATAACAGACAAGAAAAAAGAATAATCCCTTTACTAACCAAAGGTGATACACTAAACATGTCTCGGGTAGAGTAACACCAGCCATCTACAGTACACTCTGCTATGTACAGTAATACACAATACTTACCCTGTCATGTAGTGTCCAACCAACATATTTTAAATAACTATCATTCAGGAAGGCATCACTGTACATTTTCATCCAGACACCAATTTCTTCAATACAGACAGCTCTAATCTCAGCAATAGCATCACTAATAAGGAAAAAAGGAAAGAAAAGTATTAACCAGATTACAGACACATATCATTTTCTTCTCATTCCTGTTGCCCTAGCTATAATATTTTGCTTTTACTTTTGATGAACTTCACTATGTAGGGCCTGTCTACTGTTCTCACTACTATCTCACTGATTTTCTGTTCCTTTATGTCCTTCAACGCACTGATCTACCTAATAATTTCAATATTTCTACATTCAGATATGATATTTCCATAATCTAAAAAAACTCTCACCCTGGTTTGCTTCTTAGTCTATTACTCCTTCTTTTCAAACAGAATTATGAATTCAAGCTACAAACCTCTTCTAGACAATCATTTCTGAAACATCGTCACTGACATTTGCTTAGCAGGCTCAACTCTCTCCAGCGAGACGTGTAGAACAATTACAAGGTGGAAGAAGTTATTTGGTTTAACCAAAGGAGCCTGCCAGAGGGGCAGAATGGAATTTGGTACATAAACAGGTCTTGTTTCATGCACCGCATGAAAGCCCCTATAACAAAACCCAGGAGAATGTTTACATTTCAACATTGGTTTCTTCCACTTTTCTTGCTTTTTTCTACATTCTGACTGTGGTAAGTGATTGAAGAGGCAAAGATGTATCTCAGGCAGCCTTATCAGCTGCTTATTGAGGAGGGGCAGCAGGAAACTGTCTGGAGACATCACCTAAAGAGATCAGGGATGGAAATTATTTCAATCTGATTGGCACTTTCCTGCCTGACTGACATAGAGCATGGCATATTTACTAATAATGAATGACGGCTAAACAACGGGAAAAGGGATTGGGGCCATCTGGCCCTTTAGTAATTTCATCTCTGAGACATCTGTTACTATGAGAAATCGCTTGTGCCACTCCAGCTGGCACTGTTTCACAGTTCAAAATTTCAGCTGTAATAAAAGAGGAACATAAAGAGCCACTTTACAGAAGAAGGGAATGTCTGGTGCTTTGCAAACACTGGCCTTGCTTATAATTGAGACTCTTGTTCTGTATTTTTATAAAAAAATCTTTTTGGAAAAGTAATAAACATCAATTTAATTCTACAACAGCACCAACAGAGCCCAGAAATGAAATCTAATTAATGAAAAAATATATAAATTAAAATTCCAAGCTTCAAGCAAGAGAATAATTGCAAAATAAGAGAAACAGTATTTTTCCTAAAGTCTTCAATTTTACAAAATATAAATAAAATGCGCTCCATCTTATGCTCAAGATACTTACTGCTAAGTTCATACACACAAAATAGTGTAACAAAACCGTGATTACTTCATACTGTAACTGTCTATGTACTTCCAACCTTCAAACTGGTCCACCTCCGTAGCTGCCATTCTACTGTATAAGATCTTCCAGATACCAAGGTGAGAACCACAGTTCCTACATGAACATGGCAATCAATCACAGTATCACACATGACTAGATGTGACATTTCTGCAGTCAAGTCTCTGTTTTTCTCATTGAATTTCACATTATAGAGAGAAAACTGTACTGATGTAACAGCATAGAACATGCATTTAAAACTAATGTATGAATGTTAAGGGGAAATTTGTAGGAATGCCATCAAACCACTATTGTTTTCTCTCTTTGCCAAGGTGAAACACACTGATTCTATCAATTCCAAACAGAATCTTTAAAACTGGTCTGCCAAACTCACTGAAGACTCTATAACCTCAAAACCAAGGTAACGGTCAATCCGCAATGTAGACAAGCCACATTACAAGCAGAGTAGGGATTAAATAAGCTGTTCCTACCAGGGATTTCTCAAACAGGTTTTAGATACTGTAAGGATGAATGTGCTGAAAAATTACATTCAAGAGTTTGCACTATAAAAACAGCATTCGTTATGGGGAATGCAGCCACAATGAAGACAACTTTAAATTAAAACTATGAATATATTCATAAATACATGTCTAATTGTGTATTACTTTGCACTAAACTAGATTAGCCATTCTCTTTTATGGAATTATTTTTAAACTACTTTTAAAACAAAATATAGGTGGAAGGAATCAGAATGCAAGACTTAAAGAACAATCTAAAAGACTGATAACTATGAATCAATTAAAAAAAGGGGAGCCATATCTGCAGCAACACAAAGTAGCCATGAAGACATTTCCACTAGGGGATGACAGCCTGAGACCTCACATCCAAGTAGGTTATTTCACCACCTTATAAATTTAGTAACTGTGAAGCATTTTGGAAGGATTTAATGGCAATCCCAAAAAGAACCCAAGTGTCAACAGCTACTTAATCATGCAGCACAGCCAGCCAAAAATCAGGAAAATCCATCTTTTCCGTAAGAATGCATTCAAGCTTCCCTAGGCAGACAGTGAAAAACTTAGATCCCTAAGCTCTATGGACAAACACCCACTCCAAGCTGCTATTTATAATCTTAAAAACAAAAAAAAAAAAAAAAAGAGAGAGAAAAAGAAAAAAGAAAGAATAAACTTATTCAACTAATTACAAGATTTAGCACAATAAAATTTTAACATCTTCAGTATAATTGAAAATGGGAAAGAATCATGCATAAGGCACGTGAGACTAGCAAACAGATTCTAGTTGCTGGAGAGGCTGAAGAATTTGTAAGACACCAATTTCCCACTCCACCACCATCTTCCAGTACCAATAAGAATCATTAGTCTTCTTGCAGGAATCACTAACAGATTCCACATCCCTACAACGCTGTATCAAACATGATACAGCCAAAAAGCCTTTATACCTTTGCTATGCATGTGATCAATTGCTTGTTATTAAACTATAATTCTTTTCTTACAATTTTTACACACCTGAATATATTTTAGATTCTTGTCACAATCACTTTGAATTGTCTAGTTTTTTGAAAATACACAGTATTTCTGGATGACACAAGAACATATAAATACTAATCATACCAGCACTGGAAGTACTTCTGGAATAATTCATGCATTATTCATGATCATAATTATAAATTAGTGACATAAGTTTGTATTACTTGCCAAATGGTTCTAGAAAGGAACAGAATCTAGTCCAGCACAGAAACCAAAACTAATGCTGGATCTAGAAACATTAGACATAAAATATATTTAACCTTCTTTTCAGCACAAACTGCAAAGTGATGTCTACATGGTGAATGGGACCCTTAGAAAACTATTCGCAGCAAAATTCACAACCTATATTACTATTCTTAGTAAAGAGGCCTCCCCTAATGCAACTTCATGAAGAGAATTGACAAAAGGGGATCAGATAAGAAATTCACTGGTTCCTTTTAAAATTTTGGGTTGAGAAGGCAGGCCCATAAAACTTAGGACAAACCACAGCAAACAGTGTCAGGAAATAGGTTTGACTACTTGATTGTTTCAGAGAAACAATCATCAAAAGTGCCACTTCGGCATGTATTTCATGCTAAATTACACTTAAGTATTTTGATTAAGGCCAAAAGTATTTAGGACCCTGAAACACAGAGTGTATAATGGATAATTGGGATATGTCAGGTGGAGACCAATAATGCTCCTCAGGGTCTTGCTGGAGTGGTTGCCAGTTGCAACTCCCGAGTTCTCTCAGTCCATTTGACCACAAACTCATTTAGGTTAATCAAGACCAAAACTGAAAGCAATTTAAACTAACCTGGCTGATCTGTCCATCTGAAATGGATACCTTAAAGCATTACCAGTCTTGAGGGAAAACACCCAAGGCAAGAGATGGAGATGACTAGCAGAGGAGTAACTGCTTCAAGACTTCTTGGAAGCTCCGAAAGCATGTCTGACTACATTCTTATTGCATGTTTGCTTGCCTAATACAACCATTGGAGTTGTTGCTTTTCACATCTCGATCTTAAGACGGAGAGAACTACAGATAACCCTCAGAAGAACATGGTATTACTCAACATGCAAATTGGATATGAAGATAAGAGGTTTCAGTCAATGGGTTGGGATAAGAGTTAGTTTATAAGAAAACTTTCTAACAAAGACAGAAACGAGGGTCACTCACCTGCCTCTGCAGTTCTCTGAGATGGAATCTCAAATTCCCAGTCAAGGGACATGAAATGGTGCAGCTCTACAATAATATACCATTGCCAGTTGGACCAAACTATGCCTGTCTCTTGGGCTGCGTGGCTGTTTCTAAACATTCGGAAGGTGTAGTTATAGAGGACTGGACAAAATGTCTTTTCTACTTCTTTCTATGACTCTCTCATCTCTGGAGCTGAATTAGGACCCCATAAGGGAAGAAGAGTAAGAAAAATACAAGTGTGGAGAGCCCACTTCCAAAAATTCTGGTGAATGTTCACTGCACATCCCACTCCTGGAAGGGGTTGGTAAGCAGCACTCCGATTTCTAAGTAATTCTACACAGAGTGCTACTTAAACAGCTATTTCAATAATGTGTTACTAAGCTGATTATCCAACATTCTTGCCAGACCAAGGAATTGTATTGTTTGAAGGCATTACTTGAATTTCAAGATGTAGCTCTACATATCTCTAAAGCCAGTGTTTCCCGTACTAACACCTTTGCTTATATGAAGTATGATACCCGGCTTTGTAGGAAAGGGAGCAGTGTGTGTTTTTAAACTTAATATTAAGGTCAAACTCATTTAAGTACAAAGATGTAACTTCTTGCCTTTGTCTTTTTTTATGCCTATAAGCAACAAATGGTATCAGTAATTTCTACCTGTTTTTTCAACATACATAAAAACGTAATGCATTTTCTTGTCACCCAAGATGTGTGTTTCATCTCCTTAAGATAACATATTTAGGGGGAGGGAAAAGGATTCTTCTATGGTTTTGTTTGGATTTTCATTTCCCTGTGCTGACTGGTGTTTGCTCCTCTCAGTCTCTTACCCAATTCCTTACCAGATTTCCATCTAATATCCCCTCTCCCTTTTTTTCATGCAACACTCTTCATTTCCTAGAGCGGAACTCACATGCAACTTGTCATCATCATCCTGTTTACTCAGTAGGAGGGAAAGGAACGCCTTGAAAGAAGAGAGAAGCATCTTCTCTGTAAAGATGGCATCTACATTCGGCAAGTTTTACCTTAATTATCAGTATTGCCAAAATAATACTTCAGGACAAGCCCACTGCATTGAATAAATTCACAAAACCATCATGTCTGTGAGTCTGAGGATCACCATTCAGGTCTGCCAGAAGTTTAAACAGTAATAGTTCTGTTTTGCTGGACATTCGCGTCTGGAGGAAAAGCTCTTTGAGCATTCAAAACAAAAAGATATTATGAAGTGGGACTCAAATAAGAATTTTCTGAATCTTACCCTCTGACAGGGAAGTGTGTCCAGACACACATTGCTAAGTCAAAACCAGGTAAATATCAATAA